>NC_064274.1:10356500-11741000 GCF_003254725.2 Canis lupus dingo | reverse complement strand
CAGGACCCCAGAATCATGACCTGAGCCAAAGGCAGACACTTAACAAACTGAGCCACCCAGGCACCTCATGGATCAAAGATTTGAACATAAAAATGAAATAAAAATTCTAGTACGAACAGGCTTCCTGGCTACCTCAGTAGAGCATGTTACTCTTGATCTCAGGGTCATGAGTTCAAGCCCCATGATGGGCATTGAGCCTTCTTTAAAAAGAAAAGGGGGATACCTGGCTGGCTCAATTGGAAGAGCATGTGACTCTTGATTTTGGGGTTGTGAGTTCAAGCCCCATATCAGGTATAGATTACCTAAATAAGTAAAACTAAAAAAAAATTCTAATAGTAGTATGGGAATTTTTATTTTTTTAATTTCAGAGTAGACTTTTTGGAGTACGATCTAAACATAGAAACCATAAAAGAAAATGTTCATATACTAGACTTCATAAAAATGTTATAAAGAAACAAACGTTTTTGTTGGTTTTGGTTTTTTTTAAAGATTTATTTATTTATTTGAGAGAGAGAGAGAGAGAGTGCATGACAGCAGGGAGACAGGCAAAGGAAGAGGGAAAGAATCCCAATCAGACTCCTTGCTGAGCATGAAGCCTGGCACAGAGCTTGATCTCAGAACCCTGAGATCATGACCCAAACCAAAACCAAGAGTCAGACATTCAACTGACTGAGCCACCTTTGTACCCCTTCATAAAAATGTTTTAAGGTAATTGTGCATTCAAAAATACCACAAAGTGGGATCCCCAGATGGCTCAGTGGTTGAGCACCTGCCTTCAGCCCAGGGCATGATCCTGGAGACCCGAGATCGAGTCCCACATCGGGCTCCCTGCATGGAGCCTGCTTCTCCCTCTGCCTGTGTCTCTGCCTCTCTCTCTCTCTCTGTGTGTGTGTCTCTCATGAATAAATAAATAAAATCTAAAAAAAAAAAAATACCACAAAGGAAAAAAAACAGAGAAAAAGGATTTATAACTCATTTTTAAAAGATTTTCTTTATTTGAGACAGAGAGAATGAGCAAAGGGAGGGGCAGAAGGAAAAACAGATTCCCTGCTGTGCACTGAACCTGACACAGGGCTTGATCCCAGGATCCTGAGACCATGACCCGAACCAAAGGCAGACACTTAACTAACTGAGCCACCCAGGTACCCCAGATTTGTAACTCATATTATTGATAAAGAATTAATTGGCTTCATCGTTTAAAAGCTCCTAAATAAAAAAGAAAAACACTAACCACACATGGGAAAATGGGTTTATAAGGAAAAACTGATAGTTCTCAGAATATGATATACAATGGAATTGAGATACAGAAAAACCAGCACAATCTTATTCATAATGAGAAAATTAAAATTGATATTAAGAGATTCTTTTCTTGGGATCCCTGGGTGGCGCAGCGGTTTGGCGCCTGCCTTTGGCCCAGGGCGCGATCCTGGAGACCCAGGATCAAATCCCACATCGGGCTCCCGGTGCATGGAGCCTGCCTCTCCCTCTGCCTGTGTCTCTGCCTCTCTCTCTCTCTGTGTGACTATCATAAATAAATAAAAATTTAAAAAAAAAAGAGATTCTTTTCTTAATGGCAAATACCAAAGTTTGATAATACTGTAGAAAAATGTGTGGGCTGATGTTGTCATATTTGTTGATGAAGTGTAAACTGGTACATCCTCTGTCAGGGCTATCATTTTGCACTGCATGCAATTTACTTAGACTACCACGTGAATGGTAACCACTTAAAGTTGTGTCATTTGCCAAAATTTCTCAAAATTTTAAATGCACATATAATTTGATCCAGTAATTGTGCTTTCTGGAATTTTCCTTGTCTGTGTAAATTTATACACATATAAAGAAATGCCTGTTAACACTATTATAGTAGCAAAAATTTAGAGACAGCTACTTATAGTATATCCTCCCGATAGAATACTAATAAGCCATTAAATAGAACCAGGCAGTTCCTATAATAGAACAAACATATCTTTATGATATACCACTGAGTGGGAAAAAACAAGGTATCAAAAAATGTGAATGGTGTGCTACCATTAAAAAAAGAAAATATATTTCTCTATTTTTTTAATACATATCTTTCAAAGTTTACACACAAAAAACTATTTTCTATAACTGCTTTCTGGGAGAGGGACTGAGTGGCTTATATTTCACTGTATATACCCTTTGTACCTTTTTAAGCTTTGGAGCTTGAACATTAGCTTAAAATTGTAAAAGGACATCCCATAATATTGAATAAAATAAGAACACAAAATTTAACATTTGCTTTTCATCACTGATTTGTTGGGGAGGAAAATTTTCCACTATCCTTCAAGTTTCTTTTAGCTGGTCTAAGAATTGAATTGATATGAGACAGATTACAGAAAATCAAATTTAATTTTGTATGTGTGAGGGCTCTGTAAGTGTATGAGGCCCACAGGCAGTCTGGCAATTGAGGCTTATATGCCATGCAGAGTTAAGGAGAGGAGGGTAGGAGTCTGAGTCTTCAAAAAGAAGGAAGACACTTCACAGGAAGATGAAAAAGAGTAAATGTTTGGTAAACAAATGTTTGCTGGGCCATTCAGAAACAATGGATACATAGAGAAATTTTAACAGACTTTGCTAATCTCCTCCCTGTCTACCGTACCTAGTTCATATTATATTATAGGTACCCTTGGTGATAGCTCCCTTCTTGGAGCAAGTCTTATATCTTAATTCTTTTAGGCAGTTAGAGGGAAAGTCAGAGTTTCTTCCTGAGCCTTCTGTTTCTTTTTTTTTTTTTTTTTCTGAGCCTTCTGTTTCTTAAAAATAGTCTAGAAAAATCCACATGCTAAAGAGACATATTTTGGAGTGGCAAATTTTGCTTCCCTGAAGGTGAAAATACTTCAAGTTTTAAAACAGGAACAAGAAGTTTTATTTAAGTTTATTTATCTTGACTGGATTCTCTATGGTCATTAAACCCTGATATCAAAGCCATGTCCAAGTCTAAGAGTTACACATGCTTTGTGTAATAATGATTATAATAATATTATGTTAATCTTTTCAAACATTCACATACCACATATCCAAACATATGTGTATTTTTAAATCCTCTATCCAAAATTTGCTCCAGCTTTTACTTTAGTGATTCTTTATTGAGAGTACAGATAAAGTGATAAAAGTAATCAAACTTACTCAGGATCTTTGAAGATTGGTCTCTCATTTTACAAACAGCTTCTGCAAATGGAACCACCAGATCCATCCAGTTCCTAGGATCATGCATCACTGGACATTCTGGGAGCAGAAGGAAAACTAATAATGCTTCTCGGTGTAAAGAACAACATGGAAGAGCTCTGAGTAGATTATCCTTGAGACATGTAGTTATCTGCAGTTGAAAGGATCAGGGAAGGCCCAGCATATATTAGATACAGACTATAGTGAAAACCAAGCTATGGGCCTAGGGGTTTTGTTCCACAGTTTTCCAATGGAATAATCATTAGTTTTCCTCAAACTTATTGTTCAAACTCCATCACTCCTTGCATCCCAAATGCCCCTAAAGTATTATGTGAGAGCCATCCTCCCTATTTTATATTGGGGTGCATGAAGGAAATAAAGTGAAATCATATGTGCACGTACATACTGTGTGAATCATGGAGGTCACTCAATTAGATACTGACAGATGAAGGATCCGTACCCAGATCTATCTGACTTAAAATCTAACATGGCAGAGATAATGCCATATGTTCACCTCACCAATCCTGTTTCAATTTCAAGATGGCATTTCCAGCCTATCCTGCAGTTACGTGGGGCCATATGACTGAATTCTGGCTAACAGTATATGGGTGAAGGTGATATATATCACTTCCAGGCATGACCCCTGAAACCTCTCATGGAACCTTCTATACTCTTTCCTTATCCACCAACCAAATACAAGAGATCTGGAGGATTTCATGGCCCCAGTGCTTAGGATTCCAGACAGAAGGAGCCCAAATCACTCCTCAGTGAACCTGTACAGAGGTGGGAAGTTTAGCAGAATATGCCATTCTGGCATGAGGATTATTTTGAGCTGAAGGCAAATGAGAAAAAGCAGATAAATAAAAACTTAAAAAAAAAAAATTTTCCTTACTCCCTACAGCCCATTGACAAATCTTTTTTTTTTTTTTAATTTTTATTTTATTTTATTCATGATAGGCACACAGTGAGAGAGAGAGGCAGAGACATAGGCAGAGGGAGAAGCAGGCTCCATGCAGGGAGCCTGACGTGGGATTCGATCCTGGGTCTCCAGGATTGCGCCCTGGGCCAAAGGCAGGCGCCAAACTGCTGCTCCACCCAGGGATCCCCATTGATAAATCTTTAAAACAGGCAGAGTGACCTTCCTCTAGGGACTCAATTGCCTTGATGTTAATACTTTGCTAAGGGCAAAAGACAATCTTAGGCCAACCCTCAGGATCCTGTAAATCTACTTTTAATATATAAAAATTGCTTTAGAAATTTCCTTTATCTCTAAACCCCCCAAAATACATGTTGGCAGATACGTGTTGGCAGTCTTCCCCAAGCATATGACCCACTGATACACATCTGGAGGGTCTCATGACTAAGATTCTATTAGATGCTAATAAATGACCTTTTCCTAACAATAGCTAGCTTCCTAAAGGACTGAAAACCTTGCTTCCAAATTCCTTAGAGACTTAACGCTCTCCCTAACCCCCTCCCAACTTGAAAGTATATGATGGGCCACTCCTTAGAACCCCAGTGCCACTCTTTCTGCCCATGGGTTCTGTCCCTGTGCTTTAATAAAACCACCTTTTTTGCACCAAAGACAGCTCAAAAATTCTTTCTTGGCCATTGGCTTCAAACCCTAACATCTTTTCCCACATCAACATCTACTATTCTTTTTCATCTTGAAACTAAAAATTTCATATCTACTACATGTTAAAGAACACTCCCCTTTTCCCTTCAAAATGTAAGGACCTCAAATGGTATAAAGATGACTTTAGGGGCACCTGGGTGGCTTAGTCAATTAAGGATCTACCTTTGGCTCAGGTCTTGATCTCAGGGTCCTGGGATTGAGCCCCTGTGTCAGGCTCCCTGCTCAGCAGAGAGTCTGCTTCTCCTGGTCCTTCTGCCCCTCATGCCCTCCCCCTGCTCATGTTCTCTCTCTGGCAAATAAAATCTTAAAAAAAAAAAAAAAATGACTTTAAACCAAAGGCATGTGTGATACAGCTGACACAGAAAGAAGCCTTCAGATCTTCCCTTATCTGACTAAAGGCAGGGCCTTCCAAGAGTGAGGCAGCCATAAATCCCCCTGGAGGGCAAATTTCACTGCCAGGAAAAGATCAGCCACTTGCCCTTGGATGAGAAATCGTGTAAACAAACATTAGCACAAGCCATCATACCTTCCATTTGGCCTCCGTACAGCCTATGTGTCTCCCTAAAAAGTCTATTTATTTTCTCTTGGAAACCTCTTCTCTTCCATTCCCTTTTCCCTATTAATTGGTATAGAAGCCCTCGACCCAGGATGCCTGGGGCTCAGTGGTTGGGCGTCTGCCTTTGGCTCAGGGCGTGATCCTGGTCTGGGGATCCAGTCCCACATCAGGCTCCCTGTGAGAGGCTGCTTCTCCCTCTGTCTCTGCCTCTCTCTGTGTCTCTCATGAATAAATAAAATCTTAATGAAAAAAAAGAAGAAGCCCTCGACCCTAGCTCTTCTAGCTCTTCGCGGAGCCTCTTCATCTGAATGCTCCCTGCAAGCACAGGAATAAAACTTGTGTTCTTTTCTCTTGTTAACCAGCCTATTGAAGTTTGCCGGCCCCCAACACATCAGCCTGAGTTGGTAGAGGGAAAGTTTTCCCACACGGCCCAGAATCGCAAAATACTAATCTGGAATAGACCTTAAAAGAGAAACTGAATAAATGAGGAGCCCAATAAAAAAGGTAAAGAGGGGATCCCTGGGTGGCTCAGCGGTTTAGCGCCACCTTCAGCCCAGGACGTCATCCTGGAGTCCAGGGATCGAGTCCCACATCGGGCTCCCTGCATGGAGCCTGCTTCTCCCTCTGCCTGTGTCTCTGCCTCTCTCTCTGTGTGTGTCTCTCATGAATAAATAAATAAAGTCTTAAAAAAAAAAAAAAGTAAGGAAAATGTGACCCAGGGACACCTGGTGGCTCAGTAGTTGAGAGTCGGCCTTTGGCTTGGGTCGTGAACCCAGGGTCCTGAGATGGAGTCCTGCATCAGGCTCCTGCGGGGAGCCTGCTTCTCCCTCTAAGTCTCTGCCTCTCTCTTTGTCTCTCATGAATAAATAAATACAATCTTAAAGAAAATGTAACCCAAAGAGGATAAGGGATGAGTAGAAGATTCATCTCAACTAGATTTGACATGGATCTCAAAAGAGAGAACCGCCTTTCCATTCCCCCAGTCCAGGTGAAGTTTATCTTGCTTCCAAAACAAGGCAGGAAACCACAAATGTTGGAGAGGATGTGGAGAAGGGGGAACCCTCCTGCACTGTTGGTGGGAATGTGAACTGGTGCAGCCACTCTGGAAAACTGTGTGGAGGTTCCTCAAAGAGTTAAAAATAGACCTGCCCTACGACCCAGCAATTGCACTGTTGGGGATTTACCCCAAAGATACAGATGCAGTGAAACGCCGGGACACCTGCACCCCGATGTTTCTAGCAGCAATGGCCACCATAGCCAAACTGTGGAAGGAGACTCGGTGTATCGACAGATGAATGGATAAAGAAGATGTGGTCTATGTATACAATGGAATATTCCTCAGCCATTAGAAACGACAAATACCCACCATTTGCTTCAACGTGGAGGGAACTGGAGGGTATTATGCTGAGTGAAATCAGTCAATCGGAGAAGGACAAACATTATATGGTCTCATTCATTTGGGGAATATAAATAATAGTGAAAGGGAATAAAGGGGAAAGGAGGAAAAATGTGTGGGAAATATCAGAAAGAGAGAACATAAAGACTCCTAACTCAAAAAAAAAAAAAAAAAAAAAAAAAGACTCCTAACTCTGGGAAATGAACTAGGGGTGGTGGAAGGGGAGGAGGGCGGGCGGTGGTGGTGACTGGGTGACGGGCATTGAGGGGGGCACTTGACGGGATGAGCACTGGGTGTTATTCTGTATGTTGGCAAATTGAACACCAATAAAAAATAAATTGATTATTAAAAAACAAAACAGAACTAGTGCTATTTTCATATATATGTGAATGGTTATTTACCTCTCAAATATTGTTTTTTCATACTGAAAAGAAAAACTCTATATTTAATGTACATTTACATGTGATTTTAAAAGTTCCAGCATCTAATACAGTGTCTAGAATATAATGACCTCATCATAAACACTAGCCCTCTCCACTATCACACACAGTCCCTCTGACACAACTTCCAACAAAATTAAACTGCAGTCATATTGGATCCTGTAAAGAAATTCTATTGCTCTACTTGTCAAGCAAAAATTGGCCATTACCACAAAAGAAATCCATTGTGTTTCTGTTAACTTCTTGAAGGTATCTCTTGCCTTTTTTAAGTCCACATCAATGGAAGTTGTTTCTGCAGATTCTCTTTGGATACAAGAGATGTAAAAAAGAACAAAACAAAACAACACATAAACAGATGGAAAAGAATATTTCTATACTCCATACATGTTTATTGTTTTATTAGTTAGCTGATATAAACTTTTTTCTTAAAGCTTGCCCCTTTCGAAATAATCAATTTACTTGGCACAAAAAAAAATTTTTTTAAGCTTATATCCTCCTAAAAGAGAGTAGGTAACAGCTTATTATCTCTAAAGTAGCTACAAAATAAATAAATAAATAAATAATAAATAAATAAATAAAGTAGCTACAAGTTGTGGGCTGCAATAATAGCAAAATTTTGTGTGCCGTATCTGAGAACTGAAACTACTCCCCCACCTGCCCCCACACCTTACCATCTACATCTACATTACTTTAGGATTCCACTGTTTCATTAGTGTGGCTTCACTATTCCAAGAGACCCTAGCCCAGGCAAATGGTTTGATTGTTCATTATAGGGACTTCCTTTTGTTTTTTTTTTTAAAGATTGATTTTTTCTTTTTTAAGATTTTATTTATTCATGAGACACAGAGAGAGAGAGAGGGATGCAGAGACACAGGCAGAGGGAGAAGCAGGGTCCATGCAGCCTGACGTGGGACTCAACCCCAGATCCCAGATCCCAGGTCTCCAGGATCACACCCTGGGCGGAAGGCAGGAGCCAAACTGCTGAGCCATCCAGGGATCCCCATTATAGGGACTTCCTGAAAAGACTCATTAACTCCTCAATGGAAGGCGTTCACAGATAGTTTTTGCCCTAAGATTCTTTGAATTGCTTGCCTCAAAGTCATTGCCTTGCTGTTTCCAACTGTCCTGGATAATTGAATCCTTTCCAGATCCTAATCAAGCCCCCAGCCTTCCCCTCCCAAGTCAAAAGACTTGCCCTAAACCAACCTGCAAATTCTTGATAAATTCCAACTTGTCCTTCCCCTCAGTAACACTATCAAAGCTTTGTCTAAGTGTTGTGCTTTCCTGGGTTGTTTTGGTGATATCTGAAGAGGCTGCATCTGTCAAGTGACTTGTCTTTATAAATGTTCTATCAAGAAATATTGTATGCTTACTGAATTAACTCATCAATAGTAAATATTTACCCGGGCTAAAATAGTTATGCAAGTGCTCCAACAAAGTATTGTAAATCTCTCCTTAAAATATATTGTCCTTTGCAGTCTTTGGCATCTTAAGACCAAACCTTGAGGTTCATTACTCTTGGGAGGACACTTTTCCACTTTACAGAAATAATATTCTTAGCATGGAAAGTGTTATATATGCAATAAGGATTAGCCTGAGACTAGGGTAGGGAAGAAAGAGGAAACATTGTATGGCAGAGCCCCTGTCCCTCAGTTTCACCTGGAAGGATTGCAAGAAGAAGAAAGTAAATGGGAGAGGAAGAAGGCAGAGGGAAGCAGTGTCTTATTTCTCTTCTCTCACCTTTGACTGGGATATGCTGGGGATGAACAGGGATGCTTTTGGGGACTCTAGAAAGACACTGCCTCATGGGCTGCCAGTGGGAAGCCACAGCAGTCAGCTTCCCTGTATTTCTCTGGTTCTGAGGAGAGGCTGTTGGACTCAACAGCTCCTCCAGTCCCTTTGACGAGTGACGAAGAGTGTAGCTGGGTTAAGAACCAATGGAACAACTGGGGATTGCAGAGTCACCCTGCTTAACCGACTGAGCCACCCAGGTGCCCCAATCCCTAGTGTTTTAAAAGAAGGTAAATTTCATGTAAAAATTACCTTTTCTTTAAAAAACTTGCAGTCAGACAAGCAGGAGATGAAAATATCATTGCAATTTCACTGTAAAAGTAACAACATATGTGTTAAGTCATAATGATGGGGAACAGGGCTAGCTGAGGACCCGGGCAGGGCCGCACATTGACAAGTCCTTGAAACAGGCAGAGGGACATTCCTCTGGGGACTCAACTGCCTCGATGTTAATAGTTTGTCAAGGGCAAAAGGCAATCTTATCCTGACCCCCAGGATCCTGTAAGTCTACTTTAACGTATAAAAATTCCTTTAGAAACTTCCTTTCCTTTACCCCCCTAAGATACCTGTTGGCAATCATCCCCCAAGCACATGGCCCACTGATATGCATCTGAAGGGTTTCATGACTAAAGTTTTATTAATAAGTGACTTTTTCTCAACAATAGCTAGCCCCCTCAAGGTCCTGGAAACCTTGCTTCCAAAATTCCTTAGAGAGTACGCTATCCTCAAACCCCTCCCAACTGCCAGGTATATAATCAGTCACTCCTTACAGGCCCTGGGCAGCAGCTCTTCCTGCCCACGGGTCCTGTCCCCGTGCCTTAATAAAACCACCCTTTTGCACCAAAGATATCTCAAGAATTCTTTCTTGGTCACTGGCTCTGGACCTCACTTATATTCCAAAACTTCATCATAACGTATTATAAAGCATGCCTCCTCTTATGTCTAGTTATATAACTGATGACATGCAATCATTAATGAAATAACTACTTTCCTACGAGTCTTCCAGATTCTGGATATACTTTGTGTTGATAAATCTCACCCAAACCCTTCATGGTTGATTATACTAAATCATGGATTTGAATAAAATCCATCCTTCTGAAAACAAAAATTTATGGAGCCCAGAGTATAAACTATTAAGATATTAAAAAAAAAGTGTCTACTTTAATGAAGCCTTTGTGAGACACATGATTTTTTATTTATTCTTGCATTGCTCACACCTACTGAGGTTCCTGGGAATTGTATGTCCTCAATGTAGTTGTGTCAAGTGAATGATGAATTAATGAGGACATCAATGACTTTTTCAAACATCGAGATGTTAGGAGAGAATCATGATTAAAATGCAAATATCTCCATAGCAAAGCCATACCCTCTGTCTTATATTTAGGATAAAATGACCTCATGGTTTCAAAACAAATAAAAGTGATTTACAACTTATCAGACAGAGCTACCTCTTAGCCACTTCACATTCAGTGCGTTTTTTTGCTGCTATCCATTTTTCTGTCAAGGACTCGTTAATTTGGCTTATTCCTGGAAGGATTTTCCTGGGAACGTCTGTGGAACTGGTGTTCTTCAAGGAAGAAAAAAAAAATGATCAGGAAAACATAACCACATGCTGAGTAATAACACAGCAAAGCTTGCAGCACAAGTGGTAGGTAGGCCCCGCCCTCTTAGACAGTGGGGTTTGGTCAGAGGAGTTATGTCACAGACTGGCCTGGCTGTTCCAGTTCCTAGACTTGGTTACTTGGCTTAGTCTAGGCCTTAATTTTGTCATTTAAAAATGGGATGACACAAAATAATTGAAAACAGAGACTCAACCAGATACTTGTACACCAATATTCACTGTAGCATTATTCATAATAGCCAAAAAGGTAGAAACAACTGGTGTCCAGCAATAGCATCAACAGATGAACATGGTATAAACATGCAGAATAATCAGCCCAAAAAAGGGAGGATATTCTGAAACACACTGAAACATGGATGAACTTTGAAGACACTATGCTAAGTAAAATAAGCCAAAAGGACTATTACTGTATGATTTCACTTATATGAAATTGGCAACTTCATAGAAAGTAGATTAGAGATTACCCAGGGAGGGGGGTGGCTGTCACAGAATGGAAACTTATTTAAAGGTTACAGAGTTTCTGTTTGGGGTGGTAAAGTTTTCGAAATGGATAGTGGTGATGGTTGTACAATACTGTGAATGTGATTAATGCCACTAAGTTGTATACTTAAAAATAGTTAAAATAGAAAATTTTATGATATACATGTATTTTTAACCACAATTTGAAAAATAAGATAATAGGGGTGCCTAGATGACTCAGTCAGTTAAGCGTCTGCCTTTGGCTCAGGTCATGATCTTAGGGTCCTGGGATCAAGCCCCACAACAGGCTTCCTGCTCAGTGGGGAGTCTGCTTGTCCCTCTCCCTCTGTACTTCCCCCAGCTTGTGGTCTCGTGTGCTCTCTTGCTCTCTCTCTCTCTCTCAAATAAATAAATAAAATATTTTTTAAAATGAGATAATACCTACCTCTCTGGGCTCTTCTTAAGATTAAATAATATTAGGCATACAAAACCTGTGGATTATAGTTGGTATGCAAAAGATACTAGTTTTAGTATTTTTACTAAAATAGATTTTTAGATTTTTACTTTTAGATCAGTGGTTTTCAAACTTAACCTGGTGATCTTACTTAAAGCATAGACTGCTGAGCCAAACCCCACAGTTTCTGATTTAGGGGTGGAGCTCAAGAATTTGCATCTAGTAAATTCCCAGATGATGCTGCTGCTCTGGTACAAGGACCACACTTTAAGAACCATGGTTCTATACAATACTTGAAACCAAATGGCTCAGCTAGAAGTGTCAGAAATCACTGCCTAGGAAGAAAAACCTGACTTTTTAATATAGTTTTCCAAGACATTAATGCTCCACTTCATGTTATATCTCTGCCTCCACTGAACTTGTAATAAGTCAGGAAATTCTTTTTTTTTTTAAAGTAACTTCTATGCCCAATGTGGGGCTTAAACTCAAGACACTGAGATCAAGAATCACATATTCTATGAACTGAGCCAGCCAGGCACCCCAGGAGTCAGGAAACTCTTCATCATTTTAGTTTAATGCTTAAATAAAGACCTCTGGAAAAAGATAAGTAACCATGACTTCTGAAGCTCTCCTTCAGCTTCTTGATCTGGGTCCTGGGTGTCCCCTCTAGTTCAATCACAAAAAAGCTTTTATTCCCCCCCCCCCCCACCACATACACACACATTGCTTTTATTCCCCACCACCACCACCACCACATACACACACATTGCTGGAAATTTAGGACAATGAGGTGCTCCCTATTGGTACTTACATACCATTTCTTCTACTCTCTTCAAAATCCCAGCTCCTCTGAAGTAATCATTTCCCTTTGTCCTTGGCATGACCCTTCAACACTGAAAACTTTAGTACCTTGCTGTCTCCCTTGGCACTGCCATGTCTGTTGTCATCCTTCCTGTAATTCTTGGCAACTACGGAACTAATAAACATGATTTCCCACTTTGATCTCTCAATTCTTGATCTCATCTCCACACTTCCTCTGTTCCATCTCAACCACCCATGTCCTGGTTTCAAGCAGATGCTATTGATATTTTAGATCAGATAATTCTTTGTTGTGAGGGTCTTGTGCATTGTAGGTTGTTTAGGAACCCTGGCTTCCTTGTGTTGTGGCAGCCACCCCAACACACCTGCCCTTTTCCAGTTACTACAACTTAAAATGTCTCCAGAAATTGCCCAATGTTGCCTGGGGCAAAATCATTCCTAGTTGAAAACCACTGCCCCAGATCTTGGTGATACCCTATGGTTTATAATCATTGATAACTATATCACCTTCTAAATTTTCTATTAGAAACATTCTCAGGGCACCTGGATGGCTCAATCAGTTAAATATCTGCCTTCGGCTCAGGTCATGATCTCAGGGTCCTGGGACCAAGCCCTGTATCAGGCTCCCTGCTCAGTAGGGAGTCTGCTTCTTCTTCTCCCTCTGCTCCTCCTCTCCACTGCCCACCCCCACCTGCTCATACTCTTTCTCACCCTCTCTCTCAATAAATAAAATCAAAAGAAAGAAGAGAAAGAAGAGAAAGAAAGAAAGAAAGAAAAAGAAAGAAAGAAAGAAAGAAAGAAAGAAAGAAAGAAAGAAAAAGAAAGAAAGAAAGAAAAGAAAGAAAGAAAGAAAGAAAGAAAGAAAGAAAGAAAGAAAGAAAGAAAGGAAGGAAGAAAAGAAAGAAAAGAAAGAAAGAAAGAAAGAAAGAAAGAAAGAAAGAAAGAAAGAAAGAAAGAAAGAAAGAAAAAGAAAGAAAGAGATTGATTTTCTCTTTTCTGGTCATCATACACCCTTTTCTGATTCTCTTACTTTAGAGTGAAACTCCCACTCCAACATTCTTTGGTGCTGGAATGAGTTAAGACTTTGGGGGCTATTGGAACAGAATGAATGTATTTTGCATGCAAGAAGGACATGAATTTTGGGAGTTGGAGGGGTGGGGAATATGGACCGGAATATGTTCCCCCCAAAATTCATATGTTGAAATTCAAATCCCCAGTATAATGGTATTAAGAGGTGGGGCCTTTGGAAGATGACTGAGTCATGGGAGTGGAGCTCTCATGAATGGAATTAGTGCCCTTTTAAGAGACCCCCAGAGAGCTCTCTTGCCCCTTAGGACATAGCAAGAAGACAGCCACCCATAAACAATCACCAAACACTGAGTACACTGGTCCCTTGATCCTGGACTTCCCAGACTCCAGAACTGTAAGAAGTAACATTTCTACTATCATAAGCCACCTAGTCCATGGTGTTTTGTTAGCAGGCAGGGCAGACTAAGACATTTACTTTAGAGTGGAACCCGTTCCAACATTCTTTGAGGCCACTAGGATCTCCAATCCATTGACCCTATTGTTTGTTCATTATTTATTGCCTCCTTGTCCTTACCAAGCATAGATTCCATGGTCAGCACCATAAGAAGTCCCTTTCAAATACTTCCTTCCCTGTCATTTTCCTGTTGGACTTACCTAGCAAAACTCCATCTGTGATTAAAAATCAACTCGGGAGGGGCAGCCCTGGTGGCCCAGCGGTTTAGTGCCACCTTCAGCCCAGGGTGTGATCCTGGAGACCCGAGATGGAGTCCCATGTCAGGCTCCCTGCATGAAGCTTGTTTCTCCCTCTGCCTGTGTTTCTGACTCTTTCTCTCTGTGTGTCTTTCATGAATAAATTAAAAAAAAAAAAACAACTCTGGATTATTCCAAAATTGAACCCAAGCAAAACTGAATCCAGTCCATTCGCTGGAGAGAATCACACGCAGCCATGTTGATTTCACGTTCTGTCCTACTACCGCAAATGTCAGATGGGCACCAAATAATGTTTCATAATTTCCCACAATATTTGCTTTCTCACTCTCTGAGACAACTACTGCACACCTTCCTTTTATTCCTAAACATATAATACTCCTCATCTCTCTCATTCACTCCCAGATGAGGACCTTGCCCTGTGCCTCACTGAGAAAACTGAAGCCATTCATCACCTTTATTTCACCCCACCCTCACCTCCTCTGTTCCTTATTAGAAGAAAAATAAATATTTCTGCTCAAGCCCCTACATTCTACACAGATGGGATCCTGCCTCCCCTTTCCTGTTGTGGGACATTGCTTCTGCAATTCTTCTTTTTTTTTTTCCCCCATGTATCATTGTTTTCTCCATCTGAACAGGATCATTCTCAAAAATCATGTCTGTGCTCATCTTGACCTCTCAGCAGTATTAGCCACTTCCTCCTTCTGGAAATCCATTCTTCTCTTATCTTGATGAACCACCCTCTCCTGGTTTTCCCCTACCTCAGAAACTGTCCCTTCTCAATTTTTCTCCTGGCACCTCCTCATTGTTGGATTCTGTCACATTTCTCCTTTCATTTTTACTCTCCCTCTTGAGGTGACCTTTTATCTATGCCCCAGTTTTAAATCCTGTTTATGCTTGGACAGCTACCATGTCTGTATTCCAGTGCTGACGTCCTCCCTGAGCTCCAGATTTGAACATCCAGCTAAGGCTCCAGGTCTCCTCCCCAAGGATACTTCACACTGACCCCATCTCACCTACCCACTTCCATCTCCTATAACTCTCTACCCTTTCTTACTGTGCTCTGCTCTTCTGACTCTCTCTCTGTCCCTCACACATGCTAAACTTCTCCTTGCCACAGGGCCTCTCTGCATGTGGTTCCCTCTACTTGAACACTCTTTTTAATTTTTTTTAATGATTTGTTTTTTTATTTTAGAGAGTGAGCAGGGAAAGGCAGGGGGAGAGAGAGGAGAGAAGCAGACTTCACACTGAGCACAGAGCCTGTGGATGGGCTCGATCTCAGGACCCTGAGATCATGACCAGAGCCAAAATCAAGAGTTGGTCACTCACACAACTGAGCTACCCAGCCACCCCTGGAACACTCTGTCTTTGGATCTAAGAATGGCTAAGGTCTCTGTTTCAATGTCCCAGCCTCTGAGAGGTCTTCTTTAATCTATCTATCTATCTTTCTTTCTTTCTTTCTTTCTTTCTTTCTTTCTTTCTTTCTCTTTTTTTTCTTCTTTCTTCCTTCCTTCCTTCCTTCCTTCCTTCCTTCCTTCCTTCCTTCCTTCCTTCCTTCCTTCTTTTCTTTCTTTTGTAGATTTATCCATTTATTTTAGAGAGAGAATGAGAGTGCATACACATGTGAGTGGGGGGAAGAGGGAGAGAAGCTTCAAGTTGACTCTACCCTAAGAGGGGACTGCCTGATATAAGGCACCATCCCATGACACATGAGATCATGGCCTGAGCCAAAACCAAGAATCAGACACTTAACTGACAGCCACCCAGGTGCCCCCTGACTGACATTTCTAAAGAAACCCACTTTTTCAATCTCACATGTCCTATTTAAGACAGTTTAATAATTTTGCATTTACATATTTATTGCCTATCTTTCTTTTTTTTTTTAATTTTTTTTTTTATTTATTTATGATAGTCACAGAGAGAGAGGCAGAGACATAGGCAGAGGGAGAAGCAGGCTCCATGCACCTGGAGCCCGATGTGGGATTCGATCCAGGGTCTCCAGGATCGCACCCTGGGCCAAAGGCAGGCACTAAACCGCTGCGCCACCCAGGGATCCCTATTGCCTATCTTTCCCTGTAGAACTCAATACCAAGAATGAAATCATGGGGACCCTGGGTGGCTCAGCGGTTTAGCGCCTGCCTTCGGCCCAGGCGTGATCCTGGAGTCCCAGGATTGAGTCCCAGGATTGAGTCCCATATCAGGCTCCTTGCATGGAGCCTGCTTCTCCCTCTGCCTGTGTCTCTGCCTCTCTCTCTCTTTGTGTTTATCATGAGTAAATAAATAAAATCTTAAAAAAAAAAAAAAGAATGAGACCAACCTTGTCTGTATTACTTACTTTTATCCCCAGCCCTGAGAGCAGAGCCTGAGACACAGAAGTCAACTGCTGACTGGCTGACTAGATGGCTATGATAGAGCAACCAAGTACAATCTCCTCACCCTCCCCAGCAGCACAGAAACTTTTGCCTCTGACCACTTTTTTTTTCCCAGAGAATATGGCAAGAGTCTATATGAATGTCAAATTTAAAACATTCCTGAAAATAGAAAAAAGTACAAACTTGGGCACCTGGGTGGCTCAATCAGTTAAGTGTCCAACTCTTGATTTCAGTTCAGGTCATGATCTCAGGGTCATGAGATCAAGCCCCACATTGGGCTCCTCACTCAGTGGGGAGTCAGCTTAAGATTCTCTCTCCCTCTCCCTCTGCCTCCTCCCCTCCTATGTGTGCTTTCTCTTGCTAAAAAAAATTTATTCGTAAAAAAAAGAGGGGCAAAAAAGAAAAAGAGGGGCACCTAGGTGGTTTAGTTGGTTAAGCATCTGCCTTTGGCTCAGGTTATAAACTCAGCACCCTAGGATCAAGCCTACTTAGCACATAGTTTGCTTCTCCCTTTCCCTCTGCCCCTCCACCCCCCACATCCCCCACTTGTGCACACATGCTCTCTCTCTCTCAAACAAATAATTAATTTAAAAAAAAAAAGAAAAAAGTACAAATTAAAGAAATAACTATGTACAAGCAGACCTCAGAGATATTGAGGGTTTGGTTCCAGACAACCACAATCAAGTGAATATCACAATAAAATGAATCAAATAAAGTTTTTGGTTTCCTGGTGCAGGAAACTTCTGCAGCTTCCTCGCCTCTCTCAAACTTCATAGAATTGAAGAGAGTTAGGACCTTTCCTGGGATCAGGCTTTGATTTTAAGGGAATGTTTGATCTTCTATCTAGATCACTAAAACTTTCTCCATATCAGCTCAGCAATAAGGCTGCTTTGCTTTCTCATCATTTGTGTGCTCACTGGAGGAGGACTTCTGATTTCCTTCAAGAACTTTTCCTTTGCATTTACAACTTGGCTAAGTTTGATGCAGTTTTCAGCCTTTCTCAGCTTTTGATGTGCCTTCCTCACTAAGTTTATTATTCCCACCTTTTGTTTTAAAATGAGAGACATGTGACTCTTCCCTGGAACAGTTAGAGGCCATTGTAGAGTTATTGATTGGCCTAATTTTAATATTATTTTGCTCAGGGAATAAATAGGTTAGGCCTAGAAGAAGCAGAAAGCCAGAGACACAGCGAGTTGGAGGAGCAATCAGAACACACATTTATAGATTATGTTCACCATCCTATATGGGCATGGCTGAAACAATTTCAACAGTAACATCAAAGATCACTGATCACAAATCATCATAACAAATGTAATAATAATGGAAAATTTTTAACTATTGTAAGGATTATCAACTGTGACACAGAGACAAGAAGTAAGCAAATGCTGTTGTAAAAATGGTGCCCACAAATTTGTTTGATGTAACGTAAGGTTGCCATAAAATTTCAATTTGTAAAAAATGCTAAATCATAACATAATATAACAAGGTATGCCTGTATACTTCTGTCTCCATACAGGCATTTCAGAACTCCCAGAAATATGATCATAAAACCTCTCTATCAAAAATTAGGAGGGTACTACAGTATGGTGAATAATGATATAAGCTTTGGAGCTGGATTTCCTGGGTTTAAATCCAGCTCTGCCACTTCTTAGCAGTACAACTTTGGGTAAGTCCAATTCTCTGAGACTTATTTTTTTCATTTGTAAAATGGGGGAAATAATACCAATTGGAGTTGACATAAGGATTAAATGTGTCAATCAACTTGGAGTATTTTAATTGGTCCCTAACTCATGATGACTACAATCAATATTAATGCTGTTATTATCATCATTAATCTTACTTAATAACAAACAGTAATAAAAGCAATGAACTTAGGTTTGGGGGTCTCATCTCTTAGGAGGAAGTGAAAATTACAAGTATTTTTAAAAGAGGCTACATCTCATTTTTTTTTTTAAGATTTCTTCACTCATTTTTTTAAAAGAGTTTATTTTTTTATTTGACAGAGAGAGAGAGAGAGAGCAAAAGCAGAGGGAACAGCAGGCAGAGGGAGAGGGAGATGCAATCTCCCCGAAGAGCAGGGAGCCTGATGTAGGACTTGACCCCAGGACCCTGGAATCATGACCTGAGCTGAAAGCAGATGCCCAACCATCTGAGCCACACAGGGGCCCTTTATTCACTCATGAGAGAGAGAGAGAGAGAGAGAGAGAGAGAGTGTGCAAGCAAGTGGAGGGAGGGGCCAAGGAAGAGAATATTTCAAGCAGACTTCCCACTGAGCATGGAGCCTGGTTGATATAGGGCCATCCCACAACCCATGAGATCTAGACCTGAGCCTAAACCAAGAGTTAGATGCCCAACTGTCTGAGCCACCCAGGTACCCCTAAAATTACAGAAGATTTTTAAGAAGCATTCTAACAGAGGATCTTCTTATGTTAGTAAAAAATCTGAATACATACAAGTGATAAAATGTTTCAAACATTGCTCTGAAATCTAGAGGAAAAAAATGCCTTTTATTCATTTTTGCTTATTTTTGTTTAAGAATGATTTTTAAAAGAAACAAAAAAATATAATACATACCTGATAAGTTGTCACAAAATTTGCATACGTTCCAGCAAAAATGTGTTTGACTTGAAAATCCACAAGGTCTAAAAGAAAGTATAAATGCATGCTTATTCATTTTATTTTTTAAAATTTTTTAATAGATTTTAATTGTTTACTTGACAGAGAGAGAGCATAAGTGGGGGGAGCAGCAGGCAGAGGGAAAGGAAGAAGCAGGCTCCCCACTGAGTAGGGGAGCCCAATGTAGACCTCAACCCCAGGACCCTGGGATCATGACCGAACCCAAGTACCCCCCATGCTTATTGTTATTAGAAGTGAAAAAAAATAAATCTTTTGTTATAAACCCAAAACTGCTGTAAAAAAAATAGATTAAAAAAAAACAAATATATTGGGGCACCTGGGTGGCTCAGTCGGTTAAGTATCTGACTCTTGATTTTGGCGCAGGTCATGATCTCATGGTCATGCGATTGAGCTCTGTGTTGGACTCTGAACTTAGCATGAAGTCATCCTGTCCCTCTGCTTCAGCTCCTCCTCCTCCACCCCACACTCTTACACAGGCTCTCTCTTTCTAAAATAAATAAAATCTTAAAAAAAAAAAAAATATATATATATATATGTATGTATGGGGACCCCTGGGTGGCTCAGTGGTTGAGCATTTGCCTTCGGCTCAGGGTGTGATCCCAGAGTCCCAGGATCGAGTCCCACATCAGGCTCTTCGCGTGGAGCCTGCTTCTCCCTCTGCCTGTGTCTCTGCCTCTCTTTGTCTCTGTCTGTCATGAATAAATAAATTAAATCTTAATATACACATATAAATATTAAGATTTTGTTTATTTGACAGAGCACAAGCAGGTGGAACAGCAGGCAGAGGGAGAGGGAAAAGTGGGCTCCAGGGAGTCCAAAGCAGGCCTCGATCCCAGGGCCCTAGGATCATGACCTGAGCTGAAAGCAGATGCTTAATTGATGAGCCACCCAGGTGCCCCTAAAAAAGTTTATATATTACCAAACTAAATTATTTATTAGCAATTTATATTCTTCCAAATGAATTTTGACCACAAGTACCCTAAAAGATTAATTTTGATCAGGTTACATATTACATGTATAAAAGATTAATTTTGATCAGGTTACATGTATATTCACTTAAAATTTAATTTTTCATGCACTTGTTTTAGAAGAGGGTTTTTTTGTGATTGTTTTTCATTTTAAATAATCTCTACACCCCAGTGTGGGGCTCAAACTCACAACCCTGAGATCAAGAGTCACATGTTTCACTGACTAAGCCAGCCAGGTGCCCCTAGAAGAAGTTTGATTAAATATATAAAAGTGGGGATCCCTGGGTGGCGCAGTGGTTTGGTGCCTGCCTTTGGCCCAGGGCACGATCCTGGAGACCCGGGATCGAATCCCACGTCAGGCTCCCTGCATGGAGCCTGCTTCTCCCTCTGCCTGTGTCTCTGCCTCTCTCTCTCTCAGTCTGTGACTATGATGAATAAATTAAAAAAAAAAAAGATTAAAAAAATATATATATATATAAAAGTGTATCTTTCTGATCATTCATCAACTTGGAATCTTTTCCATATTACTCTAATCTTTAGAAAAAATTACTAAATACTACAGGAATCACTGCATAAGAAATGATGCATATTGTATGGGTTAAAAATAACAGTACAAAAAGAACCACAGTTCTATGTACTCCTGTGAAAAGAAAATAAATAATATATCTCCTCCAGTGGCATCAATTAAAACAAAATCATGAATTAGTGGGACCACTCATACCATCAGCAGAAATCAGGCAAGTAAAGTCAACGTTCTCTGTCAGAGCCTCTGGATGAGTTGGGCTGCTTTTGCAAGTTGGTTCACGACCAAAAGACACCACCTTTCCAGTAGTGTAGACATATGCAAGGGTATGGTAACTGCAAGAGACAGAATATAATGAAGCTCAACATATGCACACTTTTTGAGGAAAAAAAGGTATCTCCTAACACAAAATAACAGATTTATCTTATACTAAATACCCAGAGATTCCTTATCATAATATCAGGGTGAGAGGATACCAAATGATGTGGCTAAACAAATGGTAGGTGAATATTCATTTATTACTAACCTTAGAGATGGAATATTACTGATGGGTCTTTATTATGGTTTCTACCATTTGTTTTTTTTATTTATTTTATTTTTTTTCCATTTGTGTTTTAAATGTAAGCTTTGTTATTTATGAATTGGGTAGATAACATTCAGTGTCTTCATAATTAGGTTATGCAAATTATGAATGCATATGCAAATATATTGTCTTCTATTTGCATGAGATACTTTAAATTTTGTCTTTTCAAGGCAAGCACTACTATTCTAATTTTTTTAATTAATTAATTTATTTGAGAGAGAGAAAGTAAGCTTGGTGGAGGGTGTAGCAGATGGGGAGGGAGAGGAGAGAGAGAGAATCTCAAGCTGACTCCTCGCTGAGTGCAGAGCTCAATGTAGGGCTCAATCCCATGACCATGAGATCATGATCTGAGCTGAAATCAAGAGTCAGATGCTTAACTGACTGAGCCACCCAGGTGCCCCACCACTATTTTTATTTTAAACCCTCCTCCCAACCCCCAGCACCTAATAAGGCAGTCTGTATAAGTAGACTTCCAATAAATTCCTATTAAATAAATGAAATGTCTAGAATAAATTAGAAAAAATAGAAAAAACTATATAAATTAAATAAGTTAAAAAAGTTTTTATGACTACTACTATAAAAAGAGTAGTCACATATTTGGGGTTTTAAGGTTTGATAACACTGAGGAATCATTTCTAAGTAATAAAATATAATACTTTCTACTCACATTAAAAACAGACAAACAAAAAAACTAGCCCATTACCTTCCACAATCTATCTGTGAAACTAGGCCATCAATTCCTTCTACGAGTTGTGGACCACTCTTCTCAGCAGTGGGGCTGTGTCCCAGCTGTCCATAGGTATTATCTCCAAATGTGAACACTTTCCCATTCTGTTTGAGAAAGAAGGAATCAGACTAATTTCAGATTTAAAAAAGTAACTAAAAAACTAAAGATTAAGTATCATCAGATAATTACATGGTAGCACTATGTGAAATACAAGCTCTGTATAAAGGAGAGGGGTCTTATATTTATTATATAAGATATAATCTTTTATTATTAAAATTATCACTTTATTGCTTTTATTATTTCTAATAGTAAATGTAAGTTAACTCATTAAATTTGAAAAATCATTGACATTCATGGTAGAATGAATGGAAGGACAATTCATTGGTTCAAGACAATGTTAATACGAACATTTAAGTATAGGGGTGCTTTATTTCTTTGAGCATTCCTCTGAAAATCTTTCTTCAGAAGGTTGTTTTTTTAGAGAGAGAGCACGTGTGGGGGGAGCAGGAGAGGTGCCCTTGGGATTCTCTCTCCCTAGCCTGCTGTCCCCTCCCCCACCCCCCTCATGTGCATGCATACTCTCTAACTAAAAGAATAATACAAATTACTTTAGATATTTATTTTATATTTTTAAAAGATTGTATTTATTTATTCATGAGAGACACACAGAGAGAGAGGCAGAGACATAGGCAGAGGGAGAAGCAGGCTCCCTGTAGGAGTCTAATGTGGGTTTTAATCCAGGACCTCAGGATCATGCCCTGAGTCAAAGGCAGACACTCAACCGCTGAGCCACCCAGGTGTCTTGATATTTAGTTTTTAAATATATATTTAGTTTTTAAATAAACATTTCAACCACTCAAATAGTTTTCAAGTCTATTCCTTATGACTATGGAAAGAATTCATCCCATTGGAATATACTATTTGGCCAGTACAAGAAGAGGAGGCAAACATTTACAAAGCAGGCTTGTAATTGTGCCAAGCAAGAAATGGAACAAAGTAGTTCTAGACTATAATATAATTTTTATTGGGTTATCAAAACCTGTAAAAATTACTTTCCGTCTATAATAATTTTCATCTGTAGAACTACATTATGAATGAATAATTACTAAAAGGATTAGTTCCTAGATTAACAAAAGATTAATATTTTTTTTTTTAATTTTTAAGAGTTTATTTTTGGGACACTTGGGTGGCTCAGCAGCTGAGCATCTGCCTTTGGCTCAGGGTGTGATCCCAGTCTAGGGATCAAGTCCTGCATCGGGCTCCCTGTGAGGAGCCTGCTTCTCCCTCTATGTCTCTTCCTCTCTCTGTGTCTCTCATGAATACATAAATAACTTTTTTTAAAAAATAGCTTATTTTTAAGCAATCTCTACACCCAATATGGGGCTCAGACTTACAACCCAGAGATCAAGAGTTACATGCTCTATTGACTGGGGCAGCCACGTACCCCATTAATCTAATTTAGTGGGTATCTAAAAATATCTCCAAAAGCTGAAATTAGCTTCTGTCATAGGATCTTGAAAATTTCATGGCTTATATTTGGTTAATTTCTCCTCTTTACATTGAATGGATATGTTGAGATATTGATACACATATTGCTTTCAACAAGTCAGTAAGTGTATCTTGTGGTAACATTTCTTAGGAATTAAAAAAATAGCAAAACATTTTAGATTACCTGGGTAAGTACTACAGTGTGCTCATAACCACAGCTGATATAAATCACACCTAGATTCTTCAGAGCACTAATTGAATAAGGCTTGTAGCTTTGTCCTGATGAAAGAAAGCAGAATTTCTAGATTATAAGACTCAGATTTCATGAGTTTTTACACTTTTTAATACTTTTGTCAACTTATAATTCATTAACATTTTTTTAAATGAACACTTAGAAGTATCACAAAAGAGCTCTACTTTGGAAAAGAAAGAAAAGCAGTCGTATAGCATTTATTTCTGGAAACTCTTCAATCTTCTGGAATGCCTAAAGCTATTCTCCTAAAAAGTTGTTTTAACACCTTTATTCCTAATAAAATTGCCATTAGGTTTTTTCATTTCTGTCACATAGTAGGTGTCCTGCAAATACACAATAAGTTAAGAAAATAAGAGGACCTACTTCATGTTGACAAAGTTAAATGAAATGTGATGTAAGTACTGGCACACAACAAGTGCTAAATATATGTTAGCTGAATGTAAAGAATTGAACAGAGGAGGTATAGGGTTCATGGGGAAGATTTCACGGTGAGTTTGTTTAAGGGTTGCCAGAGGAACTGGTTGTTTCTCCTGCTAGCATTTGCTAATCCAGTGGTTCTTGAACTTGGCTGCACATTGGAATAGCCTGTGGAATCTTTAATAATGACCGATGCCTGGCTTCCATCCCAGACAAACTGATTTACTTGGTATGGGGTCTAACTTGGGCACTGGGATTTGTAAATGCTTTTAGAGTAAGCAAAAGAAGGGGCTTTGAAGATGTCCCTGTCCTTCCCCAGAGGCTGTGAATATGTTAGGTGATATTGCAAAGAGGAGTTAATGAAGCAGATGGAATTAAAATTGCAAATCTGTTGACTTTAAGATAAGGAGGTAGCCTGGGTCATCTAGGTGAGCCCAATGTAATTACAGGGTCCTTTAAGGAAGAAGGAGGCAGAAGAGTCACTGTCAGAGTAATGTGACTTAAGGAAGACTTCACCAGCCATTGCTGGCTTTGAAGAGGGGGGTTAGGAATCAAAGAATGCTGATGGGGACTCTAGGAGAAAAAGACAAGAAAATGGTGTAACGCGCATCCCCATCCCCGACCCTGCTGCCCTGAACCCTCCAGAAAGGAACGCATCTTGATTTTAGCCCAGTGAGACCTGCATCAAACTTCTGACCACCGGAACTAAAAGATAATACATTTGTGTGGTTTTAAGCCACAAGTCTGTGGTAATATATTAAAGTGGCAATCAAAAATTAAGGTGGCTCTCCAGGTGATTCTAATGTATCACAAAGTTTGGGAATCATTGCCCTAATCATTGAGAGTCCCCTTTGCAGAGCTGGTCTTCCAACTGGAAAGAAAGAATGATTTACTGCAAAGAAAATGACTATCTTGTTACCTGAGACATTATTCTTGTGGAGGGCCAGCTGCCCTGCATTGTTTCTTCCCCAGCCAAATGAGGTCCCAGAGAGAGACAGGGCGAAGCTGTGGGCCCCACCTGCAGCCACCTGAGCCAGCGGGATGCCGTCCAGGGACCTCACCCTCTGCGGGCTGGCTTGGGAGGGGAATTTCTTCCCCAGACCCAGCTGTCCATCACTATTACTTCCCCATGAAAACACTTGGCCACCTACAAAAATGAAGCAGAGAAATTCAGAATTGCAAACACATTGGAATACCAAGTTCAAGTAGAAACTACCACCCTAATTCTAAAAGTCTTGAGTAATTAAAATAGGGATAAAGGAGGTTAGAGTATTCTAACCAAAAGCAAGGTGGGTGGTCAGGAACATCCACTCCTCTTCTCCCTCCCAGTTAAGGTCAACTGTGTTCTTTCAGCTGCTCAGACCAGAAATCTTGGAGTCATCCTTGACTGTCTTCTTTCTTTTACACCCTTCAACCTAGCACATCCTAGTCTCTATCTTTAAAATGTGTCTGGAGGGACGCTTGGGTGGCTCAGCGGTTGAGTGCCTGCCTTTGGCTCAGGTCATGATCCCAGGATCCAGGATCCAGTCCCACATCAGGCTCCCTGCAAAGAGCCAGTTTCTCCCTCTGCCTGTGTCTCTGCCTTTCTCTGTGTCTCTCATGAATAAATAATAAATAAATAAATCTTAAAAAAAATAAAATGTGTCTGAATCTGACCACTTCTCACCTCTCCACTGTTACCACCTTTGCCACCAAGTCACCCTCACTTTTCTCCTGGAAGGTTACAATAGCACCCCACTGGGTTCCCACAGTCCATCTTTGTCTCTTCTCTGAAAAGCAGCCAGATTACTCTTTTTAAAAAAATAAGTAAGGGGGCACCTGGACAGCTCAATTGGTTAAGGGTCTGCCTTCAGCTCAGATCATGATCCCAGGGTCCGGGATGGAGCCTGCTCAGCAGAGAGTCTACTTCTCCCTCTTGCCCCTGCTCCTATGCTCTCTCTCACTCACTTGCTTACTCTCTCTCAAATAAATAAAATCTTTAAAAAAAAAAAAAAAAAGTCAGATTAAACCCTTCAGGAATCTGCTATCTTAAAAAAAAAAAAAAAGGAATCTGCTATCTTGCTCAATAAAAGGCCAATTCTCACAAGCCCCAGGTCACCAGTATCCTCCATGATATGTTTCAGACCTTATCTCCCCCTGGCTCAGACCTTTCCAGAGACCCTGCTGTTTCTGAACATACTGCTGAGCATGCAGCTACCTCATTGCCTTTGCGTCTAGATCATTCCTTTGGATCACGACCTTAGCATTATGTCTCCCTCCCTCCCTTCTTTTGGTCTCTACTCATCTTAAAACCGATTGCTTTGAAAAAAACAAAACAAAACAAACCGATTGCTTCCCTAACATCCTTTATAAAACAGAAAGATTCCTTTTCTCCACTCAGGTACTTGCTCCCATCTCCTTACCTGGCCTCCCATTTCTTCATACCCTTATCTATGTTGTATGACATAATTATTTGTCTGTGTGTTTAAAGCTCACTTCCCCTATACACCCCCCAGAATATAAATTCCATGGAAGCAGTCTTATGTTTGTTCACAGCTATAGCCTCTCTGCTGGAAACATTATAGGCACTTAATAAATACTTGTGGAATGACCCTATGGAAGAAAAAGACCAACAACATTTTATATTGAATTTGACCAGAGATAGATAATTTACATGAGGTAAAAAATCAGTGTCTTCTAATGCTTCATTGTTTACCCAGAAAAATGTGAACATCGCTCAGATTTTTGTGTTATTATATCTGACTTTTCTTTTTTAACTCTTCTATAGTTATTTATCCCACTGAAAAGTATTTCTGAGGGCACACTGCAGAATGTCAAACTCATGAAGGTCTATGAGAACTCATAGTTCACCATAGCAAATGCACAGAGTACCTGGGCTCCATACAACCTTTATAGCCTGGACCAGTATAAAGGCAAATCAATACCCCAAGGAAATAATTCAGGCTATTTCAATAATTAAGAAGAAGGAAGTAAAGAAGGAAAAGAGACTAATATTTATTGTATCCCTGCTATCTGCTATAGTCTGTACTGGATATACTGTGTTCCTTCTTTCACAGAATTTTCTAAATGCCCCATAAGGTAGGCATCAGTACTCCTACAGATGAGAAAATTGAGACTCAGGTTAAATAACTTGCCCTAGATCAAATCACTGGAGATGGGAGGAGCGAGTTCTACGATTAGCCACAGGACTATGGTATGGTCTCATGGCCCGCATGGTACAGTGGTTAAGCACTTAGGGTTGGAATGTTAGCAGGTGTAGGTTCAAATCTCATTTCTATTTCTTAATGTGTGAGTTTAGGCAAATCACTGAAAGTCTCTGAGCCCAAATGTTCTCATTTCTAAAATAAGGATACAAACAATGTGCAGCTTCTGTGATTGTTAGGTGATTACATGAGATTACACAGGTAAAGCATTTCACATGGTAGCAGCACAGAAGGCTACCAGGAAATGTCGGCTATCCAGAGCCCCTATGGCCCTGCTGCAATTATGATTATGACATCACTTGAGGGATCTGCAAATATCACGTGTCTCTTGAAGGCAATCACAATATGCCACCCCAAAATCTGCCTCTCTGGCATAAGGATTATTTGGAACTGGGGACGCCTGGGTGGCTGAGGGTCTGCCTTTGGCTCTCAGGGCAAAATCCCGGGGTCCTGGGATCGAGTCCCACATCGGGCTCCCTGCATGGAGCCTGCTTCTCCCTCTGCCTGTGTCTCTGCCTCTCTCTCTCTCTCTCTCTGTGTGACTATCATGAATAAATAAATAAAATCTTTACAAAAAAAAAAGGATTATTTTGTGCTGAAGGCAATTGAGAATCCACAAATGTGGGGAAAATTCTCTGCCCTCCTCTACCCAAAAGCAAGTTACATATTTCCCTTTGTGAAGCTGTCCTCTTCTCCTGCATCAGGGTTGGGTCAGTGGCTCATCATCGGAGATGGAGAATCTTCCTCAACATAAGTCTTCACAAATAACTCTTAATAAAATAACTCTTATCTTCCATTAGTTTCTCACATGTATTTCCATGTCACTTCCCTATGATGGATCATCCTGCAAAGCCCAAATCTTTCCCTTGTTAAAAGGGTACATAAGCCCTCAAGTCTAAACACTTCTTGAGTTTCACTTCTTTTCTGTAAACTTCTATGCATGAAATTACTAATAAAATTGGTATGCCTTTTCTCTTGTTAATCTGTTGTCTCTTAAATTTGCTGGCTCCCAGGTACCAAACCAAAGAGGATAGGAGAAAATTTTTTCCACTGCAGCACTCTCCATTGAAACATTTTGACTGACTATGGTAGAAAAAAATGTAAAGTCATAATTTTGCTTTCTTTTCTTTCTTTGATCTAAGTAAAACAGACAAATAGGTCTTAGTTTAGCTGAGTTTGCTGGTATATGCAACAATTCAGCATAAAAGACAAAGTTCAAGATAAAACCATTACTCAATTCTGACTTAGATCAGGTCATGTGAACAGAAATGACCCTTTATGGCATTGATATGAATGAATTAGGCACTACTTTAGAATATAGTAAGAACGAAGAAAATAGAAAAAAAATGAAGAACAATATAGCTTATGAAATCTAAAAAGTCAAAAACTTCTAAATGCATTAAAATGAGCCCCAGTGCATTAAAAATCAACAGGCATCACTCATATTCAAAAAAATTACTTTGTAATGACACTTATAAGATCCAAAAAGGCTTTTTTTTTTTTTACCTTCTGATAATGCCAGAGAGTGGTAGTGTCCACAGGAAACTTGTTTAATTTTTATATCATTCAGAGTTTTTATCTTCCTATAATAAAAATGATACAAAATCTATTAATCCTTCTTTAGAGTGGCTCACCAAGTGAACGACAGATATTTAAAACGATCCCAGGTAATACATTTGGTTTAGGAAAATAACTTTTCTCTTCCTTTCCATTCTTTTCAAATAGGGCTATTTTAATCTTTTTTCTATAGAATAAACAGTTCTCTTGATGAGTACAGGTATGTAAAGCTGTTTGGTAGTATTTAGAAACAGCACGGTAATGGTGATTTTCCTGATTGGCATGTAGTCTTCAGTAATTTTAAGGAGTTAATTTTCTGAAACTGTTGTCAAACCAACAAGTCTGCATTTATCCATCCATCATTTTTAGGACTGTTGGTAACCTGGGTATATTTTTCCCAGAAATAACTTTATTTCCTTATTTTTCCACAGCACCCTTATTTCAAAGCCCTCCAACTATTTTTAAGGTATAGAGCAGAATCCAGTTTAATACAAGAGTGATTTTTATTAGACTTTTAATGCAGTATATCATGTACTAACTTTTATTCTATACTTATTGGCTTAAAAAATAAATTTCTTCATACACATATGACACAGGGTTTTAGAATTTATAGAACACTGTTATTTATTATCACCTGATTTAAGCCCTATGCAATGAAGAAATGGTTAGATCCTATTAAATTGCCATTTGTGTGAATCAAAAACATAACTATCAGCAATTTCATATGGTTGAAATTCATATAGTAGAATTCAGAGTTCTAGTTTGCTCTAGGGAATCATGTTACATGTATCATGTTGTAGAACTAGACTCAAACCTTTGTCTTTTCATTCCAAGTTCAATGTTTGTTCCCCCCAAACCACAGCACTCTCTTATACAATTAAAAACTAGAAGAAGTAATAAAAAGTAACTTCCAAATATTAAAAACCATGCTTTTGAAAAGTCTTAAACATGTAATTCATGAACACACAATTCAGACTGCTTGTCATCATTTGTCCTAGAGCAAGCTGTTTGTGAGGATAGGATTCTCCCTACATCTCACTATATAAAATATTAGGATCTGTCTGGCTTAAGACAGACCAAAAGGTTATGTGGGGAGGAAATCTTTTCCTCTTCCAGTTTGGATCCAGTTGGGGGACATGCAAACTTACTGACAATAGAGTAAAAGGAGAAAAAACAAATAACATCTATTATTTACATGTACATATGGGAGCTCCCAGTAATGGAAAATGTGTGGAATCACCTTGTATATATCAACTTAGCATAAGGAATGGTCTTAGGGCTTCAATAGAGGAGTATGAAAAGTTCCATAGGGTTTTTTTAAATGTTGACTGGGCACTCTGTCTTCACAGCAACTGGATTCATAACAAACTCATTTCAAGCTGTTTTTTTCAAGGAGACTGCTTTAGTCAGGTGGTTCGATAAGATTTCTTTCTGTATCTCCTATTTAATGTTTTCACTTTAAAATAACATTTATTTTCTTTTTATGTTTATTTTACATCTATTTTATATTTATTTACTGAGTAGGTCCCCACAGTTATTTCCAATACCTAAGAATTGGATCGAAGAGTCACGTGTTCTCATTTCACCCTGTCCTTCTCCTTCATAGGACTCTAATTAAGTAATCATTGGTGTTACAAGTTTTTTTCCTGCCTCATTCTCTCGGTACACTATCATCATTGAGGCTAGGGACTGTGTTTGTCATAACCACCTTTGTACCCTGATATCTTGCCTAGTGCCTAGCACATGAAAACTCAAAACTATTGGATGAATGAATGAATGAATGAATGGAAATACTTACATAGGTATAAGATTTGTTTCCTTAAATTCTCCAGTTCCCAGCTGCCCTTCAGAACCAGCCCCCCATGCAAACACCCTTCCTTTGTGACAGACAGCAAGAGAGTGCTCCTTTCCACAGCTCACGAGATCAACGTGTAGAGTTTCCAAGGCCCGAATTCGTTCTTCAGGAACAAAAACAGAACAAAATACCTCAGAAGATTATGAATTTAACAACTTTAAGACAAGTTTATTTTCTTCAAAAAGAAAGGTCACTCAGATTTCTCATCTTCCCAACGCACACTAAAGTTCGGGCAGCCCCGGTGGCTCCGCGGTTTAGCGCCGCCTTTGGCCTAGGGCGTGATCTCGGAGACCCGGGGTCGAGTCCGGCATCGGGCTCCCTGCTCTGTCTCTGCCTCTCTCTCCGTGTCTCCCATGAATAGGTAAATAAAATCTTTAAAGAAGAAAGAAAGTTAAGGCCTGACATCCACACGAAAGTTGTGAGGGAGATAAGCTCCATGCGTGTTTCACGGTCTGTGTGGAAATATGGTTGCTGTTTGTTTATTTATTTATTTATTTATTTTTGTTAAAAAGTTTATTTTTTCGTGAGAGACACAGAGAGAGAGAGGCAGAGACCCAGGCAGAGGGAGAAGCAGGCTCCACGCAGGGAGCCCGACGTGGGACTCGATCCCAGGTCTCCAGGACCAGGCCCTGAGCCAAATGGCGATGCTCAACCACTGAACCAGGCGCCCCAATGGTTGCTGTTTAAAAGGATGAGTTTCGGGACACCTGGGTGGCTCTGTGGTTGCGCGTCCGCCTTCGGCTCGGTCCCGATCCCAGGGCCCGGGGATCAAGTCCCACATCAGGCTCCCTGTCAGGGCCTGCTTCCCCCTCTGCCTACTGTGTCTCTCATGAATCAATAAGTAAAATCTTTAAAAAAAAAATACTACATATATAAAACTATATAATGACATGCTTTTTTTTGGTAAGAATTTATTTATTTATTAGTCACACACACACACACACACACACACACACACACAAAGGCAGAGACACAGGCAGAGGGAGAAGCAGGCTCCATGCAGGGAGCCCGACGTGGGACTCGATCCCGGGTCTCCAGGATCACGCCCTGGGCTGAAGGCGGCCTAAACCGCTGAGCCCCCCGACTGCCCTAATGACATGCTTTTATAAAAGTAAATATATAATAGAAATAAAGCAAGAAAGAAATACATCAAAATATTAGTAGTTGTCTTTGGGTATTGGAATTATAGGCAGTTTCTTTTCCTGGGTTTCCATAATAATCAGGAAAGGTAAAAATGCTATTAGACTTTTTTTAATTTTAAGAAAACAGTTGCCCCGGGGTACTTCTGAGCGAGTTAGAGCTGTCCAGCCCCTAGCACCTGGGCAGGTAGCCCGGCGGCAGCTAGACGCGCGGGCTGGGACTGGTCTGGGAAGGCGAGGGGGGGGGGGGGGGGCACGTCCCTTTCCAAAGGAGCGCGGTCCCGGGAAGTTTCACTCTCGGTTTCGCTTTTAAGATGCGCTGGAAACCGAAACAAACTGCGCTCCCGGAAACCGAAACTGACGAAGTCGCGCGCCGGAGCTCAGAGCCTCTGGGGCCGCGTCTCCGGGGCCCAGCACCGCGCCCGCCCGCGCCCGCGCCCGCAGCCCGGTCCCGCACTCACTGAGCTGCGCGGAGCACGGCGCGCCCCTCTGCCCCAGCTGGCCGCGGCCGTTGTCCCCGCACGAGTGCACCTGGCCGTTGCTCAGCAGCAGCAGCGAGTGCCGCTCCCCGGAGGCCGCCTGTCGCAGCTCCACGCCCCCCAGGCCGACCCGCCTCCGGCTCACGGGCCCGCGGGGGCCGGGGCCCCACGAGAGGTACATCCCGCTCGCGTGCCGGGCGGCCGAGCGCGCCCTCGGGCAGCGACCCTGCGTGCTGGCTCGCGGAGACCGCAAAGCTCGGCGGCCCGGCCCGCTCTGACAGCTCGGTGGGAGCCCGCTCCCTGCGCCCCGCCGCAGCGCCGCCCTGCGCCCTTAGTCACCCGGGCTCCGGCCAATGGCCTTCGGGGCTCGGACGTGAGCGCCCACTGCTCGGCAGCGGAGTCCCGGGGTTTACTTCCTTCCCGGCTAAGCAGCTTACGCACGAGCTGTGGGACTTTGGGCAGCTTACCTAACCAGGCTGTGCTGCAGCCACCTCGTCAGTGAAATGTGGACAGCAACGCAGCAAACCTAATGTCAGGGCAATTCAACAGATAATGCATAATGCTAGAATGATGCTTAGGGCGCTTAGCAAAGCATCCGAGGGCAGTCCGGGTGGCTCAGCGGTTAGCGCTGCGTTCAGCCCGCGGTGTGATCCTGACTGCGTGGAGCCTGCTTCTCCCTCTGCCTGTGTCTCTGCCTCTCTCTCTTTCTCTGTCATGAATAAATAAATAAAATCTTAAAAAAAAAAAATAAAAGCATCTGAGCATCCACCCTTTTCTAGGCTGTTTTTGGCGCTGGAGTTGCAAAATCCTCAGGGTGCTGACATTCTCCTGTTTATAAAGAGGTAAATACCGGGACACCTGAGTGGCTCAGTGGTTGAGCGTCTGCCTTCGGCTCACGGCGCGATCCCAGAGTCCTGGGATCCAGTCCCACATGGGGCTCCCTGCATGGAGCCTGCTTCTCCCTCTGCCTGTGTCTCTGCCTCTCTCTCTCTCTGTCTCTCATGAATAAATAAATAAAATCTTAAAAAAAAAAAAAAGGTAAATACTTAGTATAATGTCAGTGGCAACGCTGAGAAAAATAACAAAGTAATAGAGGATGGAGGTAGAAGGAACTTGTATCTTTGTTTATTTATTTATTTCTATGTATGTGTGTATTTATTTGATAGAGAAGAGCCCAAGCAGGGAGAGGGACATGCAGACAGAGGGGAAGCAGGCTGCCCCCTGAGCAGGGAACCTGATGGTGGGCTCCATCCTGGATAGACATGACCTGAGCCCAAGGCAGATGCTTAACTGACTGCACCACTCAGGCACCCCGGAACTTCTATTTTTTTAATAAGACTTCAGGGGACACTTCTCTGATGAAGTGATATTTGTGCAGAGAGCCTAGGGCACATAGAAAATGAGGGAGTGTGTCAGCCTTGTATCTGCAGAGGGCAGAGGAGAGCAGTTGGAAGCTTTTGAACAGAGAAGTGACATGATCTGGCTTCAGTCTTAGCAGATTCATTCTGGCTGCTGTGTGGAATATAATAGAATAAAAATGGTACAAGAAAAGCCAGTTAGGAGAGGCTGCTGTGGGAGACCAGGTCTGAAGGATGACCTTGGGACTACGGCAATACCCTAGAAGGCAGGAGAGAACAAATAATCACATTCAGGACATTTTTGAAAGAGTCCACGGATTTGCTGATGATCTGGAAATAGGAGGAAAGAGGGGATCCCTGGGTGCCTCAGCGGTTGGGCATCTGCCTTTGGCTCAGGGCATGATCCTGGAGACCTGGGATCCAGTCCCACGTCGGGCTCCCTGCGTGGAGCCTGCTTCTCCCTCTGCCTGTGTCTCTGCCTCTCTCTCTCTCTCTCTCTGTGTGTGTGTGTGTGTGTGTGTGTGTCTCATGAATAAATAAATAAAATCTTTAAAAAATGGAAATAGGAGGAAAGAAAGAAAGAAAAGGATTAGGATTATTCCAAGGTTGGCCTGAGCAAATGGGTGAACAGTTGTTCTCTTTCCTGGGATGTAGAACCCTGCGGAAGGCTTCGTTTTGGGGCTGATAGATCAGGAATCCAGTCTGGTAATAACTGAAAGATGTTTCTTATAGAAAGGGTGGTAAGATCAACCATTTTGGAGTTGTGCAGAAAAGTCAAGGTGGAATCATAAAATTGGGAGTCCTCAGTGTAGAAGTGAGAAGTCAGTCATCAGGTGGTTGAATGAGATCACTCAGTGGGAGGTGCATGTGGCTAGCATGTCGCAGGGGACTGATCCTAGGAGAAAACCAGGAACATGGGGTGTGCACTAAGCTAGTGAAGAACGAGGGAATGATCACCTCTGCCCGTTGCCTTTTGAACAAGATGGATTGAGTGTTAATCTTTAGCTTTGGCAAAATTGAGGTCATTGGTGACTAAGTCAATGTTAACTATCATTGGCATTACTATTTTCTTTGTATTATTACAGCATCTACTTTTTTTAAAGATTTTTAAAAAGCTTTTATTTATTTATTCATGACAGAGAGAGAGAGAGAGAGAAGCAGAGACACAGGCAGAGAGAGAAGCAGACTCCATGCAGGGAGCCCGATGTGGGACTTGATCCCAGGTCTCCAGGATCACACCCTGGGCCGAAGGTGGCGGCGCCAAACTGCTGGGCCACCCAGGCTGCCCTATTGCAGCATCTACTTATATGCTTGCAGTTCCACTCTCCTGACTACTACATTTTAAGTTCTCTAACAATAATGATAAGTGTTTTTCTAGCTCAAGAGTGCCTGGCACATGGTAGATGCTAATAAATATGTATTGGACAGAAGGGTTCATGAGTGGTGAGAAATGAATATTCAGACTTTTGGTTCCATTTCAGTATGCACTGTATCTAACCTTTTTCTGAATAGTAATTTCCTAAGTATTTATCATTTTCCTCAGGCACAAATTATAAGAGTTTGGTATCATCAGCATAAGACAGCCCTCGGGAGGCCTGGGTGGCTCAGTGCTTGGGAGTCTGGCTTCAGCTCAGGGTGTGATCCTGGTTGTGGGGATTGAGTCCTGCATCAGGCTCCCTGCATGGAGCCGGCTTCTCCCTCTGCCTGTGTCTCTGCCTCTCTCTCTGTCTCTCGTCTCTCACAAATAAATAAAGCCAAAAAAAAAAAAAAAAAAAAGGCCCCGAGTCCTCATTTTAAGTATTTCTTTTTTAGAGAGAGAGAAGTTAATTTTTTAAAGATTATTTATTTGAGAGAGTATGCAAGCATGTGGGGCTGAGGTGGAGGTGGGATGGGGGAGGGACAGAGGGAGAGAGTCCTAAGCAGACTCCCCACTTGGAAGTCTGGGGGCTTGATCCCAAGATCCTGGGATCATGACCTAAGCTGAAACCGAGAGGTGGGCACTTAACCAACTCTACCACCCAGGCACCCCACAAAAGATATTAATTATCACTCATATTAGTATTTACTTTATACTTTACAAAATCCTTCCAACTATTTTACCTCATGTGTCCTCATAAGCATGGAATGAATAGGCATGAGAGAGAATACTGTTCATATTTCACAAAGACCTTAGGCTCAGAGAGTTTGATTTGTTTCAAATTACAGATAGGTGAGTAGAATAGCCCATGGTTTTTCCTTCTACCATGCAATTGTGTCTCATGAGCTTCCCTTTCTCAGAGAACAGTCAAGTAAAAAGGCAGAAAAACAGTAAGAATCCACTGTCATCATACCTTTAAAATCAATCTTTGAGAGTGCCTGGGTGGCTCAGTAGTTGAGCTTCTGCCTTTGGCTTAGCATGATCCCAGGGTCCTGGGATCGAGTCCTGCATTGGGCTCCTTGCAGGGTGTCTGCTTCTCTCTCTGCCTCTCTCTCTGTGATGCTCATGAACAGATAAATAAGATCTTTAAAATTAATAAATAAATAAATAAATAAATCTTGAAAAAGTCAATCTTTCAACATTTTTCATACCTAATATCTCATACCAATAGCCTATTTTTTAAAAAGATTTTATTTATTTATTTGAGAGAGCATGCAAGCATGAGTAGGGGGAGGGGCAGAGGGAGAGAGAAAGAAGCAGACTCCCCACTGAGCAGAGAGCCCAATGAGGGACTCCATCCCAGGACTCAGATCATGACCTGAGCTGATTGAGGCACCCAGGCACTCCCTAATTTTTCTTTTTACTAATTTTTCCCAAGCAGTGATTTCTGGAAGACAAGAAAATGAGAAAGGGGAAAAAATAACATTTCCTAACGACCTACCACCTAATTCAGAGGGATACATGCACCTTGATGTTTATAGCAGCATTATCAACAATAGGCAAATTACGGATGCAGTCCAAGTGTCCATTGACTGACAAATGGATAAGGAAGATGTGCATACACACACAATGGAATATTACTCAGCCATAAAAAGAATGAAGTCTTGCCATTTGTGCAACATGGATGGAGCTAGAGAGTACTATGCTAAGTGAAATAGGTCAGAGAAAGACAAAGAGCATATGATTCCACTTATGTGGAATTTAGGAAACAAAACAAACAAGCAAAGGGAAAAGAGACAGGAGCAAACCAAGAAACAGACTCTTAACTCTAGAGAACAGACTGATGGTCACCACAAGGGAGGGGGTGAGGGAGAGGAGTGAAATTAGGTGATGGAGATTAAGGAATGCATATGTCGTGATGACCACCGGCTGTTGTATGGAACTGTCGAATCACTATATTATATACCTGAAGCTAATACTACATTATGTTAACTAACTGGAATTTAAATAACAACTTGAAAACAAAACCCCAAAACAAAAAATCCTGACCTACCCAAATCCTGAGTTTCAGTTTCCTTATAGATAAGAAATGGTAGTTTTGATATTTAGTAGCTCTAGATGGCAGTATTAGTCAACTTGATCTCTTTCCTTTAATTTTTCTTTAATGGTAGCAACCATTTTTCATGGTTAGCTGACTTATGGTAACATCTCCTGTATAGGTCGTCTTACAATTATTCACAAGGATTTTATTTTATTTTTTAAAGATTTTATTTATTGATTCATGAGAGACACACACACAGAGAGAGGCAGAGACACAGGCAGAGGGAGAACCAGGCTCAATGCAGGGAGCCCGACATGGGACTTGATCCTGGGTCTCCAGGATCACACCCTGGGCTGAAGGCGGTGCTAAACCACTGAGCCACCCAGGCTGCCCATTCACAAGGATTTTAATGATTTTCTTTCCCATACTCATTGCAAGATATTGGTATTTAAATTACTTAGAAAAAATTTATACTCCTATATTATCCTATTATCACTATAATTGTCATTCTAACACATTGCATGGTAGCACTGTAGCAATCTCAGAGCACCAGAACATAGCCCTGAACTGGGAAGAAAGAGGAAAAGTGCCTCTAATCCTGGAAATGGTTGCCATTCAAGCCAGGGGCTTCAAAACATGTTACCCAATAACAAATTGAGGGCCGCCCAAGATCTCTATTTGAAACACAGTTTAACTTAATTTGTTAACCTATGAGAATTAGTGCAACTTTACCTGTAAATTGGGATGAGTTTCATCTGCATATAATAAAGTTGCCTAATAATAATAATAGTTTATTTATTTATTTTTAATAATAGTTTAACTACCGAGTAATGGTTTAAATACAGATTTATTTCTCTCACACAAAAGCCCTGAGGTAAGCAGACAAGGACTCATGTGGCAGTTCCATGATTTTTCAGGAACTCAGGCACCTTCTATCTGCTTCATTAGAGAACCTAATTTCCACCTCATGTTCCAAGATGACTGCTGGCATGCTAGCTGTCACAGCTTGTATTCTAAGCAGCTTGGAAGGAGGAATGGGTTGCTTCCCCAAATCCCATACAACACTTCAGCATTGCATCTGACTGACCAAAAGCACTTCACAGGCTCTGGTAGCACCACAAGCTGCTGGCAAATAGTTTTCCACTGAACCCCCTTTCAACCCAAATAAGGGATCCCTGGGTGGCGCAGCGGTTTAGCGCCTGCCTTTGGCCCAGGGCGCGATCCTGGAGACCTGGGATCAAATCCCACGTCGGGCTCCTGGTGCATGGGGCCTGCTTCTCCCTCTGCATATGTCTCTGCCTCTCTCTCTCTTTCTCTCTCTGTGTGTGTGTGACTATCATAAATAAATAAATTAAATAAAAAAAAAATAAATTAAATAAATCTTAAAAAAATAAACCCAAATAAATTGAGGTTCTATTAACCAAGGAAGAAGGAGAGAAGATAATAAGTAGCAACAGTCTCTCCACAACTAGCAAGGAATTTGAGGTGTTTGGTGCAAATGTATGTGGTGGGTGTGTGGCCAGTGATGTCTGTCACTCGGGCTCTGCCTCTCAGAAGGCCTTGAGCTTAGTCTAATGATTTGCTGCATTCTCTTGAAATTCTGAAAAACTTTATGTTTGAATTTGTGTTTTGTGAGTGAAATCTGGTGGGACACTAGAGTGCATGCAAGCAGAGGAGATGCATGCAATAGGTCTGCTCTTTCTTGCTGCTCTCTGTGCACATAGAGTTTGAGATGCACATGAACACAGAATTCCACAGGGTTCACAATGTGTGGGAGTTTGATGAGACTCAAACTAGTATACGGTAAGCAGGTTGCATCTACAAATGTGTAGGGAAGGACACTGACAACTCCGAGAGGCCACACTTTCTGTTCCACCCAGAATTCGGCTTCCAACACAGAAAGAGGGCAACTGTGTTCTAAGAAACACAAACAAGAAACCCTATCACACCCTTTCTTACTCCTGTTGCTTCTCAGTAATAGCCCATTACTTATGCTGAAAATAATGGCATAGAATAGGAAAGACAGGGCAAGCCATAATTTATTTTATTTTCGGCACTTCCTTATCATTAGGCCAAAATTAGAGTGTGATAGTACATACAGGTATCGTGAGAAGTGGAATAAAATGGTTGAGCTAGTTTTGTACAGTATTTCGGCAGTTCTGATAAAGATGAAATACACATGTGCACAAAAGCTGTAAGATATGAACTGTGTAATTTCGATGGTTTTGCATTCGAATTACATGGTTAACATTTGCAGGGTGGCCTGGCTGGCTCAGTCTGTGAGGCATGCAACTCTTGCGCTCCGGTTTATGAGTTCAAGCCCCACGTTGGGAGTTATAGCTGCCTCCCAGCATGGAACCTGCTTAAAAATAAATAATAAATAAATGTAAATAAAAGGACATATATGTAGTGGAATCACTAAGTTATATACCTGAAACTAATGTTATGTGTGTGCCAATTATATTTCTATTTTAAAAAAGAATAGATGTGAAATACCAAAAACAAAAAACAAAACACATTTTGCACCTATGTATGGTGACAGATGGTAATTAAACATATTGTGGTGATCATTTCACAATATATACAAATATCAAATCATTATGTTGTACACCTGAAACTAATATAATGCTATATGTCAATTAAACCTCAAAAAAATACCATTATGTATGTGGCTTGGCTTACATTTCTATTAGACAGACTTGACCTGTATTGTCTACGAGACTCTTTATGGAAAAATTCCCCACCACAGGGCTTCGTTCAATGTCTCCTTCTTTACCTCCTTTTCTTCCCAGTTCCTCTTATACCCATAGAGTTTTTCTTGGAAGTATATCACAAAACACTTTCACACCCTCCATCAGAAAACTGCTTCCAGAAAAACCCAAGGAAAGCTGCCCCCAACCCAATGGAAGAGAGAAATAGGATCTAATAACATCTAAAGCAATTTATACATAACAATCACTGCCACCCACCTTGTGATCAAAGCATAATTCACTTAAATCTTTATCACAGAGGTGCTTGGGTGGCTCAGTCCCTTAAGCAGCTGACACCTTTTTAAAACGATTTTATCTATTTATTTGAGGGGGAGGGTGGAGGCAGAGGGAGAGAAAGAGGTAGACTCCCCACCAAGTTGGGAGACTGACATGGGGGTCAATCTTAGGGATTCTGGGATCATGACCGGAGGTGATGTCAGACACTAAACTACTGAGCCACCCAGGTACCCCAAGCATCTGACTCTTGATCTCAGCTCAGGTCTTGATCTCGGGGTCCTGAGTTCAGGCTCTGTGGTGGGCTCCATGCTGGGTGTGGAAACTATTTAAAAAAAAAAAAAATCCCCCCACATCCATGTCAACAGAAGTAGGCTGTTACATCAGAAGCTGGAGATTATTTCTTCTAAGGCCCACTTGTTTGAAGTAGGGGTCTCATTTTGTTTGCTCATCAGTTTCTTCTGCTTTAGGAGTAATGCTAAGAACTAAAATATTCTTGTTGTTGGAGAGCTGACAATACAATGGTGTGACTTTGCTTTCTTATTGTAACACTTGCAGTAAATGGAAAGATTGACATTTGTTCTCATTTTCTCAGCTCCCAAGTAGAACTTTAAAATATTTCCTTCCAAATTTCAGGCTCCATCCAAATAAAACTCTTTCCTCGCCAATAAAAAAAACAAAACAAAACAAAACAAAACAAAAACAAAAACAAAAAAATCACTCTCTGTTTAAGCATTCAGTATAAGTAGCTTATAAAGTAACTTAAAATCCTTTCTCTAAAAGGGTGAGGGGTGACTTGTATTGTTTTTGTATTCATTTTCCATTCATTCATTTAATTCCCATTTACTGACTATCCCACTTCTACAAGACACCAGTTGAGAAACTGCATGGAATTTCTGCCTCTAGATGATTAAATCTAATAGACTCGATGAGATATGTACGCTAATAACTATAGTAAAGGCTATATATTATTTTTTTAATGAAAAAAAAAAAAAACCCACATGCCCAAAATGGCATTACTTAGGTCAAGTCACCAAACCAGTGCTTAATACCCAACCTAGTTATTGCACTTTCAACCTCCCCCAGAAATGTAGTCTTAACCAGTCAGTCAGAAATTTTCGAATCAACACCAATAAAGTAATCTGTCACATGGGTGCTCTCAACCTCTCAGTGGAAATCAAGACCCCTTGTCCCCCATAGAAGGTGACCTCACTCCAAATAATCCTTTTTTTCTGTTTATGATTTCCTTGTCCTGCCGTTAAAAATCTTTCCTTTTTGCCCTCCAGAACTCCCCTCTACTTGTTAGATAGGACTCTGACCGATTCATAAATGAATTAATAAGGCCAATTAGATCCTTAAAATTCACTCTTTAAATTTCTGCTCTTTAACAATTATAAGAGTAACCTTCATGGTTGGGGAGTAAACAGAAGTATATAGGAACTCAGAGATGGGAGGGTCATTTTTGGCCAAAGAGGACAAGGTAAGTTTCATGGGGGTGTGTGGCTCCTGCAAAGTACCATAAAGAATGTGAGAGACTTTACCTGACAAATGGGTGCAAAGGACTCCAAGCAGGAGTAATGGCATGAAACAAAGACACACAGGTGAGTATGGAGAATGGTTTCCTAAATCATATTCAAGCCTTGCCATGGTATGAATGGAAGACCAGGCTGTCAAAGTGAACTCTGTGAAGCCATGGGAAATCATTTTAAGAAGTAGAATGCAGGACTCAGGAGTATCAGAATTCAGCCAAATGTGGGACCTGGTTATTTTGTATTTATTTGTTTGTTTGTTTAAAGATTTTATTTATTTATTAATGGGAGACACGGAGAGAGAGAGGCAGAGACAGAAGCAGAGGGAGAAGCAGGCTCCATGCAGGGAGCCCAATGCAGGACTCGATCCCAGGACCCTGGGATCATGCCCTGAGCTGAAGGCAGATGCTCAACCACTGAGCCACCCAGGCGTCCCTATTTTGTATTTAAATAAAGGGGTGCCTGAGTGGCTCAGTCTGTTAAGCTGCCTTCGGTCCAGGTGGTGATCTTGGGGTCCTGGGATTGAGCCCCATATTGGGCTCCCTGCTCAGTGGGGAGTCTTGTTTCTCCTTCTGCCTCTCCCCCTGCTTGTGTGCTTTCTCTCTATCAAATAAATACATAGAATCTCATAAATACATAAATAAAGAGAAATTTAGAAATTTCTCAAATGCCAGTTTAACTCAACAAGAATTTGCAGAGCCATCTACCGCAAATACCAGGTCCTAAGTTATGTGTCCTAGAGCTCATACAGTTAAATATTTGCCTTTCTAACTTGCTGCCTTAAATGTAATTTGATAAATCATAGTATGAATTACACTTTAGTGGTGGATTTAAAATAGCCATTCAGTTTTAAAGAAGTATAGAGGTTGGGGAAAGGAAATAGAAAAGATTGGGAGGAAGAAAATGTTACACTTTCTGGGACAGCATCATGTCTTAGATTCTGCTACGTGTTACCTCACAATGCAGCAGGAATATTAGGAAGTTTGGTAGTGGTGAGGGTGGCTGGAGGGGCACACAGAAAGGAGGCAAATGCAGGAAGAGAGCTGACTCCCTTGGTCCTAGCGGTAACATTAAACCTCTTCAAATCCCTTTACAGTTACCTCTGCATGTTTCATTTCATTCCCACTACTTAGGCTCAGATGAGTTATTGAAAAGGAGGAATAATATTCCTTACCTTTTGTAATCCTAGCAGACTGCTTGCCCCTTAAGTGGGTGTCTAATAAACGGCTATTCCTTTTTCCTTTTCTCTTAATGGAAAATGATCAAAGAGGTCTCTGTTCAACTGAAGGGTTTCATTTAGTAAATGGAAGAATCAGGAGTAGCAGGGGGTATGATGGAAGTGCATCAGAAGGCAGTGAGATCACAAGCTAGAAATCACGTGGCACAAAAATGCCACAGATCACAGACTTAGAGATAATCTGTACATCCAATCAAAATGAAGACCCCTTCCCAAATTCAGAGAGCATGTCTTAAAAATGTCATCAGTCCCATCTGAACATTTGGAGGTTGATTTTAAGAGAAGATATCATAATACTAGATCCAGTTAGCCCCGTCATGAGTATCAGGCTTCTACTCGGTACTCAGCCGTGGCCGAGGCACTCCAAAGGATTATTTACAGAAGATAACGAATCACATCTGAAACATAACATGTACACATGGAAACCAGAGGAAAACAGGGATATGTTAGAATGAAGAACTAAATGGGGATATTATGGTCAACTGCAGTAGGAGTTCAGAAACCACTAGTGGCCCGTGGAGTCAGAAAAGGGATGCCGAAGACAGAAGGGCAGATCCCAGAGAGAAAAAGCAACGGGATCAAAAGCAGGCAGCAAACAATGAATCTGGTTTGTTTAGAGGACAGTAAGGAGACTGGCCTGGTTCTGCACAGAATGTGCATCTGGGGGAGGAGTGGAGGAGGAATGCCGGTGGAAAGCATGGGCCAAACCCAGAGGCCCTGAAAGCTTGCCCTCAGCGTGGTGAATGGGAGGTCCTTGAGCAACTGTAGAAAGAGAGAGAAACAGCACTTTTTTTTTTAGTTTTATTTATTTATTCATTCATGAGAGACACAGAGAGAGAGGCAGAGACACAGGCAGAGGGAGAAACAGGCTCCATGCAGGGAGCCCGACATGGGACTCGATCCCAGGTCTCCAGGATCATGCCCTAGGCTGAAGGCAGTGCTAAACTGATGAGCCACCGGGGCTGCTCAGCACTTTTTTTTTTTAGAAGATTTTATTTATTCATGAGAGACACAGAAAGAGAGACAGAGACACAGAGGGAGAAGCAGGCTCCCTGTGGGGAGCTCGATCCCAGGACCCTGGGATCATGCCCTGAGCTGAAGGCAGATGCTCAACCACTGAGCCACCCAGGCGTCCGGAAAAACAGCACTTCTGAAAGAAACTTAGGTTATCGACAGTTCAGATGAAGCCTTCCCAGTCTGGACTGCCATCCTGCTGTTTGGCCCATGAGCTAAGAATGATTTTTACATTTCAAATGATTGGGGGTGGGGGTGGGGGGATAGTATTTTGTGATATATGAAAATTACATTCACTTCAAATTTCTGAATCCATTCGTAAAGATTTACTGTGTCAGTTCTCAACCTGAGAAGTTCCCTGGGGGAAATCTGAAACTGTCCCTGTCTGTGGAGGGCAGGGAGATGGAGAAAAGAGCAGACTGCTTCAGATTGGTAGGTGGCAGGTTTCATAAGCAAAGGAACATCCATAAGAGACTTCAAGATGAGTAGATCTTTGCACCTGTCCACCAGTATCTCAGAAGTTTATCTAGAGAACTGAACTGGGTTCAGTCGCATATACTGTTCAAATGGTCTGAGCAACACATACTCTCTCAAGGCTGCATCCTTGTAAACCGGCTCCCGCTGTGGGGATGTGGTGAGGGGCCTCCAGCTGCCTGGCTCCCAGTCCTAGGTCAGAGGTCATGTCTTCTCCATAACCTGCTCCAGCATGTGAGAGCACAGCTCCCCTCACTTGTGCACTTATTACCTGTGGCTGCTTTTGTCCAGTGGCAGAGCGGGACAGCGACTATATGGCCTGAAAAGCCTGAAATATTTCCTATCTGGCCTTTACAGAAACTGTTCACAGATTCTTGGTTTAGACTGACGCTGGGAAACCGAGAGAGCATAAGAGCAGGGACTAGAGGTAAGTGAATGAGGCACACACGTTGGACACGATATTTAACAGAAAGAATGCCAAAAAGCCCAAGTAATCAAATAACATTTAACATATTTCTTTTTTTTTTCTTATTAATACAGTATTTGTCTTCCCTCTGTCAAACCCTGAGCCAACCACTTTCCCCAGGCTGCCTGGGGAATATAGGAAAAGGAACATACAGGGCAGACAAGGGAGAAAGACCTATGGGAGGTGGAGACGACTCCTTCACATGGCAAAGAGGATGAAAAAGGCCACCATCAGGCAAAAGAGCCCCATGGCCTCCGAGAAGGCAAAGCCCAGAATGGCGTAGGAGAAGAGCTGTTGCTTCAGAGAGGGATTCCTGGCATAACCAATGATGAGGCTCCCAAACACAGTCCCAATTCCAGCCCCAGAGCCAGCCACCCCTACAGTGGCAGCCCCAGCCCCTATGAACTTGGCTGCTGTGTCAATGTCCGTTGAAATGGTGCTGGCTCAGAAGCTGCAGCTAGGAATAAGTGAGGTCAGGGGACGTGGGGCTGCCAAGCTGCTGAGGCTCTCCTCTGTCAGTGTCTCCGGTGGTTTTAGCACCACTGCAGACAGTGATGGGCTCAGCAGCTGAGAGGTGCTCCTGACCAAGAAGGGGGTGGAGACGAACTTTGCACAGGCGTAGATTTTCGGGGGTTGAGGGGCTGTAGCAGGAGAGCTGCTCCCAGGGCAGAGACGACAGAGAGGGTAACACAATATTTCTAAATATTAAAACTAATGCCAAAATTCCATGATGAAGATATTAAAACAAATTTTTAAAAAGATTTTGCTTGTTGATTGATAAGAGGCACACAGAGAGAGGCAGAGACAGAGGCAGAAGGAGAAGCAGGCTCCCTGTGGGGAGCCCGACTTGGGACCCGATCCTAGGACCCCGGGATCACGCCCTGAACTGAAGGCAGACGCTCAACCGCTGAGCCACCCAGGCGTCCCCAGAAAACATCAAAATTTAAATGAAGATAGGATCAATAACAGTGCTGTGCTGTGCCATTTCAGAGACTGAAGCATAAGGAAAATCTGTAACTACGGAGAGTTTTGGCACTCCTGGAACTTTTGCATGGGAGGCAAGTGCTTCACTAAGGCCCCCCGGTGGCCCTGATGTTACAGAGATAATCTGGAGGCAGTGAGCATGGAGGATTTAGGGAAAAAACAGGGTAACCTAAGATATGGAGATTTAGGAGTGGATTTTAGATCTTAGATCTGGGATCTCTACATTTTTTTTAAAAGATCAAAAAAGAATTTTTTTTTTAATAATAATCTCTACACCCAACATGGAGCTCGAACTCACAATCCTGAGATTAAGAGTTGCATGCTTTTCCATTTGAGCCAGCCAGGAGCCCCTGGGATCTCCACTTTTAAGGGAAATTTTTCACTCATTTTACCCAAAGTAAAAGCCAAAGCACATGTCGGTTGTGCCAGTCACCAGCCCCTCAGTTCTCCAACCCCATTCCTAAGTATTCTCTTTGTTTGCTTCCCATTAACTAGCTGGACTTCTTACAGACCCTTCACCAAGCCAGGAGTGCTTCATCTCAGACACTTGCTCCTTCAGTCTCCCTTCCTGGATTCCTCATCCTTGACATGTATGGGTCTCATGTGTCACCTCCTAGAAGCCTCTCCTGACCATCCTACTGAAGATTAGACTGATTCCTATCACTCAGTCATCTAAAAGAATGAAATCTTGCCATTTGCAGCCACATGGATGGAACTACAGTGTATTATGCTAAACAAAGTCAGAGAAAGACAAATACCATATGATTTCACTCATATGTGGAATTTAAGAAACAAAACAGATGAACATAGCGGAAGGGAAGGTGCTGGAGGGGAAGATGGTGGGAGGAAGGCATAACTGGGTGATGGGCATTAAGGAGGGGGCTTGATGTAATGACCATTGATTGTTATATGAGACTGATGAATCACTGAACTCTACCTCTGAAACTAATTTTTAAAAAAAAGCTTTAAAAAAAAAGCTTAAAAAATTATACCTATTCCTTCACATCCATCCCTTCCCTGCTTTATTTTTCCATTGCATCTACCAACCTCTAAATACTATAGAATGTACTGATTTACGTGCTTATAGTTTCTCTTTTCTTGCCTGATTGCATGGTCTGTGAAGGCAGGATTTCTGCTTGCTTTGCCACCATGGAATGCCCAGTGCCCAGACAAGAACCACCACCCCATTGACACCTGAGGACTGGCTGAACAGATCCAGTAGAATGCATACTGACAAAGGGAAAAGGAGAGATTATGCTCTTTTAGGGTCTAGGACATTACTTCTAACGGTGAACAAATAAGCTTCTTGCTTAAACAAAAGTGACAGAGTTGGAAATGTGAAAATTTTCCCATTGCCCCCTCTGACCTGTTGACTGGTCTTCCTGTACACTCATTTTTCCTGCCTCTTGGAATTCCTGATTTCCTATAAATCCCTAAGTGAATTGTTTCCTTTTTTCAAGGGCAGCTTTAATTGCAACAGCCAATTCTAGGAACATTTCTCCAGGAAAAGAAAATCCGTTATTTCTCTGTGTTTAACTATAAAAAAATCTGTCTTTTTTCCATTGGCATTTCCCTTGTCTCCCTTATTATGCTGAACAGGAAAGTTCAGGGCTGAGGTGGATCTATCTGTAATCCAGTCTCCTCTTTCTGATTCTGCTAAGAATTAGTCTTAAGTCAGTCAGCCTGCTACTTAACACTTTTAACTGCTTCTTCTCACATTTAGTCCTGGCTTATTTTAGCAGGTCTACAAAGTAGCAGCTGGTTGCCTGGCTGTCCCTAGGCATCCAAAAAGCACTATAGATAGACATGAAGGAGGAAGGAATAAGGGGCAGCTCGGGTGGCTCAGTGGTTTAGCGCTGCCTTCAGCCCAGGGTCTGATCCTTGAGACCCGGGATCAAGTGCTGCATCGGGCTCTCTGCATGGAGCCTGCTTCTCCCTCTGCCTGTATCTCTGCCTCTCTCTCTCTCTCTCTCTCTCTGTCTCTCAAGAATAAATAAATAAAATCTTAAAAAGACAAAAAGAAGGAAGGAATAAGCTGAACTTGACAGTTAAAGAAACAAAAGTCTGATACCCTACCTGCAACCTGTCCAGAGAATTTATCTCCCCACTACCCCAGATAATATACTTATGCTGGTAATTGCTGAAATCAGAATATCAAAATAGTTTTTATACAGAGGGAATAATCGATATATATATACTTTTCTAATACAGCTTTAAATATTCCCCCACTTTCTTAGCTATTGATTTTTACCCCCTCATACCCTAAAATAAATGTATTTTATTTTATTTATTCATTTTTAAAAAGAGTTTATTTATTAATGAGAGACACAAACAGAGAGGCAGAGACATAGGCAGAGGGAGAAGCAGGCTCGTTGTGGGGGTTCCGAAGCAGGACTTGATCCCAGGACCCCAGGATCATGCCCTGGGCTGAAGGCAGGCACTCAACCACTGAGCCACCCAGGTGTCCCAAATAAATGTATTTTAAAATAGTTACCCTGTCCATTTAATAGCAATAAGAGAAGTACATCAATCACCTAGGTCAAGGGTCAGTAAACTTTTGTTTACTGAAGGGCCAGATAGCAAATATTTTGGGCTTTGTAGTCCATATATTCTTGTCACAATTACTCAGCTCTGACATGGTAGAATGAAAGTAGCACAAACAATATATAAATAAATGCATATGGCTTTGGTCCAGTAAAATGTTAATTATACACTGAAACTTGAATTTCATGTAATTTTCCTATTTCACAAAATATTATTCTTTTTAATTTTTTCAACCATTAAAAAAAAATCCATTCTGAGTTCATAGGCCACTACAAAAATGGAGGGGAAGGGGCAGACATGATTTGACTTATGGGCCATAATTTGCTTGCCAGCTAGCCCTTGACCTAGGTTTAGAAGTCACACAAGACAGTAACCTCAGAGAATCTATTCCATAAAGTAAGGACATATTTGTAAGTAAAGATATTTATATAAGGATGTTATTTACAACATTCTTGGATTGGCAGGAGAAAGAAGAAAGAAACCTAAATGGAATTCCCTTTAATAGGGTAGTGATTGGAGGCAGCCCAGGTGGCTCAGCGGTTTAGTGCCGCCTTCAGCCCAGGGTGTGATCCTGGAGACCTGGGATTGAGTCCCATGTCAGGCTCCCTGCATGGAGCCTGCTTCTCCCTCTGCCTGTGTCTTTGCCTCTCTCTCTCTCTGTCACTTATGAATAAATAAATAAAATCTTTTAAAAAATAGGGTAGTGATTGGGATGCCTGGATGGCTCAGTGGTTGAGTGTCTGCCTTTAGTTCAGGTTGTGATGGGATCCCCCATTAGGCTCCCTTCAGGGAACCTGCTTATTTCTCCCTCTGCCTATGTCTCTGCCTCTTTCTCTGTGTCTCTCATGAATAAAAAAATAAAAATCTTAAAAAAAAAATTGGGGAGTATTGAAGATACTGTGGCAAATCCAATGGAATATTAAGGAGTCATCAAAAAGAGTGAGTTGGATCTATACTAGTAGTCTTGGAGGAATTTTCATGATTTATTTTCAAGCTAAAAGAGCACATTGGAGAGAAGTGATTTCTTTTTTCTGTTTTTACAAAATAATCCCATTTTTGTAAAATAAATAATGAACCCCCTATCTACTTCTATGTATTACATTTGTTGAGAGTTAGGGAATGAAAAAAACATGGAGAGACATAAGATTCTACTTATGTAAAATTGTACATGGTATACATAAAAAAGACACAAAATTGTAATCAGCAAAATGTTAACAATGGCTATTACAAGATGATAGAATTTCAGATGATACTTCCCTTAAAATTTCATGTGTTCCTTGATTTTTTATAGTAAACGTATATTACTTATGTACTCTAGAGGAAGGATAATGCTATTTTTACTTCAAAGAAAAGAATTAACTGTAATGTTCATTAAATTGCCATTTCTTTTTTTTTTAAGATTATATATTTTTAAGTAATCTCTACACCCAATGTAGGACAAGCACTTACAACCCCGACATCAAGTCTCATGCTCTATTGACTGAGTCAGCCAGGCATATCCAAACTGCCATTTCTAATATTAAAAGGTTGGAAATCACCTAAAAATCTAATGGTAGGGCAGACACTGCTGTCTTTTGGTACAGCTATACCAGATTATAGTCGGGGCACCTAGGTGGTGCACTTGCCTAAGGGATGGACTCTTGATTTCCACTTAGGTCTTGCTCCCTGTCCAGGGGATCCAGTGGAGTAGGGCTCCACATGCAGCAGGGAGTCTGCTTAAGACTCTCTTTCCCTCTCCCTCGGCTCCTCCCCACTGCACTCTCTCTTGCTAAAAATAAATAAACAAATCTTTAAAAAAATAAAACAATGCTGTCAGTTGTAGAGATTGCTGTCTTTATAAGTGAATAGGCCTGAATGTAATCTAGGCTCTCACATAACAGCTAAGGAGCTTAAGAAAGTCTTTTCACAACCTGGTGAAATTTCCCCATCTGTAAAATTGGAATAGTAATGTAATTTTGTTAACTCAGCAATTAACATATAGTACTGGCTCTTTATTCATTTTTATTTTTAGTACAGGCTCTTTAGATATCATCTATATAATAGTTATTTGGGGGTTTATATGGAATCTGAGAAATTGTATGCAATGAATATATTTTTCATAAAGATAAAATACTTTTGATTACTTTTTTTTTAATTTTATTTTTTTAAAGATTCTATTTATTTATTCATGAGAGACAGAGAGAGAGAGAGGCAGACACAGGCAGAGGGAGAAGCAGGCTCCTCTCAGGGAGCCCGATACAGGACTCGATCCCAGGATCCCGGGATCTTACCCTGAGAGCCAAAAGCAGACATTCAACCACTGAGCCACCCAGGCATCCCTCTGAGGACAATTTGAGTAGTCTTTGTGGCTTACCCAATTGGATGAGAAGCTAACAGGTTAGGGTCACTAGCTGTGCTGAGGCACTGTGGTTCAGCACATGAAGGTGTGGGCTGGGGCATCAGACTACCCGGGTTCCAAATGTGGCTCCACTGCCCCTTTAATATTAAGTAAATTTATTGTCTCTCACCTGCTATATTGTCAGCTATAAAATGAGGATAATAATGGTATGGGAAAAAAAGGCAGAAGGAAATGTAGATAAAGTTAAATGTTTTTATAACCGGCAGGCCATTGACAAATACTTGAGACAGGCAGAGTATAATGTTTCTCTAGGAAGCTCCCAACTATCTTAATATTAATGCCTTGCTAGAGAGAAAAACAACCTTGGTTTGACAATAGCAAGGCCTCCAGTATCCTGTGAGTCTTCTTTAGCATGTGAAAATCCTTTTGGAACTTATCTTATCTCTGCTTCCCTAAACCCCAAAGTATATAATCAGTTGCCCCTCATAATCCTGGGGTAGTAGCTCTTCCTGCCTCCCAGGTCCTGTCCTGTGCTTTAATAAAACCACCATTTTGCTCCAAAGATGTCTCAAGAATTCTTGGCCATTGGCCCTATACCCCACCAACCTCACCAAACTATTATGAAAACTACATCAATAATAGCATTTACCTGAGAGGACTTCTTTTCTCTCATTAAGAGTCAATGAAATAATATGTAGTTGAACCCAGAATATGCAGGAATTAGGGGCACTTGAAAGAGGGCTCCAGCTGCTCCATTTGACCTCAAACTTTCTAGCTGAGTTCTTTCCAGCTAGTCTCTTGGGTCAGAAGACCCTGAGAGCGAAGCATCCCCTGATGGGAACTGAATCTATCCCCTCAAGCAGTAGGGACAGCCTAGAGCCTGCAAGACGCCACACATGATCGACTCCAAGACAATGATCAGTTTGAATCTTTGCTGCCTACCTGTACATACCTACTCACCTTTGCCCCACATTTTCCTTTTATAAACCTGGAAGTATCTGTGGCACTTTGAAGACAGTCTTTGAGATACTAGACCCCTCTCTTCCACTATTGGTCTTGCTGAACTAAATTCATTTCTTGTTGCACCACTCCTGTCCCTCCACCTTTGGTTTTGTCAGTGGTGAGAAGCCAAACCTGGTCTGTTTGGGACCCCCAGAACCAGGTGCTCTTGCACCCCTGCATACAAACCACACACTGACTTCCAGCATAGTTGAAATCCATGTAAAACTTTTGACTCCCTACTAATAGCCTACTGTTGACTGGAAGCCTTACTGAAGACATAGTTGAATAACACTTATTTATATGCTATATGTTTTATATACTGTAGTCTTAAAATAGGATAAGCTAGAGAGAAGAAAATGATATATAAGAAAAATCATAAGGAAAACACATTTACGGTACTGTACTGCATTTGTTTAAAAAAAAAATCCACATATAAGTGGACCTGCACAGTTTAAACCTGTGTTGTCCAAAGGTCAGTGGTATAGGGAATGACTAGGATGATGCCTGGTGATAGCAAACAACAACATTCAATAGATGTGAATTATTATTATTATTATTATTATTATTATTATTTTACCCTTGTGTAGCACTCTAAAGAAGGAGCAAGTTAAAATGCTACAAAGCAGGACCAGGTTTGAGAAGAAAATCAAAGGTGCCAGGAACCGACTTCTCTGACATCTCCTAGTCAAGAGAGAACCTTAATAGCGAAATTCTTCTGCAAAGGTTTTTTAAGGGAGTGTTATTCATATGTTTAAGTTTGGCTTTATCAAGGGACATGGTTTTGGAACCATAGGTCAAGTAGAAATAGTCCTCTTAGGGATGACCTACACGTAAAGAAGGCTATAACCATCAACATCCTGGAGAAACTTAATAGGGTGTCTATGGTAAGTAGAGCTTCTTTGGGAAACACCCATTCTAACTTGCTTCCGCAAATGCTGCTCTCTGTCAAGGGGAAAGAAAGTGTAGACCATGGTAAAGCCCCATTTACCTTGGAGCTCCTGGAAGACTATGATGAAATTCATTTCCATTCATTCAGCTTATGTTTATTGAGTACTTACTCAGTATCAGATGCTAGAGGCCAGAGGATCTAACGTTAAGAGGGGGAAAAGATCCCATCAGTCCCATCCTGCCCTCATAGACTTGAGAGACAGAGAGAGACATTAATAATATGATCGTCAAAATAAATGCAAAAATATAGTAAGTGCTTATAAGGAAAGGTATATGTTGCTATGAGATCATATAATAGAAGGACTTATCTAGTTAATGAGATCCTAAAAGCTCCCTGGAGGGAGGAGGGGGAGGAAAAACGGGAGGGGAGGAAAAAGAAATGGTTAACCTGCTCACTTGACAAATGTTTTATTGATTTAAGAGAAAAAAAGCATTCTTGTCAATAACCTAACTTCCAGTAGGAAACTCCCAACTGTCTTAATGTTAATGCCTTGCTAGAAGCAAAAACAGCCTTAACTTGACAATGGCTGTACGCCTTCTTTAGCATATGAAAGTTCTTTTGAAAACCCCCCTTTTCCAACTCCCAAGTATACAGTCAGCCACCCATCACAACCCTGGGGCAGCAGCTCTTCCTGCCCCCCCTACCTCGGGTCCTATCCCAGCTTTAATAAAACCAACATTTTGCACCAAAGATGGCTCAAGAATTCTTCTTGGCTGCTGGCTCTGGACTTCACCAGCATTCAAAAACTGTGGACAGGGAATGGATGAGGCCAGTCAGGAGAGTGAGGAGCACGGAGAGGATTGCTCAATTTGCAGTGAGAAAGCCCAAGTTTTTCTTGGCCTTGAGTCAGCCCTACATGTCTTTTTTTTTTTTTTTTTACTTCCTGATCCACACCCTCGCCTCTGTAAGAGCAAAACATGTCCAACTGAAAGTCAGAAGGAGAAGCCTATCAAGAAAATGATATAGTGGTTTGAGTCAACCCTTGGTCATCTTCACCTATTTCCTTTTATCAAGTTTGAAGCATTCCTTCTACAAGGAAATAATTAACCTAATAATTCTGCCTCAACCCATTTACCTCCTCCATTTATCTCCTTAATGCTCAAAACACTTATTCTGTAGGAAATGAAAACTTAGACTAAGCACAGCCTGAAAGTTACTTGCCAAATGATGTGCCCAAAGGCTTGGAGGAATTATTTCAGTTTTTACATGTGCTTGTGTTATAGGTAGGGAGTAACTTGAGTGCTCAGAAAAGTTGGCTATTTTTATTATTAGTATTATTCATGAGAGACAGAGAGAGGCAGAGACACAGAAAGAGGGAGAAAGAAGCAGGCTCCCGACAAGGAGCCAATGTGGGACCTGATCCTGAACCCTGGGATCATGCCCTGAGCTGAGGGCAGACACTCAACCACTGAGCTACCGAGGCATCCCCAAATGTTGGCTATTTTAAACATGTTTTAATTACCAGAGTTCTTATTTCATCCATAGCCTGTGAGTTAATAACACCCACCAAGGGAAAATATACAACTAGCTCTTATATCATCTGTTCATGCTATTATTATTTTCTTAATAGAAAAATTTTTTAAAGATTTAATTTTTAAGTAGTCTCTACATCCACTGCTTGAACTTATAAGTCCAAGATCAAAAGTTGCCTGCTTGGGACACCTGGGTGGCTCAGCGGTTTAGCACCTGCCTTTGGCCCAGAGTGTGATCCTGGAGTCCCAGGATTGAGTCCCACATCGGGCTCCCTGCATGGAGCCTGCTTCTCCCTCTGCCTGTATCTCTGCCTCTCTGTCTGTGTCTTTTATAAATAAATAAATAAACTCTTAAAAAAAAAAAGTTGCTTGCTTTACTGATCGAGCAAGACATGTGCTCTGATTCATGCTATTATTAAAATAGCTCTGTGGGGCAACTGGGTGGCTCAGTCAGTTAAGTGTCAGACCCTTGGTTTTGGCGCAGGTCATGATCTCAGGGTCATGAAACAGGGACCTGAGTCGGGCTCTGTGCTCATCATCAGGAGTCTGCTTGAGATTCTCTCTCTCCCAAATTAAAATAAAGTAGCTCTGGCACAGATTTACCTAACATGAGAGCTGTCATGGATAAAAATCTGAACTTTAAAGGAAAGAGTACTATAACTCTTTTAGTTCATAAGCCATTGAAGATGAACATTACTACCAAAGTTCACTAGTGAAGTTTCTTTCTCCTTCTGACAGGGATTGTGAAGTATCTGAGCAATGCAGTGTTAAGTACCAGAGGTGAGCCATGCCAATATTTTCTGGACCATTTAACCATCAGAATCAACAAAACAAATACTTACAACTCCCATTTTGTGATGGTGTGGGTTGTGTTTGTTGAGGGTATACAGAATGAGTCAGACATCCAGCAGGAAACAGATGGCACACTCAAATGAAAATAGTCCCAATAGGTTGATTAAATGGGCCATTTTCAGAAATGTGGGAAGGGGAGAAGAGGAGAAAAGCAAACAGGACAGGGCAGTATCCTGGGGCTGCTCTCTGTAGGCTGAAGGGACACAGGGAAGTATTATTGTTAACAAACCCAGAGAAGGTGATTCAAAAATGTTTTGTGGAGAGGGTCACTTTGAGAGGGGCTGTGATCTCCGGAGGTCAGGTGCAGCCAGCTTTAAGGGAGCCGGTGGGGAGTTCATTCTCTTGTTTCCTTGTCCTTCCTCTTTGTTGGGGCCCATCAGCTCAGCACTGTCTGGTCCACTCAGGTCAGTCTCCTGAGTCAGATGGCAGAGGGAAGAGTGTGGGAAAGGCCTGGAGAGAGAAACAGAAGAGTGAGCACAGAGAGGAAGACTGGCAAATAAATAATTAAAACCAGTAGCTAGAAGGTATGAGAGTGGGGTGGGGTGGTGGCAGACATGGTTTCCTATCAGGAAGCTGGAGAAGGTGACTAAAAAAAAATATATATATATATCACACATTAGTTTTATGGCAATAGTAGTTATAAAACTCGGGGAGCCATCAGACTAAAGTTGAATTATGATCTCATGGAAATCTTGCAGAAATTAGGCAGCACTGTGGTACTTCTGAGGGCCCTTCCAGGCTTGTACTGTTATCCTGCGTTTGTTGAACAGGAAGTGAAGTAAAGTTAATGTCTTGGCCAACATACTGAAATAAAGACGTGGGTTTTCTTTCTCTTTAGTAAAATGGATCATTGAAAAGCTATTAACAAATTGAAAAATCTGTATACAGAAATATATTATTCACAGCAAAGAGCAAATGCTGGCACAGTATTTCTGACAGTTGGGAAATAGTAAAAAAATATATGTTCAATGCAATGTTATGTGGAAGCAAATCATTATAAATACAAAGAATTATGAAACACCATGGAAACTGCAAATGACATGATGTCAGGTTAAAAAAAGTGGGATTTGGGCAGCCCCGGTGGCTTAGCGGTTTAGCACCGCCTTCAGCCTGGGGTGTGATCCTGGAAACCAGGGATCGAGTCCCATATCAGGCTGCCTGCATGGAGCCTGCTTCTCCCTCTGTCTGTCTCTGCGCCTCTCTCTCTCTCTCTGTGTGTGTGTGTCTCTCATGAATAAATAAATAAAATCTTTAAAAAAATAAAAGTTTATTTATTTATTTATTTATTTATTTATTTATTTATTTATTTATTTATTTGAGAAAGGGAGCACCACAAGCAGTGGAGGGGCAGAGGGAAAGGAAGAGGGAGAAGCAGACTCCCCACTGAGTGAGACTCCATACCAGGATCCTGGGATCATTAAAAATATGTGAAAAAAGACCTGAATCTGTTAAGAAACAAAATTCCACTGAGTTAATGTGAAGATCTAATGGTTTTATTAAATGGTTCATGAATTGGGCAGCATCCCATCTAAATAGGAGTTACACAAGAGAAATGCCTCTTTTTAAAGGCAGAGAAAGGTCACACAAGAAAAGAAAAGAATTTATTTATTTTTAAGATTTTTATTTATTTATTCATGAGAGACACAGAGAGAGAGAGAGAGAGAGAGAGAAGAGAGAGAGGCAGAGACACAGGCAGAAGGAGAAGCAGGCTCCACGCAGGGAGCCCGACATGGAACTCGATCCCGGGTCTCCAGGATCATGCCCTGGGCCGAAGGCTGTGCTAAACCGCTGCGCCACCGGGCTGCCCAAGAAAATAATTTATTAGCAAGGAATGTATTGTTTAGGAAAGATTGCCCTCCTACGGGGAGCCAAAGGGATATATCAGTACATTTCCTAGTATTGACTGGGAAATTCTATGCTGGCTGGTTAAAAAAAGGTTAAGGTGGGACTCAGAATTGCAGGTAAGTTAGGTATTAAGTCTTGATTTACTGACTCCAGGCCTTAACCTAAGTGATGCCATTTTGGGCCTGTGGTTCTCCTCTTAACAAATGAAATTATCAGAAATCAAAGCAATTTCATTAAGGTAGTAAAACAGTGGATGAGTATTTTCTTCTCTTTCTCTTTTTCTAAGATTTTATTTTTTTTTAATTTTTTATTTATTTATGATAGTCACACATAGAGAGAAAGAGAGAGGCAGAGACATAGGCAGAGAGAGAAGCAGGCTCCATGCACCGGGAGCCCGACGTGGGATTCGATCCCGGGTCTCCAGAATCGCGCCCTGGGCCAAAGGCAGGCGCTAAACCGCTGCGCCACCCAGGGATCCCTTAAGATCTTATTTATAAGTAATCTCCTCATCCAGTGTGGGACTTGAACTCATACCTCCGAGATCAAAAGTCTCATACCCCACTGACTGAGCCAACCAGGTACCCCTTCTCTTAATTTTTTAAGTTTTTAGTAATATATGATCACATTTATTTATATATTTTAACATGTGTTACATAACAAAAATTCAACCTAGTAAATTATAAAGATCTAATTGGCTTTATTAGTAGATTCATGCATGTGCAGCATCCCATCTAGCAAGTAGAAGGGAGCTCTAAAGGGCTACAGAAAAGGAAGGGTTGTTAGAGGTAGAGAGGGAGTGGAAAAAAGGAAGTTATCAGCAAAAACAAAAACAAACATTGTTTTAGGCAACGTTGCCCTCCTAAAGGGGAAAGGAAGGGGGTTTGTCAGTAAATTTCCTAGCACTGCCCCAGGAGTTCCCATGTGTTCTAGCTGAAGGTTACATTTCTTAGGGTTGACACTGCAGTTAGGTTAGGTATTAAGTTTTGGTTTTCTGACTCAGGACTTAACCCAACGTCATGTGATTGGGGACTGTGGTTTTCTTTTTAACTCATGTCAAATATTTAAGTATGTTTCATTTATTTGAGTTATAATTTAAATAAGCCGTTTTAAAATGCAGTAGAAGTTGTACCTTATGGGGGAACCTGGGTAGTTCAGTCGATTAATCATCTGCCTTCTGTTCCAGTCATGGTCCCAGGGTCCTGGGATCCAGCCCTGAGTCGGGTCCCTGCTCAGTGGGGAGCCTGCTTCTCCCTCTCCCTGTCAAATAAATGAAATCTTAAAAAAAAGTTATACCTTTTGGAGGACTGAAATTTTTCTACATCTGGATCTGAATGGAGATTACCTGGGTGTACATATAATTAAGAAAAATCATTGAATTCCATATTTATGATTAATGTATGCTCATTTATACGTGTGTGTATACCTCAGTAAAAGAGTTTTTTTTTTTTTTTTTAAGATTTTGTTTATTCATGAGAGACACAGAGTGAGAGGCAGGAGACATAGGCAGAGGGAGAAGCAGGCTCCCTATGGTAAGCCCCATGCGGGACTCGACCTTGAAACCCTGAGATCATGCCCTGAGCTGAAGGCAGATGCTCAATTACTGAGCCACCCAGGCGTCCCAGTAAAAGAGTTTTTAGAATTGTAAACCGCAACACATTGTCTAAAGTACTCTGGAGAAATGAGGTTGACCATAATTCTACATTTACCTCTTTACATCTTATTAACACAACACAGCATGATATTCCTGATTTTTAATCCCCCAAACAAAAGGTTTTATAATATTCCTCTCTATCAAATCTTCTTTCCCAGAAAACTGTCTTCTCTGTATACAGTACCCTGCTATCTTTTTTTTTTTTTTTAGATTTTATTTATTTATTTGAGAGACACAGAGACCGAGCATGAGTGAGGGGAAGGGCAGAGGGAGAGGGAGAAGCAGACTCTCTGCTAAGCAGGGAGCCGGACATGGGGTTCAATTCCAGGACTCCAGAATCATGACCTGAGCTGAAGGCAGACACCCAACCGACTGAGCCATCTAGGCGCAGCCCCCACCCCCCCACCACCACCCTGCTTTTTTTTTTTTTTTTTTTTTTTTTTTGATTTTTTTATTTATGATAGTCACAGAGAGAGAGAGAGAGGCAGAGACACAGGCAGAGGGAGAAGCAGGCTCCATGCACCGGGAGCCCGACGTGGGATTCGATCTCGGGTCTCCAGGATCGCGCCCTGGGCCAAAGGCAGGCGCCAAACCGCTGCGCCACCCAGGGATCCCCCACCCTGCTTTTTAAAGATTTTGTAGTATCTTGCTATCTTGACAACTTGGAAGGCAGTGCGGACAGCACAAAAAGTAAGCCTTTAGTCTATGATTTCAAACAATAGCAGTAGAAATAAAGGGAGTAAACATAGACTGAGATGGGAAGAAAACTGCTATCTGAAAACACAAGAAAAATGGGCTCTATTCATAGTAGCACTTGTTATTTTCACAGTACTTTTTAGTTGCAAATTCTTCACAGTGGGGACCTCTAGTAACAATGACCATCATTTGGTTCACAAAAAGTAGAGATGCAAGGAAGTAAAATACTTGTCAGAAATCAGCAATTCAAGCTGGAGCTAGAACACAAAGAGTTTTTGAAATATAATCCTGGGATTCAGATGTACCACCTCTTCTGAGCTTCTTTAAAAGGCTAGGTCTCAAGAATGTCAGTGTTCTTTAAAAAAAGTTGTCTTTTCATTTCAAGTTCCAGGCTTTTTTTTTTTTTTTTAGTTCCAGGCTTTTGATGTCCATTTTAATTTTTCACTAGAGAAAGTATGTCTGATAATTCAGTTTATGGGTAGCAGTCTCTTCCAAAGGCCATTTACCTTGAGATATTTCTGGGTAACAGATACGTTTTAATGCAAATAAAATGTAAATCTCAGGGCAGCCCGGGTGGCTCAGTGGTTTAGCGCCACCTTCAGCCCAGGGCGTGATCCTGGAGACCCGGGATTGAGTCCCACATCAGGCTCCCTGCTAGGAGCCTGCTTCTCCCTCTGCCTGTGTCTCTGCCTCTCTCTCTCTGTGTGTCTCTCATGAACAAATAAATAAAAATCTAAAAAAAAGAAAAAAATAAATACTAGGAATTGTTTTCAAGAACATAATTTATTTTCTATGACCTAGAAAAGAGACCACTTGGAGATGCAATGTGTCATCATAAAATGAGAAGTAGTATATCTTTTCCACTGCACCTTTGGCCTGGTTTCCAGTGTAGACATAAGAATTTTTTAATATGAAATGAACTATTGGAACTTCATCAAGATAAGAAGCTTTTGCACAGCAAAGGATACAGTCAATCAAAACTAAAAGACAACCTACAGAATGGGAGAAGATATTTGCAAATGACGTATCAGATAAAGGGCTAGTTTCCAAGATCTATAAAGAACTTCTTAAACTCAACACCAAAGAAACAAACAATCCAATTATGAAATGGGCAAAAGACATGAACAGAAATCTCACAGAGGAAGACATAGACATGGCCAACATGCACATGAGAAAATGCTCTGCATCACTTGCCATCAGGGAAATACAAATCAAAACCACAATGAGATACCACCTCACACCAGTGAGAATGGGGAAAATTAACAAGGCAGGAAACCACAAATGTTGGAGAGGATGTGGAGAAGGGGGAACCCTCCTGCACTGTTGGTGGGAATGTGAACTGGTGCAGCCACTCTGGAAAACTGTTGGAGGTTCCTCAAAGAGTTAAAAATAGACCTGCCCTACGACCCAGCAATTGCACTGTTGGGGATTTACCCCAAAGATACAGATGCAATGAAACGCCGGGACACCTGCACCCCTGATGTTTATAGCAGCAATGGCCACGATAGCCAAACTGTGGAAGGAGCTTCGGTGTCCATCGAAAGATGAATGGATAAAGAAGACTGTGGTTTATGTATACAATGGAATATTCCTCAGCCATTAGAAACGACAAATACCCACCATTTGCTTCAACGTGGATGGAACTGGAGGGTATTATGCTGAGTGAAGTAAGTCAATCGGAGAAGGACAAACATTATATGGTCTCATTCATTTGGGGAATATAAATAATAGTGAAAGGGAGTATAAGGGAAGGGAGAAGAAATGTGTGGGAAATATCAGAAAGGGAGACAGAACATAAAGACTCCTAACTCTGGGAAATGAACTAGGGGTGGTGGAAGGGGAGGAGGGCGGGGGCTGGGGGTGAATGGGTGACGAGGGGGGCACTTGACGGGATGAGCACTGGGTGTTATTCTGTATGTTGGTAAATTGAACACCAATAAAAATAATTTTATTATTTAAAAAAAGAAAAGCAAAAAAATTTTTTTAATATGAGCTTATAAAAGCAAGTCATTACTTTCCCATATTTCTCATTCTTCATGATTATTACACAAATGTTGGAAAATATTAATCAATAATATATTTTTTAGACTAATAATATTTGAAGACTCTAAATATGTCAAGGTCAATTTTTTTGTTTAATTTCTTTCCTTTTTTTAAAAGATTTTATTTATTTATTCATGAGAGACATAGAAAGAGAGGCAGAGACACAGGCAGAGGGAGAAGCAGGCTCCCTCCGGAGGAGCCTGATGCAGTACTCAATCCCAGGACCCTGGGATTACAACCTGAGCCAAAGGTAGATGCTCAACCACTGAGCCACCCAGGTACCCCTAAAATGTAGACAAGTTGGGAAGAACATGTTTAGATATTTTGAAAGATAAGTGGTCCCCAGCACTGCAGATTCACACAGTTCTGCTATCAATCCAGGCTTGTTAAATGCTCCCAATCCAGATGATCCATTAGCAAATGATGTAGTGGAGCAGTTCTTTATTCTAAAGTGTATGTCTTCCTCTGTTAGCTGCTTAACCAATGCAATTAGATCATCATGAAAAGGGGCAAGGAGCCCATAAAACTAAAATAAAACTACCTCTTCCCCTCAAAAAACAAAACAAAACAAAAAACAGAAGAAAAACACCCACAACCCCTGCAGTTAAGCCTGACAACTACCTTCATTCACAGTGCTTTACAGTTAAATCCTGATGGGGGAAATGAATAAAAGCAGAGAGGGGCCACCACTTTTAAACATTTTCATGGCAATCCAGATGATACTTCTGGTCTCCGCTCATGCTTTACAACAGTGAATCAGGACTTTTATTTTGTAATGTTTCTAAGACTGTGTCCATTAAATGCTAACAAAAAAGAAATGAGGTCTTGGCAGAACAAGAGAAGTGATGCACACGTGATGATCAGATCGATTTTAAATATTATTAATGGCATATAGCCTAGTCCATGCTCTAGTTGTTTCTATGGCTTGGGATTCATTGGCCTTCTGCTGCTCCAGGAAGAGCCAGGAACTGGTTCTGCCAGCAAATGCTGGGTTTCCTTGATACTTCTGTGGGGCAGCCCCCCCATCTTGTCAGAACCTGAGTTCAGCCTCTGGTCTCAGCAATGTGATGATTTGATATATATATGTATATTGCAAAATAAGTTGGATAATACTTCCATACCTTCACATAATTACCTTTTGTGTGGTGTGTGGTCCCTGACTTCTTTTTAAAATAAAGGCATTACTTAACATGCACACGACTATACAATTATATAATTCAAAAAATCTTTTCACCACATGAGTAGATAAAATATAATTTGATATCTATAATTCTAATAAGGTCATATATTTTCAGAGACTTAGCAGTGAAAAAATTCAGCTCATCTCTTCCCTAGTAGTCTGCTGTTCGCCATTTGAGAACAGTCTACAGGTTTCTCCAAAAAGATAACTTCTGCATTCAGAGAAGGGGAGTTCCCCTCACTACTATTCTGTTACTTCCTAAAGTCATGAGCCTCAAACTTGATGGTTCACAATTAGTACCTGGAGTTGCTTGTGAAGGGTAATAATATGCCAGCCCAAAATATATCTATAGGGGTTTGGGATGTGTCACCCCAAAATATGCCACTTTGGCATAATGATTCTTTTGGGCTGTAGGCATTTGAAGACGGCACATGCAGGGAAATATAAAGATTTTCTCTCAACTCCCCTTACCTGCCTAAAGACAGAGCCCCCAAAAGGGACCCAATTGTTACAAGTCTCCTTCTTGGGAATTTCACCACTCAGAAAGAATGGACTGCACTCACAGAAGAGGAGACTAAAAGTTGACACCAAACCCAGACATACCTTATCCTAAATGATTATACTTTCCATCTTCTAAAGGCTCACCTATCTTTGCTAAAAATAATTTGCTCTCTCCTCTAAAGTCTATATCTCTGCTCCTCTTTCCCTATTGAAATAGTAGATAAGCTTAAATTCTAAAGCTACCTCTGTGAGTTATACATTTTTCTCTGGAATCTCCCATGTGTACATGAGATGTGCATGTTAACATCCTTCTGTTTTTTCTTGTTAATCCATCTCTTATACAGTGAGCTCAGCTAAGAATTCAGAAGGGTAGAGGGAAAATTCATTTTCTTCCCCTCTACTTGTTCTAAGGCAGATTCCTGGCCCAACCTCCCAAAGAGTCTCATTCAGTAAGTCTGAGTGGGACCCAGGAATATGCATTCTTAAAAAGTCCTGAGAGATTCTGATGCAGGTGGTCCTTAGACTACTCTTTCATGAACACAGCCTTTGGTTGTTATAGCAGGGCCTATATCCTTAATTAATTAGTCACCACCTAAGGATAATAGGTAAAACTACCCAAAGACATACACATACATGCACTGGTCTTGACCAAAGTTTACACTGATAAAGCCTTAAGATTGGGGTTGAGCAGAATGCAGGACATATGTTGGAGCATCCCATGCTTCTGAGCCCTGTTCTAACCAAATGCAAAGCAACGTTTTTGGGCTACATGATTGTCTTGTCTCTCAGTGTAGCACTGGAGTAGGAGGAGGAATCAATTCTTCATTTGCGGATACTTCATTACACAAGAAGAAGCAGGGATTTTTTTTTTTTTTTTTAAAGACTCTTAAGATTCAAAGATTCTTAGAATTCCTAAAAAGATTCTAAAGAGTTAATGTTCTCTGGGTGGCAGTAGACCTTCGTATAGGGCCGGTATTTGAATTCTTGACCCCCACTAACTACTGTTCTACAGATTCTCCACCAAATGATATTTGGGCTCTACAGGGCCCCCTCAGGAATGGGGAAGCTCAGGAAGCCCTGAAGCAGCCATGTTGTACCTCTGATGGCCCTAATTGTTAGAATTCTTTATTGCAGGAGAACTTCAGTGTAAATTTATTGGCTCCATTTTTGCCCTTGTTCCCACCCAATCCAAGTATTTGAAGATAGTTTTGTTTTCTACTCTAAATCTTCCTCTCCCAAGATAACTTCCAGGCTCCTTCAGTTGTTTTTCATTTTCTATGTTTTCAACCCTTCACACCTGATTGCCAGCATTTGTACAGCTTACCAATATCCATCTCTATATGCCTCATACAATGGAAGGCAACAAGATTGATGAACAGAAGTCTTAAATGTAGTTACTGATTTGCAGCAGCCTTCTTAGAGAAAGTATGGGGAAAGAAAGGAGTTTCTCCTAATTAGTGTAACTATCATTTTCATTATGCATCCATTCATTCAATAATTGTATGTCAAGTACCTACTCTGTGCAAAGCACTGGCCTAGGGTATTGGAGATTACCAAAAATTAAAAATAAAAAAGATACAAGGAACTCCACTTGAGAAAGCAGGTAAAAAACATTATAACAGAGTAAAGAGGGCTGGAAAAAAGGTAAGCACAGAAACTAAAATAGAGGGGATCCCTGGGTGGCTCAGCGGTTTAGCGCCTGCCTTTGGCCCAGGGGCATTCCTGGAGTCCCGGTATCGAGTCCCACGTCGGGCTCCCGGCATGGAGCCTGCTTCTCCCTCCTCCTGTGTCTCTGCCTCTCTCTCTCTTTCTATGTCTATCATAAATAAATAAATAAATCTTAAAAAAAAAAAAAAAAAAGAAACTAAAAGAGAGTCTCTTAACCTGGAATGTTAGGAAGTGTGAGAGTCAGGGAAGTTTTCCAGGAAAGATGACATCTTTCCTCATCTAAATTGACTTAGCGTTCATTTCATGCTCAAAGGTATATAATGACTGCACTCATAGAAGGATTTAAATCACACCCATTCAAATGAAATAAAGAAGTCCAAACAGGCCTGAGCATTGTTGAGAAATTATATTTGTGATAGTTAGCATTGGCAGAGAGAGTTAGGGAAAGCCCAAGACTCAAAGTTGTTCGCTCACAGTATGAAGTGGTAGAGGGCAATATAAAAAAAAGATAGATGTCAGGACTCCTGGTGTAAACCAGACAGAGCCAATTCAATTTAGTTTAAATTAGAAAGAGAGTTAATTGGCTTAATACTTGCAAGTTTAAGGAGGAAGCTTCAGACAAGGCTCTATCCAGGCACTCCATGGATATCCTCAGGATGTTCTCTTTCTCATCAATCTCTAGGCTCCACTTTCTTCAGTGGCTTCATGCTCAGGCAGCTCCGTGTCGACTTCAAGCTACATTATTCCAGTTTAACAATCCCGATAGAGTTTACCAGGGGCGCCTGAGTGGCTCCGTGGTCTAGCGCCACCTTCAGTTCAGGTTGTGATCCTGGAGACTCAGAATCGAGTTCCATGTCGGGCTCCCTGCGTGGAGCCTGCTTCTCTCTCTGCCTGTGTCCCTGCCTCTCTCTCTCTGTGTCTCTCATGAATAAATAAATAAAATATTTAAAAAAAAGAAAGAGTTTACCATAACAATAGGATTGACCCCGGGTCTTGGCTTGGGTTGCACACCTCTGAACAAATCACTGTGGCCAGGGGAACTCCTTAGGCTTTGAAGGCTGGCCTGGTCACATTCCCAACCCCAGAATCGGAAGTAGATTAACTCCAACTGAACTACATAGTGTAATACTTGGAAGAAGTAGTTTCTTCAGGGAAACAAAGAAAATGAGATGTTTTTAGCAGAAGTAGGACTAGATACCGACCATTCAAAAATAAACACACAGGGATTCCTGGGTGGTTCACTGGTTGAGCATCTGCCTTCGGCTCAGGCTCAGGGCGTGATCCCGGGGTCCTGGGATGGAGTTTGGCATCGGGCTCCCCACGGGGAGCCTGCTTCTCCCTTTGCCTATGTCTTTGCCTCTCTCTGTGTGTCTCTCATGAATAAATAAATAAAATCCTTGGGATCCCTGGGTGGCGCAGCGGTTTGGCGCCTGCCTTTGGCCCAGGGCGCGATCTGGAGACCCGGGATCGAATCCCACGTCGGGCTCCCGGTGCATGGAGCCTGCTTCTCCCTCTGCCTGTGTCTCTGCCTCTCTCTCTCTCGCTCTCTGTGTGACTATCATAAATAAATAAAAATTTAATAAGTGGTGAGAGGGATCCCTGGGTGGCGCAGCGGTTTGGCGCCTGCCTTTGGCCCAGGGCGCGATTCTGGAGACCCAGGATCGAATCCCACGTCGGGCTCCCGGTGCATGGAGCCTGCTTCTCCCTCTGCCTGTGTCTCTGCCTCTCTCTCTCTCTCTCTCTGTGTGTGTGACTGTCATAAATAAATAAAAAATAAAAAATAAAATAAAATCCTCAAAAAACTCAAAAACAAAAATAAACACAAAAAACCAGTTGTCTAAATCATAGAGATTAAGAGAAAAACACATTCATGTTTTTGGTATTCAGTCAATTGAGCCGCTCGATTCAAGGTTTATTGAGTACTGAGCACAAGGTCTTACGAAAGATGCTAAAATAGCCAGACATAGCTCCTACCCTTTAGGAGAAATTGCCTAGAACTTTGTTCTCAAACTTCAGTATGCATAAGATCCCTTGGGGGAACTTGTTTAAAATGCCCGATCTGGGCCCTCCCTCAGGCTTATGAAATGAATATTTGGTACTGGGGTCTGGGGATCGTTATTGTTTTTTTTTGTTTGTTTGTTTTTTGGTTTTTGTTTTGTCATAGTTTTAAAGCACATGATTCTAATACAAGTGATTCCTGCATCATACTTTAAGAAACAGGTGTCTAGATGGTGTTAATACATAAACATACACATTAATACATAAACATACACACAGAAAAATGATGATGCAAGGCAGCAGTGGAAATATTTGAAACTTTCAAAATTGCATGTTTCAAGAGTTTTTTTTTTTTTAAAGATTTTATTTACTTATTCATAGAGACAGAGAGAGAGGCAGAGACACAGGCAGAGGGAGAAGCAGGCATCATACAGAGCCCAACGTGGGACTGGATCCAGGGTCTCCAGGATCCCGCCTGGGCTGCAGGCGGCGCTAAACCACTGTGCCACCAGGGCTGCCCTGTTTCAAGAGTTTAGAGCAGGCAGGGCTTAGTCTTCGTGATGAGAGATTAATGAAGATTTTGGTGGACAGGGAGATATATATTCAGGGTTTCTTCTCCCTCTCTCTCTCTCTCTCTCTCTCTTTGGTTTATTTATTCATGAGAGACACAGAGAGAGAGAGGCAGAGACAGAGCAGAGGGAGAAGCAGGCTCCCCGCAGGGAGCCCGAGGTGGGACTTAATCCCAGGACCCTGGGATCAGGACCTGAGCCAAAGGCAGATGCTCAACCCCTGCGCTACCCAGGTGCCCCTATATTCAGGGTTTCAATAGGCAGATGAAAGAGCAAAATATTTGAAATGAAAGAAATATTGTGAGCCAAAGCACAGACGCTTTAGATGCCTAGAAATATTAAGAATTGCATTCTTGGTCAGGTGCCGGAATGGCTCAGTTGGAAGAGCATATGACTCTTGATCTTGGGGTCATGCATTTGAGCTCCATGCTGGGTGTAGAGATTACTAAAAAAATAAACTTAAAAAAAAAAAAAAGAATTGCATTCTTGGTAATAAAGCTATAAAAAGTAACTTAATGCCACTGAATTATACACTAAAAAGTGATTAAATGGCAAATTTTGTTACATTAATTTTACCACAATTTTTTTTTAATAAGTTAAGACAAACTGGTGGAGGAATTCCATCCATATTGTGGAAAGCTGGCTTGAGTCTGGAAGTCCTGATAGTTGGAATCCTCTCAATACTTAAAATACAGCAAAGGATCTGGGTCATGGTCTTTATCAGTGGGAATGATGCACAAATATTTGCCCACTACTTTGGCACAGTCATCAGAAATGAAGCGGGGCCCTGGCCATTGAGCAATTCTCCTGCTGTGCCAGAGAGCTGTAAGCCTTCTCGCAGGGGTACCAGGGCAGGAGCAGGGCAGCTAGGGTAGTGAAAAGGTACTTGAGGGCTCAAGGGAGCAGCTGCTTTACCAACTGAATTGGAAGTATTTTAATATTTTCAGTCATGATATGACTGTGTCAGTATAAATTGACGGAACACCATCAACAGTCATGGGTGTTTTGGGCATTGTGTTCCATTCAGCATTGATTTAGCTACAGAAAAGGTATAAAGAAGGCTAGATTTCTGTTTTCTTATCACTTCTCACAGAAATGTATTTCCTCCTCTGAAAGTGTACTGTTCCTTTTTTTTTTTTTTAAGATTTTATTTATTCATTCATAGAGGCGCGCGCGCGCACACACACACACACACACACACACACAGAGGTAGCGACACAGGCAGAGGGAGAAGCGGCATCCATGCAAGGAGCTGGACGTGGGACTCGATCCCGGGTCTCCAGGATCACGCCCTGGGCTGCAGGTGCACTAAACCGCTATGCCACTGGAGATGCCCTGAAAGTGCACTGTTCCTTCTCTCCAACCTTCCAGCCTTCCAACTACCCCCATATACACACTTCTAGGCTCCCAGTTCCCACAAATATACTCTGATTTCCTTCCAACAGTTTAGTCTGAATGTGTTCCAAGTTCTTCCTTATGTTCTCAAGCCAGTCCTCCAGCACTTCCTTAACTCACCTACCCAAGCTTGTTCTTCTATATCAGCTTACCTGACAACCCGTCAAAGAAACAGACCTAATAAATTAATATGAAGATGATTTGCACTTAAAAAAAAAGATTTATTTATTTGTTCATGAGAGACACAGAGACATAGGCAGAGGGAGAAGCAGGCCTCCTGCAGGGAGCCCAATGCAGGATCTGATCCTGGATCCTGTGAGCCAAAGGCAGGCACTCAACTGCTGAGCCACTCATGCATCCCGATTTGCACTTTTCATAAAGATATATGGAGGCATCTGTGGTCCAGAGTGGTGAACAAATCTCTGTTGCTGTAATTTCCATGAGAAGGTTGGTGGCGTAGGAACTGTTTTTGAGAATGGAGTCATGTCTAACATTTCTCAAAAGATGCCTTGAGGATTTCCACTCATGGATGACATTTGGTACAGCTACCCCTCAAATATTTTTGCCCAAAGGAGGCAGGATGACTAAGTAAAATAACATCCACCAAGAATCTCAAAACTCCAGTAGATTACAGCCTCATTTTGCTAACATGATCTCAAATGTGTTGTTGGTATGTGCTGTCTCGAAACCTTTACCTTCTCAAACATTTTCTGGAGAGCAGTGAAACAATGGGACTAAAAAGATGAAGTGATTAAATGAAATGAGATGTCCTAAATTGGATCCTGGAACAGAAAAAGGATATTAGTGGAAAAACTAATAAAATCCAAATGGAGTCTGTAGTTAATAGTGTACCAATGTTAATTTCTTAGCTTTGGCAAATGTGCCATGATTATAAATGATACTAACATTAGGAAAGCTGGGTGAAGTGTATATAGGAAAGATTTGTGCTATCTTTATGTCTTTCTGTAGATCTAAAATTATCACATAGTAAAAAATTTATTTTTAAGAAAGGTGAAGAAAGAAGAGAATCTAAGCCATGGTTAGCCTCTATTCAAGGAATGTCTGTATTCCAACAATGCCCTTGGTATAAAATCTTCTTCCAACTCGTTCACGGTAAAGTGAACTGGCATTTCAGTGTTTTAGCAACATTTCTTCATACATAGTTACTAAAAACATTGTAAAAAAGTAATCCAGAAAAAAAGTTAGGCAAGAAATCATTAACAACACTTTAGAGAAAATATATGTATATTGATTTGGAATACAGATACGAGAGGGAAAAATTAACCTCAAGAAATGCTTTTGTGTTGGGGTGCTTGGGTGGCTCAGTTGTTAAGCATGATCCTTCAGCTCAGGTCATGATCCCAGAGTCCTGGGGTGAGTCACATGGGGTTCCCTGTTGGGTGGGGAGCCTGTTCCTCCCTCCCACTTGTGCTCTCTTTCATGTACTCTCTCTCTCAAATAAATAAATAGAATCTTTAAAAAAAAATTGCTTTTGTGAAAACTTGAGAATTTCATCAAACCATCATTTGAGGTACCTTGGGTAATGAGTCTGGGAAAGGGCTGGGAGACTTATGTGTCTTACTAGTATGTTTGTATTGCATGCCTTTTTTTAAATAGTGAGAATTATTTTTACATTTTAAAACAAATCTCTCTCTATATATATATTTTTTAAGATTTTTAAAAAAGATTTTATTTATTTATTCATGAGAGACACAGAGAGAGAGAGACAGAGACACAGGTAGAGGGAGAAACAGGCTCCATGCAGGGAGCCCAATGTGGGACTTGATTCCGGGACTCCAGGATCATGCCTTGGGCTGAAGGTAGGCGCTAAATCGCTGAGCCACCCAGGGATCCCAAGATCTTATTCTTAAGTAATCTACAACCAACATGGGGCTCAGACCTCCAACCCTGAGAGCAAGAGTTGCATACTCCACTGACTGAGCCAGCCAGGCACCCCAACAAATGTATATATTTTAAATAGCAGTTTATATACTATGAGAAAGAAATAGCTATGTTTGTTTGTTTTTTTTTTTTTTTGAAATAGCTATGTTTGAAGTGGAACACCAGAAACATTGTGTTTATAAAATAAGAGAAATGCAGTAATCAAAAAGAAAGAAAAAGAGGGAAGGTAATATAGAAGGAAATATGTACAAATGTTCATAATGCTTATATATGATGGTAAGATGAAATTTTTTGACTTCTGTATTTTATATTCTCTGTAGTCCACATGTAGCTTTTCTTTTTAGCTTTTCTTTATTAGGAAAAATAAAAATAAAAATTACAGCCTTTATATACATGTATTCATCAATTTTTTTGTACAAATATTATGACATATGTCCCTACGTGGTTCTTTAAACTTGAGGAGATTGCAATTTTTATTTTATTTTTTAAAAGACTTTATTTATTTATTCATGAGAGACACACACACACACACAGAGGCAGAGACACAGGCAGAGGGAGAAGCAGGCTCCATGCAGGGAGCCTGACGTGGGACTTAATCCCGGGTCTCCCAGGATCAGGCCCTGGGCGGAAGGCAGCGCTAAACCGCTGAGCCCCCTGGGATGCCCGAGATTGCAAATTTTAGAATATATATCATAAACTATCCTCAGAAAAAAATCCTACATTAAAAAAGGCCGCAAGAATTTGGCCACTATTGCACTGGTTTAGTTTTCTTTTCAAAGTTATTTAGAAAAAAATATCTGGCTGTGTACAAGGGCTGCCTTCCAAAACAGTAAAGTAATGACCAGGGAGATGCCATTTGAATATTTCTGTTAAGTGTCTGAAACCAAATATTTAATAAGTATTTTCTTTCTTTCTCTTAAGCATTTTCAAAGGAAAATCTTCAAACCTCTGGCTTTTCTCTCTCTGTGGTTTCTTATCTCCACTTGAGGATCCCTGAGACAAACAAAACAAAGCTGAAATCAAATCCAACATCTTAATGCCATCGAATTCCCAGACTTCTCCCACCTTCCCTGGAATTGAAAGCATGGTTTGATTATCTCCAGAAAAAAATAATCAGATCTAAAGGAGATTTCACTTAGCCCAGGAGGGTGCTTACACCAGAAAGGTCACAGTCTCAGAACTAAGTGGAAAATACACAGCCCTGAGGGAGAAGGACAAAGTTCTCAAGGAAAGCAGAGTGACAGCATTAGCCCTTTAGAGCAGAGATTAGCAGCCAGAATGAGGGTTAACTCTGGGAAGGGAGAGAGATGTTCAAAAGGGATTTGTAAGAAAGCTTCATAATATCCTACAACCTGCAGTCCCACCTCCAGTATGGCATGCCACCCTTATTCTCAAAGCCTCTAAAAAAGCAGTATTAATACCCACTGCGTGGGGGCACCTGGGTGGCTCAGCTGGGTAAGCATCTGCCTTCAGCTCAGGTCATGATCTCAGGGTCCTGGGATTGAGCCCTGAATCAGGCTCCCTGCTCAGCAGAGAGTCTGCTTCTCCCTCTCCCTCTGCCCTATCTCTATCTCTATCTCTCTCGCTTAAATACATAAATAAAATATTAAAAAGAAAAAAAAGACAGACTGCCTGGGTTCGAAATCTGATGCCACTTACTGACTGTTGGCAAGTCAAATTACCTCCCTATTCATTGATTTCTTCATCTGTAAAATGGCATATAGTCTCATCTACTTTTTGAGGGTTATGAGACTTAATTGAATTAATCCTGTTCCATAACTGAAATATTGTTTAGATGGCTGCAATAGCTACCAATTTGTTCTCCGTTTCCTCAGGATCTTCATTGATGTCCTTCACAATGGTGCCAGAGGGGGCATCTGCGCAGCTCAGTTGGTTAAGCGTCTGCCTTCAGCTTAGGTCGTAATCCTGGGGTCTTGGTATAGAACCCCACTGTCAGGTTTCTTGATTAACAAGGAATCTGGGATCCCTGGGTGGCGCAGCGGTTTGGCGTCTGCCTTTGGCCCAGGGCGTGATCCTGGAGACCCGGGATCGAATCCCACATCAGGCTCCCAGTGCATGGAGCCTGCTTCTCCCTCTGCCTGTGTCTCTGTCTCTGTCTCTCTCTCTCTGTGACTATCATAAATAAATAAAAATTAAAAAAAAAATAACAAGGAATCTGCTTCTCCCTCTCCCTCTGCCTTTCCTCCCCAGTCTCTCTCAAATAAATAAATAAATAAATAAATTAATAAATAAATAAATAAATCTTTTAAAGACTGGTGCCCAAGATTCTCTAAAATACAGATCTGTATGCATTAATCCCCAGCTGAAACCCTTTTGAGTCACCCTTTGTTTCCAACTCAACTATTTTTTTTTAGGTTCTAATATTTTATTCAAGTCTTATTTTATGTTAATTACAGCATTGGAAGGGATGGATCTAATTCCTCACAAAATGGGAGACTCTAAAATGTACCCACTGCTAAAATATAAGTGGAGTGGCAAGAATATAAATAGAAATCCAATTTAGATACCGAATGATGTCACAGCGTGATTATAGTCACAGAGACTGTTCTAGCTTGCAGCTAGTACTCTAAGAAGCTACTTCATCTGGTTCAAGGGCAAAAAAACACAACATGAAAGGGAATTAAGTCCTGAATTATTGGTTTCATCACATCCACCTTCTCTACCCCAAAATGGCACACAAAAAAACAGCTACCGTGCACTGCAGACTATTTTGGCATAAAAGAGGTGATGGACTGGGGTGGAAATATGTCATGAAAATCTGTCTGAAGTCTCTTTCAGGGACACCTGGGTGGCTCAGTTGGCTAAGTGTCTGTCTTCAGCTCAGGTCATGATCCCTGGGTCCTGGGATGGAGCCCGGAATTAGGCTTCTTGCTCCAGAGGAGAGTCTGCTTATCCCTCTGCCCCCATCCTCTACTTGTCTGCTCTGTTTCTTAAATAAATAAAACCATAAAAAAATAAATATATAAAGTCTCTTTCAGATGAGCTAGTTTACAACATCAAAAAGTAAGCCTTTCCCTTATTAGACTATAAAACCAAGGTTCGGTTCTCAGAAAATGACAATTTCATTCATGTACTGAATGCCAATTTACAAATTGCTTAGAAATTATTAGCTTTCATTAGGGGCCATTTCTAGATAAAAAAGAAAGAAATCTGGCATCTCTATAGGCCACCAACTTCTCCCCAAGTCTACAGCTGAAAGGACCTTTTTTGGAATTGGGTTTCCTCTGTGTCTCTAAATATCTTAAAGCAGAATCATCTTTAATCTGGAGGTCTGGGCAGCCCTGGTGGCCCAGCGGTTTAGTGTCGTCTTCAGCCAGGGGTGTGATCCTGGGGTCCCGGGATCGAGTCCCACATCAGGCTCCCTGCATGGAGCCTGCTTCTCCCTTTTCCTGTGTCTCTGCCTATCTCTGCGTGTGTGTCTCTCATGAATAAATAAATAAAATCTTTAAATTAAAAAAAATCTGGAGGTCTAACATGATATTTAGCATTACTGCATCCCAGGCAAAGGTACACTAAATATTGAAGGTAGCTATCCTGTAAAATAGTTTAAAATTAAATAATTGTACAGTATTCAGTTATACTTGCATTCCAGTCCTAAGCCAAGCTGGTGGCCACCAGTGTTGACTTTCTTGCCATCCAGTAGAGCTGACAACGTCAGTCTGACATTTGGCTTTAGAGTCTGAATGTATCCTAAACCCATCAGGCTGGAATCGTTCACTTCAGCTGGGAGACATGTGCATCAGGGTCCATCTGACACTTGGCTGCTATTCCAAAACGAGTTCTACTAGTTCCTGATGTCTAGGCCAGATTAACATTGGTCTCCAACTTCTTGTTCACGTTCTGATAAAAGGAGCCACTATACTCTATCTTGTTTACATTAGTGTGAAGCTGCAATTCACCTGTCTTGTAGCCAACCACAAAGTTGCTCTGGGTCCCTCCAGACTTTGTGGCCTCAGAATTCATCTGGGAGCTAGCCAGCCAGCCTTCTTACTTACTTACTTACTTATTATTTATTTATTTATTTATTTATTTATTTATTTATTTATTATTTTTAAAGATTTTATTTATTTATAGAGACACACAGAGAGAGAGAGAGAGGCAGAGACACAGGCAGAGGGAGAAGCAGGCTCCATGCAACAAGCCTGATGTGGGACTCGATCCCGGGCTCCAGGATCACACCCCGGGCTGCAGGCGGTGCTAAACTGCTGCGCCACCTGGGCTGCCGGCCAGCCAGCCTTCTTGACCTGAGCATCCCAGACTGAAGGCCCAGCCACGTAGAAATCCATGTCCAGGTTGATGCACTCTCTTTATACCCTGCCTTGATTTTAGCATCCCACCCCCTCACCCCCACCCTAGTACCCCACTCTTGCCCCCCATGTTTGGTGAGAAGATGAATCAAAGGTCAGCTTCAGTCCACATGCAAGCTGATCTTCCACAAAGATCTCCACACCTACTGTGTTACTGTGTTGGTTTTTTTTTTTTCTTTTCTTTTTTTTTTCTTTTTATTTATTTATGATAGTCAGAGAGAGAGAGAGAGAGAGAGAGAGAGAGAGGCAGAGACACAGGCAGAGGGAGAAGCAGGCTCCATGCACCGGGAGCCCGATGTGGGATTCGATCCCGGATCTCCAGGATCGCGCCCTGGGCCAAAGGCAGGCGCCAAACCGCTGCGCCACCCAGGGATCCCCCCTACTGTGTTGTTAGTGTTCCATTTCTTTGTAGAGATCAGATCATGTTTGGTGCGTTTGTACTTAGTTTCCAGGCCAACCCTCACTTTGGTGTTTGGTCTCAGTGTTGGCTGAACCTAAGCTTGTATATTCCAGTCCATTCTCAGATTTTTTTAAAACATTTTATTTATTAGAGAGAGAGAGAGAGAGCGCGCAGAAGCAGGGGGGAGGGGCAGAGGGAGAGGAAGAAGTGGGGTCCCCACTAAGCAGGAAGCCTGGAAGTGGGGCTTGATCCCAGAACTGCAAGATCATGACCTGAGCTGAGGCTTAACGAACTGAGCCACCAAGCATCCCCTAGATTTTTTTTTTCAAATTAGGTTTTATAAAGTCTAATCCATAGCCTGTGGTGAAGACATCCCTGGCAGATTTGCCAAGATTAGCATTCATGGGAGGCACAGCCATCCCTGGCTCAGGGGCAGTGGCATCAGGCTGGGTGGTGGCTATAGCGTGAGCACCAGATTCTGAAATTAACTTCTGATTTTTAAGTCCTGCTACTTCGCACCGGCCTGTACCATCATCGCCCACACACCTGGCACTGGCATGACTCGAGGACTCTCCTTGTGTTCTCTCCTTTCTCTGGATTGATCTCTCTATTATTTTCTACCTAATGAGTTGGTATTAAGCCTTCAAGACACTGATAAAAAATTTTCTCTTCTGTGAAGTCTTCCTTAGTAATCTCAGACACAAGTTAGTCACTTCCACTTGTTTGTTTCCATTTTACTGGGGACGTAGCCCTGCCTTTGTACTTAACAGGTTGTGCTGGAATTATGTGTTTATGGGTCTGTCTTTCTCTGTAAACTATGATCTACTCAATAACAGGGACTGCTGCTAATTCTTTGTTTTCCCAAAACCACAGCCACATCCCTGGCACATCAAAGATGTTTAATAACAGTGGGATGAGTAGATGAATTAATAAATGAATGGATTAGTATAACACCTCAGGTGACATCTATGTTAGTAAGATGGTAAAGACACTAAAGTGGTGGCAAGTAGGATACAGGTCCCACTGCTGTAGCCATGTGACTTTGGGCAAATTTCTGACTTTCTGTGGCTCAGTTTCCTCATCTATAAAACGGTGATGATAATATCTTTCTAGTTGTGTGAATTAAATAATAAATGTAAAGTGCTTAGAAGAAGGCCTGGCACATATTAATCATTCTATATGTATTAGTTATTCATGTTATTGTTCATGGAGAATCACTGTAAACTCCATGAGAGGTAGGGACTATGTTTTGACTTATATTTATTTATTTAAAAAAAAGATTTTATTTATTTATTCATGAGAGAAACTGAGAAAGGCAGAGACATAGGCCAAGTCACCTCAGGTCCTCACCACTGGGCTGGAGGACAAGGTGGCCCTGGAGCTTCTGAAACTTTCATTTCACCCTCATAAGAACTTTGACTCTGCTCACCTCATTCTCAGTGTTCTCTCTAAAGACAGTGAAGGGGAAAAGGATGCTATATACAAGGAGTGATTTAAAAAGACATTAAGAGCCAGGAAAGCCCACTTTTTCTTCTGTAGCCCATTGACTTATAACCTGCTGATGAAGCCACTTTTTAAAAAGTATTTTATTTATTTATTTATTTATTTATTTATTTATTTAATTTATTTATTGTGAGTGCAAGGGGAAGGAAGGGAAGAAGGAAAGGGAGAGAGAGAGAATCTCAAGCAGACTCTGTGCTGAGTGCAAAGCCTAATACAGGGTTCAATCTCACAACCTTGAAATCATGACATGAGCCTAAATCAAGAGTTGTACACTTAACCACCTGAGCCAGCCAGGTGCTCCTGAAGCCACCTTTTCTGGTCCTTGGCTTGATCTGTAAAAATCAAACCCTAATATCTTGTGTGCCTACTTGTAACTAGACTAGATAATGGTGACTTCAGTAATTGTTTGTCATCTGCCTCACAGGGACCGAGTCAAAATGAGATTTGTAAGGGGAATGTCTTAGTTCAGGCTGCTATAACAGAGAACCATAGACAGTGATGTATCAATAATAGAAATTTATTTCTTACACTTCTGGAGGCTGGAAGTATGAGATCAGGGGGCTGGCAGATTTGGATTCTGGCAAAGGTCCTCTTCTAAGCTGTAGATTGCTGACTTTTTGTGTCCTTACATGGTAGAAGAAGAGAGTCAGCTCTCTGGCTGAAGGTTCCACCTTCATGACTTAATTACCTCCCAAAGGCCCCAACTCCAGATATGATCACATTGTGATTAGAGTTTCAGTATATGAAGAGGGGAAGTGAAGAAAAACATTCATCAAGTGATCTGCTTCTTTTTGTAGAGAGGCAAAACTTTATTCATCTTAGGTTTTCAGCAGGGCTCTTTAACAAAAAGACAGATTAATGAGAGAAAAACAAATAACCTGGGACACCCGGGTGACTCAGCAGTTGAGTGGCTGCCTCTGGCTCAGGGCATAATCCTGGAGTCCCAGGATGGAGTCCCACATTGGACTCCTTGCATGGAGCCTGCTTCTCCCTCTGCCTGTGTCTCTGTCTCTGTCTCTGTCTCTCTCTCTCTCTCAAAATAAATAAAATCTTAAAAAAAAAATTATGGTAGTTAGTTCTCTGGTCAGACCATAGATTTTCCCAACCTGCAGTGTAACCAAGAAAGACTGACAAACAAGGGCAGGAATATTTCTATATGAAATGCATTCATCTATTCAAAATGGAAAACCAGGGCCACATGTTCTTTTCACCTCCACACTTAATGTCCCTTTGATTCCATTCCCAGCATCTTGGGACTTGTTTACCCTCAAGGTCTCTGTTGCCGAGCAGTAGTACCTGGAATTCCCCCAAAACAATGCTGCCTGCTTTGAATACAGCCTGGAGCAGGCTGTAGTTAAAGGAAAAAAGAAGAAGCACGGAGCTGATGATCTCTATTGGAGATGAAGTGCTCTGGGTGGGGTCTGCAACTTTGCTGCTATAACTGCCAGTATTACTGTCAGTCTGAGACTTCACCACATTTCTTTTCTTCTATGAATTCCAACATGGACTTGCCTATTTTTCTTTTAATATCATCATCTTGGGTTGACTAGAATCTCTCTCCTCTATAAGCCACTGAAGGACAAAGTGAAATCTCACAGCTTTGCCTGTCCCTGACATAGGCAGTCTGTGGAGGACTTTTAAAGAGGTGCAGGTTAAGATTGGGTGTAACCCTCCTGTGAATTTTTGCAGTGATTGGAGTAGCCAGATATTTTCTAGATACTAAAGTATTGTATCCAAAGGGCATTGTATTGATTCACATTAAGGTCACCTGCATGAAATAGAAAACTTGAAATGATAGTGGCTTAATCAAGAGAGAAGTTCATTTCTCTTGTGCATCAAAGAAGTCTGGAGATAGGCAGTGGCCATGTGGAGGCTCTACAGTCATCAGAGAGTTCTTTTTTGTCTTTTCTTTTCCAACCTCCCAGCACATGAATATCAACCTCAAAATCACATGAACATCCAAGTGGTAAGGAACATCCATTCACAGATTTTCCAGGGATCATGCAAACGGTGGAAGATAGTAAGTAAACAGCTGTAGGGCTAGGGAATCCTACTGTATCTAGGAATCTTACTTTTCTTTTTCTTTAAACTCTCCAAGACTGGCCACTGAGGACCTATCTGGGCTACCAGGCAAATTGAGAAGTCAAGTGAATGTCAGATGTGAACTGGAGAAGGAAGGAAGCAAAATTCTAAGAAGCAGCAGAAATAACCCCAAACATCAGACATTGTTTTGGAGGATGTTTGGGTATAAGAGCTGTAAATAGATTTTCCATTTGCCTGTTTAGCACTGTATCAGTCAGAAACTCAACAGGAAACTGGGTGCAACTCAAGTTAGATCATTTGAGGAAATGATCTTTGTTCACAAATTTGTAAGGTGTAGCATCACCACAAGAGAATGCTTTAACCTGGGGTCAGTAGCAGCAGGGTGGTTAACACCCCTAGGCCTGAAAGGAGAAGGGTAGGGAGTGGTCATTGAAAGGAATGCAAGGATTGCCTTGAGAAGAACTGTCTTTTGGGCAAGAGAAAGCCTGGAGAAGGGAACAAAGAGAGTTAATGCTCCTATTCCCTTCCCTTCTATACTTTCTAGGGCTTTCCAGTGGATGAACCCAAGTGAAGCCAGAGGGCAAGGGAACCCTTTGGTATGGTCCATACAGGTGAGCCTGCTGGGACAGGAAAGTGTGGACAGTAGATCTGGAGGGGCAAAAGAAATTATAAAGCAAGAACACTGATATTAAACTGCAAATAAAGAATAGAATAAAGTCACTTTCATTTGCACTCTTTTTATGTTCATTCTGTCATTAACTGTGGTAGCCAGCCTCCCAAGTAGCCCCTAGTGGTTCTCACCTCTTGATGTTCATGTGGCAGGAGTGATGGAGGGTGATGGAGCTTCTAAGGCTGAATCACATTGAGACTTCTGACTTCTGCCGTGGATCACTTGTTCTGGAGGATACTAGCTGTCAGGTCATGAGGATACTCACACAGGTGTATGTGGTATGGAGCTAAAGCCTCCTATAGCAACCACTTAACAGCCATGAGAGAGAGCCATCTTAGAAGAGGACCTCTAGCTCCAGTCAAGCCATTGTATGACTGCAATTCTGACTGACATTTTGACTGCAACCTCATGAGAGACCCCAAACAGAACTGCCCAGCTAAGCTGCTCCCAAATTCCTGACTCTCAGAATTATGTGAACTAATAAATGTTTATTGTTCTTCAAGAAACAGAGTTTTGGAGTAATTTGCTATGCAGTGATAGATAACTAATGGTGATTGTTAATTTAGATGTCAATTTGATTGTATGCTGCACCAACTGAGCCAGCCAGGTACCCTTCACATAATACTTCTGACATCAAATGGGTGTCCTACAATTTTTTTAAAAAAATATTTTATTTATTTATTTATTCACAAGAGAGACACAGAGAGAGAGAGAGAGAGGCAGAGACACAGGCAGAGGGAGAAGCAGACTCCCTGCAGAGAGCTTGGCGTGGGACTCGATCCCGGGTCTCCAGGATCACGCCCTGGGCTGAAGACAGCGCTAAACTACTGAGCCACTCGGGCTGCCCGGTGTCCTACAATTTAACTCAATTTTGACACTGTCCTCCTGGAGCTAGCACTGACCTCACGGGTTAAGAGCTCAGTTTCACAAGGCTACCCCTACTTCAGATGGCAACTACAAATCCCACATAGCCACCTGAACTTCTGACTAACCAACTATAAATCAAGGGTTCCCATAACCCCCTCCTTAGGTTCAGTAATTTGCTAGAAAACACAGAATTTGGGAAATGCTCTACTTCCTACCCAGTTTATTATAAAGTATGTCTTTGTCTGTTTGGGCAGCACAAAGTACCATAGACTGGGTGGCATATAGGTTAACAGAAATTTATTTCCCACAATTCTGGAGGCTGGAAGTCTGAGATCAGGATGCCATCATGGTCAGGTTCTAGTGAGAGCCCTCTTCCGGGTTATAGACTATTAACTTCTGGTTGTATCTTCACATAGTGGAGAAAGGATAGAGAGAGCTCTCTGTGATCCCTTTTTATAAGGGCACATGTCTCATTGTGAGGGCTCCACCCTCATGACCTAATTACCTCCCAAGACCTATCTCCTAGTACTGTCACACTGAGAGTTAGAATTTCAACATAAGAATTTGAGCCTGGGTGGCTCAGTGGTTGAGCATCTGTCTGAGCATCTGCCCCAGAGCATGATCCTGGGGTCCAGCATTGAGTCCTTCATCGGGCCTTGCAGGGAGCCTACTTCTCCTCTGTGTCTCTGCCTTTCTCTCTGTGTCTCTCACAAATAAATAAAATCTTCAAAAAAAAAAAAAAGAATTTGGCAGCAGCAGGGAAGAGTATACAAACATTCAGGCCATTTTTATATACATCCCTAGAACAGCCAAATAAAAAAGATGCATAGGACAATTTATGGAGGGAGGGGTGCAGTTTCCATGTCTTCTCCAAAGTACCACCCTGTCCACACCGCAATATGCTCACCAACTCAGAGGTTCCATTGCTAGGCATGTGTGAGCAAATCATTGATCGTTGCTCATTAATCTGCAGATCAATCTCTAGCCCCTCTCCTTTCCTTGGAGGTCGAGGGGTGGGGCTGAAAGTGCAAACGCTATCAAAATACCAACATCAGTTTTCACAAAACTAGAACAGATAATACTAAAATATGTATGGAACCACAAAAGACCTAGAATAGCCAGTGCAATCTTGAGAAAGAAAAGCAAGGCTGGAGGTATCACAATTCTAGATTTCAAGATATATTGCAAAGCTGTGGTAATCAAAGCAGTAAGGTACTGGCCTAAAATTAGACACATAGATCAATGGAACAGAATAAAGAGCCCAGAAATAAACCCATATTTATATGGTCAATTAATCTATGACAAAGGAGGCAAGAACGTACAAGGAGGGAAAAGACAGTCTTTTCAATAAATGTGCTGGGAAAACTGGACAGCTACATGTAAAAGAATGATACTTAGACCACTTTCTAACAACATATGCAAAAATCAATTCAAAGTTGATTAAAGACCTAAATGTGAAATCTGAAACCATAAAAAATCCTAGAAGAGAACACAGGTGGTAATTTCTTTGACATCAGCTATAAAATTTTTCTAGACAAATCTCCCAAGTAAGACATGGGAAAAAAAGCAAAAACAAATTGTTGGGAGTACATCAAAATAAAAACATTTTGCACCGCAAAGGAAACCATCAAAAAAACCCCAAAAGACAACCTACTCAATGGGAGAAGATACTTGCGAATGATATATCTGATAAGGTGTTCATATCCAAAATATGTAAAGAACTTATACAATGCAACACCAAAAAAACAATCTAATTAAAAATAAACAGAAGACCTGAATAGACATTTTTCCAAAGAAGACATACAGATAGATGGCCAACAGACACTTGAAAAGATGCTCAGGAACACTAATCATCAGGGAAATGCAAATCAAAACCAAAACCATAATGAGATATCATCTTATATCTGTCAGAACAGATAGAATTAGAAAGATAAGAAATAAATGCTGGCAAGGATGTAAGGAGTAAAAGGAACCTTCATACACTGTTGATGAGGATGTAAATTGATACAGCCACTGTGAAAAAAAATATGGAGATCCTTAAAAAATTAAAAATAGAAATACCATATGTTCTAGTAATTCTACTACTAGGTATTTACCAAAAGAAAATAAAAATAATTCAAAAAGATATATGCACCCCTTTGTTTCTGGTAGCATTATTTACAATAGCCAAGATATAGAATCAACCTAAATGTCCATCAGTAGACAGATGGATAAGAAAGATGTGGTATATACAAACACAATGGAATATTACATAGCCAGAAAAAAGAATGAGATTGTTTCATTTGGGCAACATGGATGGACCTAGAGGATATTAGGCTAAGTGAAATAAGTCAGACAGATAAAGAAAAATACCATGATTTTTGCGTGTGTAATTTAAAAAAATAACAAATAAAGAAAACCAGAAAGCAGAATCAGACCTATAAATACAGAGAACAAGCTGATGGTTGCCAGTGGAAGAGGGGGTGGTGAGATGGGCAAATGGGTGAAAGGAAGTAGGAGATAATGAAATGAATAAGTCACGGGAATAAAAGGCACAGCATAAGGAATATAGTCAATGATACTGTGATAGTGTTGTGAGTATAGCATAATGTATAAACTTGACAAATCACTGTGTTTTGCATCTGAAATAAATGTAACATTGTGTGTCAACTATACTAAAAAAAAAAGTGTGTATTTTTCAAAACATAGAATGTACAACACCAAGAGTCTACAGTAATGTAAAACCATGGACTTTGAGTGAGAGTACAGGTTCATCAATTTAAACAAATGTGCTACTCTAGTGAGAGATGTTGGTAATGGGGGAGACTGTGCATGTATGAGGGGGCCCTGATATATATGAGAACTCTGTACTTTCCACTCAGTTTTGCTGTCAACCTAAAACTACTCTAAAAAGTAATGCCTACTTCCTATAGGAAACTGCACAGACGATCATAGTGGAAGGGAGGGAAAACTGAACAGGAAGTCATCAGAAGAGTCATCATGAGAGACTCTTAACTGTAGGAAACAAAATGAGGGTTGCTGGAGGGGAGGTGGGTGGGTGGGGGATGGGGTAATTGGGTGATGGGCATTAAGGAGAGCACCTGATGTGATGAGCACTGGGTGTTATATGCAACTGATAAATTTTTGAGCACTACATCTGAGTCTAATGATGTACTGTATGTTGGCTAATTGAATTTAAATTAAAAAAATGCCTCTTAAGTATATATTGACATGGACAGCTATTATCTAGAATTATTTATTGAATGTTTATATTAAGATAATGTCTATTGGGACACCTGGGTGGCTCTGTTGGTTATGTAGGACTCTTGATTTTGGCTCTGGTCATGATCTCAGGATGGTGAGATCAAGCTTGGGGCTGGGCTCCATACAGAATGGGAAGTCTGCTTGAGACACTCTCTCTCCCTTTCCCTCTCCCCTCCCCTTGCACATTCTCTCTTTCTAAAATAAATAAATCTTTTTTTATTTTTTTTTTATTTTTATTTTTTTAAATTTTATTTATTTATGATAGTCACACACACACAGAGAGAGAGAGAGAGAGAGAGAGAGAGGCAGAGACATAGGCAGAGGGAGAAGCAGGCTCCATGCACCGGGAGCCCGATGTGGGATTCGATCCCGGGTCTCTAGGATCGCGCCCTGGGCCAAAGGCAGGCGCTAAACCGCTGCGCCACCCAGGGATCCCAATAAATCTTTTTTTAAAAGATTTTTCTCACTGAGTACCTATTTAAATATAAAAATAATGTTGCTAATACAGTCTCTATATACAAAAATAATGTTGCTAATACAGTCTACAATCATAGATTCCATAATAATGATCATACTGTGAAACCCTATAACATGCATTTTATATTATTCAATCATATTGTTGAATCAACTTTAATTTTTTAAAAGATAGATTATTTTTATAATAGATTTCTGTATACCACAAAACTGAGTAGAAAGTAGAGATTTCCTGTATACCTTCTGCCCCCACGCATGCACGACAGCTATTATCTATGTATATTGACATGGAAAGCTATCCATAATATACATTGGGTAAAAATAAAATGAACAGAAGAATATGCATAATAAATAGGATATAATTTGAGCTGTAATATGTATGCTTGTAGTTTCATGGGAAATGCTAAGTCACATTTTATTATTATCCCTGATTTTTGTGGGAAAACAGAAACTTAAATTTATGTGGGAAAATGAGGAGAACAATCAGCTACAAAGGTGAAGCCAAGGGATAAAACTAAGTTTGTCTGGCATGGTACCTGGCCTAACACACTTTAACATTAGGTAGAAAGGTCTGTGAGGGAATGCCAGGAGTCGTTGACACAATGATGCAAAAACTGGGGTTGTGAGGTGACCAAGGGGTATATTTGTTTTAAGGAAACTAGGCTACGGTACATTGCTGCACTGGTGGGAAAGTGGGCGGGGGGGAGGGGACGGTGCACAGCAAGAGCCACTATGGAATCAATGATTCAACCTCAATTTAGAGCAGAAACAACCATTCTGAATTTCAGAGAACCAAGGTTCAAATCCTGTCTTGGAGTAATCACTGCCAGCTATTGATCCTTAAAATAGTGAAAAAACTAGATCATCTCAGGACGTGTCCCTAATGTTGCAACCTCTGTTATCTTACTGACAGAGTCCTCTTGGCTTGTGTAGCTTTAGGCCATCTGATACAATCTCCTATGCAAGGCAGGAACCTCTCTTACAGTTGTACCAATGTATTTTTTCATCTTTTCTAGCTCAGTAAATTCTATCTCTTATAACTCCCAGGAGGAGGAGATGGCAGGTATAGGACAAATTGCTGCTTTTATTGGAGTGGGCTTTTTATTTGAATGTATTATCACAAAATATTTTATGTGTGCAAATTTTTATTTATGGAAATAGGATTGCATCGTATATCTCCTTAGGGTGTTTATATTTTTCCACTCAGCTCTATGTATATAAGAGTTACAGCTTTGTCCTGCATCTAAGCTGATATTACTCATAGAAGCTGTAGACTTCAGTATGTGCATCACATCTTATCCGTCTACTCTCACAGGGATGAGCACCCATGTAAACTCAACTCCCTTCCACCTTTGGCTGTGACACAGCAAACAACTTTGCCTAGGTTACCATATAACCTGTGTGAAAATGATTTGGAATATTTACTAGGAGCAGAATTTCTGGGTCACAGATATATACATGCTTCATTAGATTAAATGATGTCACATTACTCTCCAGAATGGCTGCATCAGGTAGATGCCCACCAGTAGTAGAGAACAGTATGTTCCTTTCCCCCAACATTTCTTCCAACCCTTGGCAAGATTCAAATTTCTGATTTTTTGTTAGCCTAAAGTGATATCCTTGTGAATGTTTTTGTTTGCTTTTCTCGGAATACTATTGATTCATGTTTATATAACTAACCCATAGTGAAGTTGATATGCTGAGAAGGGTCAGATTGATCTTGCTGTTTCAGGTTTCTCTGCACATTTGTTCTGTTCCCTGTGTTAAACCCATATCATTTTTTAAACAGCTTTACTGAGATATAATTCACAGACCATATAATTCACCCATGTAAAGTGCACAATTCAATGGCTTTTAGCCTATTAACAGAACTGTGCAACCATCAGTAAAATCAATTTTACAACATTAAAAAAAATGTGTATAGCAGGGCACCTGAGTGGATCAGTCAGTTAAGCATCCAGGTCATGATCTCTTGATTTCAGCTCAGGTCATGATCTTGGAGTTTTGAGATTGAGCCCCAAGTTGGGTTCTGCACTGGATGTGGAGCCTGCTTAGGATTCTCTCTTTCCCTCTGTCCCTTCTCTTTCTAAAAAAATTAAATTAAAAAAATGTATAGCAAATGTTTATTAGGAAATATGTCAGAAGTTACCTATACTCTTTACAAAAAAAAAAGATTTTATCTATTTATTCATGAGAGACACACAGAGAGAGGCAGAGACATAGGCAGAAGGAGAAGTAGGCTCCCTGCGGGGAGCCCAATGAGAGGGACTCCATCCCAGGAGCTGGGATCACGAACTGAGCTGAAGGCAGATGCTCAACCACTGAGCCACCTGGGTGCCTAGAGAGGGAGAGAATCTTAAGCAGATTTCCCACTGAGTGTGGAGCCTGAGGCAGGGCTTGATCTTGCAACCCTGAGATCATGACCGGAGCCAAAATCAAGAGTTAGGTTCCTACTTGACTGAGCCACTCAGACGCCTCTAATTTTAGAACATTTTTATCACCTCAGAAAGAACCCCTACGCCCATTAACATGTATTCTCCATTGTCTCCAAAACTCCCACACTCTAGAGCCCTAGGAAACCATGAATCTTCATATCTCTGTAGATTTGTGTATTCTAGACATTTCATATAAGTGGAATCACACAATATGTGGTCTTTTGAGATTGGCTTCTTTCACATAGTATTATGTTTTTGAGGTTCATCCATGTAGGAGCACATATCTGTACTCATTCCTTTCTATTGCTGAATAATACTCCATTGTATAGAGGTATCATATTTTCTTTATCCATTCATCAGTTGATGGATTTTGGGTTGTTTTCACCTTCTGATTGTTATAAAGAATGCTACTATGTACATTCATGTACATGCTTTTGTATGGATATGTTTTAATTTCTTTTGGGTATATACCTAAAAGCTAGGAATGGTAACTCTATATTCAATATTTTGAGTGACTGCCAAATTGTTTTCTATAGTGACTGTATAATTTTATATTCCCACCAGCAATGTACAAAGGTTCCAATTTCTCCATATCCTTGTCTACACCTGTTATTGTCCATTTTGTTAATTATAGCCATCCTAGTGGGTGTGAAGTGGTATCTTATGGTGGTTTTGATTTGAATTTTTCCCTTTAAGATTATTTATTAATTTGAGGGAGAGAGACAAAGAGAGCATGAGTATGGGGATGGAGAAGGGACAGAAGGAGAGGGAGAGAGTCTTAAGCAGACTCCACACTGAGTGGGGAGCCCAATACAGGGCTCAATCTCACAACCCTGAAATCATGACCTGAGCTGAAACCAAGAGTCAGATACTTAACTGACTGTGCTATCCAGGCACCATGATTTGAATTTTCCCAATGACTAATGGTGTGATAGTCATGATGTGATTCATGAGTGATCTATATATCTTCTTTGGGGGAATGTCTATTCAGATCTTTTGCCCGTTTATAATTGTTTTTTTAAAATAATTGAGTTATAAGAGTTTTTTAAAAATATATTTTGAATAAAAGTCTTTTATGAAATTTGTGATTTAAAATATTTTCTTGGGATAATTGTCTCCTAGTTTAGCTTCAATGTCAAAAACATAATAGCTGCTACACTACTCACATTTCTGTGGTAATCTGTGAATTTTTTCTCACAACTCTTCTGACATCACTTGTGTGGATTTTCCCCTCATACCAATGAATTCTCCAACCCTCTGGGTACCAAGCAGATGTCCTATAATTCAATTCAATTCTGATATGAACCACCCAGAGTTAGCACAGACCCCACAGGTTAAAGACTCAGTCCCATAAGTCATTTTAGCTTGTCCCCTGTGCTTCTGACCAATCAGTTACAGATGGCAGTTTTTTGTTTTGTTTTGTTTTGTTTTTAAGATTTCATTTATTTATTTGAGAGAGAGAGAGAGGGTTGGGGCTGGGGGGCGGGCAGAGGGAGACGGGGAAAGAGAGAATCTCAAGCAGACTCTGTGCTCAGCATAAATTCCCACTCAGAGCTCCATCTTGAAATCCTGAGCTCATGACAGCTGAGCTGAAATCAAGAGTTGAACACTTAACTGACAGAGCTACTCAAGTGCCCCTAACTGGGAGGTTCTAACTACCCCTTCTTCAGGCTCAGTTAATTGGCTAGAGCAGCTCACAGAACTCAGAGAAACATTTTGCATACTAGATTACTGGTTTATAATAAAAGGATGTAACTTTTATGATCTCACTCATATGTGGAATTTAAGAAACAAAACAGAGGATCATAGGGGAAGAGAGGAAATAAAACAAGGTGAAATCAGAGAAGAAGACAAACCATAAGAGACTCTTAATCATGGGGAACAAACTGAGGGTTGCTGCAGGGAAACGGAGGAGGGGGATGGGATAACTGGGTGATGGACATTAAGGGCGCATGATGAAATGAGCAGTGAGTGTAATATAAGACTGATCAATCACTACCTCTGAAACCAATGATGCATTATATGTTAATTAATTGAATTCAAATAAAATTAAAATTTTTAAAGGCTATAACTCAGGAAGAGCCAGATAGCAGAGATGCATAGGGCAAAGTGTGAGGAAAGGGCATGGAGCTTCCATTGCTCTTCGGAGCATACCACTCTTCCTGATCTCCATGTATTCATCAATCTGGAAACTTCAAACTCCAACTTTTGGGGGGTTTATGGAGGTTTCATTATCTAGGCATGATTGATTACATCATTGGCCATAGGTCAATGGCTGGTCATCAATCTCCAGCCTCTCTCCCCGCCCTGGGGATTGGAAGTGGGATTGAAAGTTCCAACTCTCATAGCAAGTCTTGGTCTGAAGCTATTGAGGGGCCCACCCCAAGTCATTTCATTAGACAAAAGAGGTGACTTCTGTTACTCAGGAAATTCTAAGGGATTTAGGAGGTCTGTTTCAGGAACTGGGGACAAAGACCAAATATATATCTCTCATTGTATCACAGACATAGATTGGACTGAAAAGGAGTGGAAGAAAGAAAAGAAATTCCAGGGATGCCTGGGTGGCTCAGCGGTTGAGTGTCTGCCTCCATCTGAGGGCATGATCCCGGGATCTGGGATCAAGTCCCACACCAGGCTCCCCACAGGGAGCCTGCTTCTCCCTCTGCCTATGTCCCTTCCCCTTTCTCTGTGCCTCTCATGAATAAATAAGTAAATCTTAAAAAAAAAAAAAAAATTCCAGGTTGATTATCAACTCAATGTTATTCATTTCCCACACTAACAATAATTAGTACAAGCTATTCTAAGTGTAGAGAAACTTCAAGAAGCTCACAGTCATGACATAAATGAGTGGAATAGTGACTGCTAAAACTGTGGAATACTAGAAGCAGAAGGGTCTCCAAGGCTTAGCAAGTGGCCGGCACAGGAGTGGCTCCACAAACATTTGCTCAATAGAACTGAAGGTAGGAACGTGACACGAAGGTAAAGACATCTCCTGCTGCAGCTGTCTGCATCAGCGCTTGAGTTTTAATGACGCAGAAGATAAAAAAAAGTGAAGGTAAATGTGAAAGAAATGAAGAGAGCTGAGAAAAAAGGCTTTAAGAACAGGTCAAGGGGGATCCCTGGGTGGCGCAGCGGGTTGGCGCCTGCCTTTGGCCTAGGGCGCGATCCTGGAGACCCGGGATCGATTCCCACATCGGGCTCCCGGTGCATGGAGCCTGCTTCTCTCTGCCTGTGTCTCTGCCTCTCTTTCTCTCTCTGTGACTATCATAAATAAATAAAAATTAAAAAAAATATTTAAAAAAAAAAAGAACAGGTCAAGGAGACCAGTGGTCAGATGAAAACCTGGAGGGGAAAGCTTGTTGATACCTGACCTAAAAATGTAGAATTTTAAAGGCGCTCCCCTAGAACTAATCAGGCTCAGTTCTTTCTGCATTAACCATTAAGGCTTCAGTAGATTTGAGATTTTTACATCAGTCACACTATGCTGTGCCGCATAGTGTGTGAAATAGAATCGAGAACAGCAAACGCTGACGTGTATAAAATGCCGAAATAGCTGAAGGGGAAAGAAGCAGAAACCATGCCACACAGTGAGAATAGAAGTACTTAGATAATTTTAAGTTCTTCTTCTTTTTCTTCTCTCTCTTTTTTTTTTTAAGATTTTACTTATTTTTTTGAGAGAGAGAGAGAGTGAGAGAGAGAGAGAGAGAGAGAGAGAGAGAATAAGCCAGAGAGAGGGTGAAGCAGACTCCCTACTGAGCAGGGAGCTCTATCCCAGGACCCCGGGACATGACCTGAGGCCAAGGCAGACACTTAATGGACTGAACCACCCAGGTGCCCCGGTAAGTTTTAGTTTTATTTTCTTTTCTGCTTCCATGACCCAGAGGCAGATCCACTTAGGTCCCCTGGGATTTTCTGATAGTGGCCAACTTTGTATACATCGTGTTTGCTTGATGTAATTTCCCCTAGGACAGTCCTCAATGCAGCAATGGCTTTGCAAGGAAATGGAGGATTCTTCATTCATCCATTTGGAAGATTTATATTGAGTGACTAGCTCTGCTGTAAGTGTTGGGAATACTACAATTGAAACAAAAAATCCACCTCCCGTGGAGTTGACAGTCTGAGGAATTAATGGTTAAACTTCTGAGGTGCTGATATGTGTTATAAAGATGGGGATAGGCAAGGGGTAGAGCAGAGGGAGAGCTATTTTAGGTAGGTAGTCAGGGGAGACTCCCCTAATGCACTGCGGAGTAACCAAACAGGATGAGAGAGAGTGGTTCCCTGAGCTGCCACCAGTAGAGGTCAGGGGGACAGAGCAGAGCTGCCCTGGGGAGAGTGAAGATGGTCAGTGTAGGAGCCAGGAATAAGTACATAGCATCATTTCCATTTACTCAACACATTTTCTATTCCTAGCTTCCTTTCCGTTTTATTTTCTGCTTTATATGAGAGGTTTTCTGGATAGGTTTGAGCTTTCCAGTCGTGTACTACTATGTTTGTAATTCTTCCCACATGCTGTATTTTGAAGAGATGACTTGCATTTTCCATAGAAGTCTGGCCCTCTAAATTTCATGCCACAGATTCAGATTTTTTTAAAAAATTATTCTTTTAGGAAAAGAGATTCAAAGATATGTAGTAGCTACCATATGGCCTAGCACTTTGACTTGTAGGTATATACCCAAAGTAATGAAAACACGAATCCATACAAAAACTTGTACATGAATATTCATAGCAGCATTCTTCATAATAACCAAAAATGTCCTAACCTAAATGTCCATCAGCTGATGAAAGAATAAACAAACTCTTGTGCCTACCATCTTAAAAAATTGAAAATGCAGAATAAAACTTTATAAAACATATGAAAGTGATCAGTGGTCTGCAAGACATGTCAAAAACTTGTTTTCTTGCAGCAAAGCAGTGCTTTTCTTGCAGCAGAGCAGTGCTGGGGTAGATGTACTTCTTACATGGTGGCAGGCTTCCAAGAGGCAGGACATGCAAGCCACCAGTCTTCTGAAAGGCTAGGAATTGAGACAATGTTGCTTCCCTGTATTTTAATGGTGAATGCAGTCACAGGCCAGCCCAGATTCAAGGGTGTGCAGAAATAGACTCTACCCTTGATAGGGCAACAGCATGTGAGTACAGGAAGGGAAGAATTGGAGATAAGCTATCATAAAGATAGAATTGGTTGGGAACTAGAAAACAGATTTAAAATGTCAGAAGCCACTAACAACTAAAGAGCCACCTACATTTTAGGTAATTAAAATTCAGATAATATACACCCTAGTTGTTCACACACTTGTCCGATGCTGAGTATATTTCCCTGTCTCTTGACTTTGGGCTTAGATGTATGTATTATTTATTGTTGCATTTCATAGGCCTCATCTCACTCAATCTCTAACTACATTTGAAACAGCTGCTACACCTTCCTGCTTGAAATTCTCTGTATTGCCCTTCTCTCATTTTCTATGGGTTTTCCTCCTACCTCATTGCTATTCTTTCTTTGTCTCGTTGCCCAATCATCTTCCTTTTCCCAACTCCTACATTCTGCAAAATCCCAGTGCCTTGACCTCCGGCCTCCTCTCTTCTTCATCCTTACTTACTTCTTAGGTGATCTCATCCTCACGGCTTTAAGTCCCATGCACACGATGGTGACTCCAAAAATGATGTCTCTCAACTTGATGTCTCCCTAGAACAACAGATGAATGTATGTAAGTGCCTGCGCAAAATCTTCATTGTATGTTGACTAGACATCACAAACTTAACTCCCTCAAAGTGAAACTCTTGATTCTTCTTCAATTCCACCTGGAGAATTTTCTACCTAGTCCCTTTGTTGCTACTTCTGACCTCCCTGCAGTTTATTCTCTGCGCAGCAACATGAATGACCCCTCTCAATCATAAATCTGTTCCTGACACTCGTCTGCTCTCTTTCCCTGGGTCTTCCCAACCATGAGATTAACATCCAAATTTCTTATCTCAGTGTAGAATGCCTTACAGATGCCAGTCTTTCTCCAGCCACATTTCTGCTTAGTTTCACTCATTAACTATGCTTCTGTCATGTTGGCTTCCTTGCCACCCAGCTGTAGGCCCTTTATGCTTGTCTTGTTCTTTCCTCTGTCTGGAGTACTCTTTCTTCAAAGATATGCATGGTCCATTCCCTCCCTTCTATTATGGTCTCGGCCTCTGAGCACCCCTAATGCTAAAAGGTTTTCCCTGGCTTCCTCACCTCAAATAGCATATTTCCCCTGCTCTATCCCATTATCCACTGTTATTTTTCTACAGACCATTCGTTGTTACAGAAAGCAAAGAATATATTTATCTATTTTTTCTATATTCCTTTCTCTAGAGTGTATGTTCCACAAGGACAGAAATTTTGTCTGTTTTGCTCACTGGTATATCTTCAGCTCTCAGAAGTTTCTGGTACATCATGGGATGCACTAAGTAAGTACTATTTGAATGAGCAGACAGCCATTTACTGAACAAATAAGGAGAGAGAGTTGCAAGAGAGAAGAGGAGGAAGAACAGAGACATTTTGTGAGCAGGGGGCATTGCTAGAGACAAGTGAGCCTAGAGCAATAACATAAGGTGTTGTAGGCAATGGTAGCGAATGATAAAAATTCCTCATGGTTACTGGGTTGTCTAAAGCCAGGAATGACTCTAGATACTTCACACAGGTTACTTTATGTAATGCCCTCCAAAGGTATGATTTGAGAAATACGACCAGCAACTTTTACATGCAAGGAAACAGCACAGGAAAGTTAAGAAACTAGCTCAAGGTCACAGCTCATAAGTGGTAGAGCCAGAATTGAAACAGGCTGGCTATCTCTCAAGTTTTATTCTCCACTGCTGTATTACACAGCTTCTCAGATGAGCCAAGTATGAGGCCACTGAATTTATCTTTTTTTCTTTTTAAATTTTTATTTATTTATGATAGTCACAGAGAGAGAGAGACAGAGAGGCAGAGACACAGGCAGAGGGAGAAGCAGGCTCCATGCACCGGGAGCCCGACGTGGGATTCGATCCCGGGTTTCCAGGATCGCGCCCTGGGCCAAAGGCAGGCGCCAAACCGCTGCGCCACCCAGGGATCCCGAGGCCACTGAATTTATACTTTACTGACTTCACAATATTGCTCAGAGTCAATTCTACCTACAGTCTTGGTGTCTTTCCTACCGGTATTGTAGAAGAAATACATCTAATTTTGCAAACCCTTTCTACCAATTGAATATCCTGCATAGAATCTCTGGCTTTGTTGTCTGTTCTTAGGAGTTATGATTGCCCCATAGGGTGTGAAGAGATGCGATTAGCACTTGACTGGGATGCTGGACATTTGGCCTACAATTACTCCCAGTCTGTGGTTGCCAGCTCTGTGGTTTTGGGTAAATCCTATCACTTCTCAGAGTCTACATTTAATTCTCTGAAAAATGAAGGGGAGAGGAAGACAAGGAAATAAATTTAAAGATACCTCCCAGCTCCACAATTCTTTGATCACCTTGACTGCCGGTCAGGCAAAAAGACTTCTGGGTCTTTTGCCTCCAAGCTCTCCATTTAGTGAGTGAGTTTAGAAGGAGGTGAAAGGTCCCCGGGTGGCAGCAATACTCTATTATGATCCTTATCTACAGTAAACCTGCAGGTTGCTCTGCCTTCTCATGGGCCCTGTTAGGAAATCAAGCCTTCTTTTGGAATAAAACTTTCTAAATCAGTTACTTAAAAGCAGATCGAAAGTAAATTTAATTCATTCCAGTATAGCGAGCCAATATTGCAAAATGGGTGGTTTCTGTTTTATAATTTCCTTCCCAATCCAAGCTCTTGCCAGCTGGCTAGTCTTAGGTAAATTCACCCCTTAAGTTCAATTTATATTCTACTTTAACTGCTCATTTTCTCCCCCAGTCAGTGCTTCAGAGCGATGTGTTATTTCTCCCATTGTACTTTCTCTAAACATGGGAGGCTCCCAGTTGATGATGAAACAGAAAATGCTCTTTTTTCCCCTTTTCTTTCCATTTATTTTAGCTATAATCTATATTCTTTCCTGACTCATGAAGTAGAGATTTATGCTCATACATACAGTGTATTTCACTTGTAGAACACATCAAGACAGAAAAGTAATTTTTGTTAAGTAATTTGCAAAGCCAATTTTTGTTAAAATAATTTAAAGTTTTCAAAGCAGATGAGTAGGAACATATTTAACACATCGATAAAGTATGTACAGACATACAGTGTGGGGAGGGGCCATGCTCCGAAGTTTGAGAGTCCTGGGTTCAAATGCCTGCTATTCCACTCAATATTGTGTGGCCTAGGGCAAGTCAGTAACCTCTCTGTGACTCAAAATTTACTCATCTGTAAAACAGGGATAATATTACCTACCTCAAAGGGTAGTTGTGTGGACATACCTAAGTTTCCTGTAAAATTTGACAATTAACAGATGTTATGACAGGGAAACAAAGGTGTCTATGGGGACAGTGGGAAGAACATATAAGGTATCAATGATTTTAGCTTTCACTTTCTTTTTCCTGAGAGTAAATCGCAAAGCAGTTAAGAATAAACTTTGGAGCCATGTTGCAAGGATTCAAGTTCCAGCACTGTCCTTTATAATCTATATGATCGCAGGCAAGTTACTTAATCTCTGTGTGCCTCATCTGTAAAATGGGGATGATAATAGTAACCCTAGCTCATAGAGTTGTTAAGATTAAGTGAGTTAATATGTGTAAAACATTTAAAACAGTTCCTGGACAAAATAAACATTTGTACAGATTAGTGTGATGATCAATTATTATGTGTCAGGTGGACTAGGCCAAGGTACCCAGATATTTGGTCAAACATCAGTCTAGATGTTCTGTGAAAGTATTTTTAGATGGGGTTAATATTTAAATCGGTGGACTTTGAGTAAAGTAGATTCCTCCCCATAATAGGGGAGGGGGCCTCATCTAATCAGTTAAAGGTCTTAGGAAAGACAGACTGACATCCCCTCAGGAAGAAGGAATTCTGCCTCTAGACTGCCTTGGGTCTTGGGCTGCAACAGTTATTTCTTCCCTGGGTCTCCTGGCTGCCACTCTGCCGCAGGACCTTCATGCTTACTCTTTCCTCTGCCCTGAATACTTTTCCTTCAAATATATCCATGGTCTGTTCCCTCCCTTCAGATTTGGACTTGCCAGCCCTCACATCATATAAGCCAGTTTCTTAAACCTCAATCTGTCTCTCCCCCCGCCCCCCACCTGCCCCCCCGCGTGCGCGCGCCCACATGTTATTGGTCCTGTTTTTCTGGAGAACCCTAATAGGATTAGCGGTGATGATCTGTGTTTGTAGCCTGAAGTGATCCTCTATGTTGGTTCTTCAGTGAGAGTAATCACATGGCAACCTTTCACTTTAATTCTCCTACTTCTGAAGATTTGAGACAATGAAGAGGAGAAAATAAAGGTTTGCGCCTTGTAAAAAGGCAAGGAAGTAAGGAGGCAAGCATGCTCATGGCAGGTTTAGAAAACGATGTGTTTGGCTGGAATAAGGGTCCACTTAGGAAGGTGGTGGCTCATAAGGTTGGAGAAGGAAAGGAGCAGCTCAGGGGAGAGTCTGAATACCAGCCTTGGAAGCTCAGGATTTCTTTCCCCCATTGGAAATGGAGAGCTACTGAAGCTTTGTGAAAACGGGCAGTAAGATGAAAACATGCATCAATGTGTAGGATGAGTCAGGAGGAGGGAGAAACCAGGGAAAGAGACAGCAGGTAGAAAATATCTTGTGACCTTGCATTATGCAGTTCGTCACCAGAGAATGTTAAGCGTCTATTTCCCTACTGTTTTCATCGGGTCACATTTTAGGCCATATGGTGGTCCCTCATGTGAGCAGGCTGGTGTCCCTCTCTTGGTCCCCTTCCTTTTTTTTTTTTTTTTTTCTGTAATTCTGCTCACCTCCCAGGTCCCAGCTTCCTGCATGTTCCCTGGTCTATGTGAAGGTAGGATGGCAAAAGGGAACGTCATTTTTGTTGTCCTTTGTGACCTCTGGAAATCTTTCCTGGTTTCAACCTGGGAGGAGGAGTGTGAATTCCTATTTTCTTTATATGGAAGCATCTTCAAGAACACAGATGTTTTTTGTTTTCTTTCTATAGCATTAACCATTATATGCTATAGTTTATTTGAGTTTTAAAAACTTTTCCTGGAGCATTTTTATACGTAAAATCTAGAGTGCCCAAAGCCAAAGTAACTTTTAAATGGTAAATGCTGAGGCTGGTTTTAAAGTCTATATTTAACACTGCCAGGGAAAGAAATGCAGTTGGGTACTTTCCCAGGGTATGCTAATTAGCTGAAAAAGAATACTTTATTTTCTGCTATTGGTAGAGAAACTGACCAATAGAAGAGCAGTTCAGCACCTACACCCACTCTGTACAAAATAAGGAGGTGTGTTTGTACATGCCAATAACTCATGCTTTTGGTTGCCTCACAACCAGTGACAAGTGTGCTTTTCATCATCTCTTACAATGTTACCATCAGATTCTGAACTTTAATCTAAATGAGACTCAGAAAAGAGGAATGAGTTTCAGAAATTAGATATCATTTCTAATAGGTTATAAGCATACGCACTTTTGAAATTACAGATTTTGAAGACAATGGCAGTTTTTCTTAATGCTGCATGCGTTTTTCTGCTTATCCACCTGTATAAATCTAGTCATTTGTAAGTTCACTTCATTCCACTCACTAGAAATGTATTGAATGTTCTTTTATTTTTTTTTAATGTTCTTTATGAAGATTACAAGGGAAGTTTTGGCCTGTTTCAGCCATATCCTAATTACAGTACATTTGCAGATATTACTCAGCAGTAACCACTGAGTTTTAGATTCTTGAAGGTATAATTTTCACTCTATTAATCTGTACCATTTCCCACAGCTAGATGGGTGACATATTAATTTGTTATATGTTGCTGTGTAGGGGGATCAAATATTTTCATTATTTTTTTAGACTGGCTGTTTATAGTGTCCTCCAATGTACTGTAAACTCTACAGAGTAATAACACTGTTTATTTTTATGGGACATTTACATTCTCTTACCTAATTGAATTCTTGCAGGAATTATGTAAATTGGCCAGGGCAGGTTATATTTAGTGCTATTTTATATCTGATGAAACAGGGGCACAGTGAAGTTAGTTACTTATCTGAGGCCACATACTGGTCAAAAGCAATGTTAGAGTCTAGGTTCAAGACCCATGCAAGGCACATTTTATTTGATTCCAAGATACGTCTCAACAGTTAACCATTTGTTTTTTTCTTTCTAGGTAGACTTGTATAATAGCAACTGAATAATCCCTAACTTAAAAGAGAGACAGAGACAGAAAGAGACAGATAAGCCACAAGACTCCTAGGATAATATTTAGAGAATGCTATACTTTTTCTTTTTAAGTAGGCTCCACTCCCAGCCTAATGTGAGGCTTAACTCACAACCCCGAGATCAAGACCTGAACTGAAATCAAGAGTTGGATCTTTAACCAAATGATACACCCAGGTGCCCCATACTTTTCTAATTACAGCATTCATAATACTTAGATACATGCATACTGTTTACTCTCCCACCTTCCAATTTTCATAAGAGCAGAGACCATGTTTATACTGTTCATTCATTGCTATATATAAACCCAAGGCCTAACATACATGGTACTTGATGTATAGCAGGGGCTTAACAAAAAGTTATTGAAAAAAATGAGGGATCCCTGGGTGGCTTAGCGGTTTAGTGCCTGCCTTCAGCCCAGGGCGTGATCCTGGAGTCCTGGGATCAAGTCCCACATCGGGCTCCCTGCATGGAGCCTGCTTCTCCCTCTGTCTGTGTTTCTGCCTCTCTCTCTCTCTCTGTGTCTCTCATGAATAATAAATAAAATCTTAAAAAAAATGAACAAAAATTTCTCTTTCACTAAATGTGCCCCAAGGAACACTCAATCAAATGATTTTATTTATTTTATTTTTTAAAAAGTTTTATTTATATAAGTAATCTCTATACCTGACATGGGCTTGAACTCATGATCACAAGATCAAGAGTCACATAATCTTCGTACTGAGCCAGCCAGGTGCCCCAACCAAGTGATTTTAAGTTGGAACTACTATCTGTATCAGTCAGGATATGCTAGGTTCAAATAGCTCAAGATGCAGTAACAAACAATATGAGTGGCTAAAAATGATGAACCTTTGTTTCTTGCTCATGATACACGGTCATCATGGAACAGAATTCTGTTCTTCATAGTCACTCAGGTATTCAGATTGATGGAGAGGACATGATCTAGAACACTGTTGGTTGCAATGGCAGACAGAAGTGGGCCCTGGAGGGTCTTGCAGAGGAACATTAAATGCTCCAACTCAGAAAACCTGCTTACAAATTAATTGACCTGAACTAGTCACAGGTACCTCTCCTTCTTGTAGCACCACCCACAAAGGGGCCAGAAGTTGCCTAGGTGATGGAGAGTGGGAAATCTTTGGCAAATGGTGCTTAATAACTACCAGATTTCATTTCCTTGATTCTGAGCTTTTGTGATTTAAGTAATTAAGTCCAATTTTTTGGTAACCTTTCCTACAATACATTTATATAGTTTTACTCATAATGGCCCTATATAAAAATGATGCATGGTGAAATTAAATACAGTCAAATAGAAAAGTCAGAGGTGGAAATGGAAAGATAATTCAAATCTTTATACTACTGGTTCTAGATGAAGCTCATTTATTCTGCATTTGTGGAAGTAAATTATACATGGGAGAGAAAAAAGCAACAATTATGTTCTAAAGTAATTGGGTCCAAGGACAAGATTTAAAAATTCTTTGTGGGCAGCCCGGGTGGCTCAGTGGTTTAGTGCCACTTTCAGTCCAGGGCATGATCCTGGAGACCTGGGATCGAGTCCCACGTCAGGCTCCCTGCATGGAGCCTGCTTCTTCCTCTGCCTGTGTCTCTGCCTCTCTCTCTCTCTCTTTCTGTGTCTCTCATGAATAAATAAATAAAATCTTAAAAAAAAAAAAAAATTCTTTGTGTCAGGGCACCTGGGTGGCTCAATCAATGAGATCCAGCCCTGCCAGTGGGGCTCCATGCTCAGCAGGGAGTCTGTTTATGATTCTCTGGCTTCCTCGCCTTCTGCCCCTCCCCCCTCTTTAATAATAAATAAAATAAATCTTTTAAAAAATTCTTTGCACCAGTGTTTTGGAAATTATTCTGGTGACACAGAGAAAGGACATCAGTGCTGGCAATTCTGGGTAGAATAAGCTAAACTGTGGAAAAATACATCTTAGTATTCCAAGCCCCTGTTTAGGCAGGAGGCCAAAAGTAGCATACAGATACCTGGAAAATTGCTGATTCTAAAGTAGAAGAAAAAATGTTTTCCTTCTTCTCTCCTAGGTTCTCTGGCTGGGACCTGAAAATTAAACTGACAAAAGACAAATTAGCAAGAAAAATAAATGGTTGTGTTTTTTATTTCTGAGTGAGGTGGCTTTAATGCCTTAGTTACTCTAGCAAATCAAAACCTAAGTCTGTATCACCTGAAGGTTAAGAAATAAAAACCTAAGGACAACCAATCACAAACAGCAAATCAGACTTTCCCAAATAAAGGAGCTATTTAAGCTAGAGCCAGACAATTGTTTTGCTTAGCTATAAAACCTGGCCTCTAACTCCTGTCCGTGGAGCACTCCTAACTACTTCTGGTTTGGGGCTGCTCAATTCCAATAGATTTTTGTTCAAATAAACTCTTAAAAAAATGTCAAATTTGCCTCCTTTTACCTTTTAACAGTTCTGTGTTGGTGGTTCATTAGACTAAATCTCAAATGGTTTACTCAAGACTCATATATCCTCACTTAATATTTTATAAGCTCCCATGCCACCCACTTGCCCAAAGTCTCATGACCTGTCTTGGGTATAATTTCCTGATAGTCACAACTATCAAACAGTTGAATTCTTTAAAAATAAAGAGTGAAATGTAAAGGAGCTCAACTTAATGAAGGTGTGGAGTCTTGTGTCCACTTGATTCTTTGGACATTATGGAATGATCCCTTGTGCTGAGTACATGTACATTTGTACTGCATTTAACTTCAGAGATTCAAACGGCCTAAGTATATAATTCAAAAGAAGTAAACTTCTGGTGTTGTTATCACCTGTGCTAAGATATGGAGTGGTACGGTTTTCTTTTTATCTATCTATCTATCTATCTATCTATCTATCTATCTATCTATCTATCTATCTAATCTATCATCTATCAAGAGGAGAGAGAATGTGCACAAACAGGGGGAGAGGCAAAAGGAGAGGGAGAAGCAGACTCCCCACACCAGGGAGTAGGATGCAGAGCCCAAGCTCAAGACCTGAGAGGAAGGCAAATGCTTCGCTGATGAGCTGCCCAGGTGCCCCAGTGGCGTAGTTTTCTTTTTTTTTTTTTTTTTAAATCTTTTTTTTTTAAATTTTTATTTATTTATGATAGTCACAGAGAGAGAAAGAGAGAGGCAGAGACATAGGCAGAGGGAGAAGCAGGCTCCATGCACCGGAAGCCCGATGTGGGATTCGATCCCGGGTCTCCAGGATCGCGCCCTGGGCCAAAGGCAGGCGCCAAACCACTGCGCCACCCAGGGATCCCAGTGGCGTAGTTTTCAAATGTAATTCCAAGGACTGCCATAACATCAAACAAATGCATATTCTTCAGGGCAGCCAATCAGATCTTATTTATCACATGACTGTGGGTTTTAGTCCATTAGAGTAAAAGGATATAACATAGTCATGATGCTCTCAAATGCTAGATATGCAATTTATAAGAACTTAAAAAGAAGCTCACAATGCCAAGCATAATTCAAAATGTTTTAGATTTCCAAACTTAAAATTTCCCACATCAACAGTACTTGTTGTTGCCAAAAGTGTTCACATTTGTGAGAGCAAAGTCCTTCATTATCTGGTCCAAATGTCTGAAATATTGCAATACATGGTACTACATTATTGATCAACAATCAAAAATAATTTGTATTTAAACCTCAGCCACCAAAATACTCCATCAACATTAAAGGCCAAGGCATGTACTAGAATGTACAATAGTAGCACTATCTGTCATAGCTCCAAAGTGGAAAGTACCCTAACATCTATCAAAAGAATGAAGTCATAAATTATGGTATATTCACAGAATGGAATCAAATGAATGATCTACAACTACATGCAACAGTATGGAAGAACCACATAAGTATAAAGTTGAGTAAAGAAGCCAAACACAAAAGAATGCATACTTTATGATTTTAGATATGTCAAGGACAAAGACAGGCAAAACTAAGTTTATGTTGTTGACTGTCAGGATAGGCAATGACTGAAAGGCAGTATAATGGGGTTCCTGGGTGTGATTAATGTTTTCTTTCTTTTTCTTTTTTTTTTAATGTTTTGTTTCTTGATCTGTGTTGGATACAAAGATGTGTTCGGATTGTGAAAGTTCATTGAGCTGTGCGTGCAGCTTGGAATGTGTGTACTTTTCTGTATATATATTATGCTTCAATAGAAAGTTAATGAGAGAAGGAAAATTCCAGGAAGCCGATGAACATTGAATTTCAACCAGCATAAAAACTCCCAGTGTCATTACCAGAATCTGTGGGCCATCAATGTGAGAATCACTCTCTAAATAGAGTATTCAATGAACTGCACTCAGAACAGTTGTCCCAGGAGCAAGATACCTGATATGTCAAAACAAGCTAATAACTTCCCTTTAAAATCTCCAATCTCCTGGCTCTTCTCTACCTTCAATGATAGGGCCATGTCCGCTGTCGGTGGTACCACGACTTAAGCCAGGTCATGTCCCACCTCCAGTCTCACCTGAGATGGTCCCCTCACCAGTTTCCCCATAGCCAGTTCTTCCTGTTCTCTACACATTAACCAAAGTGATCAAAGTCTAAACTAGATCCTCTTATTTCCTTGCTTAAAATGCCTCAGTAGAGTCCCCTTACGTTTAAGGCATAATGCCAACTCCAGGACTTGCGCGCATGGTTGACCTCTGTCTGCCTCACCGGCCTCCTGCCATGGGGCGCTCCCCCTCCCTCTGTGCTAGAGCCTTACTGGCCTATTTTCTATCCTTCCAAAATGTCACTGTCCCACCTCAGGACCTTTGTCCTCTGCACCCAGAAACAATCACTGCTTTTCAGGTTCCTTGGCTGACTGACTGGTTTTCTGGTCACTCTTCAAGTCTCCGTTTAAATGGCATCTTATAACGTTCTCCAAAACAACACCCGCCCCCCCCATCTGATGCCAACCTCCTATTATTCTCTGTGTCCACACTTTGTTCTATTTCCGTCCCCGACGTGATTCTTGTCTTGTTTGTTTACCTGTTTGTTTTCTCGCTTTCCCTCTTCAGACTGTAAGTTCTGTGAAGGCAGAAATCAGGTGTATGTGTGTCAGGACTGCAGCGCCAACGCCTAGCACGGTGTCTGGCATACAGAAGGCCCTCCAAGACCATAGAAACACTCGCCAAATGAATGAATCGACATTCCCAGGATCACAAGATGCCTGTTCAGTCACGAAGCACATTGCACTGTGAGTTTTCCAAAGAACAGCAGTGAAACCAGATGCCTTTCGAGCTCCCGTGCCCAGGAAGCGTTGGCCTTCGTTCTCGGTTTCCTAGTTGCCACAAGGGACACGCACCCCTCCTCGACCCGCCGGCGGCTTACCCGGTCTCCCGACCCCACCCACCTCCCGCGCGCCCCTCCATTGGGCCTAGTGTCAAGGCTTCGCGGGGGGCGGGGGGGAGCGGGTTGTCGCCTCGAGCCGCCAGTGGCCCAAGGCGACGTCCCTCCAACCGCGCGCTGCTCGAAGTCACCCAAACCAAATTGCAGCTGCGCGGAGGCTCGTTCCTGCTGGAGCCTGTGATTGGCTGCGACCGAGGGCCCGGCGGCCGGCGCACCGCCTCTCCGGGCGCCGATTGGCCAGAGCTGCCGTCAGTCAGCGGGGGCGGACTTCCCCTCTCCATCTGGCTCGCTGCGGGCGAAAAATTCTCGAGATTTTCCAGCAGGAGAGCCAGTGGCTTGCTAGGTGCTTGCTCCAGAAACATCGGGGAAGGCAACCTGATTTACCCAGCAGGAAAGCCCCTTCCCCGACCTCCGGTAATCAATTAGAAAATCCCCAGGGACGTAACCATCGCGAGGTAAGAGCCTAGAGAGCGCACGGCATTTATTTCTAACAGTTTGTGATATTATTTCTAGGCAGGGTCGCACCCCTGCGCCCCGGGGCTGCGGAATCGAGAGTAAACGGAGCGGTCGTCAGGGAGGGGAGGGGAGATAAATGTAGGTTCAGATCCCCCCGCCCCACAGTCAGGGTCTGGGCTCTCCGTGCGCCGCTTTCTGCCTTTGGACGAAGGTCCAGAGCAGCGTGTCCGGCAGGGCCCACCCCGGCTGCGCTGCGGGCCGCGGGCGTTTCCCAGCGGGACCCCCCTCGCTCGGCCTTGAACTTGACTGCAGGCTGGAGGCGCCACCCAAGCGAGTGAAGTAAGTCGGGGTTGGAAGGAAGGAGGGACCTTGGATGGGATGGTGGAAAGGGCGGGGGCTGCTGGTTCGCGGTTCCCGGTAGCGAGGCTCGGGATTGCCCTGCGCGCACCCCGGACTCGAGGATGCTGCAGGGGGTCAGCGTCGCGGCGCCGCCGCAGATGCGGAGGGGGTGAGGGAGACGTGGCGACACCCGAGATCTGTGCGCGGAGAGGGTGGTTGGGAGGCGGAGACTGGGCGGCGGAAGGTGCTGGAGGGAGCCCAGCCATCTGCAGCGCTGCGCGGGCGGGAGGGTGTGCTTCCTGCCGTGTATCACACTGGCTACTCCTCTGTCACAGCCTGCGAGCCAGCCCAGGATCCCGAACTGTCCAAGGGTGAGCGTTTCAGGGGACCAGAATAGAGCAGGATGCAGAGCCCTGGTTCGTGTCGATCCGAGGATGTGCGTTTTGCATTGCCAGGAGAGGCCTTGTGGCTGCTGATGTTTTTTTTAAACGGTCGCTTTATGTAGATTAGAGACTTCCCAGGAGGCGACAAAGACTAGGCTCCGCGTGGAAATAGCCAGGGAATTTGGAGTCCCTAAAGCTCCCCTGGCGTTTCTGAGCTTCAGACTGAAAATGCGCAGCAAGGCCTCCCAAGCCCTTTGCACCCATCCTTCACCAGTACGGGGGAAGGAATGAGATTGTCGTCGGTTTCAGAACGAGTGACAAGTGAGACGGATTATAAAGGTCTTGAAAAAGAGTAGTGATGTCATGGTATTAGAGGAAGAGAACAAATGAACCACCGGGTGATAGTTATAATTTTTTGAGTAGTGAGTTCTTGCTAATGATTTTTTTTTTTTCTTGCAACTGTAGTCACTTTTTACTGATGACCAACACAAGCACCTCCCTTGACTGGAATCTTAAAGAGGAAAGAAGAGGGAAGATATGCTGTTGATGTAGTATAGAATGTCAAGGAAAATCCCTTAAGTGAAGTGTAAAGGTACAGGTTTGGAATGTGGTCTGTGAGTCATATCCACATTAACAAAGATGTTTTAAAAGATATCTATGGAATTAGAACAATGAATACTTCTGCTCTGACTTTCTTTCCTCTTTTCACACATCTAAACATGTTCACATCAAACCCAAGGGGAATCATTTAGGGTTTTTATTGTTGTTCTTTCCCTCCTGTAGACCTGTTAGAGTTTCTTTCCCTTCCTCCCAGCAGAGTACTGATAAGCCATTGGAGTCCACATTTCCTGAAATGCTTTTGGGAGTTTCCAAACCATTTGAATTTAATTGGGATGCATGTTGTCTTTTAAAAAGTTGATAAAGGGGATCCCTGGGTGGCTCAGCAGTTTAGACCGTGATCCTGGAGTCCTCGGGATGGAGTCCCACATCGGGCGCCCTGCATGGAGCCTGCATAGCAGGCTCCCTCTGCCTATGTCTCTGTGCCTCTCTCTCTCTCTGTGTCTCTCATGAATAGATAGATAAAATCTTTAAAAATAAAAAAATAAAAAGTTGATAAAGAAATATTTGCTTTGTGAATATTAAAATTACCTTATATTTCCTTTGCAGAAGTTACTGATGTAAAGATACCGGAGTGCTGCTTTATAATGGGCAAATATGAATACTTTCTTAAATATCTTTGCTGGGGGGATAAATCTAAGCAGCTTTCTCTAGTACGGAACTGTAGAGTGCCTGAATAATTTTGGCATGTGCTTATAATTAACAACAATAAATTGCCCTTTTGACCTGCTTTCAGAAGTCAACAGTTTAACTCAAATCCCAAGTGCATCCTTCTGCCAGAGAGAGTGAGTGACTCTCTTATCCAAAAATAAATCTGGACAGCTGAGATATTTAAACCATTGAGGGGTTATAAAATGGGAGTGATATGAAAATGTAAAATTGGCATAGCAATCTTGTAGCTGTGTATGAGGCTTTTTATTTTTAAAGATTTTATTTATTTATTCATGAGAATACACAGAGAGGAGAGAGAGAGAGGCAGAGACACAGGCAGGAGAAGCAGGCTCCATGCAGGGAACCTGATGTGGGGAGTCTGATGTGGGACTCGATCCTGGGTCTCCAGGATCAGGCCCTGGGCTGAAGGCAGCGTTACTGAGCCACCGGGGCTGCCCAATGCTTTCTATTTTTTTTTCTTTCTATTTTTTTTTTTTTTTTAAAGATTTTATTTATTTATTCATGATAGTCACAGAGAGAGAGAGAGAGAGAGAGAGAGAGAGAGAGAGAGAGAGAGAGGCAGAGACACAGGCAGAGGGAGAAGCAGGCTCCATGCACCGGGAGCCCGACGTGGGATCCGATCCCGGGTCTCCAGGATCGCGCCCTGGGCCAAAGGCAGGCGCCAAACCGCTGCGCCACCCAGGGATCCCTTTTCTTTCTATTTTTAAATCAAGTATGTACTTCAGAAGTTTACTACAAACCAAATGCATGTTTTTCCCTTCCTGATCGATTTCACCTGAGATTTCCTACTCTCAGGATGTGGGTTTTCAGCAGTGCCCTCATGCAGAATCTCTGTGCCTACTCTCGTGGTCTCAGAGCTTATTTCGAATTTAACCCTCTTTGCTGAGAATCCTTCCTGCTATTCAGAATTGGTGAACCAGGCGCCAAATTTTTCACTTGTCAAAAGTTCTGTCTCAGGACTTTAAAGTATCAGATTAAACCGATAAAGCGTTAAGGAAGAAGATGGAGAAGGCCTGGTCACACAAATCAATGTGAAAATGATGAAAAAGGAAAATGTTTTCAGGCATTTATTTATTGATAGCACGTAGAATATATAGGGTTTCTGTTATGTACATATGTATGCGCTTATTCACACATTTAAAAAATGTGATAAAAGTAAATTTGTGGGTCATACATTTTTGTTTTTTATTTTTTTATTTTTTTTTAAAGGTTGTATTTATTTAATCATGAGAGGAGAGAGAGAGAGAGAGAGGCAGAGACACAGGCAGAGGGAGAAGCAGACTTCATGCAGGGAGCCCAATGTGGGACTGATACTGGGACTCTAGGATCATGCCCTGGGCCAGAGGCAGTGCTAATCCACTGAGCCACCCGGGCTGCCCACATTTTTGTTTTGATTGGGAAATAAAAAGGAATTTGGTAAAGTTTGGTCTAGAAGGAAGATTGTCCCCCCTCCCTCTTTGTTCCCTTTTGGTATATGACTATCATTATAGTTTAGGTTGCTGATATAAATAGCCTGTTCTGTCACTAGGATTCCAGCCAAGTTTTTATTTTCTTGCTTAGCATAGTTTTTTTACATTTTATTTTTGCTAGTAGAATATGATGTGTGGGTAATGCAGTCTTATGTTCTTTGTTGATTTAACTCTAGCCCTGACATTTCTGTGTCTTCAAATGGCTTTCAAGCAGGATAACTTCTGCCCCTTGACTCTTTTGGATGACTTTTACTTTCAAAGTTTGAATATAAAAGTTAAAATGAAAAAAAATGGCTTATAAAAATAAAGTAGCCTTGATTTCTGACCGAGAGATTGACATAAAGGATTCCTGAATAACTTTTTTTGGTTTGCAGAATGATTTAAGCACATGCCAATTTATAATTGCTGAACTGACAAATAATAAAATACCTCTTACGTGTTTGTCAGTTTGTTCTCCGCTCCTTTTGTTATGAAGAACACTTAATGTGTTTTTTTCACCCCCACACAGGCTTGGGGTTTTTTTTTTTTTCCCCACATCATAAAGTATATTCTCCTATCTGCTAGTCAGTGTGTAGTCATTTCTGTGGGCATTTGGAGAACCGGGGACAGCTGATTGGCGGATTCCTAGCTTGAATCTCTGGAGGAAACTTTTCTTGATGTGCAGATTTAATTCAAAGTTGTTTTTTAGCTTGGGAACACAGGTCCTCTTTGAATTGTCACCCTGGGGAATATGGAGATAAATATGATTTAGTTATATTGCATTGGAAATACACAAAGTCACCTGCTTGTGTAAATGGTGCTGATCTAGCTTTGTAAACTGACTATATATCTGGCTCACATTTCCTCTATGCCAAAAGCATTCCCTAAAATAAATGTTTTCCTATGACTATTCCCCTTACTTTCTGAGATTATTGTGCAGATAATAAATGAGGAAGGAGGCCAGGTTGATGATTGATTTTAGAGCATGCAGGCTTTTAAAGAAACTGCCCAATTTACATTTTATTTCATTCTTTTTTTTTTTTTTTAAGATTTATTTACTTATTTTGATGGGGGAGAGCAGAGGGAGAGACTCTTGCAGTAGACTCTGCACAGAGCGAAATGCGAAGCTTGACCCCCTGCCCCAACCCATGAGATCAGGACCTGAGCCAAAACCAAGAGTCCAAAGCTCACCTGACTGTGCCACCCTGGCACCCCATTTTATTTCATTCATTTTTTTTAAAGATTTTATTTATTTATTCATGAGAGACACACACACACACACACAGGCAGAGAGGCAGAGACACAGGCAGAGGGAGAAACAGGCTCCATGCACGGAGCCCGATGTGGGACTCGACTCGATCCTGGGACTCCAGGATCACGCCCTGGGTGGAAGGCAGGTGGAAAACCGCTAAGCCACCCAGGGATCCCCTGTTTCATTCTTTTTTTTTTTAATTTTTTAAAAAATTTATTTATGATAGTCACACACACACAGAGAGAGAGGCAGAGACACAGGCAGAGGGAGAAGCAGGCTCCATGCACCGGGAGGCCGTCGTGGGATTCGATCCCGGGTCTCCAGGATTGCGCCCTGGGCCAAAGGCAGGCGCCAAACCGCTGCGCCACCCAGGGATCCCCCTGTTTCATTCTTAATAACGTTTCCAGTGGATATTTGTTTCCTGCTAAAAGCGCGACTCTGTCTTATTGTTTTATTTTTGGAAGAGAGAGAGTAGACGAGTACCCTAGAAGAGCTGCAAAAAAAATTTACTTGTTATTTATTTGCTTCTAATTCTAGAATGCTGTTTAAAGAGGTGAACGACTAAAAAAGTGGCCCAAGGCCGAATATAGAATATAGAACACATGATTTCAGATTGAAGCCAAAAGAATAGTACTTTGTTTATACAAAAATAGACTCCTTATATTGTGTACCTGAAACTAATATAATGTTGTATTGTCAGTTATATCTCAATTTAAAAGAAAAAGGAGTAGAACTTCACTGATTTCTGGTGCACTCTTCAAATATGAGTGGTTTCGAACAAATGCGCCTTAAAAGTTTTATTTTTTTACTGTAAGGTATAAAGCTGCTTTGTGAATTATCTCCATCAATAATCAGTACTTAGAGGATGCCTGGGTGGTTGTCTGCCTTCAGCCCAAGGCGTGTGTTCCCGGAATCTGGGATCCGGCTCCTTGCAGGGAGCCTGCTTCTCCCTCTGGCTGTGTCTTTGCCTCTCTCTCTCTTTCCATGTTTCTCATGAATAGATAAAGAAATTGAAAGAAAGAAAGAAAGAAAGAAAGAAAGAAAGAAAGAAAGAAAGAAAGAAAGAAAGAGAAAGAAAGAGGATCAGTACTTAGTTCTCTAGTGTAGATGGTATTGTAGTTTGAGACTTCTTCACAAGCCCTTACCTTTATCTAACATATTATTGCTGCTGAATAAATATATAATCTTCAATCAGAAGCAAAGGATTAAACACCCTTTTTTTTTTTTAATTTTTATTTATTTATGGTAGTCACACAGAGAGAGAGAGAGAGAGGCAGAGACACAGGCAGAGGGAGAAGCAGGCTCCATGCACTGGGAGCCTGACGTGGGATTCGATCCTGGGTCTCCAGGATCGTGCCCTGGGCCAAAGGCAGGCGTTAAACCGCTGCGCCACCCAGGGATCCCCGAACACCCTTTTTTTTTTGTAAATTAATGTGTTACTTCTCTTTGATACTCGATAACCGGAGATAGTATGTCTCCTCTACCCCTAATATTGTCATAGAAGAAGTGAGTTTCAATCTTTTAAAGTAATATAATGCTAATATCTACTGTTTTATTTACTGTTCCTACACAAAGCTAGACTGATTTCCAAAAATTTACTTGAAAATGATTATTTGAAATCTGCAATGCATTTACCTGTGCATTCACTCAAGCTGGGCTTTGTGTGTGTGTGTGTGTGTGTGTGTGTGTGCGCCTTATGCTAAGATATATTTTTTCAAGTCCACTTTTTATTGTGAAATAATTCAAACATACAATTGAGAGTAATATAATGCCTGTATACCCTCCACCAGCATGATCAAATCTTGACATGATGCTATCTTTTCCATTTGGTTTTTAATACATAAAGTAACAGAACAAAGCACCGTGGAGTTGAACTTTTGCCTTGAACCTTATTTGTATGGAAAACTGCCAGAAACACAGCCCTTCCTGCAGGGGTGTAGAAGTTCCTCCTGACAACACCCAGGGGAGGATTCAGCTTTGGGACAGAGTCCAAAAATGGAGGTGCAAAGTAATAATTTCAAGGAAATGTAGTCTGGTCTCAGGTGCTAGCTGCTGCTGTAGTAGTCCACAGCCAACACAGGGGCTAGGCTGCTGGGCTGGTGGATTGCAGACCAGTATCTGTTAACGTAAATGCACAGATCAGTTGCTCATAAGTCACAAAGGTGGTGCCACCAGTACCAGTGATCACACACATCAGAAGTGGCTCATCCATGTGCCTGTGACGGTGTTTGCATGAACAATTCTACATTAACCATAGTAATGAAGTACATGAAGTTTAGTAAGTTGACAAATCTTGAAACAGAATTTAGATCCTAGATTGTGTCTTTGCTAAAACTTGGGCACTCTGAATACGGAACTGTCATAACTATTCTATTAACCAATTACTTTCAGGGCTCCTAGGTGGCTTAGTCAGTTAAACCTCTACCTTCCACTTGGGTCATGATCCCAGAGTCCTGGGTTTGAGTCCTACGTGGGCTGTCCACACAGTGAGGAGTCTGCTTCTCTCTCTCTACCCTTTCCCCCTGCTTGTGAGATCTCTCTGTCTCTCTCTCATGCTCTCTCAAATAAATCATACATAAATAAAATCTTTAAAAACAAACAAAGCCAGGTACTTTTCTTATTTCTTTCCCCCTAAGAGACTTCGTTACTGTTAACATTTGCCCCTACCTTTTCTTCACAGCAATGGAGTTGATGAAGGGAAGACTATGTAGTTACACCCATATTCTGTGTTCTTGCTATGGAAAGTGTAGGCCTGCTGGGTTAGCAGTTTGCTGTCACCAGGGAGCTGGCCTGAAATACAGAATCTCAGTTCCACCCTAGACAAACTGAATCAGAATTCGCATTTTAACAAGTTCCCCAGGTGACTGTAGGTTAAAGTTTGAGAGACACTTGTTCTATATGACATACACATATTGCCACATTTTTATAGATTTTAAATACTGTGAAAGGGGTAGGTAAATCAATTTGGTTTTGATGCACTGTTCCTGGAAGTGGGCTGTTGGGTGCCGCATTCTTTATGGCCTTATGTTTTGGTAATATCTAATGATATATCAAGAATTGTATGTGCAATTACTGATGGAGTCTCTCTGTCTCTCTCTACTCAGCTGCATCATTTTTCCTGAAGACATTCCATTATTGTTCTAGAGACCTTTCCCTCATCCCTGAACTCTTTGGAGTTGAGTTATGTCAACAGCTGCCTTAATTACTTTGGTTAGAAGTGGTGGGAGCCACGTGAGGAGGAGAGTGCTGCTAAGCTCCCGCCTCCTGCAGGACGACAGGCGGCTGACACCCACCTGCCACGGCTCCACTTCAGAGCCTCGGTGTTCGAGGTTTGACCCGGATGGTAGTGGGCGTCCAGCCACCTGGGATAATTTCGGGATCTGGGATAACCGCATCGACGAGCCCATTCTGCTGCCGCCCAGCATTAAGTACGGCAAGCCGATCCCCAAAATCAGCCTGGAAAACGTAGGCTGCGCCTCGCATATTGGCAAACGAAAGGAGAACGAAGACCGGTTCGACAGCGCCCAGCTAACAGATGAGGTCCTGTACTTCGCGGTGTACGACGGGCACGGCGGACCCGCAGCTGCTGATTTCTGTCACACCCACATGGAGACCTGCATCATGTATGTACACTTCGTGTGTGCTTTATTATTATTTCTTAGATATTTATTTATCTGAGAGACAGAGAGAGCATGGGCAGGGGGAGGGACAGAGGGAGAAGAAGGCTCCCTGCTTGCGGGGCTCCATCCCAGGACCCTGGGACCGTGACCTCAGGTGCCCCAAGAATGCCATTCATTACTGATGATTATCACCTTTCCACAATGTATGTTCTTAACAACTCCCCGGGTGACCGCATTGACCAGAATCAACTGCACTTTGATTTGTGATCATTTCAAGCAAAGTAACATAAAGTACATGAGCGCATGTACTCTGAGAAGCATTTACTCCTACCAGTGCATGGCAAATAGTACTTCAATAAATGGTAATTCTTCTTTCAAGGGGTATGACTAGCTTTAGTTGATTGACATTCATATGGAGAAAATGCATTTAATGAGGGTATTTTGGAGCTCTTTAAAAAGTTCATTTACTGCAGTGATAAGTAATGTATTTTGGGGATCATACGACTTGAATTAAAAGAGGGGGAGAACATAGGACTATGTCTTCGTGTGTATAGTTAATTATGCCGTGAAATTGTTATTCGTGCTGTCATAAGTCGATTTATTCATATATTTTTAAAATTTATTCATATTTTTGAACTTAGTGGTGTATTTTTATTTGAGGGAACTTTTGACCTCTCAGGGTTGTGGATAGAAAGTATTAATCTTTGAGCATGGAGACTTGGACTTTTATTTCATTGTTCTTAAAGGCTTATCTCCATGCCTAGTTATTTCCTAACTTGATTTGTTTGTTAATCTGTGGATTTTAAGCATCTGGAAGGCAAACTATGGAGGTCTACTGTATGGAATAAAAGCTAGCCAGAGGGACCTAGATGAAGAGAAACCTTAATAAGATGATTGTTTGGGACTCTCTTCCTCTCCACAAAGGGATTTGCTTCCTAAAGAGAAGAACTTGGAAACTGTGTTGACCTTGGCTTTTCTAGAAATAGATAAAGCCTTTGCGAGGCATGCCCACCTGTCTGCTGATGGTAAGTAAAACGATCACATTCCTTTGGGTCCTGGGGCATGTCTAGTTAAAGGAAACAATTTAAGCCCCTTAGGGTTGGGAATGTAAGTTTATATGTGAGGATGCTTATGTTGAAAGTGATTTTGAATAACTTTAAATGCTGTTTGGAATCCAAAGTAATGTTAGTACCTCATTTTTAAATGAAGTATATTGGAGAATTTTTCAACAATTGAAGCTCTAAAATGGTTCTGATATTGAATTTAAATTTTAAAAGGATGAAAAAATGTTAAATTTGCTCTTTATGTGAATAGGAGATCCATACTATGGGAGGGTTTACTGTTTTTGGTTTTTTAGATGAATCTGATGAACAAGTACTAAAATACACTATAGGGTCATCTCATTTAGCTACGAAATAATTGTCCAGACAAGAAGAAAATTGCTAACTGGTCCTAAGTAAGAAAAGACAATGGCTAATATGCACTACTTTGTTTAATTAAAAGAAGATATGTTTTCTCCCACTCCTAAACATTATTTCATCTTGCATCTTGTGGTAACTAGTGATAGTTTTGTTTTTATTTGTTAAACACAAGGGCATGACAGCTGAATTTTTAAAATTTGTGTACTGTATGTCCTTAAATTTTAAAAGTAAAATGTTTCTGATTTTGACTAAATTTATCAAAAACATTCCGAAAAACATAGTGTTTTTCATAGAAACATAGAAAACTAGTGTTTTCTAGTTAGTTGGCCCCCAAATCTTTTGCTCTTAAAGGTAATCTTGAAAACTTCTGCAGTGACCATGTAAAACTTCTGCAGTGGCCATGCTACAGACCCCTTAACTGATGAGGAAGTGAGTAACGCAATATTAATCTGTGTTTGGCTCCTCTCTTTATTTAAAGGAAGTCAAAGCACCAAAGAAATGAACATTTCACAATTTTCTATTGGAGAGCATAAGAACGGAAAGCCTCATTTCACTGATAAGGCCAGTTACAGAGTGAGGGGCTGGGATTTCCCTGGCACCCACAGTGGCTTCTCTCACGGGCATGTTCATGATGAGGGTTCTAGAGGATGACAAGGTGGCTCTGTTTGCCATCTTATAAGATTTTTCCCGCCCCTTTTTTGAGAACCTCACTGTTACCATAGTTCTTGGAAAAGCATCAGAGTCCACTTTCTTTGTTCAGGGATTTGTTTTCTTATTTGTAGATCATTCGGCCCATTTTCTCTTCTTCATTCCTTTGGACTTTTTTCCTTCCAGCTGGCTCCTCACCTTTGAAAATAGAGGTTGAGAGAAGGTAAATTGTAGGTATAAGATTGAACTCTTGTTCCTAATGGTAAAACATAGGAGGTAGAAGAGAACAGTCAAACACTTTCTTATAGTTTTAATTTTATGACTCTGAATATTGGCATGCTCTTTTTTCATTCATAACCAAGTTGGCTGTATCTCACTCACACCAAGATGTTTATTGGCTGTAGTGCAGGTGGTGTGCACCAGCTGTTCTGTAAACAGGTAGAGCCTAACAGCTCTACCTGTCATAAGAAAACCTGAGTTTACCATGGGAATGTGGGGGCCAATGATCAAAACATTAACCCTTCATGGGTGCAGTCAGTCCTTTGGTAAAGAATCTCATTGACGAAGTTGCTTAAAACTGAGATTCAGCATTAAATATGAGAGGACCCCTTTCATTTTATTAAAGAATAAATTAAAGGGAATTTTATCAAAGAATAAATAAAGAATTTATTAAAAAAAAAGAATTTATTAAAGAATTGTTAAAGGGAATTTTGAACTTTCTGAAAAAATTTGTTTAACTTCCCTACCTTAAGAGAAACTTTCTGAAGGTGCCTTACTCGTGGCTGTACAAAGAAAGTAATCCTAAAATGCCTAAAATGTAATTTTTAATAATAAATTTAAACTCCATTTAACTTAGTGCATCTGTCATACGCTTTGAGTTAATGATCTCAGAATTTTCATAAGATAGCCTCAAATTTAGTTTTCATTCAATGGCCAATTGTTTGCAAGTATAAAGGAGCACAACAGAATGAAACCTAGTGTGCTACTAAAAGAAAGGGTCTACTATGACATTGTTCTTAAATCTTGTTTTGTGTGTATTCTTATAGATCACTTGGTCTATGTGTGTGTCTTTAAATAAGAATTTTGAGAACAACTTTAAAATTTATTCTTAGTAAGTTGCCAAGGCTTTTAACATTGCTAAAAATTGCGTTTTGATATTTGGGGCCTATTTTATCAAATATATTAAAGTCACTGAAGATAGATGCTGTAAGTTGTTTTAATTTTTCAATTTGTGAATTAAAACAAATACTGTTTCAGATTTCAAAGTTATTTAAATTAAAAACTTTTTTTTTTTTGGTTTTTAGTAAGAACTGAAGCTGTATCAGTATTATAAGAGTGGATAATATTCTTTTTGGGATAGATATAGGATCCAGTGCTAGTTAAATAAAATTGTGAAATAATACAGTTTGCCCTCTTCCAGTTTTTTTTTTTTTTTAACTTTTCTATCAGCATTAGTCCCATTTTCCCTCCTTGAGCCATTCCAATGAGCAGTTTAAAAGTAGGGACCATGGTTTATTCATTTTGAATCTCCAGTGCTCGGCACCCAGTATAGAATCTGGAAGGTACTCAATCATTATTTGGACTGACCTGATCTCCATGCCTGTTCTTTCTCACCAAAGTTATTACAGTTTATTATTTGATTATCCAAGAGCTGATTTAACCAAATTTTTAAAAGAAGATTTTACTTATTTATTTGAAAGAGAGAGAGAGTGAGCAAGAGAGCAAGCAAGCATGAGCAGGGGCAGGGACAGAGGGAGAGGGAGAAGCAGCCGCCCCACTCAGAGGGGAATCTCCTCAGGGCTTGTTCCTAGGACCCCAGGATCTCCACTTGAGCCTAAGGCAGACACTCAACTACTGAGCCACCCAGGCACCCCTGATTTAACCAAATTATTAATGTATATGTTTTAATGAGTTATCACTGCTGCATGGATTTGAATTTTAAGTAGGGGAAGCCTGAAGAGAGATTGGTTAAGCCACAGGAATAAGTCAGTAATAATAGAATTTGGGGTATAAATGGGAGGAGTACCCCTCAATTATACTATATTAGCTTTCTTGAGAAAAAGTGAATAAAATAAAGTGAACATAAAACGTTTTCTTCAAGAGTTTGGTCCAAAGCTGTCACATCTGCATAAAGTGTTTCAAATTATCCCATTAGCATTTAAAATAGTTACTATTTCAGTTTAAAATGAGGGGGTTTGAGGAGACTAAAATCAGAATGCCACTTGCCAAAAACAGCAAGAATCTTGCCCTTATGAAATTGCTGGCTATTTTTATTGATTTGTTGACACATTTTGAAATTACCCTTATTTATGAAGATAATTTCATCATCATCTTTAGGCATTTTTGTATTCAATTTATGCCAGTCACATGTATTTTTACAGTTAATGAAATCAGCCAGTAAATTCCAATGATGTCCCATTACTCTGCTGTTTATCAACAAATTGTCACTTAAAGCAAACGGGGTGGTATAAAACTGAGATTATATCCTTTACATCCTATAAACTCTTCCAAGTGTTTCTAGATTGCTTAAGCCTTGAAAGCAGCAAAACTCCCCAAGAGACAAATGGATCAAAAAGAGAAGACTTGCTCTGACGTTCAGAGCGTGAGATGTTGGTGGCAGCATCGTGAGTCCTGTTGGAAACTTCCGTGCTCTTCACATTACCTGATCTCTACAGAATAACCAGTGTCAGAAAAGCAGTGTTTTCTAGTACCCTTCTTATACTGGCAGCAGCCAAAAGCAAAAGGCAATAGGGACAATATAGAAGAGATACTTATTGTGCTGTTACTGCTTCAGCTCATTACTTGGATTTTGGTGTTCATGAGTCATACATGTCTAGAACACCCACATTGAATAAATATTGAAACTGTATTGATTTATATATATTATCATTTATGCAGTAAACAATAATTACCCAGGGGGGGTTATGGTTTGCAAAGTAGAGCTTTTACTCTTATGTTGCCATTCAAAAACTTGATCATTTTTCTTTTGATATGTTGACCTGCAACACCGGGGAAAAGAGAGCTGCAGAAATACCCGTTTGATGAATTCCATAAACTCATCAACAGGCACTAGAGCTCAAGAGCCTTACTAGCCTAAATTTAAACAATTAATTTAAATTAATCAGTCTACTAAAAAAAAAAATGCTTCAGCATCATTAACAAATATGCTACTTCTTGTATCTGGTATAGGAGGTGCTTTGATTCCTTCTTGATCTATATTTGAATCCCAGTAATTTGGTGGTATACTGTAGTGTGCATCCTTCTCTAACTATGGACTATTTGTCAGATACAGATTATTCACTGCTGTACCCATGTATTTTCCCATTAGTTATTGGGATAGTTCTGATATTGGTACCAAACAAATTGACGGTGCCCTTTATTCAGCTCTGTAAAGGTACTGATTTACTTCTCAGGACTAACTGTTACAGTGTGTGTGAGTGGTGTGCGTGTGTGAGGGAGAGAGAGAGTATGAGTGTATAGATGTGTATGTTATACCGTGTATGTGTTTTGTATGCCTGCATTTGTATATAGTTTTTCCTATGGTGGGACACTGTGAAACTAAGAAGTTTTACTCTGTGATGAAAAACTAGATTCAACTACAAAATACCATCAACTTGGGCAAACTGAGTCTTGAATTCATTGATTTGGCACCTCCTGGAATATGATATAATTTGCCAGTGAAATTTTCATCAAAATAAAAACCCTTCCCCTTATTTTGCAGCTCTTTCTTTGCCCTCCCCTGTGTTGCAGGTTTGTAATGTTTGAGCACAATTCCTGGGTGAATTTCCTATTTGCCTCTGTGCGTGTTATTTGTGGCAGAGAACTGTGCCCGGTCAGCAGCTCTAGACCTGGAGCCCGTGGACACTATATGCTGGGCTTCAGTGGAAAGAGAGATCTGCTTAATTTTGTCCCAGGTGAAGGAGTCCAGCGGTTCCTAGCCTGGACTACTGGAAGGTTCCCACAGCCTCTTTGTCCCATTAGTTGAGATGACTTGCAGTAGGAAATGTCCAGTGAGTGTTAAGACCTTATTGAAAGATGTCTTAGTTTTATAGTTTTTGTTGTTAGGGTAAAAAGTGAGAATTTTTACTTCCATGTTAAATGCTAAATGAAATAAATGCTTATTTAATATTTATTTCTTAGATGCTTAGCAAGCCAGAACCAACAGTTAGTTTTGAAAACTTTCCCATAAATCCTGGGATTTTGGAACTGTGAAGTTGGATTGGTAAAAACTCAAGCTCTTTTACATTCCCGGATGGCAGAGCCATGAATTACAATAGAATCCTAAGCAGCGAAATTTGGAAGTTTTCATTTACGAAATTTTAACTGTTTTGCTCTAGCTAGTTAAAAACCACTTTTTAAAAAGCAGCTGCTGACCATTTAATAAGCAAAGGAGAGTAATACTAAGTTCCCTGGACAGGTAGCATCTGAGTGAATGCCTGTGCTCTTTTGTTTGGTGCTTCCCCATCATTGGAAAAGATCACAGTGGTCAAACTGTGAATGTTATCTCATATAACATTTTGGGAAACTCGAAAGTTAACTTTTGTAATATGAACATCACTGATACTTATGCTAAAACATGTATTACGTTACACAATGACAAATAGGTTATATGTTTTAGCATCGCTGAGATCCTACCTTGCACAACAGTTCCAAAATCAAAAGATCAATGGGAAGATAGTGCAACTATAAATGCTCTTTCTTGATAAATTAGATTCAGCATGGATATAAAAGATTAATTAGGGTTTATTAATGTTTTTTCCATTTCACTTTTCTGATTAAAGCAGGCATTTTAATATACCAATTGGAAAAATATAGTTTTATATCTATATATCTATATCCTTCCAAATGCACTATTGATAAAATTTTTTTAAAGTGTCTTTTTGCAAAAACAAAACAAAACAAAAAATTGGAAAGATTGAGCCTCAATCAGTCAAATCAATAGCATTTCATTTTTCCTAAATCTACCTTTTAAAAAGAAATCATCTTTGGATGATCACCTGAACATTTTATTTCGATGCTTTAAAGAATTAACCATATTTTTGAAGACAATACCTGCTTTAAATAAGTTATCTTTTCAGTTTCTTCCAATTTGCTTTACCTTGTAGCCCTTAATTTCACAGTATTCTCACTTTTGGCAAGGCTCGATGCACCTTCAAAATTTTTAGCAAGTGATAAAGAACTTAGAACAGATGCGGTTTGAAGAAATCAAAGAAAGATAAAAAAATGCAGTTTGGATTGGATGAAGGAAACAGTGGCGACCTCCAGCCAAGTGACATTTAATTTTGTTATTGGTCAGAGAAAATTAAATGTGAATATATCAAGCGTTTGGGAAACTAAAATGAATATTATTCTCCACCCCCTGTATTTTCCTAATATAATGATGGTTGTAACTTTGTTTCATGTCTGGGGAGGACAAAGATAAATAGAAAAGAATGTGAACCTTTAGCCATTTTAGGATTTTTTTAGTGAACATTTGTAAAATTAAAACAATTGTAGAAGGAAAGAATATAAAATACAGTGCTTGAAGAGCAAAGGATACGTCCTTGTCATTCTTGCTTAGCTTATTAACTGATAATACTTTGACAAGATCGGAGTAAGAAATGGAAGAGAAAGCCTTCTAAGTACATAGAGATCTCAGGAAAATCAGCTTGCCTGAATGAGCTCAGTAGACGTAAGAGTCATTCTGCCATTTTAGCCAATCTAATTAAAGTGTAATACTTTTAATACTGGCACCCAATGTACACACAAAGGTGTCATAATTATAAGCTCGAGTCAGCTTTAGTTTATATGAATAGAGGCCGTTTGGAGACTGTGATGCACTTTTTACCAAATTAGGTTAGCGACTTTTTCTATTTGCATGGAGCCTTGTTACTGAATTAAATACTTCCTTCTCTGCATGCTTTTACTTACATAGTTCATTTGCATTTTATTTGCATAGATCTAGTTAAATTAGAATGATACATTTCAGCATTAGTTTAACATGCCTGTGTTTTGTTTTGTAATAAAAATTCCATATCCAATCATTTGACTGTCACTGACTTATACTCTTTTTCATAATGTTTGCAGCAACCCTTCTGACCTCTGGGACTACTGCAACAGTAGCCCTGGTGAGAGATGGTATTGAACTGGTTGTAGCCAGTGTTGGGGATAGCCGGGCTATTTTGTGTAGAAAAGGAAAACCCATGAAGCTGACCATTGACCATACTCCAGAAAGAAAAGATGAAAAAGAAAGGTACCACCTCCACTGATCATTCTATGAGGATGCTGTTTATATAGTTCAAGATAGAAATGAAACCTTACATTTTATTTTCCATTTATCTTAAGATTTTATTTTTTTTAAAGATTTCATTTATTAATTTGAGAGAGAGTCAGAGAGCATGAGCAGGGGGTAGGAGCAGAGGGAGGAGAAGCAGACCTTCCGCTGAGCAGGGAGTCCAATGCAGGGCCAGATCCCAGGACCCCGGGAGCATGACCTGAGCGGAAGGCAGGTGCTTAATTGACTGAGCCATGCAGGCACCCTAAAACCTTGCATTTTAAACTGATTCATCTTAAGTTTAATCGTGCCTTCATTTCCTTTCTTTCTTGGACCAGGATCAAGAAATGTGGTGGTTTTGTAGCTTGGAATAGTTTGGGACAGCCTCATGTGAATGGCAGACTTGCAATGACAAGGAGTCTTGGAGATTTGGATCTTAAAACCAGTGGTGTGATAGCAGAACCAGAAACAAAGAGGATTAAGGTAACAACCTACAACATTTGATACACTAGCAAAGAATGAATGCAGGATTGTTTCTAGCTACAGGCTTTCTTAGAAGACTTAATTGAAGCCAACATGACTTTTTAAAAATATGAGTAGTTGGGCAGCCCTGGTGGCGCAGCGGTTTAGCGCCGCCTGCAGCCTAGGGTGTGATCCTTGGGCCCCGGGATTGAGTCCCACGTCGGGCTCCCTGCATGGAGCCTGCTTCTCCCTCTGCCTGTGTCTCTCTGCCTCTCTCTCTCTCTCTCTCTGTGTGTGTGTGTCTCTCATGAATAAATAAATAAAATCTTAAAAAAATATATGAGTAGTTTGTGGAAGGATAGATGAATTCTTCAGATAAGAAACTGGCCTACTGTATGATGAAGTGCTTGGTTTTTGCTTTATGCTGCTCTGGAATTCACCTGTTAGAATGGCTCTACGGCCCTTCCTCAGCTGCACCTGATCATCCAGTATCACTACCGCTTGGAACCTGACCTTCACTTCCCTTTTATGCCAGGCTAAATAATTGCCCGCCTCCATTTCTCGGACATCTTTTGCGTTTTACTACTCAGTGCCCCATTACACTACACTTCCCTCAACATACACTCAGTTGTGAGCTGACACTTCCCTCTCTGCAAGTGCTAGGCTCCCAACAATGGCAGCAGGTGATTGTTAATTGAATGATTTATTTATTTATTTTAAAGATTTTATTTATTTATTCATGAGAGATAGAGAGAGAGAGGCAGAGACACAGGCAGAGGGAGAAGCAGGCTCCATGCAGGGAGCCCGATGTGGGACTCGATCCTGGGTCTCCAGGATCAGGTCCTGGGCTGAAGGCGGCGCTAAACTGCTGAGCCACCCAGGCTGCCCAATTGAATGATTTCTTATCTTATACCTACCTCACTTATGTTCATTTTGTCTAACAAATACTTACAGAGGGTTTACTATGTGCCAGGCTCTGTTTAAAATAGCTAAAACTACTCCATTTTACAGAGAAAACAAATCTAGAGCATAGGTGAACTTAACCTATGTTTGCCTCACCAAAAAGTAGAGGCAGATTTCAAACTCAGGAGGCCTGACTCCAGTGACTATGCTCTCAACCATTGCAACATGCTACCTCTCATCATTTGGCTGTCTAGCTTTTTCTTTTGTGGTGTTACTAAGTAAATGTTAGGTTTGTCCATGGTGGTTGATGCCGCATGTTGCTAATTTTGCCCCAAATCTAGGCCTTCCATTTTCACTGTTAAGCTTTGAAACATAGAAACTCTCAGCAAATAGATAAAATCTTTGACTTTTGATGATTATTCAAAGGCTGAGTCTAGGTATTTGGTTCTGATTACAGCTACATCATGCCGATGACAGCTTCCTGGTCCTCACCACAGATGGAATTAACTTCATGGTGAATAGTCAAGAGATTTGTAATTTCGTCAACCAGTGCCATGATCCCAACGAAGCAGCCCATGCAGTGATTGAACAGGTGACCTAGAAGAGCTTCTGCTAGAAAAGTCCCAAATTGGGGTGGTGTGGGGGCAGGGTAAGGGATGAGGGGAGAACCCAGGTTCAGGTCTTGGTACAGCCTGGAGGGGCTGCTATAGGCTTGAGATTTCTTTGAAATCTGTGTTTTGGCTTCAGTATTACAATGAATTTTACACTTGACTACATAATATTTCCAATTTTAAGAAGTTTTACGATTCAAAAAAAATTTTTTTTTAATAAATCTCCCAAGTTGTTAAAGTAAAATTAGTGTGCCAGGGAATGTGCTATGTTTCTTTTTTGGATTTGTACACACCTTGAAATCATAGTAATAGCAATAGTAAATTATAGTAATAGTTAATAGGAATATCACATACTATATGTCAGACACTCTTCTATTCACATTTTAACTCATATAATCATCACAGTAATCTTCTGAGGTTAGAGCTAGTATTATCCCTTTCCACAGATGAGGAAAACCAAGGTACAGAGGCTGAGAAGTTAAGGATCATATTCAAGATCACAAAACCAGGGACTCCTGGGTGGCTCAGTGGTTGAGTGTCTGCCTTGGGCTCAGGGCCTGATCCTGGACAGAGTCCTGGGATCGAGTCCCACATTGGGCTACCCACAGGGATCCTGCTTCTCCTTCTGCCTATGTCTCTGCCTCTTTCTCTGTATCTCTCATGAAGAAATAAATAAATGAAAATCTTTTTTTAAAAAAGGGATCACAAAACCATTAAGTTGCAGAACTGGGCTTCAAACCCAGACAGCCAAGCTCCTGGATTCAACCACTGGACCATTAAACTAGACTGTTCCAAGTAAATATCCAGTATAGGGATACTCTAGCATAGTCAATGTTTGGTTTTTAAAAATGGATGTGTGAAAAAAAACAAACACATTTAGAAAGATGTATGGATAGGTTATGTATTAGTACGTCAATCAGAGCTAATACTCACTAAAGAAAATGCCAAGTTTCCATGTGCTATTTAATATTCTATATGGATAGATAGATCTTTGAGGTTATAGTCATCACTGATCATTAGAATCATGCTTTAACAGCTATTTTTACATTTCTCAATTTTTACATTTGCAACTGAGAAGGCAAATTTAGCCCAAACTTTTTTTTTTTTTTTTTTTTTTTTTTTTAAGATTTTACCTGTTTGAGAGAGAGAGAGCACAAGCAGGGGAGCAGCAGGCAGAGGAAGAGGGAGAAACAAGCTTCCCGCTGAGCAGGGAGCCCAATGTGGTGCTGGATCCTAGGACCCAGGGATCATGACCTGAGCTGAAGGCAGACACTTAACTGACTGAGCCACCCCTAGCCCAAAATTTTAAAGGCTAATATTTTGTAATTAAGACATAAGACCTTACCTAAAAAGCATTATTTGCTTGAAAATAGATGGGCAAGGATGAATTGTTCTTTTGATTACTATGTGTGTTCATGAGATTACAGAAAGGGGCCCAATCCCATGGATGATCACTTCTTTCCTAATTTCACCTCTAAGTGTGTTCTCATTCACATGGGCAGTGATATTTTAATGACTGTGTGCTATTCTGCTATAATTGTATACCTTAATCCATTTACTAGTTTCCCTAATAGCAAATTTAGTTTATGTTCACTTTCCCATATTATACAGGAGGGAACACTGTATAAACATTCTTGTATCTATTCATGCATATCTATTCCCTTCATATATTTTTTTCTTAGGTAAAATTCCTAGAAAATTGCTAGGTAAAAGGATACACTATATTCTAAAACTTTAATAAGCTTGCCCAATTGCCCTCCAGAAATGCTATTCCAATTTAAACTTTTCTCTAGTATGTTTATAAATTTTTGTTTCTCCAAATGCATATGGTTTTTTGCCAGTTTGATAGGTAGAAAAATCAAATTTTAGTGTTATAAACTTGCATCCTTTTTCTTTGTTGGTGAAACTAATCATTTGTTAGCATTTGTGTGTCTTGTCTGTGTAAAGCTTTTTTCCATTATTTTATAGGCATATTTGTCTTTCTCATGGTTGTTTTAACAACTTCCTATATGTTAGATATATTAGTACTTAGATGTTGCAAAAAAAATTTTTTTTTGGTCTTTCAATTTGTTTCTAAAACTTTTTAATATATGTTTTAAAGATTTTTAAAATTTATTTATTCATGAGAGACATAGAGAAAGAAGCAGAGACATAGGCAGAGGGAGAAGCAGGCTCCCCATGGGGAGCCTGATGTGGGACCTGATCCCAGGACCCTGGGATCACGATCTGAGCCAAAGGTAGATGCTCAACCACTGAGCCACCGCAGGCATCCCATAAAACTTTTTTATATTTTGATGCTTTTTATATCAGATATTTTTATCACACAGTTTTTTCCCTCACAGTTTTGGCCTCAAGCTGTTAATTCTTTTGAAATACATTTGCTGTTGAATATAATCACAGGCACATCTTACAATGCTGACTATGTCATTTGCTATTTGAATTAGTTCCTTTTTTTTTTTTTTAAAGATTTTATTTATTTATTCATGAGAGACACAGAGAGAGAGAGGCAGAGACACAGGCAGAGGGCAAAGCAGGCTCCATGCAGGGAGCCCGATGCGGGACCGGATCCTGGGACTCCAGGATCACGTCCTGGGCTGAAGGCAGGCGCTCAACCCCTGAGCCATCCAGGCGTCCCTTTGAATTAGTTCCTAGAAGTGATTTATAATTTTCCTACTGTAGGAAATTTAGTTTATGCCACTTCTCCATTTTGTAGGGAGCATAATGAACTTTGTCATTTTATCTTATACACATTCATTTCCTTAGGTTATTACTTTTTACCTTGTCTTTAGTCTCTATGCTAAATGCTTTATTTTCTTCTTCAAGAGCTGCATATCTTTTATCTTAGTCCACCAGTATTTCTGTTGCCCAAATTGCTACAGTGGAATATAGTTAATACGATTGTTTGGGGGTGGGGGTGGGGTGGTCATCTGTTATTCTATGTGCGATCTAATAAACTGTATGAACCTTGATACATGTTGAGTGAGTCATGAACCACTGCAAAGTAAGTGGGTTAGTAACTGTATTTTGAATGAGATTATAACCTTCCAGAAGAATGGTAGTTTTTCTCTGTACAGACTCTGATTTTCCATATTTTTCTTTTCCTTCCTGTCATACCTTGCAGGCTATACAGTATGGTAGTGAAGATAACAGTACTGCAGTAGTAGTGCCTTTTGGTGCCTGGGGAAAATACAAGAACTCTGAAATCAACTTCTCATTCAGCAGAAGCTTTGCCTCCAGTGGACGATGGGCCTGATTGCTGGCTATGACTTTGAGTTTCTGTGGAAGTGTTTTTCACTGAGTATGTCAAGCAACTTACTAGATCAAACAAGTCAGCTGTGCCTGGGTTATTCTGTGGTTCACTAGATCAGTACACAAGTCAGTGTAAATGTAGTAACTATTTACATAGTAGTTTTTCATAAGTATCTGCCATATTTATGTTCAACTGTACAAACTCAGTATAAATGTGTAATTCAGCTATTGTGAATCTCAGAGTTGAGTGAGCAAATGAAAAGTGGTTTTGACACACTTGCTGAGTGTTAAATTTCTAATCATGAAAACTCTTAGGCAGCTACGAGTTTCTTTTGATCATTTTTGTTCTTTATTCATTTGAACAGATTTTTGCCTTCAAGCTATTTAATACTAGTAGGTATTGTGATGGCTCTGCAATATGTTAGCTGCCGGTGTTTATTTTTAATAGTTCTACCAAGGAGTAAGTGTGAAAACTGAGTCCTGTGTGACTATATTTTGTATTCTAGACCACTTACTGGTAAATTTCACAATGCAAAAGACGTTAATGCAGACACTATGACACTGCAAAATTGTATGCATATTTACAATAGTGCACTTTCGTATTTCAGTTGTGGCACTTGGGCTCCATTCCCCCGACCCCCTTCATTCCTCTTCTCCTGTAGCTAAGAGTGCTATACAGATATATAAGACTATTCCTTTATATCAGAAAAATATGTACAGGGTGAGTCTTTTGGTCAAAGCTCTACAAACTTAAATACGACGGTATCAAGTATTTTGTATAGTTTCCATTTGTCATCTCTGTTTTGTGTTCTGTATATAGTATGTTTATGTCACTTTTTGTATAGAGTAAGCAAGTTGGAAAATGTGTCAGTAACAATAATAGCACATTGACTGATAATGCTACAGACAAAGTGTGAGGTTCATGTCTCCTTTTTGCTTATTTCTATGATTCATAACAAAGAATAAATCTAAAATATCAAAGCATTCTATATTTCAGCTTGCTAATGTAATTTAGGAATGTAAAGCTATTCTTTATATCTGCATGTAAGTTTGCTGTTAAAATGTGAATCTCTACATGCGTGTTTGGAATTATATCTGCGGTTTATCTTGGCAGACAATGTAAATTTGTTGTTTGTGTGGGTATATGTACATCTGTAAATTCTGGAGTAATAGAGAATTAAAGGGAACAATCCTGCATAGCTCCTCCACCAGTTAGCTTTAAATTATTAATATGTTTATCCCCAAGGAGTCTTGACAAATGGAGGGCAGTTTTATAGCAGAGAACCAATGGTTATTGGCAAGTGAGGAAATAGAATTAAAATGGCTGTAGGAGATACTTTATGGTGGGTAATTGATGTGGAAAACACAGAAGCAGACTAGCATGTTGAAGCTACATTGCTATATGGTAATTTGCAAATAATAGGATGTGAGAAAAATACTGAGTGTTAAGAATAGCGTGGAGTTTTGTTATAGAAACAAACAAAACAAGAAACCAAGAAGATGAGAAGGTTGGCAGAGTGTATAGCTCCCACTCTCAGTTCTCGTGGTTGGCTTGTTTTCTGTCTTTATGTTTTATTTAAGGTTTGTTACAAGGAAGACGGCCCAAAATATTCACACCTTCTCACCCCTTTTTGGTAATGGAAGAAAATAAATCTTGAGTTTTCCTACACATATTAATCAGAATTTTCCTTTGATAAAAAAGGTGACAAAGAAATATTTCTTTCTTTCTTTTTTCTTTTTTCAAGGAAGCTAAAGTAAAAAAATATTACAGAAAAGAAAATAGTCTCCTGTTCATTGTCTGGGAAATGAGGAACCAAAGGTAGGCTAAGAAAGCTGGAAAACTTTCTTGCTCTTTCTGAATTAGGTCCCTAGAACCTCCATATGGAATATAGAGAGTATGGAGAATTTCCAAACTCATAAGAAAATGAAAACTCTAAAGCACAAAATGACATTCTGAAAATGGAGGTTTCATTTTTGATTTGAATTCTTTATTTTTTTATTTTTTTTAATAAATTTATTTTTTATTGGTGTTCAATTTACCAACATACTGATTTGAATTCTTCACATGACTATTCCTCTCTTTAATTTTCAAAACTAAGGGTGGAAGTAATGTTGTCAAGCTCAGAAGTCACTGATGCACTGAGGGGAATTGCCAGATTTAACAAAGAATTTGTAGGATTGGATAGGCCTTGGTTTGGGGAGGATTTTGCTCTGCTTCACCTGAAAATCTTTTAAAACTCGAAATCAGTCAATTTTAACTAAAGCATAAAAACATACTGGTGTTTACTTTTTAAACAACAGTATTGAAGTATAATTTGTAGGTTACCCTAATCCACAAAAGATGATAAGCCTACATGTATTAGGCTTCTAGGTCTGTTACAAGGAATTATGCAGATAGTAGTGAAAAAAAAGACTGTTCTAAATACCATTTTCTAGTTATAACTGTGAATTTGCCATGTGGCTATTACCATGTGGGTGTAGGTATAGTACAGATTATATTAATGTAATTAAACTTAAATCCATTATAATTTACATTGCTTTTCATTTATATATAGTATATAAATCATCTTTATCAAACGTGTCGCCAAACTATTTGCCAACATTCATTTGGCAAAATATTCTTAAAATCATGATTTTTCACATGTACAGGTTCTTAAGTACCTAATACATTCAAAACTAAATGCAGTCCTGCTCTCTATTAACTGTGTATGTTATAAATTTTTGTGTTTAAGTGCTTTAAAGTCTTATGAAAAAAAAAATAGTTTGTTTTGAAGGGAACAGTTTTGAATTTCTGTACCCTATGATGTGAACTTCTCTCAAGTTCCAAAAGTAAAAGGAAATTACATGCCTTGAAGAATTATTAGCACATAATCTAACTAGAAATTATTTTTTCTTTTTTCTTTTTTTTTAATAGAAATTATTTTTCAAAGTGGAATTTGATTTTTTTTTTTAAAGAATCTTGGCAGAGAATGATTTGGCCTATGCTAACTCCTCAATATCAAGACATTTAGTTTCCTTTCTTTCTTTTCTTTTTTCTTTTCTTTTCTTTTTTTTTTTTTTTTTTCTTTTTAAGATTTTACTTATTTATTCATGAGAGACACAGAGAGAGAGAGAGAAGCAGAGACACAGGCAGAGGGAGAAGCAGGCTCCATGCAGGGAGCCCGATGTGGGACTTGATTCTGGGACTCCAGGATTAGGCCCTGGGCTGAAGCTGGCACTAAACTGCTGAGCCACCCGGGCTACCCTAGTTTCCTTTCTAAGAATGGACAAGGATTTAATTTTTTTTTTAATAAATTTATTTTTTATTGGTGTTCAATTCGCCAACATATAGGATTTAATTTCATGGTAATATGATAGTAAGAAAATGCTTCAAGGAGGAGTAAGGGGAAGGGATGGTTAAAGTTTAGTATCGAACAGTTAAATACAAACATGGATTTGTATTTAGCACTTCAGTTGTTCACATACTCTTATCTGTGGAAAGGGACATAAGATTTCGGTTGGATTACATTTATTGTATTTATTAGATTCTGGATTTATTAGTTATCTGGATGACTTAAGCAGAAATAAAATGTCAGAAATAAAATGTCATGTCTTTGTATGCCGAATTCTGACGACCTACCTGCCTGTTGCTTTTGGCATATGGAAGGAGACCCATGGACTCTGGCAGCTCCCGCTGGTTGTTAGACCGTTGAAATGGTCCACTGACGGTCCGTGGAGTGTTCTGGGCTGTGAAACCCTGCGGTTCTTCCACCTCCAAGAATTACTTATCTGCTGTTGGATTCCAGCTCAAAATTTAGCAGTTTAATGTTTCCCAAATTAATTTCTACTGAAGTGCTCCTGTGTACATTGTTTTAAAACGTAACCAAAGTGCTACTTGAGTGTACTTTGTACTCTTTCCTAGTGAGTTGATGTAATTGCTGCTTTGACCACTGTTTTAAATGTATGTACTAGCAGACTAAATGTATGTGAGCAGACTAAAATCATATATCTCAGTGTTCAAAACACCATTTTAATAAGGTACATCCATTAAACACTTTTTAAAATCCAAGTGTGTTTATTTGGAACCCAGACTCCCAATATTTATCATATGATCTGTGGACACTGACATACGAGAACCAGTGAATGGTTGGCAATTTAGTAACCAAAATCAGGATGTTTGAAAAATTAGTTTGAAGAATCTTTGAAAAAAGCGTATATACTTATCTATTGAAATCTTTTTGATTTGATCTGAAACAAAATTTGTCTTTTATTTTCCCCTTACAGAATACTTGTTGGTACATCAGAGAAAAAATGGTCATGATGATTTTCTAATAATTTGCATGTGGTATATTTCACTGTAGCATTTCTACATATTAAAAAAATAGAAATAGGTGTTTGGCAGTGATCCTGCAGACCTCAGCAGTGTGCATTTAACATAAAGAATTTTTAATGTCCTGTTGTTAATTGAATAGTTGGATTCCATTTGCACAAGGATCTCTTCTATATTGTATTCCCTGAAGGTAACTTGGTAAACTCTGTGGCAGTAGAGATCTGTCTGTCCTATTTTGTTCAAATTCCAAACCTAGACGGTTAACTCTGTGAACTATCCTAACAAGTCAGATTTGTGCTTAAAATTTGGCAGAGGGGGTCATTATTTCAGGATGACCTTTAGTTTTAAAGCCATACAAATGCAGCTGTGTCCAAATTACATAGGAATAGCGGGGTCCCTGGGTGGCGCAGGCCCAGGGCGCGATCCTGGAGATCCGAGATCGAATCCCACGTCGGGCTCCCGGTGCATGGAGCCTGCTTCTCTCTCTGCCTGTGTCTCTGCCTCTCTCTCTCTCTCTCTCTCTCTGTGTGACTATCATAAATAAATAAAAAAATTAAAAAAAAAAAAAGGAATAGCGTAGGGAGCATAGAAGTCTTAATTCTGTGTGTAGTCCGGGCAAACGTTCAAAGCTTAATCCAATTTTCAAAAAGGATCATGTCCATGTATCACTCCTATAGCTCTAGCATCTCCCGTGCTCAGGAATATGGAAATACATTGGCATTGCACATATAATTGATGCATGACATTGGAATGTGAAATGACTCCATTTTTATTAAGAGTTGTTTCATTTAAATTCAAATCACTCGGGCAGCCCCGGTGGCGCAGTGGTTTAGCGCCGCCTGCAGCCCAGGGTGTGATCCTGGAGACCCTGAATCGAGTCCCGCGTTGGGCTCCCTGCGTGGAGCCTGCTTCTCCCTCTGCCTGTGTCTCTGCCTCTCTCTCTCTCTCTCTCTCTCTCTCTGTGTCTCTCATGAATAAATAAATAAAATCTTTAAAATAAATAAAATAAATTCAAACCACTAATTGGCAAATATACAATTCCTTAGAGCATCATCAGTTACATATATATATATATAGTTCAGAATCTTGTTCTGAACAAAAACCTAAAAGAGCAGAGCTTCATAGATGACTCTAACCGCTTTCTTAGAAGATGGAGAAGCGGAAATGAATATTAAGGGTCTCTTTTGCATATATTATCTCATTCTTCACAACAATCACAGAGAAGCTTTTCTAATTATCCTTTTTATAGATAAGGAAATGGAGCCTCTGAGCAGCTAATAATGGCAAGATCCAGTTCAGACCCCTTTGGTTTCAGTCTATGTTCTTTCTACCATAACCTTTTCTACGTTAGCAAGAGCCAAACCAACTCTACTAATCAAACGTCTATGAACATCCATTTGGAGAAGACTCCCTGGTAGACATGAAAAAAAAAAAATGACAAGAAATGACCCAGAAACTCTAACTTAGTGGATGGATGAGCGTATTTGAGATAATAGCTGAGCATATATCACAAGAAATAAATTAGGGTAGAGAACCAAATTATGTCCAAGCTAAGTAAGTATAACAGGGGAGTACCTGTGAATGAATCAACAGAATTACTGCTTTAAACAGTATAGGAATTAGATGATTTAAAAAAATATATTTTATTTATTCATGAGAGACAGAGAGAGACCGAGACACAAGCAGGCTCCATGCAGGGAGCCTGATGCAGGACTTAATCCTGGGACCCCAGGATCATGCCCTGGGCCAAAGGCAGGCGCTAATCCACTGAGCCACCCAGGGATCCCCTGGAATTAGATGATTTCTTATGGAAGTCTAATAAATCAGTCTACCAATGATAAGCATTTAATGAGAACCTACTGTATAGGTCTGTAAATGACACCAGAGTGGGCCTAGCAGGGCTTGGGGAAGATAGTGGTTGATTATTTCTCTAGAAGAACTTTGTCAGAAGGCAGAGAAGTGAAGAATGTGAGTTATATCAGCTAGTGCTCACCTAAACAGGTAAAGCAAAAATGCTTGGAGCCAAGGAAGTCATGAAGCCTTTGGCCACAAGTCAAGGTTAGGTTCTTTCAAAGACCAGGAGACCTATGTCATGTCTTAAGAGGCAAGTGGCCAAAGGCAGAACTAGTTATATATTTTGTGCAAAATGAAAACATCAGGCCCTTGTTCAAAACTGATTAAGAATTTCAAAGACAGCAGAACACTATACCAATTGTGGGGACCTTTTAAGAACTATGCCCTGTGCAACAAGACAGGTTGAGCACTCATGAAGCTGGCCCTGATCTGAGTGAAAATACTCCTAGAGCAAATTTTGCAAGTAAATGCAAAGCACAGAAAAAGGAGCACAGTGTCACCAAGGCAAGAATAGTTCCCTACAACCCAAAATGTATACAAGCTAGGAGGGCACTAAGCCTTAATAGAAGTAATAGAAAACTTTTCATGATAAGAGCCAAAAGGACCAACCTTCAATTAAAGTGCCCCTGTAGTTGTCCTAGGCACCTTTTCTTACAGTGTCTTATTAATCCTTTCTAAAATATTGCAAGGTGGGGGTAAGCTATTGCTACAGATTGGGTTCCCTGGGAAGCAGGCACTGAGACAGAGATTAGAATTAAATTTTATTGGGGAAAGCTTTTGGCAATAACACATATGACAGGGATGGGAAATAGGCAGGAATGGGCAGAGGAAGAAGTTGGGCTATGATGCAAGGACCCACACCTTTGCACAGGGAGCTCTGAAATTGGGATGCCCTTAAGAGTTGTTTTGTTTGATTTTTGGCTTAAATAATAAAGCCTTTACTATTTCACAAACCAAAGCAAGGTGAGGCAGGCATTTCATGTGTCACAGGTTAGTGACACGTGAGCATCCATCATGAACATCATTGGAGAACAACAATGCCCATGAAGGTGAATCTCTTCTGCAAGTGACCAGCATAACTGAAATAGTCCTCTAAGGATACAAGGGGGTCTGGGGTGTGCTCTAATTAGAGAGAAAGGAACAGGTCCCTATAAAGGTCATGTTGCTCATTATTTTCTCTCGAGAGAGCAGAGATGTCTACTCTTTTGAACAGGTTGAACTAATGGACACCATGGACACCTGGCAGGTGGTAGAGCTGAGATGACTGTGCCACAGAAACTGGCACTGACAGTTTTGGCAAGTGCTCCAAGCAAGTTAGGAAGTACAAAGAAACTGCTGGAAGCTTCCCACATATCTGGAACTTATGCTGGGGGGATTTCCCCACTGTGTATATTCAGTTGTATGAGTTTCAACTTCAAGAGCATGTCTCCCTCATAAAGGTTCCCCTTTAGTGTCATTATATTGAATAAGGAGATAGCATGTTCCCTGTATGTCTATGACCTTTTCATGTGAACTTTCCTGTGCCCAGGAAATGAATCATCTAAAGGCTTTCCCAAAATTTACTGCACTCTTCAAGCTTACATGCTTTGTGAAGTTTCTTCTTTTTATTTTATTTTATTTTTTAGATTTATTTATTTACTTGAGAGAGAGAGAGGAAAAGAGAGTGTGTGGTAGAAGAAGAGGAAGCATCCTCAAGCAGACCCTCTGTTGAGCACAGAGCCCATCTCCGGGCTCTGTGACCCTACCAAAACCAAGAGTCGGAAGTCCAACCAACTGAGTCACCTAGGTGCCCCTGCTTTATGGTTTCTTTTTTTTTTTTTTTTTTGCTTTATGGTTTCTAGTGCTGAAGCAGAGTGGACCATTGGCTGCAGACTTTCCTGCATTTGCCCAGCACATGATGCCTTTCTGTATGTCAATGAACTCTCTGGTGCTGAGTGAGGCTAGACCTTCAGCTGAAAGCTTCCACACATTTGTTGCACTGGTGAGGTCTTACTCTGGTGTGAAGTTTTTGGTGTTGAGCAAATTGGGCTCTAAACAATTTCTACATTTCCTGCAATCATGAGGCCTTTCTCTGAGGAGAACTCTTCTGTGTTGAATGAAACCAACCACAATTACCAGGGCAGAGTTTCCCATATAATCTGCATTCATATTGCCTTGTTCCAGTGTGAACTCTTGTGTATAATAAGGCTAGAGCTTTGGCCAAAGAATTTCCCTCATTTGCGGCACTTATAAGGCTTTGGCTCAATGTGAATTCTTTGGTGTTGAAGGGAAATGGAGGTATGAGTGAAGAATTTCTCACACTGGTTGCATCTATAAGACCTTTTTGCAGTGTGGACTTTTAAAAAGATTTTATTAATTTATTTGAGAGAGGGAGAGAGCTGCGGGGAGGGGCAGAAGGAGAGGAGGAGGGAGAGAGAGGGGGAGACCTCAGAACCCAGAGACCCAGCAACATCATGACCCGAGGGGAAGGCAGATCCCTTAACCCACAGTCACCCAGCACCCCTGCTCCCCCATGTGGGCTTTCTGACGCTGAAAGAGCTTAAACCTTTCAGGGAAGGCTTTCCCACATTCACCGCCCTCCTAAGACCCTTGGAAACTGCCACAGAACCGTGAAAATGGATGGAAATTAAGATACACTAATGCTTCAGGAAGGCTTGACTTTGAACATGTTACTTTTCTCTTCCACTTTTTTTTTTTTTTTAAGATTTTATTTATTTATTCATGAGAGACACAGAGAGAGAGAGGCAGAGGGAGAAGCAGGCTCCCTGCAGGGAGCCCGACGTGGGACTCGATCCCGGGTCTGCAGGTCGGGTCCTGGGCTGAAGGCGGCGCTAAGCCGCTGCGCCACCGCCCAGCCCGGCGTGCGTGCTCCGCCTTGCTCAGGAGCGCGGGGGCGGCTGCAGCGCAGCATCGCGGCGCGGCCCCGGGCCCGGCTCCCGCGCGGCTCCGAGCGGCTGTGGGCGCGGTAGGGCGGCGGGGAGTCGCGGGGCCAGGGCCAGGGCGGGGGCGGGCGGGGGCGGGCGGGGGATGCCGCGGGCCTTGGAAACGCGGCACGGCGGGGCGCCAGGACGCCCCACCCTTGGGGAGCGCTCGGAGGCGACCGCGAAGACCGCCGTGGTCCGCTGGGGAATAGCTCAGCCCTGAAGGTGGTTGTGGCAGCACAGGGCAGCATCCACGAAGTCTTTTTTTTTTTTTTTTTTTCTTTAAAGATTTTATTTATTTACTCGGGAGACACACAGAGAGCGAGGCAGAGACACAGGCAGAGGGAGAAGCAGGCTCCCTGCGAGGAGCCAGATCGGGTCTCGATCCCAGGACCTCGGCATCATGCATGACCTGAGCCAAAGGCAGAGGCCCAACCGCTGAGCCGCCCAGGCGTCCCACATCCACTAAGTCTTAACACTTTGCAGAGAGGGCTGCAGAGATGGATTTGTCCAAGATCTCATGGGGAGTGGGGTGGAGTGGGGTGGGGGGGTTCTGTGCAGTTCAAACCCCCTTTCCCAGGAACCGTGCCCGATTCATGACTTGTTAAAATGTTCGGCCTGGGTGGCTGTGTATGCACCAAGTGATGTTTCTCGCGGCTTGGGCAACATCTTGAATTGAGTCAGTCCTTAGCTAGTCAACAACTAAACAGATTCTCTCTTTTAAAATCTGTATTTATAAAATCTGTATTTAGGGTTGGATGGGCTCCCTAACTGTATAATGGGAGGAGCTAGGATGGTGAGATCATGCCAAGCCGCTGAGGCCATTCCTAGATCGTGTGAGTAGCAGAGAGAAGATACTTATCCGGAGTTGGACAGAAAAGTGGAGGGAGGAGCTGTCTCCATTCCAGTGGAGCTTCCATTCTGAACCGTGGCTAATCTGAGAGGATTTCTATACAGACTAAAACTCTTGCATAACAAAATACAAAACAACTACTCGAGGGGATTCAAACCCAGCCATTTCATCCCAAAGTCCATGATTTCCCACTGCAGAAACAGCAAGTATGTGTAAATTAGTAATTAGATGGGGAAAAAATTTCATAAGGAACCTGAAAATGCTGCAGCTGGTTATAGAAAACCAGGAAGAATAGAATAATGGGAAAACGTGTCGCGGAAGAGAGGACATAGTAAAAGCACACCTAGACCAGAACAAAAGTTTTTGTTTTTTTTTTAAGATTTTATTTATTTGTTCATGAGAGACAGAGAGAGAGAGGACATAGACAGAGGGAGAAGCAGGCTCTCCCTGCGGGGAGCCAGCTGGGGGACTCAAGCCCAGGACCCTGGGAACACGATCTGAGCCAAAGGCAGCCACTCGACCTCTGAGCCACCCAGGTACCCTAGACCAGAACAAAAGTTAACCAAACTCCTACACTACATTCCTGACTACATTTGAGGCTCTTACTTCCCCGCTTCTCATTTACTGCATCCTGCCATCTGAGTCCACCACACCTATGAAACATTCATCTCAAGGGTCCACAACCACCTCCTTGGATAAATACACTGATTCCTTGCAGTTTTTATCTTATTTGACCTCTTTTCAGCATTCGACGTTCCTGACTACCCCCCTTTCATTTAAACAGTCTCCTCTCTTAGCTTTCTTGCCACCTCTTTTCTGGTTTTCCTTCAAAATATCCAGCAACCGCTTCTCAGACCTCTGATTGTTGATGTTCCCCAGGTAGTACCATCAACCCGCTTCTCAGTGAGTACCCTCCTTGTGCAAGCCAATACATTATGACTTGACCCATCATCTGTATACTGATGACTTGGACCAGCCCATGGTTTCTCACCTGAGCTCCAGCTTAAACGTCCAGACATGAACTGGAAATGTCCACTCGAAGAAGGTCCTGTAAGCACCTCAATTTCAACATATCCAAAGTGGAATTCCCACCCAAGTTTATGCCTTCGAATCTGTCTATCTCGTGAATGACAATGTCTCCCAACTCAGACCCCTTTCCTCCTTCACTTCTGTAATTTGTCTTCTCTGCTCCATTCTCACTGCCATTCCATTAGATTCAGCTGACACTGTTGTAGCTTCCCAGCTGATTTGCTGGCCCTTGGCATCATCCTTTGTCCATTCTCCACATGCTGGTCATTGCACGCTCACTCACCTCCTAGAGAAGTTAACACTCTTGGGCATTGCATAAAAGACCTTTCTTTGTGGTCTCTTCCCTGCTACTGCTCCAGTGTAATTTCTTCCACTTCCAATCTCCCATGGGAAGCTTTAACCCAACTTAGGTCCATTTTTCTCTCTCCCTGTAACACATCTCCCTTGCTTCTTTCCCTGGTGAAATTCAAAACTCAGATGTCATTCCCCCTGGGATGTTTGTTCTGAGATTCCTCCAGTTTGAATTAAATTCTCCTTTTATTGATGCCTGTAACATCCAATACTTAAGTTCTCTCCTAATACTTTCTACTCAATATCATAACACTTTGTTTCCTTCCTTTCTCCACCTTTAGATTGTGAATTCCTCCAGGGCAGGGACTTGGTCTTCCTATATAATCCTAACCACACAGCCTGGCACATCATAGACATTCAAGAAAGTTTGGAATGCGTGAAAGAGACATAATTGAAACAGGGGAGATTTATTATCTCATTCCTGAGCCTTATTTTAATACTTGAGAGTACACCCTTCCCAAAAGACGAATCACGGAAAGAAGAAAGATCACTGTGCTGCTAAGAGGAATGAAGTCCTCAGGTTTCTTTATTTACAACCAAACTGGATAGGTTGGCCTAGCACTGTTGGTTTAAGATCTTGTTCAGTCGGTATTAGCAAGTTATGCTGGCACAGCTGAGAAAGTATGACATGGTGCTTGAAGTAAAAAACAATGATAATGCAAGAAGATCCAAATCTAAGAATCTTCTTAGGTGTTGCCAGGAACATCCTTCCATGGTGATGTTTCTCTGATGACAAACTTGCTTTTAAGGATCAAAGAAATGGGAGAGGCATTTCTAAAGCCAAACTTAAATCCAAAGACATGAGAGAGTTCTGCCTTAGAGTTCCTATTTAGAAACCGAGAGAAAATAAGAATCAGGGCTTTTAATCTAATGCTCTTGTGTTCAAGATTGCACAGTTTGTTAGGTGCCAAACCAGGAAACTGGCTTCCAGGCTGTACCCTAGAGGTCACTGTGCAGTTCTCTGAGGAAATTTTACTCAGTCATAGGCAGACACATGGTGCGCACTTAATCTGCTGAACGAAAGGGAGTGAATGAATGTGCTCTCCCATAGTGCTGTAGATGAAAGGGAAGAGCACTGTCATTTCTTGAAGATGGAAAGTTTCAGAATTGGGTGGGAGGGAGGATAAATATTTATTTCAAATATAAACTTTATCAAAACAAAGGCAGAAAAAATGTTTGGAAGTCAGAAAGATCTATGTTAGGGGCACCTTGGTGGCTTAGTCCGTTAAGCATTTGACTCTTGATCTCAGCTCAGGTCTTGATCTCAGGGTCATGAATTCAAGCTCCTCATTGGGCACCACGCTGGGCATGGAGCCTATTAAAAAAAAAAAAGATCTATGTTAAGCTGCTGAATCATTTGTCACTAATTTCAAGGGATGATGAAAAATTATCTTATAAAATGTTGACATGTCTGCATCGGAAGCATCAGGGCAAAATGCTTGAGTGGGAAGTCTGAATTGCCTGAATCCTTTCTTCCTCACCTAAATAACTGAGCAAATTATGTAACCCATGCTCTGAGTCAGTTTTGTCATTTGCAAAAATGGGGCTAGTAACAGCCCATAGGGTTGTTATGAGACATAAACAGTTAATATACAACCTACAGAGTCATATATTCCATTTTCTACCACTAGTTCCTGTCTCTCTAGGGTCAGTGCTGTTTGGTAAATGTTCCTCTGTTTGTTCTTTTGCCCCCTCCTCTTATATGACTTTCTTTTCCTCTCACAACTTTCTACTCTTTTCTCTTTTTTCATTATTTCTCTCTCTGCCTGACTGGATTTCTTCTTAATATTCTAATACCTCTCCCTCACTTAAAAAAATGACTGATGGCTATGAACTTTAGTAAATCTACAGAACAAGAAACTTAATAATGACTGTTAAAACGTTGTTTTCCTTTTTCCAAACTAATTTCCCATCTCTGCCATGATCATACATCTTTTTTACGTTTTAAAGTCAGTGAATACATTCATGTTAATTCATGTTATTTTAGTTCTGATTTTTTTCACCTGATACAACTTTATATTGAAGGGGATCAGCATATGCCACTTTGATGTAATTATTTTGAGTTGAAATTGAGAGTCAACAGATGCAGGAAGAAGCCTTCTTGGTGCCTCTGTTGTCTCATTAAAAACAGAAACTTCTGAAAAATGAGGCTGTCATAAATCCCTTTTCAGGATGGGCCTACTTCCAGAAGAGAGAACAAAAGTAATCCTACCATAAATCAAATCCTCTGTGGCCATGAAGAAGATGGAAAAGGCCATTCACACATTCATAAACAGATATTATCACAAACTTTTAAAAAAAGATTTATTTATTCATGAGAGACATAAAGAGAGAGAGTAAAGACAGAGGCAGAGGGAGAAGCAGACTCCATGCAGGGAACCTGATGTGGGACTCGATCCTGGGACTCCAGGATCATGCCCTGAGTCAAAGGCAGATGCTCAACCACTGAGCCACCCAGGCCTCCCTATCACAAACTTTTTTTAATCTCTAGTTTGTTCTAAAAACCCATTTATCTTTCCTAAAGTAACTTGTTTTTTCTTCTTATAGAAGTCTTTTCTCCACTTCCCTCATTCCCCCACTAAGTTGGGTCAATAAGTCTCTAACTTACATGTAAATAAACCTTTTTTTCTCCTGTTAGTGTGTCATTTGTCAGTTTAATTTGCAGGACCCCAGGAACTATATATAAGAGGGTAGAGCAAAAAGTTTTACTCCCTAGACAGGTCATATGCTATGCATCAATATAGACCATATACTTGTTAATTTTTGTGATTGCAATATCATGTATCATGGTTAATGCTGCATTCCCTTCTTGTGGGGCACATTGTTTCTAGGATTTTATTATTTTGAACTCTTTCCTTCCCTTATACCACTTTTGTTGCCTTATATATCTGTCTGCCACAGAAGATATACACAAATATACAAATGCATGATTATATAAGAATATTTAAAATGTGCTGTGTTTGTTGTGCAGATCTTTAGCCTTGTGGAGAAACAGAAAAATCAGGCAGGATTGCCCTCCGAAGAGTGTCTCTTCTCTATGGAGCTGATCTAGATACCAGTGATAAACATTATTGTATCTAGGTTTCTCAGATTATAAACATTTATTAACAGCTGCACAAATGTAATAGGCAATAAAGAGAGGTGGGGTTCGTCTGCCTAATAAAAATACTTCCTTTGATTTGAGTTTTCTTCTCCTAGAGGCTTTTGTGTTACCAGTTCAGTAAATAACAAGTATGAAGAGTTAACAAGGACAGTTTGTCATAGTTACTAATTTTCTTTTGTGCTGTATGGCTTTTAAAATTTGGAAGCAGCCACTGAAGTAGATTTGGCATTTCAAGTTTCTGCTACAAGTGTGATTTTATTTTAAGTAATAGTTATAGGCTCAGTTTATAATATCATTTGGTTTATAATGCTGATTATAAAGCCTTGATTAAATAACTACTGTGTAAACAGCACCATACTGTCAGACTATAAAAGCCTAGAATGAGGCCCTTAACTCTCAGAAGTTTGAAACGGACAAAATGAGAAGCCAAAGCTGTAAGTGCTGAGGAGTTTGTAAATAATCATTGTGAGTCTTGATAATAAAGATATGGAACATAGAGTTTTTTTTTTTTTTTTGAACATAGAGTTTTTGACTCTTATTAAACAATTGCTAAGTCTTAGGTTGCATTTAAGCCTTAAAGGAAATTTGGAGCAACTTTTCCATACCCTGGAACATAGAAATAGATTATCACAAATTTCCTTGGATTCGTTCTAGAGAATTCTGAAGATGCCATCATAAACCAATACAAGATGGAAAACAAAGTTTGGGATACCAGAAAGGGCCCTTTCATAATTTTCAATGGCAAAACAAAGAAATACTCTGTATTAATGCCTGTCAGAGTCTTGGGGAATGGTTAAAGATAGGAAAATAGGACTGGCAAAATATTTATCTGTGAACCATCTTCCCTACTTCTCTACTTTTATTAATTTGGAGTGAATTCCTCTCCACTGCCATGCTGCTGATTCTGATAAAAAATCACCTGTAGCTAAAAGACTTCTATTGCTCTTTGAAGAAGGGCGTGATGCTGGCTGTTTCAAAACTTTCTCAGTCTCCAGTTCCAAGGACTTCAATACCTACTTCAACAAGATTGGGGATTAAGGGACACTTGGGTGGCTCAGTGGTTGTGCGTCTGCCTTTGGCTCAGGTGGTGATCTCTGAGATTGAATTCTGCATCAGGCTCCCCACAGGGAGCCTGCTTCTCTTTCTGCCTCTCTCTCTCTCTCTCTCTCTCTCTCTCTCTCTCTCTCGTCTCTCATGAATAAATAAATAAAATCTTTTTTAAAAAAGGATTGGGGATGAACTTCCATGTGCATTCTTTTTTTTTTTTTTTAAGATTTTATTTATTTATTTATTCATGAGAGACACAGAAATAGCTGGGGATTTCACCGAGGCTCTAAGAGTGATCAGTTTACTCCTAGCTGCTTGCAAAATAATGGCATTGTTAGATAGTGGGCTAAATTAATAGAAGGGCTTCCATTCAATTAGCTTCTGTCCCATGCGTTCTGCTTTAATTTAGCTTTCAACCAGAGATTTGCAAATCTTGTTCCATTAACCCAGGAAGCCCTTAGACATTGTATTCTAACTTTTTAGAATTTGTTTTTTATTTGAAATTGGTGGTTATCTTTTATTCTTTTTTTAAAAAAATATTTATTTATTCATGAGAGACTGAGAGAGAAAGGCAGAGACATAGGCAGAGGGAGAAGCAGGCTCCATGCAGGGAGCCTGATGCAAGACTCTATCCCAGGACCCCAGGATCAGGACCTAGGCTAAAGGTAGATGCTCAACCACTGAGCCACCCGGGTGCCCCCAAGAACTGCAATTTTAATTTGGAAAGTCAGGGTAGGCCTCACTGAGAAGTTACCATTTGATGAAAAACTAGGAGGAAGGAAAGGAAAGAATCATATATATAAATGAGGGAAGATCATTTTGGGAAGGGAACAGCTAGTGCAAAGACCCTGAAGTGGGTCATGTGTATATATTTGAGGTACGGCAGCAAGGAGATAGATAGGTCTGGCTCCATTACAGTTAGCAAAGAGGAAGGTGAGATCAGAGAAGTAGGGTGGGAGATAACAGATTGTAAAAGTCTTTGGTTTTTACTCTAAGAGAAATAGGAAAATATATGAATACACATTGGGAAATCTTTTTTTTTTTCCTAACGATTTTATTTATTCAGTTGTCAGAGAGTGAGAGCCAGAGAGATCACAGTGGGAGAGGCAGAGGGAAAAGCAGACTTGATGGTGAGCAAAGAGCCCAACATGGGGCTTGATCCCAGGACCCCAAGATCATGACCCGAGTGGAAGGCAGACACTCAACCAACTGAGCCACCTAGGCACCCCCACATTGGGAAGCCTTTAAGTAATAAAGATGTATGTTGTCAGCAAAGCATCCCTAACTACCTCCTAATCCCATACTGCCCAGAGAATGCTGCCATTTTGGGTCATGTTTTTCTGGAAGTTTTTTATATGTGATTATATACATGGATGGGTACATATAAAAACATGTAGTTTGTTTTGTGAGGATGTGCATCTGTTTTAACCTTTATATGTCTGCATTAGCAATTTCCTTTTTACAATTAATATATATTAGAGATCTTTGTCAAGACAGTACATATATTTCTACCTTTCTTTTAAACTATTGTATAATATTCCATTGTATGCCTGTGCTACATTTTTTAATTTAATATCCTTATTGGTAAAGATTTAGATTCTAATTTTTATCCTTCTTTCCTTCCCCCACCCCCTCTTTTGACCTCTCTCTTCCTTGCTACCTTCCTTCCTTCTTTTCTTTTTTCTTTCTGTATTGCATTACTGTTGTCTTAATATTATATTTAATAACATAAAATTACAGGAAACATCGGAGAAAATTAGAAAATTTAAATTTGTGTTACCTTCTGTCAGAAAAGCAATATGTGTTTCCCTAAATTGGAATGACTTATATTTGCCTCAATGGAAGAGAGCTTCAGTTACTTTGTAAGCAAGGATTTATCTAATGTTTATTGTTCTGGAATAAAGGGGAATCATGAGAGCTTGAGCCCACTTACTCTGAGCCTTGCTAGGAGTTCACTGGGTCACCTCAGCCAAGTTGGCCATAGGTTTACATCAGTAGGAAATAAGGATCCAGGGTCCACAGATCCACAATCTATGCTGGGTTCTCCCTTCTCCCCCTACCTGAATACCAATATGGTACACAGCCAGCTCTCCTGTTAGGTCATGTGTGTTAGTCTTGTTTACCCAACCTTAACATCAGTCAGCACTTGGAGGACAGGTACCATGTCCTACACTCCCTTTTTCCCCCCAGCAGTGTCTAGCTGATTTTTAAAATCATGGTTATTTATTTTTAATATATGGCTTAATTATCCTTAAAATTGTATTTGGGAAGTTAGCTCTATTTGGTTTAGAATAAACCTTGGGATGAAATTTCTGCCACTCTATGGATTTGTCAGAACTTCTTTTAAATGTACCATTGATTCGGAAGTTTGTAACTTTGCACTGGTTGCTTTTTACCTTTAGGCCTTGCTTAATACAGACTATTGCATACTACTAGTATAATGCACACGGTCCTTGCTTAATTACATTCCAGGCAAGATACAGGTACCTCTGCTTTGCCCATATACTTACATCACAGCCAAATGATCAACTGTGCAATAACTAGGGAAATTATCACACAGGATCACAGTAATATCACATAAACAATTTTTCACCCTTATTCATGTTTATGATAAAGAATAAAATGACATTTGAATCCTCACTGGTCCCTAGGGGGTGTCAATAAATGCTAGTTTCTCTTCTCTCTTCAAAATGAAATAATCAGCCTTATGAATTTATTTATTTTTGAAAGATTTTATTTATTTATTCATGAGAGACACAGAGAGAGAGGCAGAGATACAGGCAGAGGGAGAAGCAGGCTCCATGCAGGGAGCCTGATGTGAGACTTGATCCTGGGACTCCAGGATCACACCCTGAGCTGAAGGCAGGCGCTAAGCTGCTGAGCCACTCAGGTGTCCCATGAGCCTTATGAATTTAAAAAGTAGGGGCACCTGGGTGGCTCAGTTGGTTGAGCATCCAACTGTTGATTTCAACTCAAGTTGTGATCTCACGGTATGGTACTGAGCCTTGTGCTGGGCTCCATGCTGAGTGTGGAGTCTGCTTAAGATTCTATCTCTCCCTCTGCCTCCACCTCTCCACTCACCCCCCCACCACTTGCTCTCACTTTCTCTAAAAAAATAAAATAAAATAAAAATTAGAACATATTTTTTAAAAGTCCAGGTATATCCATAGAGAAGGCAGAAATTTTACTGCAAGATTTGTTCTAAACCTTGTTTCTGGCTGGAATAAAGAATAATAATATATTTCAAATATGCAAAGTTATGTTATGTGATTAAAATGTAAATTTATTTACAAGAGTTATCTATGTTCTTCTTGTCATTATATATTTTTTCTCCAGGGGTTCTTAACTACAATTACAACCATAAGAGAGGAGAGGTCCCCTCAGATTAAGAAGTGATCCTCACATTAAAAACAAACAAGGGGGGATCCCTGGGTGGCACAGCGGTTTGGCGCCTGCCTTTGGCCCAGGGCACGATCCTGGAGACCTGGGATCGAATCCCACATCAGGCTCCCAGTGCATGGAGCCTGCTTCTCCCTCTGCCTATGTCTCTGCTTCTCTCTCTCTCTCTCTCTCTCTGTGTGTGTGTGACTATCATAAATAAATAAAAAATTAAAAAAAAAATAAAAAAAAATAAAAACAAACAAGGGTACTTGGGTGGCTCAGTTGGTTAAGTCTCTGCTTTTAGCTCATGATCTCAGGGTGCTGGGATTGAGCTCCACATTGGGCTCCCTGATCAGCAGAGAGTTTGCTTCCCCCTCTCCCTCTGACCCTCCTCCCTCCTTGTGAGCTCTCTCTGTCTCAAATAAAAAAATAAAAAATAAAAATAAATAAATAAATAAAATATTTAAAAACAAACAACAAGGGATGCCTCTGTGGCTCAGCAGTTTAGCACCTGCCTTTGGCTCAGGTCATGATCCCAGGATCCCGGGATCGAATCCCACATCAGACTCCCTTCAAGGAGCCTGCTTCTTCCTCTGCCTTGTGTCTCTGCCTCTCTCTGTCTCTCATAAATAAATAAATAATAAAAATCTTAAAAAAACAAAACAACAAGCAAACCCTAGAGGAGCTATTTCTTTCTTTCTTTTTTTTTTTATGGAGTTCAATTTGCCAACATATAGCATAACACCCAGTGCTCATCCCATCAAGTGCTCCCCTCAGTGAGGAGCTATTTCTTTATGATTATAGAATTTCTGTTTGGCGTAATGAAAAAGTTTTGGAAATGGGTGGTGGTGGTAGTTATATAATAACATTGGCATGAATGCAATTCATGCCACCGAACCAAACACTTAAAAAATGGCTAAAATGGCATATTTTATTATTTTACCACCATAAGAAATGATAAAAATAAATAGGTAGACTTTCTTCACAACATCAAGATTTTTTTAAACTTTCACTTCAATAAATATTTATTGAATGCCAGGGGAAGATGGAGGAAAACAAATATATTTATTGAGTGCATGATTTGTGCTTAGGTATGAACAAAAGTAGGCTCAGGATGGTGACTTAAATATAAAGAGAACTTACAGCATGGCAAGCTCAGTCATTGGCATTTCCTGTATCTCATGATAGTATCAGGCCATCTCTGTAAGGCTGGTATCATTTTTGTCACCCTTTTATAACTGGGGAGGCATGGGTGAAAACACTTGTCAAGACTCGTAAAAAGAGGGACCAGAAGCTCTTGGTAAATGTCCTATTATTTCACTTGACTTCATCATGTTTTCACAATATGAAATGCCTATTTAATACGGTCTTATGTTCCTATTAAGTTTCTGGGATAGAAAAGGAGAACATTAGAAGGCTAGCATGTTCTAAATATAGCTGCTCTCTCCTCTTCCAGTCTCTGGGGGCGGGGGGGGGGGGGGGGGGGGTCTTTGCCCTGAAACCTAACGCTGTCTTTGCTTTGGTTTCTTTCACTTCCTTTTGAATCTGTTATCTTCCTTCTTGGACTCTTTTGCCAGAAGGCAGGGCCTATGAGAGGAGACCCTCAATTTCGTCAGAGCTAGCAAAAGACAGGAAGTTTACGCAGAGCAAAACTATTTGCTAGAATTGCTTTTGATCCTCAAGCTCTTGGTAGTGTCTGAGATGCTGTCACCAGGATTCTGTTGCACAAAGAGAAAGATAAAAATATCTCTCTGATGGGTGCATTTTCTCTCTTTCCCATCCTCTTGCCAGGAACGCTGGAAAAGGCTCCCAGGCTGATTGGAGGCATTAGGTCGTCGCTTTGAATCTCAGTGTTTGAGAAAGAAATGTGGGTAGTACCCGGCTCCTGGTGGAGAAGAAAGGAACTCAGGGCGATAGGAGAAGCCTCGACTGCACCCTGCCCATTTCCTCCAGGCTAGTGTATTTGGAAAGCCTCAGTCTTCCTGGTCATTGCAGGACCACGCTGAGGGGCCGCTGCATTTCCTCTGATTCTTTCCCTTGCCCCCGAGGGCTGGCAAAGGGAAGCTCCTGGAACTTTAAGGGACATGGATCTTGGGCAGAAGTCTCTATAGGAAAACGTACAAGGGTAGAAGTCTTCTCCATATCGCCACTGCCTCTCTTCCAAGGCTGGGGCTGCTTCATCACACGTCCTAACTGAAGTGAGTTGTCTGTTTTTATTTTTTCAAGTGTTCTGAGTAGAGAATCTTGATTCGTTTTTGGTATGCTTCTTAACAAACCTGTCACTTAAGCCAGTACTTCTCATACTCCATTGTGAATATGAATCACTTGGACATTTAGTTAAAAAGCAGCAGAATTCTGTGGCCCTGGTTTGGGCCCGAGACTGCATTTCTGACAAGTTTGCAGGCAATCTCAGATCTGTTAGTCCGTGAACCATGCCTTGAGTAACAAGGGTGTAAATCCTCTGGGTTTTTTTTGTTTTTTTGTTTTTTGTTTTTGTTTTTTTGCTGTTTTTTGGGGAAAAGAATTGGGGGTTGCTGGTGGAATGAAGGTATTTAACCAAGAATGTGATTTATGTAGAGTACCTGAAAAGAAAATCAGTCACCATTCCTGCCCTGGTTGTATCTGCTTTAATGGACTATCTCTAAAATTTGGGGTTTCTGTTAAACAGTTCCTAGATGTGCTAAGCCAAGTCATCCCTAGTGAGAGAGAATGTTGGGCTGCTCTTTAGACTGCATGGATCACTTTGAGTAGAGCTAGAAATCCTTTAATTTTTGCAATTTAGGGTATGAGGTGTCCTATCACACCTCAACTGGTACAGCTAGTGGTCACTTTGAACATTTCGGTTTCAATGAAAAATTATGCATGCTAGAAAAATAATGGTGTTTTGCACCTATCATTTGGAGGTAAAGATTGTAAGGCTTATGAGTCTACTACATGGTTTAAAGTCAATTCAAGTAAGGAATATAATGAATATGTTTTATATTCTTATGAGAGGCCTTTAAGTTCTCCTGGTACTAGCTCCCTCTCTTAAATGATACACATTTGGGGATCCCTGGGTGGCTTAGCGGTTTAGCACCTGCCTTCAGACCAGGGCGTGATCCTGGAGTCCCCGGATCGAGTCCCGCCTCGGGCTCCCTGCATGTAGACTGCTTCTCCCTCTGCATGTGTCTCTGCCTCTCTCTCTCTCTCTGGGTCTCTCATGAATAAATAAATAAAATCTTTTTAAAAAAATGATACACATTTGGGATGCCTGGGTGGCTCAGCGGTTGAGCGTCTGCCTTTGGCTCAGAGCTTGATCCTGGGGTCCTGGAATCAAGCCCCACATGGGGCTCCCTGCAGGGAGCCTGCTTCTCCTTCTGCCTGTGTCTCTGCTTCTCTCTGTGTCTCCCATGAATAAATAAATAAAATCTTTAAAATAAAATAAATGGTACAAATTTATCTGAAAGTCACTTTTAATCCAAGAGAGACAAGCTAAGAGGAAAAAAAAATGAATATTAGATAGGAAGTCTACCTATTCTGTCCCTAGTTGAGGGGAGAAAATAGCAATGGAAAAAAGTGGGAAATAAAGACTGTGGTGGCCTGGGATGTCTTAGCTACGTGAAATGAATAAGGAAACCCCAGTCTAGAAATAGAATTCTTATCCACACTGGCATGGGAGTTCTTCCAGAATAGTAGCTCATGTCTTCCTCAGCAGGAGAAATGTACTTGAAACAGAATAAATTGTAAATTGTGCTGTTGTGATGAATGAACATGCTAAAACTATTTGTCATTAAGTTTAGGAGTATGCGATGAGATCAAAGTTCCGAGGAATGTGCAGGCCTGGTGAAGCACGATAGGAACCCATTAAACCATCCCAGAGATAGGGGAATTGCTTCTGTTTGAAATGAGCTTCAGATAACACTCCTTTTAATTATGGGGTATCACCAGAGGTGTTACTGAAAGATAACAACCTGTGTGGCACAAACATTGACCAATCAGCACAGAAGCTACTGTAAAGAGCCCATACAACAGCAGCTGCTAGGCAGTAAGAATGTTCAAGACTGTACATTGGCCTCAGCTATTATAGGTCTTTTTTTTTTTTTAAGATTTTATTTACATATTTGAGAGAGAGAGAGAGCGCTTGCACATGAGAGCAGGGGGAAGGGGAAGGGCACAGGGAGAGGGAGAAGCAGACTCCCTGCTGAGCAGAGAGCCTCATGTGGGGCTTGATCCCAGAACCCTGAGATCATGACTGGAGCTGAAGGCAGAGGCTTAACCAACTGAGCCACCTGGGTGCCCTGATATTGTATGTTTTAATTAAACTTTCTGTGGGGAGGAGACATTATAAAGCTACAGATGAGTTCAGGGATATTAATGGTATCCCTGCCACCATCTGCCAAAGCTCTGGCAGATGAGGCCACTTCCCTCTGTTCCCTCTTGTCAAGCCCAGAACAACCCTCATCGAAGCTGTGTATCTCTAGCAACCTACACTAAAAGTCACTACAAGATTCAAAATCCTACCCATTTCCTGAGTAGAAGGGAAGATGCATATATTCTGTTGTAAAGAGTTACGGCAAGGGATCCCTGGGTGGCTCGGCAGTTTTGCGCCTGCCTTCGGCCCAGGGCATGATCCTGGAGTCCAGGGATCAAGTCCTGCATCAGGCTATCGGCATGGAGCCTGCTTCTCCCTCTGCCTGTGTCTCTGCCTCTCTCTTTCTCTCTATGTCTGTCATGAATAAATAAATAAAATCTTAAAAAAAAAAAAGAGTTACAGCAGAAAATGAAACTTGATCACGATGTTATCCTTCCATACAAAGCATTGTTGCATACGTTATCCCATTTGATTTTCACAACTGTCATAGGGTACAGGTCAAGGAACTTATTATTTTAACCTGTTAATGAAGAAAGTCAGACTCTGGTTAAGCAGTTTGCTACAAGGCACATAGCTGGTTAGTGGGCGTGCTGGATTTGCTCGTGGTTCAGGTTAACCTTGTGCTCTTCTTGCTCCTCTCAATCATTCTCTCAGGATCTTTGAAAACCTATATTGTTCTGTACTAGGTCTGTTTTCTTTTTATGTCATAATTTGAAAACTTTGTACATTGAAAATAATTCTGTTTCTACTTCTTTTGTCAAAATTGTTTTTATGTTTGTCTTAAGCTTTGCCTTCATTAAGACCTTTACCCCACAGGAGTAAATGTTTTAGGGCAGTAGGTCTCAGACTTTATCATTCTTTCTTTTTTTTAAGATTTATTTATTTATTCATGAGACACACACACACACACACACACACAGACAAACAGACAAACAGACAAACACAGGCAGGGGGAGAAGTAGGCTCCATGCAGGGAGCCCGACCTGCAACTCGATGCCAGGTCTCCAGGATCACACCCTGGACTGAAGGTGACGCTAAACCGCTGAGCCACCGGGGCTGCCCAGACTTTATCATTCTTAAAAATCACCCAGGGATGGGCACCTGGGTGGCTCGTGGGTCCCTGATGAATGTTTGGTGAGTGAATGAGTGAGAGAGAATCCATCAAATCCTCCTTGTGGTCTACAAGTTTCTGTGATCTGACCCTGACTTATCCTTGTAACCTCATCTCTCTCCTCTCTCACCTTTATTCTGATCACACTGGCCTTCAAGCCTTTGAAAATGCTCAACTGTGACCTCTAGTCCAAAGAGTGTCAAAACACTGCCTGTGGGGCAAATCTGTCCTACCATCTATTACGATAAAGTGTTATTGGGGCACCTGGGTGGCTCAGTCGGTTAAGTGTCTGCCTTTGGCTCAAGGCGTGATCCCAGGTCCAGGGAGTGAGTCCTGCATTGAGCTTCCTGTGAGGAGCCTGCTTCTCCCTCTTCCTGTGTCTCTGCCTCTCTCTGTGTGTCTCTCATGAATAAATAAATAAAATCTAAAAAAAAACAAAACAAAAAACCCTCTAACTTCAATAAAACTATAGTAATTAAAAAAAAACCTGTGGTAATGGCATAAAAAAAAATACAGACCAATGAAATGGAATAGACAGCCCTCAAATAAACTCTCATGTATGTGGTCAAACGATTTTTGACAAGGATGCTAAGACCATCCAATGAGGAAAAGAGTCTTTCCCACAAATGGTGCTGGGAAAAGTGGATAACCACATGCAAAAGAATTGTCAGACCCTCATCTTATATCATATACAAAAATTAAGTCAAAACGAACCAAAGACCTAAACATAATAGCTAAAAGTATAAAACTCTTAGATAAAAACATAAGGGAAAAGCCTCATGACATTGGATTTGGCGGTGATTTCTTGGGTATGACACCAAAAGCACAGGCAACAAAACAAAAACTAGATGAATTGGGCTTCTTCAAAATTAAAAACTTGCATGTCTCAAAAGACATTATTAAAAAAGTGAAAAGACAACCCACTGAATGGGAGAAAATATTTGCAAATCATATATCTGATAAGGGGTTAATATCTAGAATATATAAAGAATTCATATAGCTCAACAACAAAAGCCAAACAACCCAATTTTAAAAGGACAAAGGACTTGAATAGACATTTCTCCAAAGATGATATAAGCATGTGAAAAGGTGCTTAACATCACTTATCATGAGGGAAATATAATGAGATACCATATCATACTCACTAGGATGGCCATAATAATAATTTTTAAAAAAAGGAAAATAACAAGATTTGGCATGGATATGAAGAAAGTGGAACCTTCATGCTTTGCTGGTAGGAATGTGAAGTGATGTAGTACTATGGAAAACAGATTGGTGTTCCTTAAAAAATTAAACATAGTGTTACCATATGATCCAACATTTCCACTTCTGATAAGGGATTAATATCTAGAATATATAAAGAATTCCTATAGCTCAACAACAAAAGCCAAGCAATCCAGGGATCCCTGGGTGGCGCAGCGGTTTGGCGCCTGCCTTTGGCCCAGGGCGCGATTCCGGAGATCCGGGATCGAATCCCACATGGGGTTCCCGGTGCATGGAGCCTGCTTCTCCCTCTGCCTGTGTCTCTGCCTCTCTCTCTCTCTCTCTCTCTCTCTCTGTGTGACTATCATAAATAAATAAAAATTAAAAAAAAAAAAAAGCCAAGCAATCCAATTTTAAAAGGGTTGAATATTGAATATTAAAAGAATCGAAAGCAGGCAGGCACTCAAATAGAAATTTGTACACTTGTATTCATATCAGCATTATTCACAAAAGCCAAAAGATGAAAGTGATTCAAATGTCTATCAATAGAAGAATACACTAAATATGTATTATAATGGAATTTTCCATTATAATGGAATATTCGTTTAAAAAATCCTGACACATGGATGAACCTTGATGACATTATGCTAAGTGAAATGTGCTAGTCATCAAAGGATAGATACTGTATGACCTATACACTTATATGATTCCTGCAGGAGTCAAATTCATAGAAACAGAAATTAGAATAGTGGTTGCCACTGGGGCAAGGAAGGACTGAATCGGTTATTGTTTAGCAGGTACAGATTTTCAGTTTGGGGAAATGAAAAAGTTCTGGAGATAAGTGGCGGTGATGGTTGCACAACAATGTTAATGTACTTAATGTCACAAAACTCTACTCAAAAGTGGTAAATTTTATGATATAGATATTTTACCACAGTGAAAAAAAACAGGTTTTTGCATGACTGGTTCTTATTCTTCAGTTTTCAGCTCAAATGGTATTTCCTCAAGGAAGGCTCCCATTATTCTATGTAATTTCCTTATATGACATATCACTTTCTGAAAGGGATCATATCTATATCTATTTATCATTTGTCTTCATTAGAATGTAAACTTCCTAAGGATAAGGCCTTTGTCTAATTCAAAGCTATATCCTAAGACTTGGTTCTTGGCACATGGTAGATGCTTAATAAATATTTGTAGACTAAACTACAGTTGACCCTTGAACAACATGAGTTTGAACTGTGTGCATCCACTAACATATGGATTTTTCCAAAAAATATATTGGAAAATTTTTGGAGATTTACAACAATTTGAAAAAACTCACAGATAAACTGCATAGCCTAGATATATCAAGAAAATTAAGAAGTTAGATATGTCATGAATGCAAAAAAATATATGTAGATACTATTTTGTAATTTACTATCATAAAATATACACAAGTCTATTATAAAAAGTTAACATTTGTCAAAATGAATGTGCACAGGGGTGCCTGGGTGGCTCAATTGGTTAAGCATTCTACTCTTGGTTTCAGCTCAGGTGGTGATCTTAGGGTCATGAGATTGATCCCTGTCCAGGCCCACACTCAGTGTAGAGTCTCTCTCGCTCCCCCTCTTCCTCTGCCCCTCCCCTTACTCTCTCTCTCAAATAAATACATCTTTTTTTTTAAATTTTAAAAAAATATTTTATTTATTTATTCATGAGAGACACACACAGAGAGAGAGGCAGAGATACAAGCAGAGGGAGAAGCAGGCTCCATGCAGAAGCCCAACGTGGGACTTCATCCCGGGTCTCCAGGATCATGCCCTGGGCCAAAGGCAGGCGCTAAACTGCTGAGCCACCCAGGCATCCCAATAAATATATCTTTAAAAAAAAAAAAAAAAAGTATGTGCACTGGGATGCCTGGGTGGCTCAGTGGTTAAGCATCTGCTCAGGGCATGATCCTTGGGTCCCAGGATCGAGTCCTGAATCAGGCCACCCGCAAGGAGCCTGCTTCTCCTTCTGCCTATGTTTCTGCCTCTCTCTGTGTGTCTATTATGAGAAAGTAAATAAAATCTTTAAAAAACAGTATGTGCACAAACACAGACCATACATGATGCCATTTGTGATCAAGAGAAATGTAAGCAAATGCAAAGATGCAGTATTAAATCATAACTACATAAAACTAACACTAGTACATACTATACACTGCAAGAATTTTATAGCCACCTCTCCTAGCTATGGTGGTGAGCTCGAGTGTTGCCAATATCCATTTAAAATGCTGTGTTAAAATAATAATCTCTGTATGACCCGTTTGTCTCTCCAGTATATTGTGTATCACAGTAAAATGTATTTTCTCACAGTTCTCCCATATTTTTCACCATGCTTAGTGCAGCATTGTAATCCTTGAAAAACACTATGGGACTCATATGAAGTGCCACTGATGATGCTCAAAGTGCTTGCAAGAAACAGAGGAAAGTCAGGATATTACAAGAAAAAGTTGAGTTGCTTGATATGTACTGTAGATTGAGGTCTGTGGTGTGGTTGCCTGTTATTTCAAGATAAATGAATCCAGCATAAGAAGCATTAGAAAAAAAGAAAAGAAATTTGTGGGGATCCCTGGGTGGCTCAGCGGTTTAGCGCCTGCCTTTGGCCCAGAGCACGATCCTGGAGTCCCGGGATCGAGTCCCACATCGGGCTCCCGGCATGGAGCCTGCTTCTCTCTCCTCCTGTGTCTCTGCCTCTCTCTCTCTCATAAATAAATAAATCTTTAAAAAAATTTTAAAAAATTTGTGAAACTGTCACTGTCGCTATACCAGTGAGGGTGAAAACTTGGCACTTTGTGCAAAATACCTTTTTACCTCATTTTGAAAATGCAGCTCTTATTTGAGTACAAGATTAGTATACGAAAGGTATACCTATAGGCTCTAATATGATTCTAGAAAGTGGGGTCATTATATGACAACTTATAGCAAAAGGAAGATGAAAGATCTAAAGCTGGAGAACTTAATGCCAGCAAAGGATGGTTTGATAATTTTAGCAAGAAGTTTGGCTTAAAAGATGTCAACAGGAGAAGGAGCTTCTGCCAACCAACAGGCAGCCAGGTGAGTTCTCAAACCCACTAAGAAAATCATTGAGGAAAAAAAATATCTGCCTTAACAGGTTTTTAATGCAGACCAAAGTGCCCTATTCTGAAAAAAAGTGTCACAAAGGACATTTATTACTAGGGAAGAAAAGCAAGCACCAGGATTTAAGGCAAGAAGGAATAGGCTAACTGCTGTTCTGTGCAAGTGCAGTGGGGGTTTATGATCAAGACTGCCTTATCTATAAAACTGCTAACCCTTGAGCTGTGAAAGGGAAAGATAAACACCAGCCACCACTGTTTTGGTTGTACAAGAAAACCTAGACAAGGAGAACCCTTTTTTCTGGATTGGTTCCATCAATGCTTTGCTCCTGAAGTCAGGAAGTACCTTGCCAGGAAGGGACTGCCTTTTAATGTTCTTTTGATTTTGGGCAATGCCCCTGTCCACCCAGGACCCCATGAGTTCAACATCAAAGGTGTTGAGGTGGTCTACTTGCCCTCAAATTCAATCTCTAGCTCATGGCATCATAAGGACCTTTAAGGCTCATCACGCATAGTACTTTAAGGAAAGGATTGTCAACACTATGAAAGAGAACTACAAGAGAGAGCACGTCATGAAAGCCTGGAAGGATCACCCCACTGGAGATGCCATTGTTGTTATAGAAAAAGCCATGAAAGCCATCAAGCCCCAAACAATAAATTCCTGCTGGTGAAACTGTGCCCAGATGCTGTGCAAAACTTCACAGGAATTATAACAAAGCCAATCAAGGAAATCATGAAAAAGATTGTGGATATGGATATGGGGAGGGGGTGGAAAAGTGGAGGAAGGTTGTGGTAAAGGGTTTCAAGATCTGGATCTTGGAGAAATTTAAGAGCCAATAGACACCACACCAGAGAAATTAACAGAAGATGACCTGATGGAGATGAGTGCTTCCAAACCAGTGGCAGACAATGAAGAGGAGGATGTTGAAGAAGCAGTGCCGGGAAACAAACAGATGTTAAACAATCTGGCAGAAATGTTCTGATTATTCAAGACTGCTTTTGAGTTCTTTCACAACATGGACACTGAAATTAAGCAAATGGTGGAAGGATTGGTATTGTTTAGAAACATATTTAGAGAAAGGAAAAAGCAAGTATGTCAGGCAGAAATTACATGTATTTCCATAAAGTTACACCAAGTGTGCCTGCCCCTCCTGCCTCACCTTCCGCCTCCTCCACTTCTACTACCTCTGCCACCTTGACACAGCAAGACCGATTCCTCCCCTTCTTTTTTTTTCCCTCTCCTTCTTCTTCCTCAGTCTATTCAACATGAAAATGACAAGGAGGACCTTTGTGATGGATTGCTTCCACTTAATAGTAAATAGTTATCATGCCATAAGTTAATAAACAGCTGTTGAGTATGCATGCGAGTGTCTGTGTGAAAATTGAGTAACTGTACAAGAGCTGTATGGAGACATTTTGTGTCCTTATCATCATCATTGCCTGAGTATTCATTGTGTACAACGTTGTATGCAAGAATTGTATGGAAGTGGGTAGCCTATCCTTACACAGGCATAAGATGAGTGATATTTAATGTAAAATTAATATTTTTTTTAATTTTTTAATTTATTTATGATAGTCACAGAGAGAGAGAGAGGCAGAGACACAGGCAGAGGGAGGAGCAGGCTCCATGCAGGGAGCCCGATGTGGGATTCGATCCCGGGTCTCCAGGATCGCGCCCTGGGCCAAAGGCAGGCGCCAAACTGCTGTGCCACCCAGGGATCCCGTAAAATTAATATTGTGGTAGTTTTCTTACTGTTTTACAACTTTGCCTTCAACAAATTACATTATTATATAGTATGCTTCTGTCTCTGTCTCTCTCAATTGGAATAACTATGTATCAGGCTATTATTACAAGTAAGTGGTTTTTAAAAAAATGTACCAATGTTTCCAATACTGTATTATGAGGGGCCTCTGGCTGGCTCAGTAGGTGGAGCATGCAATTCTTGATCTTGGGGTCGTGAGCTCAGGCCTTACATTGGGTCTAGACCCTAGATTAAAAAAGGAACAATACTGTATTATGAATATGACTATAATACTATATGCCATAAAAATTCTATAGTGATTCATTCATTATGTATTGGCTAGGCTACCATGAAGCAATCATATCAATTATACTAAGCTATCATAGAGCAATCGTATTGTTGCTTCTCCATTATCAATGCATGAATCATTATATCTGTAAATAAATATGATTTCTTCATATTATCTCTTCATAGGGCACCTGGATGGCTCAGTGGTTAAGCATCTGCTGTTGGCTCAGGTCGTGATTCTGGGGTCCTGGGATCAAGTTCCACATCGGGGTCCCCCACAGGGAGACTGCTTCTCCCTTTGCCTCTCTCTCTGTGTATCATGAATAAATAAATAAAAATCTTTAAAAATATATATATATATATCCCACCTCTTCTTTATTTATTCATCAGTCAACGGATATTATATATATATATAATTTATATATTGGAATATAATGATAATATATATAATGGAATATTACTCAGCCATAAAAAGAGAATGAAATCTTGCCATTTACAGTGATGTGGATAGAGCTACAGGGTATAATGCTAAGCAAAATAAGTCAGTCAGAGAAAGACAAACATCAAATGTGGAATTTAAGAAACAAAACAAATGAGCAATGGGGAAAAAAAAGAGAGAGACAAACCAAGAAACTTACCCTTAATTATAGAGAATAAAATGATGGTTACCAGACGGGGGGGTGCATGGGGGGATGTGTTAAATTGGTGATGGGGATGAAGGAGTGCACTTGTCATAATGAGTACTGGGTATTGTATGGAAGTGTTGAATCTATATTGTACACTTGAAACTAATATTTTACTCTGTGTTAACTAACTGGAATTTAAATAAGAATTTGAAAAGATAATATTGAGATAGGCACTGAGAGATGATTCATCTTGTAAATAGACAATATAAACTCACAGTATCAATAACAGTACAGTACTATAAATGTATTCTGTCTTCCTTATGATTTTAATAACATTTTCTGTAGCTCACTTTTTTGTAAGGATACAGTATCTAATACATATAACATGAAATATGGTAATCAACTGTTCCTTGTAAGCTTCTGGTTGACAGTTAGCTATTAGTAGCTAAGGTTTTAGGGAGTCAAAAGTTGGATTTTCAAATGCTCTGGTGGTGGTACCCCCAACCCTTGAGTTGCTCAAGGGTCAACTATAATAAAAACAGCTTAATGAGAAAAGAGAAAGGGCTCCACCTGGAGGTTATATTAATAAGTATAATTCTGTGGGAGTTTTAAATGTACAATACTCAAAAGTCAAAGCCAAACAGAAAATTTAACTTCAATAGTATTAGCTGTGATAATGGAGTGAGAAGTCATGAAGGAGAAATGAATCAAACATTTTTGTATAAACGATTTCCATATGAACTCCCTTCTCAGTCTCCAAATTCTCAGGACTTAAGCAATTCCTCTAGTTCCTCTCCTTGTATCACCCTTTCATTTACTTACTGTTTATGGATGCTTTCATGCTACAATACCAGAATGGAGTGGCTGCTACAGCAACTGCATGGCCCACAATCCTAAAGTATTTGCTCTCTAGCTTTTTCAGAAAAAGCTTGCCAATGGATCCCTACTGCAGATAAAGATAATAGACTGGGAGTATTTGTTTACTATTCTCCAGGAATTTCATATTCATTCAAATAAATTTAGAAATATTTGTTGAGCACCTGCTGTTTCAGGCACTGTCCTAGGCACCAAGGACAAACCAGTGAATGGAATAGAACCTATTCTCATAAAGCTCACTTTCTAGTGGAAGAAGAGAGATAATAAACAATAACCTAATGAATAATACAGTGTATTAGAAAGTGAGAATGGCTAGAGAGAAAAGCATAGTAAGGGAAGGGGTAATTAGGTAGGCAAGAGAGGTTTCACAATTTTATCTATCTATCTATCTATCTATCTATCTATCTATCTATCTATCATCTATTTATTGAGAGCATGCATATGCATGCATGAGCAATGGGGGAGGGGCAGAGGGAGAGATTTTTTTTTTTTTGAAAGGAGAGAGAGAGAGAGAACATGAGTGAGGAGGGTCAGGGAGGGGCAGAGGGAGAGGGAGAAGCAGATTCTCTGCTGATCAGGGAGCCTGACTCAGAGCTAGATCCCAGGACCCCAAGATCATGACCTGAACTGAAAGCAGACACTTAATGGACTGAGCCACCCAGGTACCCCAGAGAGAGAAAATCTTAAGCAAGCTCCACGCTCAGTGTGGAGCACAATGCAGGGCTTGATCTCATGATTCTGAGATCATGACCTGAGCTGAATTCAAGAATTGGATGCTTAACCAAGGTGCCCCAGGTCTTGCAATTTTAAATAGAGTGGAGGAAAGCATTTAGGTAGAGGAAATGGAGGCAGGAGAATGTCTACATGTTAGAGAAATACCTAGGAAGCCAGCATGGATGGAGGAACCATTCCTTTCCATGGTCCCCACCCCCATGCACTCTGGCTCTGTGCAATATTGGCTGCTGGTTTATGGCATACATCCTGTGCTGTAGGACAACATCCTAACATTACATGGTGCCCCAGCTGGCACTATAATTGAGGTTTCAACAGGCCAGATCACTGTTTTATCAAGCCAGCTGGTTCTGTACAATGGAAGTATGTGGTGGATTTTGAAAGCATGAGCCCACTTCTAAACCTGTTTGTTCATAACATATGCCTATGGTCAGAGACAGTTGTGTGGGATACCATGGCCATGGATGAGACATTCCGTAACTTCATGATAGTAGTATTGGCAGAAGCTCTGTAGGCAGAGAAAGCACATTTTTATCTAGAGTATGCAGCTATGCTCAGGAGAGCATAAAGAATGTTTCTCTTTATGAGGGAAGAGTTCATCATAATCAACTGCCACTAAGTAGCCACCTGTCACCCGGAGAGTGGTGCCATATCAGTGCTTTAGTATTGGCTTCTGCTGCTGGCAGATTGAGCACTCAGTAGTAGATTGAGCTGTCCCTCAGGCAGGACAGCCTGGGGGAGGTGAAAACCATGTTATTAGTTCACACTTCCCTCTATGCTGCTCTGGCCATATTGTGTATAGACAGGTTGAGCAAGCATTGGGATGCCTGGAGAAGGAAGCTTCCTTACATTTGCAAAACAGATTCCCTTGATCATCTGATTTTTGACAGCCTCCACCATCATGGGTATTCTCTATTGGATGTATACATGGCACTGAAATATTCTCTCACTCCAAGAGTACCATACACAGTCCATCTTGTCATCAATTTTTCAATTAGTTCCTTCCTAGCTCCCAGCTGGTCATCCAATCCAGTAGCCACTGCCCATAAATAATTATAGGTCTTTGTACCTCACACCATAAGACAAACAACCAGAAATACCCCTCAAAATTCTGTCGACTTGGAGGATTTCCCTTCATCATGGTCTTCTGTGGTCATGCCTGAGTGAATGGTGGTAGAGCGGTCATCCACCTTTGGCAGTGTAGTATCAGGTATAGATCCATCTGAGGACTAGACCAAAGATTCATTCTCTTCTGTGAAAAGCTCACTGGGAATTCCCCAAGAGGACTCCCATATAGGTTAAGGAAAAGATAAAAAAGTGATAGAAAAAGATATCTTGGTAGTTGGAAATGACTGGTTCTACATATTCCTTGTGCTTCTGGGTCTGTTAGGACCTGGTCTCCTCTATACTACTTCCATTTTACAGTGGAAATGTTGTTGTGTACATCCAGCTTTGTGGTTCATGATGGGAAGTTCAAGTTGTATAGCCACTTGGTATTGTGTGGTAATATGTTCAGTCTCAAAAACTAGGACCAGTAGCCAGCCAGGAGCTGCTTTTCAAGGGGAGAATATTTGTCATCAGAGGAGGTGTAGCCTTACCAAACATCTAGAGGTCTGTTGTGACCATCCTACTGTAGCCTGCCTCAAGCTATATATACAATCTCTCTCTTCAACAAAATACTTCTAATACCATTTGGTCTGCCAGGTCGTAGGGCTCAAGTGTCAGGGTAGCTTCTTTTGAAGCCTTGACATGTATCTGGCCCCACTCAAAAATGGTAGCTTTAGAAGTTATCAAGTGGTTTGGAGCAGCATGCTAAAACAGCATATGATGCCTACCAATTTGAAAGAAGCAAGTATGGTGGGTTTTGTTTTTTTTTTTTCCTTCATGGTGAGAAGTACAAGGTACAGTAACTTGCTGTCTCGTTTTAGAAGGGCTATTCTAAGGTTCCCCAAATGATGGAGACTCTACAAATATCACTGATGTGTAGACCTATTAAACAACAATCTCTATTCTTGGTATTAATCCCTGCAATTCTCTCAGGGATGTGGTGTAACTTTGTTACTTTTTGGTTCATGTCTTGGTACACAGGAAGCAGGAGCAGGAGTGGGATGGCAGTTCCAGGGGATTCTCTTTGATGCATCCTGCCATCATAGCTGTTACTCCATGTGGGGTCCAATGTTAGACGAACTTAGGCCAAGACTCTATCTGGTCATCTCCATAAGGTGCTACTCTGAATTTTTGAACTTGGTGGCATTTTGTGTTCCTGGGAGTCAATGTCATTTCAGAAGCAGTATCTAATAATTCCCAGAATCACTGGGTATTTTCTTTCCCCTAATGTATAGTCACCAAGCAAATCTCTCTGAGGCAATACTATCTAAGGTGTCTCTCTGTACCTATAACCCTTACCTTCACTTAGAAACTCATTAAAAATGAAAATTCAGGGATCCCTGGGTGGCGCAGCGGTTTGGTGCCTGTCTTTGGTCCAGGGGGTGATCCTGGAGACCCGGGATCGAATCCCACATCGGGCTCCCGGTGCATGGAGCCTGCTTCTCCCTCTGCCTGTGTCTCTGCCTCTCTCTCTCTCTCTCTCTGTGTGACTATCATAAATAAATAAAAAATTTTTAAAAATCCATATTTATAAAAAAAAAAAAATTCAGGGACACCTGGGTGGCTCAGACGTTGAGCACCCATTTTGGGCCCAGGGTGTGACCCCGAGGACCCAGGATTGAGTCCGGCATCGGGCTCCCTGCATGGAGCCTGCTTCTCCCTCCGCCTGTGTGTCTGCCTCTCTCTCTGTGTCTCTCATGAATAAATAAATAAAATCTTAAAAAAAAAAAAGAAAGAAAGAAAGAAAGAAAGAAAGAAAATTCAGGGCAGCCCGGGTGGCTCAGCGGTTTAGCACAACTTTGGCCCAGGGCCTGATCCTGGAGACCCGAGATCGAGTCCCACGTTGGGCTCCCTGTGTGGAGCCCTGCTTCTCCCTCTGCCTGTGTCTCTGCTTCTCTCTCTCTCTCTCTCTCTCTCTCTCATGAATAAATAAATAAAATCTTTAAAAAAAGAAAAAAGAAAATTCAGAGGCATTACACAGTCTCACTAAGTCAGAATCCCTGGGAGTGAGCCTCAAGAATCAGTGTTGTAATGGGTTCTTAGCACATTTAAAGAGGCACTGGCTTAGATTAGTAGTTCTCAGCAAAGAGTGATTTGCCCCCCAAATAAGGCTGACAAATAACATAGGGATCCCAGTTAAATTTAAATTTCAGATAAGGGGTAAGTTTGAGTCTGAATTTCAAATTTAATCTGTGTTTTTATTTGCTAAATCTGGTAACCCTACTCTCCAGAGGATATTTGGTCACATGTTAGCAAACATTTTCGTTGTCACAACTGGGGAAAAGGGTATGTGTGTGTTACTGGGTTAGAGACTAGATATGCTACCAAACATCCTACAATGTACAGAATAGCACCCCCAAAACAAAGAAATATCCTGGTCAAAATGTCAGTAGTACAGAGGTTGAGAAATGCTGGCTTGGAGGAAGATTTATGGTATATTTATGCCTACGGCTATGTCATGGGATCTTTTCTCAGAGCCTCCCAGATTTTCCCCCTCATTGGGGCTCTTAGTCTCTGAACTGACTTAGGTCTGGGTATTGGGTACAAAGCATACTTTGGCAACTTGAGTTAGGTTCCACCTAGCTGACTTAGATTTTATATATATATATATCAAGCAGCATCTTAGTATGCTGCCAGTGTATGATTTCTTTGGACTCCCAAATCAATGAGCCACTGACAAAACACGGATTATATGCCCCATCTGTGGCTTGTTGTGGTCATTGCTCCATGTTGTTTCTAACAGTTCAGTGCTATGCAGGGCCTTTACCATGCGGAATCCTTATAGTCCCACTGAAATAAGGGCCTACATTTCCACCCCAGCCTCTTATGCCAATGTCTCCGACCTGCAGAGCTCCTCAAGGGCGCTGGTGCCTGCCTCACTAATGCATTTCCTAATGTCTTGGTGAAGAGTTTCTTTTAGACCTTCCCAGAGGGGCCTAGTCATGAGGTAGTTTAGGAGGTAGAACATTATGGAACCATTCCTGTTTTCCTGAAACTTGCATTCCTTTTTCTACAGTATGCTAGAACATTTCTGGCAGTTCAACCTCATTAACTGTGTTATTGTGGAATCCTGGCTTTTATTAGCTGACCTTTTCAAACTGTTAGCACTGTTTCCATTATTCCAGCCAACATGTTATACTCCAAACCCTGCACCCATGTCAGTGATCTTGGCTTGATTGAGTATATTTATCCCCATTGGCTTAACACCTTTAGAATCTATACCTTCAGCTGCTCCCCAGACATCTGCTGACACATGTTGGTAAAATCATGCAGCTCTGTTAGGGAATAGGCTGCCTCCTCCTGGGGCAGGCTGGTGCTGCTCTCTCAGAGGTATGGTTCTAATTTCTATTGGTGCATAACAAAATTCTCTGAAACTGAGAGGCCTAAAACAACACTAGTTAAGTGGATTTGAGAGAGGATGGGAGAGGGATTGGAGAAACAAATATAGAGAATTCCTTTGAAGAGTTTTGTTGTAAAAGAGCAGAGCAATACATCAGTGGTTGTAAGATAGATGAAGAGAGATGTTGAAGATGAAAGAAATTAAAAAATAGCATGGTTGCATGCTGTTGGGAATGAGCCAGTAGTAAGAGATAGAAATGGTATAGACATATAGATACATCAGTATATAATATATAGATACATAGATATAGATAGTGTATATATATATCTATATACCATATCCACATTCATATCTTTTTTTTTAAAGATTTTATTTATTTATTCATGAGAGCACAGAGAAAGAGATAGAGAGAGAGGCAGAGACACAGGCAGAGAGAGAAGCAGGCTCCATGCAGGGAGCCCGACGCGGGACTCGATCCTAAGTCTCCAGGATCATGCCCTGGCCTGAAGGCGGCGCTAAACTGCTGAGCCACCCAGGGATCCCCTCCACATTCATATCTATATGTGATGATGAGTAAGAGAATTTAAGGGACTTACTGCAAAGTGGAGACATTGACTTAGGCCTTAGACAGGAGCATGGACATTCATCTAGGCCAGAGTAATAGGAAGGAAGGCAGAGTATGCTGGTAGGTAGGCAGATATGGTAGAATCTGGAAGTCTCTTTTGGCTGCTTCAGTTTTCTCAATAAAGTAGGAAATAAGGCTACCTACTGAGTATGATTATGGGAGGAGGTATCAAATAGGAAGAAGACATTGCGACATTGAAATAGGAGAAGAGAAGAGTAAATGGTCTAGGGGAGTATAGTTGCTGGGCACCACTGAGAGTCCTAGCACCAAGATTCTTTTTTTTTTTTTTTTCTTAAGTAAGCTTCATGTCTAATGTAGAGCCCAATGTGGGGCTTGAGCTCATGACCCTGAGATCAAGACCTGAGCCAAAATCAAAAGTCAGATGCTAACCAACCCTGGCACCCTGGCAGCCAAGCCACCCTGGCACCCCCCAGCATTAGGATTCTTGATGATGAATTTAAAATCAGATGAATCATTATTCTTATGTGTTTTTCTCTACCCACATTCAGTGGCAGGGATGTAGGGATAGAGTGGGGGAGATGTGGATTTAAGGAAGAGTTTGTAGTTGAGTCAAGCAAATGGCAATGCAAAAGAAGAGCAAGGGACGTTGAAAGTGTTTGCTAGAGTATTATTATAATAAATAATCATGGAATTTCATTTGATATGGAGACTAAAGTGAACAGCGAGGGATGAGGCACAGGGAAGTATTGGCAAAATTAATAGATTGTACATTCTTGGGGGGGGGGCAAAGGTTTGTTGGAGTTGGGTTACTAGAAGGAGGTGGGTGGAAAGATGGGATTTGGTGGTCAGAGGACAAGATGCATAAGATGATACTAGTAATGACAGTGTTTATGGTGTGACCTGGGAGTGTACAATTGAGCCAGGGTGGAGAACAAAGCATTGTCTAGGTCCAGCGTGTTGGAAAAATGATCTGTGTATTGAACTCACCAGGTAGCAAAAGAGAAGTAGTGTTAGTGAGAGTGACAGTGTACCAGGAACTGAAGTTACTCATAAATGGAGCAGAAGGATCCTGGAGTCTAAAGTTAGCAGCAACCATGAAAGGCAGTCAGTGATAAAGTCTGAGGACATGAAATTCAAAGCTGAGATCTTAGTGGGGAAATTAGTAGTAGATGATCCACTTTGGGATGTTCACATTTTGTGGTGATTTCTCCTCCCCAAATAAGCAATATCAGAATGTGAAATTCTCCAATGCAACCTTAAGAAAAATGCATCTCCAGAAAGACTTCATGCTTTAAACCCCAGAGGGCGCCAGAGTCTAGCTTTTCATCTAAGGTAGGCCAACCATAATTAACTTTTTTTTTTTTTTTAATTTTTATTTATTTATGATAGTCACAGAGAGAGAGAGGTGCAGAGACACAGGCAGAGGGAGAAGCAGGCCCCATGCACCGGGAGCCCGACGTGGGATTCGATCCCGGGTCTCCAGGATCGCGCCCTGGGCCAAAGGCAGGCGCCAAACCGCTGCGCCACCCAGGGATCCCCATAATTAACTCTTGAGAGTGAAAGGGACACAATAATTACTTGAGGCACTACCTGTAAGCTTGGGCTTTGGTATGCAAACAAAGACATATGCTCACTCTGCCCTGCACAATATGAAATTATGGCCAGTTTAATTAAGAGCCAACTCAACTCTAATTCTGAGAATCACTGTAAATATTTTTGACACACAGATTAGAAAGACAAAAATGACCAAACTTACTTTTGAAGAGAAGATCAAGAAAGACTTTCTTCTCCACCCCACCTCCCTGATTATATTTATTGCCTCCCCCATGTTTCCCTGCAGTGAATCCTAGTTTGACTATATCTTTAAGTAAGAGAATTGCTTTCTTCCCTCAGAGAATCTTGGTCATTTAAAAGTAATCTGAAATGTCCTTTCAAGTCCCATAGTTCTTTTCTATGTATCTTTTTTTTTTTTTAAGATTTTATTTATTTATTCATGAGAGACGCACACAGAGAGAGAGAGGCAGAGACACAGGCATAGAGAGAAGCAGGCTCCATGCAGGGAGCCTGATGTGGGACTCCATCCCGGGTCTCCAGGATCAGGCCCTGGGCTGAAGGCAGGTGTTAAACCACTGAGCCACCCAGGGATTCCTCTATGTATCTTTTATCTTCTATAGTACTGAGTGTCAAAAAGAAGACCACAGGCCCAAAATGGATTTGCTGAGGTTAGGAGCCCTAGATCAGTAAAACTAAGACTTAATACCTAACCTAACTATAGTTTCAGTTCCACCAGGAATATAACCTTTAACCAGTTGGCATGCATTTTCAGGGTCAGCTCTTGGAAATTTACTTATAGACTCCTCCGTTCCCTTTTGTAGGATGATCTTGCCTAAAACAGTGCTTTCTTTACTCATAATTACCCCCTCCCCCTTCTCTGCCTTTAAAAACCTTTCCTTTTCTGTAGTGTAGTGGAGCTGCCCTCTGGAGGATGGGATGGTGCCTGATTCATGAATCCATTAATAAAACCAATTAGATCTTTAAAATGTACTGGGTTGAATTTTTGTTCTTTAACAATGATAATTATTTCCATACTTGTTTATTTCTTCTTCTAGACATGACTTACATGCTGAGAACATTAAAAAAATTGATGCTGAAAATGGTTCCTCTGAAGGGTTCTGTGTATTATGTCTCTCCTTTCTTAATAAGCCAAACTATCCTTTCTTCTTAGTAAGCTCAAATAAAATCAACTCTTGCATATGTTATCCCACCTATGTATCTTTGTATCTTCTTTCTTTCTTTCTATCTATCTATCTCTAGCTGTCAGGAACACAGTATTAACCTTATGGAACTTATTTCTACCATTCCTTTTGCTTTGGCGCTACACCCTTCATCATTACTGAATGGAGGTTAATGTAAATAGTAGCACAAGAAAAGAAGTGGGAAGGGAAGGCTGCTGGGGAGAATACTTTAAAATCAACTACAAATGGGTTTCGTACAAACTATAACTACACCTTTTTTGGGTCTCTAATACAAAAATACTAGATTACTCAAATCTTAACATATATTCATTTGTAATTTGATCAAAAGACATTTAACTACCAATTCATACAGGAATCAACAAAGTTCTAAACCTATCTGAGACACACAAAGTAATACTCTTATAGAGAGTGCTTAGATTTTTTTAAAAAAAAGAAGGGTCTTTAGATATATATGAAGAGGGGGTCTACAATAAAGGCATGAACATGAGAAACGTATTCAGTCTTATTAGAACCAGATCAAAAAGTTATTGACAATTGAGGGAAAGGGTGAATACCAGAGGGATTTTTGTTTGCTTATTTGTTTTGTCCTTAGGTTATTTTTGGACAAGAAAGAATTCAGTATATTGCAAATACTGTATTCTTCTTGAATCTAAAATTCATCATTTTATTATTATTTTATATACCAACAATATAATTCCTGTTAATTAGACTGAAAAAAGTTTACCTTTTACTTATAATTTTTATTTTCTATTTATTGAACTTTGATTAGAGATATTTAGATTAAAAAAAATCATACCAAAAAAGAAAAATAAAAAACTTGGTTATTCCTAAAACTTCTTCACTTCAGAGACTAACTCTTCTGAATCACTTTTGACTTATTCACAGATGTCTCTGTTTTTTCACACAACAGTGACCTCTGTGCCTTCAAGAATATTGGGAATACAGCTACTTAAACTAACCCATAAAAGAACTAAAAGCCATTGTTGCTGGACTGGTCAGCTGTTTTGCGGTTTATACAGAGCTGGACTGCACTAAATACCCAGGGACATTGCTAAATATATGACCTCACCTCCTTCTGAGAACTATATAATTCTTAGAGGGGAAAACAGGATCCACTACTCTTTTAGTGATTTTCGTCCAAGTTACTGATGACCATTCTACAAGTTTTGATCCTGATACTTTTAATGTTCAGGCCTGCACAGGCAATGACTGTCGTGCAGGCCATGCAATGATCTCACAACTATGTCGTGATTGCCGCCTGGCCAACAGTAATTGTAAGATGCCATTGATTTAAAAACTCATTGTGATTTTAGGGATGTTAAGGTGGAAGAAAAATGTGCATCTTAGAATCAACAGATATGGTAGGTAATTTTTATTAAGGTCCCATTTAAGCCTCTTGTTTCTATCTTCTCCAGGAAGCATGAGAATTTCCAAATTATTAAAGGTAGAAAAAAATGTTGTAATGAGCAAATGAAAACCAAGGCAGAAAAGGAAAGAGTAAGAGAACACGAAACAAAAAATTATTATGACCTCTAAACGTAAATGTTACTTCCCCTGTGAAGCTTCCACCCCTCACCTCAGCTTCCTAGGAGGGAGAGGAGAGGGGACATGGGCTCTAAGTTCTGGGACTTCCTACCTATTAGTCCCAGAGAAACTTATCAAATGTCTTTGATCCTGTTTCCTTACCTGTAAAATAGGAATAACAGTGTTCACCTTTCCTAGTGTTTGTGAGTGTTAAATGAGGTTCTGTCTCAACAAAGTTTTCTTCTTTGAGCTGCTAAGCTTATGTGTATCATTCATGAGGCATATATTTCACCTAGTATCTTTGCTTGTACACTTTTATATTTTCCTCTCTTTAGACGATAAATTTCTTGAGAATAAGAACTGTCTCATTCCACCATGCTTTGCATATTGCAGGTACCCAAATTAGATGTGCTGAGTTAATGTATTAAATATATCCCGGTGTGCCAAAATAATTTTTATATGTGATTACAGAACCACTGTGTAATCAAGGCCTTCATCAAAAACTCAGTTTCAGGAACATGACCCTCACAACTGATCCTGGATTGAGTTTACTTTAAAATTATCACCATTCATGTGTTCATTTGTACCCCAAAGCTGGTGCTTCTTGGAGAAATTTCAAGTTATGCCAATAGCCAGGAGGACATGGTCCAAGCAACATAGCTAATAAGTTTGGCTTGTCAAAATTCTGACATGGTTATCGAAGAGATGGTACATGGATATATGGGCACAGAGAAAGAATGAGGACTAGGAAGGATAAAGATCATAAGAGCCACCTGTACCAAACTAGTCATACTTCTTTCTAGAATAGTGGTTTACCTTGTTAATGGAGGGTTTTTTTGTTTTGTTTTGTTTTAATATTTTATTTATTTATTTATTTGAGGAGAGAGAGAAAGAGCACACCAAGGGAAGGGTAGAGGGAGAGGGAGAAGCAGACTCTGCTGAGCAGGGACCCTGATGTGGAATTGATCCTAAGTCTCTGAGGTTGTGACCTGGAGCCGAAGGCAGACACTTAACTGACTGAACCACCCAGGCGTCCTTCTTAAAGAAGATTAATCTGGAGTATAGTTCCCATAGAATATCAAAGAGACAACCTAAAAAATAGTGACTGATGCTGGAAATAAAATACAAAGTTATGGGGCCATTTTCTACTTCTTCTAATACAGTTAAAATTTATTTAAAATTACTGAAAAAACAGTGTAGTCAGTCATCAAATGCAATCATTCATTAGTGGTTTCTTCTGTAGAGGGTACCTTTGGAAAGGCTTGACTTTGAGAATTGCTAGTGAAAATAGATGCATTTTCATTTCATGCTGGCAAATGATTTAGAAAATTGCACCTGTTTTTTTGACCTAGCCATGGGCACACTATGCTTAAATAAATGTGATCATTTACAAAACAATGAGAGTTGGCAGTCTTCTGCAGATTGAGGCATGACCTACTACTTTAATCTGTTTTCCACCTCAACCTTTTCCTGACCAGCATAAAAATTTTTTTCTCTTCACTCATTCCAATTAAGAGCAAATTTAAGTTCTCCTCTCTATGCAGTCCCCACATACTCACCATTTCGTGTTGAAATCCTTTTCTGTTAAGGAAACCAGACCATACAAGGCCCAGTCAGTTATTTTCTCAGGAATAAATTTTGGGTCCATGTTAGTACACTAAAGAGGAGCGACATATTGATCAAGTCTACCTTGTCTTACCCCTATACATTATTTCTCAAGGTGTGTGGTCCACAGCTTACCTGTATCAGAATCAGAATCACTTGGTGGCATTTGTCTAAATCTAGATTTCTCTCTCTCTCTCTTTTCTAAAAGTAATCTCAACACCCAACATGAAGCTCAAACTGACAACCCTGAGATCAAGAGTCACATGTTCTACACAACTGAGCCAGCCAGGTGCCCCTGTTTAAATCTAGATTTCTGGCTTATCTACTGAATCAGAATCTCATTTGGAGATGTGAGTGTTTAATAGTCTTAATTTTTGAAAAGCACCCCAAGTGATTCTGAGGTCTAAGCCAACTGTTATGGTTGTATAATTAGTTGTATCAGTTTAAGTTTAGTGTGCCCACAGTTATATTTAAGAATTTGCCAAAAGAGGCAAAGAGCACAGTATAAGGGATTTTGACCCAGCAATTGTTTTCTTCCAAGCAGTCTGTGTTTACTGCTGGAATCATAGAAACAGTTCTATACTGCTCTGTTCTAACTTATAATTAAACTTGTAATTAAAACTTGTAATTAAAAAAAATAAAACAAATAAACTTGTAATTTTTTCTTAAAAGATTTTATTTATTTATTCATGAAAGACACAGAGAGAGAGAGACAGGCAGAGACACAGGCAGAGGGAGAAGCAGGCTCCATGCAAGGAGTCCAATGTGGGACTCAGATCCCAGGACTCCAGGATCACGCCCTGAGCCAAAGGCAGATGCCCAACCACTGAGCCACCCAGGCATCCCACGATAACAATTTTAATTTTAGAATATATGATATTGAGAATTCTCCTGATAACAAGTTAATACCAAGACTATATATTGAAACCATCCAAAGCAAAACTATCTTTTCTTAAAAAAAAAAAAAAGACCTAGTCAACAGTCTGAAAAGACTAGATATTAAAGAAATTGAATCAGTAATTACTAACCTTCCAAAACACAGAGTACATGGCCCAGATGAGTTTACTAGAGAATTCCACCAAACATTTAAGGAAAGATTATACCAACTATCTGCAATATCTTGTAGATAGAAGCCCAGGGAATAGAACCTTGGGATTTATCCAAAATATGCAAGGCTGGTTCAACATTTGGAATAAATTAATGTAATCCATCACATCAATAGGGCTAAAGAAGAGAAATCACATGATCATATCAATAGAGGCACAAAAAACTTGACAAAATCCAACATTCATTCATGATCACAAAATTGGCAAACTAGAAATAGAGGAGAATTCCCTCAACTTGATAAAGAACATCTAAATAAAAAGCCTACAACTAACATACTTAATTGTGAGAAACTAGAAGCTCTCACTCAGTAAGATGAACTAGGCGAGGATGTCCCTTCCCACCACTCATTTTCAACATCATAGTGGAAGTCATAGTGATGCAATAAGACAAGAAAAAGAATAAAAGTTATGCCAGTCTGAAGGAAAACATGAAATTGTCTTTGTTTGCAAATGACATGATTGTCTATGTAGAATATCCAAAGAATCAACAACAACAAAAAATCCTAGGAATAATAAGTGATATAACAAGGTTGCACAATACAAAGTTAATCCAAAATAGTCAACTACTTTCCTATTTACCAGAAACAACCAAGAGTAGTTTGAAATTAAAAACAAAATGCGGGGATCCCTGGGTGGCTCAGCAGCGATCCTGGAGACCCGGGATCGAATCCCACGTCGGGCTCCCAGTGCATGGAGCCTGCTTCTCCCTCTCCCTCTGCCTATGTCTCTGCCTCTGTCTCTCTCTCTCTGTGTGACTATCATAAATAAATAAAAATTTAAAAAACAAACAAACAAAAAAAAAAAACAAACAAAATGCGAGGGATCCCTGGGTGGCGCAGCGGTTTGGCGCCTGCCTTTGGCCCAGGGCCTGATCCTGGAGACCCGGGATCGAATCCCACGTCGGACTCCCGGTGCATGGAGCCTGCTTCTCCCTCTGCCTGTGTCTCTGTCTCTGTCTCTCTCTCTCTGTGTGACTATCATTCATAAATAAATAAATAAATAAATAACCAGTTTAAAAAAAAATGCGATTTACATTAGCATCTCCAAAAAGAAGTACTTAGGTATAAATCTAACAAAATATGAACAAAATCTACATGAGGAAAGCTGTAAAAGTCTGATGAATGAACTCTAAGAATAATTAAATAAATGGAGAAATATTTCATGTTTATGGATAGAAAGATCTAATATTATCAAGATATAAGTTCTTCCCAACTTGATCTATAGATTCAATGCAATTGCAATAAAAATCTAAACAAGTTATTTTATAGTTATCAACAAACTGATTCTCAAGTTTGTAGAGAGGCAAAAGACCCAGAATAGCCAACATAACATTGAAGAAAAAGAAAAAGTAAAAAAGATTGATACCACCTGACTTCAAAATTTACTGTAAAGCTACAATAATCAGGACAGTGTGGTATTATCAATGAAAGAATAGACAAATAGATCATGGAACAGAATAGAGGGCCCAGAAGGAAAACCATGTAAACATAGTCAAATTATCTTTGACAAACAAAGGCAATGCAATGGAGCAAACAAAGATAGTCTTCAATAAATGGCACTGGAACAAATAGACCTTCATATGCAAAAAAAAAAAAAAAAAAAAAAACTAGATAAAGACCTTACACCCTTCACAAAAATTAACTCAAAGTGGATCATAGACCTAAATGAAAGACAAAAAAATCCTGGAAAATAATGCAGGAGAAAAGATAGGTGACATTGGATATGGCAATAACTTTTTAGATATAACACCAAAGGCATGACTCATGAAAAAAATAATGGATAAGCAGTGCTTCATCAAAATTAAAAATACCTGGTCTGCAAAAAACAATATGGGGGGGGGGGAGGTGGTGCTTGGCTGCCTCAGTTGGTTAAGTATCTGACTCATAATCTCAGCTCAGGTCTTGATCTCAGGGTCCTGGGTTCCCGCCCCATGTGGGCTCCATGTTGGGTGTGGAACCTATTAAAAAAACACACACACACAAAAACCAAAAACCAGTATCAAGGAAATGAGGAGACAGACCACAGACTGAGAGAAATTATTTGCAGAAGATATCTGATAGGGATGCCTAGGTGGCTCAGTGGTTGAACATCTGCCTTTGGCTCAGAGTGTGATCCCCGGTCCTGGGATTGAATCCTTTGTCAGGCTCCCCGTGGAGCCTGCTTCTCCCTCTGCCTATTCTCTGTCTCTATGTGTCTTTCATGAATAAATAAAATAAAATCTTAAAAAAAGATATCTGATAAAGAGCTATTATCCAAAATATACAAAAACCACTTAAAACTCAACACTAAGAAAACAAACAACCTGATTATAGTATGGGCAGTAGACCTGAATGGACACTGCGCCAAAGAAGACATACAGATGGTAAATAAGGATATGAAAAGATGCTCCACACCACATGTCATTATGGAATCAGAAATTAAAACAACAAAGAGAAAAACAACAACAACAACAACAACAAAGAGATGCTCCTACTAGAAAGGCCAAAATCCAAGACACTGACAACACCAAGTGCTGAGCAGGATGTGAAGAAATAGGAACTCTCATTCATTTCTGGCAGGAATGCAAATTGGTACAATGACTCGAAAACAGTTTGACAAATCCTTATGTAACTAAACATACTCTTACCACAGAATCCAGCAATTATCTTCCCTAATATTTACCCAGATGAGTTGAAAAATTGTCCTCACAAAAACCTGAATGTAACTGTTTATAGCAGTTTATTCATAATTGTTAAAACTTGAAAGCAGGGGTGCCTGGGTGGCTCAGTTGGTTAAGCATCTGCCTTCAGCTCAGGTTATGATCCCAGGGTCCTCAGATTGAGCCCTGCATGGGCTCCTGGCTCAGTGGAGAGTCTGCTTCTCCCTCTGCCTCTGCCCCTGGCTTGTGCTCTCTCTCTCTCTCTCAAATAAATAAATAAAAATCTTTTTTAAAAAGTTAAAAAAAAAATAAAACTTGAAAGTAACCAAGATGTCCTTCAGTAGGTGAACGTATAAATAAACTGTGGTATATCCAGACAATGACATATTATTCAGTGCTAAAAAGAAATGAGCTATCAAGCCATGAAAAGATATCGAGGAAACAATGTGTTTTTTTTTAGAAAATTTTATTTATTTATTCATGAGAGACAGAGAGAGGCAGACATAGGCAGAGGGAGAAGCAGGCTCCATGCAGGGAGCCCGATGTGGGACTTGATCCCAGGACCCCAGGATCATGCCCTGAGCCAAAGGCAGGCACTTAACCACCGAGCCACCCAGGCATCCCAGGAAACAATGTTTTAATTACAAAGTAAAGAAGGTAATCTAGAAAGGCTATATACTGAGATTCCAAAAATACAACATTTAGGAAAAGGCAAAACTATGCAGATAGTAAAAAGATTAGTGGTTTGCAGTAGGAGTGAAGAAGGGAGGAATGTGGAGCACAGAGGATTTTTAGGGCAGAGAAACTATTCTGTATGATATTACAATGTTGAATATATGTCATTATACATTTGTCAAAATCCATAGAATGTATAACACCAAGAATAAACCTAAATTAAACTGTTAACTTTTGGGTGATTATGATATGTCAATGTAGGTTCATCAATTGATCAATAAATGCACCACTCTGGTGGGTTATGTTAATAGTGGAGGAGAGTGTGTTTGTGAGGGGAGTAGAGAATATATGGGAAATCTCTGTATAAGCATATCATGGAGATATTGGGGGTTCCAGATCACCACAATAAAGTGAATATCATAATAAAGAAACTTAAATGAATGTTTTGGTTTCCCAGTGCATATAAAAGTTATGTTTATATTACACTGTAGTCTATTAAGTGTGCAATAGGATTATGTCTTTAAAAACACACAAGGAAGTACAGACCTTAATTAAGAAATACTTTATTGCTGGGCCACCTAGGTGGTGCAGTTGGTTGAGCATCTGACTATTGGTTTTAGCTCAGGCTGTGATCTCAGGATAATGAGACTGACCCTGTATCAGGCTCCATGCTCAGCACTGAGTCAGCCAGGAACTCTCTCTCCCTCTCATCCTGCCCCTCCCCCCTCACTCTCTCTGTCTCTTCCTCTCTCTAAAATAAATAAATAAACTGTTGAAAAAAATGCTAATCATCATCTGAGCTTTTAGCAAGTCATAATCTTTTTGCTGGTGGAGGATCTTGCCTCAGTGTTGATGTCTGCTGATTGATCAGGGTGGTAGTTGCTGAAGATTGAGGTGGCTGTGGCAATTTCTTAAAATAAGACAAGAGTGGGGACACCTGGGTGGCTTAGCAGTTAAGTGCCTGCCTTCAGCCCAGGGCATGATCCTGGGATCCAGGATTGAGTCCCACATCGGGCTTCCTGCATGGAGTCTGCTGCTCTCTCTGCCTATGTCTCTGCCTCTTTCTCTCTGTGTCTCTCATGAATAAATAAATAAAATCTTTAAAAACAACAACAACAAAAAAGACAAGAGTGAAGTTTGCTGCATTGTTTGGTTCTTCCTTTCATGAGTGATTTCTCTGTAGCATACAATGCTATTTGATAACATTTCACCCATAAGAGAATTTCGTTCAGAATTGGAGTTAATCCTCTCATACATCCCTGCTGCTTTATCAATTAAATTTATATAATGTTCTAAATCCCTTCTTGTCATTCACAGCATCTTCACCAGGAGTAGAGTCTATCTCAAGAAACCACCTTTTTTGCCCATCCATAAGAAGCAACTTTTTATCTGTTCAAATTTTACTACGAGATTGTAGCAACTCAGACGCAGTTTCAGGCACCACTTCTGATTCTGGTTCTCTTGCAATTTCCATCACATCTGCAGTTAGTTATCTTCCTTCACTCAGGTCTTAAACTTCTCAAGGTCATCTATGAAGACTAGAATCGGCTTCTTCTAAACTCCCATTAATGTTGGTATTTTGACCTCTTCTTTACATTACAGATGTTTTTAATGGCATCTAGAATGGTGAATCTTTTCCAGAAGGTTTTTAATTGACTTTGCCCAGATCCATTAGAGGATATTCTTAAGGACCCTGGGATTTTTGGAATGGTCAGTGAGCATTGGCTTCTGTTTAAAGTTACCTGATAACAAGAAAGTCAGCTTGCCTTTGAAGCTTTGAAGCCAGGCATAGACAGTCTCTGTAGCTATGAAGATCCTAGGTGGCATCTTCTTCCAGTAGAAGGCTGTTTCATCTGCTTTGAAAATTTATTGTTTAGCGTAGCCATTTTCATTAATCATCATAGCTAGATCTTCTGGATAACTTGCTATAGCTTCTATTCACCTTGCACTTTTATGTTATGGAAATGGCTTCTCTCCTTAAACCTCATGAACCAACCTCTAATAGCTTCCAACTTTTCCTCTGTAGCTTCCTCACTACTCTCAGCCCTCACAGAATTGAAGAGAGATAAGGGCCTAGCTCATGATTAGGCTTTGGCTTAAGGGAATGTTGTAGCTGGTTTGATATATCCAGACCACTAGAACTTTCTCCATATCATCAATAAGGCTGTTTCACTTTCTTATCATTTGCATGTTCACTGGAGTAAGCACTTTTAAAAATTTCCTTCAAGAATTTTTCTTTGCATTTTCAACTCGGCTAATTGTTTGGCACAAGATGCTTAGCTCTCAGCTTATCTTGGCTTTCAACATCCTTCCTCACTAAGCTTAATCATTTTTAGTTTGATTTAAAGTGAGAAATGCATGACTCATCCTTTCCCTTGAACGCATAGAGGCCATTGTAGGTCATCAATTGGCCTAATTTCAATATTGTTGTCATTGTCTTTCTTTTCTTTCTTTCTTTCTTTCTTTCTGATATTGTTGTGTCTTAAGAATAGAGAGGCCCAAAGAGAGGGAAAGAGATGGAAGAACACAACAGCTGGCTGGTGGAGCAGTCAGAACACCACATTTACTGATTGACTTCACTGTTTTACGTGGGCATAGTTCATGGTGCCCCAAACAATTACAATAGTCTTATCAAAGATCACTGATCGCAGATCACCATAATAAATATAATAATGATGAGAAAGTTTGGAACATGATGAGAGTTGCCAAAATGTGACCCAGAAACACAAAGTAAGCAAATGCTATTGGGAAAATAGTACTGATTGACTTGCTTGACATAGGGTTGCCAAAACCTCCAATCTGTGAAAATATAATACCTGCAAAGCACAGTAAAGTGAGCCTGTAACTTCCACTCAATTTCCTTGTGAACGTAAAATGGCTCTAAAAAATTAAGTCTATTTTTAAAAATACAGAAGAAGGAAAAAATACAGAAGAAGGAAAAAAATCACAAAAAACCGTGACCACATAGATAAAACAACGAATATATATCCATATTCAATCTGATGTCCTTTTAAAAAATATTTTATTTAAATTCATTTTGCCAACATATAGTATAACACCCAGTGCTCATCTCATCATGTGCCCTCCCTAATACTTGTTACCCAGTTACCCCATCCCCCCAACCCACCTCCCCTTCTGCATTAACCCTTTGTTTCCAAGAGTCAGGAGTCCTTCATTCATGGTTTATCTTACTCTCTAATTTTTCTCCACTCAGTTTCCTTTCTTCCCCTTATGGTCCCTTTCACTATTTCTTATACTCCATATTTGAGTGAAATCATATGATAATTTTCTTTCTCTGATCTGATATCCTTTTTGTATCAGATAAAGTATGGCCCTAAAAGCAAGAATGTGAAAGAATAAAGAATTTATTAAATTTAAAATGCTTTAAATATAGACCAAAATGATAATTACATAAATACTACCTCCCACAATTAAAAAAAAAAAGCAGCATTCCATCAATGCTGGAGTAAATTGCAGATTTTGGTCAGCAGTCAGAAGAATTAGCTGATTTGTGAGGTAAATATAAAGATATCACAATAACTCGTCTTGAAATTACCTAATTGGGCAGCCTGGGTGGCTCAGTGGTTTAGCTGGAGACCTGGGATCAAGTCCCACGTCCAGCTCCCTGCATGGAGCCTGCTTTTCCCTCTGCCTGTGTCTCTGCCTCTCTCTCTCTCTCTGTATCTCTCATGAATAAATAAATAAACTCTTAAAAAAAAAAAAGAAATTACCTAATCAGTTATAAATCAGGATCAGGGCAAGAAATCAATCTGCAGAAATCTCTGATTTCCAAATTATGTTACATCAACTATCTGCCAACAGTGTTCAGGGTGACATATAGTTTTCTTGGTGGTAAATCATCTTTCACCTAAAGAGAATTTGCGATTAATCATAGAAATGTTTAAGATAATCAAATCCATTATAATGCTTTTATATTAATTTTTACCTTTTTGTTATTTTATTATTTAGTATAATTTGGCCTATTAAAGTATGAGACCAATTTTGTCAGTCCAATTTTAAATGTGTGATTAAATAAGTGATTTATGCTTTTGATTTAAAGTTGAAATCTTAGTAAGTTTATAGAAAATAATGGGACATCAAAACAACTGAAGTTAATTGTATTATGACTTCATTTATTTTATATGGGTTATTTGAGCACTTGGGAAGTTGTAGTTTGTTCAGTTAGAAAGTGAGAGTACCTGAGTGTGCAGAAGAGTTAACACAATAGGAGTGAGACTGCTGCCTTTAGAAAGGCTTGCTCTTGACATTGGTCCTTGGCTGGCATTTGGGAAGTCAGGTTAGAGTGGATTACTTGTGCAAGTAATTTGGTTTATGCTGAATGACTGCTCACTTTTTGGAGTCTGAAATTTTGGTATGCGCCACATACCCGGTCCCCAATAAACACCTTGGGCTCTGGGCTCCAAGTCTCTAGTGGGCTTCCCTAGGCCAGAATATTGCACACATTATTGAATTTTCATTGCTGGAGGAAGAGTATACTCAGTGTGATTGCTAGCGGGAGGGAAAGAGTATACAGAAGCCTGCAGAGGTAGGCCTCCAGACTCTGTGTCCTTTCCTTTGTTCCAGCTGTGTATCCATGCTTTATGCTACAATAAATCTTAGCTATGAGTAGAACTATATATGGAGTTCTGTACATCCTTCCATGAATACAGATTGCTTCCATGAATCTTTGAATATGGAGGTAGTCTGGGGGACCCCCAACACACTAAGGAAAGAGTATATTTTTCTTCCAAGTATGGTTGAAAATGTTTGGAAGTATTTATAATTCACTAAGTTGATAAGTTAGATCAAATATTGAAAGCTGTCTTAGAAGTGAGTAATAAAATGTGCTAGACTTATAAATAAATAGAGAAATAGCATTTATAAACTGAATTTAAGGGCTTGAGGAAAACTAGAGCCTGAAATTTGTAATTTTAATCACCAAATACTAATTTCTAAAACCCAAGTTTTAGAAATACTAATTTTAGAAATACTAATTTAGAAATACTAATTTTTTTTTAATTTTTATTTATTTATGATAGTCACAGAGAGAGAGAGAGGCAGAGACACAGGCAGAGGGAGAAGCAGGCTCCATGCACCAGGAGCCCGATGTGGGATTCGATCCCAGTCTCCAGGATCACGCCCTGAGCCAAAGGCAGGCGCCAAACCGCTGCGCCACCCAGGGATCCCATAGAAATACTAATTTAATTTATTATACTAATAATACTATACTAAACACTAGTTTAGAAATACTAATTTTATTTTATTTATTTATTTTTTTAATATTTTATTTTATTTATTCATGACAGAGAGAGAGAGAGAGGCAGAGACACAGGTGGAGGGAGAAGCAGGCTCCATGTCAGGAGCCTGACGTGGGACTCAATTCCGGGTCTCCAGGATCAGGCCCTGGGCTGAAGGCGGCGCTAAACCACTGAGCTACCCGGGCTGCCTACTAATTTTAATTTAATCTAAAACTTGGGTTTTAGAAATTAGTATTTCTAAAAACCTTAATAGGCTTTTCAGCTCACAAAAATGTCCCTCAGCAGGATTAAAAAAGCTCATATTTAATATATCTCATCAGCCTGTAGTAAGTAGGTTGCTTGCCCTCCCAGTCTCAGTGGCAGAAGGGCATCTCTTCAAATCACCCACAGTTCCATACCAGAAGACAAATCAAAGAACAGATGGGGTCTGTTACTGGATCTTCTATCATTCCAATTCTAAATTCAACTTGAATATTCCTGAACTCCAAAACATCCCAAGGGGGACTGGAAGGTGTGGATATCATGTAAATTAGATCCATGAGTTGGGGGAGAGAAGATCAGAATTCCCTTGAACTGTATTTTGATGCAATATAAGTATAAAGATCCTCTTGTATTCTATTTGCCTTCTAAAACCCATTATTATATTAGAAGAAGAGGAAGAAATTGAAGTACAGAAAGTGTGTTTTAATAACATAAGTGATGGTGGTTGGTGAGTCTTGGGTCTAATGGTACCAAATGAGGAAGCTGAAGTTCTCAAACTACTGCATACTTTGATAAGGAAAATCTATTTTTGTCTCTTGATCTACATTTATGACCTAAGTCAGGGAAATACACCTGGTTTACTTCTTTAACATTTTTATGCAGATAGTCTGTTATGCATTGTTGTTTCAAATGTACAATAATTTGTACAAAGATTTTTCTCAAGTATGTCTTAACCAGAGCAAATGGTTTCTTTTCTATGTACTTCCTTGCCTTAATAAATATGTAATATAAATTTAAGCAAACTTGTTATGTATATTTGTAAGCTACAAACTAAAAAATAGTTTTGTTTACTTTGTATTTTGCAAACTCGAGGTAAGAATTAAGTTTCAAATAAACCTGTAATATTAAAAAAAGAAAAAAAAAGATTTCAGTTAAAAAGAAGGAGCCTAGGATCCAGCCCTGATTATACCACTTGGTAGTACACCATATGACATCATCTTGTAGAATCTATTTCCAATGGTGATATTAAAATGTGATTTCTATAGAAGTATCAGTAGGTAGGAAGTCCAGTTGAATTCATGCAACAAGCTGGTAACTCTGTAGTGTTAAAGACTCAGGAAAAGCTTATAAAAATAAGCCCTTTAATATTATTTAATACACTTGACAGATTTCTCCATTAGATGAAGAGTGCAGGAGGAGTCTCTAGTAAAATAATCATACCTAAAACCTACTGGTTATGCATTAGAAAACGATACTAAAATAGAGATTTTTCACCCCATACCTAGCATAGTACCTGGTATTTAGTAAACCTAGTATATATTTGTTGATGAATGAACTATCAATTTAGTTAAGGAATTAATATGTAAACATCTCAAAGTTAAAGGATAATATAAGACAGTGGTTCTGGAGGCATATAGAAAGCAATAAGTGATAAATTGCCAAATGAATGGAAGTGAGAATAAGTGTTAAGAGCTCAAAGTAGGGATCCCTGGGTGGTGCAGCGGTTTAGTGCCTGCCTTTGGCCCAGGGCAGGATCCTGGAGACCCGAGATCGAATCCCACGTCGGGCTCCCGGCATGGTGCCTGCTTCTCCCTCTGCCTGTGTCTCTGCCTCTCTCTCTCTCTCTATCATGAATAAATAAATAAGTTAATCTTAAAAAAAAAAAGAGCTCAAAGTAGGGAGAGACCACTGTAGGCTGTAATAGTCAAGGCTTCGTGGAGAAGGAAAATCTTAGAAAATCTTTGCTTTAAAAATATTTTGGACTTGAAGGTATAAGAATGGGGAATGGCATGAGAAACAAGAGTATGAACAAAGGAACAGAAGAAAGAAAAATAAGAAGCATGATTTTGAGTTGCATGTTGACCCTCTGGCCTGGTAGCTTAGCTGCCTTAGAAAAGAAGAGGAGGGAAAGGCCTTGTAACACCAGGTTGTGGTCATGCTACTCAGGCTCAGGAGTTTGGACCTGATTCTTTTAGTAAAGAGAAGAACGAATGGTTTTTCAACAGGCAATGGTATAAAGAAAGACTTTGTGGTTCTAGAATAAAGATTATACTGGGAACAAGATGTAGGATGGTTTGGGTGGGATTAGAGGAGTGAGTACTGTTGGCAGGGAATAGTTAGAAAGCAGATATAAGGTAATAAAGGGCTAAGCCATGGTAAGGTCAGAGGTTATGGAAGGAGACAGATTCCTTAAACATTGTAGAGGAAGAAGTAATGACCACATACAAAGGAAGGATAAGAGTACCTTTTTTAATTTTTTATTTTTATTTATTTATTTTTTAAGAGTACTTTTATGAATGTGGAAGATAAGGGTAAATTTCCTGTTATGGTTGTTGTTTATACCAAGTGAGTTGGAATCAGTATCTGTATCAGATGGTAGAATGGAGAAGTTTACTTTTTCAAGAGAGTAAAGAACTTTTGTAACTCAAATTGAAATTGGAATGCATTACTCCTAGGGGTTTAACTCTTTTGTAGTTTACTAAAGAATCTTGGCTTTTCCAAATAAATCTGGTAAGAAGAGTTAAGCAACTCATATCTAGAGGGATAATGTACATACTGATGAGCTGGAATGTGGCTGGGGTCTTTGAAAGACTTTTCAATCATTTTTATTTCATTTATTTATTTATTTATTTATTTATTTATTTATTTATTTATTTTTCAATCATTTTTAGAGAAGAGAAGCACAGGTTGTGCTTCAGGAAAGAGGACAGGCGGTCAAGTTTCTGCCAGTGCAAGTGAAGGCAACAACTACTGGAATTTTTGCATGTTTTTTAATGTGTCGCTGGCAAATATGCTTCAGGAAAGGATGAACAACTCCTGGCCAAGGAGGAAGCAGCTTTAAAGAAAGCAAAGCCAAAACAAAGAATTGGCAGTTCTCTTAAGAGGCTGGCTAGTATTGTTCAGGCCAGCCTGGCCTGGCCTTCCTGTTTTGTGGAATTCTCAACCTTTTTTGTTTTTAACTGACAAACATTGCAGCAGCTTAGGACCTGGATTTCAAGTCTATTTTCATGCAGAACCCATTCCTCTAATTCTGAACTCCTACTAGCATCCTAATCCTCACAGCCAATGCCTCTAAAACAATAAAAAGAATCCCTTTCTGATGGAGAGAATAACGGATCCTCTTTCACCAGAAGCAACTGCAGGCCTTTATTCCTTCGAAGCAGTTCCAACTATCCCCCTTTATTTGTAGGCAACAGAACAAACAAAATGAAGCTATCTTGCTCAGCCAAGTGAGGACAAATGATCCAGAACCTAAAATATACTGAAGATGAGCAAGACGTTTTACACACACAGACCCACATAGCAACTGTAGGTGGGCAAATGTATGCCTAGGTCTTGACCAGCACATCAATAGCAAAATCATTCTCTGTGTCTAAACGCTACACTAAGCAAATATAGTCAGTTTTACATACCTGTTTTCTTGCAGCGGGGGAAGGCTTTGCTTACATTCTTTTCGGTGGTGGGGTGGTGAGGGCATTGCCTATGTTGGCTCTTTTAGAAGAAACAAAATTCTTTCCTACTTGAAGAAAAGAAAACGAGAGAAACAGAGAAGAGGAAAGAGAAGATTTGCAAAGGGGTTAAAAGGAAACAACTGTATTTAGAGGGTTTGGAACTAAACATCTTTCAGGTTTGGAACTAAAACACCTTAGGTATAGTACTGTTTTAAGACTTTCTGGTGTGAAAATAGGTAACCTGTAAAAATTAACCTTGTGCCAATGGGATCAAATTTTATTTTGATATCATCAATAACATTTAGCTGCTGTTCTTTTTTCTCAAGTTTAAAGAAAACCCAACTTCTTAGGTATAGCACTCAAGTTATTCTGGAGCTCCAATTTTTAAACACTCTAATTAAACCACTTTGAAGCAATAGTCCTACAATTTGTTAACTACAACCTTCTTTGGGAACCGGCCATGGTTTTCAGTTAGCTACAGACCTGCATCATTGAATCCAGTTGCTGGAATCCAATTGTCATTAAGAGTTTATGAAACGTAAAAGAACAGGAGAAAACTCCTCTCTCTAGTCAGTATACTGATGCTGATGGTCTCATAGTTACTAATTTATAATAAGCTCACAAAAAATTGGAATATGAATTAGAATGACGATTTTTCTTTAAGATTTTATTTATTTATATGAGAGAGTGAGTAGAATGAGAGAGAGAGAGAGAGAGAGCACAAGCAGGGGTGAAGGACAGAGGAAGAGGGACAAGCAAACTCCCCACTAAGCAGGGAGCCCAAAGTGGAGTTTGATCCCAGGATCCTAAGATCATGACCTGAGCAGAAGGCAGACACTTAACCAACTGAGCCACCCAGGCACCCTGACAACTGATTTTCTTATGGGATATTTCTTTCTTTCTTTCTTTCTTTCTTTCTTTCTTTCTTTCTTTCTTTCTTTCTTTCTTTCTTCTTCTTTCTTCTTTCTTTCTTTCTTTCTTTCTTTCTTTCTTCTTTCTTTCTTTTTCTTTCTTTCTTTCTTTTTCTTTCTTTCTTCCTTTCTTAGATTTATTTATTTATCTTGGGAGTGGGGGAGGACAGAGGGAGAGAGAGAAAGGGTCTTAAGCAGGCTGTGCTCTATCCCATGATGCTTAGATAATGACCTGAGCCAAAACCAAGAGTCGGATAGATGCTTAACCAACTATGCTACCCAGGCATCTCTGGGACGTTCCTATCTATGATTTAAATGCTCAAGTCTCCTAAGGGGGATCTTCCAGGTAGGAGAGTAGAAAAAAGCTGGTACAAATAAGAGATTCGTCATCCAACTAATGGAAAATGCTTATGTGAGCTGTCTTCACCTATAATAGAGAAAAACCTCTCTAGGGACTGGAAATTTCATACTGTTCTGATCCAATGTTAAAAGATCCAATGCTGTTATTAGTCTAATAATTGTGACTACCACTAATAAAGACACCATTCCTAGGATGATTCTTTATTCCAGGAACTATGCTAAGCATTTAATCCTCACACAATCTTTGGAGATAAAGATGATTACACTTTGGATTAGGAAGGTTAAATTATTTAATCAAGATCACCTACCTAGGGATCCCTGGGTGGCGCAGCGGTTTAGCGCCTGCCTTTGGCCCAGGGCGCGATCCTGGAGACTCAGGATCGAATCCCACGTCGGGCTCCTGGTGCATGGAGCCTGCTTCTCCCTCTGCCTGTGTCTCTGCCTCTCTCTCTCTCTCTGTGACTATCATAAATAAATAAAAAATTAAAAAAAAAAAAAAAGATCACCTACCTAGTTAAATCCCTGAGGCAGGATTCAAAAGCGGAGCTCTCTGAGATCATCCCCATACTATACTATATGGATTCTCAATAATTATGGGACTGTTTTTAATTTTAATTAATTTTTTTAATTTCTATTTAAAACAACCCTTTGTTTAAAAAAAAAAAAACCTTTTTTTTTAATTTCTATTTAAAACAACCCTTTGTTTAAAAAAAAAAAAAAACCTTTGTTTTTAACACATTCTTTATTCTGATAGGTATTGTAAATAAAGTTGTACGTGATTCAGTCTTAGCTTTGGCCAGTTAATAAAGGTGATTTGTGGGATCCCTGGGTGGCGCAGCGGTTTGGCGCCTGCCTTTGGCCCAGGGCGTGATCCTGGAGACCCCGGATCGAATCCCACGTTGGGCTCCTGGTGCATGGAGCCTGCTTCTCCCTCTGCCTGTGTTGCTGCCTCTCTCTCTCTCTCTCTCTCTGTGATTATCATGAATAAATATAAATAAATTAAATCTTTAAAAAAAAAGGTGATTTGTTAAAAGTTTTCTATGAAATTGTATATATTAAGCATATAAAAGAAGTGTAGAGATTATTGTAATAAATGCTCAAGTATCCACTGTGAGGATTCTTGTACATTAGCATTAGTCTCTTCTTTACAAAGAAATTCTTTTATGTTTTTAAAATTTCTTTTACAGATCAATTTATTTTTTTTGAGAGAAAGAATGTGAGCAGTGGGAGGGGCAGAGGGAGAGAATCCTTAGGCAGTCCCCTGCAACTAGGTGCAGAGCCCAATGAGAGGCTAGATCCCACAACCCTAAATCATGACCTAAACTGAAACCAAGAGTTGGCCGCCTAACTAACTGAGCCACCCAGGTGTCCCAGAGATTCTTTTAAAATATAACTCAATCGGGTCGCTTTTCTTGAAACCTTCTGATGCCTTTCCACACCGAAATACATCCTCAGGGAGATCCCTGGGTGGTGCAGCGGTTTAGCGCCTGCCTTTGGCCCAGGGCGAGATCCTGGAGACCCAGGATCGAGTCCCACGTCGGGCTCCCGGTGCATGGAGCCTGCTTCTCCCTCTGCCTATGTCTCTGCCTCTCTCTCTCTCTCTCTCTTTGTGACTATCATAAATAAATAAAAATTAAAAAAAAAAAGAAATCGAAATACATCCTCAAAATGAGCTACTAAATCCTACACAATCTCTGACCATTTTCCCTCTAGTTATTGATACCCCAGCCACACTCACCTTGCTGTGCCTTGAAGATGCCAAGCATTTCCTGTCTTAGAGCCTTTGTGCCTACTTCTCCCTCCATCTGTACCACTCTGATCTCAGTATCCCAATAGGATTAAGTTTAGTGGAAAGACAGTGGCATAAACAATATAGACACTTATTTATCCTTCATATTCAAGACATCTTGAGGTAGGCATTCCAGAGATGGTATAAAGTGTGGTTTCAAAGAACTCACATTCCTTCTATCTTGTTGCTTTGCCATGTGTGGCTTCCATTCTCGGACTCATCTCACAACCTAGGTCAGCCACAGGGATTCTGGTCATCATGTTTGAACTCTAGCCAACAGGAAGGAGGAAGACGGAAAAAGCACTCCGTGTTTCTATGAAATGTTGGATAAAGGAAAAAACTTTTTTTTTTTTAAGTATTTTTTTGAAGTTAAACCTTGCTGTCTAAGTAGAATCCCATCTACCTTCATGGCAGCCTTAGAGGGCAATTATAAAGTGCTCTTTTAAACTGGAATGGTTTCTCATCACCCTTCTAGTAAAAATGTAGCTGAACTTGATCTTTTTGTGCCACCTATGGCCCAGGGGAATTCAGATTTCTTCTGTTTTAGTAACAGAAATCTTAAAAATTAAAAATAAATGCTATAAATATTTTTATAGAAAACTTGTATTAACTGGTCAAAGCTAAAGCTGAATCATTTATAACTAGTTTTATAATAACCTATCAGAATAATGAATGTGTTTAACACAAATGGGTTGGTCAAAATAGAAACTAAAAAACACACAATCCAAGAATTATTGAGAATCCATATAGTATTATCAAATAAACTCCAATATATACAAAATATATTTTTATTTTATTTATTTATTTATTTATTTATTTATTTATTTATTTATTTATGAGAAACACAGAGAGGAGTGAGAGAGAGGCAGAGACACAGACCAGAGGGAGAAGCAGGCTCCATGCGGGAGCCTGACGTGGGACTCGATCCGGGGTCTCCAGGATCACGCCCTGGGCGGAAGGTGGCGCTAAACCGCTGAGCCACCTGGGCTGCCCCTATTTCTTGTTATTTATGTATTAAAACTTATAGCATTTACTCATTATGAAGTTAGTCAATCAAAACAGTATCTCTGATTAGCACAAAAATGTTAAAAAGGGTTTCTTATGGTTGCAGAAAGCCCCTGAAATAAACCTATTTCTGCATTTGTTTTGGTTATACCATATTATGAAAAATATGATTTACAGACCAGTCGTCAGAGTAGTTTCAGATTTCTGCATTGTTTGGGTCATCTTACTTTTATGATTTTTCTTTGATTAAACAGAGATGACAAGAGAGGATGTATTCTGAAATACACACAAACATCCATGAGTTAGCACACAGGTTTCCAACATGTTAAATGTTGGTAGATAGTACACGAAAGAACACTGCATGTTTTTGTACAGTTTCTTAAATGTTTTAAATAAATAAGGAAATTCTTCTCTCTATATTTAGGATAAACACATTGTTGTTTATAGGCTTTAAAAAAAACTGCTTTGTTGAAATTTAGATGCCATAAGTTTTAAGTGTGCAATCCAGTGAATTTAGTAAATTTATAGACTTGCGTGACCATTACTAGTCCAGTTTTAGAACCTTTCTATTGCCTCAAAAACCTAGCTGCAAACCTATGTTTCCTGGTGCCAGTTATTCCCCCTAGACCCCCTCCCTTATTTTCTGACCTTCCAATGAGAACAGTAGGTGGTCTCCTAGAAGCTAATGTGTTAGTGTTTGTGTAAAAATATCCATGATCTGTGTTCCTGTAAAAAGTATCTAATATAGCTATAGAACTTATAGTGAAAGGTAAAAAATAAGTGATTTGGTCATTGGGAGGCTTTGAGCAAATTCATTTTATGCACTGTGTAATGATGTGTAATTGGTATCGAAGCATGTTACATGTTGAACTGGAATGTTCCTATGGTATCAGAGGACAATTCTTCCAATGTCCAGTGTGCTTACCATCTAATGATATCTTATCGATCAGCAAGTTGCAGCTGATTCTCTATGGCCCACCAGAAGAGAGACTTACAATCCCCCCCAAATTGAGGACACACTTGCTAGTTATGGTACCTAAACTTCTGTTAGTGGTTTCACACACACAGAATCCCATGTGTAGTCAAAGAATAATCAGTGTCTTTCACAAACTCTAGTAGTGTTTATTTCTGAGAACACATATTGCTCTTATAAAACTGCTGGAAAAGTTGGCCTATATGTCCCTCAGTAAAAGAGGCAACACTACTCAGGACTCCTGGCAGACTGATTCCATGGGATTTAAAACTCCCTTTTTGTGGAGCTTGTTAAGGTGACAGTGTTCTTTCAAAAAAAAAATATATATATATATACAGGTGACACCTGTCTGGTAGGTTGGCTAAGGAAGTATGGAAAGGCACTAGGGAAGAGTAGCAGATCTCGTTCATAAAGTGTTTGGTGACAATGGGTGGCTCGTTGTATTGAAAAGTACCATGGCCTATTAGTATATAGTAGGTTGGAAAGAAGTCATATAAAGGATAGGTTTGGGCAAAAGCCTAGTGATACTATAGAAGCTTTGTCCTTGATTCGCAAATGAGGAGGCCCTGCCAGCTGTCTGGGAGAGCCAGGAGTGGAGATCACATAGTTCTTCATGGCTGACCCAGCTTGCAAGATCATATTGCTGAAACAGGAGAACCAAGAGGAAAGACCCCCTTGCTGAGATCTGTGCAGTGTGGACTGCTCTTCACCTAATGCATTCAGTACCACCTCCTACTCAGACCTTTATCCTTTTTTTTTTTTAGACCTTTATCCTTTCAGACACAAACAGGCCCAGATTCTTTTTTTTTTTTTTTAATATTTTATTTATTTATTCATGAGAGACACAGAGAGAGAGAGGCAGACACAGGCAGAGGGAGAAGCAGGCTCCACGCAGGGAGCCCGATGTGGGACTGGATCCTGGGCCTCCAGGATCACGCCCTGGGCCGAAGGCGGCACTAAACCCCTGAGGAGCCACCCGGGCTGCCCCAGGCCCAGATTCTTAATGTGTCCCTGCTTTGTTGCTGGCACAGCCACAAGCTCTATTGTGTTGCACTCCAACCACACACACCCATGCCCCAGCCCCCTATTAGTCCGTGTGGTTGGCCTCGGAGCAGGGGGCTAGCCTGGGCTTGGGAGGCTGAGGCTGTGTGCTTACCCGTAGTTCAGATCTCTGAGTCTCACAGGCTGGTGCACTCTGGCAAAGCCCTGATAAGGCCAAATAGCCCTTGGTGCGTCCGTAACATCAGCTTTAATGAATATGCCACAAGGCAAATCCTTAGATCCCCAGGCCTACAGTTAGGCATGTCGCACACTGTCAAGCTTTGACCTCTGCCTCACTCCCTTTGGCCTTCTCACTAAGCACCTTACCATGCAGCCATTCTGATGGAGGAAGACCTGGAAACTTTGGAGCCACGTGAGACATCCCCACCACCACACCTGCAAGCACTGGGACCAAGTCCCCCTGCCACCAACCCTGCCCCCTTCCGGTTGGGGGCCAGGGTAATGCTGGTGACATGTGTCACCACAGGATCGACTAAGATAGCTACCACCCAGGTTACTTAGGGAAAGTGGGTATGTTGCATTACCACTTAAAGAGAAACCAGAGCTTCTGCCCAGCTGTCAACCTTGGTAAACAATGGATATTTGTTAGTGAACAGACACATACAAATGCTGCCAAAAACAAGACTGGAGCTGATGGGGTGCAATCAGGCTACTGCAAAGTTCTGGGGAAAGCAAAGGTCTCAAAGCAACCAGTCATCATGGGGCCTACATTCTTCAACATAAGAGCTGAGATGATTAAGGGTATGTGTGGGGAAGCTTGGCAGGGGAGCAATCCTATATCCTGGTAGCTTGAAGCCATATGGAGGGAGGTGCTTAATGCTAACAAATGCCTTAAAAAAAAAAAAAAAAAAAAAGAGTGAACAGGTCTAGGGCAGGGGTTCACATCGCCTTCTCTACCTGGCACTGATCAAAGTATATTGGGAACTTGATGGCACTTAAAGTTGTCAAAACTGTCAATCCTTAGTGATAGTGGGGCACAGGTTACCATGTTTCCTAGAGTCCCCTGTTGGCACAATTAAAAGCTATTTTGGGTGTGGAAACAAATCTTAAATTGGAATACTGGTTGACATGAGTATATAGCAGGGCTCTTTTGAGCCAATACACAGAGGATGTAAGTAACTAAGAATGCTGAATGCATGATAGGAGGTATATTTTAAAGAAATTCCTCAAGCAGATTTGCAGTCCTGTGGCTTTCCCACCCCAAGCCCCAGACAACCACTAACCTACTTTCTAACTCTATAGCTTCACCTTCTCTAGGCATTTCACTAAATGGAATCCTACAATCTTTATTTTCTTGGCTTTTTTCACTTGGCATGTTTTTGAGGTTCATCTGTCTTGTGGCATGAATCATTCATTTTTATTCCTCAATAGTATTCTATTGTATGGATATACCAAATTTTGCTTATCTTCTTACCATTTGACAGACATTCAGGTTGTTTCTGAGTTTGGGCTATTATGAATAATGCTATTTTTTTTATAAATTTATTTTTATTGGTGTTCAATTTGCCAACATATAGAATAACACCCAGTGCTCATCCCATTAAGTGCCCTACTTAGTGCCTGTCACCCAGTCACCCTCACCCCCCGCCCACCTCCCTTTCTACCACCCCTAGTTCTAAACATTTGTTTACAGGCGTTTGTGTGAATATATATTATTATTTCTTTCACACAGATTCCTAGGAATTAATTCTTGGGATTATATGGTTAAATTTATGTTTCACTTTTTAAGAAACCACCAAACTAGTTTTTCCAAATTGCACCATTTTACATTGCCACCAGCAATGTGTGAGGATTCCACTTTTCCCACATTCTCTCACTAACCTGTGTTAATTGTGTCTTTTTGATTTTAGCCATTTTAGTGATATGAAGTTGTATCTCATTGTGACTTTAATTTGTATTTCCATAATGACTAATGATGTTGATCATCTCTCTCTCTCACTTTTTTTAAAGATTTTATTTATTTATGAGAGACACAGAGAGAGAGAGAGGCAGAGACACAGGCAGAAGGAGAAGCAGGCTCCTTGCAGGGAGCCTGATAGGACTGGATCCCAGGACTCCAGGATCACGCCCTGGGCTGAAGGCAGGTGCCAAACCGCTGAGCCACCCAGGGATCCCCTGAACATCTCTTCATGTACTTATTGGTCATTCATATATTTCTGCTGAAATGTCTACATAAATCTTTTGCCCATTTTTAAAACTGGGTAATGTTTTTGATATTCAGTTGGAAGTGTTACTTATAAATTCTGAATACAAGTTGTTCTTCTATACTACTTTTTTTTTTTTTAAGATTTTATTTATTTATTCATGAGAGACAGAGAGAGAGGCAGAGACACAGGCAGAGGGAGAAGCAGGCTCCATGCAGGGAGCCCGATGTGGGATTCGATTCTGGGACTCCAGGATCACACCCTGGGCTGAAGGCGGGCGCTAAACCACTGAACCACCCAGGGATCCCCCCTGGCTAAACTATTTTTAAAATATTTACATAAAAAAAAATATTTACATAAAAGTTTTGGGGAGTCCCTGAAGCCTCTCCTTTGTACCCCAGGATTATCAGACTACAATTTGAAACCTACTACTAGTGAGCAGTTCAGTGGCATTTAAACTCAGCAAGCTAAGTAACTCATCTCCAGCTGGATCATGGACTGGTGGAATTTTTTTTTAATTTTTTTAAAGATTTTATTTATTTATTCATAGAGATGGAGAGAGAGAGAGAGAGAGAGACAGGCAGAGGGAGAAGCAGGCTCCACGCAGAGAGCCCGACGTGGGACTCGATCCCAGGACTCCAGGATCATGCCCTGGGCTGCAGGCGGCGCTAAACCGCTGCGCCACCTTGGCTGCCAGGACTGGTGGAATTTAAAGGACTTTGCAATTAACCAAATGTCCTTCTAATTTCGTAAATGAACTTAATGACTTATAAAGCCTGTATGCAAGGTTTTTTTGGAGCACTGAAGGCAGAGCTTAAATTGAGGATAAGCAAAAACATCAAGAGTCATCGAGTTCAGATAAGGCAAGAGAACAAAGGGAGAAAAGTCAGTATTTCCTGATAAGTTTGGAGTTTTATTTGCTGGCTCATGATAAAGGAATTTAAACATCAAAGAGAAGTGAGGAAGAAGTGAACTGTGTAGAAACTGGAATTTAATAATAGAAGTCCACCTCAAGGACTGTTGTTTTAAATAAGAACAACAACAACAAAAACTCATGCTGTTAAGGGAATTGGGTTGTGTTCAGTGTATAAGGACAACTTTGAACATTTCCCTCAAACCACTCCCTGCTTCCTTTGCATTTATGATTTATATACATTTTTTTTGTATACCCCTTTAAATTTACCTCATTTGTCCATTTAACAATGAATTCACTAAGTTCCTATTATAAAGCTAGAAACTGGTCTTAAAATATATTCATACTCTTTTAAGGAAAAATACTTAAGTAAGCAGTTATAAAATCATGGACTAAGTACTAAAACATATGTATATATATATTTTAAGATTTTATTTATTTATTCATGAGAGACCCAGAGAGAGAGGCAGAGACACAGGCAGAGGGAGAAGCAGGCTCCCCGCAGGGAGCCTGAGGTGGGACTAGATGATGGGTCTCCAGGATCACACCCTGGGCTGAAGGTGGCGCTAAACCACTGAGCCACCCGAGCTGCCCTAAAACATATTTTATAAGTACATATTGTGAGTTTGAGCTCCATATTGGGTGAAGAGACTACTTAAAAATAAAATCTGAAAAAAAAAAAAGAAGGGCACCTGAGTGGCTCAGTGGTTGATCATCTGCCTTCCGCTCAGGTGGTGATCCCAGGGTCCTGGGATTGAATTTTACATCGGGTTCCTCACGGGGAGCCTGCTTCTCTCTCTGCCTCTCTCTTTGTGTCTCTTATGAATAAATAAATAAAATCTAAAAAAAAAAAAAAGAAAAAGAGAAAATAAATAGAAAACCAGAATAGACCTATAACTGGCAAGGAGATTGAATCAGTAATATAAACCTCCCAACAAAAAAAAAAAAGCAAGGAACCAAATGGTTTCACAGGTAGATTCTACCAAATATTTAAAGAACTAATACCAGTCCTTCTCAAACTCTTTCAAAAAACTGAAGAGAAGGTGTGGGACCAAAACTACACAAAGATACTAAAAGATAAAAAGAACTATACACTACTATCCTTTGTGAATATAGATGCAAAAATTCTTAACATAATAATACTAGCAGCAAATGGAATTCGGCAATTTATTAAAAGGTTTATAAACTGTGACCAAGTGGGATTTAACCGTGTGAAGATGGTTCAACTTATGAAAAACATCAATGCACTATACCACATTATTAGAATGAAGGGAAAAAAACTGCATGATCATCTTGTGTACCAGATATTTGCAGAAAAAATATTTCACAAAACTGACACCTTTTTATAATAAGAAATAATAAACTAGGAATAGAAGGAAACTTTCTCAACATGATAGAGACCGTATATGAAAGATTCACAGCTGACATCATATCAGTGGTGAAAGACTGAAAACTTTACCCCTAAAATCAGGTATAAGACAAAGATGCCTCCTTTTCCCACTTCTTTTCAACATGGTATTGGAAATTCTATTCAGGGCAATTACGCAGGAGAAAGAAATACATCCAAATTGGAAATTAAGTAAGATTATCTCTGTTCATAGATGGTATTATCTTTTTTTTTTTTTTTTTTTTGAAGAGAGAGAAAGCATGCACTTTTGGGGGTGGAGGTAGGGCAGAGGGAGAGGAAGAGAGAGAATCCCAAGCAGGTTCTACTCTCAACATAGAGCCTGTCACAGGGCTCAATTTCATGATCCTGACATGATCTGAGCTGAAATCAGAGATGGATGCTTAACTGAGCTGCACAGGCACCCGATGGTATGATCTTATGCATAGAAAACCCGAAAGAGGAGATCCCTGGGTGGTTCAGTGATTTGGCACCTGCCTTTGGCCCAGGGCGCGATCCTGGAGTCCTGGGATCGAGTCCCGCGTCAGGCTCCCGGTGTGGAGCCTGCTTCTCCCTCTGCCTGTGTCTCTGCCTCTCTCTCTCTCTCTCTCTCTCTCTATGTCTATCATGAATAAATAAATAAAATCTTAAAAAAAAAAAAGAAAACCCGAAAGATTCCACACACACACAAAATTGTTAGAACTAATGAACGAATTCAGCAAAGTTGCAGGCTACAAAATTAACATGCAGAAATCACTTGCTTTTCTATACCGTGTCAGTGAACAATTTGAAAAGAAAATTAGGAAAACAGGGATGCCTGGGTGGCTCAGCAGTTGAGGAGCCTGCCTTTGGCTCAGGGTGTGATCCTGGAGTTCCGGATGATGTCCCACATCAGGCTCCATGCATGGAGCCTGTTTCTCCCTCTGCCTTTGTCTCTGCCTCTTTCTCTGTGTCTCTCATGAATAAATAAATAAAATCTTTAAAAAAAGAGAGAGAGAGAGAGAGAGAAAATTAAGAAAACAATTGCATTTGCATTAGTATAAAAAACAATAAAATACCAAGGAATAAATTTCACCAAGAAGGTGAGAGACTTCTACACTGCAAACTACAAATCATTACTGAAAGAAATTAAAAACATAGATAAGTAGACAGATAACCATAGATTGGAATATTTAATACTGTTAAGATGACAGCATTACCCAAAATGATTTACAGATTAAGTGTAATCTTTACCAAAATCCCAATGGCATTTTTTGCAGAAATAGAAAAACCCATTTAAAATGCTTCTGAATCTCAAGGGACCCTGGATAGCTGAAATAATCTTGAAAATGAAGAACAAAGTTCTGCAAATGAGAACAAAGTCTCACACTTTCTGATTCTAAAATTTACTACCAAGCTAGTATAATCACAACAGTGTAGTGGTGGCATAGGTCAGGCATATAGACCAATGGAATAGAATAAAGAGCTCCAAAATAAGCCCATGCCTACGTGATCAATTTATTTTCAACAAGTGTACAAAGATCACTTAATGGGAAAAGGATAGTCTTTTCAAGAGATGATGTTGGGAAAACTGTATATCCACATGCAAAAGAATGAAGTTGGATTTTTTCCATACACCATGGACAGAAAACACTCAAAATGGACCACAGACCCAAAGGTAGAGCTAAAACAGTAAAATCCTTAGAAGAAAACAGAGGTGAAAATCATTATGATACTAGATTTGGCAATGATTTCTTGGATATGATACTGCTGCTTATTTTACAGGATGCTTTCCATCCTTGGCTTATGACCATTACAAGACAATAGCAACCCTCAAACATTATGGCCACAAAAAGGTCACTGGACATTTCCAAACATCCTCTGTGTGTGTGTGGGAGCATTATGAAAATATTTATGAATAAAATTATTTGGTATCTGAAATTTGTCTCAAAATAATTTGTAGGAGGGTGCCTAGGTGGCTCAGTGGGTTAAGCGTTTGCCTTGGGCTCAGGCTCAGGTCAGGATCTCAGTGTTCTGGGATCAAGCCCTGGGTAGTTGCACTTCCTGCTCAGTGAGGAGTCTGCTTCTCCTCCTCCCTCTGCCCCTCCCCTGCACTGGAGTCCTCTCTGTCCCTTTAAATAAATAAATAAATAAATAAATAAATAAATAAATAAATACTTAAAAGCATTCTTTAAAAAAAATAATTTATGGGAATGGGAGAGAAAAGGGGAATATGAATAAAATTAAGATTGGCCACTAGTTGCTGATCAGTACATTGGGGCTCATCATATTTTTTTCTACTTGTGAAATGTGTATAATTTTCCATAATAACATGAAAAAGTAAAAAAGATGACATATATTTGAGGACTTTTATTTTTGGCACTACTGCAGCATTAAAGACTCTGAAACTACCCAGCTACATAATATCTAAAAATACTTGATCAAATATTAAAACCCATTTTTAGATCATCAAGTCCATTAGGCTCAGTAATGGAGCAAAGATCCGGCAGGTAAGCTAATTGTTAAAGCCCTTGGGTATTTGAGATACACTGTGGTCATTGTGATCTGAACTGCATTGCACAGAATGGATGGGGCCAAAGCCTTGAATTCACATAAAATAGAAGCATAATGGAGAAGCATACCCTTAGAAAGGGCAAATTAGAAAGGAAACCCACCCTACAAAGGTAGACCACAAGAAAACATTGCTATCTTGGCCTACGCTATGAATTGACATTTTAAAAAGAAGAAAAAAAGTTCCCTGAGAACTTGCAGCCACTGGTCAAATCTTACGCCTTTGGGTATATTCTTTATGAATTCTTTGCATGATCCAAAAACACAAGCCTATAATTTAAAGGCTCTGAGGATGGATAATATCGCTAGGTGTCTGAGAGAAGGAAATCCAGACTTTTCCAGATGAATGTACCATCAACTAGTCCTCAAAGAATTCCTACCGGAAGATTGTCTAAAAAGCTTAAACAATTATAAAACAAACATCAAGCAAGCCATAGTTAACAAAACCAGAAACACAAAGACTTCAGATAAAATTATCAGAATTAAAATGAAAAATAACTCTGCGTGAAGTACATTAAAATGAAAAAAAAAAAGATATTGAAAACATGAACAAGAATAGGAGACTATCAAATAATTAAACCAGTCTGAAGAAGAACAGAATATTACTTTTCAAAATTAAAAGGATCCCTAGTCATTGAAGTTAAGAATTTGGATAGAAGATAAATACAACGCTATAGAGAATAGAGAAGATACATCTGAAGAAATTATCTAAGATATAACACAGAGAGACAAAGATGTGGAAGATATGTAAGGGCTAAGAGAGATAGAAGAGTAGTCAGAAGGCCCATCAGGGTGTATACGAGTCTTCCTGTTTGCTGTAAAGGAAGCCGCCCATAGGCTACATCCATAGCTAGAGTCTAGCTGTGACTTCTTTTTTTTTTAGAATTAACATGATTTAATTCATTATCAGTCTTATAAACTACTGAGGCTGGGAAGGCCAGGATAGTAGTTTGAATCTCACACACTTTTATTTTTTTTTATTTTTTTATTTTTTATTTTATTTAAAAAAAATTATTTATTTATTTATTTATGATAGTCACACACAGAGAGAGAGAGAGAGAGAGAGAGAGAGAGGCAGGCTCCATGCACCGGGAGCCTGACGTGGGATTCGATCCCGGGTCTCCAGGATCGCGCCCTGGGCCAAAGGCAGACGCCAAACTGCTGCGCCACCCAGGGATCCCCTCTCACACACTTTTATTGAGGATGAATCTCATGTGGGGAAGCCCTGTTACTCAGCAGGGAGCAGTGGGAGCACAGGGCTTCTCCAACAGTGTTGAAGACTGCCCCAAAGGCAACTGGTGAAACCAGGCTCTTCACAGCCAAAGGTCCACTCCAGTGGCTCCAGGGTCCATTGCCCCCTTTATGGAGAGGAGGCATGGAGCTCTTTAGAGGCACTAGGGAGGGAAGATGGGCTTCCCCGCCAATGCGGTGTGTCTCTGCCTCAGTTTCCCCATTCACACAACATAGCCACACATCCCTAGGCAGAGTTGAACAGCACTGTCTCTCACCATCTCCACCCTTTTATAAGTGGCCAGGCTCATCTACACCTTAGGCTTCAGACAGTGCCTAACTCTGGTCCTCTGCTTTGTGGGCTTTGAGTTCCTTTTATTTAGACAAACTCCTTACCCCTACTACCTGCTTCTAGACCCAAGTCCCTCAACCTGAAATATTTAGTTAAACTCTTACCGGTGGGGGTTTCTGTCATGGAGATAACCATCTTGGATTTGCAACTCCTAGACTTTCTTGTTTTTCCTCTTTTATGTTGATATGTGTGAAGGGTGAGCAAATTCATTCCACCTTCTTTCTCCAAATTTTTTTTTCTTAGCAATTCCTATAGGAAATAATGGTGTCATTATTTCCTATATCAGCACTCAGGTAAAGAGCCAAAATGTGAGCCTAAATTGTTTCGGAGCTGTATCACTTTGGGTAAATAGCTTAATCTCACTATGCTTCAGATTCATCTGCAAGATAGAGTTGTTAATACAATCCACCTAAGGGCATTGTTGTGAGGATTAGGTGAGGTTTAAAAAAAAAAAACTCACAAAATTTATTTATTTATTTATTTATTTATTTATTTATTTATTTTATTACTTTTTAATAAGATTTTATTTATTTATTCATAGACACAGAGAGAGAGGCAGAGACACAGGCAGAGGGAGAAGCAGGCTCCATGCAGGGAGCCCGATGTGGGACTCGATCCCGGGTCTCCAGAATCACACCCCAGGCTGCAGGCAGCACCAAATTGCTGCCCCACCGGGGCTGCCCAACTCACAAAATTTAAAGGCACTTGGAACGCCTGGCAAGGAGCAAGTACTCAATAATTGTTAGCTGTTATGATTGACATTGGGTGGAAATCGAGGTTACCTTCTGTTTTCCAAATACACATAATTTTGTTTTAAAGATTTTATTTTTCTATTAATGAGAGACACACAGAGAGAGAGAGAGAGAGAGGCAGAGACATAGGCAGAGGAAGAAGCAGGCCCCCTGCAGCGAGCCCAATGTGGGGGAGGGGGACAGGATCACAACCAGAGCCAAAGGCAGCCGCTCAACCACTGAGCCACCCAGGTGCCCCTAAATACATATCATTTTATTCTTATCTTTATTCAATGCTGTGACATGGGTATTATCACCCCCAATGTGAGCAAGGAAATTGAGGCACAAAAGGGTCAAATAGAAAAAGCTCTAGAGGTGAGAAAAAACCTGGGTACATCTGGATTGGCTAATGGCTTTGTCACACATAGAGTAATGGATGTTTGTTTTCTGGTTTAATATGGGTTCTGGGCCAAGTTATAGGTGTTTGACTTTGCTGACTTCATCTATCATAAATTAAGCAAGACAACCATATGTGAAAAAATCCTAAGTATAATGAATCATATGTCATTTAATGCTCATTACCCTTTGACTTCATTTGCTGCCAAGAACAGATTCTTCCCTCTGCAGGCAATAAAGTGTTTATAGTAGTCAGTAATATATCCTGTGAAAGAGGTCAGTCATTGATGAAACCCTCTTCTATTTTTTCCAGCTTGGCAGATACAGGTAAGGGTGGATAGGCCCCTGAATTGCATATGATAAACTCATTTTTATTATCCAGTCAATAAATTTTTATCCATTAACTGTTGTGTTCAAGGCCCCGAGAGAGGCAATATTTAGGACATAGATGGAGGGGGAAGACATTACTTTCTCACAATTCCATTAACTACCCATAAGGTTTTGGGCTTCTCGGGTTCAAGATTTTGTAGTCAGCTTAGCTCCTTTGTCTTTCAGCGTCAAATTCCTATCAGTTGGCAGGTACTATAAACTCCTCTTTCACAGTGTTTCCTTTATGCCTCTTTCCTCAGAAATTCTTCCACTGTTGCTCTAGTTCAGTCTTAATTTTGTTCATTTCCAGACTGATCTCCGCCTTCCCGTATCACCCATCCATCCTATAGGTGAACAGATCAATCTTTCTAAAACACCACTTTGACAATGTCATCCTTCTACACTAAACTTTCATTAGTTTCTCACTCTCAAGGTAAGTTTAAATTCCTTAGCGTGGCATTCGAGGCTTCCGCAATTTGGCTCCAGCCAGAAGATTCTCTCACATTTCTCAGTATTCTCTTAGAATAGAACCTTTGAGATGCTTCTTGGGGGACAGGTTTCATGAGTAAATGCTGTATACATGTTTTTCAATGATGAAACCTACTTAATTAACTTAAAAATTATTTATTTATTCATGAGAGACAGAGAGAGAGAGAGGCAGAGACACAGGCAGAGGGAGAAGCAGGCTCCATGCAGGGAGCCCGACATGGGCCTCGATCCCGGGTCTCCGGGATCAGGCCCTGGGCTGAAGATGGCACTAAACCACTGAGCCACCCGGGCTGCCCTGTTTGTAGTTTATTATCAATACCCCCAAATCTCCATGTTCCACTGGAGTCACTGTCCCTTCCAAAGATGACTACTCTTTTGACTTCTATCACTATTCATGAGTTTTCTGTTTTTTTTGTTTGTTTTTATGGAGATAAAACTGACATATAACAAACATTTATTTGATCTGGGTGGCAAATATACAGGTGTTTTCACTTTATAAATATATATCGAGCTGTTTACTGAGATTTTCTGTACTTATTCTGGATGTGTGTTATACTTCAATTAGAAAAGCTCACTTAAATGAAAGACATTATGAATATGTGAAGTTTAGTCTGCTGGACTCTCAACATTTTAAAAAAAGATTTTATTTATTTATTTTAGAGAAGAGAGAGAGAGAAGAGCACAATCAGGAAAGGCAGATGGAGAGGGAGAGAGAATCTCAAGCAGGCTCTCTGCTGAGCACAGAGCCCCACATGGGGCTAAATCCCACAACTCCGAGATCATGACCTGAGTTGAAATCAAGAGTCAGACACTCAACTGACTGCGCCATTCAGATGCCCTATGAACTCTCAACATTTAACTTTTTAGCCTATTTCCTGATTCTCCAGGTTAATTATCAATACCTAATCATGTATATTTTTTCCCTTGCTTCTCATTTTTAGGGCTTGGTTACCTCTGTGAACTTTACAACCAAATGAATTATTTCTTCTTTGGTTTCTTGTCTGCTATATAAAGCCAATTATATGAACCAAAATAGCCTGGCTCCACATCTGGGCTCTTAACACCTCTACCCCCTCAACACACACAGACACACACACACACACACACACACACACACACACCACATACACAGAGTCTCTTTCTGTATTAATGCCACCTGTTCTCTTCTCCATGACTTTAAGAATCTGACAACTGGTTTAGGCATTTCCCTTCTCTCTAAGATGGTCACTATCTTGGGAAAGTCTGTGTTTACTTATTTTTATTTATTTATTTAAAAATTTATTTATTTACTTGAGAGAGAGAGAGAGTGAGCGAGCAGGGAGGGGCAGAGAGAATCTGAGTAGACTCTGTGCTGAATGTGGAACCTGATGTGGGACTTGATTTTACGACTCTGAGATCATGACCTGAGCTAAGACAAGAGTTGGATGCTTAACCGACTGTGCCACCCAGGTGCCCCTATTTATTTATTCTTAAGATTTCATTTTCAAGTAATCTCTATACCCAATATGGGGCTCAAACTCACAACCTTGATATCAAGAGTTGCCTGCTCCATTGACTGAGCCAGTCAGGTGCCCCAAAGTCTGCGTTTATTTAAATGATCAATCTGTCACCCTGGTTTCTTTTTTTTTTTTTTTTTTTTTTTTTTTTTTTGTCACCCTGGTTTCTGTGCTTTTTGATCTTCTCAACTTCACCTCAAGGGTAGGTAGAATTTTAAAGATTCCCTTCTCCCCCAAACGCCAAGATTCTAGTTCATTCACTGGTTATTTAACCAGACATTACTCTAGATACTGCTCTGGGGAATTTTCCAGCTGTAATTAAAGTCCCAAATCAGGGACGCCTGGGTGGCTCAGTGGTTGAGCATCTGCCTTCGGCTCAGGATGAGATCCCAGGGTCCTGGGATTGAGTCCCACATCAGCCTCCCTGCAGGGAGCCTGCTTCTCTTTCTGCCTGTGTCTCTGCCTCCCTCTCTATGTCTCTCATGAATAAATAAATAAATTTTAAAATAAATAATAAATAAAGTCTCAAATCAGTGGGCCCTGAAATAGTGAGATTATCAGGTGGGGCCTGATTTAATTACACGAACCCTTTAAAATGTAGAAGGGGGAAGTTTAAGCAATTTGAGAAGAACTTACTTTAAAGATGAAGGGAGTCACAAAAGAAGGAGTGTGGACAGCCTCTGGAGGTACTGATTGATGGCAAGGAAACAGGGATCTCAGTCCTAAAGCTGCAAAGAATTGGATTCTGCCGATAACCGGACCTTAGCCGCAGATTCTTCAGATAAGAGCCCTCATTCAGGTAGGAGCCCATCTGGTTGACACTTCGATTTGGCCCTGTGATACACAGAGCAGAGCTTAACCTAGCCAGCTGCCCTAGATTCTTGACCTCCAGAATTGTGAGATAATAAATGGCCCTTGTTTTAAGATGCTAAAGTGATAGAAGTGTACCTCTCTTCCACCTTCATAATCCTACTGTCCCGTCTAAACCCTGCGACCTTGTTAAAACCTGGAATGCCAGTCTTAGATGCCAATTTCCTGTTCAGTGACCTCATCTTCATGTTTCAGCTCCTCAGCCTCCCCTCCATGGGTTCTCTTTCTACCTGTCTCTTCCTGGCTTCACTTTCCTATGACAAATCATTTCACACACTCAACTCCTTGCTCCATTTTTCTATGCCTTATCCACCCAGCAAAACCACATTCTAGAATTTATTTAACCTTCTAATCTTCTCTATATTTATGAATGGGAATTCTCTGTGAATGGGGAAGCTATGACCCTGAGAAGTTCACCACGTGGTGGTAAGCACTAAAGAAGGTACTGTGTCCTCACCAGCTCTTTGCCCTTGGTGGCTAAACTGGCAAATAGACTAAGAACTCGGGGCAGCTGGGAAAGGCTAGGAAGGTATTAAAAATCTTATGAGAAGGATGAAGAGAGCTTCTCATAGGTCTGTATAGGAGCTTTTCTAGTACAGCAACTGATCATGGAGTTACAGGCCCAGGAAGTTCCTTTGTTTAAAAGAGAATACTGGGGCAGCCCCTATGGCCCAGCGGTTTGGCGCCACCTTCAGCCCAGGGTATGATCCTGGAGACTCGGGATCAAATCCCACATCAAGCTCCCTGCATGGAGCCTGCTTCTCCCTCTGCCTGTGTCTCTGCCTCTCTCTCTCTCTGTCTCTCATGAATAAATAAATAAAATCTTAAAAAAAAAATAAAATCTTAAAAAAAATAAAAGAGAATACTGTTCTTGGTTTTGCCTTGGTTGCCATTCTTATAATAAGCTATACGCTTTATCAGCATTAAACAGATTTGTATACTTTGCTGTGTCTGTTGTTAACATTCCACCAAGGAATAATACCTTGCTGAAAACCATACAGGCAAGTCCCTTACTGGTGTGATTATTAGGAAGGCATATTACCACCATCCCCCTCTGCAGAAAAAAAGAAAAATTTCCAATTATTTTTAGAGTTTTCAAAAAGTGAGGCTCAAATGATTTCATGAATAAGTATGTCGGTTTCCCTGTTTGTCTGTTTTTGTCCATACATAACTGCCTACAAAAGCACCTGGTGACACCTCACCCCTGCCAGTGCCCATTTAAGATCTTCAGTGTATGTTTATAGGTGTGGACTCCAGATGGCCCCAACACTTTCTATTAGGATTGAAACGAAATCCTAATTTTGATAATTCTGTGGTTTGATTGCAAGGCTCATAAAATATGACAAAACAGTGACTTCAGCTACCTTAAAGAAAGCCTAGTCGATCAATACTTATCAAAGATTCAGACTCCTTCTGTTTACTTGTTCTGCAACCTAAGAAATCAATAGAGGGAAATGGGAAAAGGCCTTACATAGAAAATTTACGAATAAACCACAAATGATCATTAAACATTAAAAAGTTTACTCTAAGTCAAACAGATGTAAACTAAAACACTGCCATTTGTCAACTATCAAATTTAAAAAGATTAAAATTATTATTCTATCCAGTAGTTGTGAGAGCTCAGGTAAACAAGCAACCTTTTAAATTGTTGGAATACTGAATTTGGCATGAATTATTTCATGGGAAATCTGGTTATACGTATTAACAGTTTTGTTTGTTGGTTTTTTTTTTTGTATTAAAATTTTTTATTTTTATTTTATTTTTTTTAATTTTTATTTATTTATGATAGTCACAGAGAGAGAGAGAGAGGCAGAGACACAGGCAGAGGGAGAAGCAGGCTCCATGCACCGGGAGCCCGATGTGGGATTTGATCCCGGGTCTCCAGGATTGCACCCTGGGCCAAAGGCAGGCGCCAAACCGCTGCGCCACCCAGGGATCCCATGTATTAAAAATTTTTTAAATGTGCAGTATCTTTTGCCTGAGCAATGCCCCTTCTAGAATTTATCTGGATGTGTGCAATGACATGCTACAAGGATGTTTTGCGAATAATAGGAAGACTAGTTAAATTAATTATGGTACATAACAAACAATGGAAAACCATGCAACTATTCATTTTAAAGTTATAGAAATATACTGAATGACAGGGGAACCATGTTTGTAGTTTACAATGGAGCAGTTTACAAAATAATTATAGGTACCAATTTTTGAGTGCTAACCGGTGTTAATAATTCTGTTCAGGGTTTTATACACATTATTTCAATCAATCTTTCTAACTATCCTGAGAGATTGTTTCCCCTGATTACCAATAACACTAAAGACCAAATAAGTAGTACAAGTGCAAATCTCCAGGGTTTGGGAGAACCAGGATATAGATGCAGGTTATCTGACTCTACAGATGACGCTTTTTAAAGTTTTATTTATTTATTCATGAGAGACAGAGAGAGAGAGAGAGAGAGAGGCAGAGATACAGGCAGAGGGAGAAGCAGGCTCCATGCAGGGAGCCCGATGTGGGACTCGATCCAGGGACTCCGGGATCACGCCCTGAGCCAAAGGCAGATGTTCAACCACTGAGCCACCCAGCCGTCCCCAGATGATGCATTTTATCGCTGTATTAATTGCATATAAGCCCGTTTTTATTTTTAGAGAAAATACGTATGCACAGAAAGAAACTAAAAGCAGGTAGGCTGTGGTTGCTGGGTTACAAGTTATTTTTATTTTCATCTTGCTTGGTATTACAATGAGAGAAAAATAAATGCCAGAATAACACAATCAGTGGGAATCTAATGGGGCTCTACCAACACTGGGCAGTTACTCTTTTCTGGCAATATAAAAGACGTTATGACACAGAGGACAGAGAGCAGCAGTCTCAGAAGCTGTGAGTTCCCCTATGCACCCCTCTAACTTTTGACCTTGTCATACTGGTCTCCTTTGTACCGGGTGACTCATCTGTAAATTAGCAAGGTCATCTTTAGATTCCTCCCTCACTATATTGTGACCTGAAACATCCAACCACTAAAAGACAGGACAGGACAGGACATTTGAAAATGATTAGCCCGGGCAGCCCGGGTGGCTCAGCAGGTTAGCGCCGCCTTTGGCCCAGGGCCTGATCCTGGAGACGCGGGATCAAGTCCCACGTCAGGCTCCTCGCATGGAGCTTGCTTCTCCCTCTGCCTGTGCCTCTGCCTCTCTGTGTGTGTGTGTCTCTCATGAACAAATGAATAAAATCTTAAAAAAAAAAATGATTAGCCCAAAATAAAACCCTAACTTAGAATCATTTTAGACTCCTTAACAATGCAGTACATTTATGAAATGCTGGCTTTAATCTTTTATTAAACAGAATTTGATGGCGATCATCGGTTTCAGAGAATTAGAGTGAGATTAGGAATTAACGTAACTTGGGCAGCCCCAGTGGCTCAGCAGTTTAGCGCCGCCTTCAGCCTGGGGTGTGATCCTGGAGACCCGGGATCGAGTCCCACGTCTGGCTCCCTGCATGGAGCCTGCTTCTCTCCTTCTCCCTCTGCCTGTGTCTTTGCCTCTCTGTCTGTCATGAATAAATTAAAAAAAAAAAAGGAATTAATGTAACTTTAGCATATACAGTATGGAAAAATCAAACTCTTAAAAATTAGGCTAAAGACAAGGTAGAAAGTTTTGTTTGTTTTAGTGATTTTTAACCCTATTTTAGGTGAAGCTATGTCTTTAAGTATTGTCGTGTGTCTTTATATGTATGTGTTCCTGACTAAGACACTGACATTTTATTGATTTACTTTTAAACACAATTCTTTTTTCCAATATAAAAGTTGTATATCTGCACTAAAACAAATTTAGAAAATTACACTAAAATAGAAGAAAAAAAAGAACCATAATGTCACAGCCCAGAAAACTTTTTCTTGTATTGCCAGCTATTTTCTAAGTTTTAGTTTTGTTTTCATTTTACATAATCGCAGAATGCTATATTCAGCTTATCATTCTGTTTTTATCAATTTTATGTGTATTTTTTTACATTTTTATAAGTTCCATCTTGGAATTGCCCTCAGAACTTGCTGGCAAATTAAAAAATCTTTACTGATATCAGTAAAGTTTTGTTCTTTGGGTGGTGCTTTTAAATTTTGCAAACAGTTATTAAGAGCCATCTCTGAAAAGTTTTTCTCAGTCTTGGCTAAAGTGATAAATATATTTGTATACGAGTGTTTAAGTGTCTTTAAATGGACTCTAATCCAAAAAGCCATATGTTTGGGCACATCCTGGATACGTACTTTAAAATCCTCTAAAAGGGGGACTCCTGGGTGGCTCAGCGGTTGAGAGTCTGACTGGCTCAGGGTGTGATCCTGGAGTCCCGGGATCGAGTCCCATGTTGGGCTCCCTGCATGGAGCCTGCTTTTCCCTCTGTGTCTCTGCCTCTCTCTGTGTGTGTGTCTCTCATGAATGAATAGATAAAATCTTTAAAAAATAAAATAAAATAAATAAAATCCTTTAAAAGTATGCAGTATGGTACTTTAAATATTCTAAAAGGATTGTGCATAATTAATTTCTTATTTAGGCTTCCTAGCTAAAACTTCTGTTTTAAGGTAGGTTCCACACCCAACATAGGGCTTGAACTCATGACCCTGAAATCAAGGGTCACACACTGTACTAAGCCTGTGAGATGCTCCGTGATGAAAGATTTCTTGTAGGGAGTTACAAATTAACAGTAATTCCTAGTGTTGCTTTAAATAGTTTGATTTTTGCTAGTAAGTGCAAACTATAAAATAGATCCAAGTACTAATTTCCCAGAGTAGATGCAGCAGGCAAATGTTGGGAAGGCCATACACACTCCTAAGGCCGGATAACCACAGCTTTTCTTGAATATGCACACTTCCCAGCTTTTCCAGCCAAACAGTACTGCAGAGAGGGATTTATTACAGGAGAGTGCAGAATACAATTAAACCGTTCACAGTAATATTTTCTTTCTTTCTTTTCTTTCTTTCTTTCTTTCTTTCTTTCTTTCTTCTTTCTTTCTTCGGGGGAGGGAGGGCTTTCCTTCCTCCCTCCCTCTCTCTGGAGTCTTCTTTCTTTCTCTTTCTTTCTTTCTTTCTTTCTTTCTTCTTTCAGGAAGGACTTCCTTTTTCTTCTTTCTTTCTTTCTTTCTTCTTTCTTTCTTTCTTCTTTCTTTCTTCTTCTTTCTTTCTTCCTTTCGGGACTTCCTTCAGCTCCTCCCCCTCCTTCTCTTTCTTTCTTTCTTTCTTTCTTTCTTTCTTTCTTTCTTTTCTCCCTCCCTCCTAATCTTCTCTCTTTCCTCTTCTTTTCTTTCTTTTCTTTCTTTCGTGTCTTTCTTCTTTCTTTTCTTGTCTTTCTTTCTTCTTTCTTTCTTTCTTTTCTTCCTTCATTCCTTTCCTTTCTTTTCGTCCTATTTGTCTTTCGTCTTCTTCTTTCTTTTCTTCTTTCCTTTCTTTCTTTCTTTCTTCTTTCTTTCCTTCCTTCCTTCCTTCCTCCCTCCCTCCCCCCTCCCTCTCTCTCTCTCTCTCTCTCTCTCTCTCTCTCTCTTCCTTCCTTCCTTCCTTCCTTCCTTCCTTCCTTCCTTCCTTCCTTCCTTCCTTCCTTTCTTTCTTTCTTTCTTTCTTTCTTTCTTTCTTTCTTTCTTTCTTTCTTTCTTTTCTGACACAGAGAGAGACAGCGAGGCAGAGGGAGAAGCAGGCTCCACGCAGGGAGCCCGACTCAGGACTGGCTCCCGGGACCCCAGGGCACGCCCTCGGCGAAGGCGGCGCTAACCCGCTGCGCCCCCGGGCTGCCCGCACAGGACTATTTCCATCGACTTCCCCCTCGCGGGGTCCCTTGGATTCAGGATTCAGCCCCTGAATCTGCGAGCGGGGGCGTACTCACCTGTCCCAGACACGCATTCGGTACAGACCTACCTGTGACAGGAAAACAAAGCAAAACGGCCAACCGCTGGGTGTCGGCGTCCCCCGGTGCTTAGGGCGCGGGGCACAGTGACCAGAGCAGGGACTGCTCAGCCTGGGTGGCGTCCTGCGATCGCCGGGGTTAGTCCCCTCGGTTGCCCTCCTTCCGTGCAAGCCCCGGAGGCGGCGGTGGGGCTCGTGCCTCTGCCCCAGGGGGCAGTCACCTCCGCGGCCTGGGGCCGGCCGGAGGGTGGGGGTGGGGGTGGGACCCGATGCGCCAGGGAGGTTTTGGACGCGCGCTGCAGGAGTAGAAAGCGCCGTCCGGATGCTCGATGCCATTGTTAGGAGCGGCTTCCTCGGGAGGGTGTCAGGAAGGCCCGGCTGAGTCAGCGCGGGTCTATATAAGCGAGTGCAGGCGCCCGGCTCGGAGCGCGCGGACTCCGGGACCCGAGACCTCGGTGAGCCTGGGCCTGTGGAGCCGAGTGAGTACACGGCCAAATCCCTTTGGGCGGTCGCTGGCTAATTGCACGGACATTTGCTGCACAATAATAGAAAACTTGAGTGGAGGCCACCAGGTTTTAGTTAGTCCCTCCCAGTTTGATGTGAAAATGTGTGTGAACTCCCAAGTGGAGGATGCAGATCTGGTTTTTAGAAATCAGTGCCTTGGAGCGAACTGATTCTGTGTCTGGTGGTGTGTGTGTGTGTTAAGAACCGGTTGGTGAAACTCTTGCCTTTCTCCAAAAGTATGAAACGGAAGTTGTTATGGGACGGTTAGAAACTTATGGAGAAAAAAAAAAAAAAAAAAAAAGAAACTTATGGAGCATGGAAGTTACTTCGAGGTAGGAGAGAAATTTGTTAATATTGGTACTTTTTTTTTTTCCCCCAAAGATTTTTATTTATTTATTCATGAGAATACACAGAGAGGAGAGAGAGAGGCAGGCAGAGGCACAGGCAGAGGGAGAAGCAGGCCCCATGCAGGGAGCTCGACCCCGGGTCTCCAGGATCACGCCCTGGGCCAAAGGTGGTGCTAAACCGCTGAGCCACCCGGGTTGCCAGTATTGGTACTTTAAAAACAAAGAGGGATTAACTAATATATTTTATGTCTTTTTCTCATCTCCAGGACATAAATTTTTGTCCACAGCTTTGGATGGCTTGCTGAAAGGTTATGCCCCTTTGTTAAGTTTTTTTGTGGATAGCAGGCTATCATGTAATGATCGACTTCAAAAAATTAACCAGTTTATTACAATACTTGTTAAAAATAGTAGTGAAGAAGTTAGAACAGTATCTGTATACAGAAAAATACAAGACCAAGAAAAATTAGATTGTGAATTTAGCAGTTACAGAAATAACTGTAATGTTGCCTAGTTTTATTTTCTTGCCTAATGGTGGAAATAGAAAGGCTAGTTGCACTTTTGGGAAAAAAAAAAGAGAGAGATTTATAGTAACAATGTGTATTGGTTATGTTTGTTCAGCAAGAGCTCCCTTAGGAAACATATTCTTTTGTATTAGGAAGGTATTAAAATAATACACTTACAGCCAAAGTCCATTTCTGCATTTGTTTTTATTACGCGTCCATGAAACATTTGAGGTGAGTGTAAGTGTTCCAAATGGTAAATAAGATAACAGCCAAAGGTTGAGGGAAGCACATTCAAATGGACTTGGACAGATGCCTGTGCAAATTAAAGTTGCATCCTGGAAGCCATAATCAAAAAGGATGATTAGTCACAGAATTCAATGAGGATGAAGGGGGAAACGTACCAGCTCCTTGAAAAAGCCTTTCTTGACATTTACAAAAGATGCAGAAGAGACTATAAAATGGTAGTGGGAGAGCATCCTGTGTGCTCACCCAGATAGTGCCTGCAGAAGTGCATTTTCTAGGATGCATTGCTCTAGTTGCAATTTTCTTTACCCTGACGGTTGTTAGAAACCCGTTGATGCTGAGACCCTATTGTCACACATGCTGCTGTTTGATGGTTTGGGGTTTATTCAGGGACAAATCTAGATTTTATAAACGGTTAGGTAGACTTAATGTTCTTTAGATAGCCTGTACTTCTCTCTTTCAGGAGCTGGTAGAAGTTTTGCAGCAGTTAAAGGTTGTATCAAGAGGGAAGGCTTAATCTGTGTTGCTTACTGGAGTAATAGGTTAGGGTTGAGATTTTTTTTTTTTTTAGTGAAAGTTAAAGAACCCAAATGATACTGTCTCCGTAGGGTATAGGTTATATAGTTCTCCCTGGGAAGGAAGCTAAAGTTTATCCTTTGACATATCAGTTCACTGTAGGTTGTGAACCAGTGATAAAGTGTCTTGATGGTTTGGGCTTCATCTTTTCCCTCCAGCACAGCTTTATGAGACAGAGCTCACATACCCCACAGCTCACTTGCTTAAAGCACAGCTTGTAGAACCATCACATTTCCTCCTCCTCTCCCCTCAGAACCTACCAGTAGTTACTTACCCCTTCCCATGGTAGCCCCCACCACAGTTTTTTGAAGCAGATATTCTGCTTCACTGAGAGACTGTTATAGAAAGTGCATATCTAATTTTTGAGCCACACCCTTAGCTTATTTATAGAGATAAATATTCATTCAGAGAATCCTAACATGGGAAGTTAGTAGTGTACTGGTTGTTTAAATCCAGGTGGGTGGGCTTGAGTAGAGCAAAAGTACTGTCCTCATCATGATTTCAGTAAAGAAATTTTGTTTTTATAGAAGGGTAGCATGAAATCTTGGCAAGGGCTGAAACCCCATTGACTGAGGTTTCTTGCACTTTGCTGATCACTAGCCCAATCTCTGGGTTTGCAACTGAAATAATCTTATTACTCTTTGGACAGGAGCTGCCTGGAGGTTAGTACTTAGGGTCAGGTAGCATTGGTTCTCTGTCTTGCTGTTGGTATTAAGTTCTTCGAGTTATCTGGAAGGGTAAAATTGGAATTCTGTTCCCCGGGGCTATACAGGCCACCCATTGTGTTCTGACCTCATAGGTAGATACATATCTCCCCCCACTCCCCAGGGGAGGCGTATTCCTTCCGCCTCTTGGAGTGCCACCCTAACCCAGAGGCAAATTGAAGTGGTTTGAATTTTTCAACAAAAAAGCAAATTGCCATGTTTTTCTCCCTCCACTATTTCCACCTATCTCTGGAAGAGGGGCAAATCACTTCTGGAGAACAGTTTACAAAGGTAAGCTTCCTGCTCTTCCTTCTCAGTGTAGTAGAGATAGCCCTTAAAAAGCTTACTTTTTAGGAGGATCTCCTAACTCTCATATCCTTTGAATTTTAGCTAATCATAAATATGCTGGGGTAGCAAGAAAAGATGTTATTGATGTGTTATTCTTTACAAAACAAATGCTTTTCAGAATGCATTGAATGCATTTCTGAATGTGACTGGGGTTAGAATTCTTGATGAAGTTTTCAAGAACACAGATGGCACTAAAAAATTTATTTGAGGGACGCCTGGGTGGCTCAGAGGTTGAGTGACTGCCTTTGGCCCAGGGCGTGATCCCGGGGTCCTGGGATCGAGTCCCACGTCGGGCTCCCTGCATGGAGCGAGCCTGCTTCTCCCTCTGCCTGTGTCTTTGGCTCTCTCTGTGTCTCTCATAAATAAATAAACAAATCTTTTAAAAAATTTATTTGAGAGACAGAGAGAGTGCAAGAGAGCACAACCAGGAGTGGCAGAAGAGAGAATGTCAAGCTGATTCTGTGCTGAGCGCAGAGCCCAACTCGGGGCTGGATCTCATGACCCTGAGATCACGACTTGAGCTAAAACCAAGAGTCGCTCAATTGACTGCCACCCAGGTACCCCAAAGATGGCATTTTAAGTCTGACATTATGCTTCCAATATAAATATTGAAAAAATATTGGGGTTCTTTCATTACTGATTTTAACTTGTTGTTTTGAAATAATTTTTAGGCTTCCTGAAAAGTTGCAGAAAAATATGGTATAGAGAGTTCCCATAACATCTTGTATGACTATAGTGAAATTGTCAAAACTGATAGATTAACATTGGTACGAAATTATAATACTGTTATCAAAACTGTAGACTTACTTGGATTTCACTGGCTTTTCACTATCCTTTTTTTCTGTTCAGGATCCAGTCTGTGAACTTGTGAGGAATACTGGTCAGTTATTTTGTAGACTTTTCCTCTTGTACTTTGATATTTTCTCATGATTAGACTGAAGTTACGCATCTTGGAAAAAATACTGGAAGGAATTTCAGGGCCTCATGTCCAGGCACATGATATCTTACTGTGTTGTAAACCTTGGTTAATGTTGTTTGCCGGGTCTCAGGGGAAAGTTAATTTTCTCTTTGTAATTAGGTATCTTACGAGAGGAACTTGGGCTGTACAAATATCCTGTTTCTCCTTTTAAACTTTTATTCACTGATTTTAGTATCCATTGGTGGAACTTGATGTACATTGTACTAGATTGTTCTTTATATTTATTTTTTAAATGACTTTATTTAGGGGCCCCTGGGTGGCTCAGTTGGTTAAGCATCTGCCTTCAGCTCAGGTTATAGTCCTGGGGTCCTGGGATAGAGCACTACATGGGGCTCTCTGGGCAGGGAGGGGTCTGCTTCTAACTCTCTGTCTACCCCTCCCCTGCTCATGCTCTCTCTCTCAAACAAAATCTTAAAAAAAAATTTTTATTTATTTATTGAGAGAGAGAGCATGAGTGGAGAGGGACAGAAGGAGAAGAGAGAGAATCTGGAGCAGACTCTGCTGAGTGCGAAGCCGGTTGCGGGGCTCTATCTCACAGCTGTGAGATCACTACCCTAGCTAAAACCAAGAGTCGAACTCTTAACCAGCTGAGCCACCCAGGCACCCTTGTACTATATTGTTCTAGTAGTGATTAAGCATTTTTTTTTCTCATTTCTTCTATGTTTACTAATTAGAATTCTTCTTCCCCATTTATTTATTCAACTACTTGTATCAGTATGGATTAATGGATATTTGTAATTTTATGGGTTGTTATTTAATTTGCTGCTCAAACTGTTCCAGTGTTGAAAGTCTCAGCCCTGGAATCAACCATTTCTCTAACACCGTTTGGTTCTTTTCTTGGAGAAACAAAAAAATCCCAAGTGCATGTTTACAAAAGGGATAATGCTTTCAATTTTGAACATTGTAGAGGACTTCATTGTAGTTACCAGTTTAGGTTTAGTCTCTTATGGGAAGTAAAATTGTCAGGGTTTAGAGTTTTTAAAAGTTCCTAGTTTTTCTCAAATGACCTGTAAGTGCTTACAAAACAAACAGAATAAACACATGAACTTTTATTTATTAGGCTCTAATAAGAAAGTAGCAATTTGTTGTTGTTAAGTAGCTTAATTAAATTATATCTTGACTATGGCTGAATGTATGTGAAGGGGACATATGTATAGATCATATCTTTGTGATGTGCAAAATGTCTTCAAACAAATTATAAGGGGAGTAGAGGGTTAATTTTAGGTGAGAACAGAGGGACTCCTGGTGGTTTTGTCCCATGATAAATAGAGGGGGCTGGAAGGAGATACGAGATGGATATAAGATGAGAGCGACAGGTGGGTGAGAAGACAGTGTCTTTAAGTACAATGCTGATGTTGGGTGTATGCAGGACTGAGAGAGTAGGGAGATCATTAGGGGAGAGAAGGTCAAGGGGCTGAGGAGGCCAAGGACAAAGACTCTCTATTTGGATTTTGAAACTCACTGCAGCTGCCAACTTTAACTGCAGTAAACTTTACAATTGCATATGAGGGTTCAAATCCATCAGTGCCTCTTGGAAAACTGTTTACACACCCATGGATGCTCAATCAAATGTGGGTCTGTAGCGTTTTGTAAAAAAAAATAAAAAAGCCATACATTATTGCATGAGGAAGACCCCAAGAGGGTGGGGTGGTTTGTCATCCACAAGAGTCTTGTTTATGGTTCTCAGTTTTTAACCAAATCTCTCTCTTTCTCTGATGTCTTACAGGCATCTAAAACTTACCATGTTGAAACTGAGTCCTTGAGTTTTGATGTCCCCTCTTCTCATTACCCAGGCTCATCCCCTTGTCCAAGCATGTCTCACCTGGTTTCTTGCACCTGGCCCTTGCTGCTGCATTTGCCATACAGCTGCCAGAGTGGTCATTTAAAAACATACTTAAGATCAGAAGTCCTGCTTAAAAGGCCTCAGTGGCTTCTTACTGATTGTGCATACCTTCCCCCTTCCCCCTAGAGATGGGGTCTCTGCCGCTGTGTCTGGCTGACCTTGTCCTTCACACCATGTCCCAGATTGTTCTGCTGCAGAGCTGTGGGGGCCTAGGGTGCCAGACTGGGACTGTTCCCTTGTCCTGAGACTTCATCCGTCTGACTCCAGCTGATTACTGAGCAGCCTTTGGACCTGAATATAGTGTCAATGTTAGATGTTTCAAGGTAGATCTGGGAAATCATAGATAACATGAAAACCCTCTGGTTTATAGAGGACTTTTGAAATGCAAGAGAGAATTTATGGAAGTTAAAATTCAGATTTTAAGTTCCCTTTCTTTTTTAAAGATTTTATTTATTTATTCATGAGAGACACAGAGAGGGAGAGAGAGAGAGGCAGAGACACAGGCAGAGGGAGAAGCAGGCTCCATGCTAGGAGCCTGACGTGGGACTCGATCCCGGGTCTCCAGGATCACACCCTGGGCCGAAGGCAGCGCTAAACCGCTGAGCCACCAGGGCTGCCCTTAAGTTCCCTTTCTAACAAAGCTCAGTACTCTTCCTGCTTCTTTTTTCTGTCCATTCATAAGTTTTATAATAATCACCTGACAGTGACTTGAGACTCCTAACTTCTTGTCAGGATTGTAATCTCTTGGCATTATAATAAATAGTTGAAGGAGGTACATACTTGCACAGCAGTGTCCTGTGACCGTGAGGCAGTGTTGAAGCTCTCCATTTACTACTGTTAGGGCTTAGGGAAAGAATATAAGAGGAAAGCACTGAATTTTTGGTCTGAGACTACCCTAGTTTCTCCCAGCATGAGTAATAGTTATAACTGTGGCAGGTGTCCAGCTGAGGACTTTAGAATTAACCTGTGTACTTTTCTTATCTATATGCAGTTTCATTGTATTATGCACTCCTTTTATAGTAGACTCTCAGATTATGAGTATGGTGAAGAGTAAAATAGAGAAGAAAGGCATTTTAAATGCAGGTTATCATTCTTATAAGAGATATGCCAGCATCTACGGCAGAAGACTTCAAACATTTCAAAAAAGTAAAAATGTGGTTTCACTTGTTAGAAAACAGAAAGAGAGGAAAGGTGACATTGGTAGACCTCCAGAATGGGGACAGCTGGAAAGGGGAAAAGAATCTCATTATTTAAAGCTCCCTCAGTCATGTTTGAAAGGATTTTTCTAGCTGGCTAAAAGGGGGGCTTGATCTCATGACCCTGAGATCATGACCTAAGGTGAAACCAAGAGTTGGTCTACTGGATGTTTTCTGCATTCCAGTCTACCAATTCCACCAATTCTGTTTTCTAATCTGTGTTTGTGTCTAAACTGCTGTTAAACTCATCTATTGATTTTTGTTTTGTATTAAATATAGATTCTGGTTCTTTGGTGATTATCTTTTCACTCATTTTCTTAAGCATGTTACTCAGTTATTTTAATGTCAGCATCTGGTGACTTTAGTTAGCATTACCTGTGGGTCTATTTCTATTTTGTTACTTTTGAAGCATTAGGTCCTATTTTCTGGCATGTCTGGTAAATTGAAAATTTGGATTCTGGGATGCCTGGGTGTCTCAGTGGTTGAGCGCCTGCCTTCAGCTCAGTGAGTGATCCCAGGGTCCTGGGATCAAGACCCACATTGGGCTCCCCATAGGGAGCCTGCTTCTCCCTCTGCCTGTGTCTCTCATGAATAAATAAATAAAATATTAAAAAAAATTTTGGATGGGGGATCCCTGGGTGGCTCAGCAGTTAAGTGCCTGCCTTCGTCCCAGGCCCTGATCCTGGAGTCCTGGGATCGAGTCCCACATCAGGCTCCCTCCATGGAGCCTGCTTCTCCCTCTGCCTTTGTCTCTACCCCCTCTCTCGTGTGTGTGTCTCTCATGAATAAATAAATGAAATCTTTGAAAAAAAATTTTTGGATGATGATATCCTTTAGAGTGAATTTAACTTTATTGCACACAAATCAAGTATGAATGGATCACTTTTGTTTGAGTAGAAGTTGATCTGTTTCTGGGTTGCCTATATTCTCAGGGCATAGACCTCTGGGACCACAAAAGCTTGAAGTTTCCAATTGATAACTTGCAATTCCAAATTTCATCTTCGTAGCCCTGACAGGTGTTGACACAAAATTAACAGACCTTTATAGAAATTTTAAGGAGAGTTTTTGTCTGGTTTTGGAATCAGGGTAATGCTAGCCTTATAGAATGAGTAAATGGAGTTTACTGCATTTATTCTTTTTCTAACTCTGTTAGGTGTAAGGTTAGGTTGTGTATTTGAGGTTTTTCTTGCTTCTTAAAGTAAGCCTGTGTTGCTGTATATTTCCCATATGCTTCCTTTTTATAACTGCTTTTGCAACATGGCAAAGGTTTTGTTTTTGCTTTTTTAAAAAGATTTTATTTATTTATTTATGAGAGACACACACAGAGAGAGAGGCAGAGACACAGGCAGAGGGAGAAGCAGGCTCTATGCAGGGTGCCCGATGCGGGACTTGATCCTGGGTCTCCAGGACCAGGCCCTGGGCCGAAGGCAGGTGCTAAACCACTGAACCACCCAGGCTGCTCATGGCAAAAGTTTTGGACTGTCATGTTTTCATTTTCATTTGTTTCCATGTACTTTTTTCTTTTTAAAATTTTCTTTGATCCATTCATTCTTCAGTTGGATGTTCTTTAGCTTCTTCAATGGATTTGTGGTACTTCCAAATTTTTTCTTGGTGGTTGACTTCAAGTTTCATAGCACTGTGGAAAATATGTTTGGTATGATCTGTCTTTTTGTACTTGTTGAGTCCTGTTTTATGACCTACTATGTAATCTATTCTGGAGAATATTCCATGTGGACTTGAAAAGAATGTTTATTGTGCTGCTTTAGGATAAAATGTTTGAATATATCTGTTAAGCCCATCTGGTCCAATGTGTCATTCAAAGCCACTGTTTCCTTGTTGATTTTCTGCTTAGATTATCTGTCCATTGATGTAAATGGGGTGTTCAATTCCCCTACTATTATTGTATTGTTATCATTGAGTTCCTTTATGTTTGTAACTTATTGTTTTATATATTTGGGTGCCCCCAAGTTGGGCACATAAATTTTACAATTGTTAGATCTTCTTGTTAGATAGATCCCTCTATTATGATATAATGCCCTTCTTCGTCTCTTGTTACAGCCTTTGGTTTAAAATCTAGTTTTTCTGCTAGAAAAGAAAACAATAAGCCAATATCTCCGATGAACATGGATGCAAAAATTTTCAACAAAAAACCAGCAAATGGAATCCAACAGTACACTAAAAGAATCATTCCCCATGATCAAGTGGAATTTATTCCTGGGTTGCAACAGTGGTTCAGTATTTGCAAATCAATCAACCTGATATACCACATTAATAATAGAATAAGAATCATATCATCCTCTCAATTGATGCAGAAAAAGCATTTGACAAAGTACAGCATCCTTTCTTGATAAAAACCCTTAACAAAGTAGGGATAGAGGGAACAGACCTCAACATTAAAGGCCATTATGAAAAATACACAGCTAATATAATCCTCAGTATGAAAAAAAATGATGCTTTTCTTCTATGGCCAGGAATAAGACAGGGATGTCCACTCTCACCACTGTTATTTAACATGGTACTGAAAATCCTAGCTTTAGGAATCCAACAACAAGAAGTTATAAAAGGCATCCAAATCAGCAAGGAAGAAGTCACTTTCACATTTGCAGACAGCATACTGCCTATGGGAAACCCAAGACCACCAAAAAATTGGTAGAACTGGTGTATGAATTCAGTAAAGTCACAGGATACAAAATCAATGTACAGAAATCTGTTGCATTTCTATACACCTATAATGAAACAGCAGAAAGAGAAATCAAGGAATCCATCCCATTTACAATTGCACTAAAAACTTAACCAAAGAGGTAAAAGATCTTATGCTTTGAATACTATAGAACACTTATGAAAGAAATTGAAGATGACACAAAGAAATGGAAAAACATTCTGTGCTCATAGATTGGAAGAAGGAATATCATTAAAATGTCTATATTACCCAAAGCAATCTACACATTTACTGCAATCCCTATCAAAGTACCAACAGCGTTTTTCACAGAGCTAGAACAAACACTCCTAAAATGTGTATGGAACTACAAAAGACCCCCTATAGCTCAAGCAACCTTGAAAAAGAAAAGCAAAGCTGGAGGCATCACAATTCCGGACTTTCAGTTATATTGCAAGGTGATAGTAATCAAAAAGTATGGTACTGGTACAAAAACAGAGATCAACAGAACAGAATAGAAAACCCAGAAATGGACCCATAACTATATGGTTAATTAATCTTTGACAAAGCAGGAAAGAATATCCAATGGCAAAAAGGCAGTCTCTTCAACTAATGTTGTTGGGGAAACTGGACAGCTACATGCAAAAGAATGAAACTGGACCACTTTCTTACACCATACACAAAAATAAATTCAAAATGGATGGAAGACCTAAATGTGAGACAGGAAACTCAAAATCCTAGAGGACACAGGTGGTAACTTCTTTGCATTGACCATACCAACTTCTTGCTAGATATGTCTCCTGAGGCAAGGGAAACACAAGCAAAAATAAACTATTGGAACTACATCAAAATAAAAGCTTCTGCATAGTGAAGGAAATAGTCAACAAAACTAAAAGCAACTTTTGGAATGGGAGCATATATTTGCAAATAACAGTAAATCTAATAAAGGATTAGTATCCAAAATAATAAAGAACTTATCAACACCCAGCTCAACGCCCAAAGAACAAATAATCCAGTTAGAAAATGGGTGGAAGGGCAGCCCAAGTGGCTCAGTGGTTTAGTTCCACCTTCAGCCCAGGTCATGATCCTGGAGACCCGGGATCGAGTCTCACGTCGGGCTCCCTGCATGGGGCCTGCTTCTCCCTCTGCCTCTGTCTCTGCCTCTCTCTCTCTCTTTTTCTCTCTGTGTGTCTCTCATGAATAAATAAATAGAATCTTAAAAAAAAAAGAAAATGGGTGGAAGACATGAATAATCAATCATTTTTCTAAAGAAGACATACAGATGGCTAAGAGACACATGAAAAGATGCTCAACATGGCCTATCATCAGGGAAATACAAATCAAAATCATGACGAGATACTACCTCACACCTGTCAGAGTGGCTAAAATTAACAACTCAGGAAATAGCAGATGTTGGTGAGGATACAGAGAAAGGGAAACTGTTTTTACACTGTTGGTGGGAATGCAAACTGGTGTAGCCACTCTGGAGATCAGTATGGAGGTTCCTCAAAAACTTAAAAATAGAACTACCTTATGATCCAGCAATTGTACTACTAGGTATTTACCCAAAGGGTACAGAAGTACAGATCTGATGGGGTACATGTACCCTCGATGTTTATAGCAGCATTGTCAATAAATATATAATGGAATATTACTCAGCTATCAAAAATAATGAAATCTTGCCATTTGCAACAGTGTGGATGGAGTGTATTATGCTAAGCGAAGTAGGTCAGTCAGAGAAAGACAAATACCATATAATTTCACTCATGTGGAATTTAAGAAACAAAACAGATGAACATAGGGGAAAAAAGAGAGGCAAACCAAGAAACAGACTCAAGTATAGAGAACAAACTGAGAGATTCTAGAGGAGAAGTGGGTGGAAGGATGGGTTAAATCGGTGTTGGGTTATCACGGAGGGCACTTGTGATGAGGACTGGGTGTTGTAAGCAAGTGATGAATCACTATATTCTACTCCTGAAAGTAGTATTACCCTGTATATTAACTAACTGGACTTTAAGTAAAAACTTGAGACTATAAAAAGAAAATTTCAAAGAGAAAGGAAAAGAATTTTATTCAAGCCCAAGTTAGAACAGCTGCCTGGATACAAAATCTTCACAAAGAAGAGAGTACTTTGGTGAAGGAACATTTGGTGCAGGGTTGTATATGTCTTTTACATAAAGGGGAACAAATCATAGTGATGAAGGACATTCCTGAATGTTATAGATTTTATCTTATGATTTTAGCATATGTAAGGCTGTGGGACTTTAATCTTAAGGGAATCAGGGAGGTTTATTTGTTTTTCTTATCTTTGTTTGGAATACTCCTTTTGGTTATTTTTTGAATGAAGCAGATATGCAGTGTGGACTCTAGGCAGCAATAGGGATTATGCTTTGAGGTTTTGCTGAGCTATTTTGACCTTAGTGGGAAATGTTGAAGTATAACTTCCTGGAAGCTTAAGAGCAGGGACCCACAAAAGTTAAAAGGTGAAAATTTCCTATATCATTTCCCCCTTTAAAAAAAACCAGAAACAACAACCTTTTTTTTGAGTAAGCTCTACATCCAGTGTGGGGCTTGAGCTCATGACCTTGAGATTTAGAGTCATATGGTCTCCTGGCTAAGCCAGCCAGGTGCCCGACATTTCCTTTTGATCAATAATCTTTCCTCAGGAAGCAATGATGATCAACTTTATGTTTTTATGTCCCTTGGTGTCAGGGTGACTGGCTTGTCTGCCCTGGGTCCCTTAAGTCCCTCGTTGCTAGGTATGAATATATATAAATTTTATATATTATTTTTTTACCTAGGGTTTCTTATTGCAGGGAACTTATTGTAATGTAAGTGGTGGGAAGCTTAAAATTTATATTTTGTTCTCTATTCAGTCCATTTGGCAAATAAACATAGTATGTGTGCTTGGCTTAGGTTGTCTGGTTTTGCATTTGGTAATAGCATTTATGACAAAGATACATGGACAGTAAAAGAATTCCATTAAGTACAATTTGAAGGAATCAATGTGACATTGAAGTAGACATGGATAGGAGAAAACCCCAAAGAATCCTCTATATACATCTTGATGAAAGGAAGGGGAAATTTATGATTATTTATGAGGAAAGCAGGAACACGTGCATCAAGCAAACATATGTTCCCATGTTTACTTTGGGGAGGGGGAATTAACATCAAACATCAGAACGAGAGAAAATTCTGTCCCTGACCAGGAGGTTATCTTAGGGCTATGCATATGCTCCAAGAGCTGGTATAGCCTGGATGGGCTCATTGGCTCAGGTGTGGAATGCAGGGCTTTGCTGTTCCTAGGCAGGAACCATATTGGCTGACCTTGAGTCCAGGGTTTTGCAGAAATAGCTAGTAAGTTTGTTAGTGGGGTCTGAAAAGACACAATAGCTGATGAGGGGGAAACAGTTCTCTGAAAAACAAGCTTTAAACTTTCTGCTGGTTTTAACTTCATTAACACTGTGGGGCACAGTTTCAATTCTTCTCTGAATTACGGTCATTTCTCTTTTTTTAATTTAAGTTTTTTATTTTTTAAACTTTTAAAGATTTTATTTATTTATTCATGAGAGACACAGAGAGAGAGAGGCAGAGACACAAGCAGGCTTCATGTAGAGAGCCCGATGTGGGACTCGATCCCTGGATTCCAGCATCACGCTCTGGGCCAAAGGCAGACACTCAACTGCTGAGCCACCCAGGCATCCTTAGGGTCATTTCTCAGCCTTGAATTGGGATGATGAACTGTCTGGGTACTTCTTTATCTCCTCAGGTGAAGTAGCTTTTGGATAAAGAGCAGTTTTTGTAAATCTTAGCTGTAATATGCCTATGTGCAGAGTTAAGAAGTTTTTCTGTTGTTTTGTTTTGACCTATAGGTCACAGCCACAAGGGAAATAGAAGCAACAGGCTAAGGTTTTCTCTGTTATAATTCTCCTTTGTCAATCTTCTATTCCATTTTTGTGGAACACGGGCAGAAGTCTGTCTTCTGTAACTGCTTCAAGCTGATGTAAGGCACAGTGGGGCTTTTGAATAAAAGGATTTGACATGGTGTAGGACATAATTTTTGGTCCCTTGTTTTAATGGAGGGGGTATCAGAGGTAGTTGCTCATCTGAGAACTTGGATCTTTTCCTCCATCGTTTGGCACTATATACGATCATTAACTTTATTCTGAAGTATGTTCCGAGCAATAGTAACAATGTAGTTAAACCCAATATTTTCATTCCCTCTAAAATTGATCTGATACCAATGGGTATCCAAGAGCATATCAGTAACTAGTCCTGGCCACCTTGAAAAAAAAGAAGAGGGGTGTGGTGGTCAAGAACCTGTTGTAGCCAAGTGGCTCAGTGTTTGATTTTATTTATATGGGTTCTTATTTCCCAGGAGGAGGTAATATGGGTGTGGCAAGTGGTATTAGCTGTCGTATAAATTCTGCCTTGTTCGGCAAGCAATCAGGTAAATTACTAAGAGACATTTCTTTGGAAACCAAAGAAAAACCCGTTAATGGTTGGAACAAATTATAAACCCAGTATCTGGGTCCTGAGTGCTGCCAGTGAGATTTCTAGACGTGGGGCTCAAATAGAAAGAGAGCCGGCAGCAGCAATCTGATGGTTTTTTTTGCTTTATTGTGAGCATGTCTCTGGTGATCCTTCTGAGTGGCCCACAGAGCAACAGGCACTGAGATTGTTTAGATGTTCTAGTGTATATAGTCTACTATGTAAATATGGCAATTTCTCTAAAGTTTATCTCAAGTTGTCTAGCCTTTGCAGGGCTTCTAGATAAAGGGCAGCTTTCATTCTTAATGATTTTAAGATGAGAGAATGGGAGAGGATTAGAAGCCTTAGAGAGTCATTGCCAGATATTTGAGGAAACCAGAAGAATTCAGGATCCAGCCCAGTTTTACAAGCAAACAACAAATGCTCAGAGATAATTAATTAGAACTAAATCTAATTCTTTATTTAGAATTCAATACACAAAAGTGTATTATTAAAATGTAATTTTCACTCTAAAGTGACTTTCATTCCTATCCAGAGATAGCCAAAGTGACCAATTTGTTTGTAAAGTAAGTCCAGTTTTAACAAACGTGGCTTAATGATTTACGTAAGTACAGCAAGAACGGTAATTGAGCAAATAGGTTCTTTTAAAATCTACTTTTTTGGAACTTTTATAAGGAATTTCAGGTTGAGCCTTTAATACTTATTAAGATCAAGAGCCAAATCAAATGTATGCCATCAGATTGTAGTGCAGTATCTGTAGATTTGAGTAAATTCCTCTCTTCTTGAGGTCCTCCAAATATCCTAGGTTTCCTGCAACTGTCAGGAAGTGACATTGTTTACTCACCTGGTAAGGCTGCTGGGAACTCTGTAAGCAAGGTATCAGGCCGACATCTCCAAAGGGGGTGTATTGGTTTCATATAGTCAACCATGCTTCCTTAAAGTTGTCTGGTCATATCTGAGTCTATGTAGGTCTCTCAAATATGACATTCCAGTCAAAGCCTTGGTATCATAACCAGTGTTTCCAGTAACATGGAGAATAGAATCTTATTGATCTTATTTAAATAATTATAAATGCCACAAAAACAAGAACAATCACTGAAAGTTTCTATATTCTGGAGGATTCAGGTAGGGAGAAAAGATAAATGTTTTAATATGTTCACAAAATAATATTTTATTATATTTTTGTAAATCATAGGTATGTTAAGAGAAGAAGTTTCCTTAAATCTGGAAGGGCAGAGCCAGCAGTTTTAAATCAGAGTTGTGAAAACTAATTATTTTTTCTTAATTCATTTAGTCCCATTGTTATTTTTGTTTTTTTGAGTGTAGTTTCTTTGTTAGAGCTAGAGATTCTTAGTTTAGTTTTGTGATCTTAAGGGTATCAGAAACCTGTAATTGTCAAAAGTCCTTTTTGTGAATCTCCTTGAAGTTGAAATGCTTTTGCAAGAGCATCAGAATAATAATTGTAAATGACAAAAGACTCAAATGGACCTGGTTAAACATCTGATGAGAGTTCATTATAATACGGTTAACAAGGAAATCTGGTTATTTCTGTGATATACAACACTTTAACATTTCAATAATTAAAATTTTAAGTGATGACTTAAAACTTTAGGCATATTAAAACTTCAGGAATTTTTAATAATTTTTTTTTTAAAGATTTTATTTATTTATTCATGATAGTCACAGAGAGAGAGAGAGAGGCAGAGACACAGGCAGAGGGAGAAGCAGGCTCCATGCACCGGGAGCCCGACGTGGGATTCGATCCCGGGTCTCCAGGATCGTGCCCTGGGCCAAAGGCAGGCGCCAAACCGCTGCGCCACCCAGGGATCCCTTTTTAATAATTTTTGGAACATTACATAGCATTTACCCACGTAATATAACCTAAGAAGGTTTATCATATTTGTTTGACAATGTTTCCCATGTAACCTGACATACCAAATAAACAAGCCTAATCAGTCAAAAAAAATCTTTATTTAGAATTCAAAATTTAAGGAAGTTTGTTAAAAATATCAAAAAATTTTAAAGCACATGCCTCAGATTTACAGATCATTGTAAAACTTAAAACTTAATGATCTATTTACCAAAGTGGTAATGAGAGAGTCTATAGAAAGTTATATAGTTCTTAGCAAACCTCAGCTTCTTTAATATTGACAAGTTTTAGTTTTCTTTCTTTATTTATTTATTCACGAGAGAGAGAGAGAGAGAGAGAGAGAGAGAGAGAAGCAGAGACACAGGCGGAGGGAGAAGCAGACCCCTTGTAGGGAGCCCGATGCGGGACTGGATCCCGGGACTCCGGGATCATGCACTGGGCCAAAGGCAGGTGCTAATGTAATTAAATACCTGATAAAAACAAATGTGGAAACTTTTTTTTTTTTTAAGATTTATTTATTTATTCACGATAGACATAGAGAGAGAAGCAGGCTCCATGCCAGGAGCCCGACGTGGGACTCGATCCTGGGACTCCAGGATCGTGCTCTAGGCCAAAGGCAGGCACTAAACCACAGAGCCACCCAGGGATCCCCCAGAAACTTTGTTTTATTGGTCAGATAAAGAAAAACACTTTGTAATTTCTTATCAAGAGCAGACCAACAATCTAAGAAAACCTTGTCTTTTTTAACAGAGAGAAAAACCTAATTTTCATTTTATACCACTTTTTTCCATTTTATTTCAATTCCAATTAGTTATCAATTCCAATTAGTAATTAATTAATAAGAATTCCAGTATTATTAGTTTCAGGTGTACAATATAGTAATTCAGCACTTCCTCATAACACCTGGAGCTCATCATGACAAGTGCACTCCTTAATCCCAATCACCTATTTAACCCCTTCCCCTGGCCTCTTTCCCTCTGGTAACCATGAATTTGTTCTCTATAATTAAGAGTCTGTTTCTTTTCTTTATTCTTTTTTTTAAGATTTTATTTTTAAGTAATTTCTACACCCAGTGTAGGGCTCCAGTTCACAACTCTGAGATCAAGAGTTGCACACTTCACTAACTGAGCCAGCTAGGAGTCCCAGCCATCTTCCTCCCTCCCTCCCTCTCTCCCTCCCTCCCTCCCTCCCTCCCTCCCTCCCTCCCTCCTTCCTTCCTTTCTCCCTTCCTTCCTTCCTCCCTCCCTCCCTCCCTCCCTCCCTCCCTCCCTTCCTCCTTTCCTCCCTTCCTTCCAGCAGGAGAAGGGGCAGAGGGAGAGAATATCCAAGCAGACTGCTGATGAATGTGGAGCCTGATGCTGGGGGTGGAGGGCTCAGTTTCACCAGCCATGAGATCAGGACCTGAGCTGAAACTGAGTCCAATATTTAACAGACTATGCCACCCAGTTGCCCAGGAGTCTATTTCTTGATTTGTCTTTCTTATTTTTTTCCCTTTGCTCATTTGTTTTTTTTCTTAAATTCTACATATGAATGAAATCATAGATTTGTCTTTCTCTGACTGACAATTTTTTTTTTAATTTTTTAATTTATTTTTATTTATGATAGTCACAGAGAGAGAGAGAGAGGGGCAGAGACGCAGGCAGAGGGAGAAGCAGGCTCCATGCACCGGGAGCTCGCCGTGGGACTCGATCCCGGGTCTCCAGGATCGTGCCCTGGGCCAAAGGCAGGCGCCGAACCGCTGCGCCACCCAGGGATCCCTCTGACTGACAATTTTGTTTAATGTAATACTCTCTAGTTCTATTCATGTTATTGCAAATGGAAGATTTCATTTTTTATTGCTGAATAATACTCCATTGTACACATACAACTTCTTTATCCATTCATAAATCAATGGACACTAGGACTGCTTCTATATTTTGGCTATTGTTAAATGATGCTGCTATAAACATAGGGGTGCATGTGTTCAGTTGAATGAGTGTTTTTGTATTTTTAAGTAAATACCCAGTAGTGTGATTACTGGATGATAAGGTAGTTCTATTTTTAGCTTTTTGAGGAACCTCCATGCTGTTTTCCAGAGTGGCTGCACCGGTTTGCATTCCCACCAACAGTACTAGAGGGTTTCCCTTTCTCCATGTTCTCATGGAAACCTGTTGTTTCTTGTGTTGTTGATTTTAACCATTCTAACAGGTATGAGGTGATATTGAATTGTACTTTTGATTTGCATTTCCTTGATGGTAAGTGATGATGAATATCCTATCATGTGTCTGTTCACCATCATTGTTTTCTTCATTGGAAAAATCTCTGTTCCTGACTTCTGCCTATTTTTTAGTTGCCTTAATTGTTTATGGGTGTTGAGTTGTATCAATTCTTTATATATTTTGGATACCGACCCTTTATCCGATATGTCATTTGCAGATATCTTCGCTCATTCTGTAGGGTTGCGTTTTAGTTTTGTTGATTTTTATCTGCAGAGCTTTGCTGTGCAGAAGCTTTTTAATAGTTTAATAGTTCCCAATAGTTCATTTTTGCTGGTGTTTCCCTTGCCTCAGGAGATATATCTAGAAAAGGGTTGCTAGGGCTGATGTCAAAGCCTGTGCTGTCCTCTGTGTTCTCTAGGATTTATATGGTTTCAGGTCTCACATTTAGGGCTTTCATCCATTTTGGATTTATTTTTGTGTATGGTATAAGAAAATGGTCCAGTTTCATTCTTTTGTGTGTAGCTATTCAGTTTCCCCAGCACCATTAGTTGAAGGGAATACTTTTTTTGCCATTTGATATTCTTTCCTGCTTTGTTGAAGATTAATTAACCATATAGTTGTGGGTTCATTTCTAGGTTTTTTTATTCAATTTTTATCTACGTGTCTTATTTTTGTGCCAGTATCATACTGTTTTGATTACCACAGCTTTGTAATACAGCTTGAAGTCCAAATTGTGATGCCTCCAGCTTTGCTTTTCTTTTTCAAGATTGTTTGGGTTATTCAGGATCTTTTGTGGTTCCGCATGCATTTTAGAATTGTTTGTTCTAAACAATGTGAAAAATGCTGTTGGTATATTGGTAGGGATTGCAGTAAATGTGTAGAGTGCTTTAGGTAATGTAGACATTCTAACAATATTTGTTCTTCCAACTCATGAGCATGGAATGTCTTTCCGTTTCTTTGTGTCATCTTCAATTTTTTTCATCAGTGTTTTATAGTTTTCATAGTACATATCTTTCATCTCTTTGGCTCGGTTTATTCCTAGGTATCGTATTTTTGGTGCAACTATAAATAGAATTATTTTCTTAATTTTTCTTTCTGCTGCTTCATTATTGGTGTATAGAAATGCAGCATATTTCTGTACATTGGCTTTGTATCCTGTGACTTTACTGGATTTGTGTATCAGTTCTTAAAATTTTTGGGTGGAGTCTGTCAGGTTTTCTATATATATAGTATCATGTCTTCTGCAAATAGTGAAAGTTTAACTTCTTCCTTGCTGATTTGGATGCCTTTTATTTCTTTTTGCTGTCTGATTGCGGTGGCTAGCATTTCCAGTACTATATTGAATGAAAGTGGTGAGAGTGGACATCCTTATCTTGTTCATGACTTTAGGGGAAAAAATTTTCAATTTTTCTCCATTGAGTATGATGTTAGCTGTGGGTTTTTCATATAAAGCCTTTATTTATTATGTTGAGGGATGTTCCTTCCAAACCTACTTTGTTGAGGGTTTTTATCATGCATTAGTGTTGTACTTTGTCAGATGTTTTTTCTACATCTATTGAAAGGATCATATAGTTCTTATCCTTTCTCTTATTGATGTGACGTGTCATATTAATTGATTAGCAAATATTGAAGCACCCTGACAACCCAGGAATAAATCCTACTTGATTATGGTGAAAAATTTTTTTTTTTTTTTTGATATATTGTTGAATTTACTAGTTGGTTTGCTCGTCTTTTTTAGAGGATTTCTGGATCTGTGTTCATCAGGGAAATTGGTTTGTAGTTCTCTTTTTATGGTGGTGTCTTTATCTGGTTTTGGCACCAGGGTTATGCCTCATAGAATGAATGAATTCCTGTTCTACTCTTTGGACTTGTTTGAGAACAGATATTAACTCTTTAAATGTTTGGTGGAATTCACCTCTGAAGCCTGGTCCTGGACTTTTGTTTCTTGGGAGGATTTTTTATTTTTTGTTTTACTGATTCCATTTTTTCTTTGCTGTTATGGGTCTGTTTAAATTTTCTATCTCTTTCTGTTTCAGATTTGGTAGTTTATATGTTTCTAGGAATTTGTAGGAATTTATATGTTTCTAGGTAGTCTGATTTGTTGACATATAGTTCTTCATTATATTCTCTTATAATGCTTGTATTTCTGTGGTGTTGGTTGTTATTTTTCCTCCCTCGTTTGTGACTTTACTTGTTTGGATCCTTTCTTTTTTTCTATTAATAAGTCTATGAGTTTATCAGTTTCGTTAATTTTTTCCAACAACCAGCTCCAACAACAGTTTCATTGATCTGTTCTGTTGGGGTCTTTTTAGTTTCTATATCATTTATTTCTGCTCTGATCTTTATTACTTATGATGCTTTTAGATTTTGTTTTTTGTTCTTTTTTTTTTTTTAAGATTTATATACTAGACAGAGAGAGCAAGAGAGAGCAAGAGTGTTAGCAGAGGGAGAGGGAGAAATAGGCTCCTGCCAAGCAGGGAGCCTTATGTGGGGCTTGATCCCAGGACCCTGGGATCATAATCTGAGCGAAAACAGATGCTTAACAAACTGAGCCACCTAGGTGCCCTTGTTGTTCTTTTTCTATATCAGTTTACTTTTAAACTCATTTATTCTGATGTTAGTCAGTCTTGACCATGTATAAAATAAGATTCTTTTCTAAAGATTCTCCTTCACAAACCTTCTACAACTTTCCTTTTCTTTCAGACTTTGTCTTAAACCTTTCTTTCTTTCTTTTTTTTTTAAATTTTTATTTATTTATGATAGTCACAGAGAGAGAGAGAGAGAGAGGCAGAGACACAGGCAGAGGGAGAAGCAGGCTCCATGCACCGGGAGCCTGATGTGGGATTCGATCCCGGGTCTCCAGGATCGCGCCCTGGGCCAAAGGCAGGCGCCAAACCGCTGCGCCACCCAGGGATCCCATCTTTCTTTCTTTTTTAAAGATTTCATTTATTTATTCATGAGAGACGCACAGGGAGTGATAGATATAGGCAGAGGCTACCCCCTGCAGGGAGTGTGATGTAGGACTTGATTCCAGGACCCTGGGATTACAACCTGAACCCAAGGCAGACCACTGAGCCACTGAGGTGCCCTTTTTTTTTAGAGAATGAGAGAGAGAAAGCAAGAAAGTGTGAGCAGGGTGGAGGAGGGAGAGAGAGAGAGAGAATCTCAAGCAGACTTCATGCTCAGTGCAAAGCCTGACATGGGGCTCAATTTTAGGACCTTGAGATCATGACCTGAGCCAAAATAGAGTCAGATGCTTAATTGACTGAACCACCTAGGTGCCCTGTAAGCCTTCTCTCTATAAAACAATCAGTCTCATTTTAGGACATAATTACTTCCTTTTCTCTCAACAAAAATGCATTATCATTTTATTTATTTATTTATTGATTGATTGATTTTTAAAGATTTTATTTATTTATTCATGAGAGACAGAGAGAGGGAGAGACATAGGCAGGGGGAGAAGCAGGCTCCATGCAGAAAGCCTGATGTGGGACTCGATCCTGTGACTCTGGGATCATGCCCTGAGCCCAAAGCAGGCGCTCAACCGCTGAGCCACCCAGCGTCCCATCATTCTTTATACCTATCTCCCACACCTCCTATTTTCCTACAAGAGTTGCTTGCTTTCTCATTTTTAGCAGTCTTAATTACATTTAGCAGATTTTTAAAAAAAGATTTTATATTTAAATAATCTCTATACCCAACATGGGGCTCAACTCAAAACCCTGAGATGAGATCAAGAGTCACATGCTTTATTGACTGAGCTGGCCAGGCACCATATATTTAGCAGAATTTTAACTCTTCTCTCTCTCTCTCTCTTTTTTTTTTCTTTAGAGTACGTATGGGAGGGGCAGAGGGAGAGGAAGAGAATCTTAAGCAGGCTCCACACCCAATGTGGAGCCTGATGTGGGGCTCAATCTCACAACCCTGAGATCATGTCCTGAGTGGAAATCAAGAGTTGGATGCTTAACCAACTAAGCTACCCAGGTGCTTCCAGAATTTTAACTCTTAGAAACCTTAGTCTCCAGTGAAAGTTAAGTAGTAACTAATTGTGTACTATTATACTAGAATTCTTCAGATTGGCAAATTTATGAATACATTTCACAAATTTTAGAAATGTGTTTTTTCATGGTATAATATATTTTTAAAGATTTTGTTTATTTATTCATGAGAGACACACAGATAAAGGCAGAGACATAAGCAAAGGGAAAAGCAGGCTCCCTGTAGGGAGCCTGATGGAAGACTTGATCTCAGCACCTCTGGATCACGACCTGAGTCAAAGGCAGACATTCAACCACCGAGCCACCCAGGTGCCTCCATAGTATAATTTTTAATAAACCATAAAACATGTTTACCAGCTGACCCAAGTATCTTAGTTTCTCTGTGATAAGACAAAAGCAAAGAGACCTTTTGTTTAGTAATAAATGTTTCTGTATTTTCTTATCTGGAAAAAAACTGAGATATCAATGAATTCAACCCAATTTATCATTTAGCTGAGCAAAACTAAAGTTTTAGGTTACCAGAGATTTTGAAAGCTATAAACCTTTTTATTTAACCGAGTTACCCTTAACCATTACCCATGAAAACTTCATGAGACAAATTCAATTATCATTTTAAGTCATTTTTGCTGACAAATTGCAGCAGATACAACATGAAGTTAATAAACTCATTAGAATAAAATCTGATAATCTGCATTATATTTGATGTTGATAACTACAAAAACATGTTTAATTAAACCAACAACTTTTGGGGAGAGGTTTATTTTTTTAATTTAAATGCAGTTGATTAACATATAACATTAGCTTCAGAGGTAGGGTTCAGTGATATTTCAGTTGTATATAACATCCAGTTCTTATTACATCATATGCCCTCCTTAATGCCCATCACCCATTTTTCCCATCCCCCGCCCCTGCCCTCCAGCAACGTTCAGTTTGTTCCCTCTGATTAAACATTCCTTATGGTTTGTCTCCCTCTCTGATTTCATCTTATTTTTCCTGGATTGGTTTCTTTAGTAACCAGAATCATGCTGTATGTATTATTCTTTGATGTACTTGTTGTAGATGTTCTTAGCCTAACACACTCCTTTTATCCATTACATCTTCCACAGAATTAGTGTCACTATTTGGGTTGCTTCATTCTGATGTTATAATTATGCCAATTTTTGTGCACAAACTTGAGCACAGGTGCTGGAATTTGAGGGGAAGTGTCGGTTTGAGTCCTTGTCAATCTGGGGTAAGGGTGTGTTGACTTGGCATCAAGCAGGTGGCCAGCAGTGCATGTTGACTTGGGCAGGAGGGCGGTTGAACTGTGGGCTTTCAGGGCATTGTGTGTGGAGAGGATGTGGTTGGTTTTGCTCCTGGTCATGAATTCCTTTAACTTTCATTTTTCTGGGAAACTATCTCTCCTTCTATCTGAATGAAAGCCCTGCTGAATAGAATATCCTGGGCTGCAGATTTTTTTCCTTTTAGTATTTTGAGTATGTCATGCTGTTCCCTTCTGTTCTGCAAAGTTTCTGCTGAAGAATCCACGGATAGCCTTGTAGGGTTTCCTTTGTCTGTTACTGCTTTCCTTTCTCTTGCTGCTTTTAAAATTCTCTCTTTATCATTACTTTTAGCCATCTTATTTACTTTGTGTCTTGGTGCAGACTCTTTGGGTTGGTTTTGTTGGAGACTCTCTGTGCTCCTAGTTCTGGATTTCTCTTTTCTTCCCCAGATTCAGGAAGTTTTCAGCTATTATTTCTTTAAATAAATCTTCTGCCCCATTTTCTCTCTCTTATCCTTCTGGGTCCCTATCATGTGACTGTTATGCTTGACAGTGTTGTTGAGTTTCCTGGATCTAGTCTCATTTTTTCCCCCCTCTCATCTGCTCAGCTTGATTACTTTCCATTACTCTGTCCTCCAGTTGCTGATCTGTTCTACTTCCTCTTGTTTGCTATTTATTCCAGGTGAGTTAATTTCATTTAGTGAGTTCATTATCTCTAATTGATTCTTTTTTAGGTCTCCTATCTCTTTGTGGAGGGTCTCATGGAAGTCCTGCACTCCTTTCTCAATTCTAGCAAATATCTTTATTTTTTAAATATTTTATTTATTAATATCTTTATTTTTTTAATAATTAAAAAAATCTACACCTTTATTTCCTTTCATTAAGTTTATTTTTTAATATTTAATTTATTTATTCATGAGAGACACAGAGAGAGAGAGAGAGAGGCAGGGACACAGGCAGAGAGAGAAGCAGGCTCCATGCAGGGAGCCCGATGTAGGACTGGATCTGGGGACTCCAGGATCATGCCCTGGGCCCAAGGCAGGCGCTCAACTGCTGAGCCACCCAGGCATTCTGACTTTTCATTAAGTTTAAATCATTGAGGGGTATAGCATCACATGGATTCTTTGGCCAATGGTTTTAGCAGGAAGGTTGCTTCGGAATTTTGCACGAACCATGCTACTGTTTACATAAGCATGACTTACTTTTTCCTGGATTACTCTGGTTTTGTTTGGTTTGCCACCAGGAGTCATGGTGTTGTTCTTTGCTTTGTACACATAAGCACATCTCTTGCATAGATAGAACTCATTTTCAGCTCAAGCATAAACATCTTCGATTTTAAGAAGAGCTGTGTGCTCCCTCTGCTTCTGGAGACCCCGCTTAGAGCCAGCAAACATGGCCTTGGACCACAGCCTTCTAGACATATCTGTTGTTTTAGGAGTCCTGTTCCTAGCTGGTCTCCACAGGCTCCAAGATGGCAGACAGAGAGCTCTAGCGAGTATCTTTATGAGTATTACTTTAAATTCACTATCAGATATATTACTTATCTCCATTTTGTTCAGGTCTCTTGCTTGATTTTGTTCCACTCTTTCATTTGGGATATAGTCCTGTCTCCTCATTTTTTCTGTTGCAATGTCTGTTGCTCTGTTAGGAAAGTTAGCTTTGTCTCCTGCACTTGAAAATAGTGGCTTTATGAAGAAGAGGTCCTGTAGTGCCCCACAGTACAGTGTCTCCTTTTCACCTGTGTTCCCTGTAAAGTCAATTGTTCCCCACTGGCAGTTTAACTTGGGCCTCCTGTGAGGAAATCTGAAGTGGGCCGTTTAAGTTCAGGAGATCCCTCAGGTCTCTTTATGCTGATGTGGGAACTTTGAACTTCATAAGGAGGTGACCCAGCAGCTTGGGGTGCTTTATGCTCTTGGATAGTGGGGGTAGGAGGAACCAGGATGGGTGGGGCAGGAGGCACCAGGGATGGTATAGGAGTTGGCTGCTTCAGCAGCCCGGATGGTGGTATAGGAACAGGAGGAGGGGGAGGTGGAGGCAGAGGTGGTGGCAGAAGTGGCCAGGATGCTCCTGGCAAGGCCAGAGGCAGATTCCAAGTTTGTACTAACTTTCTTTTTACTTTATCTCCTGTCTCTCCCTCTTGCAAAACAGGCTTTTTCTCTGGTTGCTTTTCAGCCCTCTAGGGCTGGGGAGGTGGGGGAGCAGGCAGTGTGGGTTGGGCATTGGTTTTGGTGCTTGTGTCTGTTGGGGTGGTTTTACGATTTTCAGTGTTTGTCTGTCTTCCCCCATTTCCTCATTATTTTGACTCTTGGGAAGGGGGTTATTATTTTGACTACTTGACTTCTCTCTTTGGACCATCAGTTGGGTTCCTTCCCCTGAAGCATCTTTATTATGGAGTAGTAGAAAAGCCTGAACGTAAGGAATTTTATCTCAGATCATGTGAACCTGAAAAACATTTGAGCCATTTTTATCTTTGAGTTTTAGAAAGGCCAATTTCTACAAGCTCTTGCCTTTAATCTAATTAAATAGAGCTCCTTTACAAATTAATTTTAGCATTACCATCTGGAGGTAGAGAAAATATCTCATTTGTAGCACATTTATTTTTTTTAAAGACTTTATTTATTTATTTTTAAAGACTTTATTTATTTATTCATGAGAGACACAGAGAGAGAGAGGCAGAGACAGAAGCAGGCCCCCTGCAAGGAGACTGATGTGGGATTCTATCCCAGATCCTGGGATCATGCCCTGAGCTGGAGGCAGACGCTCAACGGCTGAGCCACTCAGGTGTCCCGTAATTTATGGATCTTTTAAATAGTTATTTTCTATTTCCAGTTAGAACATGGTCAGTTTTGTCCACAGATAGCAACAAACAAACCAAATGAAGACCAGAGGGGGAAAAGAATCCCATAAAAATCCCCAAAAGAAGCCCAGAATACCTTTGTGAGCATTGGTTCCTCTGCAAAAGCCAGGCGTTTCACTGATTAAACCAAACGGTTTTCTAGTTTCTGGCTGCTTAGTCCTACAGCTGGCTTTCTCGAATTGTATACACAAGAAAACTAATCCAGACATGTCAAAAAAAAAAAAACCCATTTGGGATCTGAGACTCAGGTTATCCTTAAATTTTCCCATTAGTGCACTTGCAAGTATATGCTCTACAGGTATTATACATAGAACCTGCCAGAGTTTCCTGTAGGTAGGTGGTTGTTGGTTTTCCGGGGGCTATTCAGCTTTTGAAGCCTGGTTCCTCATTCGTTTTGATTTCAGTTTTATTTTTAGAATAAGATTTGAATAAGATCTAAAGATACTGAGTGTGGTGGATCAAGAGGGCACTGCTTGTGAGTTACTTTCATAAGGCTGTGATACACCTGCCGATGCATCTTAGATTCTCTCAGTGAGGCCTAAGACCATTGAAGGGGCTGGGACACTTGGATGACCAATCTTTATGTGTACGTCCCTAGATGAGCCAGTCATTAAGTACCTTATGAGATGGGACATTCCTATGGGACCCCTACAGGTCTTGAAGAGCATTCTCTGACACTTCTGCTAGGCTTTTGGTCACTAGAAAGCCTCATTTAGCCAGAAGGAGCAAATATCCCTGCTCTTCAGAGCTGAATGATTCAATTTTTCATATTTCTAGCAAGAAAATTTACTCAAGCCTTATATTAATAGTATACCCATTAGTATAATGCCAAATTAAAACAACCAACCCATCAACTCCAATCCCTCTGGGTTATTCCCACCTAGGGAACATTCCCTGTAACCCTCAACAGCTTGAATAAAAGGACCACCAGCTTAAATTAAGAAGGTCCATACATCAGGAGATCTCACCTGATACTTCTGTTGAGGTGCTGAGAAATCAGAGAGGCACAAAGGGCCTGTGCTGGTACCCAGGGCTGAGTTCCAGAGGACCCCCAGGTAATCTCACGAGAGTTGCTGTCCACCAAGAAATGTCAATGCAAAATGAACAAACCTTTAAAAAAATTTTGAAGAGAAAGGAAAAGTTTTATTCGAGCTCAAGTTAGGACAGCTCCTCAGGGTATATATCATCTTGACAAAGAAGAGATCGCTTTGGGGAAGGAACATTTGGTGCAGGGTTATATGTATTTTCTACATAATTAGTTACAAATCATCATGCTGAAGGACGTGCCAGAAAGTTTCAGACTTTATCTTAGGCTTTTAGCATGCACAAGGATATATGATATCGTGGGGAACCAGGGAGGTTTGTTTTGTTTTTCTTATTTTTATGTTTGGAATACTCCTTAGTTATTTTTTTTTAAATCTTTTTTTTTTTAATTTTTATTTATTTATGATAGTCACATACAGAGAGAGAGAGAGAGAGGCAGAGACACAGGCAGAGGGAGAGGCAGGCTCCATGCACTGGGAGCCCGACGTGGGATTCGATCCCGGGTCTCCAGGATCGCGCCCTGGGCCAAAGGCAGGCGCCAAACCGCTGCGCCACCCAGGGATCCCAGCCTTAAAGTTATTTTTTTGAATAAAGCAGACATACAGTGTGTACTCCAGGCAGAAAAACAACCTTTGCTTTGAGGTTTTGCTGAGTCATGTTGACCTTGGAGGGAAATGTTAAAGTATAGCTTCCCATGGAATCCCGGGAGCAGAGCCCACAAACGTTAAAAGTTGAACATTTCCTTTATCATTGACTCCTTAAATATCTGTTCAGCTTTTTAGCCTCTAGCAGACTCTTTCTGCCTGGTTTTTTGAATTTTGCCCATGTGTGGAATTTGCCTTGATAGAAAAGAGCACAGAATGTCAACTTTGCCTTTGTGTTCCCTGCTTTCCAGGATTTTGGCTCTGTAAGTCCTGACTGCTTTGGTTACTCTCATCAGAGAGAACTCTTCAAATAGTTGCATCTTACATTTTATCTATTTTTATGGTTATTCTTAGGAGGATGCTTGGTTTGGAACAGCTAGTCCATCATAGCCAGAGAGAAAGTTCTTCGTAGGTAACTTTGATTTTTAAAAATTAAAGCTAGGATTATCAACTATGCTTCAATTAAAACAAACAAACAAACAAACAAACAAAAAAACAAATTTATGGACATTTCACATTTCAAACCTAGTTCACAAGCTATTAAGTTTCACATAGTATTAATCTAAATCTTTTTAAGGGGCCTTTTATAACTTGTCTAACCAAGCCTTTTAAACTCCTTTAAAAATTTTTTTTTTAATTTTTTTTATTTATTTATGATAGTCACACAGAGAGAAAGAGAGGCAGAGACACAGGCAGAGGGAAAAGCAGGCTCCACGCACCGGGAACCCGACGTGGGATTCGATCCCGGGTCTCCAGGATCGCGCTCTGGGCCAAAGGCAGGCGCTAAACTGCTGCGCCACCCAGAGATCCCTCCTTTTAAAAATTAATACTCTGTTTTTGTTTTAAATTCTTCACCTGCTTCACTGTTAGTTTGGTTTTCTTAATCATTTTTATACCTAATTCTAAATCTTCCTAGAATTTAAATATATCCACCCATTATGGAAGTGATTATGTCAGCCCAAACAATTTTGGAGATTATTTTCTTGGCTGATCAAGGGAGCATAACAGCCAGGGCTATGAAGTGCTATAAATTCAGAGAAATTTCTCTTGCCCCTCTCTGCCAAGGTTAACCCCCTTTTTGTAATAACTGTGTCATAAACTCCAAAATTAAAACCAGAGTGGGATGATCATGTGGTCTGCCCCTGATCTTGCATTGTCTCTTAAAACCAGGCAAGTCTGTCTCCCATTCGCCTTTCTCCTGCTTCATGAATTTTGAGTAATTTTCATACTCTGTATTTACTTACTAGATGTTGAATTGATAAATAATTGGAGTTCATGCACTCAGAGTTCTGTCTGCCTCCCTAATACCATTCCCATGGTTGTTCTTATCACTGTGATATGGCCTATTCATTGGAAATGGAGCTATAGGGATCCCTGGGTGGCGCAGCGGTTTGGCGCCTGCCTTTGGCCCAGGGCGCGATCCTGGAGACCCGGGATCGAATCCCACGTCGGGCTCCCGGTGCATGGAGCCTGCTTCTCCCTCTGCCTCATTCTCTCTCTCTCTGTGACTATCACAAATAAAAAAAAAAAAAAAGGAAATGGAGCTATATATTGCATTAAAAAAATGCTTAATAGTATAATTGAACCCACTATATCTAAAATTAATTTTCAAAATAATTTTTTAAAATATTTTATTTATTTATTTGAGAGAGAGGGAGAGAGAGAGCACTTGTGTGCATGCATGCATCCAGGAGGTGGGGAAGGGGCAGAAGGAGAGGGAGAGAGCATCTGAAGCAGACTCTGTGCTGAGCATGGAGTCCATTGGACTCCATCCCAGGACCACAAGATCATGACCTAAAACCAAGTGTCGGATACTTAACCTACCGAGCCATCAGGTGCCCCCAAAATATTTTTATTTTTTCTATTTTTTCAAGATATTTTTATTTAAGCATATATAATTAGTATAAAAATGACTAATGAAGTTATTTTACATTCCTTTAAAAAAGTTTAGGTCTTCATTTTTATTTTTATTTTTTATTTTATTTTATTTTTTCTTTTTTCATTTTTATTTTTTAAATTTTTTAATTGAGAAATAATTGACCTGTTATATACTGTTTCAGGTGTACAACATAATGATTTAGTATTTGTATATATTGTGAAATGATTGCCACAATATGTCTAGTTAACATCTATCACACACATTTTTTTCCTTGTGATGTGAACTTTCAAGATGGGCTATTTCACCAACTTTCAAATATACAATGCAGTGTTATGTGTAATTATGTATAGCCACCACGCTGTACGTTACGTATTTATTTTATAATTGGAAATGCATACCCAAATGGACTTGTTTTAAGTGTACTGTTAACCGGTATTTACAATCTTATATCAGGACTATCAACTTAACTCTTGCTTTTCCCTCTACAGAGAGGCAGAAACTCTCCAGATGTCTTCTAATAATGACCCAGTTTGTATCCCAATGTCACAAAGAAGCACCAATGACCTCTCCAGGATGACCTCCAACGACCTGAAGACATCTACTGAAGTAGCCGTGTTAAGTTTTCATAACATTTACTATCGAGTAAAAGTAAAGAGTGGCTTTCTTCTTGGTCGAAAAACAGTTGAGAAAGAAATACTAACAAATATCAAGTATGTGCATAAACTATTAAAATAGCTTTATTGACATACGGTGAGCTTCACGGGTTTTGCTTATTGCAAATAAAATTGTTAGGAGACTCTGGGAAACGAACTAGGGGTGGTGGAAGGGGAGGAGGGTGGGGGTGGGAGTGAATGAGTGACGGGCACTGAGGGGGGCACTTCACAGGATGAGCACTGGGTGTTATTCTGTATGTTGGCAAATTGAACACCAATAAAAAATAAATTTATTATTAAAAAGAATAAGGTTGTTAGGAACCTTTGTGTGCAAGTCTATACAGACATACAGACACATGCTTTTATTTCGTGTGGCTAACCTTGGCGTGAAATGATCAGGTCACATATTAGGCATATGGTTAACTTTAAAGGAACTGCCAAACCATTTTTAAAGTGGTTGTTCCTTGTGCATCAACTTTTGTTTGAGAAACCAAACAATGTCATTTAGTTTCTTCTGGGTATGCTCTGTGGTTCACTAGAAAGCGACTGGCTGTATGATATACTCGTTTTTGGTCATGGGGATATCATTGTCATCTCTGAGCTTCAGTCTTCTGACCTGTGAAACAGAAGATGTGCTGCTGTTCCTTATGAGCTAGACACTTTTAGGTCCTTACGTACTTTATGTCCTGTATGTTCTAGATGCAAGAGTCAGGTAGTTGAAACGATAGTATATTGTAAAGGTGCTTTGGTTTTTGAATATACTTGTTTTAAATGAGTGGTCTGTTTATATGTACCATGTTTGTACCATGTACTTAATGCTTTTCCCCATTACACAGGCAGACAGAGACCACTATAGCCTAGCTTAAGTTACACAGTTGAAGTCCAAAGTGATAAGAAAAGTTAGGAACTGAATCACTACGCTTAATTTTATTTTAAAATCCCGATCAGTACAAAACTATGATTCATTATTTTTCTTGACACTCCTGTTGTTCCTGATTTGCTTGGTGGGAGACCTTTGCTTTTTTTAACTCATTATTTTGACATGTTCTCTCATGTGAGTGTTTTTTTTTTTTTTGGCACAGCAAGAAGTTTCAGACTCCCTGAGTACTTACCTGCTTCAGATCTGGAATCAGCTGTTCTTCCTTTTTGTGAAGGATGTTACAGGCCAAGATCTGGGTGTTTGGAATGTTTATTGCTGTTGGGATGTCATATGTCCAAGGACTTCTCTCAGTGGTTAGGCCTAGGGAACATATGTGCAGATATATGTACACACATGTGCCTATGCGTGTGTCTAAAACTTTTTTTTTTAAGGTTTTATTTACTTATTTATGAGAGACACAGAGAGGCAGAGACGTAGGCAGAGGGAGAGGCAGGCTCCCTGTGGGGAGCCTGATGCGGGTCTCGATCATAGAACCCGGGGATCATGACCTGAGGTGACTGAGCCACCCAGGCATCTAAAACTTTCTATATCTATCTGTGTATATAGATTAAAACCTAGGAGTTCTCAGGCAGCCCCAGTGGCGCAGCGGTTTAGCGCCGCCTGCAGCCCAGGGTGTGATCCTGGAGACCCAGGATCAAGTCCCACATCAGGCTCCTTGCATGGAGCCTGCTTCTCCCTCTGCCTGTGTCTCTGCCTCTCTCTCTCTCTCTCTCTCTCTGTGTGTGTCTCTCATGAATAAATAAATAAAATCTTAAAAAAAAACCAAACTATGAGTTCTCATTAATGCCTAAATTTCTAATCTAATACCCCTATGGTTCTTCCCTCATTTTTATGTTTGTAAAACTTCTCAAAAAGTGAAAACCTTGGCTCTCATTATCCTTAATATATTTACTAATGATTTGCTCACTTCTCTTGTTCTTTAATATAAGTGATTACCCTATCCTTCAGCTGTCACCCCTCTTCCTCTCATCTCCCTTCACAGCCTGTGTTCTCTTACAGCTTTCAAGTTTTTCCTACTTCTTCACATTTTTTTAATTGAAAACTTGTCTTTTCATTTTCCTGTGTCGTTTATAAAACTGCAGATTCATTCAACAAAATTTAAATGTCTGTTAATGTCTGCTTGACATTATGCAACACGCTAGTGATATAGATATGTCCTCTGTTCTCAGAAATCTTCTAGACTAATGGTGTATTGAGACAATAGAGCACTTCACTGTATTATTCTATCATGATAGAGGGATTAGAAGACACTATCAGAGCCTCTAAGCTTAAATTAGAGGGCCAGGGGCATGAGAGAGAAAATGGAGAGTGTGCTATAGGGGTGTGTGTGTGTGTGTGTGTGTGTGTGTGTGTGAGAGAGAGAGAGAGAGAGAGAGAGAGAGAGGAACAGGGTAGGGAGAGAAGGTGCTACAAGCCGTGGGAGTGGCATGGACTTCTCCCTAAGATGAGACCAGAGGATTAGCCATTGTGCACTAAAATGTAGTAGATATGACATGAATTCTTTACTGGTTTTCACTTAATGTATTCAGCATCGAGTGATCTACCCACCGTAGACCCTTATGTTGCATGCCATTGTAGGGTGGAGGATAACATGAGATGACATCATTCTTGTTGAACAAGGTTTTATAGTACAGTGAGGGAAACTTCCCTGAATGCAAATGCTTTAAGCAATAGATAAGGGTGAGGAATGAGTTTTGAGGGATGATAGTAGAGTTGAGGGCAGGGTGAGGAAATAAGGGAATTATAGACCATAAACCAGAAGAGCGGTCAACAGACTTTTGGTAAAGGACCTCATAATAAATATCCTCAGCTTTATGGGCCATACATCTGTGCTGCAACTACTCGGTTCTGTCATTGTAGCATGAAAGCAGCCCTGGACATAAACGAATGAGTGCGGCTCTGTTCCAATAACACTGTATGAAAACAGAGAACAGGTGACCAGCTCTTATTTGCTGATCCTTGGACTAGAATGTAAACTCCATGAGGTCTAGGACTTTGTTTTATTCTCAGTTATGTCCCATGTCCTAGAAGACTGTCTTATTGTACATAGCAGTCAGTGGATAATTGTGCTGAATGAATGGAGGGAGAATTAACCATTGCTCCCAACTGGAACTCTTTCTTGCACTTGTGATTGTACATTATTGTTTTCTGTAATGCTAGAGTTTAGTGCCAAAGTAAGTCCAACTTGGGGACCTGAAAAATTGTCCTAGAGCATTCACTTTCAATTTTGGGTTAATCATTTAGGATTGGTTGGTCTTTATTGGAGTAGATCTTTTAAAAACCTGGAAAAGTTTTCTGACAATGAAGTCTTAGTGCATAACAAGCTTATTTCTAGTCATTTTAAAAGCAGATACTGGGTAGTTATTAATAAAGAAGATGAGTCAAGAGCGACAGATAAATGTGTCTGGAAAGTTCAATCAACCAAGTGTGTCTTTTTACATTTGGCGGCCAGGTTACAGGGAGAGGGGGAGGGGAAGAGGTCACTGAAAGAATAAGAGATCTTTCTGTTCTACAGCTTGTTCCTGACTTACCAAATGCATTGTGTTTGTCCAGTGTTTGAGTGAGAGGCACCTCAGTTAATGAGCTGAATGAAAGTTACCTTTCACCTAACATCCACCAGCCGTTTTACAGTTGTGACAATTTAAGCACAATAGTCAGTAAATGCTGAGGTCCTCCTCTGTTGAAGCACTGAGGTACAATTGTGTCGTGAAGTTTATCACTCACAGTTGTATAATTATAGAATTGGCTTCTGTGAAATCATTACCTGGAAATGAAATAGGTTTCAGCTTTGGAATAGATAAACTATTTTTTTTCTGAGGAATAAATTTTGATTTATCAGTTCTAAGAGAGATGGGTTTAGACACCAAGGTTTTGAAAGGGCTTTTTCAAGTCTCCTTTTCATTGTGTTTGTATGCCTGAAGAGGCCCTACTCTTTTTTTTTTTTTATAATATATTTTTAAAGGATTTTATCTATTTTCGAGGGGAAGGAAGGGCAGAGCCAGAGGGAGAAAGAGTCTTTTTTTTTTAATTTTAAAAACATTTTATTAGAGATTGTAATAGTGTTTTTTATGACTTCACCTGGCCTACTCCCTTACAGTAAAATACTGAAGGGCTTTATTTTATTTTATTTATTTATTTATTTTTAATAAATTAATTTTTTTATTGGTGTTCAATTTACCAACATACAGAATAACACCCAGTGCTCATCCCGTCAAGTGCCCCCCTCAGTGCCCGTCACCCATTCACCCCCACTCCCCGCCCTCCTCCCCTTCCACCACCCCTAGTTCGTTTTCCAGAGTTAAGAGTCTTTATGTTCTGTCTCCCTTTCTGATATTTCCCACACATTTCTTCTCCCTTCCCTTATATTCCCTTTCACTATTATTTATATTCCCCAAATGAATGAGACCATATAATGTTTGTCCTTCTCCGATTGACTTACTTCACTCAGCATAATACCCTCCAGTTCCATCCACGTTGAAGCAAATGGTGGGTATTTGTCGTTTCTAATGGCTGAGGAATATTCCATTGTATACATAAACCACATCTTCTTTATCTATTCATCTTTCGATGGACACCGAGGCTCCTTCCACAGTTTGGCTATGGTGGACATTGCTGCTAGAAACATCGGGGTGCAGGTGTCCCGGCGTTTCACTGCATCTGTATCTTTGGGGTAAATCCTCAACAGTGCAATTGCTGGGTCGTAGGGCAGGTCTATTTTTAACTCTTTGAGGAACTTCCACACAGTTTTCCAGAGTGGCTGCACCAGTTCACATTCCCACCAACAGTGTAAGAGGGTTCCCTTTGGGAGAAAGAGTCTTAAGCAAACTGCACTGAGCATGGAGCCCAGCCCTGGACTCGATCCCACAACCCTGGGATCAGGGTCTGAGCTGAAACCAAGAGTCGGGCACCTAACTGACTGTACCATACAGGTGCCCCTGGAGAGGACCTACTCTTAATTCTCCTTTTTCTAGTTTTTTCTCCTTACCAGACTACTGGTTGCCTTATCTTCAGGATAAAATTCAAACTACTTGCTTTTTCTTGAGTCTCAACACAGTAAACCTTGCCTTAACTTTTTTCCACCTTCTTTCTCTCTGAGTATTCACTCCCCTTACCCTTCTGTTTACACTTCTACTTTGTTTGGGACATGCTGTGTGGACTCCATGTCTATATATCCTTAAAGGTTGTCCCTCATAGAAAGTGGCATCTACCACTTCTATGCTGAGAGTTTTCTAGTCCACTTACTGATACTTTATAGGGAAGAAAATGATATATCTTGAGAGTACATGTTGTGCTTTTCTAATTCAGTAAAAATTTTGTGAGGGTTAAGAATTGGTGATGTTTAGTTTTGTACCTATGAGGTTCTTTAGTCTTAGCCATTGAATTTCTCATTTAGGTATATTGTTTCTTAATCTGACAAGTTTTAAGTGGTGAGAATACTGCTGGTGATTCTAGAAACCCATTGATTTCTTAATTGTATAGAACTTGACTAGGTAGCAATGAGGTGACTTGAAGTAAAATTAGTTAAGGTCATCAAACATGAATTAAGACTTGTTATGTTCTTTACACTGTGTTAAGAGGGGTAAGTATAACAGATATCTAACCAGAATATGTTACTTTAAGGAAACTTGAAATTTCTTGTGTCCTTTTTAATGGTTTAGAGAAGAAGTGACAGAAGTTTAGAGGGACCTAAGCCATTTTTCTTAAAGGTCTCTCTCTCTCTCTCTCTTTTTTTTTTAAGATTTACTTATTTATTCATTCATGAGAGACACAGACTAAGAGAGAGAGAAGCAGAGACATAGGCAGAGGGAGAAGCAGGCCCCTCTCCGGGAACCTGATGCGGGACTCGATCCCGGATCCCAGGATCACGACCTGAGCCAGGCAGGCGCTTAACTGCTGAGCCACCCAGGCATCCCTCTTATAGGTCTTGACTAGTGATTCATGTCCGTTGTATGCTGGTCTTATGTTAATTGACAGTTCAGTGTCTTTTTCCGTTGAACATTGGTTTGTGTTTGTTTTCTGTCTATAGTTGAATCACTTTCGCTCAGTATATTAAATGCAGACCCTAAATTAATAGAACTGATTTTAAGCAGGCCAATAAATTGATATGTTCTGTGTTTACAGTGGTGTCATGAGACCTGGCCTCAATGCCATTCTGGGACCCACAGGTGGAGGCAAATCTTCGTGAGTATAATAGTATAAGTAAGCTTTTCCTTGTAGTTTAATGTGCAGGTATTTGTCGAACATTTGCTGCGTGTCTAGTCTGGTTCTAGGCACTGTGGATGACATGTAGTTGTGCTAGCTTGTGCTTGTCCCAAGGACTGGGAAATCTTATTTGGTCAGCTTCCTAACAGGACATGATTGGCATATAGCTATCAGCTATGATTTAAGCTAATGGGGAGGGAAAGGAGAGAGAAAAAAGTTGAAAATGGGGAGATGGAGCTTGCGTCTTAGACAAAGGAGCACATTGTCTGACCTGAGATGTCCAAGGTCACATGACCTGGTAGGCTGTTTGGGAAGTCTGTGCTGGATCAGCCATCGGTGACTTGGTTTCATATTTTTGAGTTTTATTGTAGTATATACTAAAAAAGGGAAGGTGAGAATTTAAAAATATATGTAATTTTATGATGAATCACTAAATTCTATACCTGAAACCAATTTTACCATATATATTAACTAACTAGGATTTAAATAAAAATTGAAGTCAAGGAAGTACCTGAAGAAAACACCCATATACATAATTTTAGGTAATCCATGGAATTTCTTCCCCAGGTAATTTTCTAACTTGAGCAGAATTTGGATTTAGAGTAGCTGAGAGCTGTAGCCTGTGTTGGAGAAACAACAATGTATATGTCCTCTCATAGGTTGTTAGATGTCTTAGCTGCAAGGAAAGATCCGCATGGATTATCGGGAGATGTTTTGATAAATGGAGCACCTCGACCTGCCAATTTCAAATGTAATTCAGGTTATGTGGTACAAGTAAGTCTTTGTGGATTTGTATTTTAGCTTTCTTCTATTTCTATATGAGCAAATGCCTCGGCTGATCATTCAGTATACTTCCAACTGATTATATGACATATCCATAGAAGAAATTTCTTTGCACCAGCTTTTCATAATCACCCGTAAGATTTGGAGTGGTGTGAAATGAAGTGGCAGGGACAATCTGGAATATAACTGCTATCAGGGCAATGATATCTATTCTAGTTATCATTTCCACAAGATACTACTATTTTCCTTTTATGCCCTCCTTCACCTCTTTCCTTCTAGCTTGGAAAGAGGTTTTGGTAAATCCTATATAATGCAGTCTGGACATGTCTGTTAGTAGTAATCATAATTACTTGTGTTGATTTGGGTGTACAGATAAGGAAGGAAAATTATGCCATCAGGCTTTTCCAGTTGTCTGTATATGCAGTTGTTGTCATGTGTCCAATTACAAGTTCATCATTAGCTAGAACTTTATGTTGAATATATTATTCTTGTGGATTAAGTTACAAGTTACCCCTTAAGGGTGATGGTATTAGAAAAGACCTAATATGTCTTGTTGAAATGCCATTTTGCTTTAAGGATGATGTCGTGATGGGAACTCTGACAGTGAGAGAAAATTTACAATTCTCAGCAGCTCTTCGGCTTCCAACAACTATGACGAGTCATGAAAAAAATGAGCGAATTAACAAGGTCATTCAGCAATTAGGTCTGGATAAAGTGGCAGATTCCAAGGTAATGTGGAAAAACCAGACAGGATCATAGCCAGCAAATAAGATCTCACCTGTGTGGATAGTGTAACTCTTCTTCAGAAATTTTCTATAATATGTGTGGTCAAAAGGCCACCTGGGTGGCTCTGTGGTTGAGCGTCTGCCTTTGGCTCAGGTTATGGTCCCAGGGTCCTGGGAGCAAGTCCCTCATGGTGCTCCCCGCAGGGAGCCAGCTTCTCCCTTTCCCTATGTCTCTGTTCTCTCTCTCTCTGTGTGTCTCTCATGAATAAATAAATAAAATCATATATATATATATATATATATAGTCAAAAGTGGTTGCTTTCTGTAATGATGAGAAACATGACTAGTTACATAATATGAACATCAAAATTAACCAGATAAAAAAAAATCTAAAACTGTTTGAATCCTGGAACTGAAGTGTGGCAGTGTGATCTAGTATATAGAAGTGTCTTTGCAAAGAACATGAGGCCCCTTCCATGTGCTTATACCTCTTGATCTCTCCTACACTGTTTGTCATGTCTCATCCACTATCTTTACACTAACTTCCTTCCTGTTTTCTTTCCCCTTTTAGCTGCTTCTTCCTCCAGGAGACTTTGTTCCATTGCTTTTGAGGTATATTTCTGGAATTCTTAAATGACAAAATTCCAAGGGTTCTGGTCTGGCTCTGTGCTTCACTTTGCTATAATTTGGCTTTCAAAATTATATTTAGTCAAAGTAGGGTTTATTTCTAATTTATGTAGGATCCAAGGTTGCTTTCCTATAGACTTTCTTTTGGCGCTTTTGCCTCTTACTCCTCCCTCCCTCTCTTCCTATCTTCCTTTCTTCTGCTTACAGTAGTTACTTACAGATTGTGTGTTATGTGCTGGGCTCTAAGGTTTTACAGGTAACAGTTGTAGGCAAGAGAGACAAAAATAACTCCTTTTGTGGTTGTGCAGAGTCAGGAGGAAGAAATGAGATGAACAAGGGAATTTTACAATTGATGACTAAGGATGAAAGATTTCCTGGGAAGACATTTGCAGCTTTGGGTGAAGATGAGCTTTTTAAGATTATAGTGGCTATAGTTTACCATTCTTTTATTTTTAGATTTTATTTTTAAGTAATCTCTTCACCCAGGGTGGGGCTTGGACTTAAAACCCTGAGATCAATAGTTGCATGTCTAGCAGCTGAGTCTGTGGTGGTGATGGTTTAATTGCCCTGGATTTATATCCCTTATTTAGAGTAATGAAGAATGGGGGTATTTTGCTGGTTGTTGCTTCATGTCCTACTGTCTGACATTTTAGAAAAATGTAAAATGTATTTTTTTTGTATTTCATTTGGAAGCATAACTCTGAGATGCCACCATTTACCACTTATTTTTGATTTATGAGTTTGTAAGTTTGAGTTTCCTTTGCCTTGGCCCTATTTCTTTGATTTTGTATGTTTTTGGTAAGGTGCCTTCCAATCTTTGCCTTTAGGTAAAAGTTCTTTATTAATAGGCAGTCATTACCTTAATTTCCTTGAATGTAATACCAGGGAAAATGAGCTGAAGGTAGTTGTTGACCTCTTAGAATTTATTTACCTAATTGATTGAAAATACATTTAAAATTTTTAACTTTTTATGAAATTTTAAATATAACAAATGTAGAGAGAATAGTCTAATTACTATTGTAATCATATGGTTGGAGTATAATTAATATAATAGTATGATTACTAGTAACATTCACCTAGATCTCCCAGTTGTTAACATCTTGTCCCATACTTGCTTCAGCTTTTTTTCTGAAGTAGTTTAAAGACAGTTGTAAATACCATATTTTACTCCTGAATACTGATTATGTGTCTTAAGAAAAAAAGACATTTGCCTACCCAAGTACCAAAATATTAACCAACAAAATTAACAGTATCTTAATATCAGCAATGTTAAGCCATATTCATTCCTGTTTCTCCAGTTGTCTCCAAAATGTCTGCTATAGCTCAGTTGTTATGGGATCCAATAAAGGGCACGAATAGCACTCGGGATTATTATCTCTTTGGAGATTCTTAATATAGAAATTATTTCCTACCTCCTGCCTCTCCCAAAACCTCGCTCCCCCCGCACCTCCTTGCCCACCACACACCATGACATCGACTAGTTGAAAAGACTGAGCCAGTTGCCCTGTAGAACATTCTGCCTTCTGGATTTGTCTGAACAAGTCAGGAATTCTGTAATGAGTTGGGATATAGGCAGGGTCAATTTGGGAACTTTATGGTGATTTAAGAGGTGCTCATGTGATACAAAGTGAACTTTCCTCTCTGCCAAGCCACACAGAGGACTTTTGGAGGGATGGGGAGGGAGGGTGTAAGAGGACTAATGAATTATAGATGCTTTCACCTCTTCCTCTTCCACCTTTATCTTCCTTTTGCTTTGTGATTTCTCTATGCCAGGACCATATGTTTTAGTGTTCTAATTGAACTCTCTTAAAACTAAATGTTTGACTTGATGGGGAACATGAAGTATACTGTTAAGCATGGCATTTGTATCAGGCTTAGCTACTTACCTGACTTGAGCCTCAATTTCCCCATCTTATTAAAGAGAAATCTACCTCTTCTCCCATATTTTCATTTATTTGCTATTCAGAATAAGTGGGGTTAATGAGATAAAGTGCCTCTTACAGGGTTGGCACATCGTAGGACCTCAACAAATGGTAGTGGCTGTGGTTGTAATTGTTAATAATGATATTTGTGTTTTAGGTTGGAACTCAGTTTATACGCGGCGTGTCTGGAGGAGAAAGAAAAAGAACTAGTATTGGAATGGAACTTATTACTGATCCAGCCATCTTATTTCTGGATGAGCCCACAACTGGCTTAGACTCCAGCACAGCAAATGCTGTCCTTTTGCTCCTGAAGAGGTAAATGCTATGTATCTGATCACCTGCTATATGCCAGGTATTATTCCCAGTGCAGGGAGTTCAAGAGTGAGCACAACAGACAAAAATTTCTCCCTTGTTTGTTGGAGGGAAACAGTCAACAAATATAAGTGTTTCAAGAAAAATGAAGCAGGGTAAGAGTGTAGCGAAAGATGGCTATGGTGGGGTTGGGGTGCTGTATTACATACCGGGATGGTCAGGGAAGGCCTCATTGATGTGACTTGTGAGCTGAGAGCAAGTGAGTGAGACCTGAATATCTGGGAGAAGAGTGTCCTAGTTGGAGGGAAGAGCCAGTGAGTCCTGAGCAGAGCATGCCTGATACGTTTAGAACATCAAAAAGGCCAGAAGGACTGGACCCCAGTGAACTAAGGGGAATGGAGATTGCTTATTGATTAGTTTGCTGGGAAGCTAAGTTCTTGGGACGCTATAAGTCTAAGAGTGTCAGCAGAATTATTATTTCTTTTTCTTTAAAGCTTTTGTTTATTTATTCATGAGAGACACAGAGAGAAAGCCAGAGACATAGGCAGAGGGAAAAGCAGGCTCCTTGCAGGGAGCCTGATGTGGGACTTGATTCCAAGACCCTAGGATCATGACCTGAGCCAAAGGCAGATGCTCGACCACTGAGCTACCCAGGTGCCCCAGGATTATTATTTCTGACGTCTCTCTCCTTAGCTTATAGGTAGCTGTCTTCAGTCTGTGTCTTCACTTCATTTTCCGTCTGTGCATCTGTGTCCTCATCTCCTCCTCTTATAAGGATCCTGGTCCTTATTAGATTAAGTCCCACTCATAGGCCTTATTTAACCATAATTACTTCTTTAAAGACACTATCTCCAAATACAGGTATATTCTGAGGTACTAGGGGTTAGGACTTCAATGTGAATTTGGAAGTTAGGGACATAATTCAGTCCATAACAATTAGAATAGAACATGAGATGGAATTGAGTGGGTGAGAGATTATTCAGGCTTTGTAGGCCACTGTAAGAACTATGGCTTTTATTGTCTCTAGGTGACGTGGGAATTTTTAGAGAGTTTTAGAACAGAGGAGTGGCAGCTATGTAGAGAAAAGACTATGTAATTGGGCAAGGTGAGTACAAGGAAACCAGTCAGTAGGCTGTTTGTATTAGCTCAGTTGAGATATGATGCTTGAAGGGGGCCCCTGGGTGGCTCAGTGGTTGAGCATCTGCCTTCGGCTCAGATCGTGATCCCGGGGTCCTGGGATAGAGTCCCACATCGGGCTCCCAACAGGGAGCCTGCCTCTCCCTCTGCCTGTGTCTCTGCCTCTTTCTCTGTGTCTCATGAATAAATAAATAAAATCTTAAAAAAAAAAAAAAAAGATGATGCTTGCTTTGCATAGGATGGTAGTGGTGAGGTGGTGAGAAGTCACGGATTCTGGATCTGTTTTGAAGATAAAACCTACAGGATTAGTTCATGAATTGCATGTGGGGTGTGGTTATTGAGAAAACAACTTTCTAAAATTTAGGGCCTGAGAGATGGAAGAATGGAGAAAAGAGTTGCATTTACTTTTATTCTTCCAGTGGGAGGAATATGTTTATAAGAGAAATTTCAGAAGATAAATTTTGGACATCTAAAAAAAATTAGAAAAAAATGTCAAACCTATCAAAGAGAAATAAGATCAGTACAAAGAAATCTCCTGTCCTTTTATCTAGATTCTTACCATTTATCTGCATTTGCAGATAATTTATCTCCATCCCTCCACCCCATATAATCTTTTTCTGACATCATGTACCTTCACCCGCTAAGTACTCTGGAGTAACTCCTAGAAACAAGGACACTCCTTCTACATTACCACACCTCCCAGCTGGGAAGTCTACATTGCTGCCATCACCACCATCCAAAACATGGGCTCCAGTTAGACTTCACTACCAGTTGTCCCAGAAATGTCTCTTTCTCCTTTCTTACTCAGGATTTTCTTGAGAAATGCTTATTTTAAATCTTTTTGAATCCTGAACAGTTTCTCAGTCTTTCCTGGCTCTGATGCCCTTGTCTGTCTTCAAGAGTACATTTTGTAGAGTGGCCCTCAACCTGGTGCATCCCGTGTTTCCTCATGACCAGACACAGGCCATGAATTCTTGGCAGGGGTACCGCAGAAGTGATGCTGTGTTTTGCGTAAATCAGGGACTATGTGATTTTGACTTTTACCACCTTGCGTGATGTTCATGATCATCACCTGGTCATGTTGGTATCTGCTGGGTTTACCTGCTGTGAAGTAACTGTTTTTCCTTTTGTAATTGAGTAGTATTTTGTCAGGGGATATAATCAGATATTATATCCATATCCCGTTCCTCATTAAATCTCCACCTACCAGTGTTGTTGTTGTTTCTTTTAAAGATTTTATTAAAAAAAAAAAAAGATTTTATTTATTTGTGAGAGTCACACAGAGAGAGGCAGAGACAGAGGCAGAGACATAGGCAGAAGGAGAAGCAGGCTTTCCATGGGAAGCCTGACATGGGACTTGATCCCAGTACCCCGGGATCATGACCCGTCCAAAGGCAGATGCTCAACCACTGAGCCACCCAGGTGCCCCTCCACCTACTAGTTTTAGAATATACTAGCAACTTCTACCTCTATCAATTACCAGTATGATGGTTGTCAAGTGATGTTCTATTTCCACCATTCTTTGTATTACACCTGCCAAGACCATTGACACCTCTTCTGGCTATTGATGAAGGGACAGAGGAGCCCAAAATGCTATATATTAGTTAGCATTCTACTGTAAAGAACTTTTCCTCCTTCTCTTTCATTTATGTTTTCTCATTTCTTATTTTAGTCAATGGAATATAGTCTGTTATTCTTGCTTAGTTTTATGATTAAATTAATGTTGATTTGGCCATTGGAAGCCCCTTCAGTCTGGCTTTTGTGTCCTTTTGACATGTCCCCTAATCATTCTTCAAGCATTTCTTTACTCTATGGTCAACAAGATGTTCTAGGCTCATCTTTTACTTTTCCTGTGTCAGATGTTTCTCTAAGGAGCCCTGGTACCTTCTGACATAGTCAGAATTTAGAAACCAAGACCTGATTACTTAGTGTGCTTGCTGCTACTGCAGTTCCATTGCTTCCAGACCAACTTAGTGGACATATCTCGGAAATACCTGTGTACATGTGGTGCATTATGTATGTGAATATATAACAGAAGTATGTTTTTATATTTTTTTATTAAAGATTTTATTTTTAAGTAATTTCTACACCCAGTGTGGGGTTCAAACTCACAATCCTGAGATCAAGAATCACATACTCCAATGACTGAGCAAGCCAGGTGCCCTTATTTCTATATTTTATTTGGAAAATATATGGAATCTTAATTTATTATGTGTATATATAGCTTGAATGGAATGATACATGCAAACATTCACCTGTAACTATTATTCTGTTAGCATGTGTATATTAAAAAACCCATGAGTGCATAGTATTTCCAATCTGGTCTAATCCAGTCTTTTTTTTTTTTTTTTAAAGTTTGTATTTATTGATTCATGAGAGACACAGAGAAAGAGGCAGAGACACAGACAGAGGGAGAAGCAGGCTCCATGCAGGGAGCCCGCTGTGGGACTCGATCCCAGGACCCGGGGGTCATGACCTGAGCTGAAGGCAGATGCTCAACCTCTGAGCCACCCAGGCATCCCTAATCGAGTCTTGAATGTCCTTTTTAGTCTTTGCCCTGTGTTTGTAAATGATTTTTTAGACAGGCAAAGACTTAGCTGTCATTATTTCAATATATTTACTACCTAGATTGTTAATATAATTAATTTCCTGGTCATCCTGGCCATTCCTTCTGCCCCCACCTCCTCTGGGACTGCTCCTTACCACCCCAATTTCTTAAAAGCTGCCACATACACATCTTCATATAAATGATATCCATCCTCTCCTTATCATTACTTTACTTGCTCAGATGCTTATGCTCTCATAAGCAAGTCTCTATGCTGGGATAAGGAGAAAAGGGAAGATTTTAGACATCCTAAGTTTGAGATGGCAGTTACACATATAAGTGTATATGCCAAGTAATGGGTCTAGGGTTCAGGTTCAGTTAGACAATGCATGATATTTTTGTTATCTCTAAGTGTGTTTACAGTGTTCGTTAGAGAACAGCAAATTGATGTGGAATACTGGGTTATGTTAGTGTTTCGTTCTGTTTGTACTAGTTAACACACGAGCATCTTTCCTTGTGCTGGAGGGCTCTCACCTAGAATTTCGCACACTCCGCTGTGCACACTAATCACTGGGGTCTTGTTAAAATCAGATTTTATTTCTACAGCTCTGGGATGGAGTCCAAGAATCTACATGTCTCGTAGGAGATAGTGATACTGATGCCATTGGTCCTCAGGCCACTAGGCTGTCACACTAAAGCACTTTCTTGCTTCCTCGAGTCCTTCACCGGCTTTCTTGCCTTCTGACTAAAGCTACAGCTTCTGGGTGAAAGGATTCATCATGGACTTGTATTTTGTTGTGGTGTCTTTTCCTAGCTTCTTGCCCTCCCTCAGCCCTGATCATCCCCACACATACACCAGGGCTCTGCACTGACACAGAACTTTGTTTGCAACTTTGTTTGCCACGTTCCTTCAGCTTGACTACATTTTCTCTTCTGGGCTTATTATGTTTGGCTCCTTTGATTCACTACTTATATATCTTCAGACTGGCTTATAGTCCTCTATTTTGCTTCTCAGCGTCTCTTATTCCACACTGTACTGCAATGGTTAACCTAGTGGCCTGATCCTCTTTGAGGCAGAGCAAGCTTGTACACACTGCTAGCAGGTAGTAGGTGCTTAGAAAATACTTAAATTGGGACACCTGGGTGGCTCAGCGGTTAAAACGTCTGCCTTCGGTTCAGGGCATGATCCTAGAGTCCCAGGATCAAGTCCCACATCGGGCTCCCTGCATGGAACCTGCTTCTCCCTCTGCCTGTGTCTCTGCCTCTCTCTCTGTGTCTCTCATGAATAAATAAACAAAATCTTTAAAAAAAAAAAAAAAAGAAAATACTTAAATTGACATGATACCTCTCACAAAATATTTTCAATAATGACAGGTTTTCAACAGTGATTTTGGCCTTTGTTCTTCTAGTAGTAACTCCTGTGTAAAGGTAGTTTATCAGTGTTTTGGCCATGGAATCAGACCAGCCAGGGACCAGCCTTGCTCCTTATTAACTGTGACGCTTAGGACCAGTTGCTCAATCCTCTAACTCTGTTTGTTTGTTTGTTTTTAAAGATTTTCTTTATTTGAGAGAGAGTGGGAGGGGGGGAGCAAGCTGGGGTGGGGAGGAACAGAGGGAGAGGGACAAGCAGACTCTGCACTGAGTGTGAACCCTACTCCAGGCTAGATCTCTCCACTCTAAGATCATGACCTGAGCCGAAACCAAGAGACAGATGCTTAAGCGACTGAGCCACCCAGGTGCCCCCTTCTAAGTCTTATCTGTAACATAAAGGTAATAATAGTATTGGTACTGGGCAGCCCCGGTGGCACAGCGGTTTAGTGCCGCCTGGCAGCCCGGAGTGTGATCCTGGAGACCCGGGATCGAGTCCCATGTCGGGCTCCCTGCGTGGAGCCTACTTCTCCCTTTGCCTGTGTCTCTGCCTCCTTCTCTCTGTGTCTCTCATGAATAAATAAATAAAATCTTAAAAAAAAAATTAAAAAAATAGCATTGGTACTACCTCTTTTTTTTTGTTTAAGTGTTTTTATTTGAAACAAATAGTTGCACCGAGCAAGAGCTTACTTTCCCCACTCCAAGTTGTTATTATTATTATTATTATTATTCCCCAGTCCAAATTAAAACAGAGGGTAATAGGGGCAAATGTCTTTTGGCAGGATAGGTCCAGTATGTGAACATCCTTCTACTCACTGTGGCTGGGGCAACTTTATTCATCAGCAGTCATTCTTACACAAAATATTAATCCCAAAGTACTAATGTCACAGAAGAGGAAGTGGTCTTAATTTCATGTGTGGGGCTGTATGTTCTATAAATGCCAAAAGGTAGGAGAAGCACAAACACAGCCCACTCTTAAAAAAAAACTAAATAGTTCAAAGAATTTTCCATCCCCCCCTTACTCCCATAATAAAAAGTAGTGCTGACACCCAGATTTGTTTTTTATCCTGGCCACTTACAAAGTATTCCCCCATCTGACTTGCATCATTAGGGTTATGGATAAAAGTTCATTCACTTTGAAGAGAGGTGCATCTACTCCTTCCTCCTCTTCTTGCCTTCATGCTCATGTTCCTTGGGGCGGCTGCTATCTGAGGGTCTTTTAGAGCCATGGTGTTTTTTGGCCTCTTTCAAAAACTTGTCCAAACCAAAAGGATATTCCTTTAAACTGAACTGGTCCTTCTCGGCCTCTTTGCTTAACTGTCTGAACCAGAAAATTCCTTATCGGGAACAAATCTGTTGGTCTTTATTCTGGCTTTTAGGTCATCACCATACATGTCCTTGTCCAGATTTTTACTGGGCCTGTAAATATTCTGGGCCATATCTTTACCACCTCTCCAGGCTTGATCATAAACGTTGTAAATTTCATCTTCTCCACCTGCAAACCACTGTCCATACCCTTGGACTGATTGAAGAGCCTTTGGTCATCTTGAACTTCATTGGACATCCTTGGATTGGGCACACCAAGAGCAGTGACTTCACTGATAACCTCGATTTTCATTTCTCTGTAGTTTTGACCTCTTATCAGGAGCTGTCCTGGAAAGAGTCCGGTTGTGCTGTCTCTTTGCCTGTCATGCCGGATTTCATCCCTCTCACGTGTCTCCCCATCCTCTTTTTCTTTTTTTTTTTTTTTAATTTTTATTTATTTATGATAGTCACACACACACAGAGAGAGAGAGAGGCAGAGACATAGGCAGAGGGAGAAGCAGGCTCCATGCACCGGGAGCCCGATGTGGGATTCGATCCTGGGTCTCCAGGATCGTGCCCTGGCCAAAGGCAGGCGCTAAACCGCTGCGCCACCCAGGGATCCCCCATCTTTTTCCACATGGGTTTTAATCCCAGCTCTTCTTCTTCTCTCTCTCTAGCTTTCTGGGCCATTTCTCTAAGTTTCTCTTCATGTTTCTCCTTTTCTTTTTGTGCCATCTTTCTCTCTACTTGAGCACGCATTTCTACAGCCTCACGAGCTTTCCGATCAGCAATATAGAAGCCAGCTTAGCAAAGTTCTCATTGATGTGAACTGTTTGGTGGCCTTTCCAGACGTTTGTCTAATGGAATTGTATACCCCTTTGCATTTTTCCAGTTTGAAATACAAGGAGGAGTCTTCCACTCTTGTTGCTCCTACACAGTCATCTTTCGGCTAGGAGAATGCATGACAGGTGCAGGAGGAGAAGGTGGTCCTTGGGGAATTCTCTTATTAATCTTGAACCTTGGAGGCTCCATTGGATCTTTCTTCATTTCCACCATCCGAATAACTGTTTAGCTCCAGAGATGAAAGCCACTCCTTGCTGAGATGCTGTGTATTGAATACACTGAGCAGGAGCCAGTTTATCAGCAGCTCGAACTGGCATGGCTGCAGCACCTTCTGTAATACAGACTTTTCTATGGCTACTCTTGTCTTTTTCTGTTATCTCTTTAATGGCTTCTTCATGAGGTCTTTGCAGATCTGGATCATCTGCATTCATGACTTGGAAACCAGGTCATGAATAAGTGACCTTGTCTTTTGATTGTCCTTGCCGAGCTATTGCATCATATTTAATTTTTCCTTCAGCATCCACCGGAATGGCCAGTGCATTTGACATTTTTTTTTCTTCCGTCCCATATCCATTGGATACTGGGCCACATGGATCTCTGGAAAAGCACCTCCATTTCCCAAATCCTCTAATAATCGAGGTATCCAGCTTTTCCTGTACCCATATGGGAGAGGTTCTCTTCGGGATGAGACCAGTGAGGTCTGTCTTGATCTCTGGGATCTTGCTTTTTCTTCAGCCTCAAGCTGGTCCTGAGGTAGCTGAGTAGGTGCAGGTAAAAAGCTGGCGAGTGCCATCTTCTTCCCTGGTACTACCTCTTAACAGTATTGTAAGAATTGAGATAAGGTTATCTATTAAATATGTAGCAAAGACATAGTAAGTACTCAGTAATACTAATTGTATCAGGGCAAAAGAATGAAAACAAATTCCTAAAGAGCCAGGAGATTTAAATGATCAGTGAGAATAGGGCATACAACTATCATTTTAATATTTAGTACATGATATGTTTTCAAGCACGACTGTACTTACAGATTATTTGGGTGTTTGTTAGAAATATGGATTTACTAGGCCCAGTAGGTCTGAGAAAACTGTCCATGGATCTGCATTTTTCATTAATACTCTGGTTGATGTAGACTGCCCATGGAACATACTTTAGAAACCCTAGTGTTTTATGAGAGGACTGAATTTAGGTCCCCTAACTATCAAACAATATGAAATGAGAAGTTAGTAAGAAGAAATCAAATTGAACTAAGAACAGATGATCTGAAGGCAGGAATAAAGTTGCCATGATGTTTAAGTTTCAGATGTTTAATGACTTATTTTTCTCTTTTAACTTAGGATGTCTGAACAGGGACGAACAATCATCTTCTCCATTCATCAGCCTCGTTATTCTATCTTCAAGTTGTTTGATAGCCTCACCTTGTTGGCTGCAGGAAAACTGATGTTCCATGGGCCTGCCCAGGAGGCCTTGGGGTTCTTTGCGTCAGTGGGTATGCTGGACTTTTTCATGCAGTAAGATCCTTTATTAACATCCTGAAAGAGAGTAAAGGAGGTCTATAGGAGTGCTGTTTGATCTTTGAATATACACACTATGGCTTCTGCCACTCCAAAACATTTTGGGTTAGTTTGATGCTAGAATTTTTTCTTCATTGTTTACAGCACTAGCATGTTGTTTAGGTCTCTTTCCTGTCCTATTTGAGTATGCCTGCATATGTATGTATGAATATTTCTCCTGGGCCTGTATGTGATCTGCTTCCTGGTTCTGGTGACATTTCCCTAACAGTTTAGTAAATATGTTGGACTCATAGTTATCTGTCAGTTGAGCATTTTTGAAAAGGCCTAATAATATCTGTAAACAGTTTGTCTTCTTGTCTAGATTATGGATCAGGCTTTCTAATTTTATCTCCTTGTAGATGTTGGTCTGCTTTGGTGGGGGTTCATGAAGATGCTACTTAAAATTTTCTAGTAACATTAAATTACAGATTTAGGCCTTAAGGGGGTAGGAGTTCTTACTAGTCAATAGAATGACTAGTTGTAAGTCTTACTTTGAGGGCTTCTGACTGAGCTGCCTGGTTCTCTTTACAATGGAAATACATAATTTTTTTTAATGACTCATGCAATCTGCTTCATTTTAGAGATATTTGGATATGATTATAGATGGTGATATAGATGGATTATGACTCCAAATATAGTTTTAAATATTTGCTAGCCATCTTCTGAAAAAAATTTTTTTTTAATTTCTCTTATTTAAAGTGAATAAGCACACACAGTTCTAGGGAGTTCAGGGGAAATGAACCTATAGTCAGACTACAGACCAGGTTGAGTTCAGAGGATCATGCCTCAAGAAGTTGAGATAAGCATTCAGCTATGCTGTCCCAGGCACATTCTACTGGGGATGCTGCTCTGGTGATTTGTTCTCTATGTTGGAATTATGACAGCACAACAGATGATCATTTGGCAGTCACTAGGTGAACTTGGATAACAGAACACATCCCTGGTTTTCCCAAATGCAATCTTGCTGTGCGCTTTCTTTGCTTGTTGTCTTGTTTTGAGGAGCTCTAGTCCTAGTCTTAGCTACAGCTTTTTTTCTTTTAACTTAGCTTTTTTCCCCCCTTGGACCTATATTTAGATTTTTGAAGCAGTTCTGATAAGCATCAGAGCATACTGATAGCTGTTTCAGGTCCTATGAATTATGATGGGTAAGGACCAACTATGAAGACTTCCTGGGAGTCCAAGGTTGGTTTTGAATATGTTGTTTTTCTGGAAGACAGAGCATTGTTGAAATATTATGTGATTGAATATATAAAAAGAAAGGGTGAATCAGTGAAAGAAGAGGGAAAAAAAAAAGATGAGGAAGAAGTTGACTCTCTTCCTCGCCTCACCTCTCTCACCTCTGAAAGTGAGCTTTTACTTTCCAAGACATCAAGTTTGTATTTCCTTTTGTAGGTTACCATTGTGAGCCCTATAATAACCCTGCAGACTTCTTCTTGGATGTCATTAATGGAGACTCCTCTGCTGTGGTATTAAACAGAGAGGACCAAGAGGGTGAAGGTATGTGAATGAATCTGTTGAGAGTCACAGATTATTACCTAACTGAATTGGTGGAAGTTTAGCAATGTGGCAGCTCATTAACACATGGATTTATGAATTTATATTAATGCTGTCTTCTGATAGCAGTTGTCCTAGTCCTTTTGGACTGCTGTAACAAAGATGCCTTACACTAGGTAGCTTAAACAGTAAACATTAGCTTCTCCCAGTTCTGGAGCTGGAAGTCCAAGGTGAAGATACCTATAGACTCCGTGTCTGTTGAGGACCCGCTTCCTGGTTCAAAGATGGGTGACCACTTCCATGATGGAAGTGAGGAGGGGCCTCTTTTATAAGGGTACTAATCTCATTCATTAGGGCTACACTCCTATGACTTAATCACCTTTCAAATATCATCACACATCAGCATATAATTCTTGAGGGAACACATTCGCTTTATAGTACTGGTCAACATAGATCTTGTTTTCCACAAGTGCTATATTTTTTATTTAATTTATAAATGAGTATTTATGTGATAGTGTCACTTATAAGGGGAATTTTCATTAAAAATGTCATTGTTTATATAATGTTTTGAAATAAGAAACTTGGCAGTTTATATATTTGTATATAGAAGAAAACAAGGACCAGGTTTGTATATTAGGAGTTATAACTCCCTATGGTAAGAGGTCTATTTTAAAAGAATTAGGGTTCAAATAGGTGAGGAGGTTTGCTGTATTTATAAGTTTATGGTCAGTAGATTTGCTGTATTTATAAGTTTATGGAAGTAGTTGGACAATTAACTGTATTTTTCTAATCTTGTAAAGCAATGCTAGATCTAATAATTTTTTATACCTAGGCATTAGAATTAAGATGGTAACAAGGAATCTAGAGAAGAGTTACAGAAAAATGGTCTAAATCAGTTGTTATTTTATTAATAATGCTTCCTTTCTTTATCCACTTTTATTCCAAAGTCAAGGTGACTGAAGAGCCTTCCAAGAGAGGTACTCCATTCATAGAAAGAATAGCTGAATTTTATGCCAATTCTGACTTCTGCAGAAAAACAAAAGAGGAGTTAGATCAACTCTCAAAGAGTCAGAAAAGGAAGAGCTCAGCCTTTAAGGAGATCACGTATGCCACCTCCTTCTGTCAGCAACTCAAATGGATTTCCAAGCGTTCATTCAAAAATTTACTGGGTAATCCCCAGGCCTCTATCGCTCAGGTAACTGACAGATTCTTCTGATAATGCTGGGACATACTCATGTGGGAACATTAGGTTCTGATATAAAGTCTTTTAGGATTATGCTTATCTTCTACTCAAACTTACGTTTATTTATCCCTACTCCATTTGGGATATAAAAACATCCAATAAAACAAAGTAAAAAACACCATGAAATTTTTACTTGTGGAAAATTTTTTTAGTTTTTTTTTTTTACTACAAAATTAATAATTTTTGTTATTTAGACTAGCTGTAATGGATAATCTTTGTAGAAAAATCTTCAAAAATTGTGAAATAAAGGAAATGTTTAGCCACTTAGAATTTTCTGGTAGCTGCACATATTCATTTTCCGACTCATTCAACAAGTTCTTACTGACCATGTGTGGCATTTTGAGAGCTTGTATATGGAAGTGAACAAAATGGGAAAAATAAAACCCTTGTTCTTTCTCTCTCTCTCTCTTTTTTTTTTTTTTTTTTTTTTTTTTTTAAGATTTTATTTATTTATTCATGAGAGACACACAGAGAGGCAGGGACATAGGCAGAGGGAGAATCAGGCTCCCTGTGAGGAGCCTGGTGCGGGACTTGATCCCAAGAGCCTGGGATCATGACCTAAGCCAAAGGCAGACACCTAATCACTAAGCCACCCAGGTGCCCCTAAAACCCCAATTCTCATAGAGCTTTTCTTCCTATGAGGAGTGACAGATGACAAATTCATACAGTAATGAACTATGTAGCAAGTCATATGGTAAAAGGAGCTATGGAGAAAGTTTAAGTAGAGTGGTGGGGAAAGGAAGAGAAGCGGGAAGAAAAGGAGAGTGGGAGAATGGAAGAGAGTGGAAAGGGCTTAATGGCATTTGAAATCAAGTGTCCAGGGAAGCCTGTCTCTAGAATTCACTGAATGTACCTGAAGATCATAGAGGCTAGCTTCCTTCTGAGGGAAGAGCCTATGTGCCAGTGCTGTTCTTCATAATTGACCTTTCTAATTTAGGGGTTCAATCTTAGGAGAGCACTAGGTACCTAAGCCAGTTTGCAGTTCACACAACCTAGTAAGCAGGCTTAAATTCTGTTAAATAAGGCTCTTTACTATCAGATTAACTTTCTTTTGATAAAGACAAAATCATGTTATTTTCCTCTTTTGGCTGACTCTGTTGATAATTGTTGATCATTCCCCCTTTATTGTTCTGTTATTCTCAGGTGCTCTATCATACAAAATGAGTATTCCCAGTTCATTGATCCATCTTTCTAAGCAAATCTTAGTTTAGCTGGTTATTTGGGGGGTTATTTTATTATCAATTATTGAATTTCTGTTAAGTACCAAAAGATGGCATGCTGTTGGCACTAAGAAGATATTGCTGACTTCTTGGGACACCTGAATGGCAATGGCATAGGGGCCAACTCTTGGTTTCATCTCCAGTTGTAATCTCAGAGTTGTGGGATTGAATCCTGTGTTGGGTTCCATGCACAGAGTGAAATCTGGTTAAGACTCTCTCCCTCTGCTCACTCCCCTACCCCATGTTTGTGTGTGCACACAGGTGTGCTCTCTCTCTGTCTCTCACTCAAATAAGTCAATCTTAAATATTACTGACTTCTCACCATGTGAACTATAATTTTTGTACTTCAGTATTAATACCAAGAATTAATTCTAACTATTAATACCAAGAGTCTCCAACCCTGGGAAATATTGCTAATTGCTCCAAACGTTTTGCTACTATTATTTCGTACTTCTTTTCTTTTTTTTTTTTTTAAGATTTTTAAATTTTATTTATTCATGAGAGACACAGAGAGAGAGAGAGAGAGAGAGAGAGAGGCAGAGACATAGGCAGAGGGAGAAGCAGGCCCCATGCAGGAAGCTTGACGTGGGACTCGATTCCAGGTCTTCAGGATCAGGCCCTGGGTTGAAGACAGTGATAAAACTGCTGAGCCACCCGGGCTGCCCTTATTTCTGTCAGAATGTGTACTTCTGTGCACTATCAAAGTTAAATTTTTATTCTTTTAGAGTAGATTTGATATCATTTGGAAATGAGTCTGACAAATAATGTCAACCTCGTTACCTATTGTTCCAACAGTGAGATAATATGACAGTGTTGATTCTTTAGTGTGATTTATGCATTATGGTTTTTTTACTTGGAACATAATGTAAATTTCTCTTTTCTCTGAAATTGGTTTAAAAGTATCTTGTCCAAGTCACATATATGGTAGCTCTGGGCTTAATTAAGTTTTTAATTAAATTCCAGTTAGTTAACATGCAGTATAGTATTTATTTCAGGTGTACCATTCGGTGATTCAGTACTCCAGTACAGCACCCGGTGCTCATCCCAACAAGCGCACTCCTTAATCCCCAGCACCTATTTAACCCATCCCCCACCCATCTTTCCTCTGGTAACCATCAGTTTGTTCTCTATAGTTAAGTCTGTTTCTTGGTTTACCCCTCCCCCCCACCATGATAATTTGTTTTGTTTCTTAAATTCCACATATGAGTGAAATCATATGGTATTTGTCTTTCTCTGACTGACTTATTTTGCTCAGCATTATACTCTCTAGCTCCATCCCCATCATTGCAAATGGCATGATTTCATTTTTTTTTTTAGGATGAATAATATTCCATTGTATGTGTATACCACCTCTTTATCCACCTGTATGGACATTTGGGCTCTTTCTGTCATTTGGCTATTGGAGATAATGCTGCTATAAACATAGCGGTGCATGTATCCTTTCAAATTAGTGTTTTTGTATTCTTTGGATAAATACCTAATAGCACAGTTGCTGGATTGTAGGGTAGCTCTCTTTTTAACTTCTTGAGGAACCTCTGTACTCTTTTCCAGAGTGGCTGCACCAGTTTGCATTCCTACCAGCAGTGTGAGGGTTCCCCTTTCTAGATGGTGCAGCTATTTCTAATCCACTATGATTCTACATCTTTTGTTGCTAGGCTTTCTTCTGCACAAACCCAGGCCTAGTGCCTCCAGGTTGCATACGCAGCCTACATGCCTCCTCGGGGAACTCAGTTTCACAAAAGGAGTCCTAACAATGCTCAGATGCATGGCAATCCCACAGAATAAAGATAGAACATTGCATCTGTCTCTGAGCATCTGCCGTTCAGATTTGCACATGCTGGAACGTTAATGTAAGACAGGAGCAGGCAAACCTTTATTTGTGAAGGGCTAGGTAGTAAAATACTTTCAGCTTTGCAGACCTGTGGTCTTTGTCTCAGGGATTCCACTCTGCCATTTTAGCGAGAAGGGAGCCATAGGTAATACACAAGCAAGGGAGTATGGCTGTGTTCCACTAAAACTTCACTGATAGACACAACTTTGAATTTCATTTAAATTCCATGTGGCAAGAAATATTCTTCTTCTCTCACTCTTTTTTCCCCAACCATTAAAAAAAGTGGTAAAAACTATTCTTAGCTAGAGGGCTGAACAGAAGTTGGCGACTGGCCATGTTTGCCTGTGGACCCCAGCTTGCTGACCTTTGGTTTAGTGTTTTTAATCTCGTGTGTATGTTGTTTACTTCTCGAAGTGTTTGGATGTGAGGCTATTAAATTGCTTTATGGCTTCCTGCTGATAAATCTCCTATTGGTAATAATATTACAGCCATACTTAGATTTCAACTAGTCGTATATCTGATTCAGACTTTGCTTCTGATAATGCCATTTAACCAAAGGTTGTATTTGGATGATCTTGGAGTAAGTGGATCATCTGTATAAAAGGATTTGATGTTCATTTAATGTGCCATGATCTTTCTGATCAAGTCAGTTTGGAAAACACTATCATAACTCTTAGAAATTCCTTTTTTTCTATTGGCGTATTTAATATTTGACGATGGATTAGTTTCTCGAGTGATGGCCGTAATTATCCCTCAGCACTCCCCTTGTGATATGTTGCTAAGCACATTTGAACAAGACAGAATAACATATATAGGGGATTCCCTCTCCCCTTATTCAAAACAGAAACCTCATAGATAGTGTCTTTGTGTGCTCTGTTGAGCAATGTTCAGTTTGCTTGTTTTATTTTTCTTTTATGTAATGCAAGAAAGAATAACAGATACACCTTGTGAAAGCATGACAAAATTATGAGATTAATCATTTTGTCAATACGTTTGAAAGCTGACTTTGAAAATACTTTGAGAACTTTGAAACCTTCAGCAAACATCCTAATGATAATACTGACAGTCTGTTAGTATAAGATAAAATTTGAATTCAAAAGAAACAAGCATGTAGTATCCAGTTTAAAAAGTCTGAATATTCTTGAAGTTATATTGTCTGAAAGTAGAGACTTATATACATACACATGTGCACACAATAATGGTTCATCATTTATTTTGGGAGTTTAATCTGTTGGCATGAAGTGCAGTATATTCTTAGGTTAATGAAAATTATACCAGGGTAATAGATTTTTTTCCAAATTCCTGACTGTCTTATTAGCAAGGGATTTTTTTTTTTAATATTTTATTCATCCATTCATGAAAGACATGCAGAGAGAGAGGCAGAGATAGTCAGAGGGAGAAGCAGACCCCCTGCAGGGAGCGTGATGCAGGACTCAATCCCGGGTCTCCAGGATCACACCCTGGGCCAAAGGCAGGCGCTAAACGGCTGAGCCACCCAGGTGTCCCTAGCAAGGGGATTTTGAAGACATCTCAGATCATATTTTCTCCAGATGGTAGTATTCACAGGCTAGCCTTCACAGATCATGATCCTGTTTTACAGTTTTGTTTGCTTCATGTCAAAATAGACTTATCTTGATACTATTATGCTGTTGTAGTACTGAGATTTTTTTTTTTAACTTTGAAGGTTCTGAGATACATGGTTGGATATTTTTTCTTTAGATGAGCATTTCATATATTTTTATACTTAATACAATATGAAAGTATAATAAGAATTTTCTTAAATAAATTCTATCGTAGGGTATCCCTGGGTGGTTCAGCAGTTTAGCACCTGCCTTCCGCCCAGGGCGTGATCCTGGAGTCCCGGGATCGAGTCCCTCGTTGGGCTCCCTGCATGGAGCCTGCTTCTCCTTCTGCCTGTGTCTGCCTCTCTCTCTCTCTCTCTCTCTCTCTCTCTCTCTGTGTCTCATGAATAAATAAATAAAATCTTAAAAAAAAAAAAAGAAACTAAGATTTCTAAAAAATAAAAAATAAATTCTATCATAGTATAACCCTTAATCCTTTGCTTATAGAAGTGTCCTTAATAGATATTTTATCAGTCTTAAAAACAAAAGTGATGTTTATGCAGTCATCTTAGGAGGCCTCAAACAGACCGAGTAAGCCAATATAGGTAACAGTGGCAAATAAATAGCAGGTTGCTTCTACACTGTTGGCTGTAGGCCCGGACTGAGGTTGCTAGAAGCAGTGATAAGAGAATGGGTAGTGGAAGCATTTGAGTACCGTCAGAGACAGCTAGCTGAATGCTTTGGTGGCAATGACAGTGCACTTTTTCAGTATAGGCATGCCCTGCCCGCTAGGTCAGGTAGGCGGGTCTCAGCTTACCCCTGCTTCCTTATCACACAGAATAACATTGTCAGAATTTTTTTATGTGTGCTTGAAAATTTTTATTTATTTATAATGGTAAAAGTAAAGATAGCCTGTTTTTATTTGAACCCCTTGACATATGAAACTGCATGCTCACTAGCACAAAGGTTGAGAGTTCAGGCAGAGCTGCTAGTCACTTGGACTTTACTCCTCAAGTGACTTAGCCAGGCACTAGCATTATTCCCCTTCTGTATATGGCCTTCCCAGGCCTGGTGGCCTGGACTGGACCTTGAGCTGGCCTGGCAAATCACTGGGAAGAACCTTAGCATTCCAGGGGTCTATTGTGTTCTATCAGCCTCCCCAGCACACAGATAAATTATTTTTTAATTTAGAAAGAAGCCAAATAATATACACTCCCAAGGACTTTGGCTGAACCATTGGAAGTATTTATCTCAATGGAGAAATTGGATTATGTAGCCTCGTATTTTATAGTAATTAGTGGTGTGTTAGGTTCTTACCTTTTTAAAAAATTTTTTTTACCTTTAATTAAAACTTGTTTTTCTTTTTCTTTTTGAAAAGATAATTGTAACAGTCATCCTGGGATTGGTTTTAGGTGCCATTTTCTATGATCTAAAAAATGATTCTACAGGAATCCAGAATAGGTGAGTAAATTTGGATCTTGATTTTGAGAAAGTGCTGTTACATCTTTCAAGCTTATGAAAATCCATGAGGAATTTGAGATAAGGGCAGCCTGGGGGGCTAGTGGTTTAGCACCGCCTTCAGCCCAGGGGCGTGATCCTGGAGCCCCGGGATCGAGTCCCATGTCGGGCTCCCTGCATGGAGCCTGCTTTTCTCCCTGCCTGTGTCTCTGCACTCCCCCACCCCCAACCCCCGCCCCATGCATGTCCCTCATGAATAAATAAAATCTTAAAAAAAAAAAAAGAATTTGAGATAAGTACAGTGTAAAGTGAGGAATAGGATAAGTCAGTGAATTAAAAGCTGAATGCATATGTGTGTGTGTGTGTGGTGGTAATTTATACAGAATATACAGATAATTTTTACATTCTTAACCAGTTTCAAGTGTACAGTTCAGTGGCATTAAATACATTCCCATCATTTTTTAAAAAGATTTTCTTTCTTTCTTTCTTTCTTTCTTTCTTTGGCTTGTAAACAGAGGGATGGGTGGAGGTGGGAGGTGGCGGGGGAGAGAGAGAGAGAGAGAGAGCATTTCAAGTAGACTCCGTGTTGAGTGTAGAGCTTGACACAGGGCTCAATCTCATAACCCTGAGATCATGACCTGAGCCAAAATTAAGAGTCAGACATTTAATGGACCAAGGCACCCAAGTGGCCTGATACATTCACATTACTATGCAACTATCACAACCATCCAACTCCAGAACACTTCATCATCCCAAACTGTGTTTCTGTACATATTGAAGAATAATTCCTCATTCTCCCTTTCTTTATTGCCTGGAAGAAATTATACTTCATTATACTTATTGTCTCTGAATTTGACTACTCTAGGTACTTAGATAAGTGGAATCATACAGTGTTTGTCCTTTGGTGACTAGCTTATTTTCCTTAGTATAATATCTTTAAGGTTCATCCATTTGTACCGAATGAAGGATTGCTTTCCTTTTCGAGGCTGAATAATATTCCACTGTATAGATATACCATATTTTGTTTATGCATTTATTTGTCCTTGGACACTTGGGTTATTTCTACCTTTTGGCTATTGTGAATGCTGGGGAGGAAGAATTTCCTTTGCTCTTCAAAGTTCATCCAGTAGGACCAAGAATCACATTGACATGATACAGATTAACAGGAGAAAATCAAATTTAATAGCATCTGTACAGGAAATCCACACAGACATGCAAATTCCAAAAACAGACAATATAATGCTTATCTGAGCGAAGGAGAAGGGGGGGCAGGATCTGAGGATACAAAGGAGGAGAAAGACCTTACCTGGAAGATGGGAGATGATGTTTGGAAAACAAAGGTTGCCCTCTTTAGCAAATAAGTTTCTTAGGCAAAGAGGAATCTTTCTCCATAGCCTTCTTTCTGGTATAGGCTCTCTTTTCCAATGTAAATTTAGGCAGTTGAGGGGGAAGTAAAAAGCCTTTCTTGAATCTACCAGGTCTTGATTCTTTTAAGTCAAAATAATCTTAGGTCAAAGTGACCTGCCTTGGAGCCTGCCTTTTGCCCCTAATTGAGCAATGCTGCTATGAAAGTGGATGTACAAATAAATATCTGTTTGAGTCTCTAGTTTAAATTCTTTTGGTTTATACCTAGAAGTAGAATTACTGGATCATTTGGTAATTCTATTAAATATCCTGTCTTCCATAGCAGCTGTATCATTTTGCATTCCTACCAGCAGTACACAAGGGTTTCAATTCCCTAACAACCTTACCAAACTTATTATTTTTTCTTTTTAATAATAATAACCATTCTAATTGGTGTCAGGTGATACCTCATGTGTTTTTTTTTTTTTTTTTTAAGATTTTTATTTATTTATTCATGAGAGACAGAGAGAAGCAGAGACACAGGCAGAGGGAGAAGCAGGCTCCACACAGGGAGCCCGACATGGGACTCCATCCCGGGTCTCCAGGATCACACCCTGAGCCACAGGCGGTGCTAAACCGCTGCGCCACCGGGGCTGCCCCCCTCATGTGGTTTTTGATTTGCATTCACCTAATGATTAGAGGTGTTGAGAACCTTTTCATGTGCTTATTGTCCATTTGTGTATCCTCTTTGGAGAAATGTCTATTCAAATCCTTTGCCCATTTTTTTTTTTAAAGATTTTATTTATTTATTCATGAGACACAGAGGGAGTCCAAGACATAGGCAGAAGGAGAAGCAGGGTAGCCTGATGCAGGACTGGATCCCAAGACCCTGGGATCACAATCTGAGCCAAAGGTAGAGGCTCAACTGCTGAGCCACCTAGGTGCCACTCTTTGCCCATTTTTTGGTTAGATTTTTAAAATTGATTAACTTTAAGTGTCTTTCATATATTCCAGATATTAACCCCTTACCAAGCATAAATTTGCACATATTTTCTGACATTCTATGGGTCGTCTTTTCACTGTTGAGAATGTCCTTTGATGCACAAATGTTTTAAATTTTGCTATAGTCCAGTTTATCTAATTTTTTTTCTTTTGTTGCTTGTGAATATTTTTTTTTCTTCTATTTTTTGATTTGTTTGCCATGGAGAGGTTGATGACACTGAGGTTTTTCCAACTGTTATATGGTTAGCACTTATGTTAGTTTACCTTACTGAATTTTAGTCATTATGTGCCCTTAAAAATATTTTTTCATGGTGAGACTTTGTAATGGGCTCTAGAATGCTCTGAATATATATGCTCAGCAATGCCAAAGACTGCAGAGTTCTTCATGTAGAAAGCTGTTTTGTGCCAGGCACTGTTCTCTGTGCTTTAAACCATGGACTCAGGCTTCTGCACCAGGAGGTGGGGTTGTATTATTCCCATTTTACCATAAGGGTATAAAGAAAGTTGCAATAGTGTAAGTTGAATCTGTTTTGATGTCTGATTGTTTATGAAAGAATCAGCATAAAAGTCAATTCCTCACTCAAATAAAATAAAATGTAGTGGTTCTCTACATTGAGATTATTATGGCAGCTCATTTCCTGAATTATGTCACTGTTTTTCTCTTTACTTTCCCTGAAGGGTGTGTTCTTCTCTCACACATTTCCAGGCTTGCTAGTAATTGGTGATTTGTACCCTCCGTAGATGCCATATTTTTACCAAGCACAGAATATAGGTCATAGGATCTATCACTTGTGGACCTTTTATGTTGTACAGTGAGAAGCATTTGCAAAAAGTATTGGAAAACCTGTCCTCAACTGGAATTTTAAAGGGGAACTGGATATCTAACCATTAAAATTTTTTGTAGAAGAATCCAGAGAAATAAAAGATTTAGCAGCTTCTTCAAATGTTTTCTGGAGAAATAGGGCACTGATCTATGTATGTATGTATGTATGTATTTATGATTTTATTTATTTATTCATGAGAGACACAGAGAGAGACAGGGAGAGACACAGGCAGAGGGAGAAGCAGACTCCAAGCAGGGAGCTTGACATGGGACTTGATCCTGGGACCCCACGATCACGCCCTGGGCTGAAGGCGGGTGCTAAACTGCTGAGCCACCCGGGCTGCCCCCACTGAATTTATTTTATTTTGTATTTTTGACTTAAGCTTGCTGCTACTTTTTAATCATTTGAAATTGCTCAGGAGGCTAGTGGTTTGGTTCTATTGTTTGGGAATGAATTATCCCAAAGAAGTACTCTCTGCTCTTTCTTTAACCTGTATAACTGACAAGCTGAGGTTTAGTCATATGTAGAGTATGAGCTTCTATTGTAGGGATAGCTAAGCAAATTAATGTATATTAAGAGAAAAGATGTTTTAAGAAATACTTGGATCAATAAGTAGATATTATAGGTGTGGATTACCAGCTTGAAAAGAATTAGAATATCTTAAATTCTCTAGGAATAAAAACTGTATTTACTATAAAATAAATCATATGATTTAGAAGTAATGTCACTATCTACTAGTTCAGAATCATGATAAACACAGCAGTATTGTTAGATATAAGGCTTAACAAATTGAGCTGAATTGTTGCACGTCCCATATTTCTTTCTTCCTTCTTTTCTTTTTTCTTTTCTTTCTTTCTCTCTCTTTCTTTCTTGTTCTTTCATTCTTTTTTTGTATGTCTTATATTTCTGAAATTAGCTTTTATTTTGATAGTAGGCTTACTTACGTGGAGAAAGTTGCATAGGTCTGTGTATTAGGTCTGGCTATTTTCCATTCATTAATTGTATAAACATTTACTTTTAAAATAGTCTGTTCTCTAAGTTATTTATTTTATTTATTTTTTGTATTAAAACAATTACTGGGATGCCTGGGTGGCTCAGTGGTTGAGCATATGCCTTTAGCTCAGGTCATGATCCCAGGGTCCCGGGATAGATTCTCACATCAGGCTCCCTACAGGGAGCCTGCTTCTCCCTCTGCCTATGTCTCTGCTTCTTTCTCTGTGTCTCTCATGAATAAATAAATAAAATCTTAAAACAACAACAATTACTGAGTGTCAATGGACTTTTTTTGAGGGGCAGTACACTTCGGTTCATATTTTTAAGTGTTCTTTCATTCTCGTGTCATTTAAATGATGGGTCACTTCAGTTCTTTCAAGTCACGATCCTTAGTGTCAATTAAATGGTTTGATTACGAAGGGAAGCCCAACACTGTTTCAGGAATGTTGGCATGCTTTCATAAAATGTGTATGTCCCTCAAAGTGTAGATTAACTGTGACTTTCCTTTTTAAGCCTTAATTATTTTACTGAGAAAAAAGCGTTAGTAGTCTTCCTTTTCTTACAGGCACATACCTATATTTTTCCTTTATAAGCATCATTTTGTTTTCTTTTTTGAGCACATTGGAAACCATTTTGGCAATGGCTTATCAAGGATAACCTCATGGCTCTTCTGACAATTGTGTGATGGATATATATATATAATAAGTTATCGACTGAGGTTTTCCTCCACTGTAATTTTGCCTCTTCATGTTTTAGTTTCTTCTTTACCTTGAAAAGGTGGCTAGTAGAGGTTTTTGAGCTTTGTGGGCTTTATTTGGTTCACTGTTTCTCTTTTCATACATTAGATATGAACAGATACTTATTGTTTCTGTTAGTTAAAATTCAAGGTGGTAATATTTTTATGACCTATGTATTCATCAGCACAGACTGCCATCACAGTCATCCACAGACTGGGTGGCTTAAACAACAGTCTAAAAAACAGGGTTAGATCAGGGTGCATCCATGGGCAGGTTCCAAAGAGAGCTCTCTTCCCGGCTCACAGGTGGCTGGCTACCTTTTTGCTGTATTCTCACATGGCAGAGAGAGAGAAAGAGAGTGTGCTCAGGTGTTTCTCCCTTTTTTTTACGGGCACTAAATCCATCATGAAGCCCATACCTTCATGACCTCATCTAAATGTAATTACCTCCTAAATACACTGTTGCTAAATATCATCACATTGAGGATTTGTGCTTCAACATAGGAATTTGGGGAGAGGACACAGTTCAATCCATAGCAGTCCAGGACTGTGACTTCCAAACTATGTTCTGTGGAGTCCCAGGGGTACCATTGTGAACCCACAGAGATGATGGGGAGAAAGCTGATGGGGCCATACTTCCCTCTGTTTTAATCAGAACAGTTTCTATTTAATGTCCTAAGGTATCATTTGAGGAGAGTTTTGTGGTTAGAAAAACTGATCTAAGAATGTTTAATTGACTGCAGTGTTTTTCTTTCCCTTTCTCTCATTGCAGATCAGGGGTGCTCTTCTTTCTGACAACCAACCAGTGTTTCAGCAGTGTGTCAGCTGTGGAGCTCCTTGTGGTTGAGAAGAAGCTTTTTATGTGAGTAGGTCTCTGTTCCAGGAATGGGGCTCTCTGGTATCAGGGGCTAATGGTCAGATTGGTCATATCCAGCATTGGGCCACAGCTTGGGTCCTGGGGATTGCCAATGATAATTGAGAACAAGCAGCCAGAGGTAAGAAGGACAATCATGAGCATGTGGGGCATGATACCAAGGGGAAAGAGATTTCAAGGTTAAGGCAGAGCCAGCAAGTCCAAATGCTGCAGAAAAAGGAAGCAATAAAGGGGTAAAAAGGATCTTTTGTTTTTAGCAACTGAGAAGTCATGGTGGCCCTCACAGGAAAAGTTAGAGGGGCTTGGTAGAGAGTAAGTGGTGGGTTGAACAGTAAATACAAGGTGTGGAGGTCAAGTTGACAAAGAATGTGGTCCCAGCTTAGCCCTCAAATGGAAGGGGAATGGAAGAAGCCAAAGGGCAGCCTTCCAATAAATTAGGGGCTGTTTTGTTTCTTGTGTTTATCAAGGTTGGAAGAGATTTGCCCATATTTACACCCTGAGGAAAGAGAATCATTCCGGGGGAAAGAATGATATTAGGGGAGAAGTTTGGAATTACAGGAGGAAGATGTCAGGAAGAGGAAGGGATCTAGAGCCAAAAAGGGAAGAAAACAGGATTTGATAGCTGACAGGGATAGGTGGTTGAAAGGTATGATTATTGAAGGAGGAAGTGCCATTTTCTTTTTTTATCATGAAAGTAGAAGAAGTGATCCCAGGCTGCATTAAGAAGCTCAGAGGATAGCAGTGCCACCTTCTTCATAATCAAAAGTGGGGAGAAAGTAAAGCCTCTACCATAACTGAGCTCAGCTACTAGAACGTTATTCTCTAAGGAGAGTCAGTGTTAGAAAAGGGGGAGGAGATGAAGATCTGCTCACTGGGAGTGGGTGCTCTAGGGGCAGAATGGATGGCATTCAAAGGGAGGGCTTTTTTTTTTTTTTTTAAGATTTTATTAATTTATTTGAGAGAGAGAGTATGAGCAGGGGAGGGGCAGAAGGAGAGTAAGAAGCAGACCCCTTGCTGAGCAGGGAGCCTAGCCTGATGCAGGACTCAATCCCAGGACCCTGAGATCATGACCTGATCTGAAAGCAGACATGTAACTGACTGAGCCACTCAGGTGCCCCTCAAAGGGGAGACTCGCACCCAAGATAGTGCCTGATGCTGACGGAATGGAAGGCTGGGATTTGCCTCAAGGATGTGAGAAGCTGTAGTTATTAAAACCCTGGTGGTGGCAGAAATCGCAGGTAAGCAAGCAGTCTAACCTGGTCTCTGCCTTTTAAACTAATGTAGGATGAATTTTTCTTTTTTTTAGACATGAATATATCAGTGGATACTACAGAGTGTCATCTTATTTCTTTGGAAAACTGTTATCTGATTTACTACCCATGAGGATGTTACCAAGTATTATATTTACTTGTATAATATACTTCTTGTTAGGTAAGCAATATGACAAACCGTTTGTGTCTGTAGTTTTGGATATGAGGGCAAGCCGATTTCTTTTTACTAGCTTGTTTTTGGTTCTCAAACTTTAAACCAAGCTGGTGACATAAGGATACATCTATCCATTGTACAAACTCTGAAATAACTGTTCTCTAAGGACACTTTTGTCAAGACTAGTCCCAAAATAGCTTTTTTTAAAAAAAGATTTTATTTATTTGAGAGAGAGAGAGCATGAGCAGAGGAAGGGCAGAGGGAGAAGCAGACTCCCCACCAAACAGGGAGCCAGACCTGGGACTCCATCCCAGGACCCTGGGATCATGACCTGAGCTGAAGGCAGATGCCCAACTGACTGAGCCACCCAGGTGCCCCCTCAAATAACTTTTAAAACTATTTATAAAGCTATATTTTACTGAAGGATACTATGTCATTTATAAATATGGAAAGAATTCCTAAAACTATTTGAGACTATGTTGGAAGAGCTGGGATAGTTATTACTTATTTGTATTTTTATTTGTGTGTGTATACATGTGTTTGTATGTAAAGATAGTGAAAGATACTGATTTTGGGGGTTTCCTGGTTTAATACAAATGCTTGCTTGATAGGTAGTTAGACTCCTTTGTGCATTGTGTTTAGGTTTTACCGTAGGCTCATTGTATCAGAATTTCCATATATTTTATTGATACACATAAATATATACATACACACATCCGAAATATATATTTTAATTAAAAAATATTTAAATAAAGCACTATAGAAGAAGATTCACTGATTGAGTTTAAGCTTCCTTTTTATATATAAGAAGTGTGTCATGAAGAATTAGGTTATAGAACCTAGATCCTCAGATTCTTGACTGGTGTTCTTATAGCTATTCCAGAATCTTCAGATTGTGTGACCCATGATATTAGTCCACACAGTTTGTAAAGTAGTTTAATGAAACTTATTTAACCCCACCCTCAATCCCAGAATTATATGGTGCTTTTTCTTGGGAGACTTGGAATATGGAGACATCCCTTCAGATATTGAAACCACTGGGAAGTCACATAATCTTCTTCCCAGTTTCTTTACTCAATGTAGTTATAGCAAACAGTCATGCGATTATGTCTACATAAAACAAATATGCTCTTGACAAATTTCCTTCTTAGAAGAAAAGGCAGTAGAATTGTGACCAGATGTGTTGCTTGGACTTCTGCATCTCAGGCACTCAGAAATTGTTAATAATTACAAATAAAGGCACAGAGAGATGTTACACAGAAATGTGCTTATGCAACAAGTTTAAAAAATAAACTTTATTACAACTTTATATAGTAATATGGTAATTGGTGAGCCAAGGTGGTTGGATAGAGGATGAATTTTCTTTATTCTGGCATTAGTTTTTCAAAATATTGTACTGCTATTCGCACAATAAGCAATCCCAAATACACAGTTACCTAGGCAATTGGATTTAGCCCCCTCTTTTCTTCCTAACTAAGGATTGAAACCAGTTGTGGAGGCCTTCTTCATCATGATGTTTACCCTTATGATGGTGGCTTATTCAGCTAGTTCTATGGCGCTGGCCATAGCAGCAGGCCAGAGTGTGGTATCCATAGCAACTCTCCTCATGACCATCACCTTTGTGTTTATGATGGTAAGTAGAAACTGTGCTTTTATAAGAAGCATAGTTATTCCTTCCCACAAATTTACCTGTTACCTAAAACCTGCTTTGACAATTCTGTAAATGGGATTCTCTGCTTTAAGGAGGTCATGTATTGAAGTATTGCTTATATTAGAGAATGTATCGATTTTTCTGGACATTATCCAGCCTTTTTGACCACTGTTCTAATATAACTTTAGTTGACATTTTGTTACAAACGGTTTTTTAAAAGATGCTTCTTGGTGACACATAGTGAAACCTTGATAAACTAGAACTTCAAAACTAAACTAGACTTTAAACCAAAGATTGCAACAAGAGATGAAGGGCACTATATCATAATAAAGGAGACAGTCTAACAAGAAGACCTAACAATTGCAAATATTTATGCCCCCAATATGGGAGCATCCAAATTAATAAAAAACATATAGGAGCTCATTGATAATAATACAATAATAGTAGGGGACTTTAACATCCTGCTTATAGCAGTAGACAGATCCATCTAAGCAGAATATCAACAAATGATGGCTTTGAATGACAAACAACCAGATGGACTTAACAGATATATTTAGAACATTTCATCCTAAAGCAACAGAATACACATTCTTTTCAGGTACACATGGGACATTCTTCAGAACAGATCACATACTGGGTCACAAATCAGGTCTCAACCAGTACCAAAAGACTGGGATCATTCCCTGCATATTTTTAGACTACAGTGCCTTTTTTTTTTTTTTTTTTTAAGATTTATTTATTTATTCATGAGAGACATGGACTGAGAGAAAGAGAGGCAGAGACGTAGGCAGAAGGAGAAGCAGGCTCATCTCAAGGAGCCTGATGCGGGACTCGATCCCAGATCCTGATATCACAATGTGAGCCGAAGGCAGGCACCCAACTGCTGAGCCACCCAGGCATCCCAGACCACAGTGCTTTGAAACTGGAATTCAATCACAAGAGGAAATTTGGAAAGACTAAAAATACATGGAAACTAAAGAACATCCAACTAAAGAATGAATGGATCAACCAGAAAATTAAAAAGAAAAAAATACATGGAAACAAATGAAAATGAAAATATGACAGTCCAAAACCTTCGGGATGCAGCAAAAGTGGTCATAAGAGGGAAGTACATAGCAATGCAGGCCTACCTCAAGAAGCAAGAAAAATCTAAAACAACCCAACCTTATACCTAAAGGAGCTAGAACAACAAATGAAGCCTAAAGCCTGCAGAAAGAAGGAAATATTGAAGATGAGAGCAGAAATAAACAATATAGAAATTAAAAAAACCCCAGTAGAACAGATCAATGAAACCAGGAGCTGGTTCTTTGGAAAAAATAACAAAATTCATAAACCCGTAACCAGACTTATCAATAACAAAAGAGAGAGGATCCAAATAAATCACAAATGAGAAGTAACAACCAACACCACAGAAATGCAAATGATTATAAGAGAATATTATGCAAAATTTTATGTCAACAAATTGGACAACCTAGAAGAAATGGACAAATTCCTAGAAACATATAAACTACCAAAACTGAAACAGGAAGAAATAGAAGACTTGGAACAGACCTATAACTGGCAAAGAAATTGAATAAGTAATTAAAAATCTTGAAATGAACGAAAGTCCAGGGCCAGATGACTTCACAGGAGAATTCTATCAAACATTTAAAGAAGAGTTAATCCTTATTCTTCTCAAACTATTCCAAAAGTAGAAATGGAAGGAAAACTTCCAGACTCTTTCTATGAGGCCAGTATTGCCCTGATTCCAAAACCAGACAAAGACTAAAAAAGAGAACTATAGGCCAGTATCACTGATGAACATGGGTGCAGAAATTCTCAATATGATACTAGTAAACAGAATCCAGCAGTACGTTAAAAGAATCATTTACCACGATCACATGGGATTTATTCCTGGGCTGCAGGGGTAGTTCAATATTTGTAAATAAGTCAGCATGATTCACCACATTAATAAAAGCAAGGATAAAAACTATATGATCCTCTCAATTGATGTAGAAAAAGCATTTGACAAATAAAAGCATCCCTTCTTGATAAAAACCCCAACAAAGGAGGGATAGAGGGAACAGACCTCAACATCATAAAAGCCATATACAACAAATCTTCAGCCAGAATCATCCTCAATGGGGAAAAACAGCATTTTCTCTATGGTCAGGAATGAGACAGGGATGTCCAGACTCACCACTGTTACTTAGCACAGCACTGGGAGTCCTAACCTCAGCAATTAGACAACAGAAAGAAATAAAAGGCATCCAGATCAGCAAGGAAGAAGTCAACCTTTCACATTCACAGACAACATACTCTGTGGAATATCCAAGACTCCACCAAAAAATTGCTAGAACTGGTACCTGAATTCAGTAAAGTCTCAGGATTCAAAATCAATGTACAGAAATCTGTTGCATTTTTTTTTAAAGATTTTATTTATTTACTCATGAGAGACGCAGAGAGAGAGGGAGAAGCAGGCTTCCTGCAAGGAGCCTGATGCAGGATTTGATCCCTGGGCCCTAGGATCATGCCTTGAGCCAGAGGTGGGTGCTCAGCCACTGAGCCACTCAGGCATCCCAAAATCTGTTGCATTTCTATACACCAATAATGAAGCAGCAGAAAGAGAAATGAAGGAATGAATCACATTTACAATTGCACCCAAAACCATAAGATACCTAGGAATAAACCTAACTAAAGAGGTAAAAGGTCTGTACTCTGAAAACTATAGAACACTGATAAAAGAAATTGAGGATGACACAAAGAAATGGAAATACATTTCATGCTCATGGGTTGGAAGAACAAATATTGTAAAAATGTCTGTATTACCCAAAGAACTCTACACATTTAGTGCAATCCCCATCAAAATACCAATAGCATTTTTCACAGAGCTAGAAGAAACAATCCTAAAATGTATATGGAACCATAAAAGGCCCTGAATAGCCCAAGCAACCTTGAAAAGCAAAGCTGGTGGTATCACGATTTCAGATTTCAAGTTATATTACAAAGCTGTAGTGATGCAGACAGCATGGTACTGACACAAAAATAGACACATAGATCAATAGAACAGAATAGAAAACCCAGAAATGAATCCACAACTATATGGTCCACTAATCTTTGACAAAGCAGGAAAGAATATCCAACGGCAAAGACAGTCTTCAACTAATAGTCCTGGGAAAACTGGACAGCTACACGCAAAAGAATGAAACTGGACCACTTTCTTATACTATACACAAAAATAAATTCAAAATGGATGAAAGACCTAAATGTGAGACAGGAAATCATTAAAATCCTAGAGAAGAACACAGGCAGTAACCTCTTTGACATCAGCTGCAGCGCTTCTTACTAGATCCATCTCCTGAGGCAAGGGAAACACAAGCAAAATAAACTATTGGGACTACATCAAAGTAAAAAGCTTCTGCACAGTGAAGGAAACAAAACTAAAAGGCAACTGAAGGAAGATATTTGCAATTGACATCTGATAAAGGGTTAGTATCTAAAATACAGAAGAAACTTATAAAACCTTAATACCCAGAAACCAAATAATCCAGGCTAAAAATGGGCAAAAGACATGAATAGACGTTTTTCCAAAGAAGACATACAGATGGCCAACAGACACATGAAAAGATGCTCAGCATGATGAATCATCAGGAAAATACAAATTAAAACCACAATGAGATTTCACTTCACACCTGTCAGAAGCTAAAATTCACAACACCGGAAATGACAAGTGTTGGTGAGGATGTGGAGAAAGGGGAACCCTCTTACACTGTTGGTGGGAATGCAAGCTGGTGCTGCCACTCTGGAAAACACTATGGAGGTTCCTCAAAAAGTTAAAAATAGAACTACCCTATGATCCAGTAATCGCAGTACTAGGCATTTACCCAGAGGAAAAAAAATTACTGATTCAAAGGGATACCTGCACCCCTATGTTTATAGCAGTACTATCAACAAAATTAGGGATGCCTGGATGGCTCAGCGGTTGAGCCTTTGGCTCAGGTCATGATCCTGGGATCCAGGATCGAGTCCTGCATCAGGCTCCTTGTGGGGAGCCTGCTTCTCCTTCTGCCTATGTCTCTGCCCCTCTCTCTGTGTCTCTCATGAATAAATAAAATCTTAAAAAAAAATTATTTCCAAATTATGGGAAGAGCTCAAATGTCAATTGACCGAGGAATGGATAAAAAGGATGTGGTGTATATACAGAATGGAATATTTCTTAGCCATATAAAAGAATGAAATCTTGCTATTTGTAATGATGTGGTTGGAGCTACAGAGTTTATGCTAAGTGAAATAAGTCCGAGAAAGACAAATACCATATGATTTCACTCATGTGGGGAATTTAAGAAACAAAATAAACAATCATGGAGAAAAGAGAGGCAAACCAAGAAACAGATTGTTAACTACAGAGAACAATTGATAATTGCTAGAGGAGAGGTGGTTAGGGGGTTGGGTTAAACAGGTGATGAGTATGAAGGGCATGCACTGGTTGATGATAAGCACCAGGTGTTGTATGGAAATGCTGAGTCACTAAATTGTACACCTGAAACTAATGTTATGGTGTATGTTAACTAACTGGAATTTAAATAAAAACTCCTAAAAAAACCACAAAACCCAGAAAAATTTTGATTATAAGATTCCCTCATAAAAATGGCAGGTTAATGGTTAATTACCCAACTTCTGGGCTAGTGTTAGAGAACTATTGACTCATTTAAGCATAACTTAGTGGTTTGGTTGGATCTACTCCTAAGGGTATAGCTAAGCTCTATGAGAAAAAGAACAGTTTGCAGTGTGGGTAGTCTAGGTTGGGTTCCTCCTATATTTTGAAAAGAGATGTTTTAAAAATACTGAAAAGTTCCAAAGACCATACAACACTGTGTCTCCTCTCCTTTTTTTTTTTCTTTAAATCTTTATTTTTTTTTTTAATTTTTATTTATTCATGATAGTCACAGAGAGAGAGAGAGAGGCGCAGAGACACAGGCAGAGGGAGAAGCAGGCTCCATGCACCGGGAGCCCGATGTGGGATTCGATCCCGGGTCTCCAGGATCACGCCCTGGGCCAAAGGCAGGCGCCAAACTGCTGCGCCACCCAGGGATCCCACTGTGTCTCCTCTTCTCTGGGTTCCTGATAATCTCCTATACCAATATATTTCTGCTTACCCTTTTTTTTTTTTTTAATGGTTACTGAAGCCTAATCTTACATGTCCTTTAATTTTACATGTACATAGATGAATCAGTAGGTGAATCAACTAGTTAGTACCTTGCCCCCTATGACATCGAGTGAACAAGAATACTTCGCCTATTTAGTTAATACATGTGTTCTTTCTGCTAAAGTAGGAATAGATGTCTTTAAAAGGAACATAATCAGCACAGTTTTTTGCCAAAGTTTAAGTCTTCCATTTCTGAGTCTGAAATCTTCCAATTTAAACATTATTGAGAGAGTCATAAACCTAGCATATATTTTCTATAATATTATCCAATAAATAGTAAGGTGTCACCAATACGTAAGTTTTGTGTGATATATTTTAGATGCTTTACCTTATTATTATTTAAAAGTTTATATATAGAACTTTTCAAACCAGTCCTAAAACCATATTTTCCTCAGAGATGCTGTGTGTCCTATATTAGCAACTGGTTTAAGAACTTTAAGTTCAAAATATGTAGTCATGTCATTGTTATGTCTATCCCAGCATACCTACTGCCAGTTAGAAGTTTTATGGGAACTTCTTTTCCTGTAGCCATCTGTTGCTGGAGTAGTCTGCCCTGGGATCTTCATTGTAATACTGCTTTTTGGTAGCTTTAAATCAAAGTATTCGCTGTATTTTATGCTATACTTCACCACATTATTCTATGTACCAGTTCCAGGTTCTGGGTTATTTTAAGCACTCATCCTGAACCTCAGATTATTTCTGTGGTCATGCAGAGAGAGCATGCAAACCCTTTTAAAAAATCTTACTGTGTTATGGAAATAGAGAGGGGCATGAGACGTTCAGGGTATGTTCTGGTATATTTATTGGTGTGAACATATAGTGGTTGTATCATTAGAACAGCCAGTACTCATTGACCTTTCATTATGTGCAGTTACTGAAAGTAAAAGCCTTGACAATTAAACGTCTGTGAAATAAAATAATGAATTTATTAAATGAAATAATATTGTCATTCCTTTAGAACCTTAAACAGTCTCAAGTATAGAGAGGCATATGCATGCAAAGTGGTAAATCTTAGAAGAAATGGTTGTAAAGATTGTAGGGGACTCAAAAATTATTCTCTATAATTCTTCATGAAATCTCTTCACCAGGTCTGATTCTTGGTATTTGCTTTTTGTAGATATTTTCAGGGCTGTTGGTAAATCTCAGAACTGTTGGGCCTTGGCTCTCATGGCTTCAGTACTTAAGCATTCCTCGATATGGTTATGCGGTAAGTTTTTCTCATCTGTCATTGTGACTGGTTCATTGTTCCCAAGCTAAGGAACAACCAGAATAAAGCCTAACATCCTCATGTTCCCAGCCATGATCTGTCAGAGTCTCCCAGGGGTTTCATTTTAAGTGTAACGAAGAAGAATTTCACCTTGATAATCACCTGAGGTTTCCCCAGTCACCTTGCTGTCTGAGGGAGGGAAAGGTGGAAAGAGAACTCCTCGTGAAGGAGAAAGATTGACTAATTGATATAAAGAGATATAGTTGCATTTCAGTTCTATACAAAAATGGAGGATGGGAGCCTAGAATACATATTTTACATTGAAATTAGAAGAAAAAGAGCATATAATATAGCTACTGTGTTGGCTTTAGAAAGTTAATCAACTCCAAAGAAAAGTGTGCCCTAGTATAGTATAATTGGGTTTCTAACTCCCCAAAATTAGCACTGGTTTTGATGAAAATAAACAAGATTCCTACCACAAATTAACAGTCATTGAATACTGCTGTGATTTTAATTACACTGCTTTGGGATTATAAAATTGGGGAAGAAGGAAGGAGCTATGGGTAGTATAGCCAGGGGTCTCCCCTCTTTGCCAAATACTATACTTCCTTGTTTTTAGAAGGCAAAATCCCAACCCTCGCCCACTCATTGCCAGGGAAAAGAATTTTCGTTGCTCTGGTGTGATGGAGACTGTGAATGTGAAGCTTTGTTAGTTTTTAGGAATAGCAGTGAAAATTAAACTAGGAGGACATGACAATTCTTTTTTTTTGGACATGACAATTCTTTGGAAACTTTTCGAAACTTAAAACTATTTACCTTGCCCCATCCCCCCTTGTGTTATAGGCTTTGCAGTATAATGAATTTTTGGGACAAAACTTCTGCCCAGGAGTCAATGTAACAACGAATAATACCTGTAGCTATGCAATGTAAGTTTGTACTCAGTGTCAGAATGGATTTGCTTACTATTGTGGGGTCATGTAGAAAGGTCTTTGGGCCGCTTGGCTGGTGTGGGTCCTTTCACTGACCCCTCTTAAGTTGTTGTACACCAGTGCACATCTCTTTGACATTCTACTATGGTCAAAATTATATTAAGTTGGAGAAATGTTTCTGATATGTTGTTCATTTAGGGCCTTTTAAAAGATTCTTAGTGGCTTTGATGGTGGGTTTTAGTTTTTATTTTCAGAACATCTGAGTTTCAAATGAGCTGCTTTGATATTTTAGCGACGTCTTGGAATATTGGAGTTGTATGGATTATGTGAAATGTACGGATCCATGAACCCCTGGCTTCCTGTAAGCCAGACCCATGGCCAGGAACAAGAGCTAAAAAGGCAGCAAGAGCAGAAGGGAGTGAACATTTTCCTGGCACACTCTCAGCACTTGTCTCTTTCTCCTGCATTTAAATATGAGACATTGTGAAATCGAAGTCTATGCAGCTATTTTTTTTTTCTTTTAGACTGACTTGGAATATCCTTATTAAAGGATATATCCTCTAAAGAAAGAAACACAGGCTGGAAACCAGCATTCTCTTTTCTTTCATTAGTTAATGTATCAAAATCAAACCATTAACAATAATCATCGACAAGGAGAGTGTTACTCAATTTTTAAAACAACATCCTCTGATTTTATTAAAATCTGCATTTCTGTTTTATTGACAATATGCAATAAATGGGACTTCTTTCTCAGCTGAACGAAATGTGTTTCTTTCTTTAGAGGATATATCCTTTAATAAGGATATTCCAAAACAGTCTAAAAGAAAAAAAATAGCTGTGTAGACTTCAAGTTCACAATGTCTTGTATTTAAATACAGGAGACAGGCTGTGCCAGGTGTTTTTAGTACAGGTGCTTTTCTAAACTGCAGCAGGGCTACTCCACCCTGCTCTACTTCAGCTACCACTGAGGCTTACACCTGATTAAGCGGGCTTGCTGGTGGTGTCTTTTTTTTTTTTTTTTTTTTTTTTGGTGGTGTCTTGCAGCTGAGTATCTGCAGTGCTCAGCCCAGTCTTGGTGCAAGAGCTGATGGGACGCAACGGTGGCAGCAAGCCCTTGCTCACCTCTTTTCCCAGTTTCAAAATTCTTAGCCAATTTTCGTTTGTATGGCTGCTTTGTGGGTGATAAATTCTAAAGAGAGCTTTGATCGTCTTGGTAAGGGCCTTCGATGTCATCTGTGAAGATGGAGATTTTCCCCATCTGGAGTGAGTGCAAAATTATTCAATGAATGTTTCTCCCTTTTAAAGACAGCAGCATATAGATCTGGAAACAAATCAATGTGCAGAAGACTAGCATCTTGGTTCAAAGTATGAGTCTGTGGACTTGGTCAAGTTCCTTAAACCTTAGTCTCTTCATCTTTTAAATGTGTGTAATATTTATCCCATTCAATTGTTTTAGGGATTAACTAAACTGTTACATTCAGATTGTTTAGGATAGTACCTAGTGGATTTATAAGCACTCATCTCCTGTTACCTATTAAAAATGAAGACATAGTTATTTAAGTCTTGGTAACCTATAGATATGGTGTGAATTGATGGAGTAAATTTTACAGATGCTAAGAATGAAGTCATATTCTTTTCCTGTTGAATTTCAGATGTACTGGCGAAGAATTTTTGCTAAACCAGGGCATCGAGCTCTCCCCTTGGGGCCTGTGGAAGAATCACGTAGCCTTGGGATGCATGATTGTTATCTTCCTTACAATTGCCTACCTAAAATTGTTATTTCTTAAAAAATATTCTTAAATTCCTCTTTAATTTACATAATTGATTCACACATTAAAAAGGGAGCATCTTGATTTAAGTATTCAATGAAGTGTTTTTGTTGTCTTTTCATTTGGCATCATACTGTTGAGTAAGAATTATTTTCAGCAGAAACATGCACAGGAACTGCGATGAACTGAATTACACATGAAAGAACCCAAGTCATAAATTAATGATATTATGAACTGCATATTAGTTCATCTAGTCATACAGTAACCACGGGGAGGCATTTGTTTAATTTATTGACCTAAAAGAGAATTGAATTCTAGGAACTTATGACAAGTTATGAACATCTCTGGAATCAGTTTCCTCATCTTTAAATTGAGTAGAGGGTTCATTGCCCTCTAGCTCCAGTATTATATGAATCTATGATCTGCCACTATTTAATAAATAATAATAACAAATAGATGCATTGGTGGAAGTACGAAACATAAACTGTGTTGGAAAAACCCAGTATTATTTACAAGATCAAAAAAGCCATTATGAGAGAAAAGGCTTTGATGGGCCTTTTAAGGTTATTAGAACTTACTGAGATTTCTGTTGTAGAATCAGGACACCTCAGGGGGCTCTGTTGGCCTCTGGACTAGGTGTGGAGGGCCTGGAGTTCTTAGCCCTCCTGAGGTGGTTCGGTGGTCTGTGATCTGGGTGTGCATCAGAACCACCTGGGGCACTTGGCTCAAATGCAGATGGCCCGGCCCCATGCGCCCTGCTGCATCAGCGGCTCCAGGGCTGCTCCAGAGAGAACTGTGCATGCCAGGACCTGGTAACTACCAGGATTCTTCCCGGCTCTGAAAACTTAGATTTATGATACTGTAACTCACATAACTGTTCCCAAACAGACTTTGTTCATTCCTATATATACATCTCTTATTCACAGATTTTCTCTTTGTTCTAACTTTTATCAGTACTAGGTATTAACTTCTTTTTATTGAAGGGTAAGGCAGGGAAAAGTCTAGTTCAGGGAATTATCATAAAAGGAACACCCCAGTGCAACTACCAACCTAGGTGAAGAAACAGGACATGACCAATACATGGAAGCCCCCTCGTGTTCCCTGCCCTATCACTACCTCCTTTCCGGGTTATTTCTGAAATGACTCTCATATACGCCTCTCTGTTGCCATTACCGCACATTGCTACAGCTGGGTTTTGTGTTCCTGTGTGCATAGATACATCCTTATTTAAGTCCCTTCTGCCCACTTTCAATGGAGTAATAATTTTGAATAGTTTTAGATTTATAGAAAAGTTACAAAGATAGTATGGAAAAGTTCCCATATACCCTCTTCCCAACTTTCCTTAATGTTAACATTTATATACCACGGTACATGTCAGAAGAAGAAATTAACCTCGGTACATTATCATTTAACTCTGTACTTTATTCAGATTTCACCACTTTTACATTAATATGCTTTGTTCCAGGATCCATTTCAGGAGAACACATTGCAACTAATTCCCCTTTTTATAAAAGTAAACACTTTTCAGTATTATACAAATTAAGTGAGCCTGAGGATCACCAGTATAGACTTGCAACTGCTTAAGAGTATCATTTAGTGTCAGTGGGTGCCCTGCCATAGTGTTGCAACATCAGTCCAGGGACACAGCATTATATTTTTAAGAAACTTTTTAAATGACATTTGATTAATGCATCATCTTGTAACATGTTATCACATGCTCTTTTTACCTGATTATTATGTGACCAGCAGGGTTAACAGTTTTTCCTGTTCTTGGTATATAACCCTGGCTTCCGTAGAGTTCCCTGTATATACACTTCTCTCATTATACAGAGAATTATATATATCTATATTTTACATACAAAATACACTTAAAGAAGAAACAAAACAGTCAAATAAACATATTAACACCTACTTTTAAAATGAAAAAATTTAAAGGCATCTTGCTATACTTATCCTTTTGTATTACAATATCCCTTTTTATATAATTGTTTTTAATTATTATGGTAAGAAATACATAACAAAATTTGCCATCTTCACCATTTTTAAGGATCATTTTTAAAAGAATAGTAAATGTAAGTCCTATAAAGTAGAATATATTAATTATAGAAACTTACTTTGGATAATGCCTATATTCTTTTGAAGTTTGTTTTTATTTTCTTGGATGTCAGAAGAACTACTCTATAATGGAGAGGATAACTTAATTTGGTTTAAAATAAGAGACACCTGAGGAATAAATGAAAAGTGTTAGCTGCTACTTATATTCTTACCATTGCTCTCCTGGGGCTTTTACAGAAGAGTGCGGGAAGAGTTGCTGTGGAAGGCTCCTTGGCATGTTGGGTGAGACAGCAAGAAAGGGAAGTGGGTGGCTTGAAGTGAACTGTTGAAGAGGCGGTGTATGTACTCATTTTTTTTCCATCTTAGAAGCCATTCTCATGGTCCTAGATATGGAACTGTATTAACCTCAAATACCTCAATATCTACATATATTTGAAAAGTAGCATTACTCATATTTATATGACATATTTAGGCCACCTCAGTACTTGCCCAATGGGCCTCAGATCAGACTAGGTGAGGTAACTGGGACAGATACCATGCATGGGTCCAAGAGCTTGGGTTCTCACCAATGGTGATGTACTGGTGACTACTACGGATGCCTGAGCTGTTCACAGCAGGGCTGATGCTGAGTCGATAGGGATATGGTTCTGTCCTTTGAGGAGAGCAGCAGGCCACTTGGTGACAAGTTGATAATATGCAATAACTTTATGATTGTCCCAGAAATCTGTGAAGATCAGCGTCTTGGAGTACGCATCCTTCTGGCCTTCTGGAGGCGTTAGCTTTGTAGAAATTCTGTACCTTGTGTTTTATTTTGCATTCCCTTGTGGAAGAACTGTACCGTGTTTTATGATACCTCTTGCTCTATTGTGTCTAAAGAATTTTGGCTGTAGCAGTAGAATTATTAGAAAGTCAATGGCTTGAGAGTACTTCCAAGTCATTGCAGTATTAAAACTTGTCTAGCATCCACAGTAAAGAGTAGATTTCATATTACAACCATTGCTTGTGTGCGCAGAAATAATCCAAAAAAGTTTCATGTGGTGCATTTTGAAAGCTATTTTTGTAAATAGAGTTTGAGAAACTTTTATAGGTCCACCAGTCTAATAAAGTGAATATGTAATCAATAAATATTTTCAACATTATATAATTTTACATGCCCTCTATTTTTAGTATCCTAGTTTGATAAATTACATGGTATAAATTATATGGTGGGGAGGGATCCCTGGGTGGCTCAACGGTTTAGCGCCTGCCTTCGGCCCACGGCGTGATCCCGGAGTCCCGGGATCGAGTCCCACATCGGGCTCCCTGCATGGAGCCTGCTTCTCCCTCTGCCTGGGTCTCTGCCTCTCTCTCTGTGTGTCTCTTGTGAATAAATAAATACAATCTTTAAAAAAAAATTATATGGTGGTAATATTGCTTTCCATACCTCAGAAACCATAAGTTTAGGTAATTCTTGATACTTTTCATTTTATGTTTTTGGTTTTCATACATCCTTACATTCTCCGAATTCCTTCTTGCATCACCAAAATGAGAATTTCTTTTAACTTAAACATTTTAAGTTACATGGTTGTTTATATTGAATTGTCCATTTTTCAACTAGCTTCAAGAAGAGCAGCCACCCCAACTTGACTTTTTCAACTTCAGCTATGTGCTTTGGTATAATCTTGTAATTTCTTTCATTTGAATTGTTACCAAAATAGTTTGAATCTTAGGTATGCAGATTTAGATTCAAAATTGCTAAAATCAAGGAGGGCCACCTTCTTTCTGTGTGAAAGGTCAGCCTTTGACTTCTTCATCTGGTCAGTTTTAAGTATTTTCTTCTTACGTTTCGTTTTGGTTGGTAGAGGTAGGACCGAGCAGAGTTCTTTATTCCCTATAGGCCAGGGACTGACAGATTTTATCTGTGAAGGGATCCAATAAATATTTCATAGTTTTTGCTTTGCTTTTTTTTTTTAAACAACCTCTTAAAAATGTAAAAATCATTCTTGAAAAATGTAAAAACTATCCTTAGCTTGAGGCTAGACAACACAGGCTGCGTGAGCCAGATTTGGCCTGCAGGCCATAGACTGCAGAGACCCTTGCTTTAGACAGTTGTTGCTCCTGCTTCATGTGAAACCATACTTGAAATGTTGATGAACCAGATTTCTAAGAAATTTGCTGGTAATTTTACTAAGGTATTTTTTCGAGATATTCTATTGAAGCCTTGTTTCTGCATAATAGAAACAAACACATTGCTTCCTAATACTTGACTCTCCCTTAAGAGATCTGGCTACCAGTTGAGATCAGGCCTCACTGGGTGTGTGGAAGAGCATGTTTTGCATGTTTAGGAATTGGACTTTTTTTTTCCAGTATATGGAAAAGGGGTGTTGTTATACTCTGAAGAATTAATCCACACCAGCCATCCTCAGAAGGGGATTGGTAAGCCAGAGCACTGATTCACTAATTTATTATCATTATTATTATTATTATTTTAGATTTTTATTTGACAGAGACAGAGCGAGAACCAGAGAGCATGAGCAAGGGAGAATGGCAGAGGGAGGAGAAGCAGGCTCCCCACTGAGCAGGGAGCCCCAAGATGCAGATGGGATCATGACCTGAGCTGAAGGCAGATGCTTAACCAATTGAGCCACTAATTCACTAATTCTGAATAAAGGAAGAATTATTTCTGATAGTGTTAAGATGTCAGCTCCCCTAAACTAATCAGTAAATTCAAAGCAATTCCAATTAAATTCCAGTGAGACCTCTTCCTCTCTGTCCACCCCTGCTCCCATAAGAACCCACCAAACTTGTTTGGACACTTGTATGGAAAAATAAGGTTTTGTGAAATATAGCACAATTAAAAAAAAAAAAAAAAGAAAAAGGATCTTACCACATTTGAACACATACTATAAAGTCATAATAATAAAAATTGTGCAAGAACATTCATAGATCAGTTTGCAAAAGGCTAAAGAGTTTAAAAACAGACATTTGTACATGAAACTGCAATGACATTATGAACTGATAAGGTAAAGTAACTTCTTTAGTAGAGAATATTGACAAAACTGGAGAAAATACCTGTGTGCCTTACCCAGCGTTACTCTTACACAAAGTATTGAATGTGAAACGTAAAACTAAGTTTAATAGATCAAAATTTCTGACCTTTCAAAGGTCTCAAAATCCCCAACACAATAAAGCAAAATCAACTGATGTAATTATTATGTAAAAACTCAGGAAATATTGACATCAAGTTATCAGTTGATGATAGATAATAACAAAAGTCCAAAACTGATAAGGTATTAATACTTAAACCATACAAGGAACTTGATTTATTGGTTTGCCAATAGAAAAAAAAGGCCATGACCCAGCAGAAAAATAAGCAATGAACAAAAACGTGCTTGTTTCCCATCAGATCAAAGTGCAATTTTAAAGGTTTGATTGGCAACTTACCAAAAGGGAAACCCAAATGTTGAACAATTATATGAGGGGATGTCCAGCTTAGGAATAAGGAATTCAAGAAATGCAAAATAAAACCTTACTTTTAGGACTATGCCATTAACAAAAAAGTAGGAAGTTGGATGGTACTGATGTTGGTGAGGGTATGCATGAAACTGGTAATCTCATGCATGTAATGGAACTGTAGACTGGTGCAGTCATTCCGGAGGGCAATCTGATAGTTCTGAATAAAATTAAATATTTATAGGGGTGTTTCGGTGGCTCAGGCAGGCATCCTATTTTTGATTTCAACTCAGGTCACAATCTCAGGGTTCTGGGATCGAGCGCTGCATTGGCTTGGCTTCCGTGCTCAGTGTGGAGTCTGCTTGAGAGCCTCTCTCCCTTTATCTCTGCCCTTCCTCCCTGCTCATGCACTCTCCATAAAATAAATAAATAAAATCTTTAAAAAAATGTATAGACCTGACAGCACTCTGACTCCTGTTACATACCCGTAGAGGAACTCATGAAAAGCCAATGAGAGAATTATGTTCAAAGATTTTGAAATAACAGAAATGTTAAAGCCAGCTACTCACTATAGAAATGTGTAAGTAAAATGTGGTGGCTATACAGCAGGAAGTACTTCACAATCATCAGAATAACCTAAAGGTTACATACTGCAGAAGTAATATATGTCAATCATATGTCTGTTGGACATAAAAAAAGATGTCTATTTCAAAGTCTAAGCCTTTACTAGTCTCATCATACAAATTACCCAGCTGCTTCTACTTAGGAAACAGACAACCATCACATCTGTTATTATACCAAGTCTTTATTGAGAAGTAAAGTGCTCAATATTACATATTAATGAAATTCTCGATTGTCGAGAGACTTACATATGTAACATCTTCTTAATCATACAAATATAGAGGGGAAAATGATAGGAGAGGGATGAGAAGGGAATGACTAAAGAGAAAAAAAATGTAACTTATGGGTAAAAAGAAAGAATTAAATCTTATAGGTGAAATGAGAAACAGTATAACAGTAGATATATAAAAAGACTCTCTAGTGACCATAATTGATATATGGCACATGGTCAATACACATGGATACCACATAATGGCTGCACTTCAAATTGAAGTTTGTTTACATGTAACAACATGGTACACATACATAAATACATACACTCAGTACCCCCAGAATGCATACTTTAGTACCTAGTAATAAAGAACTTTGTGTAGCATATTCAAAAGAAAGTAAAGATGGAAATAAAGCCATGAGAGAGACTATTAAAGAAACTCAATGTGTATCACTTCTGTAGAAGCCAGCTTAAAAAGGTTTGTTTGGTCATATTTTCATTGAAGATTTGATTGACATATTCTACCAATTACATAAACAAGATGTGAATTCAAAATAAAGCACGGAAACACAGTCCTCTCTTCTATTGTTCTCAGAGTTGGAGTTAATCCATTAGCATTGCATTCTTTTGCTTGTCTCATTAGCTCTCAAAAGGTTATCTCGTTCAATACTTTTGAAAAATAAGATCTTTATTTTTTATTGAGAATAGATTTCTTCTCCATAAATTTGGTGATACCCTCTCCTAATGAAAAAAACAAAAAAACCTGCTGTAAACTCAAACTTTGGCTGATACATTCTGATAATGAGTGAATTTTCAATACCAAAAATTCCTTTTCACTAAAGCTGAGCTCCATTTAGATTATAAATTATAGGTTTGAAATGCAAGAGTAAGAGTATTTGAGTTCAGGGTGCCTGGGTGGCTCAGTTGGTTAAGTGTCCAACTCTTGATTTTGGCTCAGGTCATGATCATCCACATCAGGGGAATGAGCCACGCGTTGGGCTCTGTGCTGAGCAGGGAGCCTACTTAAGATTCTTTCTCTTCTTCTCCTTTTGCCCCTCCCTCTCCCTAATTAATAATAAAAAAAGGTATTTGAGTTCTATATCCCCAAACAGCATAAAACTCAAACTTTAGTTTTACAATATTTATATATAAATTTCTAAACTTCTTTAAATTTTTGTGTAAAATGAACATATTTGCTGAGTTAAAACCTTCACTAGATACTTAAAACATTTAGTAAATTGGCCTTCCCAGATTAGTTACAACATTAAAATCAGTTGTAAATAAGTTGAGCCACCTGGGAAGAGAATATATGGACAAATCTTTATACTAAACTAATTGTTAGAATAAATCAAACTTAGTGATAGGGCTCCTTCCGATTTTCTGATGTTATGGTTAGAGATGACTTTTTAACCACAATCAATCTTTGACGGTTTCATGCAGCTCAGAGCAAAAGTAGTGTGGATAAGTGAAACAGTTATTCCCAGATGTTAGATAGGATACAAAAACAAACAAAAAGCACATTATTCAACATTTATCTTAACCATTCATACAAATTCTAGCATAATGACTACATACCCATTCTATGGTTTGGAGTTCTTTTCCAGCTCATCTTTTAGAAAAGTTTACCCCAGGAAGGTAGTTGAAATAAAAGTCTCCTTTCTTAAAAGAAAGCTATATATTACGTCCATGAGCTAAGCCTGAGTGGGAAGGAATGCCCCTACTTTCCCTTCACACACTGGCAAAAATGACAATACTGATTTTTGTGATGGGAAATAAAACTCAGAAGCCTTTCAACAGTTCTCTCCTTGCTTTAAAGGCTACTTCATTGTCAGCTGAGAAGACTCATCCATGGTTAGCCAGTGGGCATACAACTCCATATACTTTACAAAGACTTTTTTTCTATATTCAATATTTACACCTAGATTTCTTACATGAGAAAGAAAAAATCTTTGATCCATGGGCAAAGTTTATCTAAAATAAATTAAAGTGCAGAAGAATTAACAGTTGGTCACAAAGATCAGCATCATATGGTGGTCAGGGCATATAAATAGTGTACTTGGTATGGCAATTCAGGACAGCCCCTTTCTCTCCTATTAGGGACACATACTAACACACATCCTAGACGTGGATATTGGAACTCCCGTTTGCACCTGCACCTTCCATTCCTTCTGTAGACTGGGAGGAAGAAGGGCGGGAGCTTCTGGGGCGAGGTTGACCATTTAGTCCCATGGGTGTGCCTAAACCGTGACTTATCTGGGAAGCTGCGTCATCAGATTCCCAGCGTTCCAGCTCTTCCCGTACTAGCCGTTCCATCTGCTCTCTGTGGATTTCGCTGTCTCGACCCAGTCTTTCATCCTAATAAAGGAAAAAGAGACCACAATGTTGGTGGTAGGGGGATGCATACTTTTGTACTTAGAAGCGGCTCTGGGAAATTAAGGAGCCAAATAACCTGTCATTAAGTGACACTGGTGAGGGATGCCTGAATGGCTTAGTGGTTGAGCATCTGCTTTGGCTCACAGTATGATTCTAGGGTCCTGGGGTCGAGTCCCACATCGGGCTCCCCATGGGGAGCCTCCTTCTCCCTCTGCCTCTGTCTCTGCCTCTCTCTGTGTCTCTCATGAATAAAAAAATCTTTAAAAAAAGTGACACTGGTGATTTATAGCACATATAGCAATTCTCTGAGCTATTGGAATAGCTTTTTTGTTTGATTCTACAATTCAGTGAAGGCAGAAGTGCATACAGTATTAAGAAAGTAACACCTTCAGATTATCATCTGACTGTACTGTCTGTAGTTACAGAGACATCTCAAAACACCTCTCAAATTAAAGGTTACAAAATATGACAACCCTGATATTTTACTGAGTCAGTGTTTCTGTGTCAGATGACCACTTACCTCTGCCACCCCATCCAGTAGCCTTCCCAACACTTCCCTTCTCTTCAGTTTGGCCCGCTCCATGATTTCCAGCTTCACAATCACAGCATCAATCTTGGACACAATGCTGCCAATGGAGTGCTCCATGCGGTCCACTCGTCTCACCAGGCTGTGGAAAACCACAGGTGAGAGGGTCAAAGCTACTTTGTACAGTTGGCTCCCTTTTCAGTCCAGGTGGCTTTTCAAATGGAGGTGCTAAGATTTTTTTTTTTCTTAAACAAAACGATAATCTGAAATACTTTCAAAGTAGTCTCAAACTTTAGCAATAAACTCACATATTGCTGATGAGAATGCTAACTGGCACAACTTTTCTGCAAGTCAATATTGTATTAGAAGTCTTAAAAATGGGGGGATGCCTGGGTGGCTCAGCAGTTTAGCATCTGCCTATGGCTCAGGGCATGATCCCAGAGTCCCAGGATTGAGTCCCACTTCGGGAGCCTGCTTCTCCCTCTGCCTATGTCTCTACCTCTCTCTCTGTGTCTTTCATGAATAAATAAATAAAATCTTAAAAAAAAAAAGTCTTAAAAATGTATGCTTAGCTTTTATTCAAATCTTCCAATTTTTGAAACATTTCTAAAGGAAATATGTATATGTGTGATTTTTGGGGGGCTACCAGCATAGTCATTAGAGTTCTGCTTATTAATAGTGGTTCATTGAAAAATAGTTATATTAGGGGCACCTGGGTGGCTCAGTTGGTTAAATGTCTGCCTTTGGCTCAGGTTATAACCCTGGGGTCCTGGAATTAAGCATCGTGTCAGGCTCCCTGCTCAGCAGGAAGTTGGCTTCTCTCTCTCACTCTGCCCCTCCCCCTGCTCATGCTCACTCTCTCAAATAAAGAAATAAAATCTTAAGAAAAATGGTTACATTACATAATTAACAGAAAATTATTCAAATATGTTATTGTTCATCTATACAATGTAATTCCAAAGGAGACATCGGAAATTATATGGTGACAGAATTATTTAATGAAACAGTAATGTTTACAATATATTAAGTAAATAGTTAGAAAACACTGTTGACTAATGATCCCATTATTTTGAATAAAAGAATTATGTAAATGCTTTAAAAACAGAAATAGGAGACAATTTCTGGAATGGTGACATGAGGGCTCTGTAGGCACTCTCCCCAGAGAAACAACCATAACTGTTGAAAATTATTTAATTTTTTTTCAAAATCTGCTTAAGAAGATGTGCTTAATGCTTAATGAAGAAGTATTTATTTATTTATTTATTTATTATTTATTCATGAGAGACACGCAGAGAGAGAGAGAGGCAGAGACACAGGTAGAGGGAGAAGCAGGCTCCATGCAGGGAGCCGATGTGGGACTCAATGGACCCGGCTTCCACGATCAGGCCCTGGGCCGAAGATGGCGCTAAACCACTGAGCCACCCGGGCTGCCCAAGAAGCATTTATTTAAGAAAATCCACTGAACTTCAGTAAGAAGAGTGAGTCTGTGTCATGTGAGCTACAGTCTGCTCCTTCTCTGTCTCCCCCAGCTCAGTGTGACAGAAATGCCACTTCAGTTGGGTTCAGCAATGAACACAGGGCTCCCACTCCTTTCAGCTCCTAGTGGGGGGCTACGGTATCTCCCAGGAAGGGGCAGGCTGCTGAGTTTCTCATCTCTATGCCTCCATCTCCACACCTCCATCTTCAAATCCATGTTGAAGAGGATCTAATCCAGGCATGCATAGCTAAAACATATGAGGCTCTCTTCTTCCACCCAACTGCCAACTGTAAGGTGGAGTTTCAATGCCAGGAGAGGAAAAGCTGAAAGGACCGAAGGCTGTCATCCCAGCCCAGTGTCTTATTCATGAAACAGGAGTATAACTTGGGGAAGCAGACCACTGTCCCCACCCCTACCTCTGAAGCAGTGGCACAGAGGCTTTGCTCAGGGAGAGTGTCAGGCCATAGAACAGAGAGCTCCAGAGCTCCCCACAAGGGAACTGGTTTTATTTGGAACAAAGTGTTAAGCTTAAGAATGCTCCTCAAAACAATGGAGATTGTAGTGATAAGCAGTTAAGATGAGGTTGGTCACCTCGGGAGATCAAAAAGGTAACTGTTTATCAGCTAGTTTATCAGAAAGAACCAGGAAAAGAGACAGCTCAGAAGTCTGCTAAAGACTGGCTTCAAAAACTACCCCTGCATGGGGTGCCTGGGTGGCTCAGTTAGTTAAACATCTGCCTTCGGCTCAAGTCATGACCCCGGGGTCTTGGGACCTGGCCCTGCATCAGGCTTCCCTTGGGAGTCTGCTTCTCTTCCTCACTCTGTCTGCCACTCACCTTGCTGGTACTCATTTTTTCTCTCTCTCTGTCAAATAAATAAATAAAAGTCTTAAAAACAACAACAACAACAACAACAACAACAACAAACTACCCCTGCAAAGGACCTTGCACTGCACTGGATCAGAGTGTGGAACAATTTATATCCCAAGACATTACTAAAAAAAATAGACCAATCAACCAACAATTAGTGCAACCTAAGAGGTGGAAGTGATAACCACAGAGGCAGAAGACTTCACAGAGAGATCAGGGAAAGACCAGGAGAGCCCTGTTAAAAGCACTGTCTTTTCAAAATGATTGGAGTGGTCCTGGCTGTATCCTCTGAGAAGCAACATCAGAGTCTTCACAATGTGGGGGAAATAGACTTCAGTGAAAAACAAGCATACAAACAGCAAACAGAACAAGCCTGGGGGTCAGGAAGGAAGAAAAGTTGCATCCTAAATTGCTATAATATTTATTTAACATCTCCAGTTTTCAATAAAAAATTGACACACACACAAGGAAAAAATGTGATCCATAATATACAGAGAAAAAGCAGGCAACAGAAACTGCCTTTGAGAGGGCCCAGATAGATTTAGTAGACAAAAAACTCAAAGTAGCTATATATTCAAAGAACTAAATATATTCAAATAACTAAAGGAAATCATGCTTAAAGAAATATAGGACAGTATGGTTACACTCATCAGAAAATATCAATATAAAGAGATACAGATTATTTCAAAGAACCAAAGAGAAATTCTGGAGTTGGAAAGTACAATAAATGAAACAAAAAAGTTACTAAGGGGGTCTCAGTAGATTTGAGCTGTCAAAAGAAAGATCAGCACACTTGAAGACAGATGGACAGAAACTATACAATCTGAAGAGCAGAGAGGAAAAAAAAGAGTGAAGAAAAATGTGGGTTACCAGTAAGTACCCCAGCATACATAGGTGTCCCAGAGGGAAAGGAGAGAAAGTGGCAAAAAAATATTTGAAGACATGATACTTGAAACCTTCCTAAATTTGATGAAAATATTACAAATCCCAGCAGCTTAATGAATGAACTCCAACCAGGATAACTGCAAAGAGATCCATATCCAGACAGATCATGGTCAGAATACTGAGAAACAAAGACAAACAAAATTTTGAAAGTTGCAAGAGAAAAGTGACCCATCACTGATAAACAAAGGAACTTGAGTAAGATTAAGAGCTGTCTTCTCAACAGAAAGTGGAGACAAGAAGAAAATAAAGGGGAAATAAGAATATTCCCGGATAAAAAAAAAAAAAAAAAAAAAAAAAAAAAAAAAAAAAAGAATATTCCCGGATAAAGAAAAACAGAATTTATGCTAGCAGGCCTGCTTTGTTTTTTATTTTTATTTTTTAAAGATTTTACTTATTTATTTGAGAGCGAGAGAAAGAAAGAGAGCATGAGCTAGGGGGAGGGGCAGAGCGAGAAGCAGACTCCCTGCTGAGCAGGGAACCCCATGCGGGGCTGGATCCCAGGACCCCAGGCTCATTACCTGAATCCAAGGCAGGTGCTCAACTGACTGAGCCATCCAGGTGCCCCAGACTGCTTTAGAAGAATACTAAAGGAAGTTCTTCAGGCTAAAAGCAAGTGATCCAGACAGTAATTAGAATCCACATGAAAAAATAAAGAGCACTGGTACATGTTATTATGTAACTGTAAAAAACAGTACAAATGCCTATTTCTTTTCATTTTTTTCTCTTAACTGATTTAAAAAAGCAACTGTGTAAGACAATGTGTATATAATTGTATTGTTGGGCCTATAACATAGAGAAATGTAATAATATATTTGATAATAACAGGGCAAAGGAGGCGGGTAAGATCAAAGTTGTATTGGCATATGGAAATGACACCAAATGGTAGCTTGAATGAACAGGAACAAATGAAGAGAGCCAGAAATAGTAAATAAGAAAAAGAATATGCCAAATTCAATAAATAATCCTTTCTCTTCTTTCTTGTCTCAGCTCTTTTAAGAGACATAAAATTACATGAAGTGATAATCTTAACAATGTGGTACTGGATTCATGACATATATGGATAAATGGGTATAATAATGGAGTTAAAAGAGTTAGATAGAAATGATATTTCTGTATTTCCTTGCATTAAGTTAATTATATTAACCTGAGGTAGATTCTGATAAATTGATTGTATATGTTAAGTCCTAGAGCAACCACTAAAAAAATAACTGAAAAATGTAGTGAGAGAAAAGGAATTAAAGGAATTAAAATGTTACATTAGAAAATATTCACATTAAAGAAAGCAATAAAGGAGAAAAAGACATGAGGCCTATAGAAAATGGAAAATAAAATGGTAGATAGAAGTCCAGCTGTATCAATGGTTAATGTTAAATGTAAACGAAAGTAAAATTCAAAAGGCAAAGACAAGGGATGCCTGGGTGGTTCTGGTTGAGCATCTGCCTTCAGCTTAGGATGTGATCCCAGAGTCCTGGGATTGAGTCCCATATCGGGCTCCCTTCATGGAGCCTGCTTCTCCCTCTGCCTCCGTCTCTGCTGCTCTCTCTGTCTCTCATGAATAAATAAAATCTTAAAAAAACCCCACAAAACACAAAACAAAAGGCAAAGACAATCAGACTGGATAAAAAGACCAGATCCAACTATATGCTGTCACCATAAGGTAACACACTTGAGATTCAAAGACACAAATAGGCTGGAAGTGAAAGAATGGAAAAGATGTATCTCGCAAAAAGCAACAATAAGAAAGCTGGAGTTGCTATAGTAATATCAGACAAAAAAAGACTTTAAAACAAAAAAAAAATCTTACTAGAGATAAAGTAAGACATTTAGGATGAAAACAGGGTCAATCTATTAGTAAGATATACCAATTATAAACATGTATACACCTAACAGCAGAGTCCCAAAATACACAAAGTAAAACCATACAGAAATGAAGGAACAGACAATTCAATAGTAATGGTTGGAGACTTTAATACCCCACTTCCAAAAGTAGATAGAACAAAAGGCAGAACAACAGGAAATAGATTTGAGTAAGACTATAAACCAGCTAGATCTAATAAACACCTAAAGAACACTCCACTTAACAGCAGAACATACATTCTTCTCAGGTGCACATGGAACAACCTTTAGGACACACCATGTGCTAGGCCTTAAAAATATAAAACAAAGTAAACACATGTAAATGGAGATACAAACACCAAAATGTTAATTGGCATTTTGGTTTAGTGGGAACAGAGGAGATTTTAATGTTTTCTTTATTTTTCTTTATTTGCTAACTTTCCTATAAGGAACGTATTACTTTAATCAAAAGGAAAAAACACCATTAAAAGCTATAAAAAAAGAGTTGATGACTAGTAATGGAAAGGATCAAATTGCGAGAGGTAGAAGCTGCTTGGTCTCATTTTGAACTTGTCAGCCCAGATTCTGTCAATTCTTTTGTACTTACACTTGAAACTCTTCATAAGAAACTCCACTGGAGATACTTCCCCTCCTTCTGGAGCTATGCCCACTGTCTTCATCATCATCCTCCTCGGAGTCATCCAGGCTTCGTGGGAAACTTCGGCTACTCAGGGGTCGTGGTAAGGAGCTGTGATCTAGATCCAGGTCCTCCTGCAACACATGGGATCACCAAGTGAGGAGCGAGAACACCCAGTCCCTGCGGAGCTTCACTGAGGCCTTGGGCAAATGGGAAACGGGCATGGACCATTTAACAACAGACTGTGCTTCCCACCCTTTGACATTTTAGGGGCTTGCACATTTTCAAAACATATTGACCAGCAAGGAACTGCTAACTTGTTTGGACAAAAAAGAACATTATAACAAAAAAGGGGTGCCTGGGTGGCTCAGTGCTTGAGTGTCTGCCTTTGGCTCAGGTTTTGATCCCATGGTCCTCGGATCAAGTCCCACATCAGGCCCCCCGCAGGGAGCCTGCTTCTCCCTCTGCCTATGGCTCTGCCTCTCTGTGTCTCTCATGAATGGATAAATAAAAAGTTTAAAAAAATTAAAAATATAACAAAGTAAATGGAGAAATATATTATCACCTTTTCATAAAAGATAACACATTGAATATCTACAAATTGGGAAGGATATCTTAGAATAAAAATTTTGACTAAACATGGTGTGATGTGATTTTACTCACTGTCTTCTTGTTCATATTTCACTATACCTGGCAAAGTTTCCCACTCACTGGCACCGTTCTGTGGAGTTTAGAAACCACTGTTGTATAACATCTCCTTCTAGAAAAGGGATTTTTGTATATAGTTTTCACCTGTATTCTCTATACCTTAATTATCATGGATATTTTTTGGTTTGTTTAACCATTTATTTTTAAAGTTAATGTTAAAGCTTTTAGTGATCCTTTTTGATTATAAAACACCATTTCATCATAAGTATTCAAATGGAAGGCAGCTGCTAGTTTTGTGTTATTATAAATGTTAATCTGTAGAGGAATTAACTTTATATCTCCTGAGGAGTCTTCTTCCCTCTCATGGACACTGTGAAGTACGTAACTACTAGGCTTTCCTTTTCAAGCTGATGACCAGAAAGCTTAGGACCAAATTGGTAGGTCAGTCTTTAACAAGCATATATGTATTTTTATGGGATGCATTTTTAGCTTCATAGTCTAGTTTTATATTTCATTTTTTGTTTACCTTATTTTTCTCATTTTGATTTTTTACATTTGTGCCAACCTACTATATTTTTACATATTATTATACTATATATCCTTTTTGGAATATGCTAGGCACTGCTCCATAAATTGACTGAGAAAGAGAGACAGAGAAAGAGGCAGGAAGACAGAGACTCTCAGCAATCCACTACTTAGCATCTTGTCTGAAACACCAAGGGCTGAATGAAATCATGTTCTCCTAAACTAGACCCACCCTCTCTTTTTCCAAGTCATCTCTCATCTGCTGATGTTCATGTTCAGTCAGTTCTTGATCTCCATCTTGGTCATATTTTGTGAATATTGCCTCGATCTCTGCATCTGTATGGCCCTTCCTGAAATTATTGAGAGGTTACAGATGAAATCACTCAAGTGCATGGTCCAACACAAATACAGAGACATCAAAATGCAGGGAAAAAAGAGAAATTATGGAATCAGGGCCAGCCCTCCTCTTACAATATGTTCTAGAAAGACACTCTGAAAAAAAAAATGGGTGCTTGGGCCAGAAATATCCTTATTATCAAGAACTTATCTTTATGTAGGAATTTCCCAGGGCCTCAGAGAGTGTGATTCTCACCCTTTGAGATCTTGTCGAAGTTCATCAAAGTTTAACTTGCCTCCTCCTTGCCTCAGACTCTCAGAAATGTCATCCACAGTATTTTTTTTCAGTTTTAGTTTGACTAAGGCTTTATGGTAGCCCTGTTGAAAAGAAAAGATCTGATTTAGTTTATTCTGGTTTTGCATGTGCTTTAGCATGCATTTATACTAGTAACTACTAACATAAATCTTGCTTTACGTGGTAGTGCAGGACTGTGAAACTGACCAGGCAAGATCGAACTGTGCAAAGTGATGTTAATGATCAACAGGAAAAATCATGATGGCTCCATGATTTTTAAAACATTTGATCAGAGGCACCTGGCTGGCTCAGAAAAGCATGCGACTCTTGATCTCGAGGTCATGAGTTTGAGCCCCACATTGGGTGTAGAAATTCCTTAAATAAATAAACTTTAAAAAACCCCAACTTTTTATCAAAGCATTAAAAACTCCCTTGGTACTAGTTATAAATTTATAGGGAGAATAAAAAAAACAGTAAAATGAATATTTATTTAGTACACTGAAATTTAAAATATTAGAAACATTACAAATTAAAAGGTTTCATTTCTTTGTAAAAAATTTATCCAGAGTAGTTTGAACAATGCTACTATGGAAGCCTTTTTTCCACGTCTTGAGGAGCTTTCACAATCCTTTTAAAAAAAAAAATCCTTTCTTAATATGGATCAGCTCCCAACATTTTATCCTTTGCACTTTCAGTGTTGCAAAATATCTCCAGGTGCTCCTTTAATGTGACATTGTTTGCCAGCATCACTTCCTCAGAGACACTGTCAGCCTTTTCATCACAACCACTACCCTCATTCATGTTGATAAATTTGTCTTCACTAAGGCAAGTCTTTGCCTATCTTTCTTTCCACAGATGTTCAAGATCTTGAAGGGTAGCAGTGTCAACTTTCCCATGGCCAGCTACCTATTCTAGAAATGTTATATTTGTTTTGAATTTTACTTTCAGTGTTCTCATTTGTTGTTTCTTTGCCCTGCTTTCATCTTTGCTGGACCATTCTCCCTGTCAGGTATGCATTCTTGTAAAATGTCATGTGATTTTCTCACAGGGAGATACAGAAGCAATGCAACTACATATCTGGAGCCTGAACTGGGCAGCAGATGCTCAGTGACCTATCCTAGACTTTGTAAGAAGTGACTATAGCTCACTGATTATGATTACTGTTACTTAATGATTTGTAGACTGTTACTTAATGATTTGTAGACTGAAGAGCTAGCAGTGAAGTTTGTATTATGCTATTACAGTTAGTATACTGTGATAACTGAAATGTTCTGTGACAATTGGAAGTTTGTACTTTATACTATTATTTATAGTCAAGATACTGTGACAAATGAAATGTGAGCTGTGTGGAGAGGCTGATGTTATTTAACTGAAATAATTGAAATCTGCGCATATCAGAACCAAAGTGCAAAGTCAGGACTGCCTGTATATATCTGGGAGATTTACTAACATGTAATAAACTGTGTTGCAAAATTCAGGACAACACAAATCTTAGGTCCCATCAAAGAGACTTTAAGAACTAGAAGTTCTCTGTTGCAACATGATTTACAGACAACAGTCTTAGGACTTGAACCAACATAAAAAGATCACACAGTCAAGGAGCCACTGATTTTTAGCAAAATGACATCAGAGAACAAGCTGTCTACTTTAGGTGAAGTTACTTGTTGTTGCTTAAGTTTCACACTTTAAACCAAATAAAGAAGTCACATTGGGAAGAACAAAGCTGCCCAACTTTCCTGTCCAAGCCCTTCCATTTATTTAACAACTTCCTGAGAAGAAAGTAAGTGAAAGTTCTCAGGCCCTTAGGCTGTGGCCTTCCTCCGTGGCCTTTTTTCTTTGACTATTTTAAAACTTCCCTGGAAGGTCAAGGATAAAGGAAGAACTACAAAACATTTGCTTTTAAATTTGTTTTTCTTTCTTAAAATTGTATTTGAGATAGAAAAAGTGGAAATGTCTTTGTATTCTTCCCTTCCAGTTTATTCTGAACTCTGGATCTGCAAGTGACAGTCAACCAGAGGTGTCCCCAAAACAAGTAAAGGTAAAACCAGCAGCTCAGCTCTTAAGAGCTAAAAGAGATTGTTGAGAATGTAATACTAGGGCATGAAAGGATTCCCAGAATTGAAGTCCAAGCTAGCAGTATACCCATCTCTAGCTCTAAGACAGAGAACATTTAAATTATTCCTGAAATGTAGCAATCTATTCTTTATTTTAAACAATTATAATGCATCAGTTGTTGATGTGGAAATCTAGCTGAAACAATGCCCATTTTATGTAGAAAATAAAATAATTCTGAGAATCAGGGCTTGTCATACCTTTCTGATAAGATCTGAGAGTTCCATTTCAGCTTTCTGCTGGGCCAGATCAGATTTAACTTCAGAGTAAGTATCATTGATGATGGCCAAAAACATATTCTGTTTGTAAATCAAAGGAAAGTTGAGATTAAAGAAGAAACCTAAATATACTTCTGAGATATCAATCCAAAATTTGACATAGGATTTTTGTTCATTTTTTTTTAACAATCTGATGTCTTAATGAGTTGTAAATTAATAGTTTTGTGACTATACTCTGAGAAAATTATTTTTTCCATTACGTCATACCAAGGGAAAATGCAATATGTTTTCTTACTTACAAACCATATATTGTGATACATTTTGCAAAAAGAGACAAGAATGAAATACAACAAAATACTGATGTATTACCTATGGATGGTGGGATTATTTTATTTCATTATTTTTGCTTGTCTATGTTCTCTATACTTTTTTTATTTGACAGAAATTAATTAGAAGTGTAGAACTTTCCATAGCTCTTCAAATTTCAACAGTCAATATAGACAAGTGGAATTCTATGCTTCTTCCAAATATTGTTATATAACATTATTTGAGATTCACAGAACATATTTTGAAGAGTTAAAAAGATCTCTGCCAATGGGAATTCAGTAGGTTTCACAGAGGATAGTCAAGAGCAGCTTAGAGAAAAAGACAGACTTTAGAGTCAAGGACACTTGAGTTTTAGTATTAGCACGTCCAAAACTATACTGTTTAAATGTTCTAATCTTTATTTTGAAATATATTTGTTCTTGCATTAATAAAATGGGAGAAGTAACAGTTCCTCCCCTACAGATTTGTTGAAAGAATTAATAAGGTAATCTATGTCAAGTGCTTAGGACAGGCCCTTATGCATGGTAAGCGCTACATAACTTATAACTATTATTATTCAGTAATGGTTAGTTCATTTTCCTAACTTTCCCCTCCCCAGGGCAATGGTTTATATTTCCAACACCTGTTCCTGACAGATTTTCTTGAAACACCATACCCAATAGATCAGGTCTTTCTTTAACACACTCTTTACTGTTCCTTTTTTGGCATATAGCTAAGGTTTCTAACTATAGAATTATGTATTTGATTATGTCTGTTTTCCCCACAAGTTTGTAGAATCTCCCTGAGGGCAGGGCTAGTCCTATTTTCCTTACCACTGTATCCCCAGTACATAGCACCTTGCCTGGAATATAGTAGTTCAGTAAATACTATCTAATAGTACTAAATGACTGGAGAATGAACAAATGAGAACTCTATTATTTTAATAGTCTACTAAATTGCTACAAATTAAGAAGGAATACTATTTAAGATTCTGTAGCAGAAATGAAAATAAAAAATAAAACACATGTAAGTTCCTGGATTAATGCTCAATTCCAAGAGCAGGTAACATCTCTAAGTGTCTCCCTCCCAACCCAGGCAATTAATGTTCTCTTTTTAAGTTTCCAAATGGCTGGTAGCTAATGCCTGCAAATATCTTAGTTGTAGGATTAATGTGTGGGTCATCTGAAGAGAGTTAAAAAAATTAAAAGTGCCTGAAAAAGACTACTGAGGATGTGGGGAGAGGAAGCTCCTCCTCCTCTTCACCCTGTCTCAGAAGGTTCACTTAATTGTGTAATCAGACATCTTTCCCTGGTGATGATGAACTTTTCTTTCCTGGCTCAGTTGGACCACCTCACATCACTATGGCTTCTTTTAAAGCTGGGGCAGGCACATGGGTGGCTCAGTTGGTTAAGTGTCTGACTCTTGATTTCAGCTCAGGTCATGATCTTAGGGTCATGAGATCAGGTCTGCTTGGGATTCTCTCTCTTCCTGTCTCTCTGCCCCTCCTCCCACTTGAGTGCATTCTCTCTTGCTCTACATAAATAAATAAAATCTTTAAAAACAGAAAAAATAATAAAAAAAATAAAGTCAGGGCAGTAAATAAACCACCTGGCAGTCATGTCAGAAAAGTGGCAAACCCTGCACTTGGTTTGTCATTTCTCTAAAGAAAAGTTTATAATGATAGTTGTCTCCTCTTCTCTCTCTGTGGGGTGCAGGGGACCAATTTCTTTTTGTGTAGTAGCACAAAAAATGATTTTAATATAAAGACAGAAGCTAAAAGCTTCTTTTCATGTTCTATTGATTGATTTGCTGAAACAACTGAGTAATCTCAGGGCACTGACAACTGGAAACCAACATTCAAGTAAGTATACCTTTGACCAGAATGTCAAATTGCTGCAAGTATATCCCTCATTCAGCAGATTAATACACAAAGAAAACTGAGGTGACCTGTAGTTAACTAATGGGTCTGCTGCAGAACTCTCAATTCCTGGTTTTTGTTTAGTAGAGATTCATGATTCAGAGGCTCCACAATCCAAAGTACCACCAATATTATAGATGAACAGGGCTTAGAATTCCCTCTATGTTTTCCTTAACATATGATAGGAAACAGAAACTAGAGAGGCTTAACTTTAAAACTAATGATACAGGGTGTCTGGGTGGCTCAGTCAGTTGAGCGTGTGACTTGGTTTTGGCTCAGGTCATGATCTCAGGGTCATGAGATCGAGTCCTACATGGGGCTCTGTGATTCTCTCTCCCCCTTTGCCCTTCCCCCTCCTTGTACTCTCTATTTCTTTCTAAAATAAATAAATCCTTAAGAAAACCCAATAAAACTAATGATACATACATATAAGATACAAATGGACTTGCATGATATACCTGACTCTTTCAATACTACTAAAGTAGATCTTATACTCAATCTACAAATACCATATATATAACTACTAAATACCTGTACCAACTTTGGGTATATTACACTGAATTACTGAACTTTACACAAAGGAACTTTTAAATCTATTGAAAATGTAGGCAATTTTGTTGTTCTCTTAAGATGATGACTGATATAAGGAAAACTTAAGTATTAGTGTTTAGATAAAAAATACCCACTGCCTAGGTTAAGCTAACTTAATTGAATAGTTTCTCAGTAAACAAATAAATGTGTAAATGTTAAGATGAAGAACAAAATGCTTTTTAAAAATATTAATTCACTTAGGGTCAAAATGTTAAAAATGTTAATTTTTACTAAATTAAGAGAATGAAAAATTATTTTTGAAAGTAATTTTTTTAAAGATTTTATTTATTTATTCATGAGAGGCACAGAGAGAGAGAGAGAGGCAGAGACACGGGCAGAGGGAGAAGCAGGCTCCATGCAGGGAGCCTGATGTGGGACTCGATCCCGGGTCTCCAGGATCACGCCCTGGGCTGAAGGCAGGGGCTAAACTGCTGAGCCACCCAGGGAGCCTCTTTGAAAGTAATTTTTAAAGCAATTTCCACTCATTGATAGATCTGGCTTCATTTTATTTTTATCTATCTATTTATTTAGAGTGTGAGAGCAGGGGTTGGGAGAAAGAGAATCTCAAGTATGTGCTGAGTGTGGAGCCTGACACAGGGCTTGATCTCACAATCCTGAGATCTTAATCTGAGCTGAAATAAAGAGTTAGCTGTTTAACTGAGTAGAGCCATACAGGTACCCTTACATTTACTTTTAAATATAAAATTTGAATATCTTTGTAAGTAGTCTCTAGATGTGTTAAATATGAGTAAGTGAAAGCAAAATATCTTAATCTTCACAAGCAATGATTCACTCAAATATCACTCTTGACATCCTGGATCTAGCTTGCTTTGTCAGTTCCTATTTTTTTTAAAGAAAAGAAGGAAAAGAGGAATGAAAAGTCATGTTAGCAAGTGATATGAAACTGCTGACATCTGTGTTAAAAAAGCATGTAAATATGTAAGCATTCTACTTTTTCGGCAAAGCACTATTTTAGGCGACTTTAAAAATTTGCATGTGATCTAATTTATTATTTTTTTTGCATCGAACAGACACATATATATGGATAAATGAAAGACCATGGAAAAGTTACTTGGTGAAGACTTAAAAGTGAATCAAAGAGAAGTAAAATAAAATAAGTCTTTTAGATCTATAGTTTTTCATAGGTATTTTAAAAAATGGTAAGGACTCTAGTGAGAGAAAAAAGAAGATGGTGATTTTATGATAGTGATTTATGAAGTTTAAATCACCTCACTATAAACAAAAGTGTACATACCAAAAGAATGAAGAACATAAAGAACACAAATGTAGTGAAATAAATTGGTCCCAAAACTCGATTGGCTTCCTCAATCTCTGCGAAGTTGATATCACCCAAAATGATACGGAATTGAGTGAAACTATAAAAACAAAACAAAACGAACACCACAATACAAAAACAAAGAATGTCCAGCATTGTTGTAACATTTCTTAAAGATGATTTCACATTTTTGGACTTTTTAAAAAAAAATCAGTGTAGATAGCTGCCAAATAAAAAATTGTCAATCCCTTTGGAAAACTCTTGCTATTATATGACCAACTGAAGCCTCTGGAATAAAAATAATATACTTTCATGCTAAATATGTTATTTCCATTTGGTTAAAAAGAAAATATTATTACTAGGTGACATAAAGCAATCAGCTATAAGGATTTAACACATAATCTGGCTAAAACATGGCAATTCTAAACTTCACAACAGTCACCCTGGTTCTGAATTTAAAACCTCTTTAAAAAAAGACTTGAGGGGGATCCCTGGGTGGTGCAGCGGTTTGGTGCCTGCCTTTGGCCCAGGGCGCGATCCTGGAGACCCGGGATCGAATCCCAAGTCGGGCTCCCGGTGCATGGAGCCTGCTTCTCCCTCTGCCTGTGTCTCTGCCTCATTCTCTCTCTCTCTCTGTGACTATCACAAAAAAAAAAAAAAAAAAGACTTGAGGGATGCCTGGGTGGCTCAGCAGTTGAGCTTCTGCCTTTGGCTCAGAGCATGATCCTGGGGTCTGGGATCGAGTCCTGCAGCAGGCTCCTTGCAGGGAACCTATTTCTCCCCCTGCCTATGTCTCTGCCTCTCTCTGTGTGTCTCCCATGAATAAATAAATAAAATCTTTAAAAAAATATTTGAAGGATAGCTAAAATTATATGCATTCAAGGATCCAATATCCTCACATGCACTCAAGGTGGTATTGACTAGCCATGTGTTTGCCAATGTTGGGTCTTAATCAGTAAAATCATTTCCATTCCTGACTTCCATGAAACAGTGACGTTAATTAGGTGTTCTGTACAAAGCCCATTAACTTCTTTTCTTTAATATATTTTTTAAATGAGTCGATTTTTTAAAATTTAAATTCAATTAATTAACATATATTATTAGTTTCAGAGATAGAGGTCAGTGATTCATCAGTCTTATATAACACCCAGTGCTCATTACATCATGTGCCCTTTTTAATGTCCATCACCATTTACCCCATCTTCCCATCTCCCTCCCATCCAGCAACCCTCAATTTGTTCCTATGATTAAGAGGGAGACAAACCATAAGAATCCTATTAACTTCTGTGATCATAATGCTCTTCTCCTTTCCTAATTAACTCCTTTCTAAATGGCATGGAAATCTAATACTGTTTTTTTTTTTTTTTGTCTTAATATTATATTTGAGAACTTTGGAAAAAGACTGAAAATTCCTGTACTGGTTTGAGTTTCTCTTAGAATATTAAAAATACTATTTTTTTCTTAGAAAATAACTACAAGTTTAAAATATTTGGCAACAGTATTAAATAACAATGACAATATAGGTAAATGTCTCCTAGAAGCTACCATCTGCATTTGGTGCTGGGAACACCTCCGTCTTTGTAATAGTATTGGTTTACTATAGCCGTTCTACTATGTTTTATTACTTTAGAGCTGCTATCTTAAGTTTATCAGCATTATGCATTGCTATGTTTGTACTGGTGGGTGATTGCTTCTGGCAAAGATAAATTCTTATTTTTAAATAACTATTTTAAAATAGTTACTGGTTAAATAGCAACCATAAGATTTATCCTTCAGAAGGCAGTAACATCTCTGATTAAATTTTTCTTTTTAATTCCATATATACTTACATACACTCTTGGAAAGTACTGAAGTCATCAACCTGAGTGCCAAAGACAAGGTATGCCAACTGAGCATACGCTAAGAAAATAATGAAGAACATAATTGCAAAGCCAAAGAGGTCTTTGGCACACCGAGACATGGTTGTGGAGAGCTGACTCATGGTCCTGTTAAAGTTGATGAATTTGAAGAGCTGTAACAGAGGGAAGATATCAATAGATGAATGGGTAAACAAAATGTAGTAGATAGTGCACAATGGAGTGTTATCCCGCCTTACAAAGGAATAAAATTTTGAAATATGCCACATGGTTGAATTTTGAAAGTATTACATTAAGTGAAATAAACCAGACACAAAAAAAGAACTATTGTATGATTCTACTAACATGGAGTAGTTAGAATATGGAAATTCATTGAGACAGAAAATAAAATAGAGGTTACTAGAGCCTAAGATGAAGGGAGAATTTGGAATTCATGTTTACTGGATACAGAGTTTCAATGGGGATGATGGAAAAAGTTCTGGAAATGCCTATGGTGATGGTTGGACAACACTGTGAATGTAATTAATGTCACTGAATTTGTACACTTAAAAATGGTTAAACTGATAAATTTTATGTTATGTATTTTTTACAACATTTTTGTAAGAGGGATAATAATGACTTGCTTTTTGCCCAAACCTGGCAACTTCTGTTTTCTCATTCAAAAAGTATTTTTTGAATGCCTATCATGTGTTAGGCACTATTCCTGGAGCTGGGAACAACAGAGAACAGAACAAAGCTCCTGCCCTGATGTTGCTAACATTGCTAACAACAATGTTGTTAAATTAAACATTTTAGCAACATGGCTATATGGCTACAATATAGTAAAAACAGGTTTACATCATAATTAAGATGATCAGTGATATTCTTCCCCCTAAGAAAGATTAACGTAAAAGAGGAAAAAAGTCACAAATGAAAACTAGTAAAAAAAAAAAACAAAAACAAAAACAAAATACCCTTGGGGAAATATTTATTGAACGTTATTAACTGTCATTCAATGTTTAGCAACTCTGTGCCAGGCATTATGGGAAAGGCTATGTATACTGACTCACATCTCTGCAATGAGATTGAAATACTGGTGTTCTGCCCCCAAGAGTCAGCCAGGGCTCAGAGACAGCAGTTGAACCCAGCTCTGTCTGACAGCAAAGCCATATTGAACATTTCTGCAGGCAAGACATTGAGAATGGCTGTTCAGGTTGTTCATCACAGCCCAGAGGCATGACAACCTGCATAGCTCTAGGTAGAAGTCCTGGTGGAAGCATATTAGGGGGATACATTAGAAGTCGAGTCACAATCCATGCCCTCAAGAACTTTAATGTTTTGGAAGTAGAACAGTTACAAGCAAAACACTAAATAAAAACACTCAGCCTGAGGCACAAACTGAAAGGAAATCTCTAGAATTTTACTTAAAAGAACTCTTCAACATTGTTTCTGGCCACAATAAAACTTGGAAGGAGGGGTTGTTATAATCACATTACCTAATTCCTATTGGATTTGGATTATTATTACTATTTCCTGATAAAGATTTAGTGTGTTACTGGTGGTTTTTCCTGAATAAGCACTTAACTAAATAAATAGCAAGAGATAAAGGATGAGTCTACATCCTCTGATAAATCTCAGGCCTTTCAGGTGTGAATAGCAATTCAGGAAAATAAATAACTTTTGGTGAGTAGCTTCTAGAACAGCGCTGTTTAATAAAACTTCCTGATGGAAGTTCTTTATTTGATGGAAATGTTCTTTATTTCCACTGTCCAATATAGTAGCCATCAGCCGCATACAGACACTGAGATCTTAAAATGTGGCTAGAGTGAGAGGGGAACTGAATGTTTAATGGTATGCAATTTTAATTAATTAAAATTTTAATTTCAATAGCCATTTGTGGCTAGTAGCTACTCTCTGGATAGCAGAATTCTAGAACTTGACAGTTGACACACTGGCTGCTGCCTCACTATTACTAAAATTTCTTGCATCTCCAGAATTGAGGCTCATTTGTATATGAAATGCCCTAACCTTTCACATACATGGAAATGCACATTATGTTTCAGAAAAGAAGGAAATGAGTAATTAAGGTGCTTCTTGGAAGAGTATGCATCTGTCCCAATCTCAATTCTCGGTAAAGCTTCTGTATGGCCTCCACTCAGAAAATAGGCAATGCTTCTATAGATCATTTCTAATGTTATCTCTCCATCAGCCCATCTCATTCTTAGTTCCTTCTCCTTCACTTGGTCACCCGACATCAGGTGAAACTCAGATTTGCATATCCTAGGGCCCTCGGCCCACCTCTGATATTGAAAAGGCCTCTTTTGCACTTATTAAACAAATCTGCAGGGACAGACCTTGCAAGAGTGTAGTTCCTAGGAAGCATCATTCACAGTGAGATGAAAGAATGCATGGGTCCTGCTAATTTACTTGTAAAATATGAAGTGGCTATGGTTGGCTATTTGAATTTGGCCACAAAAGTGAATTCAAGTCCTACAACATTTTGTGTGGCTGATGTTAATAAAAAGGAGAGAAAAATATTATTAAAAATCCAGAATATGAAATCTGTAAATTACCTTAATCCAGACAAAAAATACTATGACAGCAGCTATATTGTTGAACTGTATTTGCCAGTATGCCAGATGCTCAAAGTTGGGGAAAGTATTTTGATCCTCTAGAAACTGCAGTAGCACCTCCACATTTGATGTTCTATATATGTTAATTCCTATAGCGACCACTGACAGCTGGAAAACAAAAGATTTATGTATTATCACAGTGCTTTAGAAACATATAACTTATCTTAAAATGACTATTTTTCCTTATTCATGTATTACTCCTAGGGCTCACCAATCTGCTTACCCAAGTGACTCATACGAATGGTTAAGGTTGAGCACAGCCATAAAATAAGTGTAACAATAAACCACCTGCATTCTCTTAGCTAGGAAGAGAAATCCAACGAGCACATGTGTGTTTGTGTGTGCATATGTGTACACACACACGAGATGTTGCTAGATTACAAAATCAAACTCAAATAGGAATGCCTTGTTTTTTCTGCCACCCTCATTTAAGTAACTTTCCACCCTTCTGTTTTCTCCCTCATCTTGCTTTGTTTCTTTTTTTTTTTTTTTCAATTACCAGCTATTACATTCTTTCCACTATTCAACAAATACAACTGGATATCTATGTACACAGCATTGTGCCAGGGGCTAAGAGGAATAAACAGAAGTAAAATGCACAAATTCTGTTCTCAAGAAACTTCTACTCTGGTTCAAGACCAGGTCACACACAAAAATAAGTAACACAAAAACCTACTAAGGAGTTGGCATCGTACAACATAAGGTGAAGGTGAAACAAGACTTATCTACAAGGAGCGCTTATAAGAGGAAAGAAGATGCTTGGTCTAAAAGATGGTGGGAATGATGGTCAGAGAGGGCTTGAAGACTTGCAGTGGGAACACATGTGAGCCAAGGGTTTTCCTCCTGCTCATTTTTGTCCCTTAGCTCATGACCATGCAACATTTCACATCAGCTTCAGTCCTGCCTCTAAAACCAGATTTGAGAACATTGATTGGGCCCTACTTGCATCCATCACCACTGGATTAATGTATATGTATGTAAAGTTCTAGAGGTTAACCATTACAACCAAGGCCTCTTGTGAGGTCTGAATCCACAGCAGATGGGTCATACAGGTACTGAGGCCTTTGCTGTCCATTCCCTTTCTTTTTTCATAAATGACAATCAAAGACCACTTCATTAGCCTTTTTTGAGATGGGTGTCTTGATCATGGCCCCAAGTGATTATTATAGCAAAGACCTGCCTGGCTACCAATCACAGCTGAAAAAGCTAACCTCACCACCTTTTCTGTGAAGGATTCCCAGAGCAAATCTTGTATTTTTGTGTTGGTGGTAGGAATCTTTTCTTTGAGTTCTCTGGAATACACTGAAAATGTTTCTCTATATTGACTAGGTTGAGAGGGAAGGATTAATTGAATAACAATAATGCTTTACTCAACTTTCACTAGGTAAAATTGCTTTGTATCCAGGATGTGGTTGTTTATACAGTATCAGAAAGTGAGAGAAGAGATGAGGAAAGAGATTTTGTAAGCACTTGAGTTATGTCCTGCTGAATATTCTTTGGGATTCTCATCCCTATCTAGAAAAGAACTTTCCTTCCTTAACATAAGCTTCTTAAGGGGAGGTTTTTGGGCTGTTCTGTTCAGTCCTATATCCCCAATGCCTAGAAAAATGCCAGGCACATAGTAGGTGCTCAGAAAATATTTGTTGAATAAATAAATTAATCATTTTCACCATTGAAACCTACCAAGCAACAAAATTATTTGAATTTAGACTTAATAGTCGTCTTTTTTCCAGTAATTCTGCTGGTTTTTAAAGACAGTTATTTAGGTCAAATGGTTGACTAATGTAAGCCCACAGATTTCAGAGTCTTTGTTAGAGAAACAAAAGGAAAACAGGGAAAATAATTTCAAAGTGATTCTAAGATTATATATATATATATAAAACTATAGAAACTTTTCAAGTTTCAGGTGTGCTTTAGCACATTTGGGCCAGATAAAAATGTTTACTTTTTTTTTTCATGGGGTTAAAGGTCCAGTGGAACATAGGGCTTGTTTTGGAGGGTGAGTAGAAGGTGTGCCCTTATTTCTGCTGGGTCAGAGAAGGTTTCAAGGGAGAAGTAGGATTCCAGTAGCCCTTCCTTATTCTTTACAAAAGCACACTGTCTAAATTGTAGTCTTGGCTGTACTAAGAGTTAAAAAATGTAAGAACAATAAGCACAGTGAAGCAAGTTTTCAAAGAAATACTTGCAAAATGTTGTGGCTGCTGAGCCAAAGAAACTATTCTCAATTTCCATGATACAACAGTTATTTTCTCTGAAGTGGGTACAAGGCCATTCCCTGGGGTATGGAAATAAAATATGAAAACTTCTATCCAAGTGAAAAGAAAGTATTAGAATTCTATTTGTACTTTTTTAACCCAATCTTTCAAATCAATGTTGTGTATGTTTTTACAAATGTACCTACCACATGTGCAAAGTTTATTAAAAAATGGAATACATTAGGGGTGTTGTTAAAGTTTTCACTGATAGGTGTACATAATCGAAGAGGTTGATTACCACTGACTATTCTTTTGATGATATTGAAGGTACCTGGTTAAAACCCAAACAAATCTGCCATTAATTAGCATAATATCACACTCATCTTTTTACCATTATTCTCAATGACCTAACTATAAATATATCTCCATATAAACTAAAAAGGTAGGGTTTGCAACCTTAGAGTTCCAAATGATAGTTGTTTTTTAGAATGATTTTCAGTGTATATGGACCACACTCTTCCATCCTACGGTATAGATATTTTGAAAAATTACTTCTAGTACCATTGCCTTTCCTGCCTCCTTAAATGGTGAAATTCCTTTGTTACTGTTACTATTACTATATTGAGAATTTGGGGATCAAGAGTTTACCTACAGGAATTGTGTGATGTTACACAGCCATCATGAGAGAAGGGATGCATTTCTAAATGCATCAGGGTCGAATGGGTTCCACCCTGTAATCTACAGGAATTTTTATTTTAAGTAAAGCTCTTTTTGAAGTACACATGCATGCAGCTGGAGAGGCAACAACAGGGTCACTAAGACGGTTGGTGTGAGAATGGAATGTACTTCCAGATAGACACTCCGAACTGTGTCTGACATACATAATTTCTAAAGTGTTAGTGATTATTATTATTGCTCCTGTTAATGTTATTATATTAAATATAGATCTATATAGCTCTTTTAAGCATTCTTTTACTCACATATGAATAACATTTTCCATATTTAAAGCATATTAGATAACACATTTCAGAACATATTTTCTATATTTTGCCAACTAAATCTAGTTGATGATCTGATAATGACTTGATGTAAATGCTTCACAAAGCCCATGAATTTTTGGTTTGGGGGCAGGGAGAAAATAATGGCAAAGAAGTAGGGTAACAGAAGAGAGAACCCTGATAGGGTAATATATCACTTACTGAGATTTCAGGGGGCATCTCTGTCTGCAGACAGTGGAAAGGTTTGACTTTTAGGCATGTAACAATTAAGCATGTCCTTATGTGCCTCAATCTTTAACAGGTCTCAGTAAAAGATTATGTGTTCTTGCTAAATGGAGAAAAAAGTCTGCAAAAATGCTTTTCTCCACTGAGGTCCCTGGAAGGAAGTGATTAAGATGATGTGGAAGGGAAACCATGTTGAACAAGTGTAAGTTATAATAAAGTCAAAAGCAGTCAGGGGATCTACAAGGTGTCACAGTCTCTACTCTGTCCTCACTGCCTTCTGATTTCTTATATGTGATACAGAAAAAGAGACCTTGATGGTCTCTCGCTTATATTTTGTACACTGAACTATTTGCAGGAAATTTTAAACTGCTGGGAGGTTTTCTCTGCCACCCGAAATATTTTCAAGATGTTTCTTTTTGCTGTAACTTTACACATGTGCAGAAAAATACACATTAAATTTTGCTAGTAGTTGAAGAAAAATATCATTAACAACAAAAAAAGAATAAACAAAACATTGTTTACTCCCTCATGTCTCAAATGGCATGCCAAAGCCAAATATGAACTGCTAAGTTACTTCTTTCTTTTTTGTATGTCTTGGAACTCTTGCTGTAATCAGCACATACACATCTCTCTCATTTTTAAAAAAAGTTTATTTTTAAATTTTATTTATTTATTTATTTAAAAGATTTTATTTATTTATTCATGAGAGATAGAAACAGAGAGAGAAAGAGAGAGAGAGAGGCAGAGACACAGGCAGAGGGAGAAGCAGACACTATGCAGGGAGTCCCATGTGGGACTCCATCCCGGGTCTCCAGGATCACACCCCAAGCTGAAGGCGGCGCTAAACCGCTGGGCCACCAGGGTTGCCCATATTTTTAAATTTATTTTAAAGTAATCTCTATAGCCAATGTGGGGCTCAAACTCATGACCCTGAGATCAAGAGTCACATGCACTTCCAACTGAGCCAGCCAGGTGCTCCACTAAGTTATTCTTGTTTTGGGTGTGGCTAATTGACAGCTTAAAGTAAATACCTCTCAACTTCTATATTCAGTAGGGTTACTCATGCAAAATGAGAAAATAGTTAGTAGTGCTGAAGTTGATACAACAGAGAAGACCTTTTAGATTCTCCTTCGGAATATCAGGATCCACAATACTGCGGAGAAAGATCAAGGACTCTAATTAACATATTTTTATAATAGAGTAGGGATTTTGGTGTTGTTCTCAAACCTACCACAATGATCACAACATCCAGACAATTCCAGAAACTCCTGAAATAGTGTAGCTTGTGAATACGAATTTCCAATATCTCTTCCACCACATAGTAAAGAATAAAAAAACAAAAGATAATCTCACAGGCTGCCAGGAAGAAATCAAAAGTCGTGACATATCGAATCAGCTTTACAGGCTGAAATTGCCAAGATGGAATCACACCGCCTGTTGCTGGGAATTCAACCAATAACCTGCATTGCAATAAGAACAATTAAAACAATAGCAATAACAACACACGGATGCAGCCAGGAAAGGACATCCATCTATTCTGTCCCTGTACTTAAAAGTACTAAAACTGCAATCACAAGTCACCCTAAACAGCGACAGAATATTTTTTATCACAGCTAGTAACTGCGTACGACAATGATACTGTGCCCCAAAAGGAACGGGGCTTCCCAAATCTCCTAAAGAGATGATTCCTCCTCAATCTCCCCTTTACTTTTCCAGTATTTATACTATTCAAAATGCTCTTTAGTTTGTTTATTTTTCTTAATGAAGGAATTAATCAATAAGTAAGCCTTTCCAGGACTTCTTTTAAATGCAAGTAACTCAACTAGGTAATGAAGAACATAAGAAATAGGACTCATGCAGTCAAACATGTACGGCCTGTTGAGAGGTAGGATGTGTGTGTCTATTTGTGTATTTATGTATGTGTGTGTGGATATATATATAAACTGGGTTTCTCATTCATTCATTACGTAACACCTAACTAGCATTGAATAATTTGCCCTAGGGGCTATTCTTGCTACTCTTTCCAGAGCCTTGTAGTTAATAGGTACTCGGTAAATAGCTGATAGTCTAAAACAGCAACATACATTTTTTTACATTCATATGATGGCACTGATCTTTAGTGTTTTAGCATTATCAAAGTGAGAATGTTTCTTGCCAAGTTTCTATTTTGTAGGTGTCACGCTAAGTGATTTGCTTAATGATATAGTTTCCTTATCAAGCTAGAAATAGAATACCTAGTTCCTTAACTTCAAAAGACCTTCAGTCAAGTCTTAGGTATAACTCTCCCATTACAGGATGGGTAGCCACACCTAGAGCCTGAATACCTAGGACTCAACCATGAGCCATAATCAGGTCCAGGCAGAGACTATGGCAAATTAGAATTGGTCAAAGATGGATGAAAATTTTTCCTTCCTGTTCACTGTCGATCGTCTGCTTTTTGTTTTCTTGTTTTTTTTTTTTTTCCTATTTGATGTGTTAGAGAGTAGGGCTAAGAACTAAAAACCCAGGAAAGCAATACTGAAATGAAGATCCTCCTGACAGCTTCAGTGTGAACTTGGAAGGGCAGAAAGTAGCCTCTGTATGCCAGCTCCTCTCTGTCCTATTCTGGCCCTGCATCTGTAACCCCTCCAAAACAGACAGCAGCATAGAGAAATGAAATAATTGCCTTGACAATATTCACTTATGAAGTATGGGGAGGAAGTGAAAGACATATTCAAGACCTTCTATAAATAGATATTTCTTTAAATACTGAGTGCCTGTTTTTATCCTCCTTCTGTCTGCACTAAAATCATTTAAAAAGTTCAATAATAATTGTAATCAATTTTTATTTATTTCTAATAATAACTATGATTTGGCTTAATGTGATATTATTTTCTTCAAAAATTGTCAAAACGTGGTCTGGAAAAAATCCAACTGGCCATGTAAAGCTGACTTGCATTTAGCCATAAAAATGATCTCAAAATAAGGATATTATGAGATTTATCCTTCTTATTTGGTAGGTAAGATTATGTGCAAGTAATTCAGGTCAGAGATGTCTTGGGTGTTGCTGACATGTTCACTAGGAGGATTAGGTGAACCCTGGGTCACCTATGCCTTCTACTTTTTCTTTTTTAAAGTACATATTACCTTCTAATATACTATTTAATTAATTTGTCTCTTTTGTTCATTGTTTATTGTCTATTATCTATCTCTTCCTGGTTGAATGCAAGCTCTATAAGAGCAGGGATCTTTATTTTGTTCACTGATGTGTCCCAAGAGCCAAGAACAGTGCCTGGCACATATTAAGTGTCCAATAAATGTTTGCTGAATAAATGAATGAATGAATGAATGAATGAACAGAAGGCCCCAGACAAGCCTGTAGGATTTGTGTCAGGTTCTTCACTGCTAACCTGAGTGATCATTATGGCAACATCACAGGATCATGGAAGGAACTTTGTGTCATTGGTGAATCTTGAGTGTCAATAAGTATGTAGGTAGCCTATTGACCCCAGGCATAGCTCATGACTGCTGGGCTTATGTTCTTAAATAGCATGGACCTCATCTGAGAGTGGGAAACTCAGGGTAATGGGTCAAGATTTGATGGCCATAGTATATAGCACTGATCACATCCTTAAAATGAGTAAGAATAGATGTTAGCAAACACAGTGCTTTTTCTGGGAGGGTTGCAGCTTTGGGATAAACTTGGATCAGACTTAAGGTCCTTCCCAACTTGTAATATTCTAGGATCCTAACTCCCTTCCACCAAATATATTTATCCCACTAAGCCTTTGGTTTTCACCCTTCCTTTGCTATCGGCTCTGATCCTCGGCACTCTCAGCCAAGTGCAGGCAATGGTTTCTTGGTCTATCTCAAGACTAGGATGTACATACAACTACAGAAAAGTGGGAGGGATCAGGGCCCTTGGTACACACCTGATCACACAGAAAAGGTTAATGTTGGCGTTGTATACTGAAAAGTCAATAAAAGTTGCCCTGGTTCCTCGGTCCAGCCAGACATTTTTCTTGAGGCTAGCAACCTGAGCAGCTGTTTCCTCTCTTGTTCTTGACAAATCCAGGTAATAGCCAGCTCCACTATAGGTTGCAATCATTCCCCAGTGGCTGCTCCCATTCAAGTCTTTTTCACTTGTGTAGATCCAACTAATTTAAAACGTGAAAACAAAACAAACAGATAAAATCAGTGGAACACTTGTGGCAATTACAAAGACAGGTGAAGTGGTTCCTGGTAAGACAGAGTAGGTAATAAATAAATATAAATCTTATCAAGCTGGGTAATATGCTTGGTATGGGGCTTCGTGTTTCCTTATTGAATTCTCACACACTTATAACCCCCTTTTAGGGATGAGGGCCCTGAAGCTTTAGTGAGGTCAACTCAGTCTCCAAGCTCTTGAGAATATTGTTAGAAACCTACACCAGGACTGCCTGTCTCTAGAATCTGTGCTATTAGCCCTTAGTTTATATGGTTGCCTTCCCTGGGTAACTATACTGAGGGGCTAGATGAATCTAGGCCCTCAGAGAAAATTGCAGCCAAGAAGTACAAGTTCCACTGTGCTGACCACAGTCAGCAACTGAACTAAAACAAGACTCTACATGGCATTTGGGAATTTATTTATTTATGTATTTACATATTTATATAAGGGAGGGAGAGAGTGGCGGCAGAGAAAGAATCTGAAGCAGACTCCATGCCCAGTGCAGATCCCAATGTGGGGCTTGATCTTGGGAGCCTGAGATCATGACCTGAGCCCAAATCAAGAGTCTGACATTTAACCAACTGAGCCACCGGGGCACTCCAGGGCATTTGGGAACTTAATCCATAAATATTGACAGAGGTTCTCTAAGGCACCAGATGTTTCTTTGGCAATATAAAGAGGAACCAAGTTCCTTTGCCTCTCAAATTTACAGTAAGTAGGGAGAGAAAAGGGATTCCTGGGTGGCGCAGCGGTTTGGCGCCTGCCTTTGGCCCAGGGCGCGATCCTGGAGACCCGGGATCGAATCCCACGTTGGGCTCCCGGTACATGGAGCCTGCTTCTCCCTCTGCCTGTGTCTCTGCCTCTCTCTTTCTCTCTGTGTGACTATCATTAAAAAAAAAAAAAAAAAAAAAGTAGGGAGAGAAAAGTAATGAAACAAAAGCTTCTGGAAGAAGCCATGGTGGACCTGGGCTGTGAAAGGTAAACTGGGTTCAGGAGGCACAAGTGGAAGGGCATTTTCAAGCGTGAGTCAGGCAGGGCTAGAGAAGGACAAGGCACCCAGCTAGTAGCTGAGTTCAGCTTGCAAATGATGAAGAGAGAAGGCTGAGAGGTAGACTGTGATCAGACTGTGAAGAGCAAGTGTGATGGACTCACTGAGGGAAGGTTTCTGAGAGGCATAAAACAGGTTGCTGGAAAAGACTGGAGTGGTGAGAACAGAGAAAAAAGTGACCACAGCAGGTCTGGGAAGGCCTTTCCTTAGTAAGGCCTGTTTGCAGGGCTGGGTCTTGGGCAACTTGACTGATGAACAGCTCCCTACACTGATATAAACCTGTCTGACTGGCTGTTTTTCCCTCTCCTCCTCATCCCTTTGTCATACTATCTCTCTCAAATAAATAAATCAAATCTTAAAAAACGTCCAACTTTGTCTGACTGGGAAAAGTGGCTGTACCTAGGCTGTCTATACAAACACAGAGGCTCAGGCCCAACGACTGCTTTCCTTCTGGGACTCTGGGATTTTGGTACCTGCCAGGCAGTGGCTGCCTATGTGACCAGCAGCCAGTAAATACCTTGGGCACTGAGTCAATAATGCACCTCTCTGACAGGCAACATTTCATTCATGTTGTTATAGCCTGTTACTGGAGGGATTCAACACTTCCTGTGTGACCCCACTGGGAGAGGACTTTTGGAAGCCTACACTTTGTTTCCTCCCAACTTGGCCCATGTGCCTGCACCCTCTGCTGCTTTTACTTTTATCCTTTCATTGCATTGAACCTTAGCCACAAACATAACTAGATGATGAATCCTAGGAATCCTTCTAGCATATCCCTGAACCTGGGAGTAGTCCTGGGAGCCAGGACACAGCTCAGTTAGCAGTGCCTGCAATAATCCAGAGGTGATGAGGCCTGGACCAGAGCAATGATAGGAAGACAAGATGACAGACAGGAAGGATGGACAGAGGACACTGCAGTGACTGTCAGAGAACTTGGCCTCTGATTTAGAAGTAGGGGCAAGGGAGAAGGGACATCTGAAAAATGACTAGAAGACTCTTGTTGGATAATGCAAAGGAGAACAAATTCAATTAGAAAGTGATGAATTCAGTTTGGGCGGACTGAATTATAGGAACTAGTAGGACATAGGTAGAATACAGATTTGGTTTTTGTTTCCTATCACTAGAATATAAGCTCTGTGAAGACAGGGGATTTGTTTCTGTTCTGTTTCCTGCTGCTTTATTACCCTAGCCAGCACCAAGGGTGTTTCTAGAAGAAGGAGACCTCACTGAGAAAATGCCTGGCACATGTTAACACTCAGTATATTTGTTGAAGAAATGATAAATTATCAAATAGAGATGAGAGATGAAGCCACTTGAATACCAGGGAAAGAATGTAAAGAAAGAAAAGCTAGAGATCTGAATATAGGACGACCTAGGAATATGAGGGTTAAGAGGAAGATTACAGAATGAAGGGAACCCAAAGTTTAGCATCACTCTCAGAAGTCGAAAGAATAAACAATCAACACTGCCGAGCTCTACAGAGGTTAAACAGGATGAAGATCAAGAATTGGTCTGTGGGTTGGCAAACTCAACAAATCCAGTCGTGGCTTCCAAGAGAGATGTCAAAAGCATAGGTTTTCAGCTTTAAGGAATGAATCAATGGTAGGGGATAGAGGTAGCCAGTGAAGACTATTCTTTCCAGAAGTTTGTGGAATTCAAGGAAGGGAGAAATGGGAGCAGCATGAGAATAGAGCAGAATCAAGGGATGGTTTGGATACATGTAGTCTATTTGTCATAGAAATCACCCATTCATTCTTGCCCCTAGTGGGTATTTACTGAGCAGCTTTAGATGCCAGGCAGTGGTCAAGGCTTTGAGAATACAGCAGTAAACAAAATACAGTCCCCATTCTCCAGAAGCTTGAATATTGATGAGGAGCTGAAGGAGCCCCCCTCCCCCCCACCAGCATAATTAATATGGATGAAGCAATGTCGTTTAGTGGAAGAAACATGGGTTGTGGAGTCAGGCTGGTTAAATCCCAGCTTGGTTCCATTTACAAGCTGTGATGCTTTGGGTAAGTGAGCCTCAGTCATCGACAAAATGGAGATGACATGTATTTCAGGTTGTTTTGCGAAAGCAGATGAGATAATGCATGAATGAAATCACTTCTTTCTTTTTTTTTTTTTAAAGATTTTATTTATTTATAGAGACAGAAAGAGAGGGGCAGAGACACAGGCAGAGGGAGAAGCAGGCTCCATGCAGGGAGCCCGATGTGGGACTCAATCCCAGGTCTCCAGGATCACACCCCAGGCTGCAGGAGGCGCTAAACCACTGTGCCACAGGGGCTGCCCCTGAAATCACTTCTTAATTTAGCATCTGGTAGTGGTTTATCCACTTCTCTCATTAATGATATGATAGAGTAAAATACTGGACCAGGTACCGTAGCTTAGGGGCATGTTTATACTTTACAGGAACCAGAAAAAGGAGTAGAACAAAATCATTACCAAACCTGGATAAACTGTCTTTTAGGATGATTCAATCCATTATGATAAATCTTCTGACCTTTACTTAGTGTGTTCCTTACAGGCCCTGCTCCTAATTAAGGTATGCACTGGATGGTAGATAAAAAATCTGATGGGAAGGCTGTTGCCCCTACTGTATATTAACAAATCTGGATTCTGGGTGTCTCAGTTCAAGAAAGGGATCCAGATGAACGGACAGAATTAGCTTAGTTAAGTTTAGAAGACAAGTCTAACCATAGTGACTCATCCAGGGGCAGTGACCCTAAGAGGCCCACCTTGGGACAGCTTGAGAGCTGTCTTCTTATTTCTCTATCTTTTTTTAAAAAGATTTTATTTATTTATTCACGAGAGACTCACACAGAGAGAGAGGCAGAGACATAGGCAGAGGGAAAAGCAGGCCCCATGCAGGAAGCCTGACGTGGGACTCGATCCCGGGTCTCCGGGATCACACCCTGGGCTGAAGGCAGCGCTAAACCGCTGAGCCACCTGGGCTGCCCACTCTTATTTCTTCATAATAGCTACAGTATTTCTAAAAGTAATGACTAGCTTCCCTCAATATACAAGATGTTTTAAGTATGGTTACAAAAGGACACCAAAATCCCCGCAAATCTGCACAATGGACAATACATACTCAAAATCATAAACACACATTTGAGAGGCCAGGCCAGGTTTTAAACCAGACATAAAACTGGCTCACAAGCACTTTAAATACCTGTACTCTGAACAAAAATGTATTTGTAAACGCTAGTAAAATGAAAATTTCTGTCCCGGAATAGTTCCCGATAACAACCTAGTGAACGATGTCACTGGATCTAGGAAAACAGGATCCAGGAATCTTCAAAGAAATCTCCAGAGGCCCTGTAGCTATTTTCTTATTGGCCATATATAGTCAACAATTTAGTTTTTTGAAAAATATGTATGCAGAAGCTGAAGGCAGTAAAGAGTAGAGAAAATCTGAGAAACCAAAGGTCACTTTGGCCATGGTCTTAACTATAAGCACTGAAGACTCACTTAAAGCATCTTCTCCTTGGTTAAGAGGTTAGAGGATGAGTGAATGAATGAATGAATGAATGAGAAGCCAGGGCACATGGCCACAGGGCACACTTACGCAGTTCCGTTTCTTAGACCAAAAGGAGCCCTGTCTTCACTACTGACAGAGTAGACATCATAGCACTCTTTAATCTCATCTCTTAAGTCCTGGGGGATAGAACAGGATCCATTTCTGACTTTGAGTTGCCGGATACGTGGTACGCCTAACAGGAGGTTCTCATAGTAGATAAAACTTCGGTTGTCAGCTTCGGTCCTGTTGCCGGGCTGTGTCTTCCAGTACAGCCCATCCAATAAGGCACCTTCTGTGAACTGAAAAAAAGGGAAACATTTTGGAAAAGTTTTCTGAAAAGCTCCAAGCCTAGTGGTTCCTTTCTCTTTCCTGGAATGTTTGCAAGACCAACAGTTTGGCAACTCTGTAAACATGGTAGAGTGACAAGGGTAGGTTTTGCTGTCAGAAAGACTGGGGTTGGATCTTGCTCCATTGCTTGCTGGCTATGAGGCTCCAACTTTGAGCCAAGGTCCCTGCATTATTTTATCCATTCTCTGCATGGCTGCTGCCCTGGTACCCAGTGGGTGTTTAAAAAATGGCAACTCTGATTTTTGCTCTAGGACTAAAGGTAGGGGGTGTGGTTTACATAAATGCACAACCATGATCAATTTTACTTTCTCTTAGTAAAACAACATGTCACATAACATAATCATGGTTCCAAACTTGTTTGGAGAGGAAAAGCTACAGTTTTGAATACCAGTCTGCCATCTGGTGGATCTTTTAAGTGTCTGGATTATTTTGTCATATGGTGAACTCTCTTAACTGCCCCGGCCCCTGCTTTTAGAGCCAGGCATTCATTACCATGGAATTGTGTCCATGTGAGAAGTCTCTCATTAGTTTGCCTATGGGGAAGAAGTAGCTGTTTCTCAGTGTCTTATCCTTAACAGACAATCAGTAGAGACGGATTGATTTGCTTGAACAGAGGGGAGAGATTCACATTTTACTAATGTGATTTTGGATGCCAAGTATTTTGAGGCATCAGTATTAATGGGTTCATATGGTCCAGTTTCCTCTATCTTTACAACCACCAGCTCTGATCCCAGGGCTTAGGAAGAGTTTTAGAAAGCATCTCTGCAGGAAGAAACAATTCTTTCCTCTCTAATTGCTCTTCTATTTTTCTTAGGTTCTGAGCACCGTACCTCCCAGATCAGTTTAACATTTCTCCTTTGGTGTCACTCATAGTTTATCCTCAGTTACTGTGTTGGATTGTGTGATGATTTGGGAAGGGGTTGGGTTGAATTTCACATTAGAGATCTCTGAAAGAATGTGCCTGCCTTGATCAGGTGCTGTTCTAGGGTACATGCCATCATCAACAAAGAGACAAAAGACAAAAAACAAAGCAAGACAAAACAACCAAATTTTGCCCTTATGGGCTATATATCCTAGGAGATACTCAACAGATATTATCTGAATCATGGATGACTGAATTATAGGCTAGGCTGAGAAAAGGCCAGTCAGGTTAGAAACAAGTCAATTTTTCTTACTCCCTAACCATCTGTAAGCATGCTGAATCTTTATCTCCTCATCTACCACCAGGGCATAATATTAGCACTTACCTTGTATGGTTACTATGGGATTAAAAAAAGTGAGGTATGTAACACTCAGCATGGGGCAAGGGACACACAAGGTTCTCAATAGAACCATAATTTCTAACAGCCCATCATAACCTACATCTCTCACAGTGTGAAGCACATAGTTGGTCCTATAGATACTGCTGACGTGAATTTATGAAACCAAATGAACAATTTTCAGTGATATAGAGGTACTTTGAAAGTCATTTGCAAATACCTTCCAGAAGTCTTCCATTGAAGAAAGAGTTTTAAAGTTTGTTTTCTCTGTTTTGGACACTGGGGTGTCTAAGAAGAGTTGTGACATTATCCGGGTATAGTAGTACACACTGGAGCTCATCATCCCATAGGTCACTGGAACATAGAAGAAGCCACATGAACCCTGAAGTGGCATTTGCACACATACTCACTCCCACACTGTCAGTGGGTGGGCAGGTAGTCACAAACATTCTGCTGTGTCCCTTGCCTTCTTTGCCTTTATCATTCTTCTAGGATCTCTCCCTAGCCCTCGGGCCTATAAAAGAAATAATATTCGTTTATGTGAAACAAAGCTGGCTTACTACAGAGCATCAAGTTAAGATCAAGCACCTTTACTTGACATCAAGCCACACCCCTTCCATGAAGATCTGCCAATTACATCAGCCATTCTAAATGGTCCTAGCAGCAGTTAGGGAAGATAATTTATAGGCTTAGTAGGTCACAAGGAGATCAGATGTTGCATCTTGGCCATGCTTACTCCTTACTGTGTGACCTGTGCAAGCTGTTTAAACCTTCTTTTCTTTTCCTTTCTTTTTTCTTTTCTTTTCAAGTAGGGTCTTGAACTTGTGACCCTGAGGATCAAGACCTGATCTGAAATCAGGAGTTGGATGCTTAACTGACTGAGCACCCAGGCCCCTGAGCTGCTTAACCTTCTGAGCTTCAGTTTCCTTTTCAGTAGGACAGGGATAATTAGCTATCCCATGAGAGTTTCTGGTGCTTACATAAAAATAGTAACTAAAAATTACCCAGTACAGTGGCTAAAACTTAAATGTCCAATAATGATAGTTCTTCCTCCTTCATCAGCTTGCTATAACACATCTATTAAAATTTTCAGCATTTTAATGAGGGTTGTCTTAACACTGGACTCTGATGACCGCATGTGCAATATGCTATAATTCCTAAAACTAACTGATGAAAAGCTTCAAGGGGAAACGCTTCTCTTTATACTTTTTTTGACCACAGAAGTTTTACACTTCTTTTAACCATAGTTCTCAACATTTAGCAGGTGATAAACACTTAGCTGACTGTAATAATCTTCAGGCTTCATAAAACGCATTTTAAAACCTTGTATTAAATGATTTGGGGATTAAGTGCTATTTAGTAGAACCTCGTCTTCACATAGTTTCCTTCCCCATTGAGCAGCATAGAAAATCAAGATGATTTAAAAAGAGAAGTAGATAATAGTGATTCAAACACAAGTGTGTTTTAGAGTCCACCTCAAGCAGTCAATGGATTAATAAATATACAGTCACAAGGCTTATGTGCTTTATCTGGAAGGGAAGGAACATTTTCTGGTCTCCTTATTTCCCTCACCTGTCCTCGCATGACCTGCAAACTAGAACATTCCTCTCAAGTGTTATAGGACCTGCCACTTCTCAAAACTATACTGGGCCAGAGATAAGGGTTTAGACTTGTAATCCATTCACATTTATGAGACAAAGTGCTTATGAAGATAAGCAAGGTATGACCTCTGTCCTCAAGAAGAGAAACTACTAAGTTTCCCTGAGAATAGCAATGCTCACCTAGCACCCATTGAGGGGTGGACAAGGTACAATGAACTCCACGAAAGCTTTCAGTGGATCCAGAGACAGTTGAGGGAACAAAACTGATATGATGCTCAAAAGGAGTAGTGAAGGATCCCCAAAACTGAATAAGCGATTATTAAGTTGAAATTAACAATTAACTTGAAATTAGAATTTGCTTTGGATTAATTAATATAAAGGATTCTCAAATGTTTTTACCTGTGGGTTTGTTTTAAAAAGAATTATGACAAGTGATCTAAGATTTATAAATATGCTAGTTATATATGTGCATAAATATTTTAGCCACAGATTAAGAATTATAACTCTTTTGTTTTCCTATATTTTTAATATCAAGTGCTTTTGAAATTATCAGGACCTGTATGAAATTTCATGGCTTCAGTAAAAGGAAAGTGATGCCTTCCCTTGGCTATTGAGCACCATCTGTTGGACATCTAGAGAAATAATGTCACCTAGCTTTAAAGGGATGATTACTCCAGCACATTCAATCAGCAAATAGTAACTCAGCCCGTCCTTGTGCCAGGTCCTAGGCTACTCCATGGGATAGCTTTGAGTGACAGCTCCGTACACTCCAGCAATCACCTAAACCATGAGTCCATGTAGGGGGTAACTAAAAGACCCCTGGGATTTGGAAGCAGAATGATTTGGGTTTGGGTTTCCGCTTTGCTTCATCTTGAATGTCTGCCTCTGTGTTCATGATAGTGGGTCTCAGTGTCTTGGGATCTCAGACAAATAATTTCTCTGAGCTCGAGTTTCATTGACAAGAAAGTGGGTATAATAACATCTAGGGCTTTTGCATAGTTCAATGGGAGAAATGTATGTGAAGACATTTTGCACAATGTCAAATGCAATAGAAATACAAGACTGTTACATCATTTTCTCTTCAGTTCTTGATGGAGAAAGCACACTTGGAAGGTGGCATTCATTCACTCTTTAAATGATCTGACTCATGAAGAAAAAAACTACAGTATAAAAAGATAACCTTAAATGAGGAACAGAAAGGAAGAGAATGTTAAAAAATATAACGTAAAGGACAGATATGTCCTATGTGTATACATATCTTCTACCATATAATCACTGTCTTCATTTCCAAGTTCCCTTTTTCATAAAATAAGCCAGAATAAAAAATATCACACATCACCAACTAATCAGCATGTAATATAAATAAAGCTGTCCTAAACACATGCTTGATTTCAAAATAGGCAATGGACACTATTTTACCCTTAATATTGCTGAAGAAAATGAAGGCTCAAAGACTAAAAACAAATAAAGAAGACTGTACTATAAAAACTTCAAATCCTTATAATAAAAAGCAAAGAATTTTCCAATATAACAAGACAAACAGAAACATGGAAAATAACAAAAAATCCCCCATGAAAACCAAAACAGCAATGTTTTAAAAATCACAAATGCAGAAAATTAATTTAATTTTTTTCAGAAAATTAATTTTAAAAGGATTAAGCAAACAGAGATAAAGCCACACCATCTAAAAATGAAAAAAAACAAACAAACCTGTTTTCTCTTAATAACTCTTGGACCAAAGAGGAAATCAAAACTGCCACACAAATATAAATACATCAGATGTAAAGACAGTAGAATCCAGTATTCCAAGGCCATCTGCCACAAAGCAAAGCCATCATCCTGACCAGAAAACCAAAATTCTTTGCTAGCTCTGTGCTGTACCACATCCTCATAGCAACATGGTAGAGATGAAATAAGAACAGATATTTGAAGAGACTTGAACGAACTAGTCTAACAATCTAGGGTGAGGAGTGCAGTGATAGAGGTAGGCCTGGGACACCAGCACAGCTCAGGGAGAGGGGTAGTGGATAAAGGCTTCTCGATGGATCTGCCTCTTGCGCTGATCTTGAGGGCTGAGGAAGAACTGAATAGACCAAGAGGAGAAAGCCTACGCCAAGGGCTTTCTGAGACTCACAGTGGTTTGATATGGTTGAAGTAACAGGTGTTCACAGGGAGTGGCAGATGGGAAGAGGCAAAGATGGTATAATGAAGTGCACTTGATTATGTCAGGATTTTAAACTTTATCTTGAAAGTGAGGTGATTATAGCATGTTAAATGGAAGAGTGACCTGGGTTAATCTGGTTTCAGAGACAGCAGTCTGGAAGTAGTGCCTGGGAGTGCTACTAAAAGTCCAGGTATTCGGGCATCTGGGTGGCTCAGTCAGTTAAGCATCTGCCTTCAGCCTAGCTCATGATCTCAGGGTCCTGGGATCAAGCCCCACGTGGGGCTCCCTGCTCAGTGAGGAGCTGCTCCTTCCTTTCCCTCTGCCTGCCTCTCCCCCTGCTTGTGCTCTGTCAAATAAACAAAATCTTAAAAAAAAAAAAAAAAAAAAAAAAGTCCAGGTATTAGATCCCAACCAATCTTCAGTCTAATGGCATTGAGTCAGCTTCTTAAAATTTAAACAAATCTTGTCACTCCCTTCCTTAAAACCGTAGCTTCCCTCTATAAACTGCTAACCAAAGCCTAACAAACCTATAGGGTCTAACCTCTAACCGCCTTTCTTTCCATCCTCATCTGATGTTACTCTAACAACTGTCTTCACTCAGCTTCTGGAACGTTCTGAGCTCTTTCCTGCCTCAGAAACTTCACTCGTGCAGTTCTTTCTTCATCTGACTGGCTCTCACTCTTGATTTAGGCCTCAGAGAGGCCTTCTCTGTAGGGGAATCTCTTCCTCAAATGTCTTCTTTCATATTACTTCCACATTTAAGGGCAGGGCCTCAATCTGTTTTTAATTAAATTACTGAACAGTTAAATGAATGAATACATGAATAATCCAGGATAGAGATGATAAAGGTTAAAATAGGGATAATAGTGATGTATGAAGGAAGGCAGATTTGAGAGGCACTAAAGAGCAAGAATTAAGTGGAATGATCCCATGAGAAGAATGAGGGAAAGCATCTAGAATGATGCCCAGCTTTGGAGAGAGGCATCGTGTGGGTGATGTTAACATTAGCCAGAGAGAGAACATGAGTGAAGTAAGTTTGGATGGGGAGAATGATGAGTCCAGGGTTAGGAATGTTAGAGATGAGATGTCTGGGAGATATATCAGTGGAGAGGCCTGGTAGAATTTGGCACAAGGTTTGTAGTTCATGAGCCAGGTCTAGGGGGAATCTGGAGTCAAAGTACCAGTTGAAGCTCTGGAAAAGATCACCTGAAGAGAAAGCCAAAGACACAATCACAGAGAATAGACTGGCTAAATGTTTCATTAAGAAAAAAAACTAAGGAAGTGAATAAAGCAAGGAGAAACACAGGAAGAGAAAGATTCCTGGAAGCCAAAGAGAAGCTTCTAGAAAGCCAAATGCCATTGCCATAGGACCAAATGCCAGAAAAAGCCTGAAAGGAGCCCATAAAATTTGGCAATTAAGAGGTCCCTAAGCAACTCTGCTGAGGCTTTTCAAGAGGTAGAAGTGAGAATACACAAGAGATGAATTAAACTGATTAAAACTTCCAAATATTTTAATCTAGATTTGGTTAAAATTTGAAGGAAATTTTGGTTAAAATTTGAAGTGACATTTTGATGGAAACCTAAGGGCTAAAGTCTGGTGACATAAATGGTATTGTGAATGCCCATACTGAGCTAGCTATTACCTTGTCCTTTATTTTTATTTTAATTTTTTTAAATAAGATTTTATTTATTTATTCATGAGAGACACAGAGACAGAGAGAGGCAGAGACACAGGCAGAGGGAGAAGCAGGCTCCATGCAGGAGCCTGACATGGGACTCGATCCTGGGTCTCCAGGGTCATGCCCTGGGCTGAAGGCAGCGCTAAATCACTGAGCCAACCGGGCTGCCCTTATCTTTTTTAAAACAGGAGAGAAAGATATATAATATTTACATGTGTTATCATAAAGACATAAAGAAGAGAAAGCTCTGCACATGGGAGAACAGACCACGTTTAAATTAATATTTATGCAAGAACACACATTTCTTATCATTGTAGTTTTGTTCAGTTAATTGAAAAGGACAGGGAGCTTTCTGACCATAGGCAGTCTGTAACAGTTACTTTCCATGGACTTGCAACCTGTGGTCTTAAGACCGACCGTGTTTGCTGTGGGAAGCTGTTGGAATGTTTGTCAACGGAAACTGAATTAGCTTCCCACCAATTTGATGATTAACCCACAGACTTTCACTTCCCTGACCTACTTATCAACAATTAAACTGCGTGAATTCTCTTGTAATTAGGAAAACAATCTTTAGGTTAGACAATCATCTCCGCAAGATTTTTAGAAGTAAAATAAAATCTTCATTTCTTTTTTAGTGAGGAATAACTGATACGTAATGCTGTGTAAGTTTAAGGTATTCAACCTGTTGATTTGATTCTATTTACTTCTTTTTTTTAGAATACAAAGCAAAGCCTCCTGCTTCCAGAGATAAAGAAATGGAGACACATAGATTTCCTCTTGTAAGAGCTCTTCCTGTCCTAGGGTATATCATGCTGTTGTTCATTTCTCCAGTTTCATTACTTCTTTGTATACTAGTTAAAGACTTTCTCACATTAATTGATTACATTTTCTATTTGTGAAATATGTTATATTTTCTACTCTGTACTATTTACTGAGGCCTTGGTATTTTTCTCAGTGCTTTGTGGGTTACACATGTATTAAACTATTAATCCTTTGTAATATTTCTTAGAAATATTCTTTAGAATTGTTTTCTGCCTTTTAATTTTGTCTATTTCTTTAACATAGAAATACATTTCTATGGTGCTAACTCAACTAACTTTTATGATTTCCATTATTATGTTTAAACAGGAAATTTGAGAAATTTTAAGAGAGAGCAGAAGAAAAAGAAGAAGCAAATGTATTTTTATCATAGATTCACTGGACTTATTTGGTCTTTTCCAAAGATCCTTAATACTACTATTTATCTCCTTTAAGTTTAGCATCTAAGTCACACAAAGAAATAGTTACTACTTATAACAGTAACCCATATTCAAGTAAGTATTTTGATGATGAATTCATAGCAACCTTAGATTTCAAGTAAGAATAAATTCTAAATTACAGAGAAAGTGGGATTATCTAGTTCTCTCCTCTGGGTTAAGTAGACTGCTTTTAAAGACATAGGGGCTTAGAACTAACACTGGTAAGATGGAAAATAGCTCTTGATGAACACTCAGCTGCTCCATATGAATCCCCAATTAGAACCTATAGTTCTTAGAAACTGCTGATGAAACAATTCAGCCATTGTCAACTATCTCTGGGAAGAATTTCGTTCTTCTTATTTTTTCTATGACAGATAGTATCCTAGGATCTTTTGGTGTGTTATTCCCAATCCTCACAAAATCTTTCTTTTCTTTTTTAAATATTTTATTTATTTATTTATTTATTTATTTATTTATTTATTTATTTGAGAAAGAGAGAGAAACTGTGGGGAGGGGGCCACAGAGGGAGGAGGAGAAGTAGACTCCCTGCTTAGCAGGGAGCCTGCTGCCATGCAGAGGGCTTAATCCCAGGACCCTGAGATCATGACCTGAGCCAAAGGCAGATGTTTGACTGACTGAGCCACCCAGGTGCCTCACAAAATCTTTCAAAATAAGTATTTTACAGATGAGAAAACAAGGGTTCAGAAAGATTAAATAACTTGCTCAAGCTCACCTAGTATGTAAGTAGTGGAGCTGGGATTTGAACCCAGATATCTGTTGATGTAAAAAAATCTGTATGTTCCCTAGTATGTCAACTGCCTTCCAGAACCCCATCTACTTCATATTGAGAGCTTCCGATATGCAAGGCATATGGTTAAGTACATTATCTCATTTACCCACACAGTAATGTTTGATATTACTGGTCATTTGATATTGATACTGCTGGCAAGATTTAAAAACCAGTAATTAAAAAGATGGTTTTTGAGCAAAGGGAAAGAGCTTAATCACTAGGAGCCAGTAAGGCTTTGGTAGGAGCAAATCATGTCTGCCTATCCTCAGTTCATTTTTATTTTTTATTTTATTTTTTTTTATTTTTTTATTTTTTTATTTTTTTTTAAATTTTTTTTAAATTTTTGTTTATTTATGATAGTCACAGAGAGACAGAGAGAGAGAGGCAGAGACATAGGCAGAGGGAGAAGCAGGCTCCATGCACCGGGAGCCTGATGTGGGATTCGATCCCGGGTCTCCAGGATCGCGCCCTGGGCCAAAGGCAGGCGCCAAACCGCTGCGCCACCCAGGGATCCCCTCAGTTCATTTTTAATTTGGTCCACAGCTGATGGTAGAAGATGGTGGAGTTATTCAGATAGGCATTTGAAAAAGTCTTTATTATCCTATTTCTTGAACATTCTGAGCTAGATGATAATATAATTCAGTGAACTCCACTCAGAGAGCTTTGACTAATAGATGATGTTCTTAGACCAATCTTTCTTGATTTGCTAATTAATCAGGATAAAGACATGGGTTATATCAATTCTGTTGATTCAGTGAAGTCAAGAGGAATAGCTGATACATGAATGAATCTAGAACCAAAATAATTTCAATGGACAGAATAAATGAGATGAAATTTAACATAGCTGAAAGGGAAGTCCTCAACTGTGTTCCAGGAAAAAGTGTTCAAATGCTAGATGGGGGACACAGTGATTTATGTTTTTTTGTGAAGAGACTGAGGAATGATTTATGTGAAAAATCAGGTGATGGGAGGATGCATGAACCACAGACTTGTATCTGACTGAGGACACCCATGGCCTCACTCTTCTACTCTTTGCTCATGAGGCTCCTACTTTGCTTTCAAAGGGACATGATAAACAGAACATGTGCTGGAGGAAGTTTCTGTCATGTGAGTACTCAAATTACATGACCAACAGTTAAAGGAACCAGAAAGGTTTAACCTAGAGAAGACTTAAGGGAGGCTAAATGTCTGTCACCAAACTTCTGATGGGCTAAATTGGAGACGAACATGGAAAAGGTGCTTGGGATAGATGGGCCTGGAGGCAGGAACTAAGAAAGGAAGTTAGGATAGACATGGCTTCATGTAAGGAAGAACTTTCTAACATAGCTAGAGCAAAATGAAATGAACTATTTCAAAGAAGTCCCTTAACTTGGAACGCTTGCTCAATCAGACACAGGAGGACTGACCATTTGGTAAGGAAGCTGCAGGGGGAGTTTTAGCATTCAGTGGAGATTTGATCATATGGTTGCTAAGATCCCTTCTTAACCAGAGATTCTACAATACTCTGAAAATAAAACTTTACCTACGTAAGATATGTAGCTCCAGATACAAGAAAATAAAAGTGATTAGTGTGAAAAAGAACAAAAAGCTTTAAAAATTCTAAAGTAAATGAGAAAATACTAATTATATGACTCAAGGCATGTTTCCTAGATAATTCCAGCTATTCAGTTTATTTATCTGGCCTAGTTCTCAAATTTGTCAGTACATCTGAAAACTCACTTTCCCGGGCCAAATCTGGAAAGCTCTGATTTAGCAGATCTGGGCAAACTGTAATTTTTAAAAATTCTTCTTGGTGATTCTGATGCTCAAGTAATTTGGGGGGGGGGCACTGAAAACCTAGACTTCCCTATAGGGGTACTTATATTTTGTATAAGAAATATTTATGTATGTATGTGTCTGTGTCATGCTTGAAAAAAACTTAATAATGATTCTAATCAATCTGTTAATATTTAAGGCCACTGTAGTTTAATATTTAAGCAGCTATGCAGGGAACAAATTCTACTTCAGTATTCAAAGCTCTAACAGCTTAGAACATAACAATTAAAAAGATCACATCTCTGGCTATACAACTTTTAATATAATGAATAGATCTTTACTACTTTTTTCAGGATTTCTATCTTAGAATGTTATAAAAAGTAATGACATTCCTTCCTCAACAAATAACAAAAAAAAATCGAGAAAATGGATGTTATTCACACATACATACATTCTAACTTAAAAACCTTCTTTTATTCTCAAGTTCCCACTTGGATTGGCAAAGTCTCAGAAAATGCAAAAAGAAATCATTCCCTGTTAAAGCTCATTAAGAGCTGACTAGTATTAATAAAAAACTTTCTGTGGGGATAGTATATAAATTGACATTCAATTTCTTAAAATTATAAATATTGATACTTAAATGATTCCTCAATCCTTTATGTTTAACTTACATGAGTGTTTTTTAATTGTTTTTATAAATCTAATACTTTTTTTTTTTTTAAAGAGATTTTATTTATTTATTCATGAGAGACACAGAGAGAGAGAGGCAGAGACACAGGCAGAGGGAGAAGCAGGCTCCATGCAGGGAGCCCGATGTGGGACCCGATCCCGGGACTCCAAGATCACACCCTGGGCCAGAGGCAGGCGCTAAACCGCTGAGCCACCCAGGGATCCCTAATACATTTAAAAAAAAAATTTTTTTTTTTTTAAATTTATGATAGTCACACAGAGAGAGAAAGAGGCAGAGACACAGGCAGAGGGAGAAGCAGGCTCCATGCAGGGAGCCCGACATGGGACTCGATTCCGGGTCTCCAGGATCACTGCGCTGGGCTGAAGGCAGCGCTAAACCGCTGAGCTACCTAGGCTGCCCTAAAAATGTTTTTAAGGAAGCTCTTTGCACTTAGTCAATTAAATTCAAGGTGGTCAATTTTAATGTAATAAAAATGGCCTTATTAAATCATTGATTAAATTTTGATTCTCTCCATATACAAAGAAGGGGATTCTTTTCAAGATTGGTGGTAATTTTTAAGCATTTCTAAGTATACACTATAGGAATGAAGTCCTTTCCAGGAGTATGGTAAGAGGTCCTGGTTGTCATAAAGCTCCTTCCTTGTCTGTTCTCATAAAGGGCTTTGGAGAGAACACGACAGAACTCCCATCATCCAACACCCTTTGATTCAGAAGATAAATCCATTGTCTGTGACTTTCTGGACTTTGAAGCAAATGGCTTCTAAGACTTGTCTTGTCTAAGGCTTGACTCCCCTCCTCTCCCAGAGGATGCTCAGACATCCTAAAAGAAGAGGGGAAGAAGAAAGAGATGGGTCTGCAGTAAGTTTCCTGTAGAGTGAAGGCCGGTGATCACTGAAGATTTGGAAGGCATTATGAATTGAACAAAGGAACCTATAAAACAAACACATCCAGATCCAAAAGATTGGGACTAAAAAAAAAAAAATATATATATATATCTTCATAAAAGTTATGTTAGCTGACATTATTTGTATTTCCTGAATTTGTTAAACATGGAAAGTCATTTTGCTGAAAATAATTCTTACATAGACTTTCCGTTAATTGATGTAAAAGTGATGAGAGTGTATTTATCAGGAAATCTAATACAAAAGTCCTTTTACTTGGTTTCTTGCTATCTGGCAGGTTACCACATACATCTCATAGTGAAAATGGTCATGACTGACAATGAACTGATCAATCAGATAATGCTGAATTTTAATCAATGTTTACCAGAGGGGAGAAGAGAGCTTTACCAGATTCTAAACGAAAACTGAAAATGGAAAGCTTCTGAATGAACCCCTCTGATGCACATACAATTCCTTTCAATTATGGTTTTGACAGGTCAAATATTTTTAAAACCTCTCCTTGAGTAGGAAGAAATGTCCTACTTACATATGCACAAGACTATGAGAAAAAGGAGGTATGTGGCCATTTCCCGTAAAACACTTTTAAGATACTTCTCTCGGCTGGTGTTGCTTTCTTCCATGAGTCTCGTTCCCCAGAGACCTTTAAAAAAATAATGAAAAATATGATATTTTATTTTTAAAAATTTCATGAATGGCAAAGAAAAAACATAAAATAAATAGTAATAAATAACAGTAAGATAAATAAACCTTTAAGGGGGATTCTCCTTTATTTATTTTTTTTGCATGCTCTGAATGTAACTAAGAAATTGTTTTAGCAGGAATGTCTTTTATTTAAGAATGCATCAGCTTCTACTGTCCCTCCAGACGTGCATAACGTAAGGCGGCAATCTGATCATTGTCCAAACTCCCAATCTCATCAGAAAATGTTTTAGTAAAAATTTATAAAGAGAATAGGAAATGAGGACACCCTAGAAGAACATATTAAATAACTGTGCACACATCCGCTCTTCCTGTATGGGAGAGGACACAACCTGGCAATTATCCTATTACTAAACCTAGTTAGGACATGATGTAACTTAATGGCACATGATACCTTTTGGATCACCCCTGATTAAAAGAAAGCCTGGTTGGAGCATCATTTTACTATGGAGACATCCATCAAACTTCTAGCATGGTGGCATGAAATCTTGCTACTCTGTACCCATCCTTCTCCTTTAAGACATTTAGTGCTTAGCTTAGCAGATTTAAAAAATGCTAATTAACATATGATCTTTAAATTAAAAGCAACCATCATCCAACTTCTCTCTCTCTTTGGAGAAAGAAAAAAATCAGCAACCATGTTCCATATTTCAGCAGATGGAAAAAGTGTTGGGCTGGCTGAGCAGGGATGACATAACCCTCCGTGAGCTTGCTGGAGGCAGTTACTGCAGTTCTGGACTCGCTCAGCGCAGACATGGTGGCCATCCAAAACCCCCATTAATGAACACTGCGGTAAAATCACATTGCTGGTTACTTGGAAGAGCCTTCATGTGTTCCAAAAAAGACAAACTTCGCAATCCTTTCACTTAGATTAGGTCGGGTATGAATGGCAGCCAACCTGGCCCCAGCATCCTGCCTCATACTTTTATTCCACAGACTTTAACCCCTCTGATCCTTGAAAATCACCCAGCCACTTAAGCCACCATCAAGCCACACAGAGAACAGGGAAAAAATGGTCTAGGCTTTTACTCCATAGAGAGGACTCCATCACCAGTGTTTATGTATTTTTTAAGTCTTATAATAATAATATGTTAATACTACTCCTAAATTTGAGTATTTCATTTCCTTTTCTTTTTCTCTCCCAAATTTCCTTTAGGAAAATCAGCATCTGAATTCAAAGACACTGTGTTACGCATCATAGGTTTCAGCACACGGAAAGTAGAGCATGACTTATGACCAGGTTTGCTTCTGCCAAGATCTGGTAGTTGTCAGGGAATTACTCACTCAGAAGAAATGCAGCAAGCAGAATGTTTGTTCACTGAAACTCTATCATATTTAAAAATTATTATAAATTTAGATGACATGGAAAATTACCACTCAGAATAACACAGAGGCAGCCAAATATTAGGCTCAGTAGCCCTGGATGCAATCACACTATTTCTTTGGTTATATTTCATTTGAAGACCAGGTCTCAAATATACACGTAAGTAGAGATTACTGGTCTCTTTATCATCAGGAAAGACTGTTGTCTTGCCTCACTTGGTCAGTGATTTCACTCTTTCCCATGGTTTATAAACAATCGTGAACCAAGGAGTAGTCATGGTTCTTAATATTTACAAATGGTACTGCTTGACCTATAAATAGAAAAACCAAACTCCCGTCAAATTTTATTGAAGCTAAACGTGCAATGGTCTATGGCAATTTGAGCTCTCAAATGAAACATTTCAAATAAAAAGAAACAAAGTCCCCTTAGTACTATTTTTATATAATATACTTTATGCATTCCATTGACTTTTTCCTAATTAGTCTATCTACTTCCTCAAAATTTCATCCAATTTCCCCACTGGGTGTATATGTAAGGTCTGTCTGAGGACCCAGGGACCTCTTTACATTCTGATGGCTGAGAAATGGTTACTTTTACAAATAGAAAAAATTGCTGACCTATAAGTAACTATATTTAGCAGAGCTGATAAAAAAAAAAAAAAAGAACGGTTAAAGTCACAGCTGACACCCAAAATGGCAGCATTCTTCAAAATCAATTGTTGTCTTTTCCCATAATTGTCCTCAGTGGAGGCGGTACATGCCCAGCATTTCAGGCACTCACACTCAGTACAGAAAAGTGTCTCCAGCTGTTAGGGAGAATATGATATGAAGGGGACACCAAACAATATCCAACTTCTCTCATGTTAAAGAAGTTGTTTGGGCAATGCCAGAGCCCAAAGTTGGAGTATTTCATGTAAACAGTGTATATTCCCCTGGGCAGTGGTACTTATGAATATGAATATAGAGAAACTCTGAGATGGATAATCCAAAATGCAAAAGATGTCTCAAATATAAGTTATTGACTCCCCTCCGCTCCCAGGAATACTTCCACAACTATTTTCATTTTGTAATATATAAAAAAAAATGACAGAATGATATAATGAAGCCCTAAGTACCTCTCACTCAGCTTCAACAATTATCAGCTCAATACCAAACTTGATTATCTAAACCCTCACCCACTCCTTCACAATTTGAAACTAATTCCAGCTACTGTAATCATTTCATCTTGAATAATTCAGTTCCATGGTTAAAAGATTCAGTGTGGCTCATGTGCCTCCCACTAACCCTGTCCCATCTGAAGTACACTAAACCCCCATGACTCATTGATCATGACAAGGTACAGCGTGGAATTCTGGAATCAATTGTGTAGAGGGCTTGGTCACATATGAACTGTGAGACCTCGTCTATCGTCATGAGCCTCCATTTCCTCAGCTGAAAATGGGATAAGAGTACCTCTTTGTGGGATTGCTCTGGGAATTAAAAGCACATAGAGTACTTGGAGGAGGTCTGTCTATAGCTCCAGAAACAGGTACAACTCTGAAAAAAGTCCTACTTCTGACATCTAGCTAGTCTCAATTTCAGAACAGTATAAACACCCAAATCCATATGAACTTTGATTTCCCTGTGAATAGCCCAACCACATTCTCATTGCATTTATATAATGAAAGAATTCTGGGTGTTTTTTTTTTTGTTGTTGTTTTGTTTTGTTTTGTTTTTTTGGTGCTCTGACACATGTGGGTCTTGTCTAGGAAGACAAACACAATCCTTCCAAATATTTATTTGAATTTGCAGGGCCATCTTTATAAAGGGAAGTGACTTTTTACTATTATTGGCCCATTTAATATAGAATATTCAGCTGCTACCTTCTATGTTATTGACTCCTGGATCTTAAATTCTTCGTCAGTCCTCTCCTGAGGCACAGACAAGCAGATGCCATAGCCTACAGCCAGTTCCACCTGCGTATTCCACAGACAGTTCATCCTCACATGCCCTACACTGAGATATTTTCTTTGTCTAGAAACCTACTTGCCCTGTTTGGGTTGATGGTATCAAGCCAGAAACACGGGTTTCATCCTAGGACAGGCCCTTCCCTTACATGGAGCTGGTCCACAATTCTGATGGCTTGACTGTCTGCCATCCAGCTTCCTTCTAACCCAGCTCCCATGCCTTCGCTGCAGCCTTTGTCTCCAAGCTAGCCCTCTTCTGGCCTATTCTCCCACCACCAAGCATGATCCTCCGCTTTCTCTACATTCTTGATAGGATCATCTGCAGTTTGACAGATGACCAGATCAGCCCCCTTCTTAAAGTCCCCACGAGCTCTAACTTTGTAGAGGAAAAAGTACCAATAAGCTACAGGCTTGCTAGGTCTGTCTTCTGCTATTTTCTCTCCTTCAATTCCCCCCTCATCCTTCAAAATACTAACCCAATGTTCACTTCCTCTGAACCTCCTCTGAGTAGAGCTGGTCCTTTCCTCTCTGGGCCCTTCCCATCCCTGGGACCCTGCACTGCAATTATTGACTTACACCTGTTTCCCCTACTAAACTGAGCTCCTTTAGAGTTCGGACCTCATATTATTCATCTCTGTATCCCCAGTACGCACCACAAAGGAAACTCTCGCAAATGTTTGTTGATGCACAAATTCTGTTACTGGCATAACCTTGCCACATATCCCACAGTAGCAACTCTCCCTCAAAAAAAATCCCCACAGCTATGGAAATACAAAATCTTGTTTGTTCAAAATTATAGTGCAAATAAACAAAAGAAAGGGAAGAAGTGATGGAGTGAGGTTTGGATTAAAAACGAAAGGAAAGTCACAATAGTCAAAAGGTGGAAGCAACCCATTCGTTCATCAATTGAAAAATAGATAAACAAAATGTGTTGTATACATATAATGGAATATTATCCACTTATCAAAGGGAATGAAATTTGTATATATGCTACAACATCGATAAACCTTGAAAATACTTATTTCACTAAGCGAAATAAGCCAGACACTAAAGGATAAATACTGCATGATTCCACTAATATGATGTATCTATATTAGAAAAATTCACAGAGACAGAAAGTGGAACAGAAGTTACCAAGAGAAAAAAAAAAAAAAAAAAAAAAAGAAGTTACCAAGAGAAGGGGAATGAATAGTGGTAATGGGTATATGAAACAGTCTGAAATGATGAAACAGTTCTGGAAATGGAGAGTGATGATACAACATAGTGAATGGGAGAGGAGGTATCTATTTGTTACAACAGCTTAGCCCACCTTGACCAATACAGCCAGTACTTTAGGATTTCTCCAGGAAAACAAAACCCCAAAATCCCAAGCATAGATGTTTAAAGTAACAATCTCAGGAAATGATTTTACCAAGTCGATACATCCATAGAACACACTCAATTCTAGAAATTTAGAAAATTGATAACTCGTGTAAAATGTCAAATTTTATTTTTGCACTAAAAAGGGTTTGCTAAGAAAAAAGTAAACAAGATTATAGGGGATATCATTAAGTTTAGGGACAGTCTTTAAATCCTTCAGCCATCCTCCACCTCCTTGGGTCAGACCTTCACCACTTCTTCACTGGCTGCCTCCTACATGGTCTTCCTGCCTCTCTTCCCTGCACAGCACACTGCCTTCTGATACTCCCTTTCTGCATGTTTCTGGTCCTGTTAAAAATTTGCAACTGCTTCCTAATACTTAGGAATATATTCTCAATTCCTCGGCTGGACAGTGTTTCCTATAACCAGGCCTCAAACACTACTTTATCATTTTACTCCTGCTAAGGAGATAGATCTATAAACAGCAAAAATGACTCTTTGTATCCAACTTGGATGTATGTCATTAAAGAACACCGAGTGTACTGAAGCTAGAAAAGACTTTGGAGATCAGGTTCAAGCCCTCCATTCTACAAATGAGGAACTGAGGCCCAGGAAATCTCAGTGAGTTGCATAAAATCATGAAGGCATAAGACCTCCAGGGAAGCTCCTGACCACTCACTCCAAGCTTGAGTAATCTCTCCTACCTTTAGAAATTGCAAATTACTTTCTGTTTTGATCCTAGGGTACTACTTATATAATGCATGCAAGATTTTTGTGGTCGGTATCCCATAAGGGGGAAAAGTCACAACTCATTCATGGTTACTGATTTTACTTTCCTTGGTTTCTGTCCATAGGAAAAGGTTCATGAAGGTGCTATTTCAGTTTTTTTTCTTTCTTCCTCCCTTTTTTTTTTTTTTTTTTGTGGGGTCGGGGAAACACCTGGTACAGTGCTAATTTCATAGTAGCAGCTAATTAAAAAAAAAGAACATAGCAGCTGCTAAATCGTTCAACAAATGTCACTTGTTTAATAAGTGATATGTTTAAAATTTTAGTATATTTAATAAAATAAAATTCATTCTAAAATTTTCTAAAATTAACAAGTTCCCAAGCCTCTTCTCCTACTAATTTAGACCACTGAAAAAGTTTGACTAAAAGTTCACTACAAGCTTATATATATATATATATATATATACTGTAAATTTTTTGAAAAAAATTTTTGAAGAAATACACTTGTATATACACTCATATAATAAAGATATATATTTCATTTCATTATATTCTATTGTTAAGTTTATTCAAACAAGGCTACATGTGTTATCAAATGCTTAAACGGAGTTAAAAGGATCATGACTTATTATTATTCCCTGACTTATCACCTGGGTTCTTTGTACAAGATTTGCAAATCTGATAGGGAAGAGTAGGGAGGGGAAGCTTTCAAGAGAAGTGAGAATGGAAACTCTTAAGAGTGGAGATTAAAATAATTTTAATGCTCCTAAGCAAATGCAACTCTTTCCCAAGGATGCCTCAGACAAAACGTTGCAAAAACACGATCCTCTCTGCTCCTGGAAAATCTGTGTCCTCTAAACAGGCACTGGCAAATTTGAAAATTCCTTTCCTGCCTTTGGAAAGTTGGGTGCACTGAACTCTGACACATGTACACACAGCTGGTATCTGGTGACTTCAGTGGGCTGTTAGAATTTCAAAGAACACGAATGTAGCTATTTAAAAAACACACTACCAAGTTTTTTAAACAATGTAACTTTTTCTTTGCAACTATTTTAGGAAAATGCCTAGATTAGCAATGGCTAATTAACTGTTTCCATGGACATTATTTTATTCTACTGTGGTGTTCTCAACAGCCTGCTCTCCCTCCAACAACCACACACATCACCAAAACAGTATCAGTGACAGCTCCATGACACTCGTCCCACAACTTGGGTGACACTACAGTTACCCTTTCCAGAATGGAATGAGGGGCCACGGGGCTTCCAGACCAGTGGACGACCCCAATCTACAGCTGCAATCTCCTTCAGTTGTGTCTGAATTTTCCTTCCTTTCTCCCCTACAAGAAGAGGATCTTCGGAGGCACCCTTGCGTCCTAATACGGCTTGACACTTAAATCCACAGGTAAAAAGAAATGCGCCGACGCATCTTTCCGAGGAGGGGTACCCCTACGTTTGCACGAACCCGGGCGCGGTGGAGGGCCTCCGCGGGTCCCGGAAGTGGGGCGCAAGCAGCGGAGGTGGGGTTCGCGCTCGCGGGGCGGGCGGGGGCACCAGGGCGCCGCGAGGTGGCGCCCCGGAAAGCCCGGAGCGCGGTGGCTCCCGCGGCGCCCGCGGCGCCCGCAGCCCCGAGCCCCGAGCCCCGAGCCCCGCTTCGCTCTTCTTACCTCGCAGCCCACGAACCAGCCGCTCGGCCCAGGCCACTCGCGGCGGCTGCCCGTCCAGGGCGAGGGGGAGGTGGCGGTGCCGCGGGTCCCCGCCGCCGGCCGGGCTGGGGCTCGGCGGGCCCGGGTCCTCTCGCCGGCGCCGCCTGCCGCTCGGGGGGCCCGAGCCGCGGAAGCCCCCCAGGCCCCGGGCGCGGCCGCCCCCGGAGCTCCCGGCCGACGAGGCGGCCGACCTGCGGCTGCCCGGGCGCCACTCCACGTCCATCTCCACCACCATGCCTCCTTCCTCGCCCTCCACCTCCTCCTCCTCCTCCTCCTCCTCGGCCTCGAAGCCGGGGTTGTCGCGGCTCCACGCCTGGCGCGAGCACGACGAGAGCGGGGGAGAGGGCGACGCCGAGGCCCCGGCCGGGGGGTCCCGCGCGGCCGCCTGCCGGAGGCGCTCCATCTCCATCTCCACCTCCAGGCCCCTCTGCCCGCGGAGGCCGCCCGCAGCGGCCAGGCCGGCGCCCCCGGCAGCGCCGCCCGCCAGCAGGCGTCCGGGGCCCGCGGCTCGGGCTGCGGGCGGCCGCTTCGGGTCCCCGGGCTGCTGCGGCTGCTGCGGCTGCACGCGGCTCGAGCTGCGCATCGCGGTCACTGGCGCCCGGCGCGCCCCCGCCCCGCGCCCCGGCCGGCGCAGCCCGCCGCAGAGGCCATGTTCTCTCCTCCTGCTCCCCGCCCCCGGCCTCCCGCAGCCCCGCCTCCCGCCGCTCCGCCTCGCCTCGCCTCCCGCGCCCGGCCCGGTGCGAGGACGCCGCCCCGCGGACCGCGCGGTCCCGAGCGGAGCGGAGCGGGGGGCGGGGGCGGGGGCGGGGGCGGGGGGCGGGCGCGCGCGCTCCACTCGGGGGAGGGGGGAGGGGAGAGGGGGAGGGGGCCCGGCCCCGGGGGCTCGCTGCAGTTCGGGGCGGTCGCCGCCTGCTCCGCTAGCCGCAGGCCCCTTCGGCCTCGATTTGCCCGAGTGCAGGGAGACACAAACCCACTTTGGGAGACGGTGGGCGCTGGAGGAACGCGGCCCGCGCTGGTTTGCGGCTGCGGCGAAGAAACCTTCGCGGGAAAACCAGGAACCCACTATTAATGCTGATGTCCTTGGCCTTTGGCGGCTCCCTAGTCCCCTCTTCTGCTTTTTTTTGGGGGGGGGGGGGGAGATGGTCTCTTTGACCTCCTTTGGTCGGCTCCTCTCTCCACCCACCGTGCACCGTGCACAGATTCCGTCCCGGACCCCGGGGCCCGCTGGTGCCCTGAGCGTGAGCCCATCCCCTGCCCTCTGGCCTCAGTCACAGTCCCTCGTCAGCCCCGGGGCCAGACCTTCGTGGTTCCCTCTCTACCGAGCCCGTGCAATGCGACGTTCTGCGATTGTCTCAGACTTGAGCCATCCCAAATTAATTTTTTTTTTATTTTTATTTTTTTTATTTATGATAGGCACACAGTGAGAGAGAGAGAGAGAGAGAGGCAGAGACACAGGCAGAGGGAGAAGCAGGCTCCATGCACCGGAGCCCGACGTGGGATTCGATCCCGGGTCTCCAGGATCGCGCCCTGGGCCAAAGGCAGGCGCCAAACCGCTGCGCCACCCAGGGATCCCCCATCCCAAATTAAATATCCACTCCCCTCCTCTTTGAAGCCTGCGTCACCTCCTCTGCAGCCAGTTGAAAGCTGACTCATGGCTGTTCTCCTTACTTCCCAAGCCATGCTTCTCCTCATCTCTCTATATTCTTCTCCTACACCTCATGCCCCTAAATCTTGTTACTTCTGCCCCACACAGCTCTCTGATCTCTGTTTCTCATCCCTCTTGTCAGTGAGTTAGCCCAGGACCCTTAGTGTGCGTTTTCTCTGATTCTTCGTTATTAACTGCAAACCTGTCCATTCCGTCTCCATTCTCCACTTCAAGGTCGGGCATGCCCAAATTGTATTCAGGACCCAAGCTGTTCCTGTCACGCTGATGCTTAGATACCTCTGGGGGCTTCCAACAGCTCAAAAGATAAAATTTAATCTCCTTAGGTAGAGTTAGTAAATTTTCTTCATCTGCCCTTGTTTTTGTTTGCTAGGGCTGCCATAAAGGAATGGCCACAGGCTGGGTGGCTTCAACAACAGAACTTTATTTTTTCTTAATTCTAGAGGTTGAAAGTCAGAGATCAAGATGTTGGCAGGAGGGGGCACCTGGGTGGCTCAGGGGTTGAGCATCTGCCTTTGGCTCAGGTCGTGATCCCAGGGTCGTGGGATCGAGTGGCACATAGGGCTCCCAGAGAAGAGCCTGCTTCTCCCTCTGCCTATGTCTCTGCCTCTCTCTTTTTTTTTTTTTTTTTTTTTTTTTTTAAAGATTTTATTTTTATTTATTCATGACAGTCACAGAGAGAGAGAGAGAGGCAGAGACACAGGCAGAGGGAGAAGCAGGCTCCATGCACCGGGAGCCCGATGTGGGACTCGATCCCGGGTCTCCAGGATCGCGCCCTGGGCCAAAGGCAGGCGCCAAACCGCTGCGCCACCCAGGGATCCCTCTGCCTCTCTCTTTGCGTGTCTCTCATGAATAAATAAATAAAATCTTAAAGAAAAAAAAAAAAAAAGGTGTTGGCAGGATTGGTTTCTCCTGAGGTCTCTTTTCTTGGCTTGCAGATGATGGCTTTCCTCTAGTGTCTCCACAGGGTGGTCCTTTGTATATGTCTGTGTGCTAGTCTCTTCTCATAAAGACACCAGTCTTTGGATTCTGGCCTATTCTAATGAGGTCACTTTAACTTAGTTACCTTAAAAAAAAACCCCTCTGTCTCCAAATATAGTCATGTTCTGAGTTGTTGGAGATTAGGACTTCAACATAGGAATTTTTGAGGGGGACACAATTCAGCCCATAACAGCTCCCAGTCTACTTTTCTAGCAGTTTCCCATCTTGTGCATCCACCCGGACAGCATCCTTTGTTGGTTCCCTCTGTACTCAAAACAGGCTGATTTTATTTAGGCAATCATGGCTACCTATTATCAGTTCTACAGTTTATCTATTTAGTTATCTGTGTCCTTTACTTGACTTTGAGTTTCTTAAAGACAGGGAGTGTTTTTCCTAATCTACTACCTGAGCCCAAATTCCACTTAGAATTCTTAATTAAACTCCCAAACATCTGTTTTCTTTATCCTGTCAATTCCTCACAAATGTATTGTCTCTTTGCCTAAAAAATAGAAACTGCCTTCCTTGGTCATTTGTTTAGGTCTCAATTTCACTATTAGGCCTCCATGTGCACATGATGAAACTTTGGCGTTTTTTTTTTTTTCTCCCCTTATTAATCTGTCTTATGTAAATTTAATTCTAAGTTCAGGTGGAAGACCTTGAAGGGTACAGGAACAGTTTTCCTTCCCTATAATACTAAATTATAGTCTCCCATCTATTGTTATTTAAGACTTGCCAATGAGATAACTCCCTGAAGTTATGTCCCAATAGTGTTTTATCTTGTATATTCTGTTAAAATAATAATGTTACTTACTCTGAATAGTAAAAGCACAGAACTTGAACCTAATAAATAGTAATCGAATTAATTCTATTATTCCTTGATATTATTGTTTTTCCATTCCGTATTCTCTTCCATACATCTCTGGACTATAGACTTGCTAAAAAAAAAAAAAAAGTAGGACTTGCAGAAAATGACAAAACAAAGAAGAAATGGGCAAAATGAGGAGTAATCAACTGTGTTCTAAATGTTGAACTGTGGAAAATCAAAACATCCCGGGGGAAACAAATATCACAAAACTGAAAATAGTATTTTGAACAGTGACTTAATAATAGTTTCACGTGGGCATCAGCTAGTCCAAGGCCCCTAGCCCCTCTGAAGAGAAAAGGTGGCATGTGAAGGTTAAAAACAGCTCTACAGGAAGAATTAAGAAACCCCAGTCTTAGCCAAAGATCTAACAGCATGACTGAAAATGATTACAACTGACTAGGTTCATGCAGTCTCCCTAACAATTCCACAGGGAATGCAAGCTCTTTAAGGGCTGGGCTTTTGGCCTGTTGCACTGATTGCAATCTTTCATAGTGTTGTGCCCGGCACATAGCAGGTACTCCAGAAGTATTTGTTGTAGAATCCTCTGTGCTAGACAGGGAGCGTCTGGCCTTAAGAAGCTCATAATCCAGTTGTGACAAAAACTGCCGCATAAGTTATTGTAATAGATGAAGATATTTGTCATAATTAAGACAGAGGAGCGTCTGGCGCCCGGGTGGCCCAGTCGGTTAAGCATCTGACTCTTGATTTCGGCTCAGGTTATGATCTCAGGGTTGTTTTTTTTTTTTTTTTTTTTTTTTCTGCAGCTTTCTCAGCTTTCAAGTTCCTATCTCTGATGATAAGGATATTTTTTTACTCCTTAGTAGAGGAAGGATACCTTTCATATGGGAAATTGATTTCCTGCTGGAGGGGGATGGAGGTGGTTCTGAATATCCTTACACCAGCTGTTTAAGTAACTTTTCTTTAAAATAATCAATATGCTTAAGTGCACTTTTTGGGGTGGCTTGCCCTTGGCCCCTATGGTATCAAGTCAGTATAAAGTCTTTCAACACAAGAAGGGTTTGAGGAGAGAAGAGAGAGACTATTCAGGCTGGCATGGGAGGGGAAGATAGGGCTAGATCATGGAAGGCCTGAGATGCATGTTAAAGAGCATAGTCTTTATAATTAATGATGTACCTTCTTTTATAGTGTCAATTATTTAAAACAAAATCTGAATCATTCTTTTTAAGACTATACCATTGTCTCCAAATGAATTGGACTGACCAAAAATGTGCCTACACATACATAATTCAGAATTAAATGTGTGCTTACCCAAAATTTTAATTACAAATCTTCACAAGTAGTGTGATTAAAAAAAAAATTCAGAGAAATATTTGTGTAACATAACATGGATCATATTTAATGCGATGCCTCCTACATCTTACATTCCAAGAATTTCAATCTTAGTTTTCATAAACCCATCACCAGCCATGCAATATGTTTCCTGCTCAAATACCTTGTCATTCTTTCTGGCTTCCTAATGTTCTTTTTTGTGCTTTTACCGTGGCATTTTTTTTCCCCTTCAGAGGGCCCTGCTTTTCCTCAAGTAGGGCTTGAAGCTGTATTTCTCTTCCCCTTCTACAGAATTCCTTCCTTTAATACTCATCTTAAAATTCTACTTCCCATAAGCAGTTTTCCCTTGTTAAAAAAATGAGATGCATAAACTCATATTTTCATTCACCCAACAGTCCTAATACCATATCCAAGATTCAATAATCTACAGAGCCTGAAATACTGTGTGGGATAGATAACATAGCTGGATGCTATTTGATTGTATTTCATCTGTGTTGTGAGTTCTTCTGAAATATGCTACACAAACCCGGTCTCTTTGTCTTAGTGCCATGGTGGATACTCAGACAAGTCGTTTAAAAGGCAACTTTAAAAACAGTACAGTCTCATTTCATACTTAGTATTCTCCACACCTCTGGCTTCTGTATTACTAGACTTGCCTGTTTGTTCCCTGTTTTGCTTTTATTTTCCCATGTGAACAGATGAAGCAGACACAAGCAGAAGGCCCTATTGGTCCTGCAGATTCCACCTTCCAAAGGAAAGCCAAAAGGACTCTCTGGCATGTGTGGTGTTGCTTAGCAACCCACCCAAACAAACATGTTTCCCTCTCAATTTTTTCCCAGTCCTTATTTATTCAAGAACATTGTAAAATAAATTTTTACCACTTGACATCTGAAATCATTAGAAAAAAATTTGGTGTTTTGGGCTTTATAAGAACTGCTAACCATACTAAAGTTTCTACTTGTTTTTATTTCTCAATTTACTGCACTAACAATGCAAGGCTAGAATTTGTGATATTCATCTTTATGTCTAGAACTTGTTTGGATGTGTCCCTGCCTCTGCGGGAGTTATCTCGACACGTGTCGTCTGGCACTCTGATTTTGATGACCTGTCCTCTGTATCTCAGTTTCCTTCTGTTAATAATGCGGCAAAATATCTACCTTACAAATTCCCACAGAATTTTTTCTAAACACATAATGAGGAGATATCAACAAACTCATCAGATACTTATAGAGTGTCCACTAGACACCAGGCACCATGTTGGATTCCAGGGAGGGCAAGGATAAGATGTAATTCCTACCTGCAAGGAGATGAAATCTTGTAAATCAAAGATACCTGGAAACATTATTACCTCATCCCCAAGATCTTTCCTACACTTCCCTAAGACTTAAAATCTTTCTAGACTCAGGCATCATCTCCTTCTGGAAACTTACTTAGTCACAATCCTGGCCCCTAGCTTGAATTTACTTGCCCTTTACCCTGTAAAATTTTATCATAAAATTACCTATTTTTAAAAAAGATTTATTTACTTATTTAAGAAAGAGGGTTTTCTTTTTTTTTTTAAGATTTTATTTATTTATTCATAGAGACAGAGAGAGAGAGAGAGAGAGGCAGAGACACAGGCAGAGGGAGAAGCAGGCATTATACAGAGAGCCTGACATGGGACTCGATCCAGGGTCTCCAGGATCACGCCCTGGGCTGCAGGCAGCGCTAAACCGCTGCACCACCGGAGCTGCCCAAGAAAGAGGGTTTTCAAGTGAATAGGGATAGGGGCAGAGGGAGAGAATCTTCAAGCAGACTCCCCAGTGAGCATGGAGCCTGATGAGGGGCTCCATTTCATGACCCATGAGAGCATAACATGAGCCAAAAGCAAGAGTTGGATGCCTAACCAACTGAGCCACCCAGGTGTCCCAACATGGATCATTTCATATTGAAAATATCTGTTAACCTAGTTGTCTTCCTGAGTAGAATGTAAGTTCTACAGAGCAGAGACTCTGGCTTCCTTAGTTTGTTGTTTAGCAGTTCAGTGGCCATCCCACTTTCTTACCAAAGCAATAGTCAGATTTTCTTGGGGAACAATACTCCCATGTTCTGAGTCCATGTGTGCCTCAGATGTGGCTGACACCACCACTAGTTCCCAAGTGATGAGCGTGGAACCCAGGCGTGGCCAACCAGAGCATCATGAACACTTGGCTCCTGTGAATGGCATTTAAGAACAGGCGTGGGATCTGGTTCTGTTCAAAGGAAATTAGGACAGAACTTTTTTTTCAAGTTGTGGAAAAGAAAAGCTTTTCTTCCTGCTAGATTTAGAGTAAAAGAATGTTAAGTCTAGACAAGCTGGCGGCCAAAACGTTGATGCTCAGGGGGAAAATAGAGCCAACAATATATAGATACATAAAAATAAGTATAATGTGAGGACTAGAAGAATACTAAAATTGATCCCGTGGTAATGTTTGAGTGGCCAACCTATTCAAGAACATTGTAAAATACATTTTTATCATTTGACATCTCCTCATTTTGTCAATCACAGATATGATGTTTATCATCTATATCTTCATCCAAGTTCAAAAGAATTTTGATCAATGCAGGGCCAAGAACAGAGTGCTTTGGAATATTGTGTGAGGTTTTTCTCTTTACTAACTCAAATTTATTCACTAATTCCATTTGGACATAGTTGTTCAAAAACTTTGAATCCAACTGTATTTTCACTAGCCTATATTTTTCTAAAAGAATATCAGAATTTTTTGCCAAATGTCTTTTGGTGCTTACAGCATTAAACTTACAGCATCCCTAGATCTACTAGACTTTACAGAATACCTGTTTAATATCCATTGAGCACAATTTAGATTAGGGTACAGAAGAAACTGTCCTTGCATGCAAGAAGCTTGTAATTAGCTTGCAAAGACAAGCTATACAACAGCTAAAGCAATTAACTGATAAGTGCCTTGTGGCACCCATCTGGAAAGGATTTTCTGTTGTTGTTTTTAAGATTCTGGAGTCTAACTCCTAGGGATTCTGATTTATTATGTCTTAGGTGGGTCTAAGGAGATGAAGAAAGCCCAGCTTCTGATGATATCATTCGAGCCCCTGAGCCAGCACTAATTGAAGGCAGATCTACCCCCGGACTTCATTAGCCCTAACATTTCCTTTCTGATTAATTTATTTTAGGTTAAGATTTCTATCCCTTGCAATTAAAATAGTACTAACAAATTTGAATAGAAGTGTACTTACAGTCTGTTAAGAGTTGTTAGTTATGTGCATAAGATGCTATGTGACCCCAAGATTGGACCCCCTTGTCTGGGCATCTAGGGTGGCTAGTTGGGCCTCCCACTCTGCAAGAATTAGGAGATTAGAGACTTTAGAGGATGCTGAACCTTACTTTGTTTTACGTAATTAAATTACACCTTTGAAATCTTTGTTAAAATATTCCAGAAGTCCTTTTTAAAATGGATTCTTAGTAATTTTTAATAGCAGTTCTTAATTTTGATAAAGTTCTACTTATGAATTTTTCTTTTATGAATTGTACATTTGGGGTCATATTTTTTAAAATCCTTGCTTCACCCAAGGTCATGAACATTTTCTTCTAGAAGTTTTATATCTTTTATGTTTAGGCATATAATCCATTTTGAGATAATTTTAGAATATGATGGGAGGTATGAATTAAGTTTGTTTTTCTTATAGATGAGTATTCAATTGTTCTAGCATCATTAGTTGAAAAGACAGTTCTTTCTCTCTTGAATCATTTTCGCAATTGACCATATATGTGTTTATTTCTGCATGTTGCCTTCTCCTTTTTGTTATGTGCTTAACCTTTTACTAATACCATCCTACTTTGGTTACAGTAGCTTCCCTCATACTGTTGCTTACCGACTAAATTTTTAAATTTGTAAATTTTAATGGTTTAAGTTTATTTAAACAGAACTTTTGAACTATGACTGTCTGGTCATAGTTCATACTTTGGCCTGACCTGTAAAAGGCTTCTCATCAGTTGATTAGAGAGAATTAGTAAGCTTTGTTGGGTTTCTGTCTGACTGTTATTTAGAAATTATTTACAAATGTCAATTTTAATATCAACATCAATTTTTTAAATTAAGCAAACAATTGTTTTTTGATCTACAAACTTTTTCAGTAGGCTTTGACTCTTTTGAAAAATAAGGTATTAACAAATATGTACTCTCTACCAATACTTTTAAAAATTAATAACTTTTACGAAATCTCTAAACTTTTATTTTCTTCTAAAATAATAAATATAAATTTCATCTTATTTTTAGACATATTCAGTGCTCATTACTAATATTTTTTAAACATAGGCTCCCCTTCTCTGAGTTCTCTTGATTCAAGCCTTTTGGGATAGATTTTTTATTCAGGTTTTTTCTTCTTTTTTTTTTTTTAAAGGAGGACTTGCTAATGCCTCATTATTCCCAGAGTCTGTGCAAAATTAAGAGTGCCTTTCTTTTCTTTCTTTCTTTCTTTCTATCTTTTTTTTTTTTTTTTTTTTTAAAGAGTGCCTTTCTGTTGTCATAAACATAAAACAAATTGGCTGGGCATAATATTCTTGGCTCCCAGGCTGCAGTGCCTCCCAGCTGAGAAGACTAAGTTGAGAATTTGGGGAGTCCAGAGTGGCCAAGGAAGCCAAGGTGCAAAGGAGGACAGTTTGTAGACAGAGTACCAGTAGGGAGAGGACTGCAGAAAAAGCTCCAGAGTTGCCCTGGAGTCTTTAGAGTGTGCATGTGAGGAATCTGCCTGAGGACAGAACTGCCTGCCTGCCAGGGAAATCTGCAGCAGTAAGAACTACCCAAAAGGAGCAAGTTTCTGATGCTCTCACAGAGCAGTAGAATTTTCTAGTTGTCAATATCCAAAGTGGAGAAACTCTGTAATATATATGGTGTTGAGTAGAATCCTCAGAAAGATAATGCTCTAGTAGTGGGACCAAATTAGCCTGCAATAAAAGCTGATCCATTGTGGGCCCCTGGGTATCTCAGTTAAGCGGCTGGCTGCCTTCAGCTCAGGTCATGATCCCAGGGTCTTGGGATCAATCCCTGCATCATGTTCTCTGGTCAGAGGGGAGTCTGCTTCTTCCACTCCCTCAGACTGCTCCCCTCCCCCTCAGGCTTTTGCTCTCACTCTTTCTCAAGTGAATAAAAAAAAAAAATCTTAGCACTGGGTGTAGTACTATATGTTGGCAAATTGAATTTAAATAAAATATATATTTCTAAAAATCTTTAAAAAGAAGCAGGTCCATTCTTTTTTTTTAAGCAGGTCCATTCTATGTAACTCCTAGTCAAATTAGCTTGTTGAGTATACCATCTATTTCCTAATTAAACCTAAGTGACCCTAGGTGATATGCTAAAATTTTTCACTACTATTATGGGGTTTTCCCGCATATTTAAATACTTTATTTTTTAAGAACAGTTTTAGGTTCACACAAAATTGAGGGAAAGGTCTCTACCTTTTTTTCCATGTGCCTCCTGCCCTCTTTCATGCATAGCTTTTCCCATTATCAAGATTTCCCACCAGAGTGGTACATTTGTTATATTTGATGAACCCACATAGATACAACATAATCATTCAGAGTCTACAGTTTATGTAGAGTCCACCCTTGGTGTTGTACCTCTGTGGGTTTGTACAAATGTGTAATGACGTATATTAACTATTATAGTAATGCTTGCCTTGTGAAGTGAGTTTAGATGTGTTCCCTTCTCTTCAATATTTTGGAAGAATTTGAGAAAGATTGGTATTAATTTTTCTTTAAGTGTTTGGTAGAATTTACCCATTAAGCCATCTGGGCTTGGGGTTTTTATGTTGGGAGATTTTTGATTATTGAGTCATTGTCCTTCCTTTGTCATTGAACTGCTCAGATTTTCTGTTTCTTCATTATTCAGTCTTGATAGGTTTCATATTTCGAAGAATTTATCCATTTCTTCTAGCTTATCCAATTCATTGGCATATAATTATTGATAATAGCCTCTTTTGATCCTTTATATTCTTGTAGTTGTAATGTCCCCTCTTTCAATTACAGTTTTATTATCTGAATCTTCTCTCTCTCTCTGTCAGTCTAACGAAAGATTCAGTGATTTTATCTTTTTAAAGAACAAGTATAGTTTTGTTATCTTTTCTATTGTCCGCCTACTTCTTTTTTTTTGTCCACCTACTTCTAATTACATTTATTTCTGCTCTAAACTTTGTTATTTCTTTTATTCTGCTAAATTTGGCTTAGTTTTTTTTTTTTAGTTTCTTGAGGTATAAAATTAGGTTGTTTATTTGAGAGCTTTCTTTTTTCTTAATCCAAGCATTTATTGTTATAAATTTCCTTCTTGGAATGCTTTTATTGGATCCTATAAGTTTTGGCATGTTGTTATTCCATTTTAAGATTCTTTCTGATTTCTTATTTAATTTCTTCTTTGTCTCATAAGTTATTAAGGACTGCATTGTTTAATTTCCATTTATTTGTTTCCAACTTTCTTTCTGTTATTGATTCCTAGTTTTATACCATCATGATTGGAAAAGATTGATATGGGTCCAGTCTTCCTAAATTTGTTGAGATTTGTATTGTGGCCTAACATACATGTATCTGGAGAATGTGCTTGAAAACAATGTATATTCTGCTGCTGTTGAAAGTAATGTTCTATAAATATGTTAGGCTCATTTGCTCTACAGTGTTATACAAGCCCACTGTTTCTTTATTGATTTTCTGTCTGATGATGTATCCATTGTTGAATGTGGGGTATTGAAGTCCCAAAAACTATTGTTTTGTTGCTGTTTATTTGTCCTTTCATTTCTGTTAATATTGGTTTTATATGTTTAAGTGCTCCAATGATGAGTAAATATCTATTTACAATAGTTATATCTTCCTGATGAATCGATAGTGATGGTAGTTCCTTTGGATAAATACCCAGAAGTGGAATTGCTGGGTCATGTGCTAGCTCTGTTTTTAATTTTTTTTTTGTTTTGTTTTTAATTTTTTGAGGAGCCTCCGTACTGTTTTCCCTAGTCATTGCAACAATTTACATTCTTACCACTAGTGTACAAGAGTTCCCTTTTCTCCATATCCTTGCCAACACTTAATATTTCTTGTCTTTTTGATGATAGCCATTCTAACAGGTATGAGGTAGTATCTCCTTGTAGTTTTGATTTTCATTCCCTTGGTAATTAGTGATACTGAGCACCTTCTCATGCACCAATGTCTATTCATTCCCATGTCCATTTTTTAATTGGATTATTTGGGGGTTTTTGCTGTTGCGTTGTGTGAATTTCCAAGTATTTAAGTCTTTTTGTGTTTTTTTAAATCAACATGTTGTAACTTTTATCATACATATTTTATACATATTTTCTTAGATTTATATCTAAATATTTCCATTTTTTTTCAGGTTTAAATGACACCATTTTAATTTTGGTTTTAACTTGTTCATTGTCAGTATATAAGAATTCAATTGATTTTGGTATGTTGATCTTGAATCCTACAATGCTATTGAATTCATTGTTTAGTTCTAGGAATGTTTTATAGGTTTCTTGGAATTTTCTACATAGAAAGTCATGTTGTCTGAAAATAGTTTTATTTTTTCTTTCCTAATTTGTGTACTCTTTACTTTTTAATTTAATTTAATTTAATTTAATTTTTTCCTTATTGCAATGACTAGAACTTCCAGTGCTATATTGAATATGAGTAGTGAAAAGGACATTTTTGCTTTGTTCCCATTCATAGAGTAGAAGCATTGAGTGGTAAACATTTATCCTTAAAAATGATATTAGCTGTAGGTTTTTCCAGATGCTCTTTATAATGTCAAGGAACTTTCCCTCTATTCCTTTTTTTAAAACATTAATGTGTATTGGATTTTGTCAAACACTTTTACTATATCATTGATATTATTACATGATTTTTTTCCTTTCAGCTTTTTGATATGGTAAAACACATTGTTTGATTTTCAAATATTGAAGAAGCTTTGCATACCAGGATTAAAACCCAATTGATCATAGTGTATTATTGTTTTTACACATTATTAATTTTGATTTGCTAACATTTTGTTGAGGATTTTTGTGCCTATATTCTTGAAAGACATTGGCCTGTAATTTTCTGTTTCATGTGTGCTGTTTTTGTCTCCTTTTGATATCAGGGTAAGCTGGGTCTCATAAAGTGAACTGGCAAGTGTTACATCCTCTTCTATTTCTGGAAGAGATAATGTATAATTAGTGTGAATTCTTCTTTGAGTGTTTGAGAAAATTCTCCAGTGAAACAATTTGAGCATAGAAATTTCTTTTTCAGGAGTTTTTCAATTACAAATTCAATTTATTTAACAGCTGTAAGAATATTCAAGTTATCAATCCCATCTTGATGGAGTTTTGGTAGTTTGTGGATTTTGAGGAGTTGCTCTTTTTCTTCTGAGATGAATTTAGGAGTGTAAATTGTTCATGGTTGTGTTAGTTTGCTAGGGCTGCTGTAATAAAATACCATAATCTTGGTGATTTAAAACAACAGAAATGTATTGTTTCACAGTTCTAGAGACAGAAGTCTGAAAATATGGTATCAGCAGGGCCTTGTTTCTGCTTGAGCCCTGTAATGGAATCCTTGCTTGTCTTTTGCTAGCTTCTGGTGTTTTGCTGGTAATCCATGGTATTCCTTGACTTGTAGCTCAAATCTCTGCCTTTGGTGTCACATGTGTTTTGTGTGTCTCCCTGTCTTCAAATTGTCTTCTTAAGACGATATCAGTTGTATTGGATTAGGAACCCACTCTACTCATTACATCTACAATGATCCAGTTTCTAAATAAGATCACATTCAGAGATATGGAAGTTAGTACTTGGATTTAAGTGTGGGAGGAGGGTGGACTCAACTAGCTCATAACAGTAGTATTTCTTTATTACTCTTTGAATGGCCGCAGAATCAAAAGATTGTCAGATTGCATCTGAAGTGAGCATCTACAGGGTTGTTAGGGGACACATAGGTGATGGGACATAGTTTAAATATTGCTTTTTTAGGTATAAAAATGTATTAATTCCTTTTCCTTGATTTTATATAAGGAATAAACCATGAAGGAATTGCTCTGAGACTTTTATTTTTTAAAATATTTTACTTATTTATTTGAGAGTGAGAGTGAGAGAGATTACAGAGGGTGAGGGAGAAGCAGACTCCCCGCTGAGCAGAGAGCCCAATGTGGGGCTTGATAACAGGACCCTGAGATTATGACCTGAGCTGGAGGCAAATGTTTAACTGACTGAGCCCCCCAGCTACCCTTCTCTGAGACTTTTGTATCAATGTATGAGATGTTATTTTAAGGACGTTATTCATTATATATTTTTCTGTTCTAATGGCTCTTTCCTCCTTCCTACCATCAATTTTTGGAACATTTTCAAACCTTGAGAAAAGTTGAAAGGATAATACATTTAGCCATATTAGTTTCTTTCCCTTTGTGTAGTGTGTTTATGTGTGTGTGTGTGTGTTTTCTGAATCATCAGAAAGTAAATTACAAAAACCATGGCATTGTCACTCCCAAATATTTCATTGTACATTTCTGAAGAATAAGGACTTCATTTCATAAATACGATTCCATGATCACAACTAAGAAAATTAACAATTCCACAATATCATCTAATATACTATGTATATTCAAATTACCATAATTGTCCCCAAAATGTGTTTATACTCTTGTTTCTTTTTCAATCCAGGTGTCAATCAAAGTTCATGTTTTGCCCTTGGTTATGCCTCTTTAGAGTTGTAATCTAGAATAGTATAACACACCTTTTTTCTAGGATTGAAAGATTTAGGAAATAAAAATACAGAATGCTTAGTTCATTTGAATGTTGGATAAACCATGAATCATCCTTTCAAATAATATATACCTAGCTTATACAAAAGATGTTTTTTTTTTAAAGATTTCATTTATTTATTCATGAGAGACACACAGAGAAAGAAGCAGAGACATAGGCAGAGGGAGAAGCAGGCTCCATGCAGGGAACCCGATGTGGGACTCGACCCCGGATCCGGAGATCATGCCTTCAGCCAAAGGCAGATGCTCAACCACTGAGCCACCCAGTGTCCCTGAAAAGATGATTTTGTTGTTCATCAGACATTCAAATTGAAAGGAGTATCTGGTATTTCATCTGGAAACTTTACTCTTTGGAAAATTTAGGCCAGTCAGATCATTGAATAACTCAATTTCTGGGCTTGTTTGTTTTCCTATGATTTGATTCTGTGAAGCATCTTTTTACAAAAATGTTTCATAGGTGATGCTGTGTGCTTCTTATTGCCTGACTTTAGGAAGCACACATCCAGCTGGCCGTCCCATTTATGAAGCTAAGTTTGATTACCAGATGAAGATGGTGACCACCAAAACTCTCCAGTTAGAAGCATCTTCTTCCTTGGAAATACTAATTTGTGAGGTGATCTTCTGGGACGAGATGAATATCTTCTCGCCAATAATCTTTTGTGCAATTATTATAACATTCATTAGTGATCATTTCCTGAGTCAATATTACACTGTGGGTTGTAAACTGATTTTCTAGTTTTATCATTCCTTCTACATTTACTATTAGCTGACTTTCATCTGTAAAGAAGACATTTCCTTCTTTTATGCTCTCTCTTATAGTATCACTATGTACTAATGAAACTAAAAAGAAAATTCAATTTGTTATAATTCATTATTGCCATTATTCTTTTTATTCTCAAATTACTCCTTTTTTGGCCAAAGGAAATCCCCTTCAAGTCTGGTTTTTGTTCCCTTGGTTATGACCCCAGTTGGTCTTTGAGGGTTTTTTTTTGCAGTCTATCATTAAAGAGATTTCCCAGGCTCATTTTTTACTCATTTTGCCCAAGAAACAAGAATCAGCTTTTTTCCCCAAAGGGCCTATGCCCCCTATCAGTTTACTGCTGTCCTGCTTTGTAAGACTGGAATTGGACCCTGTGAATACATTCTTTTGCCAGCTGGCACAATGGCAAGCTTTGTCAGTAGATGGCACTGGAGGGACACTGCAGGAAAGGAGCTTCTCCTGCTGGCTTGTGTCCTATCTTTTTGCTCCTCCTGTGGAGCAGATGCCAGGGCTGTGCAAGGACACCCAGTGTCACTCACTGTCCGGCTAGTTTTTCGAGCACCTTGGCCCGCAGTGTTTTGCTCTGCAGGAGTGGCCCGTGGTTTTCTGCTTGCCAGCCTCAGTCTCCTGGTACTCCACTGGGAAGTGTCCTGTTTGCCAATTTCAGCCCCCTAGCTACAGATCAGCTATGGCCCAGGAGAACACAGCAAACTTCTCCATCATCCCCTGGGCTATAAAGACAGTCTCTCTAATGAGGTGTGTATCTTAGTTTTGGGGAGAGGGTCCCTCTTTCAGAATTTTCCCTTATTTGGGTATTCTTAGCCCTGTGGTGTTAAGGTTCTCTTTTATTTCATCTAGTTAATGCTTTATGTTAAATTTTCCTTGTTCAAATTGCTGATGTGGGGATCCCTGGGTAGCGCAGCGGTTTGGTGCCTGCCTTTGGCCCAGGGCACGATCCTGGAGACCCGGATCGAATCCCACGTCGGGCTCCCGGCATGGAGCCTGCTTCTCCCTCTGCCTGTGTCTCTGCCTCTTTCTCTCTCTCTCTCTCTCTCTCTATGTCTATCATAAATAAATAAAAATAAATAAAAAACAAACCCCCCCCCCCCCACAAATTGCTGATGTGCTCTCGTTTTCTAATTGAACTTGAACTGGTAAAGTACAGAGAATAGTCTTTGAATGGTGACACCATTCAAAGATGCAATTTCTGAATTAACTTGGTATGTCCTTGGATTTGAGCACAGTGTTGAGAAGCTTGCCAGTAGGAAATGGGATGCTTGTATTCTATGGGAGGCAGGGGCAACACAATTGATAAAGCTATTACCTTGAATCTGATGAAGTGGCAAGTATAATGGGAGCCCATTAGTGCTGTAGCTCACTAATGATGATTTAAAGGATGGTGGTGTCTTCCTGCACCCCGATGTTTCTAGCAGCAATGTCCACAATAGCCAAACTGTGGAAGGAGCCTCGGTGTCCATCAAAGATGAATGGATAAAGAAGATGTGGTCTATGTATACAATGGAATATTCCTCAGCCATTAGAAACGACAAATACCCACCATTTGCTTTGATGTGGTGGGAACTGGAGGGTATTATGCTGAGTGAAATAAGTCAATCGGAGAAGGACAAACATTATATGGTCTCATTCATTTGGGGAATATAAAAAATAGTGAAAGGGAATAAAGGGGAAAGGAGGAAAAATGAGTGGGAAATATCAGAAAGGGAGACAACATGAGATACTCCTAACTCTGGGAAACGAACTAGGGGGGTGGTGGAAGGGGAGGTGGGCGGGGGGTGGGGGTGACTGGGTGACGGGCACTGAGGGGGGCACTTGATGGGATGAGCACTGGGTGTTATTCCATATGTTGGCAGATTGGACACCAATAAAAAATAAATTTATATAAAAAAAATAAAGGATGGTGGTGTCTTAACTTGTTTGAGCTACTGTAACAAAAATACCAAAAAGCCCTGGTGCCTTATAAACAATAGACATTTACTTCTCATGGTTCTGGAGGCTGGGTAATTCAAGATCAAGGCATGAATAGAGTTGGGTCTGGTAAGGGCATGCTTCCTGGTTCATAGATAGCCATTTTCTTATGGTACCCTCCTGTGGTGGCAGGGGTCAGGGAGCTCTCGGGGGTCTCTTTTATAAGGACACTGATGCCATTCATGAGGACTCCACTCTCATGACCTAGTCTCAATACCCTTCCCTCCCCTCAACTCTCAATACCCTCATGTTGGGGATTAGGTTTCAGCATGTGAATTTTGGAGGAACAAGAACATTTAGTTTATAACAAGTGCTATGGGATTGAGTCTTCTCACAGATAGAAAAGCTTTCCCCACACTCAAGTTATAAAGTAACTCCCTCATGTATCGGTTTAATGCTTTTATAGTTTCCTTTTAAATTCACATCTCTAGTCTGTTTGGAGATTATTCTGATGGACGGTGTGAGATACGGATCCAATTTTATCTTTTTCCAGATGAATATCCAGTCACTCAACACCATTTATTTAAAAGTCCATCTTTTCCCAAGTGATCTTGGATACCATCTAGTAATTTCTGTATGTACTTGGGTCTATTTTTGGATTTTCTATTCCCTTCCTACTCTATTTGTTTGCCAGGACCACAGTGTTTTTATTAGAGCGGCTCTATAGTCTTATTTAATACTTGTTAGGGCTAGTGCTCTCTTACTGCTTTTATTTTTCAGAATTTTCCTTCCATTATTGTATGTTTGTTTATTTATGTTTAAGATTTTATTTATTTATTCATGAGAGACACACAGAGAGAGGCAGACACACAGGCAGAGGGAGAAGCAGGCTCCATGCAGGGAGCCCGACGCGGAACTCGATCCTGGGACTTCAGGATCAGGCCCTGGGCTGAAGGGGGCGCTAAACCGCTGAGCCCCCCGGGCTGCCCCAGTATGTTTATTTTTTTTATATGCACTTTGGAATTAGCTTGCATAACTCTAGGAAAAAGTTTACCTTTTTAAAAGTTAGAATCACATTTGTATATTTCTTGGGGAGCATTGTCATCTTTATGGTGTTGAGTTGTCCTATGAGCAAATGATGTCTTTTGATTTCTTCAAGTCTTTCTTGGCTTACAGAAGTGTTTCTCACTTACTGAAGTTTTTCTAATACAGCTTTGGCACATTTCCCTAAGTATTTTATCCTTTTATGGTTTCTATATTAAATGACATTATATCTTTTACATGGTCACTGTTTGCATTTTTGTATGTATGTGTAAGGTAAATTTTATATTATGGTACCTTACAGAAATTATGATCTTTAGTACTGATTCTCTGTTTTCTAGATGTAGTATTACATGATCTACATAGAGATATAATTTCTTTCTCAAATCTTGGGCATCTAAATGCTTATGATTATCAGCTTTTCTCTCCAATACTTTGCTACAAAGTAGTGGGGCAGAGGACATACCTGCTTTGTCCTTGATCTAAATGAGAATTATTTCTCCATTAAGTAGGATGCTGGTTTTTTAGTTGAGGTATATGATATTTCATCATGTTAAGAAAGTATCTCTTAATTTTTATTTGATTTTTATGAAATTAAGAAAGGGTTTGTCAAAAGCTGTGCTACATTTTACTATGTGTTCGCAATGATTTATTTTTTCCCCCTTCTTCTATCATGATTTATTGTTGGGAGAAAATACTTTACCTCTACACTGATTTTGGGTTTGCCCATATGACTTGCTTTAAAGATTGATTGATTGATTGATTGAAGAGAGAGTGTGCAGGAGCACACAAGCAGAGGTAGCTGCAGAGGGTGAGGGAGAAGCAGGTTCCCTGCTGAGAAGGGAGTATGTGACTTGCTTTGAACAATGGAATTTGATGAACAGTAGTAGTGTGTCAAGTTCAGAGTCTGAAGCATCATGTATATTTCTGGTCACCCTTCTTATGTTTCTGCCTTTGCCATCAGAAAGACATGTCCTGGGTTGTTGCTGATCCCAAATGAAGAAGCATATGGAGCAGAACTGAATCCATCCTGCAGCCTGAAGCATACACACCCCTGCCAACCCACAGTTTGGTGAGTGAGAAAAAGAAAAATATTTGATGTTGTAAGCCACTGAGATATCAAGGGTGTTTGTTACTCACTATTTCCATCCTAGTAATAGCTCACTAACACAAAGTCCTTTTTGTCATCTGTACATATAATCATATAACATCTTTCTCCTTAGATCTAACTACATGATAAACTATAGGGATGAATTTACTAATACTGAAGCTTCATTGCTTGGGAATAACCCCCCTTGATTATAATGCACTATTTAAACTTGATTTTATTTTTTTAAAAAGATTTTATTTATTTATTCATGAGAAACACAGAGAGGAGAGAGAGAGAGGCAGAAATACAGGCAGAAGGAGAAGCAGGCTCCATGCAGGGAGCCTGATGTGGGACTCAATCCTGGGTCTCCAGGATCACACCCTGGGCTGAAGGCGGCGCTAAACCGCTGAGCCACCCGGGCTGCCTTAAACTTGATTTTAGATATAGAATCTCTATTTGCTGACATTGTATTTAGGATTGTCCCATTGCTAGTCATGAGTGAACTGCTTTATAGTTTTCTTCTGTGTGTGTGTTGGTAATCTTACCAGGTCTGGGTATCAGAATTATACTTGTTTCATAAAGATCATTTGAGAATTTTTCTTCTGTGCTAAAATTTAAATGTTATTGGGCATATCTGGTCTTTGAAATTTTGATAGAAATCCCCTGTAAAATCATTTGGATCTGGTTTTTATAGTTAGTTCCTTGATAACCTTTTCTCTTTCCTCTATGGAAATCTGTCTACTTATGCTTTCCACATATAGCAAGGTTAATTTTGATAAGTTGTGTTCTCTTAGAAAATAATCCAACTTATCTAGAATTTCCATTTTATTTGTATTTAGTTGTGTAAAGTAGTCTTTTCCAATATTTAAAAACTTACTAGTTTCATTGGTTATCTCCTTGCTTGCATCATTTGTTTTTTCTATGTTTCTTCCTTTAGTAAGTTAGAGTTAATGGTTTATCTATTTTGTTGTTTTTACAAAAAACCAGCATTTTGATTAGTTTCTACTATTTTTTTGTTCACTATCTCATTACTTTTGCTTTTAAATTTATTATTTTCTTCCTTCTGGTTTCTTTTGCTTAACTTTGTTGTTCCTTTCTTTTTTTTTTTTTTAAGATTTTATTTATTTATTCATGAAAGACACACAGAGAGAGACACAGGCAGAGGGAGAAGCAAGCTCCATGCAAGGAGCCCGATGTGGGACTAGATCCAGGGTCTCCAGGATCACACCTCAGGCTGCAGGCGGCGCTAACCCGCTGCACCACCAGGGCTGCCCTCCTTTCATTTTTTAATATGTTTGTTGCTGCAAAAATTTAAGGCTGTGGCTTTAGTGTGATCACTGATTTAACCATATTCTGTTAATTTTGTGTTTTCATTATGATTTGTCTTTAGAAATTCTGCTCCTTAATTTTTCTCCCTTTGTCCTAAAAGTTTTTTGATAGAGAATTTTAAGATTTCCAAATGGAATTTCTAGTTTTAGAAAGAGCAGAGGAGCAAGACATGGAAGTAAAGATACTTGTTCCACTTCAGGCTTTCAGAACTTCTAGTTTTAAATGAAATTTAAAAATCTCGGTTATTACCTGGAACTGCATTTAAAAATTTATTACAATACAAGGGGACTGTTTATTATCTATGAGTGATCAAAATAGCTATGGAAAAAAAAATCACTATGGAACCTATAGGTTTTCATCCAAGGGCAAGAAAGCAATAAATTTACTGAGCAAATTAATGGTGAGTGATGAGAAACAATAAAATTGATTTGTGATTGCAGCTAGGCTTTCATTAGCTTTTATATCAGCTTTGTGAGAATTAGAAAAAAGGTGTTCCACTGGGTGAAAGAGTCCTGCATACTTGGAGGATTTCTGGCTGAGTATCAACTTAAACTTGAATTAAGGAATTCTAAAGTTCCTTAATTAGGAACTTTAGCTCAGCCAGAACCGATATGGTTGATCCAGCAGACCCTGTATTGCTCTCTTCTAAGTTTAGCAGGTTCATTAAAGTAGTTACACTTATTAACTGCTGGGCAACTGTGGGAACTCAAATAAGAAAAGCAGCTGATTGCTCTCACCACAAAAAAGAAATGATGCTTATGTGATAGGATCGAGAAGGTGACAATATAGAGGTGTTAAACTAATGCTATGGTGATCATTTTGCAGCATATGAATGTATCAGATCATCATGTGGTATGCCTTAAACTCACACAATGTTATATGTCATTTATATCTCAATAAAGCTCCAGAAAAAAAACAAAAGCAGCCAATACCACCAAACTCATTATGTTTGAGATATAAGATTTATTCACACACACACAAAAATAATCACAACCAAATATACACTAATTTAAAAAAACAAGATTATAGTGACATAAAGTTAATTTTATGTTTTCTTTTATAAGTGTGTAAAAGTATTCTATGCTTCTACATAAATTTCTATTCATAAAAGAATAGCAAATATTAAAATGCAGTGATAGCTTGCATTTCTTATATGGAAAGAACACAGACCAAACCCTGAAGCTTTTAGTTTACAATGGTGTTACCATTAAGCCACACACTAAACTAATGATCAAAAATAGTATCTATTTCCAGATCCATATACATATACATTCACCAACTAAGCTGAGAAATAAGCATTTTGTATTCTCTCCATCCTGCTATAATTTTTGTTTGTTTGTTTTGCTAAAAGCAGAGTAATAAATTGCATTTTCTCCTGTTAATTGATCTCAGAAGATGCACTATCTAATTCATGAGAAACGTGAAATTTCAGGTGTTTATCTTCTTCCTCACTCTTGGAGTCTACAATTAACTCCTTCTCATGGCTTTGACTTAATTGGCTGACAAGTTCACTGCTGACTTCAGAATTTTCCTGGCTACCAATCTCATGGGAATGCATATTGCTCTCATCACTTGCTCTCAGCTTATACTCTTGGGAGTGCTTGCGGTCCTTGGTTTCCATACTGTGGTCATCAAGCTGACTTGTTTCCTGACTGTCTTTTGCATGGCTGTCCCTGTCAGAGGTGCCTCTCACTGTCCGGGAAAGAAGGACGGCATTGAAGTCATCTTCCATACTCGCACTTTTCACAAGTGATGTGAAGTCCTCCTCTGTAGAATCAGGATACTGAATGACGGAACAAATGAAAGAAGAATTAAACGAATAGCCAGGGATGGGAACATTGTAATTCTGCTTTCTAACTTTTAGCCAATTTATACTGGAAATGGTCTAAATTTGACTGAACCAAAAAACAGGACAAGCACATTACTTTATATTTTACCAGGGTTTTCACATATTCATCTCCTTTAGTTTAATAGGTATATCAGTTATGCATATGATAAAGACTATAAGTAGATCTCATTATCTCTGTTTTAAATAAAGAGAAAGAGAATTGAAAGTTAAAAAGTAAATGAATAGTAAATGTCAAGTCTATGTGTCAAATCCAGATCCTTAGACCATAGATGCAGTGTAATTTGCAACTCTACAATTCATTGTAAATATTTAACTTCAAAACATGACTGTTATATTGTGAAAATAATTGCTGTTTTCCAAAGTTTTTTCTTTCATCTAAAAAAATAAATAGAATAAATGCTTTACAGCCAGGATTTGGAAAAAGAGCATTATGGCTGAGAGATGAAATTAGAGAAAAATTGCATGGACTTAAAATAGCCAAGTTGAAAAAAGTTTTTGTGTTCAGTAGTCATAAATTAGGAGTTGCCTAGGTGGCTCAATTGGTTGAGCACTGGACTCTTGATTTTGACTCAAGTCATGAGCTCAGGGGTGTAAGATTGAGCCCTGCACTGGGCTCTGTGCTCAACGTGGAGTCTGCATGTCCCTCTTCCTCCCCCTCTAGCACTCCCCTACCAACTTTTCTCTCTAAAATAAATAAATAAATAAGTAAATAAATAAATAAATAAATAAAATATTAAAAAATAGTCATAAACAAATAATATCTACTGAATGAATGAATGTGAATATGCACACTCTGGTTTCCTAGAATTGGACTCTAATCATAAACATCTGATGTATCTGTTTACCTGGACTTCGTATTTGTGGGACTTCTTAGATTTGGACCTCAGTCCATAAGCCACACTATCACCTCGGCCATCATATGAGCCTCTTGTGGGGACAGCTGGAGTGAATAATTGGGTTGCTGGAATGTCAGTGGGAAAATCAGTGACCAGTTCATCGGATTCATCAGACTCGTTGGAGTCGTCATCTAAGTCATTCGAGTCAACGGAGTCCTGGCTATCCACATCGTCTCCATCATCTTCATCTACATCGTCATGGCTTTCATTGGACTTACTTGAGAAGGTCTAAAAATCATGGCCAGAAAAATTGGGGTAAGGGTTTTTATTTTCTCTTAGTCTTTACAGTACATTAGTCTTTCAGACTAATTTGGTTTTAGAATCTTTGCATTCACAGCAATGTATTCAGTGGCTTCTAGGAGCAAAGCAATTTCCTTTTTAATACCAAGATAAATGGAATCATAATTTGAGGTATTTTTCTTGCTTCTCCATAAATAATTATTTTCAAGCCATATATGGGAGTATAATATTTCTATCAATAACATTCCATTTCCTTGTTCATATTAGACATTATTCAATTTACCAATTCAGTGATGAAATAAATAGATACATAATTGTGAGATTACTTTTGAGTTGAAATGAAAATTCTCAGAAGATTGGAGCATCCATATATTAATGCATGCATCAAAACTTAAGACTACCCCCTTATTGGTATGGAGAAGCAAAAGGTGAATCCGTTATGCTTGTGTTTAAGCTGCAACTCAAATCTGTCCCCCAAATTAACCACTTACTGTCTATTAAACTTCTGACTAGCAATATATTGGGTTATTTTTTTTAATATATTGGGTTATTTATCTAACTTTCCTAATTAGAATTCTTAGCATATTCAAAAGATCTTAAGGAAAACAAATTTAACTAACCTCTTTGTTTAGCAAATATAACAATAGTCCAAGAAAAAGAATAGTTATTACATAAACCATAATGTTAGGAACAAAGATGCTCCTAGAGACAAAATCTTGGCTTTCGTAGGCATTATTAGATGTTTATCAGATATTAGATGAGACATTTACAAAATATCTTAAATAAAATGTTAAGAGGCTTAGTATTTCAAATAACAGACATTAGTAAACATTTCCTGCCACACTAAGCTTATCTGAAGAAACCTGGTATTTCTGACATTTAGTAAATACATGTTCTCTTTATGAGCAAGTTTTAGACTGGCAATTTACTGCAAAATCTACCAATAGAATATTATCAGAATTGAGCCCAGGCAATATCATTAGGAGAAAGAGTGGCTTCTTTCATCTCTCCAAGGCATGGTTGGCTTCTGATTCAAGATGAGAACTTACTTTTTGTTTGAAGTCATCAGTTTCCTCAGTCAGCACAGCATTCTGAAGAAGAAGAGATACATATAAGTTTACATAAAACATGTCTCATATTTTATTTTTTATTTTTTAATTTATTTATGATAGTCACACACAGAGAGAGAGAGAGAGGCAGAGACATAGGCAGAGGGAGAAGCAGGCTCCATGCACCGGGAGCCCGATGTGGGATTCGATCCTGGGTCTCCAGGATCGCGCCCTGGGCCAAAGGCAGGCGCCAAACCGCTGCGCCACCCAGGGATCCCCATGTCTCATATTTTAATTTAAAAGCTAGCCTTTTCTATCCAAAACAGGTCTTATTTTTCAGCCTCATAAATGAGTGGCTTAAAGTGTGAAAAAAGCCAACATAACCAGATCAATTGCTGTCCTAAGCTCACATTTACCAACAGGCAGGAAGGATCCATTTAACTGGCCTCAATGGCCTGCATGATGGCTACTTTTTGTTGTTCTCTAATTGTGAGAAATTTAATTCTTAAAATCAGTTAAAATTAAAAATACCTGTAGTGCTAGGAAAGTCTGCTTCTGAGATGGGTCAGGCTTTAGCCATGTAGCTACAGCACCTGGGTATTTGTTGTAAAGCTACAAAAAATGTTGCATATTTGTCATTATTAAAAAAAGAAACATAAGGATCTCTAAATGATAAGCTGAAAAAGCAACTATACTTCACTGATCTTGATGGATAGGCATAATATGCCTGTATACGGTCAACCAGAGCCTTAGATACCTCTTTTATCATTTATTTTTTTCTTGCAGATTCATTTAATATACTTACTTGGCACTTAAGCCAGGCATCCTTTCAAAGTAATTTACAAATATTTATTCATTTAATCCTCTTAACCTCTTGTGAGATAAGTATCATTATTATTCCCATTTTACAGATCAGAAGAAACTCAGCTACAATGAAGTTAAGTGGTAGTAAGTGGCAGAGCCAGGGTTCAAATCCAAGGAACCTGGCTCTCTGTACCAATTCATTCTGTCCATACTGAGTATTGTGCATTCCTATTTTATGCTTGCTAGCTGAAATTTCCCCTCGAATAAAACATATCTAAAGCAGAGATCCCCTTAGTTAGTGGTGATCTTCATTGTTTCCATTCTATGGAATAAGGGGAAACTCTAAAGCTTTGCTGTCTGATCCTGTACCCATCAGCCATATAACATGTGGTTATTTAATTTAATTAAAATTAAATTTAAAAAATCAGTTCCTTAGTTGTACTAGCTACATTTTGAGTGTTCAATAGCCACAGTGGCTAGCAGCTCTGAGTGGACAGTGCAGAAATATAACATTAATATCACTGCACTGAAGTTCTATTGCTCCAAGATGCCAGAGACATGAATGGAATGGTCTTTCCTTTAGCCAAATCATTATTGGGAAAATGATTATTCTAGTGCAGAGGAATGGAAATTGCCCTGAATAAGTGTCATCTGATGGGCTGTATCACCCAGAGCCAATCCCTTCACATTCCTGTCATTTGAGAATGAGAGCCCTGGCGGTTCCACAGGGTCCCTTTCACAGCCAGCCACCGAGAGGGGGAGGAGCAGAGAGGCAACCAGTCAGTAGTACTTGGGGTTTCCCCAGGGCTGGCTCCAACCAGAACAGCTTTATATTGGGCTTCTCTGAAAGCTTTTGCTGAAAGAAGGGGTTCCTTGCCTAAAAAAAGATGTGAAGCTACTTGTCTGGATGAGTTCCAAGTTTCTCTCCTTTTGTTTTCTTTAAAAAAATATAAAGATTATATGTAAATATGTCATAATTTATATATATTAAATATATATATATTTCCACTGCTACTTGTAGTATGGTCTCAGAGAGAAGGCACTTATAAGTTAAATTTATGATTTAAAACAAGGTAATATGAAGACAATATAGATGAACAAAACAGATTAAAACCCCCTAATAGTCATAATACAGATAACCAATTCATCTTCAGAGGTATCTCTTTGTAACTTTCCCATATTTCTTACTAGCTCTAGATTTCTAGGATTCTGGAAGGTTGATCTCTTCACTTCTCTCCTAAATATAATTTAATAATTTATACTGTCATAGCTTTATGGGCCATATTTATTCTATGTAAAAGGCATCAATTCTTGCCTCAGATAGTGTGACCTCTATTTTTTTTGGAAATGTTAATTTTTCTGGCTTATCAATGTGCTTCCGTATTTGTTTTCTCAAATCAATTAGAAGACAGACATGCCTATACACACCTACTTGCACACCTAGACACTTGCAGCAAAACATCTCCTAATGTCTTCATTAAGCAATCTACTTTCAGTGACCCCAGAGAACACTACACAGGCCTTTATTCTGTTCATCTGGGATTGAACTCTGTGTATCTTTTAGCCTAAGCTCCTCAGGACAATGCCCATTTGTTGTTTGGCTGGCACAATTTTACCTATTTTGGAGGAGCATGTACATCTATGGTGCTGGTCAAAGAGTTATAATAAAGGGTTTTATTTGGTCTTATGCTTGGTTAGAAAATTGTTATCTAAAGTCAGCTGACAAGCATAATAGATCCAAACAGCATAAAAACCTTTCTTTTTTAATGGGTTTCTTAGCAAATATCTTAGTAGATATTATGAATATTGTGGCCATACAAACTATCCAGTATGTGAGACAAATTTTAAACTTAAAAAAGCGGAGGATCCCTGGGTGGCTCAGTGGTTTAGTGCCTGCCTTTGGCCCAGGGTGTGATCTTGGAGACCCGGGATCGAGTCCCATGTCAGGCTCCCTGCATGGAGCCTGTTTCTCCCTCTGCCTGTGTCTCTGCCTCTCTCTCTCTCTGTGCCTCTCATGAATAAATAAATAAAATATTAAAAAAAATAAACTTAAAAAAGCATGGATGGAATTTTCTATGTCTAGTACAGTATGTTGACTCATGGAAAGAAAAATTCACTTGACTTCCTAGAATTCATTTTATATAAATGACAATGGCCTAGAGCATTATTTTATTATATAAAAGAACTAGTTTGGTGTTAAGAGCATATATTTACTAAAAACTACACAGATCTTCCTCAATTTCCAATGGGGTTATGTCCTAATAAACCCATTGCAAGTTGAAAATATGGTGGGTCAAAAATGCATTTAGTACACCTAACCTACTGGGCATCATAGCACAGCTTAGCCTACCTTAAACATGCTCAGAATGTATACATTAGTTTGCGTTGGGCAAAAGCATCTAACACAAAGCCTATTTTATAACAAATCATCGAATATCTCATTTAATTTATTGAATACTGTACTGAAAGTGAAAAATGGAATGGTTGTATGCATACAGAATAGTTGGAAGCATATTGGTGTTTACTCTTGTGATCCCGTGGCTTGGCTGGATGCTGCAACTCACTGTCACTGCCCAGTATTACAAGAGAATATTGTACCATACATCACCAGGCCCGGAAAAGTTCAAAATTCAAAATTTGAAGTATGATTTCTACTAGCATATGGCTTTCCTACCATCGTAAAGTTGAAAAACTGTAAATGGAAGCACTATAAGTTGGGGACCATCTGTAAGTGTACTTAGCAGGCCTAGATTGAAAGCAGCAGTCAGTAAATACTTATCAATCAACAGCAAGACTATGAAGATAAGTAAAATGGCAACAAATATGTTTGTAGTACCTCTTGTACAGCTGCATATAATTTAATTACATGATAAACCGAAAAGATGCTTACCTGCTTTTCCTCAGAGCTCCCAGAATCAGCGTGCTTAATCTTTGAAATAGAAAAAATGAACAAAGAACAATGTGAATGTGTTCCTAGCACAGGGGAGCACACAATTCATTTATTTTGAGAAATTTCCTTTAAGATGCAGCTGTACTCACCGGAATGGCGTAGGCAATGCCTAAGAGGCAAAAGCAAATCACTGCAATCCTCATGGTGAGTTTTCCTGCAAAATATTTTATAAGGAATATTCGGTTTCTTTGTAGGGTAAAACAGTCATACTTCTTTATGCTACCACATCACAAAATCATTACTAATAAAATATATTTTCTGTAGAATACTTTCTGCCTTTTGGAGAAAACTCTTGTTTCAAACACTATGCTCTTTTGAGTTAATATTTGTAATGCCACCTCTTTATCTCTCACTATTAGGCAAGGGAGAGCGGAATCTCCCAAGTCTATATTCAACTTTAAAATTTAGAATTCCAGGAATTATATCATTACTCCCTGATAGCTCCAGCTATCTCAACCTAAAAACAGATCATTAGTAATTTAACTAAAATAATAAGCTAGTGTTGGAATCTTTATTTCTCAGAGAAGAAAAACACAAAGGGGAAGAAAGAAAATAGAACTATAGAAAGAAACTTGCTTTCTCCATCTTTCCAGCGTGCATTTTAAGTGTGATTTATAACTGAAATTATTAAGAAGGTACCACTTAGATAAAATGAGGCTGTCTCAAAACTCAGTTATTTAAGAAAGGCATTCTAGAAATTTGAAACAGAAACCAAAACATAGAAAATAGTCAACAGCTTTTCTATTCATGATAATAAGTCTAAATAGTGTCATACAGTTATTTTGGTGAAAAATCTAACAGCTAAATACAGAAGTAAATTATTCAGAAGGTTTTTCTTTTCTCTTGAAAATAGGTTGGATACATTAAATCATTAAAACATAGCATTATTATTAGCTTACATTACCACTAAAGATTTTTATCCCTTTAAATGCTTCCACAGCCATCTACCCATTTAAATTAATGTATATAGTTATTTGAAAGGGGCATAGAATTTTTCATTTTTTTTCCTTCTGATTGGAAGAAATAATTTCAGTTCTTTTGAGGACTCAAAAGTATTTTTGAGTCCTATAAATGACTGGCTTTTAAAATAACCAGTTACCTTTCCTCCAGGAAATCTGTAACGTATCCCCATGCTCATTTAAAAGCCTAGAACAATTCAAGTCTGCTTAACAGCTTTACAGTTCAATTCCTTTCCTCACGACTTGCCCTTGCCCCTGAAATGAAGCTGAATACACGGGATAGTGAACTGCGGGCTTACCTTGCTCTGTGGCTGGCTGAGAAGAGAGCCCAGTCTTGGACGATGCTGCACTTCTCTCCTTCTCTTGCTGCTGACAACCAGGACCTCCCAGAATTTAAATGCTGCTCCAGACATTCTCCACCAACACAGGGAGGCGGAGAAATGTGTCATGAGGTTTTTTTGCCACTGCCCAACCCACTTGCTCCCACACTTCCCCTTCTGGTTTTTGTGGTTAAAAAACAAAGAAGCAAACACACAAACTATAGTTAAAACATTACTTGTGTACGATATCATTAACTAGCTTTTTCATTTATGGGGTTGGCATTTAGCATGGTGGAAGGGCATCTAGGGGTCCTACAAAAAAGTGGGGAGGAATGACTAGTTCTTTGAAACAGTCTATAATTTCTGAGCTAGAAGAAAAAAATATTAATATTAAATTAGTCTTAAATAAAATGGAATAGACTTTTGTTTCTTTCAGGTTAAATAGCAGATTAAGGTCATATATGCAACCAAATTTGCCTCACAGATATACTTGTTTAACAGGTGCGAGGCTATCTCTCCTTCAGGTGTATGAAGAGTTCAGAGAGGCCCCCTCCATCCTTCACTACTCAAGCTTGGTATTGTGATTTCAAGTATATAGCAGCTTGTCATTTAGACAAATGACATTACTAACACTAAATTCCATGTTCATGCCCATGTTCAAGTTGGATTTACGATGACCCTTCAAGGACATGAATTTTTGTTGTGCTGTTTGAATTGTTTGGAGGTGGTGAATCAGATAATTTGCTATACAAAATAGAAGAATGGTAATTTACTGTATATACTGCAGAAGTAAAGTAGTTTCTGACTGGGAGCAGTGTTACTGCTTGAGAAGGCTGCTTCTGGGGCCAGAGTGTGGCTTTGAGTCCTACACTGCCACCATTAGCTGTTTGACCTTGGGCAAGTCACTTAGCCTACCTATATTTGTTTCCTCATCTGTCAAATACACACGCTATTATCTAGCTCATGAGGATTGTGAGAAGTTTGAATGAATTAGTATGTGCAAAACTAACACTTGGCACATATTATATGCATATTTGAAGCACTGTGTGTGTTAACTATTCCTGAAAGTTTTGGAGAAGCAAGTAGTCATCATTTGTAATATCTTTAAGTGGAATAGGTTATTAGAATGAGGTTAGATGTATGATCTTTAAACTGTGTACATCAATAAGGTAGTTTTCATATCACTATAGGAATAGATTGCTCTATGAATCATTTTTTTTCCAGTTTTTCTCCCACGATATATAAAGGTTTTACTTAATAAATAAAATAAAATTAAAAACATTTTTCCATATTAAAAAAAACTTTACTGGGTATTTAAAAGGTATTTAAATAAAAAAATTACAGGTGACTTTGAATATCAGAACAGAAATTAGAGGTAGCATAGCTCTGATTCCATTTTAAATATTTAATATTGTTTTGAGATTACTTAATTTTCATCTACTTTTCTCAGTTGTGAGAAATGAGGGTTGCAACTATTCATTTACCTCACACTTCCATTGTAAGAATTGTGTGCGAAGTGAGATTAAAGATAAATGGTCCTATTTATTATTAGTTCTGTCTAATGTGTCAGCTACTATTTACTGATTGCTGTTCTTAATAAAAATATGAATTACATAATTTCTTGCAATCTTATTAGTATAACTATATTCCAGTTTTGTGGACATTTGGTGGTGGGGTGAGTTTATCTATTTTGGATGCATTCCAAATGAATTGATATTATTGATTTGTGGGCTCTAATCGCACATTTTACAATCCAGGTGCCAGCTAACTTGATGAAACATAAAGCATCAGGTTATAAAGTTTCAGAACATATTTCTTAGTTCTGCTTTTAAAAATTGTTTTTTCCCTTTAAACGTATTACCCACATAAATTTGTCATGTTGTCAATTTAGTAGGGGGAAGTTCACAAATTCTAAAAACAACAAGATTTCCACAGGACTCACTACGGTTTACTCTGTGCCCACAGGAATGATTTAATACAAACTTAGAGTGTTATAGGAATAGATTTTGCTGGAGCCTAGCCATGTCCAGATGAACCAGATGACCTACCACAGGACTCTTCCGGTTCTAGCTCCAAAGTGCCACACGATGGCAGCGTTTCTGAAAGGGATTTCAGACCACAAATCTGGTTTTGTTTTCTCCTTCCGGCAGGATAGGACATTTCGCATATTTAATGACAGAACTGTAAAACAGCTGTGGGGCCTTCCATTTCTCGGAAAGCCAGGTGAGAAAATAGCTCCCAATAATGCTACACAGAACATTCCTGTTCTGCTCTGTCATTGCTTTCAGCAGTCCCAGGTAGACATGCTGTCTCCTTCCCCACTTCCCACACTTGCTCAAAAGGTTACTGATTCCGAGATCTCACTCAGAGAAAAGACTTGTGAATTCACAGGTAAAGAATGTGTCTGGGATGCTTCAGAGATGAAAAGATAGTGATTTGTTAGGGAGGCAGTTCTGGAAAGGATGAAATGGATAGTATGTCATTCTGACTTTTGAAGAGATTCATTCTTCTTGCCTTTTTTTTGTTTTTTTAAGATTTTATTTATTTATTCATGAGAGACACAGAGGGAGAGAGAGAGGCAGAGACACAGGCAGAGGGAGAAGCAGGCTCCATGCAGGGAGCCCAACGCAGGACTCGATTCCGGGACTCCAGGGTCATGCCCTGGGCTGAAGGCAGGTGTTCAACCACTGAGGCACCCAGGGATCCCCTTTTTTCTTCTTGCTTTTTGTTATCAGATATGCTGCTTATTTTTCCCAAAAAAGATTTTTTAACTGTCAGAATTAATGTGTTAAATGATTTAGGTCAGTCTTGATCTTGTTTAGGCTAATGCTTGGTTTTTAGAATCAAAATGCCAAATTGACCAAATTCTTTGCAAATCTCGTATGTGGAAAGAAAAAAGTTTAATTGTTAAACTGGAATGTGAAGAGTGATTTATGATTATAAAATATAGACACTGGGGCAGCCCAGGTGGCTCAGCAGTTTAGTGCCCCCTTCAGCCCAGGGCGTGATCCTGGAGACCTCGGATTGAGTCCCATGTCGGGCTCCCTGCATGGAGCCTGCTTCTCCCTCTGTGTCTCTGCCCCTCTCCCTCTCTGTGTCTCTCGTGAATAAATATATACAATCTTTAAAAAATATATATAGACACTGTAAGAGGACATATGGGAACATATAAAGAACATTGTATTTTTTTCTTAAACGACATGAAAATGCTCATATAATGGAAAAATTTAAGTGTCCAAATGTCACTGTTTTGTGGAGTTTTTTTAATACTGACTTCCAGTTTATTTGGATATTTCTATCTTCTTAGTAAGATATAATCAACTATTTAAATTTTTTCAGCTCTGCAAATAATTATTTTTCTCTCTGAATCAACGTTCAAATAAAAATCTGATATCTTTGTAGCATCACTAATCTGCCATAGTGAAGTTAGGAACTGTAGCTAAACAGAAGCCTACTACAATACTCATTTAGCCTAAGGAAGAGGGGCATTACTTATTAAAGGAAAGGAGACAAGGGTGGGAAATAAGAGGGTACTATTTTTAAGGACAGACATGAAATTGGGACATTTCAGAAATTGTGAAAACAAACACCATAAAACTTTTATCCTATTGCTCAATAACTTAAATAATGAAATTCAGCTCCTGAAAAAATGATCTTACTACTGGCAAACATTAGTTTCACTTAAGACAACAGAAAAAAATTCATTTTAGACACATAGAATTGTTATAGAGTAAGTAAATATTCAATAAATTGTTAGTGATTAACCACTCAACTCTCCATCCTTAAGAAATTCTGAGCACATAGTTTGTGCTTATCAGTTCAGTGTACTAGGCTCGAATTCATAGTGTATCATATATTGATACCTAATATCTGCTGGTACTCAAGAACTGCATAGTGTTTTTCTATTAAAGTATTATTACCAACTCTGAGGGCATTCCAATACTCTTTAAGTGATAGATTCTTTAAAGTGGACTTAAATTATTAATTTTTTTTTCTGAAGAGGACACCATTCTTACCTTCATGGAGCCTCAGGGAGACTTTTATTCATGAAAATCAACTAAGAAATTTGGAACTGTGTAGCCAAGGAGAATAAGAGGGTCCAGTTATGTATTAAATTCAGTGGGACTATGGACAGGGAAAAGCATATGGCAGAGACCCTGTGTCTACACTGGAGTAGGGTGGGTATTTGGAGATTGGGCTCAAACAGGAAGTCTTTCTTTCCGTTCAACATAGTGGAAATCACAGCAGCATAGAAGCCTGTACCTGCAGCAACATGGTGAACAATACAGAAGCTTGTCATCAGACAAGACCCAAAGGCAGCAGGGGTGGGGTGGGGGGTGAGGCATCTGTACAAAGCTGCAGAAATGTACAAATAGAAAGTCTAGAAGTGCAGGCCTGTGTTAGTACAGAAAAGGCATTGTGTCACAATAAACAACCAGTGATCAGCATTCTGCAGAATGTATTCAAGGGGAGAAAAGCATTCTTCAAAACTGGTTTATGAGAATTCTTATTTAAAATCTGATGTTTGAGTAATTTTTCGTAGAAAATCCATTATAGGGTGAATATGAAAAAATGACCATTTTAATATAGTACAGAAGATGAAAATCTGAAGAAAGATGACAAAAACTGGACAACAGAAGAAGCAACTGAATCAGTTACTTTTCTAGCCATACTTGGCTAAGATGTTCTTGCTTTATTCTTCTTGCCAGTTCCTATTAAGGAAGAACTACCTTAATGTCTTTATTTCATGACATAACATTTATGTTTTTAAAAATATAATTTAAAATAATTAGTAATTATTTTACTTTAATAATTTAATGTTTGAATTTTTTAATAAAATGAAAGTCCATGATATGCTCATCTCTTCGTGTATGTGTGAACAAATATTAATGCAGTGAATGAAAAAAATGAACTCTATTGCAAAATGTATAGAATTCTTATGTAAGTTGAGTCATTCTTGATTATTTTCTGATGCTTTTTAAAGTACCAAATTGAATATCTCCTCTAGGTCCTAGTAGAAGTCACTATCAGGCAGAATGGATTAGAATATTAGGCAAGATTCCTGTGTTCAAAGAGGGCTGGCCAGCTGAATGCTATTTTTTACAGAATGTGAGGTCCTCTGAGGTCTGGCATTCTCCTGTCTCTACGGCCATATCTTTCACTGACTCCCTGTTTTATACTGTTCATGCAACAGCACACAGAGCCAACTGGAGCTCCCCAGAGTGCCTAGAATATCCCTCCAGTCCCATCCACACCTGCCTGTGAAACATTTTCATGTGAAATATTTTCTTTCCAGACTTAATTCACATTAAGCATCAAGACATCCTCTATAAAGCTTTTTTTTTTTTTTTACCTAAACAGAAGTAGCCACTTCCTCTTTTGTATCCCTAATGCACCCTGCCCATAATCTAGCACACCTATGATACTTTATAGCTGTTACATGCTTGTCTCCTTACACTAACAAGTCAATTCTTCCAGGAGGGACTTGGTCTTAATCATGGATCCACCATTTCCTGTTAGCAGCTTAGTAAATGTTTGAGGAACAACTGAGTTAGGGGCATACCTTTAATAGTACTTAATTCCATGGAAGCTGCATATCACATTCGCGTTTAGCATCCGCTCCAGGGAGCAAGAACAACTAACTGCTGGGTTCTCAGAGTAATTTGAACAGTATCTGCAGTTTGGCTTTGCACAGTTTCAGTTACCCACCAACAACTGCATCTGAAAGCAGATAATCCTTTTTTTGATGAGTAGTCAGAAGGTCAATAGTAGCCTAACTTTATGTTATAATGCTACGTCATTCCCCTCACTTCATCACACAGGCATTTTATCATCTCACATCATCACAAGAAGGGTGAGTACAGTACAAGATACTTGGAGAAACCAATTCACGTAGCTCTCATATCAGTATTTGTTATAATTGTTCTATTTTATTGTTATTGTCATTACTTTCCTATAGTGCCTAATTTCTAAATTAAACCATGTCATAGGTCTGTAAATATAGGAATAAAATAGCATGTCTGTAGGGTTCAGTACTATCTGCAGTTTGAGGCATCCACTGGGGGTCTTGGAATGTATTCCTTCAGATAAAGGAAGGACTGTATACACATTTTAAAAATGCCATTGCAGAATCTGAAGAGCCAGGATCTTTCCCCCTTATCTATAGGGTTCTGGCAAGCCCTTTGGCTTGTCTGGGTCTCATGTTTCTTAATAGAGTTAATCTGGATTATTTTTAAGGGCAACTTTGGCTCTAAAATTCTGTGATTTTAAAATCCATGAGGAGTAAAATTCTGACATTGCAACAGGAAGGGCAAACGAGTTGTAGAAATAGAGTTGGCTTTGAGATTATAAGAGAAGTTCAGATTAAAAGCCAGAAAGAGAAGATTTTGACACAAAGATTCTCTAATAGACTGGCAGTCAGGTGAGAATTGAAGAGTCTTTGAGACTCTTTAATGTAGTAATGATAGTTTAATGTAAACTATCATGTGTTTTTTTGCTATATTTTAAATCATAGATAAATAATTATTATATTAGTGAAAATATAATTTTTTTAAAGAGGCCAACCACTTTCAACATATAACTCTAATGAGTCAATCTTTAGGGTTCTAAGAGTTTTTTATCCTTACCTCCCCGAATATGAGTTTTCTAGGGGTGTTTTCTTAACGTGGGTCACATGAATTTCTTTTAGATTCTGTTATACCAAGAGTGGGAGATTGAAGAGAAAGTGACTGAAGAGGTTGGCTTGTTTCTTTCCCAGAAAATGTTGCCTGTGGTTTTAGGGGGCAATTTTGTTGCCAAAAAGATGGAGAATATCAAACTTCTCCATAATCTGGAGATGTTTTTAGATTTTTCTTTCCCACACTCACATCCTCTTCATTTCCAAGCATCTGTAGATGTGACTGGTGTAGACAACCTATTAATTTCACTTTGTATGAGATGAAATAATTCAAGAGTTATCGAAAATCAAAGTTTGTCCTCTTTTTACCCATTCATGTGTAACAAATTTCTACTGCTTGATTTTTCCCTAAGAAACAAGTCCTCATAATCATTATATCCTCAGTATTTACCTTTTCTATGGTAAGAAAGAGTGAGCCCAGAACTTCTGCCTTTGCTGTTAAGAGATATTCATAATAATAATAATAATAATAATAACGGTAATAATGTTTTCATGGAAAACATATAAATTCTAGATTTTATTTTTTTTAAATTTTTATTTATTTATGATAGTCACACAGAGAGAGAGAGAGAGGCAGAGACACAGGCAGAGGGAGAAGCAGGCTCCATGCACCGGGAGCCCGACGTGGGACTCGATCCCAGGTCTCCAGGATCAGCCCTGGGCCAAAGGCAGGCGCTAAACCGCTGCACCACCCAGGGATCCCTAAATTCTAGATTTTAAAATATATATTATGTCTAATATTCCTAACAAGTATATGAATGCAGTATTAGGATCTCAATTTTTCAGGTAATTCAATGGAAGCCATTTACTGTGCAGTCACTTCTATATACATGATTTCATTCACTCCTTGCAAAAGCCTTTGAGTGTATATTTACATGGTCAGTAGAGGCCCAGAGAAGGGAGTGACTAGCTCCACCGGCCTAGGTTGGAAAATTTTTTTTCTTTTTTCTTTTTTAAGATTTTATTTATTTATTCATGAGAGACACAGAGAGACAGAGAGGCAGAGACACAGGCAGAGGCAGAAGCAGGCTCCATGCAGGAAGCCTGATATGGGACTCGATCCTGGAACTCCCAGGATCACGCCCTGGGCCACAGCAGACGCTCAACTGCTGAGCCACCCGGCATCCCTGGTTGGAAAAAGTTTCTAAAGGATGCTAGGACACAGTACAGAGGAGGAACTGATTTTTAGAGATTAACTTCTAAGATGTGAATCAAAAGAATAAGCATCTAACTTCAACCAAACTTGGTTGAAAACAGACAAGCATACAATAAAAGCTATAAGTTACAATGATATTGGTGAGAAATTTTGCTGAGAGTGAATAGTTTTGTTTCTCATAGGCTCAAATCTAATAAAATGCAGAGCTTTATATATCCACATGCCACCCAGCTAATGTCATGCTATGATTTTGAGCCACACAGTCAGAGAGTGTTAATACTTCTCTGCTAATCTCATGCTGCTAAGAATCACCAATTCAAAATACACGGATTAGTGATTGTGGGTTAATATAATTAGCTTCATGCTTAAGACATACAATGACGTAAGATATTAGTTGTCTTGATTAGCTAAACTTTGAGTGAATTGCTTGTCATATTGTAACAGTCACCATATACCTAGACAAAGGAACAATTCAAAGGCACAATTTCATAGCCTTATGTCTTGCTACATTTGGATTCATTATAGCACCTACCAAAATAATTGTGATGGGCATTGCTTGCTGCCCACCAAAAATTCATCTTCTAGAGTAGTTCCTAGGAAGTGGCTGCCCAACTGAGACTTTACTTTCCAGCTTCCACTGCATCTGGGCATGGCCATATGACCAGTTCTTGTCAACAGAATATAAACAAATGATGTGTTTTACTTCCAGGCTATAGTGCCTAGGAGGTTCGTTGTACCTCCTCCGTAGTCTTCCTTCTCACCTGTTGGCTGAATGAAGAGGACCGTGGAACATTTTTGGAGGACAAAGACCCACAGAGGAGATAGCTTGAGCTGTCTGCTGTCTAGGAGCCCTGGTATTGAATATTATTTGAACCAGAGATGTCCTCTATGGCTTCAAGTTCCTGATAGCTCTTACAGTTATAGGAGGTGTTACCTTAATTAATGCAACCCCTTACATTACACTACATGTTCAATCTGTAATTTTTGAATGTTATCAATTAGGCTCCAGATTCTAAACTCAGGAGATTGGATTTACATCATGGTGCCATAACTTTATATATATAATTTCTGTATTATAGCTTCTACCTATATAGAGAATTTTGTATTCATTTTTGCTTCCCCATTCCTGAAACCCTAAATTAGTCCATGTGGAATTACTAATATGTTAAAATTGGAGTTGATTGTTTTATACAATATGTGACTCATTTAGCTCCCAAAGGAGATGGTGTATCAGCTCATTTAATTCTGAAATGAGATATTTTAAGTAATTAGGAAAGTAGTTTTCTCTTGGTCCTGTTTTTGTTTTTCCTTACTTTTACCAGAAGAGAATTGGCTTTGGTTTTTGTGGACAGTGTCTAATGCTGGAAATCAGGGAGGCTGACTTTGTCTCAGCTATACATCAAACTCCACTAAATATTGTTAAATTAGCTTGCTTCTGAGAAGAGAGAGGCTAAGCTATCTCCCAATAAGTCATAAACTCATCTTACAACTTCTCATTATTCACACAGCATCATTTACTTTATCTCTTAATTAGGCCACTTGTTATTTGGAGCACCTTTTGCTTTTCACCAGGGGCCAGATGGGGCAAGGTAGAGATGAAGTTAAAATCGACCTACCTAGTTAATATTTGAAAACTTAGAGTCAGGTACTTCTTTTTTCTGAAAGGAATGTATTTATAGATTAATTTTAGTCTTAGGTGACTTTTGCTAGATCAAATATTGAGGATGATAAATTCTAAGGCACTTGAAGAATTTTAAAGCACTCTACCATAGTTTCTAATATGGAGATAACTATAATTAGAGGGAAGGTGGATTATATTACAAACTGTTTATGGTAGGGAGCTGAGTTTTGACCCTGTCCCGTATATTTCACTGGTATTCCCCAACTGTGGTGGTCTTTTGGTCTCCCATAGCTTGGCTGGAGGGTTAGCCAGAGTTCTTAGTGAAGTAAAGAGGTCACGTAGGACATATCAGCAAAGCTGGTACACCCACTCGTCTGGGTTGGGGAGGAAGTGGAGGCTGGGGTCAGGCAAGGGGCCTTTTTCTGCTTTTAGACAGTGGCAAAGCATCTCAGACTAGGGTTTCACTTTATTTTTGTTTATGTGGAGTTGGTTCAGACACAAGTAAAATTGCGGTGTCTTAACCTCTAGTAAGTTTTCAAACATACGTCTTGCTTCATCAAGGTTGGTCTCTTAAGAATGCAGCTGGTATCTCAGAGTTGGTGGTATTCTAAATTTAGGATAAAACTGACACACTTTCACTTAAATCTCACAGTCTGACTTTTGGGGCTGTCAGTTAATGAACAATATTTTCTTTTAAAGAAGAAGGATAAAACCCTATATACAGGAAGTTAATTTTCCTAAAACACATTTTAGTTTTATGGTAATTGTATAAAATTGGGCAACTGATTTATTTCTTGTGGTTCTATCTTCTATCCCAAGTTTTATCCATGTGGGCCAGAAGAGAAGAACCAGGAAATAAAATCAGTTAAACTCTTGTCCCATCGTGCCAGGTATGTGTGAACACATGGCTAGCTGTGTGTAGATCCTTTTTCTCACACAAAGGATTTGACTTTTTTTTTTTTTAAATAAAAACCCGTGAAACATAAAGCAAAGGCTTATAATAAGTAGTTAAGAGATTTGGGGAAGAATGCTAAGAAATCAATACAATTTATAAGTGTTGAAATAAATTTTGTATAAAATATAAAATGCCCAGTTCTATACATTGGCTTATAAATATTAATTTAGTTGCTTTGAAACAACATAATTTGGTATCAGATGCTTAAAAACACTGATTTCAGTCAATATGGTTAAAATATAGATTGTATGTATCTGTTGGGCTATTAAGGATGACATTTCCCATTTTGGTACTGTTGTTCTAGTTCTAGAATCTCCCAAGAAACTGGAGGAGAGATGCTAAGAGGATAGGCATGGAGAAAAAAGGGGTGTTCTTGCCTGGGTTTTATTTTAGCTCTATGGCAACTCAGGTTCTAGATGGGCTAAGACTGGAGGTCAGAGCAGAAATTTTGGTTCAGATAAAAACCAATGTCTTCAAAAGTAGTCAAATCAGTGTATTCAGATAACAGCACTGGAATTGGCATTATGAGCTAGGGGATTTCTTCTTGGCATCTGGGTCTTTTAATCTGGTGCCAAACTGCTGTCTTGATTATCCTTTGTTTTCATTTCCTAGATAAGGGGTCAGTAAGCCCTTGGACCAAAACCACCCAAATCTTATTTTTGTAAGTAAAGTCTTATTGGAACATGGCCTTGCCCATTTATTTATATAGGGCTGCAACACTAAAGTTGAATTGTTGGGTCAGAAACCATATAGCCTGCAAAGCCTAGAATATTTACTATTTGGCCCATTTACAGAAAAGGGCCCACACCTGTTCCAGATGAAAGATCTTTCATCTTTTAGTCTATTCTTTAACTCAAGCCTATGAGTCAGACTCTCACCCTAGTTCCCACCCTATCATTTCTGGCTACATCAAGTCATTTTTGTGGTGTGATGAACAGTGTTCCATGAATGGTATCAGATGAACGGACCTGGCTTTGAACCACACAATACAATGCTTTCTGTTTTGTTTTCATTCATCCTGATAATGCTCTATTTTATGGTCAGCTTAGGACACTGAATCAATGATTTTAAGGATAAGTGGTTAATGACTCAGTGATCTCTTTCTGGTTATAAGCAATAACTCAGGTGCAGTTTTGTAAATGTCCTCGGAATTTCTGCCAGATATAAATATCCTTTTTTACATGGGTTCATCTGACATTTATCTGTCACTTTTTCTGCTGTTGCCATTTGGTCCCATGTGAGAAAATTCTGTAATTATTCCTATTGTTCTTACTTTCCTCAAAGGTTTTAGTTTCATTTGTAAATCTGGGAATTTTAGTATGAATAATGACATCAATACTTTTATTTATTATCCTTTAAGCATTTAAAGTGCTCTAAGATTGATGATCTTAATTGATGCCTGTAACAGTGTTTGCCTCCGGGAAAGAGTTCTTATTGGCTGGAGATAAGGACGGGAAGTAGACTTAAATTTAATGGCTTTTAAATTTTGCATCATCTATGCATTCATTATCCATTACTGTATAGCAGAATTATCAAAAACTTAGCAGCCTAAAACAACACACATTTATTGACTTGAAGTTTCTGTGAGTCAGGGATCCAGGCATGGTTAGCTGGGTCCTCTGCATCAGAGTCTTCAAACATCTGTAAGCCAAGGCTGGAGTCTCCTATAAAGGCTTGATTGGGGAAGAATCTGCTTCCAACCTACATGGTTGTTGGCAGGATTCAGTTCCTTGAGGACTGTTGGGCTGAGAGCCTCAGTTCCTATTTGTTTGTTGGCTGGGGGCCTCCCCAGTTCTTCTCCAACATGGCAGCTAGCTTCATCAAAGTCAGGAAGCTTAAAAGGCAATAAAAATCTGCTAGCAAAATGGAAGTCATATTTTATGCACCCTAATGATGAAAGTGACATTACATCGCTTTATCCTATTCTGTTTGTTAGAACAAGTCTTTAGGCCATCCCACAGTTAAAGGGAAGGTATTACACAGGGCATGAATTTCAGGAGTTGGGGATCATAGAAGTTACATTTTAGAGTCTGCTGGTCACAACATGTGGTATTGCATATTTAGTAAAATTAAAAAAATAAAAGTATTTGTAGACATCCAAGACTAAATGAAAATGAAAACCTCAGTGTAATAGGTGAATAGTGATTCATTTTTTAAAATAAAAAATAGTGTGTGCATATATACATATATATATGTGTATATGAATGCATACAAAATGATAGGAATGATACAAATCAAATGGTGTCTTTATCCATTCAGACTGGTGTGATAGCATACCATAGACTGGATGAATGATTTATGAGTAATAAATATTTATTTAAAGTTTTATTTAAACTCCGTTAACATACAGTGAAATATTAGTTTCAGGTATATAATTTAGTGATTCAACACTTATATATAATACCCGGTGCTCATCACAGCAGGCACACTCCCTGAATAGCAAATATTTATTTTTCACAGTGATGGATGCTGGGAAATCCAAGATCAAGGCATTGGCAAATTTGATGTCTGGTAAGAGCCCACTTCCTATTTCACAGCCATTTTCTTGCTATGTCCTCACATGGTGACAGGGGTGAGGGAGCTCTCTGGGGTGTCTTTAATAAAGAGACCCACTCATGAGGGCCCTTATGACTTTAAGCACTTTCCCAAAGGCTGTAAATCCTAATGTCATAAGTTTGAGGATTAGGTTTCAACACATGAATTTCGAAGGATACAAACATTCAAACTGTAGCAGTTAGCAATGATTATTTCTATGGAGAAATGAGAAGAAATGGATATAAAGGAACTTTTATAGCTTAATCTAGCTCTGTTTTTTTCTCAACATGATAGGAAAGTAATTAGAATCATTTTATAAAGTTGTAGTGGCTTTCCACTACAGGAGTGGAAAACTGGCTTTTCAATGCTATATGGTAACTTAATTGCAGGATCAGGATTCAAAATAGTTCTGAACATCAAAGATTTTTTAAAAATTTATTTATTGGATGGTTTGTTTATTTCAAAACCAATTATTTTTTCTCAGAAAAATTGTTTAAAAATTTAAAAACTACTGTAAGAATTATGGGTATTAATTTCTTTGGTGATGCCTGGCTAACTTCATTGAGTGGCTATCTCTACTAAATATTTCTGGTAATTCAGCCACTTTTAAATCATGATAAAAGAAATTTATATTTAATCCTTTGGTGGGGGTGCCAGATTTAGCAAATGAAAATATAAGATGCCCAATTTAATTTGAATTTCAAATACACAATGTTTAAGTATGTCTCAAATATGCACATACTTTATACCTACAATATTTGGACATACACTACAAAATTTCTGTTTATCTGAAACTCACATTTAACTAGATGTCCTGTAGTCTATCTAAAACTCTTTCATATGGTTAATGAAAAAAGTAGTGTAGGTTCTTGAGCAGAAGGATTACAAAGGAAAATAGAATTTTAAAAGGATCACTTCCTGCTTCATTAGTGTCTACCAGACCCCAAGACCATTATTCTTCTCTTTATGACCCAGGGACTAATCCATTCAACAAACATTTATGCACCCCTGCTATGTATGAGGCACTGCACCTGCTACTGGAGACACATAATCAAACAAGTTTCCATTCTTGCCTTCAAGAAACTCAAAGCCTTTCTTCGCTGGTTCTTATTACAGGATTTTTTGGGGAAGGATTACTAAAGGTAAGAATATACCAAATCTGATAAAAAACAGATCAGTATGTTGTGAATGTCTCTTAACTCTCAAAATTTTGTATATTTTGGACAGTGTTAACATCCTTACAGCTTTTAAAATTATAAGCTATAATGGATGCTTATGAGAAGAATATTTTTGAAAATTGAGAAACTAAAAAAATAGTTTTGAAGGGTTTTGTTTGCTTTGAGTCCTCATCATTGTTTCTATTCTTCTGAAATAGTCACTGAAAAATCTCTGTAGAAGTATAAAGAAGTAATATGATTTTGCAGAATGTGATTTACCAATATAAGATTGCTAAATTTCACTTTATGACTATATTCCAGGAAAATAGAAAAACAAAATTCAATAAGGAAATAATCTGCAACTAAATTTTAATAAATGTCCCAGAGATAGAGCTTTGTGTCAAGTCCTTTGTACATTGATTTAGTAGATTTTTTTCTGTTTAAAACACAATATTCCTTGAAGTTTATCCCGGTGATGTAACATAGTTGGATGACTGATCAATTAGTGACTGCATGAGTTCTAAATTTCCATATTTTTAGATTGAGTAACAGCCCTCTGGTGGGGAAAGGATGACTGTGTAGCCACAGAAAAGTGGAAGAAAATTGTAGTGTGCCATCCAAGACCTGATTGCTGTCAGAGCCAGTCCTCACATTCTCCATGCTTGGCTGTTGATCAGAGGGAATGACACTGAAGGCTGCATTGCCATGCCCTCGGAGCCTTCTCACCTTTAGTCAATGGATGGCTGTGACAGGAGAGAGGCAGGCAGGGAGAAGAGGGAAACCGGGGTTTCCCCCCACCCCTTTCTGTGTCCAGCAGCATCTGTGACAGTACCTGTACCTTCCTTGGGACCCCTGAATTCACCTGGTGCCCCCAGGCCCTGTGCTCTGCCATTCTCTTTCCTTCCTCTGATTTAAGGAGGACAGTAGTGGCTACCTGATGCTGTCACCTTATGGAGCCTATTTGTTTCTCAAGCCCTCCATCTTCCGTGGTACTGATTCCCTGAGCTAAATTCTTTGTTATATGTACTTGAAGGGGTTGGTCTCTAGTTTTCCAGTCAGATTTTGGGAACATGGGAGTGTTTAGGAGACTATTCAGATAACAAGGATCCGTATTTCTCACTCCTGGACATCATCTTCAGGGAGTTTCAAATAAACAAGTGAACAGCTGTTCCTTTACCACTAGTGCTTTCTGTGTTTCAAGGATCAGAGACTGCTCAGGGTCTTCCGGGGCAGAGGATTCCTGAGAATTTTTAGGTAGTAGAGCATGAATCTGTGGTTTGCCTCAAGCCAAGTTTTTCTTTATTTTGTGAACATATATAATTTCTTTTTTTTAATAGTGAGGAGTTGGTATCATTTCTAGATCAATAATTTTTAAAGTGAATATGTAAGGGAAAAGGAGAATAAAGGAAGGCCAAATTAAATGGGGGAAAAGAGGAAATTTTGAGGTAAGGGAAAACAGGAAGATGATATGGAATCAGATAACATAACTATTTTCTTTGAAAAGGGCAATAATTTTGATTAAAAAGAGTCTAAAAAAATCTATTTTCTCAGAAATGTTTCTCTGAACGCTGAAGTTCATTAACACATTGCAGATGCTTGTGTGAAATAATAAACCATACGATCATATCATAAATGAATGTTTATGATACACATTGTGAATAGTGGTAATCACAGCCTCTTAGTGAACTTTGTTTGGCAGCAAAGGAAAGGACAATATTTCATAGTGAAAGCAGCGTGCTTGACAAATGGACAGCAGTAGCACAAACCTGCTGGAGGGGTGGAGGCGATCACATGTCCTTGGTTTATTATATAGATGTAAAATGCCTTACTCCAGAATACTTACTCATAATCTGGTGAACTAAGGGCCTTGTTAGCTGATTGTTAAAAAAGGTCAAACTGTGAAGTAGGATTTGTGTAAATCATAAATCTCACTGTTTTCTGGAATCAAATACAAAGTAGACAAGTCCTTTCTTAAATGTTCCAAGGCATTACTGCTATGCAGCGTAGTATCATCTTTCAGACCAAGGGCTCTGCAGTCAGGCTGCCTCAGTGCAAATGCTGCTTTGCTCATTTCCTAACTGAGGCATCTTGAGCTAGTTAATTAACCTCTCTGGGCCTCTTTTGTAAAATACGGACAGAAAGAGCACCTCCTACATAGTGTTGTGAGGACTCAACATATTCGTAAAACTTAAACTTAAATCAGTATCTGGAACTTAGTAAGGCCTCAATAAAGGTTAAATATTGTTATTGCCAGAGATGATACCTGTGATTTTAGAGCTTGTAGATTCAAAGTATGGGCAACACATTTTAGATAAATGCATAAAGTCATATACCATATTAAGCGTAAGCAATCCTGTTGGTTCGTAACTCGTTCCACCTTACAGGAAGACAAAAAAATCCCCACGGTGACAGCAGGGAGATGTGGCAAACAGGAAGCAACAGTAAAACATTTAACAGTGAGATTCATTTCTTCAGGCACATTCTACACATACATGTTGAAGAGACATGTGACCATATGATACGGTAGCAATAAAGCAGAATAGTTGAGATTGGGAAATCTGCAGCAGAATAAAGTCACTGCATTTAGATAGACAATATATCAAGAAATAGTAGGTGTGAAACTGCTATCATTCAGCTTATGTACCCTTTGTTTCCTGACGGTTTTTAGCTTCCTGAAGTCAAATGACATTTTTTGACAGATGGAAATTTATGAGCTGCTTAGGGAAATAAGCACATATCTTAAGGGGCAGCATCACCTTTTCCATAAATGTAAAAAAAAACTTTAAAACATAGTTTAGGTAGAAAACAACTGATAGAAACTTTCTTTCTCTCCCACTCTCTCCTAATTCCCTTTCTCTCTCTCTTTCTTTTTTTTCTCTCTCTCTTCCTTCTGACAGATAGTGGTTCCCATCTTCATATTAACAAATATCAACCCAGCAATGAAGATTGCCAGCTACATTTTTGAGTGAACATCCATTTTGTCACTATCACTGTTGGGTCACCAGTTTTGTAGCAGACTCTGACCAAGTCCTGCTATAATGACTTTGATGGTTGATAGGGTCCGTGAAGGATTTTCAGTACGAGAACTCTGGAAACAAAAGATTGAAATAGCACTATTTATAAGTGCAACTGGGTTTAGGAAAGTGTAAATAAATCATGCATATACTTTTAGGGAACTTAGGATAATACTCTTATCCTCCAGAACAAAGTTAACCCTTGTTGGCTCAAATAAGTTGGTGTTCTATCTCACCCAATTTATTTGGCAGGAACAAGTTTACGTGATAGTGTGGGGATGGCCGTACAATTCTTGTAGGAAATGATAGGAGTATATCAGTGTGATTTTGAGTTCATAAACATTGAGCACAGTGAATCCATTGACCTACCTGTGGTAGTTTATGCCAAGTATATGCTGTGTTTTTGACACCAATCCCTCCTCTTTAGAATTTTGAAACATCTATGGTTTTTGAATAGTTTAATGCCCTCACCAACTCAAGTGTGCCATGGTAGCACAGAACATGTATTAAAGATGACCTTAGAGCAACATTTACAGAACTAGAAATAAGAGCACATGGTTGTGAGTAAGAGAATGGTCACTGTGTGCCTAGTCCTGAAGGAAGATGAGTGGGAAGCTCCAAAGCCCAGTTTACTGCCTTTCTCCTGGTTTTATTTGTATATTCTGTGGAATTGCTACCACATCACTGCCTCTGAATTCCCTCTTACTCTGAGACTCTCTACCATTTTGCAAACACTCAGAAGGATGAAGGGCCTAGAGCAGCTGAGGCAAATATGATTCATTACAACTTCTTAGTCACTAGTTTATGAGGGCACCTGGCTGGCTCAGTCAGTGGAGCATGTGCCTCTTGATTTCAGGGTTGTAAGTTTGAGCCCCACATTGGGTGTAGAGATTACTTTAAAATCTTTAGGGGGCACCTGGGTGGCTCAGTTCATTAAGCATCTGCCTTTGGCTCAGGTCATGATCCTGGGGTCCTGAGATGGAGCCCCACATTGGGATCCCTGCTTGAGTGAGGGGAAAAGTGCTGCTTCTCCTTCTCCCTCTGTTGCTCCCCTTGCTTGTGCTCTCTCTCTCAAATAAATAAATAAAATCTTTAAAAAAATAATTGGCTTATTAGCAGAGGCGAGGCAAAATGAACATAGTAAAAGCAATGAAGTTTGACAAATGGGCAGCAACAGCGTAAAGCTTATAGAGGATAGGAAGATGGCCTCAATGGGACAACTATTCCTTTTTTTCCTGAAAGTTCCAGTTGCATGACCCACCTATACAAGAAGGAATGCTGTCTCTTCTACTATAATGGGAGGAACAGTAGCTCTTCTGCAAAAATTTCCTAGGTCATCCCAAGAGAAGTACTGCCTCTTTTCCAAATTACCATAGAACTTTAAATGTGCTGGGGGATCCCTGGGTGGCTCAGGGGTTTAGCGCCTGCTTTTGGCCCAGGGTGTGATCCTGGAGTCCCGGGATCGAGTCCCGTGTTGGGGTCCCTGCGGGGAGCCTACTTCTCTCTCTGCCTGTGTCTCTGCCTCTCTCTCTCTCTCTCTCTCTCTCTCTCTCTCTGTGTCTCTCATGAATAAATAAATAAAATCCTAAAAAAAAAAGAACTTTAAATGTGCTCCTTTGCATGATAATTAACATCTCATTTCCCTTTCAGTTGGATGAGACTGGAAGGAAAGAAAAAAAATACAAAAATGAATCTAGATAAACAGATTTGATAATTACAAATAAGTTATTTTGATAGAATGGTCAAAGAAAGGCTCTTTGAGGAGGTGATAGTTAAGCTGAGACCTAAAGAATGAGCAGGAACTGGCTATAAAAGCAAGGGAAAGAATATTCCAGAGAGACAGAACAACATGTACAAAGGTCCCAAGAAAAGAGAGGACCTGTGGTGGGTACTGAGGCAGCTGACTGTAGGCCAGTTTGACTGCAACTCAGTGAATGTTCAGAACAGAAGAGAGCCTTAGAGAAAGCAAATCCATATGCAGAATAAGTGTCGATTTCAATAAAGACAAAACATTGCCCTTCTGTGATGGAAATGGTATCAAATGTAATAAACTTGTCACCACATAGCTAGCTGATCACCTGAGGAATGGTGCCATATGGGAGCTCCGTGTTGGTCTCTGCTGCTGACAGATCAGGCCCTCAGCAGTGGCTAGAGTCACATTAGCCTTGCTGAGCCCATGCATAACGTCCATCCCTGCCACCATGGTCATTTGGTTAATTAGCCCATTGGACAATATCAGGGGTGGTTGGGGAATGAAGATGACTGGTATCCACAGAACAGATCATCCTATCCTCTTAATTATTAGGATTCTTCTCTCTGGCATTGCCTTTTGATAAGCATTCATATGAGACACAAACATCCTCACAGTTTTTCCCATTCAGATAGGTCTATCCACATACCTGTTCCCAAATATTTCTGTCTCCAATTTTCTAATCATGTTCCTTCTAAGTCCCTGCCTATCCAACAAAGCCATTGGCCATTACACTCCCCTCCGTTCCCCTCCAAAAAAAGAAAAAAAAGAGAGCCTGGCTAGTACATCTAATTTCATTGGTCAAAGTGGTTTTTAAAAATCATTTTTTTTTTGGTGGAATATATTGCTTGATCAGATACAGTAGATTTACCCTTATAATTTAGCATACTCTGTCCTATGCATAAAATGCAATAATTATTTTTTACCTAATTGCTGGAGAGCTTGGATCATAAAAGGTAATTGTCAACTAAAGATATTTCTACTTAAACTTTGGTTTTGTTCATAATATGTAACAAAATTTATGAATGCATTTACATTTAGAAACATGGTTTAAACCCAATATAAGATAATCACTTTTTTTTGAAAAATGCATTTTTTTGTAATTCCATCACCCTGAGGGAAATATGATCTTGCCAAGTATCTTTATTACTATGCCTTCCATATTTCACTCTTGTATCTGAAAATCATGGAAAATCAAAGCTACAGACAAAAATAGTAAGTAATGTACTACCCAAAGTAGTCACAAAATATTTTTTTATTAACTCTGCTAAGGTTTTCAATTATAAAGTGACTATAAAACCTATAAAGGGGTTTGAATTCAAATGGGGAGGCTAAATGTAAATAAATTAACAAATAAATATATAATATAATGTCATGCAATGCTACATATATTAAAGTAATAGATTGTGCTCATAGTGTTGATTACCAAAATACTTGTATTCAAATTTGGCTATTATGAAATCTTTTCTTTTTACCTCTTCAGAAAATCATGGAAAGCATGCTCCTTAGTAAATACAATCAACAGAGTTTGCTTCCTGTTATAAGGAATAATTTGGAAGGTAACTTGAAGAAGGTATCAAGCAGTTATTTTTGGTTTCAGTTTATGCAATTTTTTTTCCAGTATGCAAAGTAAGGTTTGTGAAGAAAGCTGTCGTCTCTTTAACTTCCTGTTTGAGTAGTGAAACAGAGGTCTAGGAAAGTTGACTATGACCAAGCGATAATGACAGTTTATTCACTGGAGCACTTTGTTTTTCTCCTGCCCATAAGCATAGCCTTAGGAAGATGAAACCCTCACCACAGCACATGTGTACATTTTGCTGAATTGACCAAAAATTGTGCAATCCAAATCCCAGCCTAAAAGTTGGGAGTTTCACTGGAAAACCTAACTGAAACTGACAAAAGACTATAATTATAAAAAGATTAGTATTTGAGACCCCAAAAGTCAGTTGTTTAGAATAGTAATTACTAGAGACAAAACTCAATAATATTTTAAAAATTCATCCTTCAAAAACTGGTCACCAGATGGAAAATTCTATTGCTGTTATGTAGAAATCCTTCTTTAGATGGCTGGAAAGAAAATTTTAAAATAAGTAGCCCTGTTCCATAGTAGTTGTATGGCAATCTATCAAGACAAAGATGAGTATCAAGACACTAGTCTAATCAGGATTAATTGCCATTAATTTTAGGAGCACAGATGCAACACATATTACCCAAGCTCCTGTTTTCTGTTAATGTTAAATCAACACAATACTGACTATTTACTTTATTGGAACTTTTCAGAAGGAATCTTTGCTCAGTCTCAATAGTGCCTTAATGTGAGATTCAGTGTAAACTCAGTATGTCAAGTGATAACTATTAAACATTTTCCTTTCTTCCTATCTACTTAAAGTTCACTTTCTAGGCACTTCAAAATCCCTCTGGGCCCTTAAGGGCAGAAAACACAAGGCATTGGTTTAAGACTGTGCAACTCCAAACTTCGGCATAGTCTGCTAAATATAAATGCTTTGTGTTGTTGGTCAATGAGGGAATCAGGGCAGTGTGCATAATAGAGCAGAGTGATTAAGGAAAAGGATTGCAGTTGCAAGAATCAAGAGGGAGGTAAAAACTAAAAATTCAATAAATACAGATGTCAGAGAAAGAGGAGACTGGAGACTTGAAGATAACCAAACTGCACCTACTATAAGCAGACAGTCACTGTGCCTTTCCTCTGTGCATACATTGCATCCCTGGTACCTCTCCAGTGTCTGAATCTCTTCTTTATTGACACCAGTCAGAAGAGATTAAGGCCCACCCTTACAGCTTCATTTTTAACTTAATTACCTCTTCAAAGGTCGTATCTTGAGTGCAGTCACATTCTGAGGTACTGAGATTTAAGGCTTCAACATAGGAATTTCAGGGAGGACACAATTCAGTGCATGATATCTTCCAATTTTTCTTCTGTTTCATTGCTAGGCTCAATCCCCAAATTTCAGTTTCCTTCCTTCCTTCCTTCCTTCCTTCCTTCCTTCCTTCCTTCCTTCCTTCCTTCCTTCCTTCTTTCTCTCTCTCTCTTTCTTTCTTTTCTTTCTCTCTTTCTTTCTTTTCTTTCTTTCTTTCTTTCTTTCTTTCTTTCTTTCTTTCTTTCTTTCTTTCTTTCTTTTCTTTCTTTCTTCTTTCCCTCTTTCTAGAGAGAGAGAGAAAGTAGAGGCGGAGGGGCAGAGGGAGAGAGAGAGAATCTTAATGCCTGGTGCAGAGCCTGATGTGGGTCTTGATCTCATGACTTGAGCTGAAACCAAGAGTTGGACAATTAATTGACCGAGCTGCCCAGGCACCTCTCAGTTCTATTTCTAAAGCAGAGCAACCTTGTTTTCTATTAAATACTCTGTATGTTCCAAACAAAATGTTATCTACTTTTGGATTTCATTTTTTAAAGCAATATAGCTCAGGTGAAAGTTTTAAGATTACAGTTTCACCTATAATATGAATAAGTTCTATGGTTTGATTTGGTCAATATTTGTGCATAATACAGAAGAATCCATTATTTATTCTCCTTGTCCTAAAGTTCCTGCAGAGCCACTGGATGGATGAGGTTGGCTGAGATACCCGGTTTTCCTTTTTGAACTCCTGCATTTTCTCTCGAGTTTGTTCACTTGACTTACAATAAGAACTTGTAGAGATGTTAATTCAGAGGAAATATCTGTCAGCTGCTAACATATCAGCCTCAGGACTTTTTCCAAACAAAAGGTATCCAGCTATTATTAAACATATTAGATAGATGAGAGGTTATAGGTCAAGGCCTCATGCAGCACCTTAGTTCTATGCTGTTTATTGCCTGAATGTGAATTTGACCTACTGTCTGCCATGTCCTGATGTCCCTTCAATAACAGATATAAGAAACTTCTGTTTTTGAAACTGTCATAAGATTTTGGAATTCTCAACATTGGATACTGTAAGGTCTGTCATTGTTTATGTTCCTCTTCCTCCCTTTTAAAAATTAAAGAAATATTTTTGGGGGATTATCTCTAATCCCATAATCCCCAAGATTACTCTTATTAAGTTTTCATTTTACCTTCCCATCCTGATCAACATCAGTTAACACATTGGCAAGTCTCCTTAGCCAGCCTTTCCTGGTTTAAGCAAGGAGAGAATTGAGTCATGCCAGTCAAGGTCATACACAGCAGGAGGAGGTACACAGCAGTTGGTGGGAGGCACTGAAGGGAAGGAGTCCTGGGTCAATGCCAAAAGAGAGTAAATTATTGAGACATTGTTCCAGGAAGCAGAAAGCTAGTGAAAGTTTTGGGAAACAAATGCAACATTGTGAACCAAGAAATAGTTCAAAGGTGAATCAAGATGAAAAACCCAGGAGGAGAGGCAAGAGAGTAAAACAAAATGGCCAGCGTCCAAAGGAAATAAACATAGATTGAAGGGTAGTTCAGGAACAAAACCTTTGATTCTGTTGGTATTTTCCTTTATACATTTCTTAGCTATAACATTAAGGGCCAGTTAAAATGTCACTAGGACTGGAATTTTGGATCTATGTCTCTATAATAAGACATTATTGTGTTATAGATATTTAAGTTAACTGCTTGGTGAGTACTATGTGGTTCTTCTGAATTCCTTTTTTTATAAAGTCATCATGATGGGGAAACATAATAATCACAACACCTTGTGATATTAAAATACAATACAATAATACAACAAACATAATCATTAGTAAATTTTTTAATTACATGCTTAAATCCTCCTAACATGTCTGTGAGAGAAGCATATTATTATTTCCATTGCACGGATGAGAAAATGGAGGCATGGGAATGCTGAGTAACTTTCTCATGTTCACACAAATGAGTAGGTGGCATAGCAAGGATTTGAATTGATTACTATGCAATGAGTGAAGAGATAAAATAATGAAACAGAATAAACACATGAGGATCCAATGAATTCTTGGATGAAGATCAAGGAGAGTTCTGCTAATGGGATACGCTATCCTCTTTGAGTCATCCCACAGCTTGGTGACCATGTCAACATTATCTCTGATTCTGCTCTCACATGAACATTACCTTTGATACTGTTCTTATTACCCAGGCACTAAAAGTAATAAATGAAAAAGGATCCATCCTGATATTTTCTTTTACTAAAACACCCCAAGTTTTGAAGACATTCTCACCCCACAGGGCTGGGGTGTTCCATTCGTGCTAAGTTTTTTAAAGTTTGTATTTAAATTCTAGTTAGTTAACATAGAGTGTAATATTTGTTTCAGGAGTACAATTTAGCGATTCATCACTTACATATAACACCCAGTGCTCATCACAACAAGTGCCCTCCTCGGTACCCATCACCCACCTACCCCATTCCCCACCAACCTCCCCTCCAGCAACTCTCAGTTTGTTCTCTATAGATAAGAGTCTCTTATGGTTTGCCTCCCTCTCTTGTTTTCCCCTTTCCTTATATTCATCTGTTCTGTTTCTTAAATTCCACATATGAGTGAAGTCATATGGTATTTGCCTTTCTTTGACTGATGTATTTCACTGGCAATAACACACTCTAGACCTATCCACGTCATTGTAAATGGCAAGATTTAATTGTTTTTGAAGGCTGGATACTATTCCATTATATGTATAAACCGCAACTTCTTTATCCATTCATCAATCAATGGACATTTAGGCTCTTTACACAATCTGGCTATTGTTTTTAATGCTGCTATAAACATTGGGGTACATGTGCCCCTTTGAGTAAGTATTTTTGTATCATTTGGGTAAATTATTGGAAGTGCAATTGCTAGGTTGTAGGGTAGATCTGTTTTTAGCTTTTTGGGGACCTTCACACTGTTTTTCCAGAGAGGCTGCACCAGTGTGTATTCCCACCAATTATGTAAGAGGGTTCCCCTTTCTCTGCATCCCTGCTAGCATCTGCTGTTTCCTGTGTTGTTAATTTTAGCCATTCTGACAGGTGTGAGGTGGTATCTCTCATGGTTTTGATTGATATTTCCGAGGATGAGTGATGTTGAGCATCTTCTCCCGAGTCTGTTAGCCATTTGTATGTCTTCTTTGGAAAAGTGTCTGTTCATGTCTTCTGCCCATTTCTTAGCTAGATTATTTGTTTTCTGGATGTTGAGTTTGATAAGTCCTTTATATATTTTGGATACTAACCCTTTATCAGATATGTCATTTGCAAATATCTTCTCCCATTCCGTAGGTTTCCTTTTAATTTTGGCAATTATTTCTTTCATTTTGAAGAAGACTTCTTGATGAGGTCCCAATAGTTCATTTCTGCTTTTGTTTCTCTGGCCCCCAGAGATGTATCTAGTAAGAAGTTGCCATGGCCAAGGTCAAAGAGATTACCACCTGTGTTCTCCTCTAGGATTTTGATGGTTTCAAATCTCACATTTAGTTCCTTCACCTATTTTGAATTTATTTTTGTGTACTGTAAGAAAGTGGTCCAGTTACATTCTTTTGCATGTAGCTGTTCAGTTTTCCCAGCACCATTAATTGAAGAGTCTGTCTTTTTCCCATTGGATGGTCTTTTCTGCTTTGTTGAAGATTAGTAGACTGTACAGTTGTGGGTCCATTTCTGGGTTTGTATTATGTTCCATTAATCTATGTGTCTGCTTTTTCACCAATACCATAGTGTTCTTTTTTTTTTTTTTTTTTAATACCATAGTGTTCTGATGACTATAGCTTTGTAACATAACTTGGAAGTCTGGAATTGTGATGTCTCTAGCTTTGCTTTCTTTTTCAAGGTTGCTTTGGCTATTTGGGGTCTTTGTGGTTACATACAAACTTTAGGATTGTTGTTCTAGCTCTGTGAAAATGCTGGTGGTATTTTGGTAGAGATTGCATTAAATGTGTAGCTTGCTTTGGGTAGTATGGACATTTTAACAGTATTTGTTCTTCCATGAGCATGGAATGTTTTTCCATCTCTTTGTGTCATCTTCAATTTCTTTCATCAGTGTCCTATAGTTTTTAGAGTACAGATCTTTTACCTCTTTGGTTAGGTTTATTCTAGGTATCTTATGGTTTTTGGCACAATTGTAAATGGGATAAATTCCTTCATTTCTCTTTCATTATTGGTGTATGGAAATGCAACTGATTTCTGCGTGTTGGTTTTGTTTCATGTGACTTTTAGCAGTTTTAGCAGTTTTTGGTGGGGTATTTTGGGTTTTCTACATAGAGTATCATATCACCTGTAAGTCGTGAAAGTTTGACTTCTTGCTGATTTGGATGCCTTTTATTTCTTTTTGTTGTCTGATCGTTGAAGCTAGGACTTCTAGTGCTATCTTGAACAACCGTGGTGAGAATGGGCATCTCTGTCATGTTCTTGACCTTAGGGAAAAGCTCTGTTTTTCCCCACTGAGGATTATATTAGCTGTGAGTCTTCCATATATGGCCTTTATGATGTTAAGTTCTATTCCCTCTATCCCTACTTTGTTGAGGGTTTTTATCAAGAATGGATGCTGTACTTTATCAAATGCTTTTTCTGCATCTATTGAGAGGATCATATTGTCCTTATCCTTTCTTTTATTAATGTGGTATATCACGTTGATTGATTTTCAAGTATTGAACTACATTTGCAGCCCAGGAATGAATCCCATTTGATCATGGGGAATAATTATTTTAATGTATGGTTGGATTTGATTTGCTAGTATTTTATTGAGAATTTTTGCATCCATGTTCATGAGAGATATTGGCCTATAACTCTCCTTTTTAGTGGGTTCTTTGTTTTGGGAATCAAGGTAATGCTGGCCTTGTAGAATGAGTTTGGAAGTTTTCCTTCCATTTCTATTTTTTGGAACAGTTGGGAAGAATAGGTATAACTTCTTTAAATGTTGTGTAGAATTCCCCTCAGAAGCCATCTGGCCCTGGGCTTTTGTTTTGTTGGGAGATTTTTGATTACTGAGTCTATTTCTTTGTTATGGGTCTGTTCAAATTTACTATTTCTTCCTATTTCAGTTTCGATACTTTATATGTTTTTAGGAATTTATCCATTTCTTCCAGGTTGTCCAATTTGTTGGCATATAGTTTTTCATAATATTCTCTTATAATTGTTTGTATTTCTGTGGTGTTGGTTGCGATCTCTTTCATTCATTATTTTATTTACTTGGATCTTTTTTCTTTTCTTTTTGATATGTTTGGCTAGGGGTTTATTAATTTTATGAATTCTTTCAGTGAACCAGCTCCTAGTTTCATTTATCAATTCTTCTGGGTTTTGTTGTTGTTATTGTTTTTATATCAATTATTTGTGCTCTAATCTTTACTAATTTCCCTTCTACTGGCCTTAGACTTTTTTCTTGTTCATTTTCTAGTTTCTTTATGTAGAAGGTTTTGTATTTGAGACTTTTCTTGCTTCTTGAGGTAGGCCTGTATTGCTATGTACTTCCCTCTTACGACTGCTTTTGCTGCATCCCAAAGGTTTTGGACTGAAGTGTTTTCATTTTCATTTGTTTCTATGTATTGCTTTATTTCTTCTTTAATTTCCTGATTAAGCCACTCATTCTTTAGTAGAATGTTCTGTAGCCTCCATGTATTTGTGGTTTCCCATATTTTTTTCTTGTGATTGACTTCAAGTTTCATAGCGCAGTGACCTAAAAATATGCAAGGTATGATCTCAATCTTTTTGTACTTGTTGAGGGCTGATTTGTGACCCAGTATGTGACTTATTCTGGAGAATGTTTCATGTGCACTCAAAAGGAATGTGCATTCTGCTGCTTTAGGATGGAAATTTGAATGACTAGTCCAGTGTGTCTTTCAAAGCCATTGCTTTCTTGTTGGTTTTCTGCTTAGATTATCTGTTCATTGCTGGAAGTGATATGTTCAAATCCCCTACTATTATTGTATTATTATCAATGAATTCCTTTGTTTGATATTATTTGATTTATATATTTGGGTGCTCCAAAGTAGGGGGCATAAATATTTGCAATTGTTAGATCTTCTTGTTGGATAGACCTTTTAATTATAATGTAATGCCCTCCTTCATCTCTTGTTGCAGTCTTTTGTCTAAAATTGACTTTTTCTGATATAAGTATGGCTACCCTGGCTTTCTCTTGATGTCCATCAGCAGATAAATGGTTCTCATCCCCTCACTTTCAATCTGCAGGTGTCTCTAGGTCTAAAATGACCATATTTTCCCTATTCATCACATTGAATATATCATGCCTTCCCTTCTGGCCTGCCAAGTGTCTTTGGAGAGATCTGCTGCTAAACTTATTAGTCTCCCCTTGTAGGTTAGGGTTTCATTTTCCCTTGCTGCTTTCAGGACTCTTTCCTTATCTCTGTATTTTGCCAATTTTACTATGATATGTCTTCATGTTGGATTGCTTTTGTTGATTTTTGATGGGAGTTCTCTGGCTTTGGATGTATTTCCACAAATTAGGGAAACTTTCAGCTATAATTTGCTCAAATAAGCCTTCTGCCCCTTTTTCTCTCTTCTTCTTCTGGGACTCCTGTGATGTGAATGCTATTATGCTCTATGGAGTTGCTGAATTCCCTAAATCTATATTTGTGACCCAATATTTTTCTTCCCTTTTCTTTTCAGCTTAATTATTTTCCATAATTTTATCTTCTATCTCATTAATTTGTTCCTCTACTTCTTCTATCCTTGTGCTCATTACATCCAGTTGGTTTTGCATCTTGGTTATAGCAATTTTTATTTCAGCCTGATTAGTTTTTAGATTTTTTATCTCTGTGGTGAGGAAGTCCCTGGTGTCTTCTATACTTTTTTCAAGCCCAGCTAGTATTCTTATGATTGTTATTTTAAATTCTGGTTCAGGCATATTACTTGTATCTGTTTTGATTAGATCCCTGGCCATGACTCCTTCTTGCTCTTTCTTTTGGGGTGAATTCCTCCATTTTGGCATTTTGTCTTGGTCTCTATCTTCTATGTGTTATGAAAGCCTGTTATGTTTCCTGCTCCTAGGAGTAATAGCTATATTAAGAATATGTCCTATATGATCCAGGGCCTGATACTTCAGGAAGTGTTTCTGGTGTATGTGGTGTACACTCTGCTGTTGTGTTTTGGCTGCTTTTTCCCTCAGATCAATCCTCTGCAGAGTTTCTCCTTGACTACAATGGGAAGTGTTTAGGCCTTGTCTACAGTGTGTGGCAAGTTTCAGCTAAGTGCATTTTGGTCTGCTTATTGAAAGAGGCTAGATCCTATTCTCATAGAGCTTAAGCTTTGCACCACTCTATGATCAGTAGACTTGGTGTGTGCAGGCAGTGTGTGTGTGTGTGTGGGGGGCCCTTAGCTGTTCTGATTCTCAGGCACATTTGCCTTAGTTCAGAATTACCTACAGAGCACAGGGGGGCAGGGCTTGATCTAAGTGGCTCAAGCTTCCACTGTGGGTGCCATGCTGCTCACTAAAGTCCCATGGTGCTGATGGGTGGTAGGTGGGGGGAAATGGTGTCCGCCTGCTTTCTCGTCCCTAGGGAGGGGAGTTCACACTTATCACTGTTCAGGAAGAGTGAATAATTTCCCCTCATTTGTCCCAGGTATCTCTCAGATCCTTACTTTCACCTTGTCTGGGTCTGACACACAGCAGTGCAGTGTTCCTGTGTTTTATCTCAGGCATGCCAACTGGACTTCAAAACCTGGCATGGTGGGGGTCCATGTTGATCCTTTGGGGGAAGGTCTTGCTGCACTGGCTGGTGCCAGTTTGTCCCAGAAGGGCAGTCACATGAATGACTAAGGGCTTGAAGTTTATGGTAAAGCGCAGCATAAAGCTGATGTCCAGGTTAGCTGCCCTAAACAGGCTTCTCTGCTCATAAGCTAATGAATGGGCAGCTCAATGGTGCCCAATGGCTTTTTTGTCCCCAAAGAGGCAGTGCCACCTCTCCCAAATGCACTTCAAGAACTGTCTCCCAGTGTAATTCAGGGGATCCTTAGACCATGCTGTCCACTCCCAGGCCTCTGCCCTCTTTCTCCATAGGAGTACCTCTATGACCACCAGACTCCACCTGGCAATGGCCTGGACTTCTAAAACTTCAGATTTTCAGCCCCTTCTTTGTAAAAACTTGAACAATTAGCCCCTTTCATTTTCCCCATCAGTGGTTTTGGGGAAGTGTTTTTCTTTTTATTTTTTTTTATTTTTTATTTATTTATTTATTTTTTATTTTATTTATTTATTTTTTATTGGTGTTCAATTTACTAACATACAGAATAACCCCCAGTGCCCGTCACCCATTCACTCCCACCCCCCGCCCTCCTCCCCTTCCAACACCCCTAGTTCGTTTCCCAGAGTTAGCAGTCTTTACGTTCTGTCTCCCTTTCTAGTATTTCCCACACATTTCTTCCCCCTTCCCTTATATTCCCTTTCACTATTATTTATATTCCCCAAATGAATGAGAACATATAATGTTTGTCCTTCTCCGACTGGCTTACTTCACTCAGCATAATACCCTCCAGTTCCATCCACGTTGAAGCAAATGGTGGGTATTTGTCATTTCTAATAGCTGAGTAATATTCCATTGTATACATAAACCACATCTTCTTTATCCATTCATCTTTCGTTGGACACCGAGGCTCCTTCCACAGTTTGGCTATCGTGGCCATTGCTGCTATAAACATCGGGGTGCAGGTGTCCCGGCGTTTCACTGCATCTGTATCTTTGGGGTAAATCCCCAGCAGTGCAATTGCTGGGTCGTAGGGCAGGTATATTTTTAACTGTTTGAGGAACCTCCACACAGTTTTCCAGAGTGGCTGCACCAGTTCACATTCCCACCAACAGTGTATGAGGGTTCCCTTTTCTCCGCATCCTCTCCAACATTTGTTGTTTCCTGCCTTGTTAATTTTCCCCATTCTCACTGGTGTGAGGTGGTATCTCATTGTGGTTTTGATTTGTATTTCCCTGATGGCAAGTGATGCAGAGCATTTTCTCATGTGCATGTTGGCCATGTCTATGTCTTCCTCTGTGAGATTTCTGTTCATGTCTTTTGCCCATTTCATGATTGGATTGTTTGTTTCTTTGGTGTTGAGTTTAAGAACTCATACAGCAATTCGGTAGCGTGGCAGGATACAAAATCAATGCCCAGAAGTCAGTGGCATTTCTATACACTAACAATGAGACTGAAGAAAGAGAAATTAAGGAGTCAATCCCATTTACAATTGCACCCAAAAGCATAAGATACCTAGGAATAAACCTAACCAAAGATGTAAAGGATCTATACCCTCAAAACTATAGAACACTTCTGAAAGAAATTGAGGAAGACACAAAGAGATGGAAAAATATTCCATGCTCATGGATTGGCAGAATTAATATTGTGAAAATGTCAATGTTACCCAGGGCAATATACACGTTTAATGCAATCCCTATCAAAATACCATGGACTTTCTTCAGAGAGTTAGAACAAATTATTTTAAGATTTGTGTGGAATCAGAAAAGATCCCGAATAGCCAGGGGAATTTTAAAAAAGAAAACCATAGCTGGGGGCATCACAATGCCAGATTTCAGGTTGTACTACAAAGCTGTGGTCATCAAGACAGCGTGGTACTGGCACAAAAACAGACACACAGATCAGTGGAACAGAATAGAGAATCCAGAAGTGGACCCTGAACTTTATGGGCAACTAATATTCGATAAAGGAGGAAAGACTATCCATTGGAAGAAAGACAGTCTCTTCAATAAATGGTGCTGGGAAAATTGGACATCCACATGCAGAAGAATGAAACTAGACCACTCTCTTTCACCATACACAAAGATAAACTCAAAATGGATGAAGGATCTAAATGTGAGACAGGATTCCATCAAAATCCTAGAGAAGAACACAGGCAACACCCTTTTTGAACTCGGGAAGTGTTTTTCTTGTGCAATACCCTGCACTCTGTTCCCTCCTCTCTCTCTGATCAGGGCTCACTCCCTTCTGCAGCATGGGTGATTCTCTTCTCCCCCAAATCACATCTCTGTATCTCCTGCCTTCCACAATGTGGCCTCTTTTTTCCCTTAGTTGTGCACTTTGTTTTCTCAGTCCTCAAATTGATTTCCTAGGTATTCAGACTGATTTGGTATTGATCTACCTGTGTTCCAGGGATGAGGCAAACATAGAGTCCTCCTATCTAGAGTCCTCCTTTAAGAGCAGGGACTTAGTTTCCTATCACTCTCCAATTCTCCCAGAGCTGAGCCACTGATTCTGCTGTCTTAACTTCTCTCAAGTTAATGTTTCAGAAATTCTAGATATCAAGTACTATAATTAGTCATTGCTTGCACTGAACATTTTGTAAGAAATAGAGTCAGATAACATGTTAAAATCCACATGACAATTTTTATGCTTCGAGCAGTTTGGGTGAAAGAAGTTAATTTCTGAACAAAATGTTTTCCTGTGAATAATTCTCCCTGTAATTATTAACCCAAGCATAATAGTATACTGGCCTAGAAATATTAGTTGAATTCCCTTTTCATTGTCATGGTTCTTTAGCAGAACTTCCCGTAAGAACAGTTCGACAGAGCAAGGAAAACTATCTTCCCAAACGTTTATCAGTGCGAAAAGTCTAGTTTTTCCATATTTTGCACTTATTTTTAAGTTGTATGATTATAGGAGTAAAAAATATCTACAATAATGTTCACAGCAAATTAAGTTAAGAGGAAACCATAGCTAATTCCAATGCTCAGAAAATGGAGTTTTTTGAAAACTGTCATTTTGATTAATTCTATAATTATCATTATACCTGCCAATAGGTGTAGAAAGTGATGACATTGAAGGGATTAATTAATAATACATTGCATTTCTAGACTGGATTTTATTAAAACAAAACAGAATAAATATATAAAAAATAGACTTCTGGGGAAGATGGCAGAGTAGGAGGATCCTAAACTCACCTCATCTCACAGATACACATAGAGAGCTTCTACATCCTATAAACAAACACCCACCACATGTAAATAACCCGGAAAATGACCCAAAGATTGGCAGAACAGACTCCACAGTTACATGTAGAGAAGAGGCCACATTGAAGATGGTAGGAAGGGCAGAGACATGGTAGGAAAACAAAGTCACCCTTGAGACTGTCCAGTGGTGGGAAGGACATGATAAGCATCAAGAAGAGAGTGGAGCAGACCCAACACCAGGCACCCTAGGCCTGGAGGACCCACACTGGGAAGATGGATCACCATAACATTTGGCTTTGAAAATCACAGGGCTTAATTTTTTGAGGTTTTTGCAATTAGTAGAACTTAATTACCTGGAACTGTAAAAATCAGTGGCTCAGTTCTGGGAGAGGTGGAGAGTAATAGGAAACTGAGTCTCTCCTCTTAAAAAGACAGAATTGCAAACAACCACACTGAGATACAATATAGAAATAGCAGTTTGAAAAAATACTTAGGGTATGAAGGAAGATTTACTTACTAATCTCAGAATATGTACTGAGGGGGCAGGGATGTTTGGGAGACTTCTCCGAAAAGGGCTGGTGGGCACCATTTCCCTACCCCACACCCCAGATGAGATATGCAGACACCTGCAGGAACCAGTGCAGCATGAACACTCTCTGCCTAGCTTGCTAACAGCATGTCCTGCCCCTACAGTCTCCTATGGACCTGTCCCCTCCAACTTGGCCTCTGCAGGAATCCATCCCAAGTGGTGCCACACTCATGGCAGTGTGTAAGCAGCCCCAACAAGATAACAAAGTAAGGAAAAGAGAGCCTATTGAATGAGAAAAGATATTTACAAATGATATATCAAGTCAAGGTTTAGTATCCAACATATATAAAGAACTTATACACATCAACGCCATAAAAACAAAATAATCTAATTAAAAATGGGCAGTATGTGAACAGACATTTCTCCAAAGACATACAGATGGCCAACAGACACACAAAAAGATGCCCCACATCACTCATCTCATCATCAGGGAAATGCAAATAAAAACTCAAAAATCAAAATGAGATATTGCCTCACACCTGTTAGAATAGCTAAAATTAAAAAACAACAACAACAATAAATAACAAGTGTTGGCAAGGATATGGAGAAATAAGAACTCTCATACACTATTAGTGGGAATGCAAACTAGTGCTGCCACTGTGGAAAACAGTATGGAAGTTCCTCAAAAAATTAGAATTCCCATGTGATCCAGTAATTCTACTACTACATATTTACCGAAAGAATGGGGAAACACTAATGCATAAAGGTATATCTATCCCTATGTTTATTGTAGCATTATTTATAATAGCCAAGGTATGGAGGCAACCCAAGTGTCCATCAACAGATGAATGGATAGACTACCCATTGGAAGACTACCTCAAAGAAGTATTTTTCTGTGTTGCAAATTGTATTTTCCAGAGATGGCAACAACATCTCATATCCTGTGTATTCTTTTTATAGTGTGATCTTGATATGCCCCCTATCAAAAGAGGGATCTAAGTTCCCTTTCCTCAAAGGTGGAGGAACTCTGCAGCTACTTTGATCAAGAGAGTATGATAGAAGTGATGCTATGTGGCCAAAGAGACTAGGTCATAGAAATACCTCATACTTCTGTCATATCCTCTTGGCAGATTTGCTCTCAAGGAAGTCAGCTGCCATATAAGCAGTCCCTTTGGCCTGAGGCACCATACTGTAAGGAAGTCCAAACTAGCTCAGACAGAGGAAACATGAAGAGGCCATGAAACCAAATGAAGAGAGGGAAAGAGTGAGAAAGAGAGGAAGGAGGAGAGAGAGGGAGGAAGGAAGGGTAGTAGAGAGAGAGGGAGAGAGAGAGAGAGATGCCTGACCATCACCCAGCTGCTCCATTTCCCATTAATCACACCAGCTTCATCCAGCCACTGTTTGCCTACTACCACCTAAAAGCCCCAAGCCACAGCTACCTAGTTGAGCCCTTTCTGAATTCATCACAGAGAGATTCTAGGAGTGTAAAAAGTGTTTTAATAGTAATTATTCATTTTTTGGTTAAGTAATGAAACATTCTGCTGTTACCACTTGAGCCTTCCGAACAGGAGAGAGGTTCTTGTAAAGCATGAAATAATGGAGTAAATAACTTTGTACTGAACAAATCTTAAGTTCACTTACAGAAAAAAACACTAAAATGTGAAATGTTTTTAATTTTGGAAGAAGTTAGAGTGCTCAAAAGCATGGGTCTTCCATTGAACATCCACATCACCCTATAATTACTCATGTTTTGATACTGTTATTCAGCTAACTTTTCTTTTCAGAGAAGAGAAAAAATAATCATATTTCTATGGAGATGTTTGAAATCTATGGGCTAATTACTACTGGACACATAAAAGTCTTCAAAAATTAGCAACTGTAACACTAGAGGAGAATTTATTTTTAAAGATTTATTTATTTATTTGAGAGAACATGTGAGTGTGCACTTGTACATGCTTGAATGCTCAAGTGGGAGGAGGGACATCGGGAGAGAATCTCAAGCATGCTCCCTGCTGAGTGAAGAACGGATGTAGGGCTTGATCCATTGACCCGTGAGATCAGGACTTGAGCCAAAATCATGAGCCTGACTCTTAACTAATTGAGCCACCCAGGTGCCCCACTAAGTCTGGGCTTGTCACTGCCTGGCTCAACATCCTTCTAATGTTTTCCATACAATTTACCACTTGTATTTAGAGGTGGGCTGAGTGTTACATGTCCTCTTTCCCATAGCTTCCCTCCCTAGGTATATTGGGAATGTTTAGAAGAATTCTGCTACATGTATGAACAAGTATTAGCAAACAGGTATAAAAGCAGTTATTTAATCTCATTTCTTTTTTATCCTTTTGTCACATCACAAGATTCACTTTAAGGCAGCCATGTCACTATTCCAATGTAGGATGAGCCAAGTTTCTAATAGGATCAGGTAACAGAATCTTCTGGCAGTGAGGCATGAGAGGGGATGGGGAGACACTGAACCTTGTGGAGCTCCAGGTCAAAAGCTCTGTCCTGTAAATGTCAGATATCTTGGGCTTGCCAGATTTTTATACTTTCTTCATGCAAGGGCACTAGTGCTTTACAGACTTTCTAGCTAAATGTATTTACTAAATATTACCAATCATGCAATGCAAGATTACTTCTAATATCCTTAATGCTGTTTTAGGATTTTTTTGGGTGGAGATTTAGATGGTGATATTTGAAACACTTGCTGAAACAACTCTGGAATGTGGACTCCTGATTATGGTCTTCCAAATACCTAAAGCACCTGAGTGTGAATTACTGCTCAGAGTATTATAAATATTAACTAACTTCCCCAAGGGTGTGGACTAAAGTCAACACACACATACATACACACTCTGCTTAGGTGAAATATTTTAAAGTGTATTCCTGACAACTGAATGACATCATATGCACAATGTAACACCAAATTCTTTCCATGACCTATACGTGGGTCTTTATATTATCTATCTTTTTATTTAAGATTTTATTTATTTATTCGTGAGAGACACAGAGAGAGAGGCAAAGACATATGCAGGGGGAGAAGCAGGCTCCCTGCGAGGAGCCTGATGTGGGACTCGATCCCAGGACCCCAGGATCACGACCTGGGCCAAAGGCAGATCTTAACTACTGAGCCACCCAGGTGCCCCTATTGTCTATCTTATATTACTCTCTTATTTCATCTATACTCTCCTCTAGCTCAGTCCACTCCAGACATACTTACCTCTGTGCCATTTGTCTAACATACTCTGTCTAATTTTACATAGCATTTTTGTATCTGTAGTTTTTTTGCCCGGAATATTTCTTTAGATATTCCTATGGCTAGCTCCTTCAGTTCACTCAAGTATCTTGAACAGATGTTACTTCCTTAAGAGAGCTTTACTGATCACACTAGCACTTCTCAGTCTTTATCCTCTTCCTCTTTATTCTTTTTCACAGAACTTATCCTCACTTGAAATTTTGTTATACATTAATTAATTAATTTGTTGTCTGTCTCCCTCACTAGAAGTAAGGACCATGAGAGTAGGACATTTCCCCTTTTGTTCACTGTTTTATCACTAGTGCCTGGAAGATGGTAGTGCTTAAAAAATCTTTGCCAAATGAATGGATGACTCTGTATTCATTCAACTGTAATATCTTTACTTATATTCTATCATGCTATAGATTTCTTAACTCACTGAATATCCATTAGATGATGCTTAATTGATTCTTTAAAATGGCATACAAATTACAGAGTAGGCTGGTGGCAGCTGGTACTGAAAGTGGCCCCGCAGAGTATTTGTGGCATTCATTTCTTCATTTTGTTTGTTTATTCATCGCATAGTTCTGGAGCTTTATGTGGCAGGCACCATGATAGCCTACCAGCAAATTAGGAGTCTGTCTTTATCAGGTAAAAAGTCTATGAGGAAAAACAGACAATTAAACAAGCAATTAAAATAAACAATAGTAGGTGCTATTTTAAGATCAATACAGGATGCTATGGAGAGTGGTATGTTTTCACTATTTCTTATCTGTTTGGGAGAGCTGATTATTAAATTTCTAGGGACTTTGAAAACTTATTAAATATAACCATTATTAAAAATTAAAATATTTAAACTTGCTATTAAATGAATTATATTAAAAGCAAAGGTAATAAGTGCTCAAAATTCATCATTTCCTAATTATCTGGCTCTCGAAGTTATTTACATCTATTGTATCTGTTTGGTGGAATTGTCATATAATGATGTGTTACTGTGGATCTTTCCTCAACTCTGAGTTCAGTGATACCACATGAGTAGTTCAAAATTAGCTATGGTGATACTAGCTATGGTGAATATTTATAACACTGAAATTGCTGCAAGTCCAATTTTTCCCGTTGGTGAGCCAAATATAAACATTTACTAGCACATCATTACTATAAAAGCACATCAGAAGAGCATTCAGCCTCACTTGGTGATATCAGGCAAGGGTCCAGAAGGAGGAAGCAAGAATTAATAAGGTCAAAATTGCATGCATGGTGAAAAACATTCCTACCAATATCAAGGCCAAATAGGTGAGATAGCTCTTATTCTTTTTTAATAGACACCACGCCTCTCTAGAATCATAACCTCCTTTTAACTGAGATAACAGATATATAGTGCATGGTCATGGGAAGTTCTCTCTCTTTCTGTAACTGTGTGGTTATAGAAAGAAGACTATATCTTGCATTCTTGCTCCCTTTCTCTGTCCTCTGACTCTCTGTTTGTGTCTCTGTTATTGGATGATCTTCCAAAATGGTTGCTTCCTGTAATCACTTCATAATCTGCCATCTGATTAACACTGCCTCGTGTTTAATACAAAGCTAATTTGTAGACTTTTCATATGCTGGGCTTAGCCTGGCAGAGGAGACCCGGAATCAGGGCATTAGAACTGTGCAGTCAAGCAAGGTCCTATGCTTGAAAGGGCACTGCCACATTTGGCTTAATGTCCTGCTGCTGTTACACTGAAATTCTTAATACTCTTTCAACAAGAGACCCCCATAATTATTCTTACTGAACTCTGCAAATTATGTGGTCAGTCCTGCTGGAGTTCAAATAGGGATGGCACATAGGTTTCCAATAAAAATAAAATCCTTCTGAGCAACTTGGTATGTCATGCATGCACTGACAAAATGTAATTTCTTTAAAATCTTTAATGAATGTACGATTTTGTCATGAACTACGATAAAATTGATATTATAAAAGAACACTTGAAACAAATCAGGTTTGAAGTTTTAAATGGAAATTTTTGTTTCATAAGATTAACAAGACTGTGGCCATTCTTCTCATGAATTTTGTTATGATATGAAATACAAGTGTCTCTTCTGACAAGAAAAGTTTCGGCAGTATTAGGTTGATCAACAACATCATCAAAAGAGAAACTACAAAGCTTTTTCAATCATAAAGTGCCTTAGGCTATAAAACTATAAAACTATAAAAACTAAATTCATAGATGATGCAACACCAGTGTCATTAAGATAAATGTCAAAGGAGCCATGTATAATGGTATTATAACTGATCTAGTAGCATCTAGTAATCTTCAAAAGTTTATATTAACTAAATACTTATTCTTTTGGGATTTTATTATATATTTTTCTTTGATTTCAAATTCTTGAAACAAATCCAAAGCAACATCTAACATGACTGAAAAAATTTTAGCAATCTGAAAATAATTTTTTTTTGCTATCAAGCCCTCCTCTGGAAGAATTCTGTTGCTATTGGGGACAAAACTGAGAAGAATCTCGTCTCACTGCAGACACAGAAATGTTGGATAAAACCTAACAACAAAAACAAATGATAAAATAGACCTGAACTTGAAATCAAAAAGGAAAATTTATGATAACTAGAAACCAAGAAGGAACTCAAACATATAGAGATAAACAGTAGATACTGTAAAATATCTCTTCAGGCCTTTCTGAGGTGAACTGATGAAGATTAGTTTATAAGAAAAATTTATAAATCACATGAGGAAATGATACACATAGAATAAAAACATTCCATAGTTAAGAGAATTAACTCTCCAAACCTGAGAAAGTAAGACAATGAGATAACAAAATGCATAATAATCAAACTACAGAGATGATAAATTATATGTTTTACATGAATGAAGAGACAAAAGAAGGCTAGAAATCTGTAGTGAATGCAGCACTATGCTACCAGAATCCCCCTCCCACCCTCCACATGCCCCCTTTGGAAGTGAAGTGCTCAATCCCCTGCTGCTGGAAATGTTGGCAGTTGATTGCTCTCAGTTGGGCCCCTCTCTGAGTGCTGGCAGTTGCTGGGGAGAGCTGCTATACCCAAGGTCACTTCTGCTTCCTGGGGGCATACAGAAGGAAGATCATGTAAAGATACAGACTGAAGGCAGCCATCTACAAGCCAAGAAGAGAGGCCTCAGAGGGAATCAATCCTGCTGATCACTTGATTTTGGACTTCTAGCCTCCAGAACCTAGAGACAATAAATTTCTGGTGTTTAAGCCATCAAAAGTGTAGTACTTTGTTATGGCAGCCCTAGCAAACTAATACAGATCCCAACAATAGAAGAAGCCACAAAGAAGAAACCATTATTATCACTATTTCATGCATGAATAAACATGAAATATTGGCTCAAGGCCAAACAGAGGCATGAATGAATCTAGATAGTTGTCTCTAGAGTCTGAGATCTTAATCAACACCTCCCCTGCCTCTCTAATTGAACACTCTCAGTCTCTGGGTTGGGCTTGTGTTCTAATGGATGTTATCACTGTAGTTTGGCTTAAGGTTGAGCTGTATTCTTTGGGACCCTTCTCAGGATCTGTGTCTCCAGCTCTTCTCTTTATGGCCAATTAATTTCTCTGGAGAGCAGTCCTTCCGTTTCTTAGGTGGTAGTAAGGGGAGAAGGCAATGATGTCCTGTAGTTCACTATGCAGACTTTACTTAATCTCATTTTCAGCCTCAAGTTTCTCCATACACATTCGAGCCAATGTTTCCAAGTCTGGAGCTTTTCTGATTGAGTGCCTTCAGGAACTATCTCTGGTCTACACAATGGCTGCATCAGTGGTAAGGAGAATGAGTGGAGGAAAGTATCTGTTTCTTCCATACAGGCTTTCAACTACTCAGTTGGATTCAGTCTCACATCTTGAGCCCACTGCCAAAAATACCTAATACTTCAAATTCTGGGCCCTTTTAATCTTCTGCAGGAGCATCACATTTCTTTCTTTGTGCCCTAGGGTTGCTACTTCCTGTATCAACCATCTCAATTACTATCACTCCTTCTACCTCTCATCTTTGGCCCACTGTTGTTTACTTTTCTATTTTCTCTCTCTGAATTTACAAGCTTTGGTGTTGATCTGTGGCCATGTTACTGAGTTTGGGAAGAGAAAGAAGGTAAGCTTTTAATCTGAATTATTTTCCCAGATCTTCTCATACCACTTGTTCCATGAAGTTGTTCAAGTACTGTTTTTGGTTACACTTGTACTTCTTTCTGTTATTGGCTTGATTAAAATGCTTATATTAGATTGGAAGAACACAGTAAGTGGACATGTTTTGATTTAATTTAGACTTGTTTTGGCAATACTGAAAGTAGCATGGGTCATATGTCTGTTCTTAGAACCACACAGACATGATTCTGGAAAGTAAGGGCTCTTTCTCAAAGGCATGCCATTCTTATTGAAGTCGATAGCCTACCCAGACCAGGCTTCTCCAATCCATAATATTATTTGACTTTGGAAAAATATTTTAGTTTCCTTTTAGTAAGTCTTTTATAGTAAACCAAACAATCCAACCAAGTCACCAACCAATTGACACTTTTCAGATTGGCTACAGACTGGTAGGAAGAAGCACACCCTCTATTCTTCCTCTCCCTTCCCCCACCAGAGAGACATACTGTTGAGTTTGATTACATTTCTTACTTATTTATCAACAGGAATGAGACACTTAACAAGAGTGATGTGGTTAGAGATGGAGAATTAGAGTAAGTTAGCATTCCTCAATGCAGTAATAGCTGGTTTATACAATCGCTTTTGGGGGGAGGAGATCAGGGATTGCAGGCAGATGTCAGGGTATGGTTGTGCTGACACTGAGAAACTGAAATTTTGTGTCTGCTTTTTTTTTTTTTTTTAATTTCAGAGAATTATGTCACCCATTCAGAAAAAATAAAATTTGTATTATTTCATTTAAATCAGAAAATATTTGCTAACTTGGTTTATTTGTGGGTCTTACATCAACTTGAATCAACATTACTATTCATGGTGAGAAAACAGAAAACTCCCTAAAACACTAATCAACTACTACCATCATCACTAAAGTCTTTTTCCTTTGTAAAGACACTGTTTAAAAACCTGCAACATACTCTACTTACCAACAAGAGTACTACAAAGAAGATAAATATTTAAAAGAAGGAAGTAGCCTGTATCCACCTACCAAAGGTACATTTTATATGGTTAGCACCAAAGTAAACTTTGAGGATCTCATTTTTTGGCTAATAAGCCAGGGGTGATAATGCATCAGATGCTGATTCTAATACATTTCATTAATATAAGTTCATTTAGGATGATTTCTAATTTTAAAAAATCATAGAAGAGCCCTAATGGGTCATATTTTACCTATTCACTCAGTTCCCTTATTGGTAGTTGATCTAAAAACTCCTCTACCGATGATTTCCATTGTGCTGTTTTGGGTGGTAGTTTTTCTTTTATAACATTTAAGGGATATTATGTCCTTCAAATTTTGGCTGAAAGGAAGAAAAAAACTTTTTCAACACTGACTTTGGATCCTGGGAGAAATAACGCATTGACCTGCTTATGTGCAGCTGTAATGCACTGGTGCCCCAGATGACAAGCCTATATTATTGCTTGAAAAAGCTCTAAATGTATTAAAAGGCAAACTCCTTTAATAGGTATCAAGGACTAAACCTCTTACATTTTTGGAAAACATCCTAGAAAACACTATTTCTAGGGTTTTGAACATTTATGATCTACAGAAGCCACCAGAGTATAATATTCTAAGAGCTTAATTTTTTTAATTTTTGAAAATCACAAACCTTGGAAAAACCTTCACCTGTCATTTTGATGAATGATGTATTCAGATTCTATTACATCATTATTAGGCCACAAGTGGAAAAGTGAAAACAAATGGGAGTAAATTAAAGAAACTGTGTTTACAGAGGCTATTTTGGCATTTCCAGTCTCTCATTTTTCCTTAAACCTCTGAATCTCCCAGCATGTGCCATGTAATGACATTGATGCCAGGTTTTCAGATGTTTGTGGAAGGCATGGCTCTTACTCGAGTAGTTTGTGGCCATGACTTAAATGTTCTTGGATTCTAATGAATATCTTGCACTATGATTTTAAAAACACTTTTTATAGAATTGTTTTTTTGGACAGTTCTGTATTTTTTAATATGTTTGTGCTAAGTGTTCATTGGTCTAGAACAAGAAAAATTCTCTAGGTATTTGTAACACTTCAACTTCTAAGACAAGAATGTGGACAGGTAAAAGGATTTCCAGTATTAACATTTATTGAGTTAAATAAGGTGCCATTTCAAGGTTATTATATAGATTTGAAGGAGAAATAAGAGTTTCCCAGATAAACAAAAGATAAAGGAGTCTATCATCACCAAATCAGCCTTACGAGAAATGTTAAAGGGAAATGTTTAAGTAGAAGAGATATGGCCATAATTAGACATAAGAAAAATATGAATAAAAAGATGTAAAATATGGCAATATATACACAAAATGTGGAGAAAGGGGGAAAAAGGAAGAAATGGGAGAAAGAAGATGAAAAAGATTTTTTCTTTTTCTTTTCTTTTTTCTTAAGGATGTTTTTGAACTTAAATGATCAAATTAATATGTACTGGTATTTATGTAGGATGTTATATATTCCTCATGGCAATCACAAACCCAAAATCTATGATAGATTTACAAAAAATAAAAAGAAATGAAGCCAAACAAAATGCTATAAATGCTCATCAATAACAAAGAAAGAGAGCAAGAGAAGGAGCAAAGAACTACAAAAACAACAAGAAAACAAATTTTTAAAATGGCAATAAATACATAGCTATCAATTATTACATTAAATGTAAATGGCCTAAATGGTCCAGTCAAAAAACATAGAATGGCAGAATGAATTAAAAAAAAAATCTATCTATAGGCTGCCTTAAGAGACTCATCTCAGATTTAAAGACACATATGGATTGAAAGTGAAAGAATGGGAAAACATTCGCTAAGAAAATGGGAGTAACAAAGAAGCCAGGAGAGCAATACTTAAATCAGACAAAATAGACTTTAAAACAAAGAATGTAGCAAGAAACAAAGAAGGGTATTACGTAATGGTAAAGGAACTGATCCAACAAGAAGATATAACAATTGTAAATATTTACTCACCCAACACTACAGCATTTAAATACATAAAGCAAATATTAGTGGACATAAAGAGAGAAACTTGATGGTACTACAACAATAATAGGGGACTTTGACACTCCACTTACATCAATGGGTAGATCATTCGGATAGAAAATCAATAAAGAAACAATGTCTTTGAATGACACATTGGACCAGATGGACATAACAAATATATATAGAACACTGCATCCAAAAACAACAGAATACACATTCTTTTCAAGTACACATAGGACATTCTCCAGAACAGATGACATATTAGGCCATAAAACAAGCCTTAATAAATTTAACGCATCTTTTCAACCACAATGGTATGAAACTAGAAATATCACACACACACACACACACACACACACACACACACACAAAACTGGAAAAAAACTCCACATACACATGGAGATTAAACAACATGATAATAAACAACCAATCGGTCAATTAAGTAATCAAAGATGAAATAAAAAAAATACATAGAGACAAATGAAAACACAATGGTATAAAATCTCTGGGACATGGTGAAAGCAGTTCTAAGAGGGAAGTATATAGCAATTCAGGCCTATCTCAAAAAGCAAAAAATTCAAATAAACAGTCTAAATTTATGCTTGAAGGAACTAGAAAAATAAGAAGAAAGCACAGGGTGAGTAGATAAAAGGAATAAAGATCAGAGCAGAAATAAGTGACATAGATATTAAAAGAAGAATAAGAGAAAAAGGCAAAAAATCAATGAAACCAAGAGCTGAGTCTTTGAAAAGTGGATCAAAATTGACAAATTCTTAGCCAGATTCATCAAGAAAAAAGTAGAGATAAGAACCAAATAAGTAAAATCAGAAATGAGAGAGAATTAACAACTGATACCACAAAAATACAAAGGATTATAAGAGAGTACAGTGAAAAGTAATATGCCAACAAACCAGGCAACCTGGAAGAAATGGGCAAATTCATGAAACATGCAATCTTCCAAAACCAAACGAGGGAGAAATAGATAATCTGAGTAGGCCTATTATAAATAACCAAATTGAACTGGTAATTTAAAAAACTACCAAAAAAATAAAGTCCAGGACCAGTGGGATTCACAAGTCATTTAAAGAAGAGTTGAGGTACCTGGATGGATCAGTTGGTTAAGGATCTGACTCTTGATTTTGGCTCAGGTCATGATTTTAGGTTCATGAGATTGAGTCATATCAGGTTCCATGCTCTAGGATGCTCCAAAATGGAACTTGCTTAAGATTCTCTCTTTCCTTCTTCCTCTGCCCCTCCCCCCCTGCTTTCTCTCTCTCCCTCTTAAAAAAAAAAAAAGGTAGTTAATACCTATTTTTCTCAAACTGTTCAAAAAACTTGAAGGGGAAGGAAAACCTCTAAGTACATTCTATAAGGCCAGCATTACCCTGATACCAAAAACAGACAAAGACACCACAAAAAAAGAAAATTATAGACCATTATCTCTGATGAATATAGATACAAAAGTTCTCAACAAAATATTAGCAAACTTCATACAATACATTAAAAAGGATCATTTACCAAAGTCAAGTGGGATTTATTCCTAGGATGCAAGGATGATTCAATTATTCACAAATCAATCAAGGTCATGTGCCACATCAACAAAACAAATGATAAAAATTGTGATTATCTCAATAGATGCAGAAAAGGCATTTGCCAAAATTCAGTGTTTATGATAAAAAATCTCAACAACATGGGGTTATAGGGGACGTGCCTTTTTTTTTAAATAAAATAATTTTTATTGGTGTTCAATTTACCAACATACAGAATAACACCCAGTGCTCATCCCGTCAAGTATCCCCCTCAGTGCCCATCACCCATTCACCCCCACCCCCCGCCCTCCTCCCCTTCCACCACCCCTAGTTCCTTTCCCAGAGTTAGGAGTCTTTATGTTCTGTCTCCCTTTCTGATATTTCCCACACATTTCTTCTCCCTTCCCTTATATTCCCTTTCACTATTATTTATATTCCCCAAATGAATGAGAATATACACTGTTTGTCCTTCTCCGATTGACTTACTTCACTCAGCATAATACCCTCCAGTTCCATCCACGTTGAAGCAAATGGTGGGTATTTGTCATTTCTAATGGCTGAGTAATATTCCATTGTATACATAAACCACATCTTCTTTATCCATTCATCTTTCGATGGACACTGAGGCTCCTTCCACAGTTTGGCTATTGTGGACATTGCTGCTAGAAACATCGGGGTGCAGATGTCCCGGCGTTTCATTGCATCTGAATCATTGCGGTAAATCCCCAACAGTGCAATTGCTGGGTCGTAGGGCAGGTCTATTTTTAACTCTTTGAGGAACCTCCACACAGTTTTCCAGAGTGGCTGCATCAGTTCACATTCCCACCAACAGTGTAAGAGGGTGGGGGGGTGTCTTAACACAGTAAAGGTCACATATAAAACATCATCCTCCATGGTGAAAAATTGAGAACTTTCCCTCTAACATCATCCTCCATGGTGAAAAACTGAGAACTTTTCCTCTAGTGTCAGAACAAGATAAAGATGCCCATTCTTACTTACCACTTTTATCCAACGTAGTACTAGAAGTCCTACCCATAGCAGTCAGACAAGAAAAATGAATAAGACGCATCCAAATTGATAAACTGTCACCAATCACAGGTGACATGATACTCTACATGGAAAATCCTGAAGATTCCACAAAAAAACTATTAGACTATTAGATGTAATAAATTCAGTAAAGTGGCAGGATACAAAATTAATACCCAGAAATCAGTAGCATTTCTATACACTAACCATAAAGTTGCAGAAAGAGAAATTTAAAAAATTTACACCATTTACAATTGCATCAAAAGAATAAAATCCCTAGGAATAAACTTAATGAAAGAGGTAAAAGAACTGTGCTTTGGAAACCATAAAGCACTGATAAAAGAGATTGAAGGTGACACAAACAAATGGAAAGATATTCCATGCTCATGGATTAGAATAATTAACAATGTCAGAATGTCTGTATTATCCAAAGCTATCTACAGATTCGATACAATCTCTATGAAAATACCAACAACATTTTTTGTAAAATAAGAAAAAAGATATACTGATATTTGTATGGAACCACAAAAGACCCCAAATGACCAAAGCAATCCTGAGAAAGAACAAAGCTGAAGATAACAGAATTCCAGATTTCAAGACATATTATGAAGCTGTAGTAATCAAAACTGCATGGTACTGGCACAAAAATAGACACATATATCAACGGAATAAGCTAGAAACCTCACATTTATATGGTCAATTAGTCTATGACAAAGGAGGCAAGAATATACAATGGGGTAGTGTTAGTCTTTTCAATAAATGGTGCTAAGAACACTGACCAGCTACCTGTAAAAGAACGAAACTGGACTACTTTCTAACACCACACACAGGAACAAACCAAAATGGATCAAAGGCCTAAATGTGAGTCCGGAAGCCATTAAAACCCTGGAAGAGAACACAGGCAGTGATTTCTCTGACATCAGCCATAGCAACATTTTTCTAGGTATGTCTCCTAAGGAAGGGGAAGCAAAAGCAAAAAATGAACTATTGGGATTACATCAAAATAAAAAGCCTTGGGCAGCCGGGGAGGCTCAACGGTTTAGCGCCGCCTTCAGCCCAGGGTGTGATCCTGGAGACCCTGAATCGAGTCCCATGTTGGGCTCTCAGCATGGAGCCTGCTTCTCCCTCTGCCTTGTATCTCTGCCTCTCTCTCTCTCTGTGTGTGTCTCTTATGAATAAATAAATAAAATCTTTGAAAAAAATAAAAATAAAAGCCTTTGTATATCAAAGGAGACCATCAACAAATTAAAAGACAACCTACCGAATGGAAGATATTAGCGAATGATATATCCAATAAGGGTTAATAACCAAAATATATAAAGAACTCATACAATTCAACACCAGTAAGACCAAACAATCTGTTTTAAAGAAAAACTATTTGAAAAATATTCGGATCAGAGGCTCTGAATATATATTTCCCAAAGAAGACATATAAATGGCCAAGAGACACATGAAAAGATGTTTAACACCACTAATCATCACAAAAATCAAATCAAGACCACAGTGAGCTAGCCATCTGCTTATACCTGTTAGAATGGCTAAAATCCAGAAGACAAGAAACAAGTGTTAGAAAGCATGTGGAGCAAAAGGAAACGTTGTGCACTGTTGATGGGAATTTAAATTGGTACAGCCAATGTAGAAAACATTATGAAGTTTACTCAAAACGTTAAAAATAGAAATACCATATGATCCAATAATTCCACTTTTGAGTATTCACCAAGGCAAAATGAAAACACTGATTTGAAAAGATAAATGTGTCCCTATGTTTATTGCATCATTTCTTACAATAGCCAAGACATGGAAGCAACCTAAGTGTTCATCAGTGGATGAATGGTTAAGGGGAATGTGGTAAATATACATAATGGAATATTACACAGCCCCCAAAAGGACAAAATTGTGCCATTTGAGACAACATGGAAACACTTAGAGGGTATTATGCTGAGTAAAATAAGTCAGACAAATACCATATGATTGCGCTCATATATGGAATCTAAAAAAATTGAATAAACAAAAAGCAGAATCAAACCTATAAATACAGAGAACAAACAAATGGTTGCCAGAGGGATGGGGGGAGGTGTGTTGGGCAAAATGGGTGAAGGGGAGAGGGAGACACAGGCCTTCAGTTATGGCATGAATAGATCATGGGACTAAAAAGCAGAGCATAAGGAGTATAGTCAGCAATAATAGGGATGTAACGTGATATGTGGTAGTTATACTTGTGGTGAGTACAGTATAACATATAACTTGTCAAATTACTAAATTGTACACCTAAAACTAGGGTAATATTGTGTGTCAACTATGCTCAAATTTAAAAATAAAGATAAGTAAGTAAGTAAGTAAATAAATAAATAAATAAAGTGCCATTTGTTTTGCTAACTAGAGAAAAACCATTGACTTTGCCAAAAATATATAATGCTTAGGTGTTTTAAAAATCCAGGGAAACATAGCTTCCAACTTCAGGCTGAAGAAAATTTTCTTCATAGTTTTTTCAGCCATTATGCAACTGGGAAAGGCAAGCAGAGAATGCTTTCTTTGTCTCATACTAGAATAGTATAGAAAGCCACAGACCTTGGGCAAATTACTCCTGTGTGTTGAGAAGTCTGCATTGAATTAAGAATTGATAGAGTGAGCAGCACTATTCTCAAAGCAAGAGTGATTTTGAAAATTATTCCTCGTGAAAACGTTACGTGAAAGAAAAATTCTAGTTTTAGTTTTTGTTAAAGTAAAATTTTGCTGACTTTCTATCAGAAGGATGTAAGAAGCAGGGCAGCAACTTCTCCATTGAATAGTCTTTCAACAGTGGTGCCTTTATAACAATATTTAAAGGTTGATATGTTGACATGACTGTTAAGACTATTATAAAAACATTTCCGAGAACAGAGCATGAAAGCAAGAGTGACAGACTTACATAGAGGAAAATGAAGTGTAGTCCTTTGGTAGAAGCTCATTTCTGCATTAGCCTCAACAGGCTTGCTTCATTGTTAGAATACAGTTAGGCTTCTGCTTTCCTTGTACTTTTACATCAAGGCTTCAATGTTCTTTATAAATATACACACTAGAACAAAAGTACCTTTAAGAATCTTACAAAATAAATGTTATCTGTCTCAGCTGCCTGGATAATGGGACATCGAAATCCAATGTTTTTTCATGGATTCTTCTTTCTTATCTCTTAGGATTGTGTAAGAACTGGCTTCTGGTTTGGGTCTACCCTACTCACCACTGAGATGCTAATGTGCAAGCTCTTATGAACATTTATTTTCAGGTGGGTAACTTCACTGGCTCTTCTGTGCCAAGCTTGGTCATCAGCACCTTCACTGTGTGATGTAAGGGTACTTAGTGGCTTTGTCTCAGATCCACACTGCCACTCCATTCAGAAGTCTGGCAATTTCAAGGGTACTGCCCTGGATAGGGCATTGAACTCTGCTTCTTAGGGAAACTGTTTCCTATTCATCCTTTTAAATTCAAGGAATCCAGGTCTCTCCTGGTGTAAGACTAGATCTCCCTCTGACTTCAAATCCCAACATCCCCCACCATCCACAAATGGGACAATTTACTTTATTCCCATTGTAGCCCTGAAAGCCACAAACTATTAACACTTCCCTGGTCAAGAGAACCCAGCATTTAGAAAAGAGAGGCCAAGTATTATTTCTACTTGAGGAAATGACCTTTTCATTCTTTTGCTAATGAATCCATTTAGTGGTGGGAGAAATTCATTAAAATTTGTTTATTTGTTTGTTACTACTTATCAATGACTGTAGATTTTCACAGACATAACAAGATGGTAATGCCAGTTGCTGTTGCAATTCTGGTTGTGGTATCTTCACCAAAACACCAAATAAACATAGCCCTCATCCTGGTATATAGCTATTCATCAAGTAAATGTTTTTTGACATCTCTATCAGCTAAATAACAAGATGCAGTTTGCTTTCAAGTGTTATGGATAGCAGAATACTCATCTGCCTTCTATCTATGTCAACTCACTTCATCTCTGTTATAATGTGGTTCAGAAGGAATTTCATCATCTTGATATTCTAAAGCCCATTACGCTACTGCATTACTTTAATGAAATTATACTAATGGACCTGGTGAGCAGGAACTATCAAGTACCTACCATGACTTCCTAAAATACGCATGTTCCAGAGGGTAAGAGATTTCAAGGATTTGTCACTAAGTGAAGTTTCTATGTATCCAGTCATCTTAGGTATATTGGGTATCTCCCTTCTAAATTGAGAAATAAGTTTCTGCATCTTGCATGGCCCACCACAAAGAATGAGCATAGCATTTTGTGAGTTTCTTTGGGTCCAGGAGGCTGTATATATAACTATGGGGATACTGGTTCTACCATTTGTTGGAAGACCTGTGAGGCTTTTGGAGCTTAGAAATGCAAAAAAAGCTAAAAGCTCTTTGGCAAGTCTATGCTGCTTACGCTAATGGCCTATTAGATCCAATGGTGTTAATCATTGGTTTCAGAGATACCATACAGAGCTTCTGGAAAGCTCACAGTGTAGGCCATTAGGTGTTTGGAAACTTTCTGACAGCTATTATCCACTTGAAAACCACCTTTTAGCTTGCTGTTTGGCCTGGCAAAAACTGAACATTCAACCTTTGAATATGAGTAATATATGACCCAAACTGCTAATTATGAACTGGGTGTTATATAATTGTTTACACCATAGATTTAGACATGTGCACACCATTCCAGTATAAAATGAAAAATGGTATAAATGAGACTGGGCCTAGGAGAATCAAAAGACAAAATTAAATCACATGAACAAGTGGCTGAGTCCCATGGCTACTGCTCTTACTGCTTTTTTGCATTTTCCACAGACTACACCTATAGTCTCATGAGGGAATTCTCTATGACCTACTGATGGAAGAGGAAAAAGAATGGGCCTGGCTTATGAATGAATAGCATGTGGGCATTAAACAGAAATGGATAGCTGTAATGTATTACAGCCTCACTTAGGGGTAGCACTGAAAGACAATGATGAGAGAAAATTTTCTCAGTGGGCAGAATTTTGGGCAGTCATCTGGTTATCCACTTATAGTAGAAGGATAGTCTGAAGAATTAACTTACATAAACTGTATAAGCCAGCAGTTAAAGCTTTGGAAAGGAAAAATAGGAAGACTGATGGCAAGGTCTGGGGGAGAGGTATGTAGGTGGGCCTCCCAGGATGGGCACAAGGTGGAAAGATAGGTGTGTTCCATGTAGATGCCCATTAGAGGGTATCCCAATAGTGAAGAAAAGCTTTCAATAATCAAATGGCTAAGATTATTCCTCCTAAGAATGTCAACCTTTTCTCCTAGCCATTCACATGATTGGTCAGTGGAGGCATATTAAGTGGGCCTGCAATGGATGGAGGCTGTGCATGGACTCTCCAACATGGTACACTCTCATCAAGGCTAATTCATCTACCCTATCACTGTGGGTGCAATCTGCCTATAGCAGAGGCATTGCTGAACTCTCAATATGACACCAATCATGATATTCAGGTCAGTCTCCTGGAGCCGTGGAATGGCATTTGAAGGCTCACTTCTGGCACCATCAGGAGATAAATCCTACAAGGACAGTGCCAATATAAGGAGCCATCTACCCTAGTACTGTAAACCACTTATGCAGAGTCCAAGGGCTGGAAGTGAGAATGGACTTTCCAACTTTTATACCAAATATGTATATGGGGAACTTTTTTTCCTATCCATGCAAATTTGGTCTCAGTAAATTTATATTACTGGAGTATGGAATTTATGGTACTAGAGTATGGAATCCATCCATTGGAGAATTCATTAAGAGTTCCATTGCATTAGAAACAGAAACTGCCCAGTGGCAGTTTTAGGCTAACGAAGCAATAGACAGAGAAGAGGTTATTGTACTGGCTGGGACAATGATCTTGATTACCCAGGGGAAATGAGTTACTGCTGTGTGGAACACAAGTGAGGCTCTTAGCTACTTAGGACTCTATTACTCCATGACTCTTGGCAATAAAAAACCCTGGCAACACAATAAAGATAGGGCCATCAAAGGACTCATCTCCTACAAGACTAAAGATTTGACTCAGGCAACCAGGTTGAGAAGCTATTCAACTAATATGCTTTGAGAGAACAAGGAAAATATGGAATGAGAATTGGAAGAAAGTCACTATGGTGACAACTTAAGCCTACTATCTAACTACCGAAGCAGAGATCATAGCAGCTTTGTCTTATGACAAGTGCTTCTTTTCCCCGTGTCTCCTCCCACTCCTTTAATGAAGAACACTACTAGTGACTACCATTTTAGATTGCAAGTGGTGATATGACCAAACTGTGATGATGTGGTAGCTGATTGGGAACACAAATTTTTCACCTTGGCAAAAAATGAGCATGGATGCTGAGAGGCAAAAGAGTGAAGTGTGCTTGTTCCTTTCTGCTGCAACTCTGGCTCCATTCTCCATTCTTCCTATTATTCTCTGTGCAGTTCTTTATCAATGGATTTCTTTGCCTCCTGGTTGGGTTCAGCCAATGTGGGGTAGAGGAGAGTGACGTTGTGCCTCCTTCCCTTCACAGGGCTGCAGGTTTTCTGTATCAATTTCCCTGAATTTCAGTTGGCATTCTCCACAAAATTACTTTCTCTGAGCTTGGATAGCTACTCCAGTCAGGTTCAGACTGTAATGGTTTCCCTCTTTTCGTAGCTCATGGGTACTGAACGATTTCTGGTTTGTTTCCTAAGACCTACTTATGGCAGAGTTTCTTTAAAAAATTCTCCTCAAATACCTGGTCTAAGTGTGGTCTGATTCATATATAACACTTCATTTAATCTTTACAACTATTCTGTAATATAAATTGGGTAGATCCTGTTGCTTCCACGTTTGGAATATTCTAGTGGCTTTTCATTATACTTGAAATAAAACCCAAATAGCATGGTTCACAAAGCCATACTTGATCTGGTTTCTACCTACCTTCTCCAAGTGATCTTTTATCTTAACCTCGAATTGCCACCCATTGTACTCAGCCACTTTAAGACCCCTCACTAACCTGTCTCCTGAGATCTCATCCCAAAGATCTGTCTGCCTATAATTCAAATTTCAGTTTAAATGTCACCACTTCAGTCTCTCCTTAGTCCTTCCCATTCAATAAAAGTAGTAATCTAAATACAATCACATCATCCTATATTAACTCTTCTTATAGAACTTATCAGTTATATATTTCCCTATTTATTTTTATACCTGTAAAATCTCTCTCCCTACCTCCCTCTGCCCTTCCCTCCTTCTTTCCTAGAACGTAAATTTTCTGAGAACTGACTTTTAATATTTGTTGATACTGAATAAAAAGCAGGATTAACTCCATTGTATCAATAAAGTAACAAATGTTCAGAGGTTTTAAATTCCTCAAGGTCTCACAATTATTAGTGGCAAAATCAGCATCTGTGACTTCTGATATCCATATACTATTCTCCCTCTGGTTTACTGAATTTTAATGGGGGCACCTGGCTGGCTTAGTCAATAAAGCATGTGACTTGATCTCAGGGGTTGTGAGTTTGAGACCCTTGTTAGATATAGAGATTACTTAAAAACAAAATCTTAAAAAAAAAAAAACTAATAAAATGTTGTGGGAGATAGAATGGCATAAGGGAGGGGGACATTCAAGTACACCCTGAATTTATGTCAGACCCAAAACTCCTGGAAAAATAATGCTGGGTCTCTTATCTTCTTAATCATTTCCAGTTTGGAAATTAATTATTTCCTTATATTACATTACCATTTCCCATAAAACATTCCGCTGAACAATTCAGTAAGATGTTGGAAGAGTTTCATGATTTAGTGGCCAAAATAACTTTGTTAAAGGCTGAATTAAGCATGTTTCTTTGCTGTAGGAATTCCAAGAGCATTTAATATGTACTTTGTGAGTTTCCAGGGGGCAGATGTACTATGTATTGTTACCTAAGCTGATTAGGATAGAAAATACTTTTTTTGAGAATTCTATCAACATCTCATAAAACATGCATTTCCTGGAGCACAGTGAGTAAATAATTAAGTCTTTAGCAATAGGCATCATGTTAACAGAGTAACTTTATTATAGTGATAAATATATTAACGGATTATTTTCTGTGTGGGAAAGGAAGAGTAAGTGCATTTGTATTGGCATCTTCTGAATGTGTTCTAATGTATGGCTTATTCAGTTTTGTGAAAGTCTTATTCTTTTTTTCAAGTATAAGTTTGCCAATTTTTTATTTCTCTGGTCAAACCACGTATTATTTCTGACAGTCTGACTATTCCGGTAGAAGTGTTGAAACAATTTAAGCCTATTACAGTGTTTTCTGTCCAGTCCAGACAATTTTAAAGGAATCTGATAGTCGTCACTTCTCCTACAGTGCACTGCTATAGTGTGTAGCCTGTTCTGCTATAATAAGAGTATAAAAATTGAGTAATACAGATGTTTCTATGAGAGAAAGGAACTTAGCACTAGGATGTATGAGAGTAGCAATAATAAAGTTACCTTTCCCACAGAAAATTTAATAATAAAGTGTTTTCCAAACTGTAAAAAGACTTTATTAAATGCTAAAATAAGTTGGCTTATTGAAACTGACAGAAAGAGACTTAGCAACATCCTCCTTGCTTTTTCATTAATATAGTTGGCAGCTGCTCAGCTTCCTGTTACCTCTAGCTTTGCCTTGCTCTTGTGCTTGCCCTTGCAGTACAGATTACAATCACTACAAACTCTAAACAAAAGAATAAAAAAAAAACCACGTGGATAAAGAACAGGTGAGGAAGTAAAGTAGTGTGATATTTGCATAATTCTTTGTATTTGAACCCCATTGCCATCCAGAGGTCCCTGTTGCCTTCAGTACTTAAGAAAGACTGCCTTGAGAACACTTACTGTGATAAGCTCTGAGTAATGTATAGAACTGGATCATTATATTGTACACCTGAAACTAACATAAAAACTCTATTTAATTATATTTCAATTAAAGAAACATTTTTAAAAAGCCTGCCTTGAGAATGTCCAAAGAACTCCCCAAGATTTCTGTGAGTTCTCAGGGCCTCTGCTGTTTCTGTATGCTCTGCACCACAACAACCCAAATGTAAAATTTCATCCTTTTGTCAATCTATACTACCTTCCTCCATGTATACTCACATCATTCATGAGGATAGCAGATTTTACTGCCAAAATGCAGGAGAGAAGAATCACATAATCTTTGAAGAACCATGCAATGTAAACTATGTATTAGGCCTCCTTTCTTTCTTTCTTTCTTTCTTTCTTTCTTTCTTTCTTTCTTTCTTTCTTTCTTTCTTTTCTTTCTTTCTTTCTTTCTTTCTTTCTTTCTTTCTTTCTTTCTTTCTTCTCTCTCTCTCTCTCTCTCTCTCTCTCTCTCTCTCATCTATCTACCTATCATCTATCTATTTCATCTAAAAACCTTCTACGTCTGGAAATGGCAGGACAATTCATTTGGATCAGCCTACCTACTGAAAAAAAAACTAGGTTATCTGAACAAAATCTTAAAAAAAAATAGCAGCTTACAGGCATCAGAGAACTAAAATAGCAGTGAAGAAGTAAAATACTATGTAGAGATTCTACTACTGATCAGATTCTACTGATTCCTTAAAAGGCAACTGAAAAGCAAAGATTCTGAACAGCAGTTTTGGCACCATTACAAAGCTAAGGAGTTCAAAATTAAATCTAGCTCATGCTAAACGATAGAAGGGGACATTACTGAAACTCATACTTTTTTGATGAGATTCAGTTAGAATATACTCAATTGTTTTGCAATTAAGAAATTAACTTTGAAATTACTTATGGTGCAGAGAAGGAATCACAATTGAAACTAGAAAGTAATTTGACTGAATGGCAATGAAAAAACTATATATGAAAACTTGTGAGATACCTAAACCTAAGACCTAAAACTATAAAACTCCTAGAAGCGATCATAGCAGAAAAGCTTTATAACATGGGTTTTGGCAATGATTTCTTAGCTGCAACACTAAAAGCACAGGTGACAAAAGCAAAAGCAGACTACATCAAATTGAAAAGCTACTGCACAGCAAAAGAAGCAATCAGCAGATTGAAAGGCAGCCTGTGGAATGGGAGAAAGTATTTGCAAATCATATATCTGATGAAGAGTTAATACTGAGAATATGTAAAGAACTCCTAAAGTCTACAACAAAAAAACAGATAACCTGATTTAAAAATGAATATAAGACTTGAATGGACATTTCCCCAAAGAAGATACACAAATTAAAAAAACAAACAAACTAACAACCCCCAAAGTAGTAAGTGCTGCTGAGGATGAAGAAAGATTGGAAGCCCTGTTCATGGGATGCCTGGGTGGCTCAGCAGTTGAATGTCTGCCTTTGGCTCAGGGCATGATCCTGGAGTTCCAAGATCGGGTCCCACATTGGGCTCCCACAGGGAACCTGCTTCTCCCTCTGCCTGTGTCTCTGCCTCTCTCTGTGTGTCTCTCATGAATAAATAAATAAAATCATTTTAAAAAAAGGGAGCCAAGTGCAGTGATGATGGAATTGAAATATGGTATAGTATGGAGGTTCCGGAAAAAATAGAATTATCACATGATCCAGCACTCTTACTTCTAGATGTATATATAAAAGAATTAAAAAACAAGATCTTGAGATAATTTCATGCCCAAGTTCATTGCAGCATTGTTTACAATAGCCAAGAGGTAAAAGCAACTTAAATGGCTATCAATAGATGAATGGATAAAGAAAATGTGGTACATCCATATGCTGAAATATTATGCAGCCTTAAAAAAGAAGGAAATCCTGTCACACATTGCAATATGCATGGACCTTGAGGACATTTTGCTAAGTAAAATACACCAGTCACAAAAAGTCAAATGTTGTATGATCCTACTTTATAGTATCTAAAGTAGTCAAATTCATAAAAACAGAAAGAAAGTGGTTATCATTTTGCAATATATACATATATCAAATCATTATATTGTATGCCTTTAATTTATACAGTGTTATATGTCGATTATATATCAATAGAACTGGGGAGAAAAGAAAATTTACTCTTAAAAAAAAGAATATGGTTGCCAGAGGCAAGAGGAGAAAAAGCTGAGTTGTTGTTCAATAGGTATAGATTTTTACTTTTGCAGGATGAAAAAGTTCTAGAAATCTGTTGCACAAAAATATGCATATAACTAATGCTACTCTGCTGTACACTTAAACATGGTTAGCATGATAAATTCAATGTTGTGTACTTTTTTACCATAACTGAAAAAAATCCTGTGGGATGCAGCTAAAGCTTTGGTTTAAATAGAAATGTACATAAAAAAATAAATAAATAGAAATGTACAGCATAAAATGCATACATTAAAAAAGAATAAAGGCTGTAAAAACCTAGGCATCCATCTCAAGAAATTAGAAAAAGGACAGTAAAAACAAAACAAAAACAATAACAAACATAAAACCCCAAGTAAAAGAAAATAGTGGTAAGAGCATGAATTAATGAAATTATTTAGAAAACCATTAAGAAGTGTCACAAAGGCCAACATTTTGGAAAAACTAATAAACTTGATAACCCCCTAGACAGACTGGTTAAAAAGATAGTATGGGGCGCCTGGGTGGCTCAGTCAGTTAGGCGACTGCTTTCGGTTTGGGTCATGATCACAGGGTTCCTGGATTAAGCCCCACATCAGGCTTCCTGATCTGCAGAAGTCTGCTTCTCCCTCTCCCTTTGCCATTCCCCCCAGCTGGTGCTCTCTCTCAATCTCTTTCTCTCTCTCTCTCTCAAATAAATGAATAAAACCTTTAAAAAAAAGATAACATAAAGGGACCCCTGAGTGGCTCAGTCGTTGAGCCTTTGGTACGTGTATCCCTTTGAATTACTGTTTCTGTATTCTTTGGGTAAATACCCAGTAGTGCAATTGCTGGATCATAGGTTAGTTCTATTTTTAACTTTCTGAGGGACCTCTATATCATTTTTCAGACTGGCTACACTAGTTTGCATTTCCACCAACAGTGCAAGAGAGTTCCTTTTTCTCCACATCCTCGCCAATACCTGTTGTTTCTTGTGTTGTTGATATTAGCCATTCTGACAGGTATGAGGTGATATCTCACTGAAATTTTGATTTGCATTTCCCTGATGGTAAGTGATGGTGAACATCACCTTATGTGTCTGTTTGCCATCTGTATGTCTTCTTTGTAAAAATGTCTGTTCATGTCTTTGGCCCATTTTTAAGTTGGATTATTTATTTTTTGGATATTGATTTGTATACCTTTATTATATATTTTGGATACTAACCCTTTATCAGATATGTCATTTCAAATATCTTCTCCCATCCTTAAGGTTGGTTTTTATTTTGTTGATTATTTCCTTCACAGTGCAGCTTTTTATTTTAATGTAGTCCAATAGTTTATTTTTACTTTTGTTTTCCTTGTCTCAGGAAACATATCTGGAAAAAATCTGCTTTGGCTGATATAAAAAAAATACTGTTTGTGTCCTCTTCTAAGATTTTCATAGTTTCAAGTCTCACATTTAGGTCTTTTTTTTTTTCACATTTAGGTCTTTCATCCATTTTGAATTTATTTTTCTGTTTGGTGTAAGAAAGTAGTCCAGTTTCATTCTTTTCCATGTTGTTGTCCAGTTTTCCTAGCACTATTTGTTGAAGAGACTTTTTCCCATTGGAAAAGTTTCCTGTTTTGTCAAAGATTAGTTGACCATAGAATTATGGGTTTATTTTTGGGTTCTCTATTGTGCCATTGCACTATTTTTGTGCCAGTAGTATACTGTTTTGATTACTACAGCTTTGTAATATAATTTGAAGTCCAGAATTGTGATGCCTCCAGCTTTGCTTTTCTTTCTTAAGATTGTTTGCGCTATTCGGGATATTTTGTGGTCCCATACAAATTTTAGGATTGTTTGGTCTAGTTCTGTGAAAAACGCTACTGGTATTTTGATATTTTGATATGGACTGCATTAAATGTGTGGCTTGCTTTGGGTAGTATGCACATTTTAACAATATTTGTTTTTCCAGTCCATGAACATGAAATGTCTTTCCATTTCTTTAATTCTTTCATCAGTGTTTTATGGTTTTCAGAGTTCAGGTCTTTCACCTCTTGGTTAGGTTTATTCCTAGGTATCTTATGGTTCTTGGTGCAATTGTAAATGGGATTGATTCCTTGATTTCTCTTTCTGCTGTTTCATTATTGGTGTATAGAAATGCAATAGATTTCTATACATTGATTTTGTATATCATGTGAGTTTACTGAATTCAGGTATCAGTTCTAGTAGTTTTTTTGGTGGAGTCTTTTGGATTTTCTATATATAGTATCATGTCATCTGCAAATAGTGAAAGTTTCACTTTTTTCCTTACTAATTTGGATGCCTTTTGTGTGATTGCTGTGGCTAGGACTTCCAGTACTATATTGAATAAAAGTGGTGAGAATGAGCATCTTGTCTTGTTCCTGATGTTAGGGGGAAAGATCTCAGTTTTTCCTGATTAAGGGTGATGTTTGCTGAGGGTTATTCATATATGGCCTTTATTATATTGAGGTATGTTCCCTCTAACCCTCCTTTGTGAAGGTTTTTGCAGTGAACAGATGTCAAAATTTATTAAATGCTTTTTCTGTGTTGATTGGAATGATCATATGATTTTTATCTTTCATTTTGTTACTTGATCAATTTGTGAATATTGAATTGTCCTTGCAGCTCATTCACCACTTGATCATGGTGAATGATTTTTTTTTAATGTATAGTTGAATGCAGTTTGCTAGTATTTTGTTGGATTTTTGCATCTCTGTTAATCAAGGATATTGGCTTGTAGTTCTCTTTTTTAGTGGTGTCTTTACCTGGTTTTGGTATTAGGCTAATGCTGGCCTCATAGAATGAATTTACATTTTCCTTCTATTTTATGGAATAATTTGAGAAGAATAGGTGTTAACTCTTCCTTATATGTTTTGTAGAATTCACCTGTGAAGCCTCTGGTCCTAGACTTCTGTTTGTTGGGAATTTTTAGATTACTGATTTAATTTTGTAACTAGTAATTGGTCTGTTCAAATTTTCTATTTCTTCCTGAATCAGTTTTAGGAGATTGTAGTTTCTAGAAATTTATCCTTTCCCCCCCAATTTATTACCATATAATTTTTCTTCATATTCTCTTATAATCCTTTGTATTTCTGTGCTATTGATTGTACTTCTTTCATTTTTGATTTTATTTATTTAGGTCTTCTCTCTTTGCTTTGAGGAGTCTGCCTAAAGGTTTTTTTTTGTTTGTTTGTTTGTTTGTTTTTATCAATTTTGTTTATCTTCTGAAAGAAACAGCACTCACTTTCATTGATCTTTTCTAAGTTTTTTGGTCTCCATTTCATTTATTTTAAGCTAGCTCTTCTGTCCCTCCCCATGTACCCCCTGCACTCTCAGCCCTGCAACTTATTTGTTGAAAATAAGTACTGGTCTGGTATGTTGTTAATAATCTGGATTTTGCTAATTGAATCCTTATGGTGTCTTTTATCAGTCCTCCACATCTATATTTCCTGTAAATTGAGAGTTAAAGCATTGATCAGTTTCTGTTGTTTAAGGCATCCAGTGTGTGGTATTTTGTTACAGCAACCCTAGGAAACGAATACAGTGGGTACATGAGTGCTATTTAAGATGTGCTAGGGGATTAGTGCTTTTAGCCTCAAGTTAAGTGTGTAAGACCAAAAGTGACTTAAAAATTAGGACTGGATATAAATAGTTCCAGGGTTGTTTCAGTGTCTTGATGATGTCATCAAGGACCCAGCCTCTTTTCCTGCTTTTTTTTTAACTGTCTGCAGTGTGATAGCAATGATTCTCTTCATGGTTATAAAATGGCAGCAGTTACTCCAAGTGTTCTATCTTTATGTGACAAAGTGTGAAAGTAGGAAAGGATGGAGTGGCTTTCTACCTAGGGGTATCTAAGCAAAGTCTCCCTTGGGGTTTCATTGGTCAGAACCAGGTTACCTGGCCATTCTCAGCTGCAAGGAAGGCTGAGAGAGTGAGTACAGTTTGTTTTTGACAACACACATTTCTAGGAAATGAAATAGCGCACACACATTGGTAAGTAGGAGAATAATGTCAATACAATGGGGAAGTTGTGATGGTATAACAAAGGAGTAGTATTAATAACCTTCAGCAAGAAAGGTAAAAGTCTTTAGTTGTATAGACAGGAGCTCTTTTAACTTTTTTAAAAATAAAATTGAAAATAAGCACCTGCACTGAGAGATCTTTCCCTAGAGAGGCATCCCCTATCCTCCAGCTTAATACAGTTCTAAGCCTGTGGCAGCTTCCACTTCTACCCCCATGTTATCAGCAGTCTCGCTGGCTCAGAACTCCACAGTGCTTTTCCATATTGTTTTTTTCTTTTTTAAAGTAACTTTTTATTGAAGTATAATATAGAGAAAAATGCATGAACCGTAAGTGAACAGTCCATGCTGTTTTAATGCATTTTTATTGTATCTTGAGTAGCTCTGGCTAATGCTGAACACCCTGTTACTTCTAGGGTCTAATCTTACAAAAACCTAGGATTTCCAATAATTATGTTATAGCAGAAATAACTGAATCTGATATTTTTAGCTTCTGTCACAGAAAAGGTCTCTTCTAGCTGGAAGAAATGGAAGGCAATGATTTTTGGGTAGGAGACAGCAATATCTGTCCCATAGCACATATGAACATAATTAACTTTGCTGCTTCAGGTTTAATGTTTAACATGATGAGAACAATTTAGAAAAAAGTATAAATTACTACACTGAAATGCAGAGACAATAAAAATTAATTGGTACTAGATTGTCTTTCAAGTGCAATTTGTATTGTGACTAATAGTTTTGTGTAAGAGGCTTGTGGAGGCTTTGTATTTCCTCCTTGACATCAGGTGGGTGTGTGAGAGAGGAATGAGTGGTTGGTCAACCAGGTTAGCAAAGCATTTTTGCCTGTAGGTGCAGATCTTTGAGCAGCCCCAGACTACAGAAGCTGCTTGGAAATGTGGACATGGGTAAACATTGGCCAATGGTAATGCATTCTAAGGCAATTTTTAGTTGGGACTGCTAATACCCAGACAGGCTACAAACTTACAGAAGTAGTTTTCCTTGCAGGAATCTACAACATATTGATGAACTGGCCAGCCTGGGAAACATGAATTACACAATTCCCTCCATTTGACCTGCCTACTGGGAGGAGGAGAGAAAGATGGTAAATTATCTTTCAAATAGCAAAATACCTTTCATATTTTCCTAACTAGGAGTCATCTAGATTCTTCTTAAATATCACCAATGACAGATTCTATGGAATCTTTAGTATGTGGTTAAGAGAATGGATTCTGGAGTCAGACTGTCTGGATTCAAATCTGGATTTGGTGTTGTGTTTCCGACTACAAGTCGCCATATCTGGTTCTCAAGTCTTTCTGATAATGCTATGAGCTAGCTAAAATCCCTTAATTAAATTAATTTTTCTGCTTAAACTAACCACAGTTGTTTTTTTGTTTGCAATTGAGGATTTTCAGTGACAGAATTAAAAATGAAGAAGAGCAAATTTAGGAGATGGAGAGAGACCAAGTCTTTATGACATCATATGGATTCTTGGATCAAGCTACAATTGGAAGCCAAAACTCTCCTTGATTTTTCAGTTGTATGAACCAATGAATTCTTCTTTACCTTAAGCCAATTTGGGATGGTTTTGAAATCCCAGCTGTTACAATATTGTACTTTTGTTTTTATGTCCTTTATCTTTGTATGCAATTGTCATAAAATTTAAAATAAATAATACTTCTTAAAAACCAGACCCATATAATTCTCATAGAGGCTGCTCATTACTGTGATCTAAAATTCTATTTACAGGGCCAACCATCTGTTTGCTCTTTAATATCAGTTGAAGTCAGATCAGAATTTGACACTGTTAACTTCCATTTTTCTTTACCTATTAATTCTTCAGTTGTTTTAGCTTTTAATTTTCTTTGTAAAATTAACTTATGGGAAGTGAAATAAAATACATGATTTTTCTATCTGATATCTAAGTTCTATTAGCTTAAAAACAAACTTGACACTTATTATTCATGTTTAAACATTAAAAACTCACACAGCTGCACACACTTTCAAAATAATCTGCCGACATTGCATTGTAAAATCAAAAAGTACACATCCACTCAAATTGATGGTCTCCTCCCAGTGAAAGTGTTTCTAGAGTACAGAGTATAATTTGTTGAAATGTTTGACATCAAAGTTCTTTTTTTGTCGTTATAATTTCTGGCACATGCATTTTACACAAATGTTGGTCAAGGGATGCTGCTCCCCTCTTCCCAAAGTTATTACTTCTCAAATGTTTGTAAAACACAAATATACACTTTTAAAAAGCTTTTAGGGAACAGGCTTATGTGGGTCGATGAGTTTATTCCCTGGCATGAGATTTGGATTTTCATCAAACCAGTCAATCAAGATGAAACCAAAATGAAAATGTCAACTTATTTGAGTGGATACAACTGTGTTATTTAGAAAAACTTAAGAGCATGTGGACATAACATACTGACACAAACATAATATTAGATTTCTTTTTATTCTTTAGGTTTAAAAATATAGTTGATTCTTATGATGACAATAAGTAAAATATATGAACATTGTTAAACTTCAGGCTAACAACTTCAGGAAAATTCAAAAGGAAAAAATTATTCATAATGTCACCATCAGTTATAACTAATATTTTGGAATAGTGCCTTTAAATCTTTTAACTGGGCATAGATTATTTTTAATATTTTTTTATTTTTTCAGATAATTACCTCCACAAAATTTGGTATAATGCTTTTTTATTAACTTGATTACAAAATAATTTTAAAACACTGATTTTGCATCATTGATGATTTTGATACAATTACTGCATTGCCTGACACTGTTACTTTGCTTTCCAATATAAGAATGTACAAAATTATGGAGTTATAATCCTAATTTATAATCATTACAGACATAAAATAAGCCTTAGTTTTTATAGTCTTATTATGTATTTGGTATTGTTGAGTTTAAAATATAGAAATAATCTTATTTAATCCTCTAAATTTAATCCTGTAATTACCTTGAATGGCATAAAAAAGGAGTATTATTAACTTAATTGAGGTGGAGCTGGGACCAAGGGAATAGGATTGAATGTGTACTATAGGATCAGAAGACCTGACCAACCAAATGAATCCATTCTGTGACTGATAATTATTTGTTGTGCCAATTTTGCTAGACTGATGCCTAGTTATTTAAATGCCAGTCTAGATATAGCTGTAAAGTTTTTTTTTTTTACATGTGATAACATTTATCATCAGTAAATGTTGAAGTCAACATCAGTTGACTGTAAATAAATCAAATTATCCTCTGCTTATATATGAGCGGACCTTATCCAAAGGTCCTTTGGATTCTTGTTGAATCTTGTTGAATATTCTTGTTGAATATTGTTGAATATTCTTGTTGAAGACCTTTGGAGCAAAGGCTGAGGCTTCCTGCAGGAGAAATTCTGCCTCAAGACTGCAATGTGGAAATTTTGTCTGAGTTTTAAACATTTTGACTCAAACCTACTGGCCTATCCTATAGATTTTGGATTCACCATTCCCTACAATCATATGAGCCAGTTTCTGAAATCTCTCTCTCTCTACACACACACACACACACACACACACACATACACACACACGTTGCTTGTTCTGTCTTGTTTTTTAGTATATCAGACAAAATATAAAGTTGGCAACTTTAAACCAGCTACTCAACTTGGGAAATTTTTACTAGTTAACATAATTTAAAAATCAGGGGGCCACCACCTTAGATAATGCCTTCCAAGTCTAAAATTCTAAAGCTTTAAGATATTAGAGATTCACTAAGTTAGAGAGTCAGAAATCAAAACAATAAAAAGAACAAAAACATTATAAAGACAAGAAAAGAAATTATTTGTTGATTTTTAACCATTTCAGATTCTAATGTCTGTACATGGTAGAGGCCAATAAATGTGAACTCATAAAATGCAGCTTACCTGTTCTGCTGGTGAACATTGCAGCCTCAATTCTGGTAGAAGTTAACATTTAATGTAACCTTAGTTGAACTTTCCAATTTCTTTCATCATAGGATAAAAGAAGAGATTATCTGAATTAGCTTCACTAATATCAATGTTTTACTTTAATCCAATGGAGCAGGGTCACCAGAAAGCCAAGCCCTATAAAAAGGAAAGAGGAGACATGTCCTTTTCCTTTTGAGTAAGCTTGATGTCCTCATATATGGACAGCACAAAAAGCTAAGAAAAGCTGGTTTTTCCCTAAATAACTAATCTTAAAAATCAGCCTTTGAAGCTCACTAAGTAGTAAAAACCAATCAGTAGTCTTTTGACAGATGACTCCTCAGTGGGTATTAAGGTCAAATTGTAACTATAGTGACTTACTTGGAAGCAGATAATAGGTGTGCTTAAAGAATTGTGCAACCTGTATTCAAATTGGGGCTATTGTAGCTGCATTTGGGTAGATCACTTACTTGTCCACCATAACTCTTACGGATTATCCCTGTTCAGGAAGAATTCAAATTAACTCATTTAGATATAATATTCTTTAAGTAAATCATTAAAAGCTCCTCCCCTCATAATACATTAAGGAAAAGATTTATAAACTTTAGAGTTTAAGATATTTTTCCAAACTTAAATATATCTGATTTTAACTACAGTGTTATATTTTGAGGATCTTCCAAATATTTCCCTCTAATTGCATTTGTGCTGAATTCTTCGGTTTTGCTGATTTGATTCAATTCTATATAAAAGGCACTGATTATCAATATAAATCTAGATATGTATTGAAAAAATATAGTGATTTTCATTTAAAAGTGCCAAGTTTCATTTTCTCATCCATCAGGAAAACCCCATCTTCCTGCACAGCTTCTGTTTTTGCATGTGCAACATAAATAGGTTTTGATTTTCTACTTCCTTTCTTTCTTTTTTAAAAAATATGGACAATTGAAGATGGGTTTTTAATTCTTTCTTGTCCCCAATTCTTTACTCTGTCCAGGGTTTGCACTTATATTGCTGTTCACAAGCATTTAGACATATTTAGGTATGTCAGGTATTCACTACTGAGCAACAGAAATGGCTTTTCTTTCAACTGGGACTGTAGAATCTGTGGCTTTGGCTAAATGATGTCTTTGTCTGAATCTTCCTTTTTAATGTTTAGGTTAGTTGCATATTCATTAGCTCTGGCTAAGTTGCAGGGCATCTTTGACCAAGAACACTTTAGTAGAAGTTAACAAAGTTAGCGGGGAGTAACTAAGAGAAATGATAAAAAAAAAATTAGAGAAATTATATCACAGTGAGTCACATGTTTAGTGCTTCAACTGCTGTGACATTCATGATGTAAATTCCCAGAATGGCTCAATTTTATCAGCATTAGAAAAAATAAAGGGATGTTTTAAGATGCACAGAAAATCTATCTTCAATCTGGTTTGTTTATGGCAAGAGGCTTTTGGGAAACAGACAAGACAAGCAAGTGCTGAAGCAATCAGCTATAAATAGTAGAGCCTATGTTTGTTTGAAGACAGTACGTTCTGTAAAGAACTGTGGATATTTGGATTCTTGCAGGGTTAACATAAAATTTGCAAGTGCAGATGAGAAAAAAAAAGAAAAGAAAACCCAAGAGAACATAGCACATCATACTGTTTTGTTTTTGTTCTAGTCACAAACAGAAAATTTGTGTTTTGCCTCAATTGTCTGCTTTTACAGGACAGCTTCTCAAACTCCATTAATATCCATTCATTTGTGGAGCAGTGGAAAGTGTAAAGAAGCCCTCTACCTCCAAGCTTATCGAGTATAACAAATTCCATTTATTTCTCCTATGAGCGGAAAAGGTGGTTTGGGTTAAGCATGATGAAAGGAGTAGAAAGCAGGCATAGGTGCACATGCATTTTTCCCCCCTCAAGGTTGAGTGAGCTCACTAAAGAAGAGAAGGAGGTGACTGAGTACCATTGATGTTGTAATCTCTAGTCCTAGGTCCTGCCCTGGGACTTCCATAGATGTCACAGCATCTGAGACATCTGCCTACTCAGCATTCTGATCAGCGGTCAGCTTTCATAGACAGGACATTGTGTCCATTTCCATACCAGATCAGCAGCCACAGCCCATGCATCCCTGCCCTGTGGAAGAGCACAGGTGAATACCTCCGAGCCCACAGGCCTAGTGTGATGCAGTACTTGTGTCTGCTTCTGTAACCTTATTGAAGCCCTCTCATGTGGTCCAGTCTTAGGGTGGTATTCTGTTCAAGAAGCAGAGTTCTCACCCAAACACGTTTAAAAGGTATCTGATTTTAATTGCATATCTTGAAAAGCATTAAAGTGCACACAACATATGGACTGTTTGGTATATTTTTTGGATCCTCATTCTTTCACATCTCATACTCTTTGACACTCCAGATTTTCACTTACCCACTTCAGTTTTCTCTCTTGCTAGGTCTTTCCCTTCCTCTTGCCTCTCAGGTTCCGCAGTAGTTTCCATTTTCCAATTCTGCATTCCCCAAAACTAGAAAAGAGTTTGGTGGAGATAGACTGACTTCAGAGGAAGTGGATAGAAATTGGCCTGATAAATTAGGAATCAGTCGAGAATCTGAATATTCCCTTATGAATATTTGTTATCACATTTGGTTTATAATGCTAATTACTTTCCACTATAAGTTCTAGTGCTTGTGCTGCTTTCCCTGTGTTGTTTGATATTGATATGTTCTATCCAGTTCCCACACTACCCTAGCTGCCCATCCATTGCTAAAGTATTTTTGGGTTGTGGTGGTTGTAAAGATTATGCCTTTTCTTAGTTTTCTCATGTCTCTGAGTTCTCTCTATTTCACTTCATTCTCTTCTTGCTAATTTAGAATACCACCTCAGAGTCAGGCCATGTATCCTCTGCTCCTATCCTGCATTTCTTGACCCAGGAAAGGAACTAATAGATAAGAAGGAACAGAGCAGAGACTAGAGACAAAATAAGGGATGATGTATTAGTTTGGGTGCAAGGCGAGCCAGATGTAGATGCAGAGAGCAGGAGGTAAGGGTAGAGGGTTCGCCTCTGGGAAAGAAGATCCTTTAAAAATTTCATTACAGGCTCCTGGAATAGTTCAAAGAGAAGGGCTCTAAAAATGACTTGAAGAATGGAAGCATCATTGGGATACTCACACAGCCTTTCAAGGGGATAACTTTGAAGGTGACAAAACCAACTAAAGTTTTACATTATGCTGTGCTTAGGAAGGAATCACTCCCATGACTTCATAGCCATGCCTCCTACATCCTTTGGTATTATCCTTAGCATCTCTGAAATACCTCTGAAATAAAGGTTGGCCATCATCATTAATCATGCAAATGCAGCCACCTTTCTTTTCTTTCTTTTTTTCTTTCTTAAACAGAGTGCACCTGAAAGACTAGACAGGGGAAGAAGGCACTAATATACTTCCAAAATGTACATTGTTTAGTAACTATCTGGGAAGCCCAAATGCTCTGTCATTTTGCTTTCTCATGTAGGCATTGAGAGCTATTTGTTGCCCTAATGAAAAAAATATGGAGATCCTCCAGCAAGAGTAAAGAGGTTAAAACAGGCAATAAAAGAGCTTTCAGAGAAGTTTCTCAGGAACCTGAACAAGCTCTCATCTCTTCAACTCTGCCTTTCACTGTGTTTCTGATACAGTAAATCTATTTTTTGTTCTCTGCTTTCACATCTGGAGCAAATATCTTTCAGCTTCCCTTTAGCCACCCTACTCCTCCATTGTTTAAAGACCAGATCAAGTCCAAACTCTCCCAAGACTCTTTTTGTCCCCAGATCACATGAATATTTTTGTTTTCCAGTTTCCTATTGAAAAATTTTTGTTTTTGCATCGTTTAGAAATCACTAGTCCTGTAATGTTTCCATAGATGTTAGTTTTGTCTCTGTACTGTACAAGGCTTTCTGAAGACTAGAATCGTTATGCATCATTTTTAAATTCTACCCATCTAAACGTATGCAGTGCGTTTAATGAATCTTTGGTAGGTATTACTAAGTATAGTCAATGAATAAAAACCCAAAAAGTTAGTGGGAGGGGCAAGGTGGCGGAGGAGTAGGGTCCTCAACTTACCTGGCCCCACAAACTTACCTAGATGACTTTCAAAACATCCTGAACACCTACAAATATGACCTGAGATTTAAAGAGAGAACAGCCGGAACGCTACAGAGAGAAGGGGTTTCGCTTCTAACAAGGTAGGAAGGCAAAAAATAAATGAAAACAAATAAAGTGGGGAAGGGGCTCCATGAGGAGCCGGGCTAAAGCCGGGTGGCAAGACCCTCCGGGACAGGAAAGCCCAGCCCCAGAGGAATGGGAACTTTAAAAATCTGCGCTGGAGTTTTCCCAGACAGAAAAGCACTTAGGGAAATTGGGCAGAATCGCAGGATTCTCCAGAGTCACTATAGGAGGAGAGGTGACCAGGGGAAAGCACACCACAAACTACAGGCCTATCTCGGTGAAGGGCTGGAGTGCCATAGCCCTCAGGACATTTGGGAGAAGCCGGTCAGTTAGGTGGACCGACTCCAGAGTGGCCTTTACACTAGAGTCTGGCAACGGATGGAGGTGACTCTGCCCATTTCCCTTCAGGAAGGTCCCTGGGAGTGTAGGTCCAGTGGCACAGGGCCCTGGATTCCAGGGCACCCAGGTGGACAAAGCTGGCGATCCTGTTTTCCCCCTAGGACAGGCAGAAGCAGGGAGGGCACAGAACAGTGAGAACTCTCCTGCTGCTGGGCACCCCCAAATTGTGTAGATCAGTGAATCCATGCTGGCCCCCAGGGGCATCTAGGCCAGTGCGGACTAGGAGACTGTGGTTAGTTACTTGTGGGGAGCTCGACTCCAGGGCTGGAAATCTGGCCACTGCCATTTTTATTTTTTCTCTTCCTTTCACCTTGTACCTGCGAGAGGTGGGACTTCTAGGGAACAGAGGCTTCACAGGATAAACAGCTCCCACTGAGCCCAGCACCTGGCAGGAGTGGGGTGTCTCCACCCAGGCACAGACACCTGAGAATCAGCACAGCAGACCCCTCCTCCAGAAGACCAGCTGGAAATAAAAGGGAAAAGCAAGTTTACTGAACAAGCAGCACTGGAAAGCTCCTGGACTGAGGGAAAATAGTACATTGAACTATAGGGTCCTTTTTTCTTTTTCTTTTTCCATTATGATACATTTTTATATCAGACTAAAAATTTCTAATATTTTTCTCTTTTCAACCTAAACTATAATATTTTACCAGCTCTTCATTTTTAAGTTTTTTCCTTAATGACTTTCATATTTCTTCAATTACACGTCTTAGATTTTTTTTTCACTTCTAAATTTCCTTCGATGTATTCAATTTAATTTTGGTAGATATATGAGACATGGGTTTTTGTTTTTTTGTTTTTTTCTGCCTCATTTTGTTTTACAATGGTGGAAGTTAGTACCTTCTAACACATGACCAACATACATCCCAGAACCAAGTGGAATACTCTGTTGGTTCATTCCGAGAGATTATATTCTCTCTTCATTCCCATTCTGCCCCCCTCTTTTATCTTGTTTGTGTTTTGGTGGTCAATGTTGGGGTTTCTACAAGTATTGCTGGTTTATATAAATTTGGGACCGAGCATCTTCTTATGTACAGAACTTAATACACTCAGAACCAATAGGATCACTCTCCAGGACCCCTTAGGTAGACTACATTCTCTCTCCACTACCACTTCCTCATCACTATCATCACCCTCCCATTTTTTTCTCTTTTTCCTCTTTTCTTTACTTTTTTTTTCTTTTCCTTTTTTCTTCTTCTTTGTTTTTGGTTTTTGGCTTTTTATTTTTACTACTTTGTTTTAAAATTTGTTTTTCACTTTAGTGGTCCTTTTGTTTTGTTTTGTTCTGTTCTTTTTGTTTTAGTTTCTGATCTTTGACCTCTTCAGAAACATCTAGGGTGTATTTTACTTAGGTTGTGGTTGATATTTTTGACCCAGTTAGCTCATACAGCCACTCTGCACTGGACAAAATGACTAGAAGGAAGAATTCACCACAAAAGAAAGAACCGGAAACAGTACTCTCTGCAACAGAGTTACAAAATTTGGATTTGAATACAATGTCAGTAATTCAATTCAGAAGTACAATTATAAAGCTACTGGTGACTCTGGAAAAAAGCATAAAGGACTCTTGAGACTTCGTTACTGCAGAATTGAGATCTAATCAGGTCAAAATTAAAAACAGATTAAATGAGATGCAATCCAAACTGGATGTTCTAATGGCTAGGGTTACTGAGGTGGGAGAGAGAGTGAGTGACATAGAATTCAAGTTGATGGTAAGGAAGGAAGCTGAGGAAAAAGAGAAAAACAATTAAGAGTCCACGAGGAAAGGCTTAGAGAAATAAATGATAGCTTGAGAAGGAAGAATATATGTCTAATTGGTATTACAGAAGAGGCTGAGAGAGAGAGAGAGAGAGAGAGAGAGAGAAAGAGAGGACTACAATGTATTTTGAACAAATTATAGCTGAGAACTTCCGAAATCTGGGGAAGGAAACAGGCATTCAGATCCAGGAGCTAGAGAGGACCCCCGCCCCCCATCATTGAAAACCATCAACACTTCAACATTTAATAGTGAAGCTTGCAAATTTCAAAGATAAAGAGAAATTTTTTAAAGCAGCAAGAGACAAGAGATTCTTAATTTATATGAGGAGAACTATCAGATTAACAGCAAACCTCTCTCCACAGAGGTCTGGCAGGCCAGAAAGGGCTGGCAGGATATATTCAGGGTACTAAATGAGAAGTGTAGCCAAGAATACTTTATCCAGCAAGGCTCTCATTCGGAATAGAAGGAGAGATAAAGAGCTTCCAGGATAGGCAGAAACTGAAAGAATATGTGACCACCAAACCAACTCTGTAAGAAATATTAAGGAGGACCCTGTAAAAAAAAGAGGGATCCCAAAGACACAATCCACAAAACAAGGACTAAGTAGGTAATATGATGACAGTACATTAAGATCTTTCAATAGTTACTCAAACGTGAATGGGTTAAATGATCCCATCAAGAGACACAGCGTATTGGACTGGATAAAAATGCAAGACCCATCTATTTGCTGTCTACAAGAGACTCATTTGAGACCTAAGGACACCTACATTTTCCATTCAAATGACCCTCAAAAAAAAGCTGGGATAGCAATCCTCATATCAGATAAATTAAAGTTTATCCCAAAGACTGTAGTAAGAGATGAAGAGGGACACTATATCATACTTAAAGGGTCTATCCAACAAGAAGACCTAACAATCATGAATATTTATGCCCCTAATGTGGGAGCTGCCAAGTATATCAATCAATTAGTGACCAAAGTAAAGAGATACTTAGATAATAATACACTAATAGTAGGAGACTTCACCACGGCACTTTCTGCAAATGACAGATGTTCTAAGCAGAACATTACCAAAGAAACTAGGGCCTTAAAAGATACACTGGACCAAATATATGTGACAGAAATATACAGAACATTCCATCTGAATGCAACAGAATACACATTCTTCTCAAGTGCACATGAAACTTTCTCCAGAATAGAACACGTACTGGGTCACAGATCAGGTCTCACCCGGTACCAAAAGATTGGGATTGTCCTCTGCATATTTTCAGACCACAATGCTTTGAAACTAGAAATCACAGAAGAAATCAATCACAAAAAGAAATTTGGAAGAAACTCAAACACGTGGAGGTTAAAGAGCATCCTATTAAAAGATGAAAGGGTCAACCAGGAAATTAAAAAGATTCATGGAAACTAATGACAATGAAGATACAACCATTCAAAATCTTTGGGATACAGTAAAAGCAGTCCTAAGAAGGAAATACATCACAATACAAGCCTCCCTCAAAAAATTGGGAAAAAAATCAAATACACAAGCTAACCTCACAGTTAATGGAATTGGAGAAAGAACAGCAAGTGAAACCTACACCAAGCAGAAGAAGAGAAATAATAAAGATTTGAGCAGAACTCAATGAAATAGAGACCAGAAGAACTGTGGAACAGATTAACAAAACCAGGAGTCGGTTCTTTGAAAGAATTAATAAGGTAAATAAACCATTAGCCAGCCTTATTAAAAATGAAAAAGACTCAAATTAATAAAATCATGAATGAAAGAGGAGAGATCATAACCAATACCAAGGAAATACAAATGATTTTGAAAACGTATTATAAGTAGCTATATGCCAACAAATTAGGCAATCTGAAGAAATGGACACATTTCTGGAAAACCACAAATTACCAAAACTGGAACAGGAAGAAATAGAAAACCTGAACAGCCAATAACCAGTGAGGAAATTGAAGCAGTCATCAAAAACCTCCCAAGACACAAAAGTCCAGGGCCAGATGGCTTCCCAGGGGAATTTTATCAAATGTTTAAAGAAGAAACAAAACCTATTCTACTAAAGCTGTTTTGAAGGATAAAAGAGATGGAAACTCATTTTATGAGGCCAGCATTACCTTGATTCCAAAACCAGACAAAGACCTCACCAAAAAAGGAGAATTATAGACCAATATCCCTGATGAACACGGATGCAAAAATTCTCACCAAGATACTAGCCAAAAGGATCCAACGGTACATTAAGAGGATTATTCACTATGACCAACTGGGATTTATCCCCAGGATGCCGAGTGGTCAACACTCGTAAAGCCATCAATGTGATAGTTCACATCAACAAGAGAAAAAACAAGAATGATATGATCCTCTCATTAGATGCAGAGAAAACATATGACAAAATACAGCATCCATTCCTGATGAAAACTCGTCAAAGTGTAGGGATAGAGGGAACATTCCTCAATATCATAAAAGACATTTATGAAAACCCACAGCGAATATCATTCTCAATGAGGAAAAACTGAGAGCTTTTCCCCTATGATCAGGAACATGACAGGGATGTCCACTCTCACCACTGCTATTCAACATAGTACTAGAAGTTCTAACCTCAGCAATCAGACAACAAAAAGAAAGAAAAGGAATTCAAATTAGCAAAGAAGAAGTCAAACTCCCCCTCTTTGCAGATGGCATGATACTGTACATAGAAAACCCAAGAGACTCCACCCCAAGATGGCTAGAACTCATATAGCAATTCAGCAATGTGGCAGGATACAAAATCAATGCCCAGAAATCAGTGGCATTTCTTTTTTTTAAATTTTTTTTAAAAATTTATTTATGATAGTCACAGAGAGAGAGAGAGAGAGAGAGAGAGAGAGGCAGAAACACAGGCAGAGGGAGAAGCAGGCTCTATGCACTGGGAGCCCGACGTGGGATTCAATCCCGGGTCTCCAGGATCCAGCCCTGGGCCAAAGGCAGGCGCTAAACCGCTGCACCACCCAGGGTTCCCATCAGTGGCATTTCTATACACTGAGACTAAAGAAAGAGAAATTAAGGAGTCAATCCCATTTACAATTGCACCCAAAAGCATAAGATACCTAGGAATAGCGACACCTGGGTGACTCAGTGGTTGAGCATCTGCCTTTCACTCAGGGTATGATCTCAGTTCGGGTTCAAGTCCCACATCAGGCTCCCTGTGAGGAGTCTGCTTCTCCCTCTGCCTATGTCTCTGCCTCTCTTTCTGTCTCTCATGAATAAATAAATATAATCTTTTATTTAAAATATACCTAGGAATAAACCTAACCAAAGAGGTAAAGGATCTATACCCTAAAAACTACAGAACACTTCTGAAAGAAATTGAGGAAGACACAAAGATATGGAAAAACATTCTATGCTCATGGATTGGAAGAACAAATATTGTGAAAATATCTATGCTACCCAGGACAATTTACACATACAATGCAATCCCTATCAAAATACCTTGGACTTTCTTTACAGAGTGGAACAAATAATTTTAATATTTGTATGGAATCAGAAAAGACCCCAAATAACCAGGGGAATATTGAAAAAGAAAATCAGAGCCGGGGGCATCACGATGCCAGATTTCAAGCTATTACAAAGCTGTGATCATCAAGACAGTGTGGTCCTGGCACAAAAAACAGATATATAGTTCAATGGAACAGAATAGAGAACCCAGAAATGGCCCCTCAACTCTATGGTCAACTAATATTCAACAAAGCGGGAAAGAATAGCCACTGGAAAAAGGAGTTTATTCAATAAATGGTGCTGGGAAAATTGGACATCCACATGCAGAAGAATGAAACTAGACCACTCTCTTTCACCATACACAAAGATAAATCAAAATGGTTGAAAGATCTAAGTGTGAGACAAGAATCCATCAAAATCCTGAGGAGAACACAGGCAAAACCCTTTTTGAACTTGGCCACAGCAACTTCTTACAAGGTACATCTATGACAGCAAGGGAAACAGAAGCAAAAATGAACTATTGGGACTTAATCAGGATAACAAGCTTCTGTACAGCAAAAGAAACAGTCAACAAAACTAAAAGACAACCTACAGAATGGGAGAGGATATTTGCATATGACGTATCAGATAAAGGGCTAGTATCCAAGATCTATAAAGAACTTATTAAACTCAACACCTAAGAAACAAACAATCCAATCATGAAATGGGCAAAAGACATGAACAGACACTTCTCCAAAGAAGACATACACATGGCCAACAAGCACATGAGAAAATGCTTCGCATCACTTGCCTTCAGGGAAATACAAATCAAAACCACAATGAGATCCCACCTCACACCAGTGAGAATCGTGAAAATTAAAAAGACAGGAAACAACAAATGTTGGAGAGGATATGGAGAAAGGGGAACCCTCTTGCACTGTTGATAGGAATGTGAACTGTAACAGCCACTCTGGAAACTGTGTGGAGATTCCTCAAGAAGTTAAAAATAGAGCTACCCTACGACCCAGCAATTGCACTACTGGGGATTTACCCCAAAGATACAGATGCAGTGAAATGGCAAGACACCTGCAGCCCCAATGTTTCTAGCAGCAATGTCCACAATATCCAAACTGTGGAAGGAGCCTCGGTGTCCATTGAAAGATGAATGGATAAAGAAGATGTGGTCTATGTATACAATGGAATATTACTCAACCATCAGAAACGACGAATACCCACCCTTTTCTTCGATGTGGATGGAACTGGAGGGTATTATGGTGAATGAAGTAAGACAATCCAAGAAGGACAATCATTATATGATTTCACTCATACGGGAAATATAATAAATAGTGAATGGGATTATAAGGGAAAGGAGGGGAACTGAGTGGGAAAAATTAGAGAGAGAGACAAACCATGAGTGACTCCTCTAACTCTGGGAAACAAAGGGTTGCAGAAGGGGAGGCAGGTGGGGGGTTGGGGTAACTGGCTGACAGGCGCTGAGGAGAGCACTTGATGGGATGAGCACTTGGTGTTATACTCTATGTTGGCAAATCGAACTTTAATAAAGGCAAATTAAAAAAAAATAAAAAATAAAAACCCAAAAAGTTCAGTATAAAAGACTGTTCTCTGGTAATAAAGAGTTAATAAAGGTCAAAATCTTCAGAGAACTGTTGAAAAGAGTTCTCTGGACTAGAGAAAGTGACATATTTTGTGGAAATCATACAAAATATACATAGGTCAGGGCATGTTAATTACAGTTAGTTTTTAGAAAGATATTTTTCACACAAGCTACATGTTGAGAAATTGTTATACCAAATTATTGGTTAACCTGCTGTGCAAGAAGAAAACAATTTGATACCTGCAGAGAATTTGTGTGGTCGACCTTTCATAATGTGAGTGAAATTTTCTCATTTAAGTGGCAACTTCTACCTATATTTAGATCCAAACATAACTACCCCCATTTCTTAGGCTATTAAAACATCACATTTACTCATAAAAATGATCAAATGGAACATTAATCAGCTAAGGTAGTTAAATACAAATCTGGCAAAGATCTAGAATGCAACAATAACCACAGCAGGACAAGGAGACAACAAAACAAAAATTAAGTCAACTCCAGACTTAAATAGATATATAAAAACTACAGAGTTTACATATATAAAGTGTTGAAAATGTTTTTTGAGATCATTTGTTGAAAACATATCTGTGTAAGAGAGCAGGCAAAAAGGTTTGCTACCCTTTTTCTTTCTTTAAATGTTAAAGCTGAAGGGGAGCCTCTGAAACACTGTGTTCATTTTTGTTTTGGTAGGTGGAGTTCACTAACCAAAATGACAACAAACACTCGGAAATGGGGACTTACTCTATGGCATCTATTCAAACCTCTTAAAACCAGAGATGTTTTCCTGTCTGATGTATAAGCCACCCAAGCACAAATTAAAAGCAGATGCTCTATAGTTCTCTGAGAATATTTATGGCTTGGAGTCTATACTTCCTGGTCACCTCTCTGTAGCAGGACATCCTGAAGAGGTAGTGAGTTTTGCAATAATGAATGCTCCCTTCCAGCAGATTTCAGCTTCTCTGTTTTGAAATTAGATTACACATTTTCTTTTCTCAGTGGAAAAAATATCTTTGTAAAAGGAACTTGAAGCATTTTCCATACTACATATGTCCTAATTATACACACAGACTTTTATGTGTTAACCAAAAATAAGAAGCACAATTTTACTTCTACGTACTGAACTCCCCCTCCTTTGGTAAATTTCATTTCAGCGTAGCCTGTTTTTCTGAACAATAGATTGAAATATGGAGAACAGGAATATTCATAAAAATTGAATGCAAAATATTAGGGTTTCCATTGAAAGATACAAATATGGCAGTTGGATTTGTACATCTATGCTACCAATATTTATTATTGTGAACATTCATTCATAGAGCAGATATTAATGGGGATTCAGCCAAGAAGCACAATTCTTGCTCTTTGGCTTCACTGAACTTGACATAGTTGGGAAGAGAGTGTTTGAATGCATAAAAATGGAAGTTAACAACAGAAAATTATAAAACAGATGTTGCCTGTATGTATACAGAAAATGGTAATTCAAGAGAGAGACTTTAACTTAGCCTGAAATTGTCATTCTTTAATATGAAATACAGTAAGAGTAGTCTCACCCAGGAACAGAGTATGGCATAATGGAAAATGGAAATGGATTAATTTACTCAGAAAATGCCAATATCCTAAAAGAGATAAAGCCCTGGAGTAGAAGCAGTGAATACAAGAGGAATTAGAGCCCTCAGAGAGGTGATGTCCCCACATAAAATGTATCCAACCCCTTTGCTCCCTGAAGCAATCTTAGAGTTCCCATTCTACAAAATAATTATTGTCTTCTGTCTTCTTGAAACTTTATTGTAAGTGACACTTTATTCCTTGGATGAGTTTCTTCTGACTCTTTTTTAAAAATGAGATTTCAAATCTTTTCTCTTTATCAACTCAACTCATAACTTATTTTAAAGGGTTTTTCTTTCTTTTTTAATGATTTTTAAATTTATTTATCCATGAGAGACACAGAGAGAGAGAGAGAGAGGCAGAGACATAGGCAGAGGGAGAAGCAGTCTCCTGACGTGGGACTTGATTCTAGGTCTCCAGGATCACCCCCTGGGCTGAAGGCAGCGCTAAACCGCTGAGCCACCGGGGCTGCCCAACTTGTAACTTTTGAGGTGTTAAAAATGATTCTGCAGAAGGGGAAAATTTGGTGAAGTAGAGACACAGAGGGAGTAATGGAACCTAGAAGGATTCTAAGGGCATAAATGTGACAATAGGACCATAAAGCTACCTAGAGGCTTCAGTAACCACCACCACCTCCATTCCTCAACACTGAGATGCCTATTCTGTTCCTTCTCATCAGATAATTAGGTTTCCATGAAAGACAAGGCAAAGGTTACTCTTGTACCTCCTCCTCCTCCACATTCCATTTCTTATTGGCCACCGAAAGAATAGCCCCTGAGATCTCTGCTCCTTTTTTTGTTTCACTGAATCTAAAACTGAAGAATTTCTTATCTGAACTTATTGTTCCACTGCATTTACTCTGTTGAAAGTTACTAGTAACAAATCTCTGCTGACCAAAATATTAAAAGTTTTTCTCTTTGTGTTGGAATTACACAGGTCTTGGATTCAAGTTTGTAGATTTATATCCAATTTTTGCTTCTTCTGAGCTATTTGGTCATAGGCAACTAATTTAACTTGTTTTTGCCTCAGTTTACTTATCTGTGAGATGGCAATAAAATAATACAAAAAGAATCATTATACTTATACTCAACACTAACCTGTAGCCTCTTTCTTAGTAACTTGTAACTTGTTTTCAGAAGATATAAATTACTTTGGGATACTTTGGATGTTGCTCACAGGGATCCCTATTCTCCTGAGATTATTAAGCTCTAAAGTTGATAATGGGTCTCAAGATACACAGATGGCATCAGTGTGAATTGCTAGGTACCACCTTTGCACAATGCCCTTTGCACAATGGGCAGCTCCACTAGTCAGAAAGAAACAAGTACTCTCAGAGATGCCTATTCTGAATCATGAATTCACCTTGAACACTGGTAACTCTTGTTCTACGGGCCCCCTGAAACTGTTGGCATATTTCACTGGTTATACTCTGTTCAAACCATTAGTACTTCTGGGTCCACTATTCTGCCTCTACAGAATTTTTTCTCCACCTGGAAGGATCCTTCTTAAAAAATATTGCTAGGTTGATTTCCTTCAATATTTTCCTTGTCTATCAAGACTTCAAATCCCCAAGAATAATAGCATTCTGTTAACAAGGTTAGTAATATAGTAGTTGTTGATATGTAATAATCTCATTAAGTTAGCTGAGTTATACATATTACTTATAGGTGTCAGATGCAGTGCTTTACATATGTTAATTCTTTGAAACCTTCAACAGCTCTCTGAAGAAGGTACTATTCTAATCACCATTTTACTGATAAGGAAGCTGTGGCACAGTTTGATTGGCAATGTGCCCATGTCTTACAGCTAGAAAGTGACAGAGCTGGGATTTGAACCCAGGCAATCTGGTTCCCTAGTTCTTACTCTTAGCTTCTATGATGTACAGCTTCTTTATTACTTAATTATAAATTAGAAAGTGACAGAATCACTATTCCTCAAAGTCTTTAACCTTAATATGCATACAAAATTGTCCCAGGTATATACTCCTACCTTCTTCCAAACTGGATGGAAAATTCCATTTAAGTTTTGTTACTTTTTATAACCTCTCCATAACATCATATCAGGAAGATGTCTTTAAAATAATGTGAAGCAAACAATTTTTGAAGATTCAAATATTTATTCTTAATTTATTCTAATTGGTGAGAAAATACTTTCTGGATCGGGAGGGATTGGTAAATTCTTAAACAAAAGTTCAGGGTGTGTGTGGAAAATTAGTGAGCTGTGTGTGTTGACTGGAGACTAAGGGAGGGTAATAAATCTTGAAATTTGACAGGAAATAAGCCTGGAGAGGTAGGATGTGTCCAAATCATGGAGATCCTTGAAAGCCTGGTTTGGAATTGTAACAAACTCTATAGACAGCAGGGAATCATCTGAGAGTTCTGTGGGGAATCAGGGTTTGAGTTGACTTAGGGAGATTCTTGGAATGGTAACAACTAAAGTAGAGAAGCAGAAGTAGGAAGATCAGGTAAAAGGATACTTCAATTATAGCTACCAAAAGACATGCAGGAATATTTATAGCACTGCATTCATAATAGCAACTTTATTCATAAAATCCATAGAGTGGAATAATAAATAGTAATTAAAAGAGCCTGCTACTGTAAACAATATGAATGAATCTCATAGACATGATGCTGAGGAAAAGAAGTCAGACAGAAAAGTATATATACTAGATGGCATGACATGACATGTCCAATGACAAAAAGTTCAGGGAAAACAAATGGTGAGAAAAGTCAGAATAGTTACCTCTGTGGAAGCAGATGGTGTTTATTGACTGAGAAGGGGCATGGAAAGGTGTTGGAAGTATTTTATCTTCTGATCTGGATGGGATCACGTGGTTTACGTACATAAATACCCCTGCATATATATGTGAAAATTCATTGCATTGCACACTATGATTTGTGCACTTTACAGTATATATACCTTGGTAAAAAGATTTAAAAAAATTATCACAATCAACTCTCCTAATAATTATAGAAACCTCCCAATGAAGAGTTCTCTTTATTTTCCTCTAATTAAACCAAAAAAACAAAATCTACTTTAGATTTTCTTCCTGGTTGGTTTGGTGATCTCTCTGTGATTCACTGAATCAGTGGCGAGGGTGGAGGGGTTCAGGAAGAGGTGAAGAAAGGAGAAAAGGCTTTCGAGGTGATGGAGGAGAAGGGAGGAAATGAATCAACCTCTTTGGGCGTGATGCAGTGCAGGCTGCACCACTCAGAGAGACAGCTTCTCTTCCTCTTACAATGATTTCAACATAGCTTCCCTGTTTTTATTTCCCTCCACTAATGCCACTGTCTTAGTGAATGAAACAAGGCAGGTCACTGTGATTAATCCATTTTCACATAAAATAATGAAGGACTTTTTTTTCTTAAACTAGAAGCTAGTTTGTATAATTTGTAATTTGTAGAGCATACAAAGGATTGTAGTAATTGGACCATATATACCTACAAATGTGTAAAATGAAAGTAAGCTGATTTTCTTGCCAAAAATTTGTAGTTCTGAGATGATCACGTGGTTTTGTAAATAAGCTCATACTAATCAGACTCAGATGTATTTATATTTTTTACAAGCAGTGAATTTAAAAACTCTTTCAACAAATATTTGCTGAGCAGATTCTATGTGTAAGACAAGGCGGTAGTGTTGTGGGGAAACCAAAATAAATGGGGTATAGTTCCTGTCCCCCAGGAGATTACAGTCTATCAGGAAGATTAGATTGGTACCAAATAGCTGGTTGGCAGGAAGGTACATGACAACTACCAAGAGAAAATTTGAGTTCTTGGGAGTTCAGAGACAAATAGGTGGGATTTCAACAGAAAAAGATGAAAAAAACTCTTTGGGGAGAGAAGGGAACAATGGCACCATAGCTACTATTTTTATGCTGCAGTGTGTACAAAATGCTATCACATACTTTCTTATTGAGTCCTTAGAAGAATTCTTATTGAGACTTAGAAGAGTCCTTATTGTTCATTTCATGTTCCTGATGAGTAAATTGAAGCACGAGGAGCTAGTGGCCTTCCCAAATTAGAAAACCCAGGACCTACCTACACCCAAGTCTCTCTGATTCCCTGGATCTTTTTTGTAAAAGCAACCAATATGTCCTAAAGTTAAGAATGTGGACTCTTGAGCTTGACTGACTTTGAATCCCAATCTCCTTACTTCCTGGTTTGGGGATTCTTGCAAGTTATTTCATTTTTGTGTATGTCTGTGTCTTCATTTGTGAACCAGGATTAAAAATAAAAATTTACTTCAGTAAATTTAAATGAGTTTACTTACAAGAAGCATTTAGAATAGTTCCTGTATGTATTAATAGTATGTTACTATTAATAGTTTGCTATTATTATTTTTTGAAAAAATGTGTCTTAAAAATAATATATACTCTGTAGGAAATTGCAGAAAGACCTAATAAGAGTTTGGAACACTTGTTAGAGGTAAGACTGACATGAAAATCAATAAGTTTTTTTTTTCAATAATGTTTTTTTTAATCCAAGAGTAATCTATTTGAAAATATATTAGAAAAAAAAGATACAGTTCAAGGTGGCAACAAAAGTTATCAGATACTAAGGAATAAAGCTAATAAAAATGTGTAAAAAGTTTATGGAGAAGATATGGAAAATATAGAAAAAGGGGATGGGGAAAGAAGACATTGTAGATAAAGAAAATACCATAAGTAAATACAGTGAATGGATGTTTGAGGAAATAGTTTGATACAAGGTGAGATACACATAACAGGGAGTGAGATTAAGGCAGAAATATTCATTTTGAGTATATGAGTAAGATCATAGATGGCTTTGAATGTTGGACTAAAGATTTTGCAATTAATTTAGTAGGTGGCAGGGAACCATTGTAGACTTATGAAGAGGGATTGACCTCAGACAAGGAAGATTCTCCAAGAGAAGAGATTTTAAATAGGCTAGGATTTACCTGGGATCTGGGGGAAAATGAAAATTGGATTTTAGGACAGTTAAAAAGGAAAATGAGCCAGTCACCTGGGTGGCTCAGTGGTTGAGCATCTGCCTTTTGCTCAGGTTGTGATCCTAGGATCCCGGGATAGAGTCCCACATCAGACTCCACACAAGGAGCCTGCTTCTCTCTCTGCCTGTGTCCCTGCCTCCTCTGTGTGTCTCTCATGAATAAATAAATAATATCTTAAAAAAAGGAAAGTGAGCCTTTAAAAAATAATCCTAAATAATAAATCAATCTTCTTGATAATATATTTTTTTAAAATCTGTGAATTACTTAGTGATCCTTAGAAATGTATTGAATCTGAGTAAATTGCTACTTGGTTTACTATCTGAATATCTATTCTGACAATAAAGAAATGGAAACTTCAGGGTTTGCATTTATCTTGGTGTGTTATCTACTGACAATGCTGTAGATACATACTGACATGCTCTATATGAGAATATGAATAGTCCAACTCAAAAAAACTTTTTGCCAAAAGTTTTTTTTTTTAGATTTTATTTATTTCTTCATGAGACACACACACACACACGCACACACACACAGAGGCCAAGACACAGGCAGAGGGAGAAGCAGGTTCCATGCAGGGAGCCTGACGCAGAACCTGATCCCGGGTGTCCAGGATCACGCCCTGGGCTGAAGGCAGATGCTTAACCACTGAGACGCCCAGTCATCCCTTGGTAAAAGTTAATAATGTTTTCAAAGATAGCAATACTAGAGAATACATTAATAATTTGTTACTTAATGGAATAGAATGTGAAATACAGGGATTATGAAAAGGCAGAAAGGGAAAGAAAATGAAAATGTATTGAACGACTTTTTATAGGACTTGCTAATTTAATCTTGACAATAATACCACGAGGTATGAATTATTATCCCTATTTCATTTGGCATCAAATTTCCTCTTCATTATTTATTAATAATCAATCCCAGGTAAGTTAATCTTTATTTGTTTGTTTGTTTGTTTGTTTTACTTAATCTTTTTAAACCTTAGCTTCCTCATTAATTAAAATGGGGTAGTAGTAATGCCAAATTCCCAGGGTTTCTGTCTGGATTAAATACAATAATACACATTAAATGCTTAGCCCAGAACTTGGCTCATAAAAGCTAACACATACTGACTTACCTGCACCAGACACTGGGCTAAGAAATTTAAATTCATCATCCCTTTAAATCTTCACAAAAATCTTCACACACTTTATTGTAACACCATTGTTATTGTTATTCTTCTAAATAATAATAAGTTTTATTATTATTTTTTGTAACTCTGAGACCTGTGAATCCAAGATCAAAAAATAACAAGTGACAAAAGTCATATTCAAATTTAGCTTTGTCTGAGGGCAAAACCCAGAAACTTTTAAGAATACCCCACATCAGAAAATGATAATATTACTATGGCCCAGCAGGAAGGATCTGTGTGGCATTAGTCAGGAAATAGGCAGGTGATAAAATATAATCACTTAGCTAATTTTAAATTCTGTATCTAAGTTATAAACCTGGATCTTCCCAACCATGTACTTGTAATACAACTGTAAATCTATACAGTATCTAATCTTTATTTATGTATTTATTATGTATTATGTATTTATTTATTTATTCTAATCTACTTTTAATAAAAGTGGACAAATCCATGACTTTGGGGTGAACATTTTCACAACCTATTTGGAGTGGAGGGATGGGGAAGAAATCTCTGAGACCATGATGAAAGAGCAACCGATTCTTGCTCAATTACCACTAGGCTCATTTTAGGATTTAGGATTTCATTTTTCTGATTAGGTTTGCAAGTTTAAGGACAGAGTTGAAACTCTAGAGGAAGTTTTAAAGACTGTATAGTGGAAAGACTGAGGTTGGGAAAACACCTGAACTTGGCATCTGACAAGGGATTGATAGGAAAATAGAAATGTTTAGTGGGGATTTCCATTATGCTTTTTTGATGTGTGGTATATAATATTAACTTCTGAATATTATGTATTAAATCTTTGGTAAAATTTGCATTTTGGGGGCTGTTGCTTAAAAGAATGTTTTTGTTTGTTTGTTTGCTTTGGCTTTTGTTTGATGGGAGGATAATGATCTGGGTCCTACTTGAAGGCGAGGAGAATAGACTTGCCAACACTATGATTTTTTTCTAGCCTACAGAAATGATGGCCTTGATCTTTAATTTACCTATAGCACTCTCAGTTCATGCTTCCTTTCCTTAAATACTTTTTTATTTATGCAATATCTTGCTATCTTTGAAAAGGTGATACAAGTTCCCAGGGCTAGTTGGGGCAAGTTGGGCAAAACGCTGGGTCAGACTATTAAGTGACTGACATAACAAAATGTGGCACTACAGTGAACTTAACAGACCCTAATTGGGTCTGGATACATAGCCTCTTGAGTGGATTCTGTCTTTGTTTGGTAATAGACCAGCGGTTAGGGGTGTCTCTGAACCTCACATGTGTCATTAACTGAGAATCTCTGACTTGGGAACTAGGAGCAAGTTTCTTTTTAGGCGATCCATTTATTTGTCAGAAAGTCAGACATCTGAAAGTCTATACTGACACACTCTCACACAGATCACACTAACATATGTGAATTCCCTCGATCAGCAAGAGTAGGTCTTTTCTCACATAACATCAATTATAGTTGGCTACAGGACTAGTTAAAGCAAACAAGGTATCCCTACTCTCTATATTTCTCGCACTGTCCACTCAGGCATTGGGGTGGATGCTAAACATCCTGTTGTCGTCTGCTGAAAAAATATGTAGCCGGTGAATTTGTGACCTATTCTCTCAGCTGGATCAGGACCCAGTGGTCTTCATTGGCTGATGTGGCCTTACCTTGGCTCTTGCTGACATTACAAGTCCCTTGAATCTCTGCCATGTCATCTGTGTAGTCCACATCTTGGATAAGTCCTAGAGTCCTATGTCTCTTGGATGTATGTAGGAGATACAGGATATAGGTATCCTCATTAACTATGGCTGTCCTGTGGCAAGACTTCCAGTCCTCTGAATAACTATCTCTTCTGACCCTACTCTGGGCCCAGCAGAGGACAAAATCAAGAGGAGTTTCTTGATTTCTCTGATACACTTGAGAGCCAGGGAAGGAGTGCAAGTGCTAATTGGTCAGTCTGTTTGCCCAATAACAGCACACTATCACATTTATGTCACTTCCAAGAGAGCATCTTTGTGGACGTCATATTTCCCAGGTGAGTCTTTATGTCTTCTTGGTTTGTTCCCTGAAAAGCCAGGCAATTGTTTCTTCTGCTTTAGGAGGTCTCCATCTCTTCATGAAACTTCTCTGGGTCTTCTAGCTCTTTTCCTTCTGGACTGAAGTTCAGGGAAATCTGGACCATACATCTCTGACCTCCTGTATCCTTGTTCCTCACACCAGGGTCTTCCTCCTTACTTACTTCCTCTGCCTGTCACTTGCAACTGCAATTTCCTTCTCATCTAATCTTTCCTATCCCAGCCTTATTCTTGGTTTTAAAAGTATGTGATGTAAGGGGAAGAAGGGAGGAAACCTAGTTTACTAATAAAAGAACACACATTAGATGTAACCACTTTATAAATGAGCAGTATGTGTAAACCTCCTGGAGGTATTTACATTTGGAAGGAAGAGGTATTGACTGTGGGAAGATTATTGGTGTAGGTGTTTGTGTGTGTGTACATGCATACAGGGGTGGGAGGACTGGGGACAGAAATCTGTTTTTGACCTTTCTGGGTGTTTCCTCAGGAGAAATAGCACCACTGCCCGCTAAGTAAACCCTTGACTCTGGGTAGACTGATGTACTCCGACTCCCCATTCCTTATCTTCTTTGCATGTTCCCCCACATGCTGTCCCATTCTTCATCTACCTATCCAAATCCTGTCTACTAAAAAAGTAAAAAAGAGAAATAATGAAAAACAGATAAAACTGCCTTTTATGTGATTCTTTAAGAACTTCCTGGGTTGTTGGCAATAACCCCTTTATTAACAATGGGATGCTTGCTTTTGCTTTTGTACAAAAGGTGTGGTATGTATAAATCTGTCTGGAAGCCCATTTGGTGCTTCCCTTATACTATTAATTAGCCTTTTCTGCATATATGTGCTTTAAACAAGATTGAAAACATTATGGAAGCAGGAATCCTCTCTCTTTCTCTGTCCCCTCCTCCCCCAAAAAGAACATACATTAGAAAAAACTTAAAATACACAATACTATTCATGTTCAAAGCATATGAGGGAATTAATAGATGAGAAAGGACAGATTTCATTGTTCTCAGACTTTTCTACAGTCTAATAGGGAAAATGCCCCCCAGCTAACATTCAGAAGGAAGACTGAGGGTAAGTGATATAATAGAAATATAAAATACTTTGGAAGAACTGGAGAAAGAGAGATGTCCTTTGTGGCTGAAAGAGGGTGAGAGTGGGGAATTTCTCAGGGAAGGAATGAGAAGGCATAGAGAGCAGATGGGATGAGGGAGGAGGGCAAGGCAGAAGGAAAGACATGGTAAAAGCAAAGTTGAGCAGAATGAGAGTGTGGTGTTCTGTGGTGTGCAACAATGTGGGGTAGGAGACAAGTCTGGGAATCCGATTTGATCCCAGGCTCTCTGGCTCTGTACTGCATTTTCACTGGAAGAGGAAAAGTTGGCAAATCATTCCCAACCAACTATACTTTCTCTGCTGATCTTTTATCTCTTTCAAATAAGCTCTGTTTACTTGTCCAATTAATAATTCCTACCCTGAACTTGCATAATTGGATAGTTAGAAACTTTCCCTTCCGACTCAGGAGGGAGTGAAAATCATAATTTAGTTGACTTTTACAGAGCTATTTGTGTGACTGTCTGGTCTGACTGGAATAATGGATCTTTTCTTTCTTTGTTTCTCACCAGCCAGTGTGGTTTGTGATTTAATAACTAGGCAGAGCACCGAAATTAATACTGGTAATATTTTAACTTGAATGAGGAAAAGAGAGGTAAGAATTTTAAATTGTTAGATTTTTCTTTTCTTTTTCTTTTAAAATTTTTTTATGTGGGTGGCTCTCTGTCTTCTTTGGAAAGAGTTTAGGCCAAGTAAGATCTCACCATCAGTTAAAAAAACTGAGCATGAGAAAGGAAATGCCCCTGCTCCTAGTTTATTTTTCCTATAATACAATTCGAGTCCTAGAGGAGAAGGTAGTTTTTGCCATTCTGTATCCTTTAAGATGTGACCAAAACGAAGTGATGATTTGTGCAAGAGATTAGTTTACTTAAAAACAAAAACAACCCAACAATGATTCTGAGTTCTTTTGGTAAGTGACCTAAGGGTTTCTTATTTTTTTTCTAAAATTATATCAAAGGAAGATAGATACATTCCTTTTTGTGTGTGTAGGTTGTGTTGGGGAGCTCAGATACAGCTAAGTGTGAAAGATAAGATTTAGATAAGCTATCTAAGCAGGTGTGCTTGATCAAAACAAGATTCACAGCCACTTTATTTCCCTTGTTCCCTAGTACTTTTGAAAAGAAGCTATTTTTTTCCCTGAAAGAGAAAAATTCTTCATTTTTCATTGATAGAATCAAGATGAAAGGAACACTTGACTGTTCTTTATTTTCGGCAGGACTGTTCTTTACTTCCTAGTGTTTACCAGGAAATAGTCACAGGATACAAAATACACATTTTGGGAAAATAAGGGAGTGTGCTGAACAGTCAGTGTTAAAGAAGATGAAGGTTGTCCCACTATTGTTTTTGGTGATATATGACATATATTATGTTAATGGACTTGTCAGAGAATTGAATGAATGATTATAAGGATTCCCTCAGTTAATTCTTCCTTTCTTCCTTTTTAAAATCCTTTTTTTTTTTTTTTTTGGTTAGTTGCCCAGATTATTTTGCTCATTTTTAACTTAAATCAAAGTTTTGTCACTTAATGTACATTACTTGATTTTATCCAAATAACCTCATAAAGTTTGGTATGAATATCTTCATTATACTGATAATGAAAACTGAGGTTCAGATAGGCTAAGTAAAGGACAGAACTGGGATTTGAACCCAGGGATTTCTAATTCTGAACCACATGTTCTTACTAGTATCTTGTACCTTATTTTTCCTAAGTTAACCATATGTATATAGTAGAACCATTAGCAACTATTTGTTCATGATAAAAATAATTTGGAATCTTTTAAGATAGAAAAAAATAAGTAAACTTATCCAAGATGCCTTTGGAAACATCCTGTTTAATACTCAAATGGCCTGTGCTCCTAGCCAGCATGACTTTGGAAATCCAATCATTTCATCAGATTCTTTTTTTCTTAGTATCTCTGTTCTTACCATTATTCTCCTCCTTGGTCATTTCCCAACCAAGGATGGTCACTTCTAACCATTTGAGAATTAACTTTCCAGTCTTCTCTTCTCTCCTTAAAGATGATTATTAGTATTAGTAATGCTAGGAGTAGTTGTACCTAATAAGGGCCACTAGTTGTTCACTCTCTCAAGAAGAATGTACTTTTTGGATGACCAAAAGGTGTTACACCCAGCAGAGCTAGTACTTTGAGTGTCTGGAGCCAGAACATCTGGCTTCAAATCTGCATTCTGCCACTTACAGGCTTTGTGACTTTAGGCAAATTGCTCAGCCTCTCTAAGACTCAGTTTCCCTGTCTGCAAGATCATGATAATTGCACCTACCTCTTGGGTGTTGTGAGAATTAAATACCTATGTAAGGAGCTTGGCATAATTCCTGGCAGAGAGTAAGTCCTCAAGTGCTAGCTCCTTCTCAGTCATTTTCTTTACTTTACCTTTGTTATGTCATTATTATTATTAACCTGACCTTTATTCCTGTAAATAGTGTCAATATCCTGAAAGGATTACCTTCTCCAGGGTGCACAGAGGCATCTCAAAATATGAGGACTAAGAAACACTTGCAGGTCAAGAAGTCAAGGAAAGGGTATCTAGTTAAAATTCTCAGAAAGGTATTTGGCTTCAACCAAAAATGACAAGTTTAGGCCAAGGAAAAATTCCTGAGGAAGGTAGTAGGGGAACTCTTCTAAATAGTCAAGGATGTGGCTTATTGCCTCACCTGAGGGGTGGGTTTCCCTGCCCTCCAGGCTCCAGTCATTTCTGAGTCATGGCTGTGTCACCCCCTCTTCCCTGCCCAATGCCACTTCCTGAGGCTGGTGAGGATTTTCCTCCAACTCCTTAGGATGTAATGACCTTGTTGTTTTATAGGGACACCAGAGGGAGTCTGATATTGTGAAACACAGCTCTAGCCTGCAAAATTAGGGATTTGGCTTCTGACCCTGATCTCAGCCTCAATCTGTCAGTTGACTTCAGGCAAGTCATTAATTTTTTGCCATTTTAGTTGAATTAAGTGTAAAGTAGAAAGACTAATCAAGTCTACCCTTCTGATTCCATAATCCAACATATGCAGAAACCATTTAAAAATTTCAAATAAGTTTACCTGTTTAAAATATTATTATTTGCCTGTATACTATGGTTTGGTATGATGAAGAATACAGGAGCTTGGAGAGGGAAAGATCTAATTTCAGCTCCATATCTGCTAATTTTGTGACTTGAGGTAAATCCCTTACTTTATTCAAGTCCTCATAAATCCACTTTTTCACGGTGCTTTTTTAATTGCTTAATTATATTTTCTAATCTTTTGTTAAAGATTTCTGCATCTCTATTCATGAGGGATTATGACTCTCTTTTTTTGTACTGTCTTTGTCTGTAATGAATTAGGAAATGTTTTCTCCTCTTCTGTTTCTGGAAGAGATTGTATAGAATTGGTGTTAACTTTTTTTTTTTTAATGTTAGGTAGAAATCTTCAGTGGAAGCATAATTTCTGCTTCAATCATCAAACATGACTTAGAAATTGTGAGGGGAGGGATCCCTGGGTGGCGCAGCGGTTTGGCGCCTGCCTTTGGCCCAGGGCACGATCCTGGAGACCTGGGATCGAATCCCACGTCGGGCTCCCGGTGCATGGAGCCTGCTTCTCTCTCTGCCTCTCTCTCTCCCCTCTGTGCATTCTCATGGATGAATAAATAAAATCTTAAAAAAAAAAAAAAGAAATTGTGAGGGGAGCATAAGTCAATTATATTTACCCCATATTTTTACTTACTGTACCCATTCTTCTTCTTTTTTTTTTTTAAAGATTTATTTACTTGAGAGAGAAAAAGAGAGCATACACACAGACCAGAGAAGAAACAGATGAAGATGGAGAACCAGACCTCATGACCTGAGCCAAAGGCAGACACTTAACCAACTGAGCCACCCAGGTGCCCCTCATTCTTCCTTCTTGATATCTCAAGATTTCTTCTTTTATTGTTCTTTTTCTGCTTAGAGAGCTTTAGTCATTATTTTAGAGTATGTCTTCTGGCAACAAATCCTCTTAGTTTTTCTCTTTTCCTTTTCGTAAGAGGATCTTGATTTCCTCTTTACTCCTCAAGGATCTTTCTTTTTTTTTTTTTTTTTACTTTTTTTTTTCCTCAAAGATTGATTGATTGATTGATTTATTTATTTATTTATTTATTTATTTATGAGAGACACACAGAGAGAGAGCGAGAGGCAGAGACACAGGCAGAGGGAGAAGCAGGTTTCATGCAGGGAGCCCAACGTGGGACTCGACCCCGGGGCTCCAGGATCACACACCCTGGGCTGAAAGTGGTGCTAATCTGCTGAGCCACCCAGGCTGCCCAACAGTTACTTTCTTTCAAGCTTTGAAAAATATAGTGCCCATGAATTCTGATGAGAAATCATCTACCATTAGAGTTGTTTTTCCCATACATCGAAATGATATTTTTTCTCTCTGAATGCCTTTGATATTTTCTCTTTGTCTTTTCTTTAGTTTCCAGAAGTTTTTTTTAAAGTTTTTATTTTAATTCCAGTTGGTTAATATATAGTGTAGTATTAGAATTTGGTGTACAATGTAGTGATTCAGGACTTCCATACAAAATGTGGTGCTGATCTCGAGTGCACTCTTTCTCCTCCATCACTGTTTCACTCATCCCCCACCCACCTCCCCTCTGGGAGTGTATTCTCTATAGTTCTCTATTTTTTTTTCCTTTTTTTCAAGTAAGTGATGAATCACTAAATTATACATCTAAAACTAACATTATACTGTAAGATAATTAACTAGAATTAAAAACTTGAAAATAGTTTTCAGAAGTTTAATTATGATATGGCTTGGTGTGGATTCCTTTGAGTTTATCGTGTGTGGAAATCCTTTAGCTTCTTGAATCTGTAGGTTTATGTCTTTGGCCAAATTTGGGAGTTAGCCATTATTTGTTCAAGTACTTTTTAAGTTTGATTCATTTCTCCTCCCCTTCTGAGACTCTGTGGACACAAATGTTAGAACTTTTGGCATAGCTCCACTGTTCCCTGAGACCATATGTATGCATGTATGTATTTATCTATTTTCTTTTTGTTGTTAAAAATGAATAATTTATATTAGTCTATCTTCCAGTACACTGATTCTTTTCTCTGCCTTCCTCACTCTATTTTTGAGCCCATTCACTGAGGCTTTTAATCTGAGTGATTATATTTTTCAATTTTAAAATTTCATTTGGTTCTTTTCTTTCTTTTTTTTTTTAAGATTTTATTTATTTATTTCATTGTGTACACAAGAGACACAGAGCAAGAGGCAGAGACATAGGCAGAGGGAGAGTAGGCTCCCTTCAAGAAGCCCAATGCAGGGCTTGACCCAGGACCCTGGGATCAGGACCTGAGCCAAAGGCAGATGCTCAACCACTGAGCCACCCAGGTGCCTCCACTTGGTTCTTTTTTTATTTCTTTGCTGAGGTTTTATTTTTTTTCCATTTGTTTCAATAGTGTTGCAATTGCTCATTGAAGCATCTGTGTTATGGCTGCTTTAAAATCTTTGTCAGATAATTCTAATGTCTCTATTATCCTGGCGTTAGTATCTGTTGATTATATTTTTACATTCAGTTTGAGATCTTCCTGTTTCTTAGCATAATGAGTGATTTTTAATTGAAAACTCTATATTGAGGGGCAGCACTGGTGGCGCAGCTGTTTAGCTCCGCCTGCAGGCTGGGGTGTTATCCTGGAGACCCGGGATCGAGTCCCACATCATCAGGCTCCCTCTGCCTGTGTCTCTGCTTCACTCTCTCTGTCTCTCATGAATAAGTAAATAAAATCTTAAAAAAAAAAAAAAAGAAACTATATTGAGACTAAGTCTTTTTTCAAATCTTCTGTTTTAATTGGCTTTTTAATATTTTTGATGGCTACCTGGCTTTTTTTCTAGCAGAAGAAAACTTTGCCTGTTACTGCCAGGTAGAAATAGAAGCTCAGGTTCCCCACATGGCTTTCATTGGATGCTATAACATATAATAATATATATAATAAAAAGAAGGCTCTGAAAAGTGTTGGGGGCTCCCCTTTACTGCTGGGAAGTTCTGATTCCTCATGCATATTTTAGAGAACATCATTGATGGCTTCATTGCCACTGGACAGAAGTGGACATCTTGACTCTCCGCAAGGCTTCCTCTGGTGCCACCTTATCAGGGCAAAAGAAGAGTGTTTCATTACTGCTGGGTAGAGGTGAAAGTCTAGATTCCCCACAGAGTCCCACTGACACCACAGGAAGGAGTATGTAGGAGTTCTTTATAGGCCAATGGGGATGAAAGCTCTGGCTCTCTAATTGGCTTTTTCTTTCTTTTTTTTTTTTCTAATTGGCTTTTTCTGACATCACTCTCATGGAAGCATTCCTGTGCCTTGTTACAGTGTTTCAAGGGTGGAAGTTTAGCCTTCTTGCTCAGCTCAGCCTTTGCTTCTCGCTCACCCTTTGCTGGTGTGGGTAGGAGTGGGGTGTCACTTCGTCTGTAGGATTTGGTTGTAGTAGAGCAGTTATTGTCTGAAAGCTTTCTGTTCTGATAGACTGCTATTTTTCTCTAGCCTTTGGTTAGAGATAAAGAGGTTTAGTTGGGGCTTATTAGTCTGTCCACTGGCATTTTGGGGTTGCCGGTTTCTTCAGCTCCAATTCTGGTATATTGAGACCAAAAAAATGCAGGAAACTTATCACCATGTTGTTTCTCAGACCCCAAGGTCCCTCGCAGGTATACCTATTTCTTTCCTCCTTCCAGTATTCTTATGCTTAATATACAATGCTCCCAATTTTTATTTGTCTTTAGTGGAAAGAGTAGGGAAAAGTATGACTATTCCATCTTCCCAGGAGGGAACATCACACACAGATAAGTTTAGGAAAAGCTGTATGAAGCAGTTGCCTTTACTGCTGATTTTCTTAGCACTTGTAATGTCTTAGCATATATTCCAAATTCCTCAGATAATATAGATTCTTGAACAGGGGAAAAAATTGATAGATTGTTATGTAAGGGGAATAAGCAGGTAGTGGTATACAGAATAACACAGATAATTGAGTAAATTTAAAATTTTTAAAAATTTTGCACTGTTTGAAATAATTTTTTCACTTCATTCACCAATAGGCAGAAATATGTATTAAAATGCCTAAAAGAAAGTAGAGACTTTAAATTACTTTGTGGGAAGATTCTTTCATTAGACTAGCATGTACTACTCCTGGTTACCTTCCCTGGCCCTATCCCTATCTTTGGAATAAGTTGGTAATTTTCACAGATTTAAAACATACTTTTTGGGTTCTAACTCTAGGACTTCTTAGTGAACTCTATATACACTTAATGAAATAGAGAAGTTGAGGAAGTAATGTGATGACCAAATGGAAATTAAGGGTACATTTGAAGGTCACTCAGTGTTAAGATTAAATTGAAAAATAAACCAAGAAACTGTGGAAGCAGGGTAACTACTAGTAACCTTATAGAGAAGTACTATTTCAGCCTTCCAATAAACTAGTCAGTCTGGGCTTTGACTGCTAAAAGACTTCATTAAGAAGACTGGTCAGAAGCAATCCAATGTATTATATATTTAAAGAGTGATTTCTTGTAGTGATATGTTTGAATTGTTCGGCAAGGAAAATAATATGTTTTCTTTCCTTTGGTATAGGTTGGAGGGGGGTGGAAGGTGCATTAAGTAAAAGAGGAAAAAGAGGACCCCCTAAGGAAGGATGTGGTGAGATGGTGTAACTGAAGCAATTCCATGTGAAAGAAATGACAAATTCTACATTGTCATTGTCTACAAGAGCATCCATTTGTCTGGGCCAAAGATTACACGTTTGTGTTGGAGTGCTATACATGCCCCTTTCTGAGTTCAAAAACATTTTTAAAGCTAAAGAAGACTGTTGGTTCCTTCCCTTAAATTATAGCTTTCATGAACCCACATGTAAGTATGTTTTCCATACCATCTGGCTCCTGTTCTTGCTCTCATCTAAAATCACAGGCAAAAGGCTTGGAAGCAAGTCTCTGGGTATTTAGTGAGCTTGTGGCTATTATGTGGGAGCCTTCAAATTTCCTAAAGCTATTCTATTTTAAAGGGATATTAATAGTTACAAAGGAACATTCCAAAAACATCTTAATGCAAATCTTTTTGATTTTTGAATGTTTGTGGAGAATTTCAGATATAGAAAATAGAAGATAATACAATGAACTTCCATGTACATCTAAACCAGCTTAAACAATTAACAACTTTTTTGGGATCCCTGGGTGGCGCAGCGGTTTAGCGCCTGCCTTTGGCCAGGGCACGATCCTGGAGACCCAGGATCGAATCCCACGTCAGGCTCCCGGTGCATGGAGCCTGCTTCTCCCTCTGCCTGTGTCTCTGCCTCTCTCTCTCTCTCTCTCTCTGTGACTATCATAAAAAAAAAAACAAAACAACAACAACAACAAAAAAAACAATTAACAACTTTTAGCCAATTTTACTTTTTCTATACCTCAGTCCACTTTTTCTCCTACCCAGGGTATTTTGAAGTACATACCAGCATCATATATTTTTGTTTTTAAATATTTCACTGTGTATTTCTAAAGAACAAAGACTTCAAAAAATAACCACAATACCGTTATAATACCTGAAGATAACAATACTTTATTAATTTCCTGAATTGTCTAGTTAATATTAGGAATACCTGGGTAGCTTAGTCGGTTAAACATCCAACTCTTGATTTCAGCTCCGGTCATGATCTCAGAGTGGTGACATCAAGTCCTGCATCAAGCTCTACACTAGGCATGGAACCTGCTTGGAATTCTTTCCCTCTTCCTTTCCCCACCCCACTTCCCTGCTTGAGTGCTCCCTCTTTTTCTCTCTCTCTCTAAAATAAATAAATAAAAGATTTTAAAAAATTATCTGGTCAATATTAGATTTTTTCCCAGGTGTTTTATATTTTATTTTATTTTTACAGTTTGTTTGAGTCAGGATCCAAATGCTGCCCATACACCTCTGTAAGTCTCTTTTTATGTATATGTTCTTTTTCTCTCTCTTCTCTCCCTCTATGTGGTTTGTTTTTAAAAATAGGTCATTTTTCTGATTTTGGCTGATTACATCTTTGTGGTATTGTCTAATATGTTTCTGTGTTTTCTGTGAATTAGTGATGAGACTAGACTTTAAATCTTGATCAGATGCAGATTTGACTTTTCATTCAAGAGTATTTCATAGGTGGTTTTGTGTATTTTTATCAAGAGGTACATAATCTGAGTGTCTTTTGTGAGGTTAACAGGGATTGATGAACATTGTCTAGATCTACTAATTCATTAGGGTTGCAGGATGGTAATATTCTATTTATTTCATTGACTTTTAATCTCCCTTTGACAATAAAAAGACTTATATCCTCTTTTCCTTCTCCTAACAAGAACCAAGCCCTATTCATATTTTAATCGTTAAGGAAACTCAGTTTTTTCACAAGTCTTCAAATACAACTTCAAATTAATGTTCTTAGACTTTTACCTACAAGCTCCTTGACACTTCTACATGGGTTTAGAATTAACGTCATGTGTTCCTAGACTATAAGAACCAAATCTTTCTTCTTAATATCTTTCTTCTTAATTATGTGGTGCATTGGCTGGCAGGCCCTGGGGTGCTGGCCTGGGTGGGGGGAGCGTCTGCCGGGGCCCTGTGAGTTCTGGCCCCCAACCCATGCTCGATTAGGTCATGCTGTGGTGACATCAGAAGAGCTGTCTTTCAGTCTGTGCAGCGAGAAATGGCGGTGGCCTCAATACCCTAAGATAGGAGTGAATGTCATTCCTTTTCTAGAACTTCTTGGGTTACCTGACAGCGTAGTAAACATTCTGAAAAATTCCCAGAGTAGTAATGCACTAACAGCATATTCCTTGTTTAAGATTGCAACACCTGCCCGATATACTGTGACTTTGGAAAGAACCTCCTGCACTGTGAATTATTTGTGTAGTTGGGGCTACATGTCAACACTGTCTCCTGTTAAGGATTATCTACAAGACAGAGTGGAAGAGACGAAGGAGCTCCTTAAAGAGAAAATGGAAGAAACAAAGGATAGACTCACTGAAAAATTACAAGAAATCAAAGAAAATTTCTTTTAAGAAAAAAGTGGAATAGGGTGCCTTATACAACAGGTATTAGACAATTTCTGCACTTTAACCCTTTGGAGACTGTGGACAAAATTACATGCTCCTGATTACTTTTTTGGTTAGTTGCCTAAATATACCAGTTCTCTGAGGGTTAAAGACCTAAGATACCTTTTTAAAATATTACTAGAAAAATCAGTGTTTTTTGAAAAGAATCAATGAATTCAGTTTGAAAATTTAACATCAATAGTAGCATTAAGCAGTGGTTAATGTCTCATAAGTTATAGAGCTTGTTTTCAGGGTCTTCAGAATCATACTTGTTTTGTGTTTTGATGCAGCAATAATTTGTGCAGATGAAGTGGTTGACTCCTTGAATAACTGTTGTGGCCCTAGACAAGGTGTTAACATGAGTTTTCATTTTTATGTTATGCATTGAGCTTTTAACTATATTCATTTCTCAATGTGGAGACTAACTATTGTCATCAAAACTGCCAGTGAGGGAATCCTTGGGTGGCTCAGTGGTTTAGCGCCTGCCTTTGGCCCAGGGTGTGATCCTGGAGACCTGGGATCGAGTCCCACGTTGGGCTTCCTGCATAGAGCCTGCTTCTCCCTCTGCCTGTGTCTTTGCCTGTGTCTCTGCCTGTGTCTCTGCCTCTCTCTCTCTCTCTCTGTCTTTCATGAATAAATAAATAAAATCTTAAAAATAAACTGCCAGTGAATAAGAGGATATTTAGTGTTTCTGAAAAAAAAAAGTATGTAGCAGTTAAAATACACTTTATATAAAGGAAGTTTAATAAAAATTGAGTTATATATATGAAAATACGATGTATTGGTTACAAGCAAATGAAAAATTGACCCTTTAAAAATGATTTTCCTGAAAAAATTATGTGGCAAGTTAAAAAAATATGGTACATTAATATTTTTAAGTCATAAGAAAAGTTTATGACTTAGTCATTTCAACTAATTAAGTACCAAAAGAACTTATGAGTTATTGGTTGCAGTGTCTGTTAGTATTGTTTTTAAAGTATAATTTGGCAAGATCTCTTTAAATTAAAAATGCAGAAAACCCTATGAGCCAGTAATTTCACTTCTGGGAAATTTATCCCAGAGATAATTTCCGTAATTTCCAAGGATATGTGAACAAATTGCTCATAAAGCACTACTTATAATAAAAAACTGGGGGAAACCTCCTATATTTCCTTTAGGAGAAGATTGATCAAATAGTTTTATATTCATATGATGAACTACTATGGGATTTTTACAAAGTATTAAGTAAATCTCTATGTATTGATATAAAGAGTTCATAATCTGTGAACTCAGCTTTTGTGGCCAGGCAGAGAATGGGATTCTATTATAATGAGCTATATACAATTCTATAATTAAAAAATGATAATGTATTAGTTTTTAATAGAAAAAAATCTAATAAAGTAGTCTACCACTTTAGATAAGATGGGGAAAAGGAATTGGATGCAAATTCAATATTTCTGTGAGGACATTTAATTTACATGCAGGATCTTATGGTTGGTAATTGTTAAATCTTGAGGGATAGTTTCACTTTTAACCCTGAACATAACAAATGATAGTGGGCAGCAGTTAGAAACTTCAGCTCTTTAGATCAATGATCCATGTCAGTTAAAAGGAGTCAGGACACTGGGTTAGAGCGTGATATATAAGTAATAATAGAGGGACCAGTGAATTCTAGTTGGAGGATAATCAGAGATGAGATTGAGAGATATGAGCCAAACTTTGGTACACTGGGATAGATGGGACAAATGAGATTAGCATTGGAGACAAAGATGAGTAAGATGTAAAGGTGTGTTTGGGAAAAAGTGTACAGGGTACTTTGATTGGAGTAAAGGGTTGATGTCGGAGAGAAATGCAGGTATGGTTAGAAAGATATATCTGGACCTTGAAGTTTGATTTGGGGGTGTAGGCTTTATTCTGTAGGCAACAAGAAGTCCCTGAAAATTTGCAGAGTTGTTCTGTTGAGGCGAGACTCACTGAACTTCATTCATAGAGTCAGGGAAGAGTGATAGCTAGTCATATTTTATAAGGCTATAGGCATGAAATCAATCCTTGAGGCCAGGTTTGAGCAAGAGAAGACCATCCCCTTTCATACTCTCAACTAGAGCTTTTAACACCTGCCTGATAAGGGAAAACAGTGGGAAGAAGGCTGTCACCTTTTGCCTTTTGCTTATTGTGCTAATTGGCCATTTTAATGAAACTCCATTCTGTCTCTCAGCACCTCTATTTGTTGTAAATTTTTCCACTGGAGCAAGGAGCGATATCAGCTGACCATTTTATTCATCAGAGTGAGTGTTAGCTTTCCACCTTCCTAATGAAATTCTCCAGTCGGCTGTGAAAATAGCAGGAAGCCAGCTATATTTAGCAAAGGAAAGCAACAAGTCTAAGCAGTGTGCAGAGAAGGGGAAAAATAGAAACACTGAGTCTTATGATTAGCCCGACCAAGAGCGCTGCTTACAATTTTCCATATTTTGAAACTGGCAAAAGCAGAATGTTTTGTTTTTTTTTACACCAAAGTGAAGCCTACAAGTTCCTTCACTGTTGTGTCTAAATAAAATATTTTATTAATTCAAGGACCAGGGTATTTTTAGATTTCAAAAAAATGACAGAATAGCATACCTTTTGAAATAAACCAACCAGTAAATACAATCATGCTCATATTCAGCACTTTCTTTTTGATTAAAAACATTTCAAATCCAGGAACTGGCAAAAAAAAAAAAAAAGTATTTTCAATTTCCTATAAGACTTCGACTCTCCCATAATCCTGTATTAAATTTTGTCCATTTCTGTGAGTTCCAGCAACTTCACTTGAGTTAAAAGTTTTAGATTGTGTTCACAGGATTTATTGAGACTTGGAATATAAAATTTTTTCATGCTTAGAATTTCAGATCCTTAGCATTTCTGATTTAATTTTCCATCACCACTCTGGTATTCCCTGAGGCATGCATTCCTAGCTTAAACCTATAGACTTGTGGAGGAATTCACTATTATGAGACCAGTTCTACTCTAATTAAAAAATTCTTCTCTCTATTGAGCTAAAATCTGTCTTCTAATTTCCATTTATAATGGCTGCCCTCTATATAAAATAGACAATTCATATTAGCTCTACTAACTCATATTAGCTCTTTAAATTTTTGAAGTCACTGCCACTGTTCTTATGATTTTCTCTTTTACAAAGAGAGCAACGCATTACCTTCATTCTTCTTAATGCAATTGGTTTTCCAGCCCATCAAGATACAAATATTATCTGACTAGAGGATATATTTAATGGACTAAGATAATTTGTTGTCTTTTAACACATTTCTAACCTTTGGTTAATATTGAGTTTATCGTCAACTCATCTTTCTAGGTTTTAAATTAAAGAGCACAATTGTGATATATCTTTGTGTTCAATTAGAGGAAAATATATCTGCTATCTTTTTAGGGCATCTGCTGTGTGAATACAAGACCTCTTGCCCAGAACACCTGGTTGATTCTCTTGGTGTGGACTCACATTAGGCACACACAGAAATTGTTTGCTTAAACCTTCAAAGGGTTGATGTTTCTTCTTCATCTATAGTTGTACTCTAGTCTCTAAAGTAAATAACTAAATTAAAAAGAAAATTGAAAGGCTTTTTATTTATTCCAAGGCCAAAAATTGTTAGTTGATTAATTGATTAGTTTATCTAGCTATTGATATTTTTAAGGATGTTTCAGAGTAATTTTAGATACATACATACTATATTTAACTGCAAATTATCCTCCCTAGCATTGGGTTTGTTATTTTTCCAAATCATTTCCTCTTTGGTGGGCTGCTGTGGTTGTCAACCTCAGGAAATCCCCTGAAAACTTGATCAAAGGAGGATAAATTGAAAAATCAATATAATAATGCTTAGTCACTAGTCCCATTGTCCTCATTACTGTGGTCAAGGCTCTAGATGTCACCAGGGGACAATTATTAATAGAAATAATCTTCCTGGATAATATAAAACACAAATCTTTCTTTGGGACATTTCTACTCAAAAAATTCTAGCACAACGTGAGAGCAAAATTTGGCAGAAACGATTGGAATAAATCTTGAGCTTTTACTTAGAATAGATTTAAATTATATTTGCGTACCATTGGTAATGCTAGTGTTCATTTTAATATGTAAACCTCCGACTTCCTCTAACATTTTTTCAGTGTTTACATAATTATAACTGGGTGTTCTGAGCTATCCAGCAGGAAAGACAGTGTCGTATTTTAACATGTGTCTAACCTCAAATCCGAAATACACAACTACTATATTTAAAAAGGGAGGGAATTATGTGGATCCTAAATGGATGCCAGAGTGGCATCCACCAACTATGAAATATATAATTCTTCTCCAATTTGTATACTACAGAAGTTATCAGAATTTTCAAACATTTCATGTCATATTATGTCCTAGGTCTAGACAAGGGTTGAGTTCATAGCAAATGCAACATACTCAACACTTTAACTAACTCCTTCCAGCAGGGGTTTAGGTAGATGGTGCTAGTCCTTTTCCACAAGGATGATTGTGGAAGGCAATTGGTGTCAAATCTTAAACTTCACTCTAGAAAGCTCTCCCCTCATATTTTCACCCAGAGCATCTTTCCCTCTCCTGTTCAATCAGCCATATATTCCTCTGTGATGTCTCTCATTTTGTGTCAACATTTTATTTAACTCAATAATGAAGTTTACATGTGCACGAAGAAGAATGAAGGCAAGGAGTTGCTCTCTGTAAAAGAGAAGATCATAAGAACATTGGCAGTAACTTCAAAAATTTAATTTTAATCCTCTACAGTTTTTAGTTGAGATGTTCAATGAATAATTATTGATTTTTACTCTTTCTGTCATTGTTTAAATCAGCTTTATTTTACTGTTTTATTATTATTATTTGTATAAAATGCTTTCATAAAAATGCATTTTTGGTATAATACAGTATCATATTCTTCCTTTAGGGAGTAATCTTGAAATTACTATATTACTAAATTACTAAATTACTATACCTTTGAGCATAGTAATATAAGGTTTTGTAATCTACAGAAACTGGTTTTCACTGTTTTCCTACATCAGTTTGGAATACCGCATCCTGATTTATGAGGGCAAAGCAAGTGGAGAGTCCTTGTTTTCATATGACATTTTCACTCTAAGTGGCACTTCTCAAAAATACCATGATTCTATGATTTGGGGCTCTCATATTTATTTTAAGTTACCGTTTGGGAAAAGTTCCATACTACAGTAATGAAAACTAAGTCTTCTTTTAAGGTAAATTTCAGCCATTGTTGGAGATACAGTGCAAAGTTGCAAGTAATTTACTATTTCTCCCACTCCCTAATCTATTTTATATTATCATTTTCCTTTACATGTTATAAAAATCATTTGCAAAAAAGTAGCTGGATAAGAACTTTAATAGTACTTGAATCTCAGCTCTGGAGTAATGTGACATGAAGTAGGAGAAAAACCATAGTTATAACATGGCTGAGAAGATAAGATTTAAAACACATAAAATTACTGAATGAAATTAAAGGCATAAAATTATAGAACAAGGGCGCCTACGTGGCTTAGTCATTTGAGTGTCTGACTCTCAGTTTCAGCTCAAGACATGATCTTAGGGTCAAATTCAAGTCATGATCTTAGGGTCCTGGGATTGAGTCCTCCTTGGGCTCCTCATTCAGTGAGGGTCAGCTTGAGAATTCTCTCCTTCTTCCTTTGCCCCTCCTCCTGCCCACATGCTCGCTCTCTCTCTCTCCCTCTCTCTAAAACACATAAATACATCTTTAAAACAATTATGGAACATAGTTAAGGACATAGTGAAACACAAGTATTATATTTTACATTCATATAACTTCTTTTTCCTAGTTTCTCAAAAGATTTCAGAGTGAATGATAAGAGGTAAGAATTAACATCTACTGTATGTCTTATGCTGAATAAAGGACTTTGGATGCATTATTTAATCTCCCACAACAGTCTTTCTAGGTAAGTACTACTGTTACTTCTATCTTAAAGGAGAGGACACTGAAGCCTATAGAGGCTAAATCACTTGTTTAAACATCAAAGTGCCCAAATTTGGACTCATTTCAAATTTTGACTTCAAACCTCTTAGGTATTCTCAACCTCTACCCGCTGTTCTTCAAACTTCAGATTACAGTCAACTCTAGGTCTTGGGAATGATTTAGTGGGTCACAACTATGATGTTAAGAAATAAAATAGAAATTAGCAGGGTACATCCCACATTACATTGTTTTGTGAAACTTCTGTGTGTGTGTGTGTGTGTGTGTGTGTGTGTATCTGTGTATGTATTTGTAAGTGGTTTGGGTTAGGATGTGAAATGTAATGTTTCCTATGTGTTGGAGGTAAAAATAAGTTTTAAAAGTGTAGCCACCATATTGCTGACTCTCATAGAAATCTTAATTAGGCATATGGAGAAGATAGAAATAGGGATTATGTTTTTTTAGCTGAGGAGAAGAGAGAGAGGTTGAGGACCAGAAATCAGGCAGGACTACTTCTTAAAATGAGAAATATATGGAATTGGCATTCAGTTTGGCTTTATTGAGTGACAGCAGTATGCAACATACCACACTAGATGGTATAGTGACTACAAAGACATTAACAATGCTCTCCCTTCCCTTACAAGCTTCCAGTCTAGAAGAATAGGTAATACTATTGGAGAGAACAATGATGGGTAAGAGAGTTATCCTGAGTATTGTGAAGAGTCAGAGTAGGTGTCACCTGAATGATTTATTCTTTTATGATTTTAGGGATATTTAGAGAAAACTTTTATTTCAGACCATCTCCCTGCCTGCTTTCTATGGTGTCTGAACCACTAGTAAAACTGAATACCTGTGGGGAAGATAGTTTCCTTTTTGAGGGAAATGCAAATGATTTCCAGAGGAGTAATATATCAACTCTGCAGGATTAGTCTATAACATGCAAAAATTATCCCAGAGATAGATACGAGGTGAGATTCCAAATGCCTAGGCATATATTGGGTGCAGGAATAAGAATGATTTTTGAATGAAATGTTGCAGGGTACTAGTTACCCAGGGAAAACAAAAGAAGACAGAAGCTAAGAAGGAAGGCCAGATTATACAGTTTTGCCTAAAACAGGCATGGCTAGAGTGGTACACTCAAGTGACTAAAAAATAGGCAAAAAGGGAGTAGATTGGGATTTTCACAAAAGAACTTGCAGTTGATTGGCACTACTTGCCCATCAGTTTCTGCTTCTCTTTACTGTCCCACCTGTGTTGTAGACCATGCATTCTCAGCTGTGATGATATTGATATTGTTCCCAAAGGGGAGGATTAGTTCTTGGAGGGATGAAAAAAGTCATGCTGTATATATGAAGCCTCCCTATGGGCATTTTATATATATATAAATTATCTATAAAATATTAAATATTTAAATATCTATATATAGATATAAATATATCTATTAAAATATCTATATATATTATATATATAAAATACCTATAAAAGAATATATTTTATATATACTTACATATATAAAGCACAGATATTATATTATTATATTATATATACATACAGATATAACATGTAAGCAACTATCTGGTATATCTATTACTTTAAAATTTCATGGGAAGGAATTAGGAAAGAGTATATCTAAAATCTCCTTGGCGGAAGCAATAATAAAGAGAAGGTTGAGAAACACTGATGTAGACCAGGGTATTGGGAAGGCAAAAAACAGGAGAAAGTATGGATGAGGAGAGGTTGTGAATTAAAAGTTCAGATTTACTGGGACACCTGAGTGGCTCAGTGGTTGAGTGTTTACCTTTGGCTCAGAGGATGATCCCAGGGTCCTGGGATTGGGTACTGCATCGGGCTTCCTGATGCTTCTCCCTCTGCCTAGGTCTCTACCTCTCTCTGTGTGTTTCTCATGAATAAATAAATAAAATCTTAAAAATAAATAAATAAAAGTTCAAATTTACTATATATAGAAGAAAATGAGAAGAGACAGAATAAAAGGATCTAATAAGTCAGTGGACTTTAGAGAAAACATTAAGGGGAGCATGGCAAGAGAGACGGGGTGGGGAGAGCTATGGGAGAAAAGAAACGTATGAAGAGAAATGGGAAAAAGGAATTTAAAAAATACTGATGTGGATTGTGAATTGAGTTCCCTTTGACACTGGTCTAAAGAAGCAGTGAGGATTTGAATGACACCTACCTAGTTTTGACTTTTGAATATCTTTGGTGTCATCAAGAAATTCAATTCTCTGAGATGAATAATCTGCTCTTTTTCAATCTTGTGTAAAATGCTACAGAAATGTGGCTGTAATAGGCTATCTAGCACTCTTTCAATAATATAATTCCTTAAGCCTGTATTATTTAGAAGCCACAACAATTGATTGTATTTCCTTGAAAGTAGCACCGGAAGAGATTAGGCCTTGTAAACCCTAAATTTTATTTGGGTTATGGAGATCATTTGATTGTACCAGACCCTTTAAGGCTGCATAGTCTGTAGAAAGTGTGTTTCAGCTCCTTCCAGCTGCCTTAAAGGCATTAAATTGTGTTTTGTGCAGCTTTAAACACTATCTACACAAATGCCACCAGTCCAGGGAAGTCCAAAGATCTATTATCTACAAAGGAACCAGGAAGCCTGTGTTTTCCTAGCCTTAGGAAGAAGCTATGTCTTCTAATGGTAGAGAAATGATTCTTCAGAGATCTTGCTGCAAATCAATGTCATTCTTGGGAAATGAGTAGAAATCAACCGTGTTCCATTTACTATCTTGAAACAATAGAATCCTCCCTCAATGAACAGGCCATTTCCCACTGTCAGTGATGGACCCAAAATCATTCATTGTATTGTGAATAAAGTCTTTTGGTTGACAGGGAAGGTTTCTTGCACTGAATTAAATAAGAGAATGTGTGTTATCAGATTATGGTATAAATACCCAGTTGGACTTCTCAAAAATAATGCTAGGCCCCAAAGATCAGAAAGGCATTGGAGTTTGCATTAAATTAGGAGCACAGATGTTCTAGTTCATTTAATAAAGAATGCCTTGCCAATGATGAATATCTGAATCAATTATATCAGCTAAAGGAGCAAAATATGGCTAGAATTAAATGCAGTTGAATGCTTCCTTACTACCTTTAACAAAAATTGTAAGTAAGAATATTTAATATGAGATCTACTCTTTTAAAAAAATTTTTAAGTGTGCAATATAGTGTTGATAACTATAGGCACAATGTTCTACAGCAGATCTCTAGAACTTACTTTTCATAACTGAAACTTTATACCCATCAATGAGCAACTCTACATGTCCCCCTGGCCTCTGGCAAACCCCCATTAATCTGTTTCTATGAGTTTTTTTTACTATGTTAGCTACCTCAGTCAGTAAACTCCTTATTACCCTTAAGGTGCCATCAGTATGGTAAATGAATGAGAGATATAAGAAGGAAAATTTAGCAATATAATGGTCAAGGGCAGGCAGGCATTTCCCAGATGTAGTTGGAAACATTCCAAGTAGTGTAGTTAAAGATAAATAATGTTTTGTTTTGTTTTTGTGTGTGTGTGTGTGTTTTTTTTGTAAATTCCTTGTTCTCAGTTGTGAGCTGTCTGATGTGATCATGACCTTGTCAGCAAATTCTATTTTCATTGTGACTGGAAAATCTTTTACCTCATGCTCACTTTGGGGAAATTTTAGTTCTTACTGTTCTAATTTCTTCCTTCACTAACTTGTCTTCTCTTTTGTCTGAGAAGCTTCATGGAAAGTTCAACTCATTGGCCTAAGAGTTTCTTCCTCAAGGTCATTCTAAAATGTTATATTTTATAAATGTTACTTTAGTAATTGCTGTTTTCCTCACACACAAAAAATATTGTTCCCTATTGTTTAGACCTAAGTTGTGAGGCAGTATAGCTGACATATCCTCAACTCAATGTTCATATAATACGAGCAAATTCCAGAAGAATTCTGGAAGTGGAAAGAATACCTGATATCTTAAAAATCTATTTTATGATATCCTCACTTTTTCCTAAAACTATTAAGTAGTTCATATCAATTAAAATAAAATTTGTTTTGTTTTGAAACTCTTTCAAGAATTTCAGAAAATATCTCCAAATGATTCAAGTAAATCTATGATGTGTCATAAGTAGGGCTGGAAATTGATGGATTAGAAATATAGTAACCTCACTCTAATACTTTCACCATTGGAATATATCAGATTTGAGTAACACTGTAAATTATCTCATACTGTAGTAGTCAGGAAAGTGCATCAAGGGTAAGATTTATATATATTTATTTACTTAGTTATTTCTTCATTTTCTTATTTATTTATTTTTGGAGAGAAAGAGCAAGGGAAGAGGTTTGTAGGGGAGGAGCAGAGGGAGAGGCAGAGAGAGAATCTTAAGCATACTGCATGTCCATTGCAGAACCTAATGTGAGGCTCAATCTCACAACCCTGAGATCATGACCTGAGCCAAAATCAAGAGTTGGATGCTTAACTAACTGAGCAACCCAGGCACCTCGAGATTTACTTTTAACATTGGCTGCATTTAGGGAGGAGGGGAGAAGAAAACATTTATATATAGTTTCTACACATTTTTCTCCAGCTATGAGAATAGAGCTAAACTCTATTCAATCTGTAATTAGTCCCATGCTTAGTGCTATAATAAAGGATACAGGAGATGCAAAAAGACTAAGTGTTTTGTTTTGTTTTGTTTTGTTTTGTTTTGTTTTTCCCCAGGGAGAAAACTATCATTGAAAAGATAAGAGCACTAATAGGAAACTGCACTGTATCACAGAATTAAAGAAACTTTGGTTCAGAGCTGGTATACTTCTTTAAATCACTCATGTGTATTTTAGCAGAGCTCTAGAGTTCATCTAGAACATGATGAAAATATAAATTAACCTTACGTTGTTTAATAGCCAGTATTTTGTGGTTGTCTATTGAATTAGACATGACAGCCACAGGAAGCATAGGAAGTGGGTAGGGGTGATGCTAGGTTTGTCCCACTGTGTTTCCATGAAATTTTGTATAAAGTGGCCTTTAGGATGTTCGCTGAAACCCACCCACAGAGGAAATGTTATTGTTTAATTGGAACCTTGGGGTAAAATAAACTTCCATGTCTTGAACTTCCTGGCCTGCCGCAGTAAGCCAGCCTGAAAGGTGCTTTCTCCAGGTAGTTCCCTGTCTCTCACCCCATCGTAGAGGTCTTGCTTTTGTTGCCCTAACTGGGACCTCTTATTGACACCCTGAATCTTCTTATTCTTTAAATATGAGGAAACAAAGACTAAGAATATAAAGACAAAGTCTGTAACTTGTATGTGCATCAGTGGAAATTGGTAGCATCTAAATAGCAGTGATCTCTGCAGGGCTGGCTCCATGGGCAGGTTGTCTCCATGGATGAGTGGCCTGTGCTGCCACACAGACACCATATCCAGAAGGAACCCAACTTGGATAATTTTCTGCTGATGCCATCTTTAAATTAATGATTATCTTTGACCTTGTTTTCTGTAAGTGAAGGCTGGTAAGATAGGAAGGATGTGCTTGAGCAGCTTTATAACATAATACCTTGAACAACACCTATCCTCTGCTTTCTGAATAAGAGGCCCTGCATTTTCATTTGTATTAGGCTTTGCAAATTATGTAACTGCCTTTATCTCTTTGAGGAACTCTATAGGTTTTTTTTTTATTCTACTAATAACAACATGCCATTTGAGATTTTTATTCTACAAGTAGTTTTGTTCATCTTAAATAAAACTTAAAACATTTTATTACAAACCCTCTTAAGACTACTCTATAGAGTTGGTTTACGAGAATCATTGACCTCATCTGTTTAGACTGCTATAACAAAAGTACCATTGACTGGGTGGCTAAGCAACCAATATTTATCACAGTTCTGGAGGATGGGAAGTCCAAAGTCAAGGCACCAGCAGATTTAGTGTCTGGTGACAACATGCTTTCTGGTTTATAGACAGCCCTCTTCCTATAATTTCACATGTGGGAAAGGGCATCTGGGCTCTCATTTATAAAGGCACAAATTCTTCATCATGAGGGCTCCATGTCCATGACCAAATTACATCCCAAAGGACTCACCTCCAAATACCATTCTATTGGGAGTTAAGTCTCAGCATATGAATCTTGGGCCACACATTCAGTTTACAGGAAATCATGAAAAGGTGTTAACTATTATTAGTACAAGTATTAGTGATTCTAAAATCAAGACTTTTAAAAAATGAAGATGTTAGTCAAATGTAGTTGACATGGATATGGAAGGAACTTCTAAAGATTTTCAGAAATGTAGCATATGGCTTCTTTTTTTTTTTTTTTTGCATATGGCTTCTAAAGAAGATTATTTCAAGGAGTTTTCACTTGGATGTGTAAATACTAATAATTAAAAAAATCAGTCTTATTAGTATAACTATTAGTCATATTGCAAAAAATTATCTGTAGAACTGAAGTTAGCTGATCTGATTTCACGTCTTAAAAAGAAGCAGATTTTCTATACACCTGTTTTTGGTAAATGATCTAGTTCAGGAATGTGAAACCCCTAGCAACTAAGATTATCAACTCAGGATAACCTCAACTACAGAGAAAAAGATCCATATTTAGCTAACTCAAAATTGTATGTATATATATATATATATATAAAACCTCTAATTACAAGGACACAATATGCTTAAGTAGCAGGATGAGCTCTTGAGAAGTCAATTATAAATGCCCACCTATAAAGTTGTGAACTTACCAAGAATAAAAGCCTATCTGTGCCATGCTACCTACACCAAACTCCCCTGCCCATCCCCTTGAAAAAAGAGAAGATAGGTGTTTCTAAGGTTCAATATTTCTTGAACCTTATTATGCTTAAGGAATATCTGATAAGCCTTCAAAAATGCAAACTTCCTGCGTGAGCTGACAGAGACCCCGATTCTTTTGATCTTTAGTGAGACCCCAGAATCAATACTATTAAATCCTGGATATACTTTCTTCATTTGCCTAGATTTCTTCTGACCTCCCTGGCTGCTACTTCTTGGGATTTTTTTGCTGGTTCCTCCTCAGTTCTCCTACCTCTAAACTTTAGTGTGACCAAAGGTTCCAACTCATTCTTAGACTGCTTTTCCAATTTCACTTACTCTCTTAGTGATTTCATCTACTCTTATGACTTTCAAACTGTCCATATGCTGATAACGTCCAAATTTATATCCCTAGGCTGATTCTTCCACAAATCTTAGAGATGAGTGTCCATCTGCTGCCATGACATGGCCTTTTCATGGTCGAATACGTATTGTCTTCATTTTGGCTGAACCAGAAAGGATTCAAGTATTAGCAGATTTTTTCTGTTGTTATATTTTTGTTAGTAGGTTTTATTTTGGAGGAGGGGAGATAGAGGTAAAGAAATGGGGAAGTGAGACAAAGAAGTGAAGAAATCCAATAAAGGATTTGTTATCAAACCAGCTACCCTCTGGGCAAATGGAATGCTGGGAGAATTCTGGGGACCAGAGTGAAACACAAGCCTCACTTATTCTATCTGCCTGGTAAGGGAACTGGGGTATTCATACCCCAGATCCTGTTGGTTACTGCTTGCCACTGCTTCTGGAGGATATTAATTCCCTAGCACATCCAGCCACTTTTGGTGGTAAAGCAGACTCCTGTGGCAAAAGAGTGTCCTCAGGCAAAGACATGCATTTCTGGAAATGGAAGTTGGGCAGGTGTGCAATGGAGTGGACACGAGGACAGATGAAGGACATAAACCACTTCTGCCACAGACACTTCAGGCTTGTCTTCTAATAGTCACTACTTCCAAACCTGCTTTTCCAACAGAATATTTCATCTCAAAAGTACAGCTCCTTTTTTCCGTTCCTCTAACTGAAGGCCTTGGAATCATTGCTCAGTCTCCTCTGCCTTTCATCTTCCAGATCCCATCAACCAGCAAATTCTGTCCTCTCTACTTTCAGAATAGACCCTGGATTCAATTATTTCACTGCTACTCCAAGCCACCATCACCTCTTGTCTAAATTGTCCCAATAGCCTCCCAGAAGCTGTCGCACTTCTAGCTTTTCGCCAGTCTCTACTGGAGAGTCAAGTGGTCCTTTTAAAATGTAGATATGAATGATGGTGCTTTGCTGCTCAAACACTAGGATGACTTTCCATTCCACTCAGTGAAAGCCAAAGTACCTCCTATGACCTATACAATGTCATAGATTGGCACTTTCCTGCCCCAACTTCATTATATCCCTGACCTCCTCTCTTACTCTGATTACTCTCTCACCAGCCATATATGTCATACTTGACATTCCTTAAACATGTTAGGCAAGCACAATCCTGGTTTTGCATGTGCTGTTCCCTCTGCCAGCAGTGTTCTTTCACCTGAAATCATCTTGGCTTACTTCCTCACTTCCTTCATCTTTTTAGTCAAAAGTTTCTTTTTCCTTGAGAATTTTCCTTGCCAGCCCATGTAAAACCATTAGCCCTTTCCACACATTCTTAACCTTCCTTCCCAATTTAGTATTTTGGCACTATGTAGCATACCAAATATTTTAATTTATTTATTTATGGCCTGTATCTATCTACCCTAGATCTTAAGCTCCCAAAGGCAGGATTCTTTGCTGACCCTCAGTGCTTGCTATCTTTTTGGCTATCAATAGATATTGGTTGAATAAATGAATGAAATTCATACTACTCTACTTTTTTTTTAATTAAAAAAATTACTAATTGAAGTATAACAAAATTTTCTAGTAGTTTCAGATATATAACATAATGATTCAACATTTCTAAACATGACTCAGTGCTCAACACAGTGCTTAATCCTCTTTATCTATTTTACCTATCCTCTCAGCCACTTCCTGCCTGGTAACCACTAGTTTGCTCTCTGTATGTCAGAGTCTGTTGTTTCTTCTTTGTTTGTTTGTTTTTGTTTTTTACCTTTTATCTTTGTTCATTTGTTTTGTTTCTAAAATACCACATATGAGTGAATTATGTCTTTCTTTGTCTGACTTATTTCACATAGTATAGTACCCTCTACGTCCACCCATGTTGTCACAAATGGCAAGATCTCATTCTATTTTATGGCTGAGTAATATTCCATTGTATGTGTATACCACACCCATATATTTATCAATATCTTTTCCATATATCTAACACTTGGGTTGCTTCCATATCTTGGCTTTTGTAAATAGTGCTGGAAAAAGCACAGGGGTGCATATATCTTTTCAAGTTAGTGTTTTCATATTCTTTGGGTAAATACTCAGTAGTGGAGTTACTGGATCATATGGTGATTCTGTTTTTAATTTTTTGAGCAAACTCCATTCTGATTTCCACAGAGGTGGTACCAATTTACATTCCTTTTTTTTTTTTTAATTTTTTATTTATTTATGATAGTCACAGAGAGAGAGAGAGAGAGAGAGAGAGAGAGAGAGAGGCAGAGACACAGGCAGAGGGAGAAGCAGGCTCCATGCACCGGGAGCCCGACGTGGGATTCGATCCCAGGTCTCCAGGATCGCGCCCTGGGCCAAAGGCAGGCGCCAAACCGCTGCGCCACCCAGGGATCCCAATTTACATTCCTATCAACAGAGCATGAGGGTTCTTTTTCTCCACCTCCTCATCAACACTTGTTATTTCTTGTCTTTTTGGTTCTAACTGTTCTGATGAGTGTAAAGTAATATCTCATTGTGGTTACTGATGTTGAGCATCCTTTTTATGTGTCTTTTGGCTATCCGTATGCCTTCCTTGGAAAAATGTCTACTCAAGTCCTCTGCCCATTTTTAATGGGATTATTTGGGTGGGTTCTTTTGGTGGCACATTATATGAGTTGTTTATATATTTTGGATATTAACCTGGATATGTTAATCAGATACATAACTTGCAAATATCTTCTCCCATTCAGTAGGTTATCTTTTTGTTTTGTTGATGGTTTCCTTTGCTATGCAAAAGCTTTTTATCTTGGTGTAGTCCCAATAGTTTATTTTTGCTTATGTTTCCCTTGCCTTAGAAAGCATATCCAGAAAAATGTTGTAAAGGCCAATGTCAAAGAAATTATTGCCTATAATCTCTTCTAGTAGTTTTATGGTTTCACTTCTTACATTTAGGTCTTTAATCCATTTTGAGTTTATTTTTGTGTATGGTATAAGGAAATGATCCAGATTTTCTTTTATATGTAATTGTATAGTTTTCTTAGGACCATTTGTTGAAGAGATTGTCTCTTCCCCATCGTATATTCTTGCCTCCTTTGTCATAAATTAATTGACCATATATGTGTGGGTTTATTTCTGGGCTCTTTATTCTGTCTCATTGATTTATGGTCTGTTTTTGTGTTGGTACCATATTGTTTTGATTATTATAGTTTTGTAGTATATCTTGAAATCTGAGATGGTGAACCTTCAATTTTGTTCTTTCTCAAGATTTCTTTGTGGTTCCATACAAATTTTAGGATTTCTTGTTCTAGTTCTGTGAAAGATGCTGCTGCTCTTTTAATAAAGATTATATTAAATCTGTAGATAGTTTTGGGTAGAATGGACATTTTAACAATATTAATTCTTCCAATCCATGAGCATGGAATATCTTTCCATTTGTTTGTGTCATCTTCAATTTCTTTCATCAGTGTTTTATATTTTCCAGAGCACCCATCTTTCACCTCCTTGGTTAAGCTTATTCATAGGGATTTTATTCTTTTTTGGTGCAATTGTAAGTGGATTGTTCTCTTCATTTCTTTTTCTGCTACTTCATTATTAGTGTATGGAAATGCAACAAATTTCTGTATATCAATTTTGTATCCTTCAACGTTACTGATTTCATTCATTAGTTCTAGTAGTTTTTTTGGTGGAGTCTTTAGGGTTTTCTATTTATAGTATTATGCCATCTACAAATAGTGAAAATTTTACTTGTTTCTTACCAAATTGGATTCCTTTTATTTCTTTGCTTGTCTGACTGCTGTGGCTAGGATTTCTAGTACGTTGAATAAAAGGGGTGAGAGTGGACATTTAATTTTTTAAAAAGATTTATTTATTTATTTATTTATTTATTTATTAGAGAGAGAGTGAGAGTGAGAGAGAGAGAGCATGTGAGTAGGAAGAGGGGCAGTGGGAGAGGAAGAGAGAAATCCCAAACAGACTCCCCACTGAGCATGGAGCCTGATGCAGGGCTTGATCCCAGGACTCTGAGATCATGACTGTGCTAAAATCAAGAGTCAGATGCCCAATCAACTGAGCCACCCAAGTGCCCTATGGACATCCTTGCCTTGTTCCTGTTCTTAGAAGAATTCTCAGTTTTCACCACTATGAATGATATTAGCTGTGGGCTTTTCACATATGGCTTTTATTATGTTGAGATATGTTCTCTCTAATCATACTTTATTTAGAGCTTTTAAATAATGAATAGATATTGTACTTTGTCAGATGCTTTTCTGCATTGAGTGAGAAGATCATATGGTTTTCATCTCTTATTCAAATCTGGATCATAAAATCTTTCAAAATTAATTCGTATGCCATATCAGACTATGAGATGAGAATGCCATTTCTTCATGGCAAGAAAATTATTCACCAAGACAGTAGACAGAGATTGACATAACTTGGTATAATATGCATGATGGCACAAATTGGCACACTCTATTCAAGGGTGATGAAAAATGACTACAATATTTCCCCTTCTTTAACCATGATGTGAATGACCTACAACAATTCAGCTAGTCACAATTTTTAAGTTTTTTCTAAGTATTGATAGCCCTCAATACCTAGGAGTGGCTGGTAGTTACAGGACTCCTTCTCTAGAAACTTGCTACCATACTACTATATTACAGTGAAAGCAATCTCAGATAGAATTCTGTTGCATATTTAAACATTGATTGCCAAACAGACAAAAACAACCAAGGCACAAGAAGACCTCACTATCTGTCTTTTTAGGCTTTCCAAAAAGTACCTTGCATGAAAGATTCGCTCTTAGACAAATGGAATTACATCTTGATGACATTCAAATTCTGATGACAGAATGCTCCATTAATTAGGAAGTTTATACTGACCTTAGTCTAAAGAATTAGGCTGCTGGGTACATCAGACTCTTTTGCTCTGTTCACTTAGAAAAGAGGTACTTATATGATCTTTCTAGCTTGCTGTGTGTTTTGTGGGTTTATCCTGTTGGGAGTTCACTCAACGTTTGGAATCTGTAGATTTTGTCATTTACTAAATTTGAAAAGTTTTCAGCCATTATTTCTTTAAGTACTTTTCCAGCCCTGCCCTCTTTTTCATCTCCTTCTACTTCCATGACACAAATGTTAGCTCTTTTATTATATTCCCACTGGTCCTTGAGACTCTGGTTGTTTTGTTTTGTTTTGGTTTTAGTCTATTTTCTCTTTGCATTGAGACTGGGTAATTTCTATTGTCCTATCTTCTAGTTTATTGATTCTTTTGTTTGTCTCTTCCATTCTATTGAGTTTTTTATTTCAGCTACTATATTTTTCAGTTCTAAAATTTCCATTTGTTTCTTTATATTCTATTTGTTTTCTGAGACTTTCCATCTTTTATTTGTTTGGAATATGTTTATAGATTACTCATTGAAGCATTTTATGATGGCTGCTTTAAGGTTATTTTCTAGGTAATACTAATATCTTTGTCAATTCAATGTTGCATCTATTGATTTTCTTTTTTCATTCAATTCAAGATCTTCCTGTTTCTTTGTATGATGAGTGATTTTCAGTTGAGTCCTGGATATTTTTATAATAAATTATGAGACTCTGGATCTCATTTAACTTCTGTTTTGTTGACTTTCTATGACTCCACTTTAATCAGAGTCAGGTGGACGTTGAAGCCCATGTTTCCCAATGGGTTCTATTAACATCTAGTGCTTGTGTGTCTGTGGCTCCACATTACTCTAGGCAATAGGATTTCTGGCCTCCCATGTGGTCTCCACTGGCATCATAGAGAGGTGGCATCATTAACACTAGTTAGTGGTGAAAGTCCTAACCCTCCACTAGATGTTCTCTGACATCACTTCAGTAGAGAGGTGCTGGATGGGAGTGGATCTATATATTCCCATTTTGGTCTCCAGGATACTACAGGGGAAGTTCCTCACAGGCTGGCTGAAACAAAAGTCTCAGCTTCCTTCTTAGCTTTCTCTGACACCACCCCAGTGGTGGTATAGCCCTCAATCTTAGAGCCTTTCCAGTGTGCATTCTCTCTCTCTGCCAAATAAATAAAATCTTTAAAAAAGTTTTTTATTTCTTTCTTCCAAAAGTGTTTAATTTGATGAAGAAAAGGGTAGAAGACATGAAAGATGCCATGTGTATATATATATATATATATATCTACAGATGTGTGGATGATCTGTGGGCATATATATATATATGTATATATATATGTGTGTGTGTGTATATATATATATATATATATACACACACACACATCTTTTCCCCCTTTTTGCTTTATTGCATTAGTAAGGACTTCCCATATGATTTTGAAAAAAAAAATGGTGGGGATCCCTGGGTGGCGCAGCGGTTTGGCGCCTGCCTTTGGCCCAGGGCGCGATCCTGGAGACCCGGGATCGAATCCCACGTCGGGCTCCCGGTGCATGGAGCCTGCTTCTCCCTCTGCCTGTGTCTCTGCCTCTCTCTCTCTCTCTCTGTGACTATCATGAATAAATAAATAAAATATTAAAAAAAAAAAAATGGTGAAAGAGGATTTTTTTTGAAAGAGGATATTATTATCTTTTAAATCTACATTATCACCATTTTTTGCATAGTTTTGTCACTATTCTGATTTTGCCATTCTAATTTTTTTCCATCCTAATTTTAATAGTATTACTGGTCTTATGGATTTAAAAAATGCTGAGGAGCACAGGGGAGCCAACATTAGCATGCAACAGGGCACTGACTTAGCTTCCACCTTGTTTGAAATTCTTACAAATAACTGAGATAAATGTTAAAAGACAATAGTATGTTTGTAAAGGGCCAAGGGCAGGTGGCCCCAAGATGGGCCACATTGGCACAAAGATTATTTTAAATTAAAATGTAATCCAGACCCAGCAGGTTCAGGAAAAGCTCTTTACTTCCTCTTCAACTGCCTAAAAAGAAATGAGATAAAGGACCTGCTTCAGGAAGAGAGCTATCACCATAGATAACTACATTTTGTTATGAACTAGGCAGGGTCGACAGAGGGGAGCCTAGCTACCTACACCTGTTTGATCAAAGTCTTCTATGTCTCACTGTTTCTGAGTGGCCCAGCAAACATTTGTTTACCAAACATTTACTCTTTTTTTATCTTTTCGTGAATTGCATTCCTTCCCTTTGAAGTCCCAGATCCCTACCCCCATATCTCTTGTTACCTATCTCTGGAATTTCCACATCTGTGTGGATTCCCCATACATACAAAATTCAATTTGACTTTCTGCTGTCAATATGATTGATTCCTAGTGCAGCTAGAAGGACCTTTGAAGGGGACAGGAAATTCTTGCTCCTTGACATTTGCATCTCAAAAAAATGGCAGCGACTGTTAATATACAGGATCATAAAATCAAGATTCAAAAAATGTTGATAAAACATTATCATAAATATTGCACTATGCATTTTGATTCAGAAAATAAATTATATAACATAATATAAAGGGCAGTGCTGATCTAGTATTGGTTCTTATGGAGCAAGCATTAAGCAAACAACAAATGGAAAGTGCGTAATGCTTATGTGATTAGAAATTTAAAAAACAAAGGAAAACAGTATTAATTCAGCTTGCATTTTGAGCCAAGCAGTGGCATAGCATCTTGTAGGTGCTACAGAATCTATATTAACAGGAGGAAGTGGCCAGAATAAGGGAGGTAATTGTCACATTGTATGCTGAGATGTGTGGATGATCTGTGGGCATTGTGCCTAACTAATTGGAGACACAAGCATGGTGATGAATCACATGAAAGGTTATTGAAAAGTGTTTAATTTGTTGAGGAAAAGGGTAGAAGACATGAAAGATGCCATGTGAAAAAGAATAAATCATTCTGCCAAGAACCAGAAGTGCAAGATAGTGAGTTCCCTGTTAGTGTAAGTATTTAAGTGATCGCAAAACGACCAGCTATCTGGGATAAAAGAGAGTGATTCTGCTTTAGGTGAGCACTGGACTAAATGACCTCTTAGGTCATTCCTTTCAGGAATCTATGCATATTTATAGGCTGAGTTAGAAAGAGAATGTGAATTGTTTGGGGCTTAAGCCTCACAAAACAGAGTACAGCTGGTCTTTGGCTCTAATGAGATCCAGACATTAGTAGGAATGAAAAGAGATATTTTTCATTAAGATAAATTCCAGCTATTATCTTCAGAAGCAGGAAATTCAAGGTTTTATAGGAGAGATGTGTGCAAATGAAAGCTGGATTACAAGTTTCCAGGGGAATTATTCAAACAAAAGAGGTTTTGTGTTTTGATTATGGAATTCAAAAGTAATGGGGTTTGAGCATTATAAAAGAGAGGCTTTTGCCTGTATATTAAAAAAAAATAACTTCCTATAAGGAGATGTCTGCAAATTTAAACATGAATGAGAAGAAAAAAGACTCTCAAGTGTTCTGCTGAATTTTGTATTAGTGCTAAAAAAAAAAAAAAAAAAAAAAGAGTGAGGTTGCCATCTAGTGACTCTTTTCTGGTTTTCAACTGTAGACTTGATTCTCAAGCCTGGTTGTACATTAGTATTGCCTGGAAGTTTCCCTTAACTATGGATTCCTGGCATCCACCTGAGACTGGAACCAGAATCTTTGGAGATGGGGCTCCAGACGTTCTGTTTTATTTTAAAGATCTTCAAATGATTTCTCTGGACCTACTCTACTACCAGTGTTGGAATTAACTGCCCTGGAGCATATTGTGTATGGGATGAAGTGTGCAGAGGCAAATTTTTGTAAAGTGCAGTATTTACCTACTTGCTCTAAAAATTGGATTTTAGGCATATGCAATTTGGTATCACATCTTTGTATCTCTGATACTAAAACAGGCTTGGCACTGCTAGAATTTACCTTCCTGCTATGCCCAAAGATACACAATCAAAGATGTTTACTGTAACACTGGTTTTAATAATGATTAACTAAAAACTATGGACATGTTCATCAATAGTGTTTGGCTAAAAAAAATGATGGTAAATACCAGTATTGAAATGACCATTTAAAAAGAATGAGGTACTTCCATATATGCTGACACCCTAGATGTGTTATGTGAGAAAAGCTGCTGTATTTTTAGCAAAGAAGTGATTCTGAGTCAATGGTCTAAAGTCAACCTTAGAAACACTGCATTAGCGAGTAGATAGAGTAATATTTGTGATATAAGGCGATGGATATAAGGCCTAAGGATTTTCATTTTTAACATATTCCTCAAGTGATTCAAACACAACCAAAGTTTGAAATCACCAGCATGGACATCTTCCCCGTGACCCCCGAATCAGCTTCTAGGTCTCCTCTAAGTCTGTGGTCAGTCCAGATCTTCCTCTGTACTCTGTATTAGTCTGGTATTGCAGGAATGCTTTCAATTGTGGATTATCTCTATCAACAAATGATGAAAGTATGATTTCAAGTCAATTTAGAAGACACTGTTCAAACACGGAACTATAGACAAGCTATTGTGAAACAGAAGTTATTCCCGGTGTGTAGCTGTGGCTTCCCACATTCACCGCCACATGGAAAATAGTCTGGTGGCTTTAGAGCTATGGCAGGCCATCAGGTCACGTGCAAATCAGTCATTCTAACAGGATATGACTGCAACCTATGTCTCTGTAAAAGAGAACAGAAACTGTAATAAGGAAACAAAGAAGGAACCAAAGAAGCAAAAGCTGAAAGTGCAAAAGGAGCAAAAGGTCACAATGGGCTGATCTGAGATGTGTTTGCTACCTTATGTTTCCCAAAGGTTTGAATTCTATGAGACTATCCCATTAACAGAAATTTCAGTTACCAGAATTTGAAAACAATAATCCGTGAGTCTGTAGTGTTGTCCTACGGAGTTGGCTTTCATGACCTGTTTAGTGTTGGAGTTCTCTCTTCACAGAGAACCAGATTATTAAAAGGAATGAATCCCTTCTAGGGAAGGTCCCTTGACTGGCAAACATGTTTTAGGTGGGAGATCGAGGATAGAGAATATGGGTGCAAAAGTCCCCCTCAGGCCTCCCCAGGCCTCCTTGTAGCTAATGGAAATGAGTCCACTCTGACGCTTCAACCTTTGGTCTTACAGGGATGATGTAGTTTTGAGTAGATGAGACTTTATTATTTCAGGTTACTCTTGCTTGCTTGTTCAACTCTCACTTACTAAAAGCATGTGAGAGTCAGCCTTATATCAATTTGCATGTGTTTCTTAGTCATAATAATGCTTATAGTTTTCCTAATAATATAAAAAAAATTCCATAAAAGAAAAAAACTCAGGGTGCCTGGGTGGCTCAGTTGGTTGGCGTCTGACTCTTGATTCCAGCTCAAGTTATGATCTCGGGATCATGGGATCAAGCCCTGCTGAAGCAGGGCTATGCATCAATGTGGAATTTGCTTGAGATTGTCTCACTCCTTCCTCCCTCTGCCCCTCCCCCTGCTTGTGCACTCTTTCTCTCTGTCAAATAAATAGATAAAAACTTTAAAAAATAAAAGAAAAATTCAATACCTAAATCTACAAAGAATATAGAAAAAATGTAAAAAATGTAAAGGAAAAATCACAGATGCATTGATCCATTATCCCACTAGTCCTTTTTTGCAGCCATATATTTATATACATTTTAAGAAAACTGGTATCAGACTTTGTATTCTCTTTGGTATCCTTGTTCTGTTAACTTAATGTGTGCTTTTATCACAGTATAAAATATTTTAAAATTAAAAAATTTCATTATGGAACTCTACCATAATTTGTTCAATTTACTTATGAAAGATATTTAGTATTTTCTGGATTTTTCTCCATTATAAACTGTTTGGTTTTAAAAATTAAATCTAAAAATAAATAAATAAATAAGAAAAAATTAAATCTGAATGCCACTGGTATTTCATTATTTATAAAGTTATTGGTTTTTTTTTTTTAATTTTTATTTATTTATGATAGTCACAGAGAGAGAGAGAGGCAGAGACATAGGCAGAGGGAGAAGCAGGCTCCATGCACCGGGAGCCCGATGTGGGATTCGATCCCGGGTCTCCAGGATCGCGCCCTGGGCCAAAGGCAGGCGCCAAACCACTGCACCACCCAGGGATCCCAAGTTATTGGTTTTTAAAATACACATTCTTTATCATATTTAGAAGTATACTACTTCCTGGTTTTCCTTGTTTACTAGTAATTTGAAAATCAGAAATTAGTGTTGAGTATTTGAGAATAGCATTTTGCACTTTTTTTCAGTTTCTCAGTCCAAAGATTTAAAGCCACTTGTGTTCTTTTTCTTTAAGACCTCATATCCAGTTGTCAGTAAATTCTGTTTACTTCATTGCACACACAGAATCTGACCATTTCTCACCACACCCCTCATCTAGATTATTAGAACAGCCTTCAGACTTGACCTGCTTCTACCTTTACCAGACTACATTCTGTTCTCTACCATAGTAGTCAGAGTTACACTTTCTGTCCACAATCTCTAACTAGATTTCTATCTCATTCTTTAGTCTACAAGGCTCTGTCTTATGCTTCTATTGCTTTGACTTGCTCTCCTACTACCATTGCCCATTTGCACATCCACCCAAACGATATTTGCTTTCCTCAGTGTACCTGGCAGGATACTACCTCAGGGCCTGTATACTTGCTGTTAATTCTGCCTGGAAAGCTTCTGTCCTTCATATCTGCATAGTAAGCTTTCTCCACTTTCTCAATTTTGCCTGAATGTCACTTCAGTGCAGATCATCCAATTTAAAATGGCAATTCCTAGCACCCTCCCCTGTTTTATCCTTTCTACAACATTTACCACTATCTAACATAATTTATTTTTTCTTTTCATATGTATACTGCTTGTCTTCCTTTCATTGGAATGTAAGTTTTGTGACGGCATCCTCAGCACCCATGACAGTATCTATTGACTAACAGATCTGAACTGAACTCAACTCAACGCAAATATTTGTTGAATAGAATAAAAATGTCATTGTTTTTTCATGAGAGTGGAGCTACTGATGTGATGCAGAATTAGATTTTATAATATTAAATATTAATATTTTAATATTATAATATTATTTAAAGAAGTATTTTTGTACTTCCTAAATTCTTTTTGGTCATACTGAGTAATTCTTTAAGGGTACTTGAAGGGGGCAACCGGGTGGCTCAGTGGTTGAATGTCTGCTTTAGGCTCAGGTCGTGATAGATATCCTGGGTCCTGGGATTGAGTCCCTCATGCTTATGTCTCTGCCTCTCTCTGTGTCTCTCATGAATAAAATTAAATTAAATTAGGGCAGCCCTGGTGGCTCAGCAGTTTAGCGCCGCCACAGCCCAGGGAGTGATCCTGGAGACCCTGGATCGAGTCCCACATCAGGCTCTCTGCGTGGAGCCTGCTTCTCCCTCTGCCTGTGTCTCTGCCTCTTTCTCTCTCTCTCTCTCTCTCTCTCTGTGTGTGTGTCTCTATGAATAAATAAATAAAATCTTAAAAAAATAAAATAAAAAATTAAATTAAATTAAATTAAAAAAAATAAGGGCACTTGACATAATGAGTACTGGGTGTAATATGCAACTGATGAATCACTAAATTCTGCCTCTGAAACTAATGATAAAAAGTACTTTTGCTGCATCAAAATAAAAAGCTTTTGCACAGGAAAGGAAACTATCAACAAAACAAAAAACGAACCTACTGAATGGGACAATGCATTTGCAAATGATATATCCAATAAGGAGTAGTATCCAAAATTTATAAAGAACTTACACAACTCAACATAAAAAAAAAACAGATAATACAATAAAAAATGGGCAGAAGACCTGAATGGACACTTTCCTAAAGAAGACATAAGATGAGAGACACATGAGAATATGTTCATCATCAGGGAAGTAGAAATCAAAGCCACAATGAAATATCATCTTACACCAGTTAGAATGGCTAAACTCAAAATGACAAGAAATAACAAATGTTGGCGAGGATGTGGAGAAAAAGGAACTTTCACACACTGTAGCAATGTAAATTTGTACAGTCACTGTGGAAAACTCTATCAAGGTTCCTCAAAAAATGAAAAATAGAAATACTATATGATTCAATAATTCCGCCACTGAACATTTACCTGAAGAAAATGAAAACACTAATTGGAAAAGATATAAACACCCTAAGTTTATCACAGCACTATTATAATAGCCAGGACATGGAAGCAAACTAAATGTTCATCAATAGATGAATGAATAAGGAAAATGTGGTATATCTATATAGATACACACACACACACACACACACAGTTGAATATTACACAGCCATCAAAAAAGGATGAGATTGTACCATTTGAGACAACATGAATGGACCTAGAGTATTATATAAAGCTAAATAAGGTAGACTGAAGAAGATAAACACATGATTCCACTCATAAGTGGAATGTAAAAAGAAAAAAAAAAACTCAAATGAGTAAACAAACAAAAAGCAGAATCAGACCTATAAATAAAAGAACAAACTGATATTTACCGGGGAAGACTTGGGTGGAGGGAGTGCAAAATGGGTGAAGGGGAGTGGGAGATACAGGCTTCCAGTTATGGAATAAATAAGTCATGTTAATAAAGGCACAGCATAAGGAATATAGTCAATGATATTGTAATAATGATGTAGCAGGATAGATGGTAGGTTTGCTGGTGATGAGCATAATAAACTTGTCAAATCACTACGTTGTACACCTGAAATTAATGTAACATTGTGTGTCTACTATACTCAAATTTAAAAAGGCAAAAAAAAATTTTAAGCACTTTTGCAATTAAATTTGCTTGGATTTTTCCAATTTGTGTTCATAAGTCATGTCTGTCTTACAGTTTCTTATTCTGTTCATCTTTTTAAGGGGTTAATATCAAGGTCATCTTAGCTTTATAAAATGAACTGGGCAGCTTTCCATCTTTTTCATTACTTCCAAAACTGTGCACAGTGCATGTATCATGCCAATTATCTTCTCACTGAAAGTATGAGAGACTACTAGCAGCGCCATTTGGCAATGAGGATTTTTTGGGACGTAATTCTTTGATAACATTTTCCAATTTCTTTCATGGTTAGTGATATATTCAGGTCTTAAGATTTTTCAGGATGTGTATGTTTCCAGAAAGGACTGCTTCATAGAAATGTTTGAATTTATATTCATAAAACGGTTTTCATTATTATCTTCTATTTTACACAGTATTATGTTCTTATTTTCATTAGCAGTGTTCATTACATTTTAATCTTTTCTTTGTTTTTCTGAGATCTTTCAGAGGCTTCCCTATCTTACTGTTTTAAATAAAAATTGTAAAATTAAAATTGTTTAAATTCTATTGCTAATTAGCCTAACATAGTAATGATCAATAATATTAAATATAGCAAGAGCTGTATTTCTAAATATGGAGCATATATGCTATTCTACACTATCCTCATGAATTTATAAAGTATTGTCCATTCAATAAAACAGTCCACTTGCAGTTCTAGTCCTTTTAATGTAAAGTCAAAACTGCATACGTTCATGTAGATTTTCTTGTAGATATTGTGTTAATCCACTTATCATTTTTAGTTTTTTTTCATCTGGGTTTCTGGCTTTGAGATTACATTGGAGTTTAGTTTTCTTCCTTTGCAGATTTCCTCAGTAAATTTTTTGTAAGCCTTTATTCCCTGCTTCCCTCTCTGTTCCCAATTCCCCTTTCCATGACTTTTGTCCAGACCCATCTATTTCTTCTCCTTTTCCTCTGGGATATCTAATATTATATGAAAAATAGAAATACTGTATGATTCAATAATTCCACCACTGGGCATTTACCCAAAGAAAATGAAAGCGCTAATTGGAAAAGATATAAACACCCTATGTTTATCACAGCACTATTATAATAGCCAGGACATGGAAGCAACCTAAATGTTCATCAATAGATGAAATATTTATTTGTTTATTTATTATTTGAGAGAGAGAAAGAATGGAAGGAAGGGTGGAGGGAGAGAATCTCCAGAGGACTCCACACTGAGTGCGAAGCCCAACTTGGGGCTCAGTCTCACAACCCTGAGATCATGACCTGAGCCGAAATCAAGAGTTGGATACTAAACTGACTGAGCGACTCAGATGCCCCTAGTATTACATACATATATTTTTTAAGATTTTATTTATTTATTCATGAGAGACACACACACACACAGAGGCAGAGACACAGGCAGAGGGAGAAGCAGGCTCCATGCAGGGAGCCTGACCTGGGACTCGATCCCAGGACTCCGGGATCATACCCTGGGCTGAAGGCAGGCCCAGGGGTCCCCTAGTATTATATTTTGACAGCTGTGATTCCAGGTATCAATATCTTGACTAGCAGGGTTTACCTCTTTTGGAAGCTGGTTTTGAAACCTGGGCTTCTGTGAAAGCATCATCGTGTTTTTGAAACTGTTGCCACCTTGAGTACCTACTTAGTTCAAAGCAGGTCCAAAAGACTGAGTGAAGAGACCATGCAGGGCACCTGGGTGCCTCAGTGGTTAAGCCTCTACCTTTGGCTCAGGTCGTGATCTTGCATCGGGCTTCCCACAGGGAGCCTGCTTCTCCCTCTGCTATGTCTCTGCTTCTCTCTGTGTCTTTCATGAATAAAATAAAATCTTAAAATAAAGGAGAGACAATATAATGTGTCTTCTAGACTACAGCAATAGTTCTTGGATCCTCTTACAGCTGGTCTCCTGCCTTGGAATCCCGCCCCACTCCCACCCCTGCTGCCAGGCCTCTCACCCACCACCACTTCCCCATCCTGTGGAGTGATCTTTCTCAAATTCTAAACTATGTAGAGCATCATTTAAGGTTACTGACTCTCAGGCCCTCCTTTACCTGTTGGAACTTCTGCAGCCCCTCTGAATTTATAATACCTTAAGGAAAATGGATTTTACTCTATGTTTGCTCTTACCTTCAGCTAGAGTTCATCTCTTTCCTCAGAACTCCTATAATCTCTTTACTTAGATTTTTGCCATTGAATTTGCCACAGTCGCCTTGTGTCTTTTGAACGCCTTTCTCCTTGACTGAATCATAGTCTCAGCAAGGGCTGGGAGCATCTCTTCTCTCCTTTTGACCCCCATGGAACTTTGTAAAACGTAGTCACTCGGTAAATGTTTTCCAACGGAGCTGAGTGTCAAGTCAAACAGAAGCATACTGTCCCAACTCGCTGGATTTTTAACAGCAGATCGCCTCTAGCTGCAAATCAAGGTAGGTACTTGGAGGCAGGGAAGTCTAGGGGCGTGAGGTTGGAGGAAGCAGCTAGCGTGGGAATGAACGACGCGACCCCGAGCAATCTTCTCTTTTTGGGCACAAGGTGGCGGAATTATCCCGTTTCGGTCACCGGGTAGAAGGCAGCTCCGTGAAGCTGAAAGGTTCGTGGAGCAACCTAAATGTTTTGGGGATCTATGCTTGCCCCCCCCCAAAAAGTGAAACCTGAGTTTGGATACGCAGGGCCTGGCTGCAGGCTCCGCTCCCGGGGCCCTGCCCTCCAGGCTAGGGCGCGGCCTCCTACGTCCGGATCCCTCCGCAAAGCGACCCAGATGTTGAAGCTTTTCAAGTCTCCCTTCACTGGGGGCGACTCTGGACTCCGTCCGGGTTCTCAGGGAACGTGCATGAACGCTCAGACTCGGGGAGGGAAAACAGGAGATGGCCAGAGAATAGAACTGTACAGTGTGCCCACTAGAGAGCAGACTAAGACTGCTGCCCTTCGGAAGCTCCTGCCTGCAACTACCCAAAGAAAACCTTCGTTTTCTCCATCAGTCCATTCTCTTGCTTCACAACACCAAGTGTTTTTCATGCGATCAGACCATTTATTTACATGCAAAAGTCTGACATAATCTGGGAGATAAATTCATTGATTTCAATTCATTTTTCTGCAATTGAAATTCTTTTTTTTTTTTTTTTAGATTTTATTTATTTATTCATGAGAGACACAGAGAGAGAGAGAGAGAGAGAGAGGCAGAGACACAGGCGGAGGGAGAAGCAGGCTCCATGCACCGGGAGCCCGACGTGGGACTCGACCCCGGGTCTGCAGGATCGCGCCCTGGGCCAAAGGCAGGCGCTAAACTGCTGAGCCACGCGGGCTGCCCTGCAATGTAAATTATGATACAGTTTTCTTCATTTCATTGATTGCGTCAAGTTGCGTGTGTACGTGTGCACCAAAGTTGTCTTTCATCTTTAAAAAAGCAAAGTACTGGAAATAGTTTATTCTGGAACTCTGATGCTAATTTATTAGGTGATAGGTTAACTCTTTTCATTGGTACTTATTACTATTATACCTAGACGGTGGAGGATAAATCAGAGAAAGATGATATTCCTTGATTTTAGGTTCTACTTTCAGGTTCTCTTTTTCTTGCTCTATGTGTGTGTGTGTGTGTGTGTGTACAGATATATAGATATATTTTCCATGTATAGGTGTCTATATACACACCCATCCACATATGTAATGCATGTTATGCATTATGTATATCTATTTATGTGATGTGTGGTAGTACAGTGAATATTTAAGAGCAAAGAGCCTGGCTGCCTGGATACAAATCCCAGCTTACTAGTTGGGACACTTACTAACAGTTCTGTGGCCCAGTTTCCTCAGCTTAAAATGGGAATAGTAAAGGTACTCATATATAGGATGATGTGCGGATTAAAGGATGTAACAGAGCATAGCATTTTTAGACATTATTATTTGGGTGTATGTGGAAAATCTGATTTATTCCATAGCTCTTATTGCAACTTCTGCTTTGTTAAAAAAAAAAAAAAAGGTACCTTCTATCAACCTAATTACAGTTTAGATTTTTTGAAGGCATCATGATATTGTATTGCCATAGGTGTTTTTCATTTGTGTTATCCAAATTACTCAACTCAATAATCTAGGTGCGGGGACGCCTGGGTGGCTCAGTGGTTGAGCGTCTGCCTTCGGCTCAGGGTGTGATCCTTAGATCGGGGATTGAGTCCTGCATTAGGCTCCCGCGGGGAGCTTGCTTCTCCTTCTGCTTATGTCGCTGCCTCTCTCTCTCTGTGTCTTTAGGTGCTGTACAGAATGTACCAGTCATGATTTCTGCTGTTTGGGAACTTACATCTTAGACAAGAATAGACACCTTTCTCTACCTTCTACCTCTTTCTTCTTCTCTTAACCCTTCTCAACTTAGAAGTATGTCAGAAATGGAGAGGTATATCAAATAGTACTTCAAATCAACTATCAAAAAAAAGAATAGTTGCTTAACACAGGGAGAATTGTTTTATTCATAGAAGGATTCTGGGGGCAGGAGGCTGATGGAGCTGCGTTAGTGGTATCTCTGTGTTTGTGTTTTTGTGTTAGAAAACCTACACTTTTGTGACACCAGCTGTCATACAGTTTATGTCAATTTTGACACTATCTGCCCAGAGATACCATCAGATCCCACAGGCTAAGTCCTCAGTGCCACAAGACTGTCCCCCTCCCCAGTTCAGATGCCAATTGCAAGTCTAGGTTGTCACCTATGCTTCTGACCTATTGACTATAAGTCAGAGCTTCCCACAAACCCCTCCTCGGGTTCAGTTAATTTGCTAGAGTAGCTCACAGCATTCAAGAAAACACTTTGCTTTCTGTTTATCAGTTTATTGTAAAAGGATATGATAAAAGATACCAATGAACATCCAGGTGGAGGAGATGTGAAGGATAAGGTATGTGGGAAGAGGCACAGAGCTTCCATGCCCTCTCCAGGTAGGCTGTCTCCTGTCACCTCCACGTGTTTGCCAACCTGAGACCTCTCTGAACACCGTACTTCTGAGGTGTTTGTGGAGGCTTCATCACATGTGTGTAATTAACTACTAACTCTGTTTCTAGCCCCTCTTCCCTCTCTGAGAATGGAGGGGATAGGACTGAAAATTTCATGCTTTTATTTTATTTATTTCTTTTTTAAGATTTTATTTATTTGAGAGAGAGAGAGAGAGAGGAAGTGGTAGAGAGAGAGAGAGAGAGAGCATGAGCAGGGTGAGGAACAGAGGGAGGAGCAAGCTCTGTGCTGAGCAGGAAGTCTGACATGGGGCTCCATCCCAGGACCCCAGGATCATGACTTGAGCAGAAGGCAGATGTTTAGCTGACTGAGCCACCCAGTTGCCCCAAATTTCAAGCTTTTTATCTAGTCTCTCTAGTGACCAGCCCCCATCTAGGAGCCTACCAAGAGTCACTTCATTAGAACAAAAGACCTAGGATATTTCAAGGGATTTAGGAACTCTCTGTCGGGAACCTGGGTTAAAGACCAAATATTAGAATTAAAGATGCTCCAATTGCCCTTATCACTTAGGAAATTACAAGGATTTTCAGAGTTCTATGCCAGGAACTGGGGGGCAGAGACCAATATATTTTCTGTTATCTCACCCCTTTTCTTCATGGTCACAGAATGGCTGCTGCACCTCTAAGCATTGTGTTAATGTCAAACAAAGAAGATTAGGGAAAGAAGGGAGCAATCATGGTTCTTGTCGTAAAAGTTTTTCTTATCAGGAAGAGCAAAAAAGCCTTCCAGAATTTCATTCCCCTCCCTTACCGGGCAGCTTGGGTCCAATTTCCACAACAGTGTCCTAAGTCCAATAGGTGGAAAAACATCTATATAAAAAATTTGGGAAAAGAAATTAACTGGAAGTAATTTAGGACCAGTCAATGAATAATATTTGCCAAAGTAAATTTTTCTCTTGGCTTTGTACTTATGCTTCTCCTTCTCAATGTATCCCTGTTCCTCCTCCCTTCACCCCATTCCCTTCTTTGTCTGGAAGGAGGCAGAACTAATGAAAGTAGTGATAATGTGGTAAGTTGTTTCAGGAAATAAAATTTGTCTTTTTAAAAAAGATTTCATTTATTTAGGTGAGAGAGACAGACAGTGAGAGAGAGAGAGCACGAATGGGGGAGGAGAGGCAGGCTCCCCGTTGAGACGGGGGGGGGGAGGGGGATCCCAGGACCCTGGGATCATGACCTGAGTCAAAGGCAGATGTTTAACTGACTGAACCACCTAGGTGCTCCTAAAACTTATCTTATAAGAAGTTATAAATGTGCAATACAAGAAGGGAACATAGAAAGCTATGAAGCAGGACATCTTCATTAGAGCACAGGGAGGTCAGAAGAAGAAGGAAATGCTGCCTTAAGTACAGTGGGATGAGAGAATGTGGCTAAGCTTTATTCAGCAGATTAACTTCATAACACTGCCTTTGCCAGCAGCAGAACTAATCTTGTTGTCTCTGAAATGAAGCACCACAGACAACAGATTTTCTTAGAGATTATTTAATTACAGATTATCATATGACAGATATTGCTGTTCTTCATATCTATAAAGCAAACAGCATAGGAAGGCTTTTGTGACACAAACTAGTTTTAAATGACATTTATTCAAATGTGAACTATTCCACAAATCCTTAATTAATTTTTCTCCTTTAAAACAAACTTCGTAACTTTGAATAGAATTTCAGACTGTGACCGTTACGACAGCAACAAATCTCCCCCAGGGGCTGGTTTTCTTGGTTTACTCAATCTCCGCTCTGCTCTTTCTCATCTGGTCTGCCCTCAGATGGCTCCCCTTTTCTGTCAGGTTACAGATGATGAGGTATTTGAACCTCTATCCTGCTGGTAATTTCTAGTGGGCTAGTCACCATCACTCTCACTGGAACTGTCACTGTCAGATGATTCACTACTATCATGCCTTCTAGGGGGGCTCACCCTTCTCCTGGAATGGGGTTTTCTGTAACCCCAGGAGCCTTTCCTCTTTGGCACACCCTTATTCCATGTAGAATTTTGTCTGTGGGGTACATAATGATTTTTTCTGCTCTGTGTTATTATAGTCTCCTCATTATTGAGGCCATTATGGGAACCTATTTCATTTTTAATTTCGTTATCAAGATCATGAGAAGGAACAAGCTGGCTCTGACTTTTGCCCTTAGTGGGAAATCTTTGTTTTCCAGTTGAGATTACTTTATTCCTATTAGAATGCTCTGTATCTTTTCTACTACTACCTTTGCCATTTTTTGGAATTTCATTATAATTAGTACTTTCAGCTACATCACTACTGCCTTCAGCTTTTTTCTCTTTTGAGGGTGGAAAAGGGTAATGAAACTCTACTTTCCCTTGGTGAGCATTTTGGCTGTTGGCACCTACTCTGTTTCCTTCTTTTCCAGGGAGTTCCTTAAAGTTGGTGCTACCTATGATATCGTTGCTGCCCTCTACTAGGCTTACATCAGTGCTTGCCTCTTTTCTTGTTTCATCCCTGGTTCCAGTGGTACTTCCACCACTTTCTTCTCTTTCTGGGATCTCATTATAACCTGGCCTTCTTGCATCAGGACTGATAGTATCAGCTTCACGTGGGCCAGAAGACTCTGTTTGTATATCTGTACCTTTTAGGTCAGGACCAATAGGTTCTCCCTTACCAGAAATGTCCTTAAAAGGTTGACCATCTCCGCTGAAAGGAGAGATATCATTGTCCCCCCTCTCTTGAAGATCTGGGTAACCACTGCCTTCAAAATCACTGGGGATTTTTTTGACTTTTTGGAGCTGTTTTGGATAGTCAATGTTGTGTTGGGTATGATGGGTGCTTTTGCTTTTAACTGGAATATTCTGGGCTTGAGGATCTCTTTGATAATTCTTCCTATTTTTTGAGGGGACTTTAACATAGTTCACACTTGCTGGAATTTTGCTTAGAATATTTCTGGGTTTGTTCTCTTTGTTTTCTTCTGCCAAGAGTTCAGTCACAGTCCCTGGCTCCATTATATGTTGCATATTATTTCTGATGAGAGCTGTACCATATTCTTCTTGGTCATGTGATTTGTTGATAGCATTGTCTTTATCCTCGGCCCCATTATTCCCAGGGGATTCAAGGTAAACGGACATCTTTAGGTCACTGTGGGCATTTTCTTTGTTATTAATGCTATCAACTTCATTTGTGGTCTGTATGTTTTCAAAAAGAGTTTGGGTTTTGCTACTTTCTTTATTTTCACTGGCTCCAAGAATGGACAAGTTTTTCTCTCTTTCCTGGGCAATGTTTTCTTTAGGTGCTGGCTCTTGATTTCTTCTCTTACCAGAATTTTGAAGAGCAGTATTGTCTTTGTTTTTTTCTTCCTGCTAAAGTGTAATTTTCAACATAAAGTATTATTATATATTAAATTTTAAAAATTTAATAATTCCTAGGCAATTTAAAAAGAATTACCCACCAGATATTTAAGAGAAAGACTATTAATTCAATAGAAGTTTGTTGGCAGAGATAATTCTGGAATGATCAAAGCAAGTTTCATGGATAAAGAATGAATTGGTAAAGAATGGCTCTCCTTTAGCCTGTGGGGTCCCACGGGGCCCCACACTCTGATGTGGCCTGAGCAGCCTTGAGCACAAAGCATCTAGTAGCTTCCTTGCCCTGGCCACAGCCCTGTTTTTACTAATACAGCTTAATTTCATCCTGTCTTTTTTGGCCACCACTTCAGTCTGTTGGCTCTTATTGAGCATGTGGACATTTTCTTGGATGTATTAATTAAATGTGTGCAAATACATGAGCGCTCCCAGATGAAGGAAAAAAGTGTAATCAGCTAGAAGCTTGCACTCACAGGGCAAGTGTGTAGGGAAAACAAAGGAGATGGAAAACCCACATTCAGGGAAGCCAGAGTATTGGGGAATTACATTTAGTGGAACAGCAGGCAGCTTGACCCCAGTCAAGTGCTTGTTGAAAGTACGTGTACTTTCGAAAGAGCACAGGTATTAGAATGAGTTGTCCAACTCTACCGTTTATGAGCTATGTGATCTTAGAAACCTTATTTTTTTTTTACTTCTCTGAGGCTCAGCTTTCTTAATTGTAAAATAAGAAAAATGACACCTACCTTTCAGGATTGTTGGGAGAATTAATGGTTTGTTGGTTTGTTTGTTTTTAAGATTGTATTTATTTATTTATTTATTTATTTACACAGAGTGAGAGAGAGGCAGAGACATAGGCAGAGGGAGAAGCAGAGTCCCTGCAGGGACCCCGAAGTGGGACTCTATCCCGGGACTCCAGGATCACACCCTGAGCCGAAGGCAGACGTTTAACCGCTGAGCGACTCAGGCATCCCAATTAATGGTTTTATTAAATGTTATAATGTGTGTAAAGTATCTAGAACAATGTCAATGTGTAAGACAAATGATGGTAACTATCATTTCATACATAACCACATATAGCCCTTTATCAAATGGCTGCTTGCTTTCTTCTATATTGTGAGTAATAGTCACTTGATTATTGGATGCACAGCTATTTCCCAGTACCTGTTTCTCCCTAACTGTGGTAGTGACAGATGGAGACGGACTAACTCTGGACCCTTCTCTCCATGTACCAACTGAATGTCACCCTCTGGGAGGGTTCTGTGAGCTTCTGGCCCCTCATACTATGCCCTCTGAAATTTATTTTGCTTGGACTTCCTATTTCTCTCTTTCTTTTATCTGCAAATAAGAATATCATTTTATTTGAAGGGCAGCTTACTTTTCCACATGTATCTTACCATTGGAAGCAGTGGGGAGATTGTTGAATCAGCTCATGCATGAATCTCAAGATTAAAAAGAGTTTATGGAAATGCCTTCTACTCTTAGGAAACTGGCTAATACACAGCATACAAAAGATATAACTTGTAGTATCTTTAAGATATAATTTGAAATTATTAATTCGTTTCAGTTATGATATTCACTGATCTTTTATATTGGCAAGGATATTCTGAAAATAGGCAATATTTTTCTGTGGGGGGGAAGTGTGATCGATACAAACTTTACAGTAAATGACTTCTGAATAAAAAGTATTTTAAACATTTGGCTTATTTTAAGTCATTGAATCTTGGAAAGTTTTACGTGGACATTTATATCTTCCTTTGAAATCAAGTTCATTTGCTCATTGTGAATATGGCTTTTTGCACTAAATAGTTGTGTTAATCAGTAAACTATGATAATCCTTTTTAACTTATTTTCTCTCCCTACTTTGCCATGGGAAATTTTGTTTTCTTTCTGGTGCTTCAACTGCCTTGAAAACAGTAGCAAAGGGACACCTGGGTGGCTCAGTGGTTGAGCGTCTGCCTTTGGCTCAGGGCATCATCCTGGGGCCCTGGGATAGATGAGTCTTGCATCGGGTTCCCTGCATGGAGCCTGCTTCTCCCTCTCCCTGTGTCTCTGCCTCTCTCTCTGTGTCTCTCATGAATAAATAAATAAAATATTTTTTAAAACTCCACAAAGCAGTAGCATGTATACTAATGAATTGTGTCCATTTCATTAAAGACTGAATAGAGTTCTTTTATAGATGAAAACATGAAACAACTTTTAAACTGTGGAATGTAATAGTCATTTTTGTATTTGTTATTTTAAATGATTTCTGGTTGCATCACTGCCTGCATGATGGTCCTTGTATCAGTTGGGTGGTCTGATTTCCTATGCTCTGCTTTTCTCTCTCCGTGCCCTAGTTCATATTATTCTTTTCATGGGGAATGGCCTCTCCCATCTGCTCATTTGCTCAAATTGTACTCATCTTCCAAAGCCCAGCTCAATTATTTCCATTATGTAGCTTTCCCTAAATACCAGACTAGGAACTAATCTTTTTCTACCCTAAGTCCCTAAATTCATGGTTTTTTGGGTACTACTCCCACAGCACTTTGCACATTCTGAATCTACTTTATAGTGACTTTCATGTCTTTTTTTTTTCTAACTCAGCTCCTGAAGAGAAAGAATTAAGTTTTCTTAATCATTTTATCTCACATAGTATTTTGCTCAACATATATTTATTACAACAAAAACATTTTAACTTAGTATAACAAATTAGCTTAACAGGCAGTTAGTATTAGAGATGCCATCTAAAGAATAATGAGCAGAACAAAATAACATTCTGAAGAAAAGCTACTACTTTCATGGGAAATGAAGCCAGATTTGGAAAAAGTAAATAGTCCTTCTGCTGATGGCATTTTAAGCTGTTTCTAGCTCTTTGGCCAATGAATCTGCAAAAAGAGACTGAATGAAAAGAATTATTGTCCTATTCCAGGGACAAGGCCCTTATTCTTTCTCTTCCAAGCATTCTCACCCAGATGGAGTCATCAGTGGAATGAATTTAAGGGACACTAAAACATGTCCCTCTTAAGGGCAAAATGATTTCTCCTATTAGCTTTCTAAACCTCACCATTAGAATATATGCTAGAATATGTTCAGAAACCCTTCTTACAAAAGGCCAAATGTTACTCAGAAGCAAGAAAAATGCATGGGCATCGGGGGTCCACCAGTATCACATACCTGCTAGGGCAAGTCCTGAAGCAGGGCAGGATTTGGATGAGGGCATGGGGTGGCCCATCTGTGTCAGAGTTTTTTAACTCTTTTAGCAGAGATATTTAAGGAGCCAGGGACTGTGGCACCCACCACAGACAGAAACCCAGAATAATCAAAAGGAAAGTTGTCTCCTATAACAGTTTCCCCTAGGGTCAGTCCAGATTTTGGCTCCTGATAAGTATCTTCGCTCAGAGATTAAGCTTACCTTTATGTCAGTTTGATTTTTCCTCCCCGATGATGTGTAAACATACTTAAAAATATAATACCCATGTTTCTCATGGTGGCCTTTGTACGTTATCTACAAAAACATAACATTATATTAAGATGTGTTTATAGCATTAAATTTCCTGGTTCTCTTTCTGATTGTACAAGATATTCTTTAACTTAGGTGAAGTCAAATTCTGCCTCTGACAAATGGTAGTGCTTCTTATAACCACAGGAGAGCGTCTGTCAGCCAGCTCCTAAAGATAAACCTTGTCCCTTTCTTTTCTACATGCCTGTAAATCTATTTTCTCTAAGGATGACAAACAACTGCTCTCTCTTGCAGGGTATATTAATTTTGTTATCAAATTTCAGTGGAAATGGAGCATTTGGAAGTGCTTTCAGGTGGGAGGGGCTGTACGGATTGGGAGAAATGTAGGTTTTACAGTATTCATGTCTGTGGTCAAATTGGAAAGATTCACAGCATGAGCATTCAGGCTCTGATGTTGGCAGTTTTTACCTTCGTAATTTTCAGCTGTGTTGAAGAACAGAAGATTGTTAGGTCCTAGAAAAGAATTTTCTGAAACGGCCAGGAGAAACTATGGTAGGCTGCAATTTGGTGACATGAAAAACTGAGGCTACTTGTTTAACTTTCTGCATGCATATGGAAAACTAACTCCTTGTAAACAGAATTCTACATGAAGATTTAACTCTTTTCCCATTCTTTTCTCCCTCCTTTGTTGTTTTGTTCTCATGTACATGTGTGGGAAAATAGTTTGCTAATAAATATGCCAGGCTTTTTACTCACTTCTCCCTCGGAAGAAAGAAGTCACAGTGAATAGAAACAAATTTCCATTCAGAATGTTTCTCTTTTCTATCTAAGTGCCAAAATTATGTTGTGTAATTTTGCACTTCCCTTCTAAGTGCACAAGAATATTTTGACAGTTGAAAATTTCCTCTCAGGAGTTTTTTTCTTTACAAAGTTGAAATAGATTTATTTGAGAAGAATAATTCTGTTTACCCTCTGTTCTTCCACACAGTCATCCTTGGTTTTCCCAGTCTGTGGCTGAAATGTCTGGAAGGAAACAAGAAATAAAACTTCACCAAACATTCATCTCTTCATCCATTTCTGCAAACAATAAATGTCTCGTTTATTTTTCTCTTGCTGAATTTTATTCTTCAATGTAGAAAATCATTGCAACCAAAGAAGATGGATAAAGTACATTAATATTTGTTTTAGTCTGACAAAAGAGGATGCCCACATTCTTCCTCCAGAGGGAGACAATGCCATCTCCAATAGAACCATATTCAAGCACAGAATTGCCACATTGGGGAGGGGTGGCACTCCAGATATGGAAGCTTGGATGTTGCTGATATCAACTGAAAAATAAGTTTTTACTGGCACATTGGGAGTTGTTTAGTATCAGTGAACCAAACTCAGAGCCCAGTGATGTGGATTATTCGTGTGCAGTGATTGCATAAGTTTAGTAACTGCTGTATTAGCAAAGGGCTGATACTGCTATTAGTCCAGCAAAAGTAAAACTGTAGCCCTGTACATAAGGGGTAAGATCACATTCAGGGATGGTACTTGGCTGTTGCCAGTCACCTGAGCAGAGATTTCTGTCAGGGAAGGAAAAATGGAGTGGCCCGCAGATTGGATCTTGAGAGTACCTGGGGTGAGAGGTAGCTACTGAAGTGGAGAAAGGTCAGAAACAAGGAAGGAATAGATCCGGGCAGCGTGTTCCAGGCTTTTGGGCTTAAATTTAGGTGTCACAGGAGAGCCTGCAGAAGAGGACCGGAGAATTTTGGAGCAAGCTTGCTGTGAAAGAACAGACATAACAATTCTTTTATTCCCAGTATTTTAACTTTCTTATTTCTTTTTGAAACTCCTAGGTTATCTCAGATTTCAGAAAAGGAACCAGTAGCCAAGACTGGTTCGTGTTTATATGCATGTGCTAAAGTGGCAGCAGGCATCATGATGGTATGTATCAGTCGTAAAAGAGAGAGAACCCCTGAAGGGAAAGATGAAATAAAAAGACCTTACCCACCTAGAGAGTATTCTTCCTGAATAAGCCTCCATGATCTGTATTTTTCTGCAGTAAAATATAGGCAATTATCCTTTCAGATATTGCACTTTAGCTCTTTTTAGAATGACCTCTATAAACTGCATTTCCTGAGCAACTTTGCTGTCTGGGTTCAGCCTTGGTTTGGCTAATGGAAGGCCTAGCCTGGCATTGAGAGTAGAAAGAGAGCAGCCAAGGTATATTTTCCTGGTCTGTCTCTGTTTTGGCCTGTATCTCTAGGATTGGACACATCTCTTTTGTGCTCCTGCCTCCTCTGGGGCTCCTTCCCCCACACAGGGCACCGAGAACACCACCTCTTTCCTTGTTTCTTCAGCCCAAGGTGTAGTAGTAGTTTTAATCTTTGGGTTGCCTCACCACCCATGATTTGCTCTTTCTGTTTGTCCTATACTTTATAACTATTCTCCAAATAAAATTTCTCTATTGAACTGCCTATCATGAGAGTTTTGTTTTATTTTAATTTTATTTTCCTGACTGGACCCTAACTGATAAAATTGTCTTAGAAATAAACTCAAAACTTTAGTAAAAGTACCCTGTTGGCTTGTCTCTAAGGCAGATCTGCCTAACATTCCATTATATTCTAGAAACAAAAATGGTTTGTCAGTAACACCTTATATTTACATAGCACTTTACAGTTTGTAAACTACTTTTGTATATATAATCTCATCTGATTCCCCTAATAACCCCCGTGAGACAGGCAGTAGAAGAAACAAAATTGTCTACACTTAAACAGCTGGTAGAAGTAGTAGAAGATATATTGTAAAAGAGATATTGTAAGCAAATCCTTAGTCTCAAATTCCCAGGGTTAAAATAGATTTTTAAATGGCCTGCTGTATGCCAAAAAAATCATCTTTAATAATAAGAGGAAATGTTCCTGAATTTTACATTAAGTACCTTTAAGGCATATTTTATAATTCTATCCATGATTGACTTTTTCTTATGTTGGTTCTTATGTAAGTTTAGATCATAGAGTCAATTCTCAAAAATATCAAAACAGTGAAAATAATTCTGAATATGGTGCTGTAGGAAAGAGAAAACATAAAAATGAGATGGGTAGATATTAAGCAAGAGAAAAAATGATGGTTTGGAGTATTTGGCATCTTCTCATAGAACACACACACACATGAATTAAAAACATACTTGATAGTATAGAGAACCTTCATAAAGTTTGCAATAATAAGTCATGAACTTACAACAAAGTAGCTTATAACAAAGTCTGTAGTCTAACTGCATGTTGATAAATATAATTGAATTGCATGGTCCAATATCCACCTTTTGTTTTCTTCAAATTTTGTTTTTGAAGGAAACCAGAATATCACCCCTAAAATATGCTTCTTTGACATAAAAATTATTTTGAACTGAAGGCAATTAAGTCATAAATGTAGAAAAAGTTCCCTCTTTTCTGCCTAAAGGTAGGAAACAAATTGTCCTGTTCCTGAAGAGCGGCTTTCATCAGTTCAGGGATGACACCAGAGGAATCCACAAACAAATTTTGTTAGACTAATCCTCATCTTCTCATTAAGAAATGTAAAGACTACCTAGCTTTAGTTGGACTACCCTCAGCCTAAATCCCTTTGTCTTATCAATTTTTTACAAATTTACTGTTTCCTTGTCTAAAAGATATAAAAGTTTCCTGCTTTGGTCACCTCTTTGACTCTTCATTCTCTTGTGACAGCTCCCGTGTGCATATAGAAATTTAGTAACATTCGTATGCTTTTCTCTTGTTAATCTGTCTTTGTCAGTTTAATTTTCTGACCGGAGCCATGAACCCAAAGAAGGTTGAGGAAATCTTTTGTTCTCCTACAGTTTGAATTTGGATTATAATTCCAAAAGAGATGTAAATGACTCAATATATTCTAATTTCTGATACCACAATCTATTAATAATTTAGGTAATTGACTAAAGGGAATCTATATATCTGAGAGGAAACATCACATTTAGCCATTCATAATCCCAAATTTTGTCTCTATGTCCTTGTTGAGCCTCTTTCATCTGCAATATGCAGCCCTCGCCTCTCCCCCGACCCCCATTTTGCAGTTCTCCCACATTTGACTGTGGCCTTGTAATGGAGAAGGCATTGTCTCCCTCTGCAGAAGAATGCTGGCACCTTCTCTTGATCAGTGGTCACTGGATTGATATTGACATAGCATTTACTGGAAAATGGTCAGAAGGTGCCATTCCAGCTGTTCTTTGGAATGTGTTGCTTAAATAGATTCATCCTCAGCTGGTGGGATTGAGCTGAGTCAGCAGGACCCACTCAATTCTCCTCATGCCTAAGCACATGCCTCTGTGGTCGTGATTGAGCTGAGTTGTGTGGATGGGGCCCGGCAGATGTCTATTTTAGGCAGTATGGCCCACCACAAGACTATCAAAGGATATGCGCTAAGAAGGTCCATGCTTTCCTCAATTTCTGCTGTCCTCGCTAGATGGCATGGTTTATGCTCATCACTGGGTCACCCAGCTAGTCACTCACTGGCTCAGGACCTATATTTAAGTACTTCCGGCAACAGAATGACTACTTGTTTCCATGCTCCCCAACTGAAATGGTTCTGAAAAGCTAGGATGCTTTTCAGACATTATCTAATTAGCACTATGTCTGCACTGCAAAAAATATCAGTAACACTCAGCATTTTCACAAGATAATTTAGTCACATCCTGAGTACTCATCTGAGTGAATCAGAAGGAAGAAAAGACACAAAAGGAAATTGCAGCTCAATTTATGTTAAGCTTAAAAGTCCTTCTTCCCATCTTTAGCCTTGCTGTTGAAGAGAAAAATCATTAGCACGATTTCAGTGTTGGGGTCTTACAAGAATTACAGAAAGGGTCTGGTTTCTTTCCATTGCCAGGTATTTACAAAATCTAGTTGTCAGCTTTAAAACAGCCAAGTCAAATTTTTTTCAGTTTTTAGTAAAATAGTGAAAGTTCTTTAGACGTGTTATAATTTGGTCTCTGAGCATTTACTCATTAACAATAGTTGATTTGAAACACTATGACTGGCTATTGATTTTCAAAAATACTCTTGGTGGCACTTCTTGAAAAGCAGTATGTTGACATTTTATAATTCAGCACATATTTATTGAGGCCCTCCTTGGTAATAGACATTTGTGTCAAGTGCTGTATGCTTTCTTTTTGCTTGATACTTTCTTGCAACTAAACTAGGTAAGGCTTACTAACTAAAAAAAAAAAGGGGGGGGGGAAAGAAAAAAAGAAAGAAACATTGCTTAGAGAAATAATGAGAGCAAGAGATAATATGATGCATAACTGAATTCGTAAATGCTTACTGGTGCTGCCCAAGTCACGCTGAAAAGAAGCAGTCCCAAACAGACAGTTTGCATCTCTGAGACTCTCTGCAAAAAGACAATAAAATTTTACCCTAAAATATTGCCAATTATGAACTGAAGTCTTAAGAATAAATAAAATACAAAAATATATACAAACATCCTTCTCCCAGTAGTCCGTTTCCTTGTTTTAAAAAAACCATGTATATAGTTTATAACCAAATGTAGATATTTTAATCTAAGAGCCTTCATATGTAATTATTCTGTGTGAAAGTGAAAATTGTCCAATATTATTAAAACAATGAAGTCAGGAGATAGAAATGAATTTTATAGATACATTTACTTGCTCTATTATCAGCTCAAACTTTTCCCTTTCGTTTTTAGAGATCATTTAATTTTATTATTGTATAATTCATAATAGTATCAAGTTAGTGTAAGAACTCATAACAGACTCTACATGAGTGCCAGCAAAGCAGGCTTACTGTGAGGAATAAATAATTTTGTCTGCTGCCAGTAAGATCCCCTAATCTATATCCTTATATTCATTAGCAATTTATCTGGGCTAGAAGCCATCCATAGGCTGCAGAGTGAAACAATTTGTGTAATCCTTATATTAATAGCTAAAATTTACTAAATACTAAAATGAGCTAACCACTCTTCTAAAAATTTTGCATATATTCAATTAATTGAGCCTCACCACAACCCTATGAGTTAGATGGTGTTACTAGTCTTGTTTTAGAATAGGAAATAGAAAGTCAAATAATTTGCCTCAGAATTCCCAGGTATTGAGAGGTATAACTGGGATTAGTATCCAAGCAATGTAACTATAGAGCCAGTAATCATAATGAAGACTCTATGCCATCTTGAATAAGTTTCTATTCTTTCATTTTATTACAGAAAAATCTACATGTAGTTGATTTAAAGGCAAATAATATTTTATATTGAGCTCAACAAAATTATGCTTAAACATTAATATTTAGCTATGGATAAAGGTACATATTTATACTTTGGTGAATACTAAGAGGAGCTAGTGAGCTCATTTACATTAAGTAGCCATTATTGAAAAAAAAAGTCAATATAATAGTGGATTATTAATCTGTTGGTTTTGATGAATATTAGGTATTTTTCTGACTACCACCCAGACATATAGAACGAATTCGAGAATAAAAAATTTATACCACTCTTTGAGATTATTTGGAGAAAACACTTTTAATGGGAATAATAATCTAAATGCTGTTGCAATCTTTAAACATTTCAAGGTAAAAATTTTTATTTGGAGAAATAATGTAACTATTAAATATATTCTAAAAACTCTAGGCTATTTGTTTCTAAACAATATAATTTTCATGACCTTAAACCTAACTATAATTTAGCCATCCACATATTTTAGAGATCAAGACAATACAAGTCATTTATCAAATGACTTACTGCTCATCAGTAGAAATATCTGCGTGAATAACTATGCATATTCAAATATCTGCATATAAAACTATGAATATGCTTATATTATCCTTATTCTGGTTTATAAATGAAGGTATAGAAAAAATTAGACTCTTTGAATTATGGTGGATCTTGATAATGCTAACACTTAAATCAAAGAGGAAGTTGCTACCAAGGTATCAATTTTAGTGGATAATTTCCAGAACTTAGTAACACATTTTATATTTTATAAAAACACATTTTATGTTTTATAAAACAAAGCACTAAAAATTATACCATTGTGTTGAGTAGAGAATACTTTCAATATATATTTATTTTCAAAAGCAGTCTCCCTACCTGGATGGCATATATCTTGAAAATGTATATTTTATAACTACATTATAAAATTATTATTTGCTATCAAGAATATCAAGAGAGCCAAATTACCTGATATATTTTACCTTCAGAATACTTGGCTTCTTCCACGGGATTAGCAGTCTCTGGGCAAATTTTGCTGAAATTTAAAGTTTGTTAGAGTTCCCAATGGCCAATCAGCATAGACTTACTTAGCACTAGCAAACAATTTGTTACCAGTGCCCACAGATAACCATAGGGGGCAAAGTAATTTTAATCTAAAAATGTTTTTGTGGTGAAAAGCTGCTATCAAATGTTCCAGAAAGTAGGATAAACAGAAAATATAAATACCTTAGTTTGGTGTATGATGTTGTCAGGTAATTAAAACTGATTTCAGAACTATTAATTAGGACTCTGAATAACTAACATGTTCATAAGTGGAAAAATTTTAGCTAACCTTTTGTGTAGAAAGTTTATAATTTCAACTTAGTCTGTATTAAATTCAGCAACATTTAACAAAAATGTGTTATGAGTGCTTATTATGTGACAGACACTGGGGAAGCAGCAGTAAGCAAAGCGGACAGGAAAGAAAATCCCTGTATTCATGGAGTTTATAATTTGGTGGGGAGACTGACAACAAATAAAATAAATAAGTAATATATATGATGTAGATAATGACATAGACTACATATAACAAAAAAAAGTATTGCAAGGAGAGGAATGACAAGCACTGGGGGTGGGGACATGGGGACACTGAGTTGAAATACTAGATAGGGAGACCTGGGAAGGCCTCACCGAGAAGGAGGCTCTTTACGAGTAAAGACCTGTAAACACATGGCATCTAGGGGAAGAGCATTCCAAGTTGAAGGAAGAAGAGGAGGAGAACCCCAGAGACAAGAGTGTGTTGACTTGTTCCAGGAACAGAGAAGAGGACCTTTTGACTGGAAAGACTAAATGAAGTGAATAGCAGGAAATGAGGTCAAAAGGGTAGTAGGTGGCAGATGGCATGGGGCCTATAGATCATTGCAAGGCTCTTGACTTTACCCTGAGTGAGAAAGAACCCTTGGCAGCTTTGAGCAGAGCTGTAACTGCAGAGTAATTGAAATAGGAAAAGGCAGAGATGGGCTTGGAAGACCTTGAGGTAATCCAGGCAAACCATGATTAGGACTTCAATCAGTGATGGCAGAAGGGATTGGGGGAACTGGTCAAGTTCTGGATATATTTTGAAAGTAAAGCCAATAGGATTCAATGACATACCACATGTGGGCTGTGAGAGAAAATCAGGACTCAAGGGTGAATCTAAAGATTTTTGGTGTGAGCAACTAGACAAATGCAGTTGCCTTTTATTGATATGGGGGAAACTGCAAAAGCAGTGGTTTTGGGAGAAACATTGAAATAATAATAATAATTATTGGTAAGAGATGTGTCTGGTATTTTCATTGTAAGCATCTTTGCCACAGATACCTTTGCTGCAAGAATTTTCCTTATAAATATTTTCACACAAAATAAATAAATAAATATTTTCACAACACAAGGAATTGGCTGTAAAGCAATTTTGTCATAAAAGATAAAAAATAACTGGTTAACAGTTTGGCTTAAGAGTTCGATTTGATTTCTCCATTGATACAATACTCCCATTTTTATATTATATAAACCTTACCCTCATAATGGTCTATATAATGGTGCAGAATTTTGAACCCACATTTCCTGTAGAACTTAGGGACATCTACTAGTGGACATGTGACAATATGGCAAGAACAAACAACAGTGTAGAAGGCTTTCACAAGGGGACACAAAGCTCAATTACAAATATGCATCCTAGTATTTAGAAACTGATACTTCTCTATGTTTTTTTATTTTAAGTTTTATTTATTTGAGAGAGAGAGTACTTGCTTGCACCCGCAAGCAAAAGGGGAAGGAGCAGATGGAGAGGGAGAGGGAGAGAAACTCAACTTGATTCTCTGATGAGCAGAGAGAAACTCAACCAGACTCCCTAATGCCCCTGATTTTGGTGGGGGGAGGTGCTCCATCCCACAACCTGGTGATCAGGACCTGAACTAAAATCAAGAGTCCAATGCTTAAAAAAAAAAAAAAAAAAGGAGTCCAATGCTTAACCAAGCCAGCTGAGCCACCCAGGCACCCCCAATACTTTTTTAATGAAGGAAGAAATTTTAGTGAAAAAAGAAAAAGTGTAATGCCTAAATGAGGAAATGAATCATCAAGAAAAAAAAAAAAAGAAAGGAAAAAAGTATAATATTGTGAGTGAAGGACTTTGAAGACAAAGGTTTAGTTATAATCCATGAAATAAAATCGGTTGTTTGTGCAGCACTGCCCCAAATCTGTCCTATACATTTTGAATGTACTCAATATTTTGTATTTCTTAACAAAGTGTTTTCACTTTTGTTACTCATTTTTCATGTTTCATTATGCCCTCTTTAATGAATGCCCCTATTGTTTTTCATAATTGTATCTTTTACGGCACAGTTGCTTTATGGTCAATTAGTTACCCCATCAAAATGCTTACGGAGGATACGCTCGCTGCAGAGATGCTCAGGGCCTAGCTGCCTAGAAGCTGTAAGGTATTTCTCCTTTATGGCACTGACAGGAAAATGTTTATTTCTATCTAGAGGTATCTGTGTTCAGTAAGAGAAAATTCAGTGAACTTTAAGAGAAAAAATTTGCTTAGCTACTAGTCCTAGCAAGGAGTAAACTGGCAGTAGCTAAATATATATGCTCCCAAAGTGAATTCAAAGCTTCAAAAAAAAAAAAAATCAACTTAGGCCTCAAATTTAGAACCTACAATTGACAAAAGAAAAAGTAGCCTATTCTGGTTTTAAGGTTGCAGAGAAGAAACTGCAGCAGGGGTGGGAGAGGGGAGGGGGAAAACCAAGAAAGATTGTTTGCTAAAGTTCTGTGAAGTTGAGGTGTTACTTCTATCCTCTTGACGCCCCCTGAGTTAAGCTTGAACTACAAAAACTCAGCATAAGTTTTCTAAACATTTTTGTGTCATAAACAGTTTTGCCATAACATTTGTTAGGAGTGAATAACCAAAGATAAAGAACAATGTTCTGTTAAAAAAAAAAAAAAAAAAAAGTTTATCCTCACACCATCCCTATTTAACTGGAAAACAAAATACAACTAGGAAGCAATAGAGAAGACAAGAAATGGACACCTGGATTTTCTTCTGGTTTTTGGCTGATGGTTCAAGAATGGGCACCTTCGTTTTAGATTTTGTACCTTGCCTGGCCTTCCTGGGTCACAGTGTCCCAGAGTTGCTCCTCAAATAGATTTTAAGATGAAAGTAGTCCATTCAACATGTTGCATTTTGTGGTGTCCTTTTCATTTCTTACGCTTTGCTTGAGTAAGAGCAATCCTATAAAATGTTAATTAGCTAGGAATCTACACAAGGTTTTAGTTGTTTTGTTTTGTGTTCCCATTTATTTCTGGAATGTTACACCTATCTTCCCTGTAGTTGTACTCTAGGCCCAATTGGTTTAGTGTATATATATTTTTAAAAATATTATAGTAAATAGTTTTACCTTCTGGGATTTTGGTCCCTAGTTTATTTTTAACACTATTATGCAACACGTTTCTCTGTATCATCTTAGGAAATTAGGGGTAAACATCATATAGATAGAGAAAGGGAGAGAGAGGGGGAGAAATATATCTATATATAATGTATATAGTATATTATATATATAGTATATCATATGTGTAGTAATTCTTTTTTTTTTAATTTACATACACAACAAATGTACATTTCTCCTCCAGAATCCGTGGGGAGTTATTACAGTGTTGGGATTAGATAGACCCTTAAAAATTTGTTAAGGCTTTAGGCTTTTCATAGAAATATTTATTTGCCCTTGATCTTCAGAACAGAGTCCAGAATGGGTGTGCTGGGTCTTACCCTGTGTTTAGCAGAAGAAAATGTTTCTGTTATGTTCATTCATGTGTATATCAATATTCATCTTGAATTTAAAAAAAGGTCACTTTTTCTAAAACATCACTTGCAACCAACTTTTTCATCTACCCTAAAATTATTTTTATTTTTAGTTTTTATTTTTTTCTCTCAGTATTTGAGAATTTCAACAGAAGTACATAAAAATTTCAGCCAGATATGGAACCACGGCGGGTCACAGAACAGCATGAAGCTAGCTGTGTTCATTTCTCTAGGCTATTTGTTTACTCATTCAGCTATTACTAGCAAAGAGAAGACATGTCAATATAATTTACTTTTATTTTTATATTAGAAAGATGTCTTATTACACCTTAAAATGTAACTCAGAGGATGTAGTTAAAATATAATTATAATGATACCAGCCTTTCCTTCAGGACATGGTGACATCGCTGGAAGTGGCTGTAAAACTTTGTTGTGTTACCTCAAGGGGGAAATATCTCTCATTCTCAAAATAGTGTTTTTCAGAGGTTGCCGTTTTGTTTTTCAGGACTAAGAATCTTCTCCTTAGAAGAAAGAACATGACAACTTTTACCAGCTAGTTATTCATTGCATTGGGCACATACTAATATTTTCTTACCAAATTGGAGCATATCTAGTCCTCTCAGTTTTTAGTTTTTAACATCAAGTTTATCTGCATTGTGATAGTATTTTATTTTAGCTTTTCTCTGATGACTTTCTTAATTCTTTGAACCCAGATTTTCTCTTTGTCATTTCCTGTTCCAGTTACTTATTGCTATGAAACAAACCACCTTAAAACTTAATGGTTTAAAACACCAATATATTACTTTCTTTCAGTATTCTGTAGCGTGATTTGGATTAGCAATGAGTTCCTCACTTGGGATCTCTCATTTGGAACATTCAGAGTGGGGAAAGTACAAAATTTTATCCAAAGTTATCCAAAGACGTGACTAAGCTGTCTATCTAAGATGATGCCTTGGTGCTTCTCCATATTCCAGACCTTTCTCTCTGGTATAATAGGCTCAGCACTTTAAAATACTTTATTTTTAAAAACTTTATTTACAGTGGCTCAGCACTTTAAAATACTTGGTGGGCTAAAATCTCATTAACTGGATTTGTTGGCTTAAGAATAAAAATTTCCATGCAAATTACATTCTATTATATTCTATTCTTTCTCAGGGGGTCTCTTCTGTCTTATATTTCATGAGTTCCAGGACTTGAGCAGACAGCAGAAGTTGTTAGGCCAGTTTTGTGAGCTAAGCTTGGAATTGTTATGGAGACATTGTAATTATATTGGTCAAAGCCATCAGATCCAAAGGAGTGCAGAAGTAGTTTCCACGCCTTGATGTAGAGAAGTGACAAGATGCAGCTGCCTTGTGGCCACACTAATAACCACAGACCATCCACTTCCACAGCATGGCCTGGGATGAGAAGACTTTTAGTGTACCATTGCCTGGTGAGGGCCTGCATGTCGGCAGGATCATCTTGCAGAAGTAATCTTCCTCATGCCCTAAGACCTTTCTTAGTTTATCTAAACTACCCTCTGTGGCCAGCTTTCTTTCAATGATCCAAGAAACTCATAAGCCTCCCAAACTTTGGGATCTGGAAGAAGATGTAGGGGAAGAGCTCTGCTGCCACTTCCTGACAACCTGGCATGTCTCCATATGGACCACATGGGCAAAGGTTGACTTCATTCTGACCTGAGTCTTGGCCAAGTGCCCTGTGATTCCTCTTGGAGCAAGGAGTGATAAGCCGCCTGGTACAGGTATTCCAGGGGCAGTTCCTTTCCCACTTCTTCATCTTCTCAGAGTTGGTCACAAGGCTATTTCTCATCCATCTTCCTGATTTCAGTTAGGCATAGGACTTTCAGCCTCTCCTGTTTAGAGCTCAACTGCAGATCTCTTTGTAAGTCTCTCTACTTAGCCATAGGTGAGAGCTGGCTCCTCAACAACCGAATGACCTACTACCTCTGCTGTCATTTGGCCCCTTCGGCTCAGTGTCATCCTGTGGGGCCAGCAATACAGAGAGCTGACATCATGCTGATACTGCTTTTGCTCTCTGTGAAAGTCATAAACTGTTTGACTCCACTTGAGCTCATTGTCTCCCTACTGGCTGAATCAGTCGAATTGTGACATGCAAACCTAGCAGATGCAGTTGAGATTCTCATGGCCCTGTTACCAATTACATTGCCTTTTGAGGAATGCTTTACTGCTTGACAAGGGACAAAGTTTTGTCCTATTTTGACAACAGCATGAAAGTATATTTTCCTTGTTTACTAATAGTCTCTGTTCTTAAAGAGAACCTTCTTTGATCACCCGAGTATGATGTGAAACCCATAAAATTATATCTTCTTATTAATACCAAAGGGCAAAGTAGTGAAAACATAGGGTTGTTATATGTACTCTTATGCAAAATTTCCTCTTCTGATTCCCAGTTAAATTCACTTATCTTAACAGGGTGATTTTTCTCTATAAAGAACGAAGCTGTGAGAGATATATGGGGTGTGGACTTTGGAGCAGATTCCTTTCCTCCACTTAGCAAGTGCATCATCTCAGGCAAGTTACTAAATGTCTTTGTAACTCAGTTTTCTTACCTACAAAATGTAGTAGACTTTTAGTAATTGTTGAGAATGAGGTAATACATGTAAAAATGAGGTAAAATATGTAAAATGCTTAGACTAAAACTGACATACAGTAAGTGTATAATAAGCATTAGCTACTATATTAATGAAAATAGTGGTTCTCAAACTTTAAAATACACAGGAATCACCTGTCCACTCCCAGTCTCTCATTGAGTGAGTCTTGGGAGGTGCACTAGAATCTGCATTTCTGATGTTGCTGCTACTGATCTGTTGACTATGCTTTGAGAACTACTGAGTTAGGATAATTTGCATGTAAATAACAGATACTCGATCACAATGACTAAAAGAGAACAGAAGTTTATTTGCAGAGGTAGGTGTCCAAGGCTGGTCTGATACAGACTTTTTCTGTCTTGGCACCTTGCCATCCAGAGATTATTGCTTCATGCACACTGTCATAGATGGCTTACCATCATTGTTGAATTCCAACCAGTAGGAGAGAGAAATTGGAGAAAGGGGAAGAGAATAATACTTCTCTTTAGGAAGACAACCAAGAAATGGTACACATCCAAGGTACGCATGGCCAGAACTTAAATTGAATGACCACATCTAGCTCCAATGAAAGTGAAAGAAATTAGAATTTGCTCTGTAGCCACAGGCCCAGCTTAAAAACCAGGGTTCTGTTACTCAGAGAGAGAAAGGAGAACAGGTATTATAAGCATCTGTGATCTTTACCACAGCTACAGAGTGGTTTCTACAAGTTAACAATAGCAAAAGAATTTTCTGTGGATAGGAGGATATAAAGATAAACTTTAGGGGTGGTAGAAGGGGAGGAGGGCGGGCGGTGGGAGTGAATGGGTGACGGGCACTGGGGGTTATTCTGTATGTTAGTAAATTGAACACCAATAAAAAATTTAAAAAAAAAAGAAAAAAAATAAAGATAAATTTGATTCCCCCCACCCCCAAATGCAAACATAACTTCTTTAATTTTTTATCTTTTCTCTACTCAGAGGAGTCATTTGATTGATTCTCAGGAGAAGGATTATCTTTCCCTGGGAGGAATAAAAATACTCCCCCTTTTTTTCCAAATAATTTGAATTCTCATCATCTGCCAGATGAGATGGACCATCAGTGGGTACTATCAAGGAATATAGAAAATAAAACTTTTGTTGGAAAGGAGAAGGGAATTTGAAGCAAGAGACCAGGGAGGCTAGCTAGCTAGGATGGCAGAAGGAGTCTGGAACTCTAACATGATCCTAAGTAGGAAACATTTTTTGATGAGGAGGCCTTCCATGAAGAAAATTTTGCATGATATGACTGACAGAATTACTGTAAGGGTCATTGTTGGGATGCCCAAGAGCTGGGTTAAGTATCAGCTTTTACCAATCTACTCCCTAGTCTTTATCCAAGAACATCATGTTGCCTTCATCTAGGCCCAGGTAGTTAACCAACTATAGTTCTCACCATAAGACTACCCATTCATTTGGTGTCTTGGCTAGGCTGTGAATCTTTCCTCTGCAGCCATGACCTACTCTGAGTGAACCTCTTGCCATAGTTCTCCAAAAAATTCCCCACTAGTTTAAAGGAAACTCCTGGATGCTTGGAGCAATGGTGGAATTAAAGTGAGAGGGCTCAAATCCCTGAGGTGGAAGACTACAGAGCAGACACCCCCATTCCATAAGCCCAAAGCAAAGGAAGAAGAAACCATAACAGAAAAGATTAACTAATTTTGCTGAAAAAGGTAATAACATTGGAATATTAATAAATAAACTTCACAGATTTTGAAGATATTTTTCAAATCTAAGATTTGATGATTCTATGATCATGTTGAGATAGTTTGTGACAGTAAGTCACAAATAAGTAAGATTACCTATATTGTCTAATAAAAAGTATTGATTACACTGTTCCCAAGGCCTCAATCTCATCAAACACTTTTGTTTACAAAGATACGTTAGGGCAAGAAAAAAAAATGTTTTATGGATTATAAAGGACCAGGTAATTCTATAACAATCGGATGCACCCAAGTGTTAAGATGGAGAAAGGGAGGGGAGTGGAGAGGAGAGAGATGATGATTTTGAGCACTTCATTAACATGTGAGGCTCTGAACAGTAACTGCTGAGTACACTCCACGTGCAGGAGATGAGGTGATGAGGACTAAAGAAGGATATTTATTTACTCTTAATAACATCTAACTCCAGAGTTCATGCACTTTGCACAATATATATGCCAAAATATGAGAAGACCACTGCTTTGGAAAGATTCTTTAGGGCTCAAGTAATAAAACCTGGCTGGTTCTAAGAAAATTGTAATATAGGACAAATCTCATTTTTCAGCAGTATTATCATTAGAGATTTCCTGCTCATTTATGGCTCCAACATCCATTACTGATAAATAAACACTAATAAATATAGCATAATGGCAAAGAGCACAGATTCCAAAACCGGTCTGCCTTTACCCTCAGCTTTGCCACTTGTGACCTTGTGCAAGCTGTATGTCTCTTTGTGCCTGACTCAGTTCCTTTATCAATAAAATAGGGGATGACAAAGATACCTACCTGATAGAGTTTTGTGAGGATTAAATGAGTTAGTAATCCATGATATTATTAGAATTGGGAAAATGTGAATATGATCTGTATATTATAAAATACTATCATAGCAGTGTTTAATTTTTTTAGAATGAGAATGAGAATGGTATTGTGGTTATGTAGAAGAATTTTTTATTTTTTTTTTTAAGATTTTATTTATTTATTCATAGAGATGGAGAGAGAGAGAGAGAGAGAGAGAGTGAGAGAGAGGCAGAGACACAGGCAGAGGAAGAAGCAGACTCCATGCAGGGAGCCCGATGTGGGACTCTATCCCGGATCTCCAGGATCATGCCCTGGGCTGCAGGCGGCGCTAAACCGCTGAGCCACCAGGGCTGCCCGAATTTTTTATTTTTATAAGTACTGAAGAATTTAGGTGTAAAGCATCATGATGTCATGATACCTGCAACCACTTTTTAATGGTGTGCGTGTGTGTATGTGTAAGAAGTTTCTACTCCATCCCACTTCCCACCCCACCTAAAACCAAATCAAGTAGGAGTAGGGTTGCCAGATACAAAATAGAGTATTCTATTAAATTTGAATTTTAGATAGATAGAGTGATTTGTTTAGCATAAGTATATCCCAAATAATTCATAGAGGCCAAATAGTGCACGGAGCATACTTATATTAAGAAGTTTTTTGGGAACCCTGGGTGGCGCAGCGGTTTGGCACCTGCCTTTGGCCCAGGGCGCCATCCTGGGGACCCGGGGTCGAATCCTGCGTCGGGCTCCCGGTGCATGGAGCCTGCTTCTCCCTCTGCCTGTGTCTCTGCCTCTCTCTCTCTCTCTGTGTGACTATCATAAATAAATAAAAAAAAATTTTTTAAAAAGAAGTTCTTCATTGTTTATCTGAAATTCATATTTAACTAGACATCCTAAATCTTTGTTAAATCTAGCAACTCTAACAAAAGCCATTTATTCTCCTGATATGTATGGTTGACTATGCCCACAAGCAGGTCAAAATCTTAGTTATGTAGATTTATCCATGACAAAATACTTGTAGTTATTCTGAGTCTTAAACCATAGTGGAAATAAGCTGGATAAATAAGTGGATAAATCCATTAGCTCACTTGCTCCCTCCCGGACTCATCTTTTTCAATTCTGAATCTTTTTTTTCTTTATTATAACATTTTTGAAGGTTTGCATTTTATTTGTGATAAAATCCATAGATACATAAAGATCACATAAAAATAGATGATGATGGTGATTAAACATAATATACAGTGTTAGGTAGTATGATTAAAGAACTACACATATTTTGTATATAGTGTCATTAATGTTAATTCGTAGAAGCACTTGCATGAAGAGTAGTTTTAGCAGATAATAATAGTACAAACATATTAAAAATACTATTTATAGAACTACAAACTCAAAACACTTAATTGAACTCAATCTTAGATTAGTTTAAATGCCCTGATTTACAATAAGCTTTCAATAACATACCAGGGAAAAGCAACAGAAGCAATTACAGAAATTACTTTGGAATAGTAGCACCATTCCACATTATAATATGCACATTTGTTATATTGCACCTTCCTGAGTTGAACTTTGAAAATGGTAGCCACATGAAATGCCAGAATGGATGAATTCATCCCAGGCTGAGCCTTCACTGGTGGTGGTAGTAGTAATCTTGACCATCATAGCTGTCATAGCTGTGCCCTTTATAGTAGCTGTACTCATCTTCATAGGCTCGATAGTTATCCCCACGAGGTTCTCCATTCTCACTTTCATAGACTTCATATCCATTGTCATATTCATTGGTGCCTGTTTGTTCATACTCTTCCTCATATCCATTGGGGGTGGCTTCCCCAGATGGTCGGGTGGTAGTCCCGTAGAGCTCTGGTGGTGGAGTTGTAGGTTCAAACCCACCATCTGGAGAGAGTGTTGTCTTAGAGCCACCATTGTTCTGCTTTCCAGCCTCTGTGGTTCCTTCTGAATGGGCTTCAGTGACACTTTCTTCTTCACCTTCTCCATTGTCTCCATCACTGCTACCATTGCCATTTTCTGCCTCTGTGCTGTTGCTGCTGGTGCTGTTTATACCTTGCCCATTTTCATCCACTTCTGCTTCATTTTCTTCATTTTCTTCATCTTCCTCTTCTTCTTCTTCATCACTTTCCTCCTCTTTTGTAGCCTTGTGTCTTATATCCCCAGCCTGTAAAGAAAAGTTTGAAAGAATTCAGATCTAGGTGTGAAAATGTAAAAACTTAAGATCATTCATTCAACACAGGATATACCTATGGTCTTGTTCTAGATGTATTTTTGAATTGAAGCCAGTTTAACTTACAAAAAATTTGATGAGTATTTTAAAAATTCAGAATTAGTACCTTTGTTATTGAGTTTTGATGGAGAAAAATGTACTCGATAAATATGCTTTCTGAGTGGGAGATGGTTTCCTGTAGCTTTGCTATTCACTTTGTCTTGGGATCCTCTTCCCTGAAATGCAGTGGCATCTTTCAGGACCTTTTATTCATTGCTAAGATGCTTGCCCTTAGTCTTCTGTTATAATGTAGGAAGTCAGTGTAACAACATGGGATGAGAACTTGCCTGGGAAAATATCTTTCCTTATTTGTAAATGGGGAAATTGAACCTGCTCTTGCTTTTTCAACAAGTTGATATGAAATACCCTGTGTTTAGTGTCAGGGTGATTGTAGATTTCAGTAAAAAAATGAAATCAGATTTAACATTTTTGAGGAATTATTACCTTTTTGGGAAGTTGGATTGCAGCTAGACCTATGTACCCTGTTCCGGGTGTGATCTCCTCTCCATAGCCAGGTGTAGCAGAGAGGGTAGAGTTCTCAGCGTCGGATTCATCTTCATTTTCATCAGAATTTGCATTCTCTTCATTATTTTCTTCCTCATTTGAAGTCTCCTGGTGAAAATATCCAGAGCAAGAAAAGTTATTTTAGCTAGAAGAGAACTCAAAATTTGTTGGAGTCATGAGTCATTATTGAGATAAACATTATATTCCTCAGCCAGTTCATCACCTAATGCTAATAGTTTTAATTCCTCTTATGCCATTTGCACTTTTCACTGCTTAGAACTCAACTCAAAGTTATTCTATTTACCTCACCATAGTCTGTTTTAGACATTTCTGCATTCTATTTAATCAATAAAAAATATTTATGTAATAATTTCAGCATATCTGAGTATGTGGTATTCTACATGCCTTGGGCTCTTAAAGTCTTATCAATACTATTACAACATGGTAGTAAACGGATTCTTACATATGCTGACAAATCAGCTGAGAACTTATACCTATTTTTCTTATTTTTTATAGTAGGCTTGTAAGAAGGATTATTGTTCTCTTTAGAAAGGGAAAGTGAGCTCAGAAAAGTTAAATACTTGTTAAAGGTCTTATCATATGTAATGAAGCTGTATCTTTCTAATTTAAAAAGCTGAGCCCTTTATAATGCACTATGATGTTTTTGATGATGAGGATGTTTTATATGAATGTTCACACTATGCCTAGGATATTTTTTTCAGAATGAACTTTTATGGAAATCCCTCTCTTCAAACAAATTGATTGCATGTCTTATTTACTGAAGTGAATATATTTCATTGAATTTCAAGTATGTAGACAAGAAAACACATTTAATTCAAAATTCATCTGCCAGTATATAAGCCAGTTCTGTATTGTATGGAGTATTCAGAAGATTTTAAGCATTTGACACACAATCAATTTTATCATGAATTGAAGAAACTAAACACTCCAAAAGATCTTTAGTAGTATCTGATTACATGAAGATGTTTTTAAAAAATTAATACTCCTCAAAAGAATGCTTATTATAATCCTACTAATATTACTATAATTTTATTTAACATTTTATTCTTGGCCTTTATGTTGTTAGACAGTTGTTTGTCAATAGAATTAATCTGATGTGAATCATAGCTAATATTAAAAATCAGAAATTCATACACATAGAGTTTACTTTGAATGAGTACTGGAAAATTGAATTCATTTCGATGTATTTTAAAAGAGATTATGATGCTAAGATCACTTTAGTAGGCATCCTATGTTTTAACAATTTAAAACATGAATAAAGAAAATGTGGTATGTATATGTATGTGTGTATATATATATATATATATATATATATATATATATATATATGAAAAGGAATGAAATCTTGCCATTTACAATGGTGTGGAGGGAGCTAAAGAATATTATGCTAAGTGAAATAAGCCAGAGAAAGACAAATACCATATGGTTTCACTAATATGTGGAATTTATGAAATAAAACAGATGAACATAGGAGAAAAGAAAAAGGAAAACCAAGAAACAGACTTAACTATAGGGAACAAATTTGATGGTTGCAAGAGGGGAGGTAAGTGGGATGGGTTTAAATAGGTGATGGGGATTAAGGAGGGCAATTGTGATGAACACTGGGTGTTGTATGGAAGTGCTGAACCACTCACTATATTGTACACTTGGAACTAATATTACCTTGTATTTAAATAAAAACTTAAAAAAAGATAACCCACAAGTTCTAAACCAAAATGTTAGATGAAAAAATAAAAATGTATATGAAGAATAAAAATCTAAAAAATAAAACAAACACAACCCAGATTTAGCCTGCCTTATTACTAAAACAAAGTGACTGAAGAAGAATATGTTTATTTCATCAAATTTGTAAATTCCACTATTTCAGTAAAGTCTTGGGACTACTAGAATCTACCCCCAAACAGTCTCTAAGTTAATTGTGTCAAATATCCCACAAACACCATACTATTTATTTTTTCATGTTTATGCTTTATTCCAACAGACTAAATCTTTCAGAGGAGAAGGAGGAAAGATTCTTAGAATAGAACATACAATTTAGGTCTTGTACTGTCATATTACACATGAAAAGCCTGACATCCAGTAAGATGAATAACTTGCATGAGGTCAAATAGATGGTAGTTCATTAGTGGCAAGGTCATGATTAAAGATCCAAACTCTTAACTCATGAACTTCTGTATTTTCTCCTACAATGCCCTTTCTTTTTTAGATACTTTATTTGAGGATATTGTGTTGCAATGAATTAAAAAAGAAAACAGGTCAGTCTGTTGATGGGTATTAAGTCTCAAATATCTTTTTGAATAGGAAAATTAGCAATACTTTTTAAAAAAGTATTATTAACCCCCTAGAATGACTAAAATGACTGAAAGAAACAAGTGTTGGCTGGAATATGGAGCAACTGATGTACTGATAGAAGGCAAGCATAGTACATCTGCTTTGGTTGACTCTATTCAGATTGAACATATGCAGACCTTTAGACTTAGAAGTTTTATTTTGAAGTAAAATGGTCTCCAGAAATAAATGCATATGTCCACAAGAAGGGATACTAGAATGTTTACAACAGCACTCTTTGTTATAGCTCAAACTTGGAAACTACCTAAATGCCCATCAACAGAAGAATAATATATTATGGTAGTAATGAGATACTGACAATGAGAATGAATGATGTACAGTTGTATGGGACGCCTGTGTGGCTCAGCGGTTGAGCATCTGCCTTTGGCGCAGGGCGTGATCCCAGAGTTCAGGGATGGAGTCCCACATCGGGCTCCCTGCATGGAGCCTGTTTCTCTCTCTGCCTATGTCTCTGCCTCTCTCTGTGTGTCTCACATGAATAAATAAAATCTTAAAAAAAAAAGATGTACAGTTGTAGAACGATATAGATCAATCTTTGAAGTTGAGAGTGGAAGAGGCCACGCACAAAAGAATATATGAAGTGTGATTCCATTTATATAGTACAAAAAAAAAAGGCAAAACCAATATGTTAGGCCTTAAAATAGCAGTTGCTCTTTGTGGGTTTGGTTAATAAAATGAAATGGATGCAAGTGCTGCTTTTTGATATGGGTGTTGGTTATACTTGTGTTCAATTTCTGAAATTTCAATGACCTATATACATATGACAATTGTGTTGTATATATTATATTTAAATAAAAGGGTTTTTTTTAAAAGTGAGGCTGAATAGTTTAGGAATGGAAAAAAATATTTGACCACCAAATAGAAAATATGTCTAAGCACCCTCTTATATGAATACAATTCCTGGGGACTCTGTGTATTTAACCTGAATTGTCAATGACATTTTAGGTAAGAAATGGGGAAAAGGAAGTTGTAGAATCTCTTCAAGATAGAAGCCTCCAGGTTTATTCATCCACTTTGCTGTAATCACTTTTAATGAATGATGTTTGGAGTATTTATTCTCTGAAGTTTTCGAAACCAAACCACCAGATATTTGTTGGGCACCATATATTGTATAAGAAACTGAGCTAGGCAATATGAGGAGATATAAGAAGGGTACAGCACTGTTTCTCCCCAAAACAGAGATGAAACCCATGATCTCCAGTCCTCTGGGTCATAAGGAATTTGCAGATAAGTTTTGGGAGGATGATAAATGTTCAAAGATTATTGGCAAGATTCTGAGTGTGTGTGATTTCATCAGAGTTTTAAAGGTGTCCTTATCATCCTCCATTCTCAACTACCATCATAACAAATGAAGAACCATTGCCAAAAGGTGTGTAGTCTAATTGGGAAATCTAGTTTGCAAGGCAATTTTGTGATCACTGTACAGCAAATAGTTGTAGTTAAATGGATTACCCCAGCTTAGTTCTTATGTAAGATTACTAAGTGGAACTTTGGGCAAAATGTTGTGGGATTTAGTGGGTGGCATTTTTCCTGGTACTGGGTTGATATTCTTGTAAGGTCTTCCTTAAGCTATTAGGGTAAATTATAGTACGGGAAATGATACTTTTATGGTTAAAAAATCAAACTAATTATTTGTCACTTTTAAAGTTCCCATACCATTTTGTTTTCAAGATAGCAGATGTTTATACATGATCCATTTTTGACTGTTACTGCCCATTCATAAATAGCACTTAAGAATACCTGAATTTAGAAGGTCCCCAAAACAGTGGATAGCTATAATTGACTATCCAGGAAAATGTACCTAATTAGTATTTTGAGCAAGAGTGTCAGTTATAAACATGTTAGCACAGTTTCCAAGATATACAGATGAGTTTTAGCCATGAACTACACTAATTTTAGCCAGGAACTACACTAATATGTAGTATTATAGAGGACTATGTAGTATTATGTATAAAATATGTAGTACTATATAGTGCTATATATATTTACGCATCTTGAGTATTTGCATTTCTGTAAGAACATAAATTGTATTATTAGACAAAAGGACATGAAATTCCCATTCTTTTAGAACAACCCTACTTTGTGGGTCAGGGAAGACAGATGAATCACAATAATGTTATAGAGGATATAAGATTAGCTTTTCATATACTACCCACTTTGTAAATTGAGTTTAAATTCACTCCTTAAAACAAGTATTGTACTGAATTTAGGTACTTGTCTTTTACCATGGTCTTCTGTTCACATAAGTATAAATAATATTTTCTTTTCTTTTTATCAGAATTTATACTTCTTCCACTTATAATGGAGACATTTTGTTTTTGTATACCTCTTACAGGTAACTTTAAGTACCTGCAGTAGTATTTTAAACAGGTAATTTTAGTTGATTCTAATTTCAGTAACATTCCCCTTGTCCAAAATAGAAGACTGTGGGTAGTTGGTAAACTGGCAGTGGCTGTTTGCTAAGTCCAGACTACAGTAGACTAGTTTCCTATTTGTTTTATGTTGCCTGGTTTGTTATAAAAAAATCCTGCAGAAATTCCTTACCTCTTCCTCCTCCTCCTCTTCTGAGCTGTCACCGTCTCCATCTTCTTCAGATGAGTCACTACTGCTCTAAAAAAATGTATATATATGTGAATTCATACATATATGAATATTTGTGTACATATATATGTATATATACATTCAGCACCAAAAGAAATTTCCTATTTTCCTATTGATTGAATTAGGTAAAATATGCACAATTATTTTCCCTAACTAGTATTAATTAGCATCTTGATTGATTTATTTACTTAGAATAGTTCTAATGAGAATATGAGAAAAAGATATGAGGAGTTGGGAATGTAGAAAATGAGGTTAGAGAGAAAAAGGCATTTTATAGTGATCAAGATATAAAATGAGATACTCCATCTTCAACCCCAAAAGCATAGGAAATATGTTGAAATATTTTATATGTAAAAACTAGCAATGAATCACAAAATTGCCTAACTCTGTAAGAATAAGAGGATTATCTGGTTCAATTTATTTTCCAGAGAGGGAATCTCTGTAAAAATCTCTGTAACAAAAATCTCTGTAATGTAATTTTATAAAGAAAATAAAATAATCACATTATTTTATTTTCTTTATAAAATATAAATGAAATGATGATTAGGCTTATTGTGAAATAAAGTTACTAAATGATTCTTTTAAATAATGAGCTCCTGGTGAATTTAAATTAGAATTTGACTTGAAATTAGATTTGCATATGATTTTTAGTATCTTTCAGTTTAATTAAAGCTACTTCATAAAATAAGCCTCTCTCTATATAAATGAGATTTATATATATATGAGGTAACAATTATATAAGAGTAAAATTAGTTCACTTATTCATTTAGGAGACTTATAGAGTACAATTCCTCTAAAGAGCTCAATATTGAATGAGAATATTTTAAACCAAGAAGTCTGTATATAAAAATATAAGTTAAGAAGCTTTGCTACTTTTTAGAAGGAAATATATGTCTAAACACCTGTTATCGAGACTTTAAGACAGTAAAGGAGATTTTTCATCTTTTTCTCAATGATAAATTGAATTTTCTTTCTCTTTCTGCAATTGCCCTTAACACCACCAGGTAGATAAATGGATACCCTACTTAAGATTCTGTCATTTTTAGCCCTACAAATCTTAGCTTTGATTCTGATGACCCGGTTAAGTACTGTGGTCTTAGAAAATATAGCTGCAGAAGAACTTCAGGGTTAAAGATCAGATATGAGGAAACATTCATGCTTAAGGCTGTCCCTGTAGAGCTCAATCTTCAGTGGCTGTGTCATCCATCCAAGAAAAAGGAATGCTTGTCCCCTTGAGCCAAGAATAACCATGGATGGAAAAGAGAATAATTAGACCTGCTCTTCCACTGCCATGACCTTAATGTTTGTGCTTTCCCTAGCCCAGAGGGTGAATAAAGCATAGTGTTACATGTAAAGTATTTCTATTTGTTAGTTAATAGGACAGCATAGTTTTGCAATGTAATTTGTCTCTGTGGGTGTGTTTGAATCTCTTTACAAGCTTCCTCACCTCTAGCCTTCTTCCTTTCCCAACCACCTCTCTCTTCAATTGGTGTCTGCAGTGAGAACAATTTTGAAACTTCATGAAATGCCCTGAAGCCTTGACATTTTCTTTTTTCCTTTCTTTCTCTAATGTCTTATTTCCAGTTTGTAACTGAGTCGTATTATTCTTCCAGAAGTCAAATACACACACATTCACACATACACACACACACATATATGTATGTATGTATATTTTGCCATTACTCCTTTCAACTTCTGTCATTCCCATTTATTCAATCCCAAAATATATGTTTCAGGCATTGTTTTGCAAATGAGGGTGGTAGCAAGAGATAGAGTTGGAAACACTGACAGTTTCCATGTGTCAAGCACTGTGATAGCTGAGATCAGTCTAATATAATAAATATAAAGTTTCTTCCCTCAAAGAATGCACGTATAATTCAAATGACATTTGATTCCAAAACGAAGCAATTTCCTCAATTAAAAGTATTTAGGGTGTTAAGGTTATTTAGACTTTCATTTCTATAGCCAAGCAGATAGATAAGCTATAGGTAGACTGTTGTTAGCTTTATGATTAGTATGATATTTCATGGAAGTTGGTATTTTAGAAATGATTATGTGTAGGGACGCCTGAGTGGCTCTGTCAGTGAAGCAGGTGAATCTTGATTTTTGCTCCGTCATGATCTCAGAGTTGTGGAATTGAGCCCCACATTGGGCTCCATGCTCAGCGGAGAGTCTGCTTGATGATTCTCTTTCTCCCTCTCCCTTTGCCTCTCCTCCCACTTGTGCATGCTCTCTCTAAAATAAATAGATAAATCTCAAAAAAAGAAATTATTATATGTGAACACAGATTTGTTTGCATAAAACATAAATTTTAAGGCCAATACAGCTTAATGTATTTTAAGGTAACAATCTGGGTACCAAATACATGATAGACTTAAGAGAATAAATAGTACAGAGCTAAGGGTAATATATAAGTAGACATGTTAGGGGAAAATTCTAGAAATCAAACCCCGTAAAGTAAGAGAATGGATCATCAATCCTAGGTCAGACTATTGAATTGGGGTGTACATTTTATTGAATATTTTTGAAATACTACTGTCTTACAAATTCTACATTAGTTGAAATGAATTTGCATATAATTTCTCTAAATTTTGTATATTAAAAATCTACGTAAAGATTTTTGAACTTTGAATTTATCAATAATTAAAAATATAACCTCTCCTAATATCTTTTCACTATGGATATTATAATTAGATCACATTTATGACTATAAAAAATTATAGAAGGGAATATCTCTAATTAATGTGATATTTTAGGAAAATTGAGGAGCTAGTTAGAAATTTAAATTTATTATTTCCATTTAGTTTAAGAAAGGGAATGAAGCAAACATTCAAAAGAACACTGTGTATTTGTGGGTCTGAGGTGTACCAAAGAATGGAAGACAGTTCTGAAAACCCACAACTCTTGTGTTATCTGTGCTCATATTTCTGTGGCCACATACATTCCCCATATTTATTATGGTGCTATAAATACTTAAAGATTATCATTTCCTATCATTGTATGAGTTAGAAATGGGTTAGCCCAACATATGGTAGGATGTTCTGCCAAGCCACTGTGCTGAGGCATCGTTTTCAGCATCTTGACTGCTTTTAGTGTCTTAGGAATCCTGGGTCAAATCGTGCATAATTGGTGCTCTGAACCCAAACTGTATAGTAATAAAAATAGCACAATTCTGGTTTGTTGAATATTGTAAATCAACACCACACTCTCAAATTTTCAAAGGCTTTCTTTACTGTTAACCCAGTAAAAACAAAAATTTTTTTTTGGTGTTTATTATTTTTCTTCTTGTTTACAAATTTTAAGGATGTTTTGTTTCTCTCACAAGCTTTTAGTTTTCTTCGTGAATTTCTCTTTCCTCTGCAATTCTTGAGATACACTACTGTTATAGTTATGTTCCAGTGCATGACATATTGCTCTGCTGACCAACACAGGTCTGAGGTTCAGAAAATCTTTAGCAATCACCACTGATTATCAGGAATGTTTTTAAAAATGGTCTCTGCTCTTTATGAAGTAAATTTTTTCCTTATCAATTAAAGAACTCTAAATTATTGAATGTTAACAGTGGTATGACAGTATTGACTAATCTATAACATGACAGTGGCCTTATCACTGATTGTCAATAACAGATAAAGTTGTCTATTTTGTCAATGAGTTAGCCAAAATACCTGAATTCTGTACCATGCTATTTGCTTTTATTGTATCATTCTAGACTGGGCCCAAATGCTATTATTTTCTGTGTGTATATCTCTGCTTTAAAAGAGAACTTAGGAATAAATTTTATTGTGTTGTATTAAAAGCAAACTTTTTTTTAGTAAGTAAGTCTTTCTGGCAGACTTTCAGTGAGAATTGAATTTAGATGTCCCGTAGTTAAATAAGATTCCCTTTAAATTATAATGGGTGGGAAAAAAATTAACTTTTATAATTACCTGAACTGGAAATCGTTTTAGAGGAGGATAAAAGTAGGAATGCTTGTAAAGATAGTAACGTGGCCGATACTTAAAGACCTGCATAAACAAAATAAATGATATAGTCATGTTTAATGTGCAATAAATCTAAAGCAAGTATAGTCAGGCCAAGAAAGTATGCTAAACAATTACCCCATTTTCTTCAGAATCCTCTAATTTGGCTCTTCGATGCAAATTTTTCATCTGTTTAAAAGAACATTTAATAATTACATACTCTCTTTTTTTACATAAAAATACTAAAAGGGGAAAAAAATACTAAAAGGGTAATAACTATAGGTTTTTAATATTGAACTTACTGAGAAAGCACAGGCCATTCCCAAAATGCTGAGCAAAATTAAAGCGGTCTTCATTTTGGTGATTGCTTCTGGAATTAATGAAGTGGTAAGGTTAATAAATATTGAAACTGGGAGTGTAACTTCTATTCATACTAGAAGATGAACTACTTGTTTTCCTTTCTGTATAGTTATAGTTTTGACTAATTAAGATCAAATTTCTGGCTTTTATTTTAAAATCGTTCCTTCTTTTAAGTGGTAGAAAACTGACTTTACCTGTTTGTTCAAGTAATCTTGAATTCCATATTTGGTTTTATCCTATCGGCTGTGATTTGTCATTGGCAGACCATTTCATTACTATAAGAGGCTTGAGGCTTGAATGCTTAGTGTACTACTTCACACTGAGAAAAGGAGGCTTCCCAATATCATTGGCATAGGAATATCAGCTAAGAAATTGAATTGTTAGTGTAGTAATGTGACTTTTTTTTTTTTTTTAATAATTAAAAACTAAGCATGGCGCCTGGGTAGCTCACGTGGTTGGGCGTCTGCCTTCGGCTCAGGTCATGATCTCCAGGTCCTGTGATTGAGAACTATGTCAGGCTCCTGGCTCAGCGGGCAATCTGATTTCCTCTCTCCACCCACCCCATGCTTATACTCTCTCTCTGTCTTTCTCTTGTGTGCAAATGAATAAAACCTTTAAAAAAAATGCAAACTGAATACATTTAAATGATTGCTTTTACACCAGTGATTCTACATATACATATATATTCTATATAAAACTGTTTGAACTAAAAGCTTATTTGTGAGATTGGAATTAGAAGCCATCTTCCTATGAATACCTTAGAATAGTTTGTATTTTGTGTGTGTGTGTGTGTGTGTGTGTTGAAATGATCCATAATATGTGAAATACTACTCTCATAGCATGTAACACCAAACAGCCATGTCTAAGGATGATTTTGTGAGAAGAGTTCATCAGAACTTCACCTTGGGATTTCAGGGGAAAATTTTCTCAGAAAATGTTATTCTGCAGCTCCATTTAAGCTTTCCATCACTAGTGTTGGAGACTGTCACAGGATGGATCAAGGGCTCTTCAGGGTCAAGGCAATAGTCATCATGGAGACTGCAGTTCTATGGAGGAATTGAGGGTGCAACTCTCAAAATGAGAGTAGTTCCCAAACTCTCCTGGGGTTTGTGGCCATGCAAAGATCTCACCTCCACATAGATTCCGCATAAATAAAAAGAGAGGGATGGCAAAATTCTATCCTACTTTAATTTTATTCTATTTGATAAAATCCTATTTTAATAGAGGTTGAATAAATTTAGCTAGAAGCCTACTACTAATACCCCCGCATTTGCATTGACGTATACATAAGTTAACTAAGAGTGTTTAGCTGAGAGTGACAGCTTTGGCAGCATTTTATAAGCAATATGTATTGATGATGGCAATTTCCCCATAAACACGCTTGGAAAAGTAATATTTAAAAGGTAGTATAAAACCCATGTCATATACTGTATTTTGCAGTTTGATTTTGCATTTTGTCATTAGCCACAATTTATTGTGTCCTTACTGAGTATCTAACACTAAAACATTATACCGAGTAAGATGTAAAGCCTAAAGAAGGTGTCTTGGGTCATAAGTCACATTCTATTTGTGGCAGTCTAGATCTTTTGATATTGATGCCTACATACTTCCTCACAGTCTGTCTACTTTAGTAAAAGTTCTTAATGGCTACACAACAATAAAGAGGCTTTGCCCCTGAAGGGGGCCCATGTGTCTAAGAAGTTTTTTTTTATTGCTATTGAGTGCTTAAATAATACTTTGAACTTTGTCACCATGGTTAAGCTTGCCAGCAAACAGGGAGATTATTACTGCAGCTTTATGAAAAGAGTTGGTCCCTTAAAGAGCTAAAAACTTAAATACATGGAACTATAGAAAGGGTTTTGATTACATAAATTTCTCATAGCAAACCATAAAAACAATAGATAAAAACATAGCAGGAATAATATAAAAAGAACCAAGTGGTTCATGTAGGCAGCAATTGGCTGCCTACATAAATCTCATTTTATTTACTTTGTGATTCATAAAAAACAAAGACGTCTATAGTGACCACTATGAACCCAGACAACAATTCAAACATTTTTAAAGGATAGTTTTGGAAATCTAATTACAAGTTTTCATTGGGAAGAGTACGATAAACTATCAACATTATTTATTTCTCTAGTACTATATATTTTTCCACACTGATTTGAGAGATATAGGATGCTAACACTATGAAACTAAACTTAACTGAAAAGACATTGTATATAATTGAAGTATAGATCATACATAATTTATGGTGAAATCTGCATACATTGAGGCAGATTTACAAGTGAAAAATAGTATTTCAGTCAGGTTATCCTGAATACATCAGAACGAGGAAACAAACAGTTATTTGTGAGGTGAAGAGATAGAAAGTAGAACGCAAAATTTTCTAGTTTATGTGCACAATATTAAGAAGTTATTTACTTGCATAGATTAATAAGCTGAACGTTTTGGAAAGAATCTAAAGTCTGAGGTACTAGTTTAATGATAAGCAAATGTTAAATTACATAGCCGTTCCATACAATTCAGTAACATCAACATTTAAATAAAAAATTCAAAACCAGATCCAGAGATGTAAAATGTGGAGTGTTCAAGTTTAAGAAAATGAAGTTGTCATAGTAAATCTTACCCTTTTGCAGTTCTGGAGTGAGGAAGCAGGCTCACAGGAGTGAGTGACACAGATTGAATATTTCCTCTGCTCTCTCACTCACTCATTTGCTCGCTGTGACTGGCTATAAACTCTTCTTTGCCTTCCAACAGCCAATCACTGGTATGAGCAAGGTGATGTCAGAACGTGGATTCTCACCAGAAAACCCCCAAACTTCAACACTTTTTCAAGACACAGGCTCAGTTGAATAAACATGAAATGTGGTTCCAGTGCCAGGCGGTTTGCATTGTGGAATTTAATTGAAGGTTTAGAAGAAGATGAATAGTTTGAATTCTGAATATATATAATAATATACTGGATTTGAGTTAAAATAAATAGCAAAAGATTTAGCCATTTAAAAATTTTATAATTATACACATTTTCAATATGTTGAAAGCAAAGGAAGCTTACACTTAGATTCAATTCTACATTACTAATTTAGTAATAAAAGAAACTAAATAAAAAGGAAAGGAGCTGATGAACAGTAAATGTTTTAATATCAATTATTTTATGTTTTTCTTAAAATATGCTTCAGTGACTCGTGAATTAAATTGATATAATTAAAGTCAACAGCATCAATTTTGTTCAGTTTACCAAACTTGAATTTTTTATCTTTTCACTGAACCAGGACAGTGGAGAGTCCATATTCCTGGCCATGAAGAGCCAAATATAAGAATGATCTGGTCCCTGTCTAAAATTTTCACAGTGGTGTAGAAAGACTTATAGCCATAGGGCATAGCAATTAAATATCTACAAGGCTTAGATATCAGAATAGGAATTTTCTAGGTTATTAATTAGGGAGAGGTTATCAAGAAAGAAAAGGAAAATATTCTTAGGAATAGATTTAAAGGATATAGAAATGAATGAACAGCATAATGATACCAGCAGTGTCTAATACTTGCTGAGTGCTCTTATGCTAGTTTTTTACTTGTGCTTTTTCAGTCATCCTTCACACAGAGAGAGAAATAATTCAGGGGGTTATTCCCATTCTACAGGTGAGGTAAGTGATACAGAAATGGTAATTATGTTCTGGGTTGCATGGCTAGTAAATAGGGGAATATAGAGATTAGAGTCAAGTCTAATTCTAGAGTCTACTTTTAATCACTATGTATCCTTGCTGGAACATTCAGAAAGCTTCAATGATTCAATAAACTGGAATATTGTGAGTGGAAGTAATGAAGAGGAGAGCAGTTGGAGAGACAAAAGCCAGGTGATGGAGGGGCCTATAGGGTACATTAACGAATATGGACTCCCCCATGGAAATGGGAGAATGTCAAAGGGTTAAAGCAGAAAAATAATATATTTAAGTTTGTAACTTAGAAAAATCTTTTGTTGACAAGGTAGATTTGGGTTGAAGAAAGCAAGATAGTTATGGAGAATGGGGGCTCCAAGAAGCTATTTTAGTGATTCAGGAAAGCAATGCAAAAGGTTTAAACTAAACCAGTAGCTGTGGGGGTAGAAAGGATGGAATGAATGGATAAAACTAATGAAAATAAGAGAAGTGAAGAAACCTAGAATGACTTTTGGATGTATAGCTTAGGTAATAAGTGGTGAGTGGTGGGACCATATCATATAATACATAGCAGAGTAATTGGTATATTATAATCACTCAGCAAGATGTTAACAGTTTATGATATAATGAAAGGAGTAGAGAACAGAGAACGAAAAGGCTGGGGTTTTGTTCCTGATTTTACCACTATGTGAACCACTTGACAATAGTGAGTCTTTAATTTAATCCATACTTAAAAAATAAGGGCTTTTGGGGTATCTCCGTGGGTCAGTCAGTTGAGCGTCTGCCTTCAGCTCAGGTCATGATCCTAGCATCTTGGGATTGAGTCTTGGGTCTGGTTCCCTGCTCAGTGGGGAGTCTGCTTCTCCCTCTGCTTTTCCTCTGGTCATAGTAGGGTATGCGCTTGTGCACATGCACTCTCTCTCTCAAATAAATAAATAATCTTGAATAAAAATAAGGGGGGTGGTTTGGACCAAAAAAGAGCCAGCCATGTGTTTCTCTATCACCTGTGAAGCATTATTGCCAAATAATTGAACTTGAATCTCATGAAGCCTCTCTATATGTCAGGTTAGAGGAAATACAAGGTTTGGAAGAATACGTAAAATGACACCATTGGGATGCATTTAGCAAAATCTAGAATGTGGGTAACTTTATAAGACATATTGCCTGGCTTCTGTTTTAGTAGCAAGAAAATTTTTAAAAAGAAGGGGAATCTATAGATGAAAAAGACTTCAGAGATGTATCTAGAAAAATTATGAAACAATTGGAGAAATGTTGAATGCCAAATATTTGATAGTATTAAGAAATTATTGTTAATTTGGGGGTATGTGATGATTTTTTTTTAGAAAAAATTCTGCTAACTTCTATTGAATTCATATTCTTTTTCAATTGAAGTATAGTTACACTTAAGGTCACATTAGTTTCAGGTGTACAGCATAGTAATTGAACAGCTAGCTCATGCTATGCTCACAACAAGTATACCTACCACCTGTCAGCATACAATGCTATTATAGAATCATTGACTGTATTTCCTATGCTGTACTTTTCATCCCTATGGCTTGTTCATTCCATCCCATTTACCCATTTGTTAATCCTTTTGCTCTCCTCCCCTCTGGCAGCCATCAGTTAGCTCTATTTATGAGTCTGTTTCACTTTTTTGTGTTGTTTGTTAGTTGTTTTGTTATTTAGTTTTCACATATACATGAGATGATATCACATACGTCTTTCTCTGTTGGACTTATTTCACTTAGTATAATATCATCTAGGTTCATCCATGTTGTTACAAATGGCAAGATCTCATTCTCTTTTATGGCTGAGTAATATTCCATTGTGTATATACACCACATCTTCTTTATCCATTCATTTATCGATGGACACTTAGGTTGTTTCCATATCTTGGCTATTGTAATAATGCTGCGATGAACATAAGTGTACATATGTCTTTTCAGATTAGTGTTTTTGTTTTCTTTCTGTAAAGAACTTCTAGTGGAATTGCTGGATCATATAATATTTCTATTTTTAATTTTTTAAGGAACCTCCATACTGTTTTCCACAGCAGCTGTACCAACTTACATTCCCACCGGAAGTGCAGTAGAGTTCCTTTATCTCCACATCCTTGCCAACACTTGCTATTTCTTGTCTTTCTGATACTAGCCACTCTCACAGGTAGAAGATGAGATCTCATTGTGGTTTTGATTTGTATTTCCCTGATAATTAGTGATGTTGAGATCTTCTCATGTGTCTGTTGACTGTTTATATCTTTCTTTGGAAAAATGTCTATTCAATTCCTCTACCCATTTTCAATTGGATTATTTGGGATTTTTGCTGTTGAGTTGTAAAAGTTCTTTATATATTTGGAGATTAACCCCTTATTGGATATAGCATTTGCTAACACCTTCTGACATTATTACATGTTAGAAAACAATTTTTATATTTTAGAGATTCATACTAAAATATATACTATTACAGTTACCTGAGGGTGTGGATAAAGATGAAACGAGTGGCTATAAATTGATAACCATTGAATTGGTGATAGGTTACCCTAAGGATTCATTACGCTATTTTTTCTTCACTTTATGTATGTTTGAAATGGTCTATAAATAGTTTTTTTTTAAATGGAAATAATTGGACTAAGTGATCTCTAATACTTTTTCAATTTCTAATATTCTGTAATCTCTTAGTATCAATAAGTTATTTTACCCTGCTATATACTTTCCAGCAACCCTCTAATTCAGTCAAACTCTACCTCTCAATTGACTAGAAAATACTGGAGCATATTTTCTAAGGAGTAGTGGTAGAGGGGAAAAAAAATCACAGATCCTTAATAATTCCGCTTTTTTTATAATCAGGGCTGTCTCAGCAGTAATTTTTGTTGCAGTCTCATTGTCATGATAATCTTTATTTAAGCAGATTGTTATGAATTCCTTCTCTTAGATGACATAAGAACACACATTCATCTCATTGGCATGCCACAACCAAATTGCACTGTGTGGTGAGTCATCTCTGGAGAAACCCCACACTCATTGTGATGTATCCTTCTTTCTTACCTGCACCATATACTCAGTTGTCAGATCTTGTTACCATCACCTCCACAGCTCTTTGGAATCCATACTTCCCTTTCTTTCTTTCTTTCTTTCTTTCTTTCTTTCTTTCTTTCTTTCTTTCTTTCTTTCTTCATCTTTCTTTCTTTTTTTTTTTATTTATTCATGAGAGACACAGAGAGAGGGGCAAAGATATAAGCAGAGGGAGAAGCAAGCTCCCTGCAGGGAGCCTGATGTGGGACTTGATTCCAGGACTCCAGTATCACGATCTGAGCCAAAGGCAGATGCTCAACCACTGAGCCACCCAGGCACTCCCAGACTTCCCTTTCTTGTCCCTGTTTGTTCAAGTCCTCAACTTCTTGCCAAGTTATAGTAGTAATATTCTAACTGTGGCATATTGCCCATTTCTCCTTCCAAAATTTCTGGGACCACAGGATTAAGAATCAAAGATTGAGGTAGAGTCCTGATACTGCCTTTGCTAGCTTTTAACCATGGGTAAAACTCTGTTAACATAAAAAATCTGACCCCAACTTTCTTTTCCAATGTCATTTATACTTCTCGCCTGCTAGAATACATTGCAAGATGTTCTATGTAAGGGCAGCCCAGGTGGCTCAGCGGTTTAGCGCTGCCTTCAGCCCAGGGTGTGATCCTGGAGACCCGGGATCAAGTCCCACATCCAGCTCCTTGCATGGAGCCTGCTTCTCTCTCTGCCTCTTTCTCTCTCTGTGTCTCTCATGAATAAATCTTAATTTAAAAAATTAAATTAAAAAAATCTTAAAAAAAAGATGTTCTAGGTAAGATTTATGAATAACCAAGTCAAAAAAGTAGATAAATACTTTTAAAACCTATTTTCATGTGAGTTATCTTTGCAGCTCTTAATTGAAATCTTAAGAACTTAGAATTTTCTAGAATAAATGTTAAAATTTCTTCCCCTCCATTAGTAAAATGCTAAAATCTTGGCTATACCAGTATTCTATTTATTACCAAATACTTCTGTTCTTCCACATCCACTTTTTCTCTCTGAAACCAAGAGGTAGTAGTATCTAGTTTGGGTTCCAACACTAATCTCTACAGTATTCTCCCAAACTGTCTCATCATCAGCCTGATTAGTCTGTAATATTCCATCACTGAAAACCTTGTCTAGCCAGTCTAAGGTTTCATACCCTTTTAATCCTTTGATTCCCAGAATGCATTCTGCCTTCCATCCAGGCTTACCTGTTCGACCTTAGTTGAACCTATTTGGAAAACCTAGTTTTTCTAATAATGAGTCTCTGGATCTAGGACTTTATACAATCAGTCAATTACTGTTATTCACTGAGCTTTTTGTAAGCCTGGTGGTGGGAGATACAACATACAAGTTTTTTTCCTCAGAATTTATAATCCAGTCACACTCTCCCTCCCCACTTATTTCCCAGGCCTCTTCTGTTTTTGTGGAAGTCCAGTAATGCTTTTCCTAACCCCACCCAATATTCCAATAAAACTTTCATGTATTTCATATCCAGAAATAACAAATACCAAACTCGTACCTAATATAAATTCCTGTTTAAGAAGCATCATGTTCTCTTACTGTAATATTGTGACCTCATGTGGTCGTGGTGGTGGTAGATGTGTGTCCCTGTCATCTGTTTTTTATTGTGAGCTTCTGGAGGGCAAGGAGTGTATCTATTTAAATTACTGTATATAGAATCAAGGAGACCACATCTATGGTTATTTACATAAGACTGGACATTCTCGTGGAAACTGACATCAGGTGAACATTAGTAAGATCCATCAGTTGATTCCTTGCCCTTTCTAAAAGACAAGGCAAAGGTTAACGCACAATGCTCTCAGCAGATGGTAGATCTAAGGGCAGACTACTAATAGACTGTTCTCTTGATATGGTTCTTGTCTCCAAGGGAAAGCTCCTGAATTTGTTTCTCTCTCTCCAAGTCATTATTCAAGGTTTGGGAGGAATGAAAAACAGTTAAGTCTTGTTGGATGTTTCTACAGCTTTCCTAGGTGTCTTTCTCTCTTTATCACTCTCTTTCTCTATTGGCTCTTTTTCATTGGTACTTAATTTTCATATCTCCTTCATAAAACAGAAACAAAAACCCTCCTTCGTTCATACACATTCCCATCCAGCTACTCATATATTTCTCTCTTCTTCACAATTAAGTTTCTTGAGAGTTGTCAACATTAAAAAAAAAAGATTTTTATTAATTTATTTGAGAGAGAGAGTGTGTGTGTGTGTGTGTGTCCATGCACAAGCAGGGGGAGGGGCAGGCAGAGGGAGAGGGAGAAGCAGGCTCACCACTGAGCAGGGAGCCTGATGTGGGACTCAATCCCAGAACCCTGGGATCATGACTGGAGCCAAAAGGAAGACACTTAACCGACTGAGCCACCCAAGCATCCCGAGTTGTCACCTTTTAATGACACAATTTCTTTATTTTCTGCTCATTTCACAACCTACTATAATATGGCTTTTTGCCCCCAAACTCTTTGGAAATTTGTCTCATAAAGATTACCAATGAGTTCATTCTGGTTAGTCAGTGAGTGCTTGCTAGTTAACTGGAAGAACACTTTCAGTCACTTTCTTTGGAGCATTGATAACAGTTGATGCCACTGACTGTTTTCTCCTCTTTCAAAAGCCCTACCTACCTACCACATGCATATACTGTATTGTCTGATTTTCTCTTCCTTCCTATTATTTCTCAATTGCTCTTAAGTGCTACTCTTTCTCGAGCATATTTTAGATGTTTTTGTTTTTAGGGTTCTGTCCTTGTCCATCTCCTTTTCTCATTCTCCAAGGTCTCTCTTGATGATCTCTTTTACTCTCATGCCTTCACTTACTCATTTGGTTTTTAACAAGGATTTTCCTCCTGTGTTTCACGGTTGAATATCATACGTATAATGAAAATCTCTACCTGGAAGTTCCAAAATTACCTCAAATTCCAACTAATCCTCCTTCTGTTTCTGTTCCAATTGCTTAAGCTAGAAACTGATGTCATCCTTATCATCTATCTGTCCTTTATCTCTATCGCCTCTACCACTGTCAATTCTTGTCATTTCCACAGCCCTCAGATCTTACATTCATCCATACCCCCCACGCCCCAGTTATTTTATTTGAGGCCAATGTTATCTCACCTGGATTAATATAAGAATATTTTTACTTTCTCTGCAGTCCGTTTTCCACACCATGGCCAAAATAAATTTTCAAAAACACTAAATATATTTTTAATCTCTGCTTAAAATCTTCTGTGGCTCTGATACCTTCAGGAAAAACTTTAAACTCTCAATGTTGTATGAAAGCCCTTCAGTTTCTGACTTTTACATAAGATTTTAGCCCCACTCCTTATACTTTCTTTCCTCACACTAAGCTTAAGTCATACTAAAGTATTTCATTTCCCTCCCTGTGCCCATGTGTTTCTCTGGGACCCTTTATACATGTTATCTTTGTCTGTCTAACTTTGACTTGTCATTTAGGACTCAGTTCTGAAGCCCTGTCCTTCAGAGATCCTGTCCTGATTCCTATTCTTGCCTTGGCTGAGTTGGATACCTCTTCTGTGTTTCCAAGCACTCCTTTATTGTGGCTAGTTGCTTAACAGTCTTGCTGTTTGAATATATTAAGAGTTGTTGAGGACAGGGGGAGGGTCTTATTTACCCTTATATCTCTGACCATTCATCAGTGCCTGGATGTTGGGCATTTATTTCAATAAATGTTTTTGAAATAATGACTAAGAATGAATGACTAAAAGACTGTTAGAGTAAGTCGCATTGTTTTTCATTATTACCCACTAAGGAGAAAAAATTTAATTTAAATTAATGTCTCCCTAAGGAGAAACATTGAATACTATGGAATAAGATTTTATTGGAAAGAGTTGAGCTTTGAAGGGTCGTATACCACTGTAATGTACCTGAGAATGGAGGAGGGAATCTATAATGATTTCTAGAAGGCAGTCATGTCTATACCCATACCAGCCACAGTTAAGGAAAGAAGAAACAAACAAAAACTCTTTTCTACATGCAGACAGATTGTGAGGTACTTTTGATCTTGCTCTTTATTAATAGTTTTCCTTACCCTTCTTTGTTTTATTAGCTAGAAGCAAATTTCTAGCTAATAAAACAACAGAAAGTAATAACTTTCTGTTTCATGCTCTTCCCTAATTATTCAGTTACTTTGTGAATAACCTGATTATTTCATGAATGTTCACTTTGTGGTGTTAAAATACCTAATATTAATATAATATTATATATATATAAAATCAGTACATTCTTTAGTGAAAAACTGAAAATGTTTTCTGAGAAATCATTTCAGGGATTTCAGAATTGACAAACATAGTCTTTTAGTTACCAGCCGGGGTTATATTTTTGGTATTTCTTAGGTTTTTCATTGCCTTGAGCCCTTTGCAATGATCTGCAATAATAACAGTTTGTGATTCCACAGAAAACAAATCACTGCCAGTCTTTAGTTGTGGTCTTGCTGTAATTTTGTGTGATATGGCTCATTGCATTGCATCAACCATAAAGGTTACAGCACTCATGGGAAACCTGAGGCCAGCTGGCCATTTGGTGGACTTTTATTGGGATTTACTTTGATATTTTTTGCTTCAGTGTGTCCAAAGTGGATTCTTAGAGATACCTCTGGCCTAGTACATTCCAAGCAATTATCTGCCTTTTGGAAGAATAATTTATGTATGTCTCATTTTCTTGAAGCTGGTTTATCTCCCCTACCTGGGTTTTCATCTAGATTTTCTGTCCTAAAATTTTCTGATTTTAGTGTTTTTTTCTTTTTCTTTTTCGATTTTCTAGTTAATTTATTGATTTTTCTTACTCCCAAGTAACTTCCTATATTTCTATTAAGGTACCACATATATAGAAAGAACTTATTAAATACTGGATGACTGGATGAATGACTGATTTTCTTGTATATGACCCTTATTACTGAAGATGAAGTCTTCCTGCAATTTCTGAATTTCAGCTGCAGATGGGAGTTCCTCCATCCTCCTAATCCTACTTACTTTTACCCTAAAGAATAAAATACCAGTCAGTTAGATTCAAAATTGTAAATGCCTAAGAAATGCATTTCTTAGAGGGATTTTTTTTTTTTTGAGAAGGAGTGAGAGAATGAGGGGGAGGGGCAGAGGGACCGGGAGAGGGAGAGAGAGAATCTTAAGCAGGCTCTACACCCAGAGCAGAGCCCTGGACAGGGGCAGGGCTTGATTTCACAACCCTGAAATCATAACCTGAGCTGAAATCAAGAGTCAGACAACCAATGAGTCACTCAGGTGCCCCTCTTAGAGGGATTTTAAAACTCAAGACGGTTATACATATGTTTTTATATTCTACTGGTAGAGCCATGTCTCTCCTAAATTTTTTAAAATCTAAAAAAATTTTTAAAAACTTATAAAATTAGATGGGATAAAGTGATGGTGAGTTAAGTGATAGGTCAAGTTAGAAATAACATAAATGAAATTAAGCAAGGAATGTAACAACTCTGGAAAACTTGATCTTTTGTTACTATCATCACTATCACTATCAAAAATGTTGACATGCCTATTTTAACCTGTCTTCCTCTTAGATCAATTTCTATATGTAAAAAATGTCTGTTTTTTCTCAGTTTTAGATAGAAATATCTAAAAACCTAGAAATAATCATTTCTTGATAGAAATATAAAATTAAGTAACAGCCCAAATAGGCCAGATTCAGTATTTCCATAGAATAAGGAAGATAGTAAATACAATTATGGGATTGTGGACTAGAGAGCCCATTAAAAGTCAAGTTTTGTAACTTAACTCTACAGTGTTAGAAAAATCATTTAAAAAAACTGTATTTATTTATTCATGAGAGACACAAAGAGAGAGAGAGAGAGAGAGAGAGAGAGAGAGAGAGAGAGAGAAAGGCAGAGACACAGGCAGAGGGAAAAGCAGACTCCATGCAGGGAGCCCAATGTGGGACTTGATCCCAGCTCTCCAGGATCACACCCTGGGCTGAAGGCAGTGCTAAACCGCTGAGCCACCGGGGCTGCCCAGAAAAGTCTTTTAAAACATGTTGCACTCCTTATTTTTTGTTAAATCTGATGAGCTGGCATCAGGAGACGAAGTCTTTCCTTGGTGTTGCGGCTTTACATCTAAGGTGGGGGTCAAAGGATTTTCCTACAATTTCAGGCTGATTCAAACCAGAGCCAAGTCCTCCTTGTAATTATGTTTTCCTGTAATAGCTCAAAAGCTCCTGCTCCACATTCAAGTTCATACTTAATTAAGGTAAATGGGCAGAGTCTCTGCTTGTGTTAGTACTCCTGTGTCAAAGAGTAAAAAGCAGACCACCATGGTGGCCAACACTCCTTCCACCACAAAGACCATGTCTGGTCTCCATGGGTGGTGGCTTTTCATTCTTTGACATAGGAGCACCAACACTAGCAGACTCTGCCCATTTACCTTAATTAAGTATGAACTTGAATGTGGAGCAGGAGCTTTTGAGCTATTACAGGAAAACATAATTACAACGTGGATGAAGATAGAGAGTATTATGCTAAGTGAAATAAGTCAGAGAAGGACAAAGACCATATGATTTCACCCATATGTGAAATTTAAGAAGCAAAACAAATGAACATAGGGGGATAAAAAGAAAGGCAAACAGAGAAACAGACTCTTAACTATAGAGAACAAACTGATGGTCACCAGAGGGGAGGTGGGTGATGGATGGGTTAAATAGGTGATGGGGATTAAGGAGTGCATTTGTTGTGATGAGCACCAGGTGTTACATTGGAAGTGTTGAATCACTAAATTGTACACCTGAAGCTAATATTATGCTGTATGTTAACTAACTGGGGTTTAAATAAAAACCTTAAAAAATTGGTAGTAGATTCTATTTAGTACTAGAAGGGGGGAATTCACAAAAGAGCAGATTATTTTAGAATAATCGGATCTAAAGGACTGTAAAGAAGGCAGTGGAATGTATCAAATGAGGCACTGGATTGCAAGGGGATGACTATCCAGCTCAGGTACCTCGTGGGGAAGTTACAAGCATAATACCAGCAATAGCTGGGGTAACCAGGGTGGGAGTGGAAAGTGGAAACAAGATGATGACAGAAAAAGATGGATCTAATGGAGAAACTAAATATCTTACTGTGCCTAATCATAAGAAAGGCACAGAAATTTCAGAACTTAATAAAGCTATGATACTAGTGGGAGAAAAAATTTTTTTTGCCTTGTTTGTTTTCTAAAATAAAAGTCATATTTCAAGTTAGACTTTGGTTAACAGAATCTAGATACTTATCTCAAAATAAGAAGAATGAAAGATTATAATTTTCTAAAATAAATTTTTGCTAAGCAATAATATTCCTTTACTGCCTCTTCCTCATTACTCTCTGTACCCTTTTACTTACACTTTAATGTAACTATTTAATTTACAACTAGATTCAATGTTATATGGCTATTTTGTCATTCATTTTATAGTAAATGTAAAAGACATTTTAAACATTCATGAAGTAATCTCTATATGTCAATAATTCTCATTTATTCTTTATAAAAACCATATAAAAATGGTATGTTTTAATAAATGCCTTTGAGCCACTCAGGGGGTGAAGGAGTCAATCCCAACTTGATAAAGTAGTGTACTACTTACTCTTAAGACTATTTATCACTCAACAGAATAATGAAGGAAATTGAAATTGATGTAAATTATACATCTACAGTTTCACAGCGATATAGTTTTTTATGACCCATCTGAGAGAAGTGAGAGAAACTGTTTCTTGGAGCAGAATGATAGTGTTCTTTGGTCAAGGTAGAACAATGAGTTATATTTTCTGGTTAACACTCTATTACTTTGAAGTGTCTTTTCTTGAGTGCCTGGGTAACTCAGTTGGTTAGGCGGCTGCCTTCGGCTCAGGTCATGATCCCAGGCTCCTGGAATTGAGCCCCGCTTTGGCTCTGCAGCAGACTTCTGCTTAGCAGGGAGTCTGGTTCTCTCTCTCCCTCAGCCCATCTCCACTGCTCATGCGCTCACCCTCTCCCTCTTTCTCTCTCTCAAATAAAATCTTAAAAAGGAAAAGTGTCTTTTCTAACACTCTTCTAGTTTTTATCCCATAGATTATTTTTGCCTCCGGTTGAACTTTATAAAAATGAAATTATATAGTAAATCCCCTTTTGCATCTGACTTCTTTTGCTGACCGTAATGCTTTTTATACTTATCACTTTTGATGCATGCATTAGCAGTTTACTGTATTTATTGATGAGTGATATTCTATTATATAAATATACCACAATTACAATTTATTTATTAATACCCCTGTGATGGACATTTGGTTTGTTTCTGATTTTTTTCTATCATGAAGAAAGCTGTAGTGAAAATTGGTGTACTCCTCTTTTAATGGACATATGACATATTTAATTTTAAATTTAAGTTGTAATGAGGTTAGAGCATTGATACTTAAACTTACTATGTAAGTGGCTATCTTGAGTAGAATCAGAGTATAAGGGATGGACAAAGGCCAATGCAATGTATTAATAGGTCTGTAATTAATAGGGTCTATAGCACCAAAACACACCAATGGGTCCATACTGCAGTGCCCTCAAATCAACTCTGAGCAGTTCAGCCCAACTGTGTTGGGAACTGTCATGACAGTAAGTAGACATCAGTTAGAGTGGTACTGTGGAAAGACATACTTAGAGCCAGACATACTTAGATTAAGTTCTGGCTCAGTGACTTAAGAGAAATTGATTGGCCACACTGAGCCTCAGTCTTTTTATCTATAAAGTAATTCCCACATTGATAGGTAAAAGAATTAAGTGGGATGTTCTAGGTAGGGTCATAGAAAATTTAATTTGTATAAAATGTAATCAGAGATAGCATAATTTATATATCAAAATTAGACAAAATATATTGTGGCTGTTTTGAGTACTGGCTCATATCCTATAGATAGCGACATGATTTAAATTTTAAAAATTGTTCATATTGTTTTAAGCAGATTAAACTTACATAAAGCAAATTGATGTGATAAATTAAACATAGTCTAGTGGATAAAAGCCCCTAATGTTATTGGTTTAATAAATAAAATCCCAGTCTGGGTTTTTCTGACTAGTGGTGGAAGTGGGGCCTCTACTTCATACCATCTAATAGGCCCTGCTAGGCTCTGGCATCTACAATATATGAACTTCCAAGTCATGTTGGCTATAAGGAACCAACTAGGAGATAGGGGGAAAGAAAGTGGATCATACTCTGGGAGATTTTATTTTGGAGAACAGAACTAGAAGTGACATATGTCATTCCTACTCTCAAATACACAGTACAAACTGATGATTGTCAGAGGGATGGGGGTGAAGGTAAGGAGATGAGAAAAATAGATGAATGGAATTAACAGGTACAGACTTCCAAAGTAGCTGCACCAATTTACATTTTCACCAACATGCATGAGGGTTCGCTTTTCTCCACACCCACGTGGACTTGTTAATTCTTATCTTTTGATACTAGTCATTCTAACTTCTGTGAGGTTACCATAGAGTAGCAATTAGACTTGAGCTGGAGGGAAAGGTGGTGATAAATAAGTGACACGTTAGAAGGCTGAGGACACTATAGTCTGACTTTGTAGCTTTTAACATCCTGGCCCAATGGCTTCCAACACCCCAATAATGATAGACCCAGAGCCACAGGTGCAGAACATGTGCTTTCCTCTTCAACCTTTGCCCCAGAGTACCGATAACTTCATTGTAATATATTTATATTGTGGTTTCAACCCTTCTATCCCCCATGGGGGAAGGTGGCCATGACCCATAACCTCTGCAAACATAAAAAGAAAAAACAGCCCTAATCCCAGTGCAGTTGCCACCCCTGGGCCTGCCCACTCTCCCTTATTAAGAGTGTATTGTCCTTAATAGGCTGCTTTGTGCTTCCTACTTATCTGTCTTTTTTTGAGCATGGGTCCTCACATAAATCTTTCTTGGGGAATCCAAGAAACGAAACCTTCATTTACACAGTGCGGACTCTCCCATCAGTCACAGTGATACTTCATTATGGTTTTGATTTCTACTTCCCTGAAGGTTAGTGATGTTGAGTATCTTTTCATGTGTCTATTGACCTGTAGATTGCTTTCAGTATTATGAGTTATTTATTAAAATAACAGTATTAATTTTTGCAATCCATGAGCCTGGACTATCTTTCCATTTATTTGTGTCATACTCAGTTTCTTTTATCAGTGTCTTCTAGTTTTCAGAGTTTTATGTCCATGATTAAATTTACTCTTAGGTATTTTATTCTTTTCAGTACAATTGTAAATGGGATTGCTTTCTTAATTTTACTTTCTAGTAGTTCACTATTAATGTAGAAAAAACATATTTCTGTATATTCATTTTGTATCCTGCAGCTTTAGTAAATTCATTATTTGTTCTTAGTTTTTTTGTGAAATCTTTAAGATTTTCTTTGTATTGTATCATGTCATCTGTAAATAATGACAGTTTTACTTCTTTATCAATTGAATATGATCTTTCTTTTTCTGGTCTGATTGTTGTGATGAGGACTTACAATACAAGTGGCAAGAGTGGACATTCTTGTCTTGACCTTAGAGGAAGAGCTTTTCAGCTCTTTACCGTTGAGTCTGTTAGCTGTGGGTTTGTCATATATAGTCTTTATTATGCTGAGGTATGTTTTCTCTATATCCACTTTGTTGAGAACTTTTTGTCATAAATGAATGTTGAATTCTGCCTAATGCTTTTCTGCATCTACTGAGATGATCATATGATTTTTATCCTTCATTTTGTTAATGTGTTTTAGCATGATGATTGATTTGTGGCTGTTAAACCATTCTTGCATATCTGAATAATCCCACTTTTCATGGTGAATGATCCTTTTAATGGATTATTGAATTCAGTTTACTAATATTTTCTTGAAGATTTTTGTGTCTATTTTCATTAGAGATACTGACCAGTAATTTTCTTTTTGTGAAGTGTCTTTGTCTGGTTTTGGTATCAGGGCAATTCTCCTCTTCAATTTTTTGGAATAGTTTGAGTGGGATAGGTATTAACTTTTCTTTATTTTTTAAAAATATTTTATTTATTTATTCATGACAGACACAGAGACAGAGAGAGAGAGGCAGAGACACAGGCAGAGGGAGAAGCAGGCTCCATGCAGGGAGTCCAAAGCGGGACTCGATTCTGGGTCTCCAGGATCACGCCCTGGGCCAAAGGCAGGTGCCAAACCACTGAGCCACCCAGGCATCCCCTAACTTTTCTTTAAATGTTGGTAGAATTCATCTGTGAAGTTGTCTGGTACTAGACTTTTGTTCGTTTGAAGATTCTGATTATTTATTCAGTTTTACTACTAGTAATCAGTTTGTTCAGATTTTCCATTTCTTCTTGATTTAGTCTTGGAAAATTTTACATTTTAGGAATATGTTATTTTTTTCTAGGTTGTCCAATTTGTTGGTGTATAATTTTTTTGTAGCTGTCTCTTAAAATCTTTTGTATTGCTTGTAAGTATTCTTTCTATTTATTTGAGTCCTCTTTCTTTTTTTCTTGACTAGCCTTGCTAAAGACTTATCAATTTTGTCTGTCTTTTCACCGAACCAGATCTTAATTTAATTGATTTTGAAATTTTTAAACCTTTGTTTTGTATGTGCTCTCCTCTTTATAATTTCCTTTCTTTTACTAACTTTGTCATTTGTTCTTCTTCTACTTCTTTTGGTTGTAAGGTTAAATATTTATTTGAGATTTTTATTTGTTTATTTGTTTTTGTTGTTTTGGTTTGTTTGTTTTTTGTTTTTTTTTTGTGGCAGGCCTATATCACTATAAACTTCTCTTAGGACTGCTCTTGCTGTGTTCCAAAAATTTTGGAACACTGTGTTTTCATTTTTATTTGTCTCCATGTATTTTTAAATTTCCTCTTTGATTTCTTTATTGACTTATTGGTTATTTAGGAGCATGTTGTTTAGATTCCATGTGTTTGTTTTTTCCTAAAGTTTTTTCTTAGAATTGATTTCTGTTTTTATATCTAGTTGTGGTCAGAAAAGATGCTTGATATGATCGCAATATACTAAAAATTAATTTAATTTTTAATTCAAGTATAATTACCATACAGTGTTATATTAGTTTCAGATGTACAGTATAATAATTCAACAATTCTATGCATTACTGTATGGACATGATTAGTGTACTCTTCATCCCCTTCACAAATATCACCCATACCCACAACCAGCAGTTTATTCTCTGTAGTTAAGAGTCTGTGTTTTTTTTTTTGTCTTTTTCATTTTGTTTTGTTTCTTAAGTCATATGGTATTTGTCTTTCTGTGATTTAGTACTGCACCCTCTAGATCTAGTCTTGTTGTTACAAGATTTCATTCTTTTTTATGACTGGATAATATTCCATTGTATACATATATACCGCATCTTTATCTATTCATCTATTGATGGACACTTGAGTTGCTTCCATATTTTGGCTATTGTAAATAATGCTGAAATGAACACAAGGGCATATATATCTTTTCACACCTAGTGTTTTTGTTTTCTTTGGGTAAATACCCAGTATTGGAATTACTGAATCATATGGTAATTCTATTCTTAATTTTTTGAGGAACCTTTAAGCTGTTTTCCACACTGGCTGCACCAGCTTGCATTAATTACTCCACCAGTGCACAACGTGTCCTTTTTCTCCATATCCTCTCTAATGCTTGTTACTTCTTTTATTTTTTATTTTAGCCATTCTGACAGGTGTAAGGTGGTATCTCATTGTGGTGTTAATTTGCATTTCCCTGATGATGAGTGATGTTGAGCATCTTCTCGTGTGTCTGTTGGCCATCTGCATGTCTTCTTTGGAAAAATGTCTATTCAGAATCTCTCCCCATTTTTAAGTTAGATTATTTGCTATTTTAGTGTTGAATTATAAATTCTTTATGTATTTTGGATGTTAACCATTTATTGGATATATCATTTATAAATATCATCTCTCAGTTAATAGGTTGTCTTTTAGTTTTGTAGATTGTTTCCTTCTCTGTGCACAAGCTTTTTATTTTGGTGTTGTCCCAACAGTTTCATTTTACTTTTTTTTTCCCTTGCCAAATGACACATATCTAGAAAACTGTTTCTATGGCTGATGTCTAAGAGATTACTGCCTATGGCTTTTTTTTCCCAGGATTTTTATGGTTTCGGGTCTCATATTTAGGTCGCCAGTCCATTTTCAGTTTATTTTTGTGTGTGATATAAAAACATGGTCTAATTTTATTCTTTTGCATGTAGCTGTCCAGTTTCCCAGTACCATTTATTGAAGAGACTGTCTTTTTCCCATTGCATATTCTCATCTCCTTTGGCATACTGGATAAGCATGGGTTTATTCTGTTCTATTTATCTATGTGTCTGTTTTTGTGTGAGTACCATACTGGTTTGCTTACTACAGCTTTATAATATATCTTGAAATCTGGAATTATGATAACTCCATTTTTGTTCTTTTTCAAGACTGCTTTGGCTATTTGAAGTCATTGTGACTCCATACAGACTTTAGGATTATTTGTTCTAGTTCTGTGGAAAATGCTATTCATATTTTGATAGGGATTGCACTGAATCTATAGATTGCTTTGAGTACTATGGACATTTTAACAATATTAATTCTTCCAACCCATGATCATGAAATATCTTTCCACTTGTTGTGTCATCTTCCATTTCTTCCATCAGTGTTTTATAGTTCTAGGTCTTTCACTTCCTTTGTTAAGTTTATTTCTAGGTTTTTAAAATTCTTTTTAGTGTAATTGTAAATGGGATTGATTTCTTTATTTCTCTTTCTGCTCCATCATTATTAGTGTATAGAAATGCACAGATTTCTATATGTTGACTTTGTATCCTGTGTCTTTGCTAAATTCATTTATTCTAGTAGTTTTTTGGTGGAGTCTTTAGGGTTTTCTATCTATAATAGCATATTATCTGCAAATAGTACAAATAGTGAAAGTTTTACTTCTTCCTTACCAATATGGATGCGTTTTCTTTCTTTTACTTGTCTGGTTGTGGTGGCAAGGACTTTCAGTACTATGTAGAATGAAAGAGTAAGAAGACATCCTTGTGTTGTTACACATCTTACAGGAAAGGTTCTCAGGTTTTGACCATTGAGTATGATATTTACTGTTGGTTTTTCATATATAGACTTTATTATGTTAGAGATATGTTCCCTCTAGACTTATTTGTTGAGGGCTTTTTTTTTTATCATGTATGGATATTATACTTTGTCAAATGCTTTTCTGCATCTACTGAAATGATCATATGATTTTTATCCATTCTCTTGTTAATGTGATATATCATGTTGATTGATTTACAAATATTGAACCACACTTGTACTCCTGGAATAAATCCCACTTGATTGTGGTGAATGATTTTTTGAAAGTATTGTTGAAAACAGTTTGCTAATATTTTGTTGAGGATATTTGCATCTATGTTTCTCAGAAATATTGGCCTGTGGTTTTCTTTTTGTAGTGTCATTATCTGGTTTTGGTACCAGAGTAATGCTGGCCTCATAGAATGTATTTGGAGGCTTTCCTTCCTGTTTTGTTTTTTGGAATAGATTGAGAAGAATAGGTTTTAACTTATTTAAATATTTGGTAGAATTTACCTGTGAAGCTGTCTGGTCCTGGACTTTTCTTTTCTTTTCTTTTTTTTTAAATTTATTCATGATAGTCACAGAGAGAGAGAGAAAGAGGCAGAGACACAGGCAGAGGGAGAAGCAGGCTCCACGCACCGGGAGCACCGGGAGCCCGATGTGGGACTCGATCCCAGGTCTCCAGGATCGTGCCCTGGGCCAAAGGCAGGCGCCAAACCGCTGCGCCACCCAGGGATCCCTGGACTTTTCCTTATTGGAAGTTTTTAAACTACTAATTCAATTTCATTTCAATTCATTAGGAATTGATCTGTTCAAATTTTCTATTTCTTCCAGATTTAATTTTGGGAGACTATATATTTTTAGAAATTTATCCATTTCTTGCAGGTTGTCCACTTTTTTGGCATATAATTTTTCATAACCTAGTGACTTAATCCTTTATATTTCTATCATATTGGTTGCTATTTATCCTCTTTCATTTCTGATTTTATTTGAGTCTTTTTTTTATCAATCTGGCTAAAGATTTATTAATTTTTTTGATCATTTCAAAGAACCAACTACTGGTTTCATTGATCTGTTCTATTGTTTTGTTTTTTTATTCTCTAACTCCTTTATTTCTGCTCTTAAATAGTCATGAGACACTTTAGTCTCTATTTCATTGATTTCCTTATTTCAACTGGCTTAAGGATTTGTTTGCTCTTCTTTTTCTAGGTCCTTTAGGTGTAAATATAGGTTATTTATTTGAGATTTTTCTTGATTCTTAAGGTAGGCCTATATTGCTATAATATAGCAATTCTATATGCTGTTCCCCTTTAGGATAGCTTCTGGTGTTCCAAAGATTTGGGGCTACTGTGTTTTCATTTTCATTTGTCTCCATGTATTTCTTTATTTACTCTTTGATTTCTTGGGTTGATCCATTTATTGTTTAGTAGCATGTTATTTAGCCTTCATGTGTTTGTGTTCTTTCCAGAACTTTTTTTTTTTTGTGATTGATTCCTAGTTTCATACTGATATGGTGGGAATATAACGTGTGATAAGCTTTCAGTCTTTTTAATTTATTTTTATTTTATTTTTATTTTTTAATAATAAATTTATTTTTTATTGGTGTTCAATTTGCCAACATACAGAATAACACCCAGTGCTCATCCCGTCAAGTGCCCCCCTCAGTGCCCGTCACCCATTCACCCCCACCCCCCGCCCTCCTCCCCTTCCACCACCCCTAGTTCATTTCCCAGAGTTAGGAGTCTTCATGTTCTGTCTCCCTTTCTGATATTTCCCACCCATTTCTTCTCCCTTCCCTTCTAGTCCCTTTCACTATTATTTATATTCCCCAAATGAATGAGACCATATAATGTTTCTCCTTCTCCGATTGACTTATTTCACTCAGCATAATACCCTCCAGTTCCATCCACTTTGAAGCAAATGGTGGGTATTTGTCATTTCTAATGGCTGAGTAATATTCCATTGTATGCATAAACCACATCTTCTTTATCCATTCATCTTTCGAAGGACACCGAGGCTCCTTCCACAGTTTGGCTATTGTGGACATTGCTGCTAAGAAACATCGGGGTGCAGGTGTCCCGGTGTTTCATTGCATCTTTATCTTTGGGGTAAATCCCCAGCAGTGCAATTGCTGGGTCGTAGGGCAGGTCTATTTTTAACTCTTTGAGGAACCTCCACACAGTTTTCCAGAGTGGCTGCACCAGTTCACATTCCCACCAACAGTGCAGGAGGGTTCCCCTTTCTCCACATCCTCTCCAACATTTGTGGTTTCCTGCCTTGTTAATTTTCCCCATTCTCACTGGTGTGAGGTGGGATCTCATTGTGGTTTTGATTTGTATTTCCCTGATGGCAAGTGATGCAGAGCATTTTCTCATGTGCTTGTTGGCCATGTGTATGTCTTCTTTGGTGAAATTTCTGTTTTCTTCTGCAGACTTGGGAAGTTTTTAGTTATTATCTTTTCTTAATTTTATACCCCCTTTTCTATCCTTTCTCTTGAGATCCCTATAATGCAAATGTTATTACACTTGATGGTGTTGCTGAGTTCTTTTAACATATTCTCAATTTTTATTTATTTTTTTCTTTTTCCTGTTCAGCCTGGTTGCTTTCCATTATTCTGTCTTCCAACTTGCTGATCCATTCTTCTCATTCCTCTAGTCTACTGTTTATACCCTCCAGTATATTTTTAATTTTAGGTATTGAATTTTTCATCCCTGATTGATTCATTTTTATATTTTCTATTTGTTGAAGGTCTTACTGAGATCCTCCACTCTTCTCAAATCCTGTAAATATCTTTACGACAATTACTTTGAATTCTCTATTAGACATGTTGCTTGTCTCTATTTCATTTAGCTCTTTTGCCATGATTTTGTCCTGTTCTTTCATTTGGGACATATTCCTTTGTTACCTCTTTTGTCTAACTCTGTTTCTATGTATTAGGAAAGTCTGCTATGTCTCTTGATATTGAAAGTAATGGCCTTATGAAGAAGAGGGCCTGTGGTACCCTGCAGTACAGTCTTCTGTCCATCAAAGCCATGCTCTTCAAGGGTATCTCTCATGTGTGTTTTGTGTACCCTGCTGTTGTGGTTGAGTCACATTTGCCTTCAGTACAGTCTGCTGCAGTAGTCCTTTTTGTCTGTTGTGGACAGTATTTGGTCCTTGTTTTGTTAAAGGACCAGTCTGGGGCCACTTTTGTCTTATAGTTGGGTCAAACCACATGCCTGCCTGCAGCCTGTTTGCTGAGGTTTTTGTTGGTGAGTGCAGCCTGAAGTCAGGCTGGATGTCTGCTTCCAGTGTCCTTTGGGGGTGCAGTGACTCTAAACTACTCTTTGTGATACCCCCTGTGAGGTTTTGTCAATAGGCAGAACTGGCAGTCATCTCAGATGTCCACCCCCAGCCCACTGCTGGGGCTGCAGTTACCCTGGTGTGTATGGTTATCTTCCCCTCTCCTCAGGATGAGTTACTTTGGAGTGATGGTGGCCACTGTCTGGACTTCTTGCACTATCAGGTGCCACTTTGGATGGACTCCTCCTGAATGGGTTGCATTGGATGGGGTGAGTCTGCAAGAGAACAGGGTGGGGCAGGGTGCATAGTGTCAACATGCTAGTTGGTGAGTTTGCTCTGGTTCTCACAGGTGTATGGGTATTAAGGCTGAGGGGTAGGCAGGGTAAAGAAATGGCACCCATCAGCTCTTTTGTTCTTGGAGAAATCTCCTAAAGATTTCTGCCCCTCTGGAGCAGTTTCTGAGATTAGCAAATAAACCTTCCTACAAACCTCAGGTTCTTTTTAAATTGCTGTTTCTAGGCTGTATCTTGGAGGGGTTGTTTGTTATGCTCTCTTTTTAAGGGCAGGTACTGTTTTCTGTGGCCTTCTGGGTCTCCTAGAGTCAAGCCTTTTGATTTTAAAAATTCCAGGTGTCGGGGCGCCTGACTGGCTCAGTGGTTGAGTGTCTGCCTTTGGCTCAGGTCATGATTCTGGGGTCCTGGGACCAAGTCCCGCATCAGGTTCCCCGTGGGGAGCCTGCTTCTGCCTCTGCCTGTGTCTCTGCCTCTGTGTGTGTGTGTCTCTCATGAGTAAATAAATAAAAATCTTTAAAATTCTAGGTGTTAAGCTCCGCTGATTAAAAACTCTCAAAGTTAATCCCCTCTGTTTTTCAAGGTCGAATGTTATGGGAACTTGTATTCTCAGTGCAGGTCCCTTATTTCTGGGGTGCTTAGTGTGAGGTCTGTTCTTCTCCCTTCTCCATGCTTGTGGTGGTTCTCCTTTTTGTGCTTAGTCTCACAGGTTAGTTTGGTTACCCACTATGTCTCTGCCCTTACTAGTTTGTGTGTGTGTGTGTGTGTGTGTGTGTGTGTCTTCCTCTCCATGATTAACCGTAAAGAGTCTGTTCTCGGTCTTTAGTTCATTTTCTGAGTCGGTTACATTGATATGGATATCGTCTAAGTGTATGCATGGGATGAGGTGAGCTTGGGATCCTCCTATTCCACCATCTTTTTGTGCTCCTACGTGTTATGATTTCAATCTTTTAAAAATTTATTGAGACTTGTTTTGTAACCTAATGTGATCAGTCCTGGAGAATGTTCCATGTGCCCTTCAAAAGAATGTGTATTCTGCTGGTTTTTATTAGAATACTCTGTAAATATCTGTTAAATATACCTGATCTAATGTGTCTTTCAGAGCCACTGTTTCCTTCTTGATTTCCTGTCTGGATGACCTATTCATTGCGGGGTAAATGCAGTGTTAAAGTCTCCTGCTATTATTGTATTACTGTCAATTTTTCCCACTATATCTGTTAACACTTTATATATTTAGGTGCTTCTATGTTGTGTAGAGGCAATTGTTATATTGTTCTTGTTGGACTTATCCCCTATTATTACATAATGCCCTTCTTGGTTTTCTTTCCAGTCTCTGTTTTAAAACATCTTTTGTCTTATATGAGTATTGCTACCCCAGTTTTTTTTCCATTTCTCTTTGCATAATATCTTAATATCTCTTTGCATAAATATCACTTTGGTTGGAGCATTTAGTCTATTTACATTTAAAGTAATTACTGATAGGTATGTACTTATTGCCATTTTGTTAATTGTTTTCTGATTGTTTTTGTAGTTCTTTTCTGTTCCTTCCTTGTTCTCTTCCCTGTGATCATTGACTTTCTTAGTGTTATGCTTGCATTCCTTTTTCTTTATCTCTTATAGGTTTTTAGTTGTGATTATCTTGAGGTTCATATATAACACTATGTAATAGCACTCTATTTAAGTTCATGCTCACTTAGGTTTGAGCACAGTCTAAAAGCATTGTATTTTTACCCCTTCCCCATAGTCTATGTATTTGATGTCATGTTTTCCATCTCTTCATTTTGTGAACCTCAAACTTATTATTGTAGATAGAGTTGATTTTACTACTCTTGTCTTTTAACCTTCATACTAGTTTTGTAAGTGATTGATTTATTTCTTCATTATATGTTTGCTTTCATATAGTGTTTTCTTTCATAATTTTCTTACTTCTAGTTAATATCTTCTTTTCCACTTAATGAAGTCCCTTTAACATTTCTTGTAAGGCCTATTTCACAGTGATGAACTCCTTTAACCTTTGTCTGGGACACTCTTTACTTCTCTTTCAATTCTGAATGAAAACTTTCCTGGGTAGAGTATTCTTAGAAGTAAGTTTTTTCTTTTAACAGTTTGAGTATATCATACTACCTGCCTTCTGGTATGCAAAGGTTTTGCTGAAAAATAAGCTGATAGTCTTATGCATGTTCCTTCTACATAACTATTTGCTTTTCTCTTGCTGCTTTTAAGAGTTGCTGTCTGGAATTTTTGACATTTTAATTAGTATGTATCTTGGTTTGGGCTTCTTTGGGTTCATCTTATTTGGGGCTTCATTTTTAAAATTTTTTATTTATTTATTTGAGGGACAGAGTGAGCAAGAGAGCACACAAGAGTAGGGGCAGAGGGAGAAAGAGAAGCAGACTCCCCGCTGAGCAGGGAGCCTGACTCAGGGCTCAGTCCCAGGACCCTGGGATTGTGACCTGAGCTAAAGGCAGTCACTTAACTAATTGAGCCACCCAGGCACCTCTGTTTGGGACTTTCTACGCTTTCTGGACCTGGATGTCTTTTTCCTCCTTGTTAGGGAAGTTTTTAGCATTTATTTCTTTAAATAAGTTTTCTTCCCGTTTCTCTATCTCCTCTCCTTCTGATAACTCTATAATGCAAATATTAGCATTCTTGATGTTGTTCTAGAGGTTCCTTAACCTATCTTCACTTTTAGAAATTCTTTTTTCTTTTTGCTGTCCTGCTTGATTTCCATTATTCTGTCTTCCAGATCACTGATCTGTTCTGCATATTTTAATATGTTGTTGATTTTCTCTAGTGTATTTTTCACTTCAGTTATTGTGTTTTTCAGCTCTGACTGGTTCTTTTATAGATTTTCTGTCTCTTTGCTGAAGGTCTCATTGTGTTCATCTACTCTTCTTCTAAGTTCAGTGAATGTCTTTGTAACCATTACTTTGAACTTTTTGTCAAGTAGATTACTTATCTCCATTTTGTTTAGTTATCTTTCTGAAGTTTTGTGTTGTCTTTTATTTGGCATATATATCTTTGTCTCCTCATTTCGTTTGACTCTTCTGTGTTTGTTTCTTTGTATTAGATAAGTCAGCTACATTTCCTGGTTTTAAAGATAGTGGCCTAACACAGAGGGTATTTTGTGGGGCCCAGAGGTACTATCCCCTTCGGCACTAGAACCATGCACTCTGAGGGTATGCTCTGGGTAGGGTGTATGTACCCTTCTGTTGTAACTGGCTGTTACTGTTGTGGGTGTGCTGGTGATGGGGCTCATGACCAGCTGGCTGGCTGTAATGGCCACCACTACTAAAGGCACACCAGTGGGTAGAGCTACACACCAGTATGGCTGGCTGAGAGTTCCAGCTACACCAAATACTATGATTAAAAAACAAAGATTCCAGATTGGATAAGAAATTGGAAATCCACACCATTGTCAATTAAGTCTTTTTCTTTTCTGAAGTACTAATTACACATATTTCCTTCAAATGTTTAAAATGTTCAGTGTTAGTGTTCTCTTTCACTGAAATTGATTGCAAAGGTGCATCTGTAAATGAAATGAAATTATGCATTTTTTATCTTTGAAAATGTCTTTCACACAGGTCATCCAAAGTAGTATATCAGTCCATCAGCATGTTATTTTAATTGAGTATATTTGTCCACTTGGAAGACATTTATAGATTTCTACTAAATTCATCCCTTGATATTTCCCTTTTAGCCTGCTGTTACATAACAGATTAATCATATTCAATTGAAGATTAGATAGAAAGAAGCTCTTTAGTTGCTTCCATTAAAATTCAGTTAAAGGAATTTTCCATTTTTCAGTGAATGTTAAAATATGAAATTTTTCCTTATGCTTGCATCAAGGTCTAACAAATGCTACTGGAATTACAGTTTGGGTTTGGAACTATATCTGTTGCAAATTTGGGTGAAGATTAAGATCTCATTTCTTTTTTAAAAAAAATTATTTATTTGAGAGAGAGAGATGGAGATAATGACAGAGATAGTGAGAGAGAGCATAAGCAGGGAGGAGAGGGAGAAGCAGGCTCACCACTGGACAGGGAGCACTACATGGGGCTCAAGATCCCAGGACTCTGGGATCAGCCAAAGGCAGTCACTTAATCAACTGAGCCACCCAGGCACCCCAAGATCTCACATCTTGTTTTAACTTTGCCAGCACAGGAAATGTATAAAACGTATCAGGTGTAACTAAGAATTTTTGTTCTCCAGTATCTTACATTTTCATTTCAGTAGCCAGTTGTTACTGATAGCACTTGTTAATTGGACTTTTGCCTTAAATGTAATAGGGGATGACTATGTGGTGCAATCAGTTAAGCGTCCTTTGATTGCAGCTTACTTCATGATCCAGGGTCAGGAGACTGAGCCCTGCCTCAGGCTTCATGCTGAGCTCAGAGTCTGCTTGAAATTCTCTCTCCCTCTCCTTCTGTCTCTCCTGCTCTTGCTCTCTCTCTCTCAAATAAATAAATCTTAAAAAAATATATATATATTACATTCCAAGATATATATGTGTGTATATATGTGTATATGTGTGTGTGTGTATGTGTGTGTATATATATATATCTTGGAATGTAATAAAATAATACTATTCTTACTTTAAGTTAAATTAACTTTTGTATTTTTATTTACAACATGATTTACTGAATGACTTTAAAACATTTATTCTCATGCATTATTTGTAATATTTGTTTTTCATAGTTCTATATCCCTTTGAAGTATGTTACCTCTACCTTTGTTCTCTTGATTCTAGGACTTTTCTTTTCAGCCAGCCGTTAACTCCTGGTTTGGGACTTTCTGTTAAGAAATTTGGAAACCAAGATTGACTACAGAGCATTAGTCTTGTTCAAAATATTATGTCACTAATTTTTTACTACATTTTCACCTTTAAATAATGTTGTAAGAGCAAATAGTTAATTTAGAAATTGGTGACATAACTCTTCATACATCTTTTATTAGAATTAAAACTCATTTTAGCTTCTCTGATCCTTGGCTTCCATATTTTTAATATGGGGATTATGATACCTATTTTAAAGTCTTTATGAGAAATAAGAGTGGATAGTGCCTGTTATTAAAAGCCTTTACTATATTTCATTTATGATATCTTAAATCTTTTATAATTTTTGCATAATATATTTCTTTTATCTTGGAACATCTCAAAGAATTTATTGTTCATGTATATTTCACTTTCATCCTCTCTTGGGGAAATGTAACTGTGTAGTCTTCTGGATCACATGTATTTGAACTTAAAGTATCCTTTAAATATATGTGTGTGTGTCTATCTAAATATAGCATGTTGTGCATATATTTAAAACAGTCCTTCTTCTACTGTTTTATTATATCTATAAATATGTTGCCTTTTCACTAATTAAACATTTTAGTGAGAAAATTAGGGAGGAAAGTGAAAATAATATCAGTCACCATTCCTTAAGGCATATCATTCTCAGACCATAGAGAAAGAACAAAACAGTTTGTGGAACACTTCAGCCTAAAACCAACCATTAGCAAACCAATGCCTTTCAAATTTAAAGGATTTCTTTGTGGGAAGGGGGAAACCACCGCATTCTGATGTTTCCAAGGATCTCATGAGCAACACCCCATGAAGCAATGTTTTCTTTGGTGTCATCTTGTTAACTCATGAACCACTAAGTTTTATGCTTACAAATGTGGTTGAAAATTTAAACAGAAACCTGTAAATGAATAGCTTAGTGTTTTAAAACCATGTATTTAACCAAATGAAGTTGAGGCCCCACGATGTTTCTCTTTAGATGCTCAAACTTTAAAGAGCAGAAGATTGGATCACTCTTAGGCATTTCTTGCAACTGTTTAGAGGCTTCTTTCTTCTTATTCTCTGCCCCCAAATATTATGTTCGTTGTTTAGTAAAGTAGTTACCTTTTATATTTGCCGCATTTGAATGTGAAAACTGTAGTAATTGTTTTAATAACTCAGGAATATTCACATGTTTCCACTCCTGAGCTATTCTAAAGAGAAACCACAATGCCAGAAATAAGCAGAGCAAACAAAACAAAATAAACTAAAGTGATGATGTCTTTTAGATTGCAGGTAGTAAGGTTACTGGTAAAACAATGTTTAGTTCTACAAATGTATTTCCCCCCTCCCCCCACCTTTAAAATGTAAATGTAGTTAGCTATTTCTGCTCACTTTTATTTTGGTACCCTTTGAATGTCAATGGCAGGTCAGAAAGGTAGATTAAATGTGGAGACCCAGAGTGCTGGAAGATCATTCCTGCCTGTCTCATGCTTTGGGTTTAGGAATGGCTCAGACTATTGGCCTATCATCCCGTTCCTCCTTTGAATCTTGGTGGAAGTAATGCTAGTATTTCTTTCATTTGTGTTTCCTCTTCTCTCATTTCTTATCCTTTCTGAGCACCATAACTCTAGACTTCTTGCTGTTATCATCTTTCTAAAGACTAATAGTTAATGACTCATTCATTAATTTGTTTATTTATTCAGTAAATATCCAAAAATCATGTACTATGCATAATACCTCCAGTAAGTCAATCGGAGAAGGACAATCATTATATGGTTTCACTCATATGGGGAATATAAGAAATAGTGAAAGGGATTACAGGGGAAAGGAGGGAAAATGAATGGAAAAATTAGAGAGGGTGACAGAATTTGAGAGACTCCTAATTCTGGGAAATGAACAAGGGGAAGTGGAAGGGGAGGCAGACAGGGGGATGGAGTGACTAGGTGACAGGCACTGAGGGAGGCACTTCACGGGATGAGCAATAGGTGTTATACTATATGTTGGCAAATCGAAATTCAATAAAATATATATATATATATATATATATATATATATATAAAAGATCACGTACTATGAATATGATCATCGAGCTCTAGACTATACATTCACAGACAGAAAAAGAAATGAAAGATGCAATTTAGAACTTGAAATCTAATGAGCAAATACTAATAGACACATTTAAAAAGTTATATCATAATGCAAATGCATGGTTTAGTTGAGAAAGTGGTGGCCAGTGGAAACCATATTATCCAGCAGAACGAGCTTGGGCATAGTCAGTCTGGCAGGTGCAGAAACCAAAGTGTCTGTAAAGTCAGGTCCATATTTTATAAGGAATCATATATTTTCAGGGAACAAAAATCTTCTCAAGCTACCTCAAAAAGGGAGAGATGTAGAGCAACATAGCAAAACTGGAATGTCAGGGGCAGCCCTCTCTGCCCTTGACTTAGTCTACATCTCTTTCTATGTGATCTCCCCTCCCTGTCTGTTCTGTTCTCCTCTCTGCAAACAAGCTTCCTCCGCAAGATTCTTGGTTTCTGCTTTTCTGTAACCTCGGCTTACCTTATTTGCCAAGAAGCCAATTCCAATTATAACAACGGACAGGTACCTAACATAGACCTATGAGTTGTAATGATACCAGTCTATGCTTTTGTGTTACTTTTTCTGGAAGCACTCAAAACACAGATATAAGAATAGGGAAGCCAGATAGTAAATTGGATCTAGGATTGGCTGGAATAGAATGAGTAGGGTGAAAAGAAATGGAAACTAGGCTGTTACAAGTATGGAAAGAAAGGATTTTAACTAATGGAATCAAAACTATATTAGGGAGCTCAAAAGGATAAAAACATTAGGAAAAAAAAGAAAGTTCAAGAATCCAAATTGAAGATATTGATCAATAAATGGTATTTAATTTTCCATTTACAGTAAATTTCCCCTTAAATTAGCTTACACAAGCTACATTTTCTTGCTGAAAAAAGTTATTACATGCAGTAAGCTGATGTGTAAAAAAAAATTCCCAGGGAAATCATCTGTGTTCGAGACAGTAAGGTAGAGTAAAAGCCAGGAAGTCTTATGATGGCTGTTGTAGTGTTTGTGTTCCAGGGTACATGGATTTATTTTAAGTTAATGCAGTGTGGGAAGAAACAATATCCAGTTGGCTTGGAGGTGAATAGAGCTGAAGGGACTATTCTGAGAGGCAATTGTCTGTTTTATTTAAGAATGGTGAGCTAAGCAACTAACTGGATATAGAGGAAACATACCTCAACATAATATAGGCCACATATGGCAAACCCACAACTAACATTATATTCAATGGGGAAAAGCCAAAAGCTTTTCCTCTATTATCAAGAATAAGACAAGAATGCCCGCTGTTACTTTTATTCAACAAAGTACTGGAATCAGACAAGAAAAAATAAAACTGTTGCTATTTGCAGATGATATACTTTACCTAGAAAACCCTGAAAACTCCACCAAACAACTATTCAAATAATAAGTGAATTCGGTAAAAATGCAGGATATAAAAATAATACATCAAAATCTGTTGTATGCATACATACTAATAATAAGCTAGTAGAAAAAGAAATTAAGAAAAAAAATCCCATTTAAAATTGCATCAAAAGGTTAAAACAGCTTGAAATGAATTTAACAAAGGAGGTGAAAGACCTATAATCTGAAAACCATAAGACCTGATGAAAGAAATTGAATGACACAAATAAATGGAAAGATTCTGTGTTCATGGATTGGAAGAATTAAGATTGTTAAAATGTCCATTCTACTCAAAGCAATCTACGGATTCAACGCAATGCCTGTCAAAATTTGAGTAGCATTTTTCATGGAACTAGAACAAATAATTCTAAAGTTTGTATGGAAACACAAAACACCTCAAATAGCCACAGCATCTTGAGAAAGAAAAACAAAGAGGGAAGTATCACACTCCCAGATTTCAAACTATACGACAAAGCTATAGTTAGTAATCAAAACGGGATGATATCCCATTTTGTATTGGCACAAAAATAGACACATAGATCAGTGTAACAGAATAGAGAGCCCAGAAGTAAACCTATACTTTTAGGGACACCTGGGTGGCTCAGCGGTTGAGAGTCTGCCTTCAGGTCAGGGTATGATCCTGGGATCCAGGAAAGGGTCCTACATTGGGATGCTTGCAGGAAGCCTGCTTCTCCCTCTGCCTGTGTCTTTGCCTCTCTTTCTCTCTCTGTCTCTCATGAATAAATAAATAAAATCTTAAAAAAAAAACACACCTATGCTTTTACAGTCATTTAACTTATGATAAAGGAGGCAGAAGTATACAGTGGGGAAAAGGCAGTTCTTTTTCTTTTCTTTTGTGTGTGTGTGTGTATTTTTTTTATTGGAGTTCAATTTGCCAGCATATAGTATAACACCCAGTACTCATCCCATCAAATGCCCCCCTCAGTGCCCATCACCCAGTCACCCCAACCCCCTGCCCACCTTCCCTTCCACTACCCATTGTTTGTTCTTAGGGTTAGGAGTCTCTCATGTTCTGTCTCCCTCACTGATATTTCCCACTCATTTTCTCTCCTTTCCCCTATAATCCCTTTCACTATTTCTTATATTCCCGGAATGAATGAAACCGTATAATGTTTGTCCTTCTCCGATTGACTTTACTCAGCATAATACCCTCCAGTTCCATCCAGTCGAAGCAAATGTTAAGTATCTGTCTTTTCTAATGGCTGAATAGTATTCCATTGTATACATAAACCACATCTTCTTTATCCATTCATCTTTCGATGGACACCGAGGCTCCTTCCACAGTTTGGCTATGGTGGCCATTGCTGCTATCAACATCGGGGTGCAGGTGTCTCGGTTTTTTACTACATCTGCATCTTCGGGGTAAATGCTCAGTAGTGCAATTGCTGGGTCGTAGGGCAGGTCTATTTTTAACTCTTTGAGGAACCGCCTAACAGTTTTCCAGGTTGGCTGTACCAGTTCACATTCCCACCAACAGTGCAAGAGGGTTCTCTTTTCTCCACATCCTCTCCAACATTGGTTGTTTCCCATCATGTTAATTTTCCCCATTCTCACTGGGGTGAGGTGGTATCTCATTGTGCTTTTTATTTGTATTTCCCTGATGGCAAGTGATACCGAGCATTTCCTCGTGTGCTTGTTGGCCATGTCTATGTCTTCTTTGGTGAAATTTCTGTTCATGTTTTCTGCCCATTTCATGATTGGACTGTTTGTTTCTTTGCTGTTGAGTTTCATAAGTTCTTTATAGATCTTGGATACTAGCCCTTTATCTGATATGTCATTTGCAAATATCTCCTCTCATTCTGTAGGCTTTTAGTTTTCTTGATGTTTCTTTTGCTGTGCAGAAGCTTTTTATCTTGATTAAGTCCCAATAGTTCATTTTTGCTTTAAGTCCCAATAGTTTCATTTTTAGTTCATGGCATTTTGATAGGGATTGCATTGAACGTGTAAATTGCCTTGAGTAGCATAGACATTTTCACAATATTAATTCTTCCAATCCACGAACATGGAATATTTTTCCATCTCTTTGTGTCTTCCTCAATTTCTTTCAGAAGTTTTCTGTAGTTTTTAGAGTATAGACCCCTAACCTCTTTGGTTAGGTTTATTCCTAGGTATCTTATGCTTTTGGATGCAATTGTAAATGCGATCGACTCCTTAATTTCTCTTTCTTCAGTCTCATTGTTAGTGTATAGAAATGCCACTGCTTTCTGGGCATTGATTTTATATTCTGCCACACTGCCAAATTGCTGTATGAGTTCTAGCGATCTTGCGGTGGAGTCTTTTGGGTTTTCTATGTACAGTATCATGTCATCTGTGAAAAGGGAGAGTTTGACTTCTTCTTTGCCAATTTTAATGCCTTTTATTTCTTTTTGTTGCCTGATTGCTGAGGCTAGGAATTCTAGTACTGTGTTGAATAGCAGTGGTGAGAGTGGACATCCCTGTCATGTTCCTGATCTTAGGGGAAAGGCTCTCAGTGTTTCCCCACTGAGAATGATATTTGCTGTGGGCTTTTCATAGATGGCTTTTAAGATGCTGAGGAATGTTGCCTCTATTCCTACATTCTCAAGAGTTTTGATCAAGAATGGATGCTGTATTTTGTCAAATGCTTTCTCTGCATCTATTGAGAGGATCATATGGTTCTTGTTTTTTCTCTTGCTGATTTGATCAATCACACTGATTGCTTTACGAGTGTTGAACCAGCCTTGCATCCCAAGGATAAATCCCACTTGGTCATGGTGAATAATCCTCTTAATGTATTGTTGGATCCTATTGGCTAGTATCTTGTTGAGAATTTTTGCATCTGTGTTCATCAGGGATATTGGTCTATAATTCTCCATTTGGTGGGGTCTTTGTCTGGTTTTGGAATTAAGGTGATGCTGGCCTCATAGAACGAATTTGGAAGTATTCCGTCCCTTTCTATCTTTCAGAACACCTTTAGTAGAATAGGTATGGTTTCTTCTTTAAACGTTTGATAGAATTCCCCTGGGAAGCCATCTGGCCCTGGACTTTTGTGTCTTGGGAGGTTTTTGATGACTCCTTCCATTTCCTCCCTGCTTATCAGCCTGTTCAGGTTTTCTATTTCTTCCTGTTCCAGTTTTGGTAGTTTGTGGTTTTCCAGAAATATGTCCATTTCTTCTAGATTGTCTAATTTATTGGCATATAGCTGCTCATAATACATTTTAAAAATCATTTGTATTTCCTTGGTATTGGCTGTGATCTGTCCTTTTTCATTCATAATTTTATTAATTTGAGTCTCTTTTCTTTTAATAAGGCTGGGTAATGGTTTATCTATCTTATTAATTCATTCAAAGATCCAACTCCTGGTTTTGTTGATCTGTTCCACAGTTCTTCTGGCCTCTATTTCATTGAGTTCTGCTCCAATCTTTATTGACTCTCTTCTGCTTGCTGTAGGTTTTATTTGGTGTTCTTTCTCCAGTTCCTTTAGGTGCAAGGTTAGCTTCTGTATATGAGTGTTTTCCAATTTTTTGAGGAAGGCTTGTATTGCAGTGTATTTCCCTCTTAGGACTGCTTTTCCTGTATCCTAAAGATTTTGAACAGTTGTATCTTCATTTTCATTAGTTTCCATGAATCTTTTTAATTATTCTCTAATTTCCTGGTTGACCCACTCATCTTTTAGCAGGATGCTCTTTAACCTCCACGTGTTTGAGTTTCTTCCAAATTTCTTCTTGGATTGAGTTCTAGTTTCAAAACGTTGTGTTCTGAAAATATGCAGGGGACAATCCCAATCTTTTGGTATTGGTTGAAACCTGATTTGTGACCAGTATGTGGTCTATTCTGGAGACAGTTCCAAGTGCACTTGAGAAGAATGTGTATTCAGTTGTGTTTGGATGTAAAGTTCTGTAAATATCTGTGAAATCCATCTGGTCCAGTGTATCATTTAAAGCTCTTGTTTCTTGGGAGATGTTGTGCTTAGAAGATCTGTCATTTGCAGAAAGTGCTGTGTTGAAGTCTCCTACTATTGGTGTATTACTATCTAAGTATCTGTTTGCTTTGGTTATTAATTGATATACTTGGCCACTCCCACATTAGGAGCATAAATATTCATGATTGTTAGGTCCTCTTGTTGGATAGACCCTTTAAGTATGATATAGTGTCCCTCTTCATCTCTTACTACAGTCTTTGGGATAAACTTTAATTTATCTGATATGAGGATGGCTACTCCAGCTTTCTTTTGAGGACCATTTGATTGGTAAATGGTTCTCCAACCTTTAATTTTCTGGCTCTACGTGTCCTTAGGTCTAAAATGAGTCTCTTGTAAATAGCAAATAGATGGGTCTTGCTTTCTTTATCCAATCTGAAACCCTGCGTCATTTGATGGGATCATTAAGCCCATTCATGTTCAGAGTTACTATTAAAAGATATGAATTTAGTGTCATGGTAATACCTATTCAGTCCCTGTTTTGGTGGATTATTTCTTTGGGCTTCCTCTTTCTTATACAAGGCCCCCCCTTAATATTTTGCAGAGCTAGTTTGGTGGTCAAATATTCTTTCAGTTTCTGCCTATCTTGGAAGCTCTTTATCTCTCCTTCTATTCTGAATGAGAGCCTTGCTGGATAAAGTATTCTTGGCTGCAGGTTCTTCTCATTTAGGACCCTGAATATATCCTGCCAGCCCTTTCTGGCCTGCCAGGTCTCTGTGAAGAGGTCTGCTGTTAATCTAATATTTCTCCCCATATAAGTTATGGATCTCTTCTCTCTTGCTGCTTTAAGGGTTTTCTCTTATGTTTGGAATTTGCAAGTTTCACTATTAAATGTCAAGGTGTTGAATGGTTTTTATTGATTTTAGAGGGACTTCTCTGTCTCCTGGATCTGCATACCTGTTTCCCTACCCAAATTAGGGAAGTTCTCAGCTATGATTTGTTCAAATACCCTTTCTGGTCCTCTGTCCCTCTCGGTGCTCTCTGGAACCTCAATTATATATAGATTTTTCCTTATGAGACTATCATTTATTTCCCTTAACGTTTCCTCATGGTCTTTTAATTGTTTTTCTCTTTTCTCCTCAGCTTCCTTCCTTGCCATCAACTTGTCTTCTATGTCACTCACTCTTTCTTGTACCTCATTAACCTCGTCATTAGGACCTCCAGTTTGGATTGCATCTCATTTAATTGATTTTTAATTTCTGCATGATTAGATCTAAATTCCACAGTCATGAAGTCTCTTGAATCCTTTATGCTTTTTTCCAGAGCCACTATTAGCTTTATAATTGTGCTTCTGAGTTGGCTTTCTGACATCGAATTGTAATCCAAATTCTGTAACTCTATGGAAGAGAGTGCTGTTTCTGATTCTTTCTTTTGTGGTGAGTTCTTCCTTCTAGTCATTTTGCTCAGTGCAGAGTGCCTGTATGAGTGGGCAGAGTCAAGAATATCAACCATGACCTAAGTAAATTTCAACCTAGATGATTTTGATGAGGTCAGTGACCAGAAATTGAAAACAAAGATCAGAATGAAATAAAACAAAAGGACCATTCAAGTGAAAAACAAATTTTAAAACAAAGTAGTAAAAAATAAAAGGCCAAGAATCCCAAATAAGAAGAAAAAAAAAAGAAAGAAGAGAAAAAAGCAAAAGTAAAGAAGAAAAAAAAGGAAAAAGAAAGAAAAAAGGGGAGGGACTGGGAGATGGTGGTGGTCACGAAGTTGTAGTGGAGGGAGAATGTAGTCTATTTGAGGAGTTCTAGAGGGTGATCCTCTTGTTTCTGTGTATATTAAGTTCTGTATCTTAGAAGGTGCTCAGTCCCAAATTTATATAAACTAGAAATACTTGTGGAGGGCCCCAACATTGGCCACCATAAATGAGATAAAAGAGAGGGGCAGAGTGGAAATGAGGAATCTCACAGAATGAACCAGCATAGTATACCACTTGGTTCTGGGTGCATCTGGTCATGTTTTAGAAGGTATTAACTTCCACCATTGTAGAACAAAATGAGGCAGAGTAAACAAAAAACACCCCCCCCCAAAAAAATATCTTGAATATCTCCCAAAATTAAGTTGAGTATGTTGAAGGGAATCTAGAAGTAGAAAATATATCTAGACCTATAATTGTAGAAATATTAAAGTCAAAAAGGAAGGAACTTAAAAATGAAGAGGTGGTAAAATATTATAGTTAAGGTGGGAAAAGAGAAAAAAATGGAAATTTACAGTCTGAAATAAAAACGAGTTGTACTGGAAAAAGGAAGAAAAAAAATAGGAGGGGTATCCTCTGGTTCTATATACTGGAAATCCCTCTGTCTTCCCCCGGTGCTTTCCAGTGCTGCTTGGTCAAGAACTTGCTCTTCCCCTATCCTTCCAGCGGGTCTTCTGGGGGAGGGGCCTGCTGTGCTGATTATCAGGTTTGTGCACCTGGGGGTGCTGCCCCACCCCCTGCCAAGTGCCAGGCTCAGTGGGAGCTGTTTGCCCCGTGAGGCCCCTGTTCCCTGGCGACCCCTCTCCCTCCCAGGCACAGGGTGACACCAGGAGGAACACCACCACTGGCGGGTGCAGGTCTCCAGCCCTGGAGTCAGCTCCCGCAGTAACTACGCAGCTCCCAGTCCGCAGGGGCCTGGATGCTCCGGGGGTGGGGGACGCTGATCTGCACAGCTTGGGGCGCCCTGCAGCAGGAGCGTCCTCGCTGCCCTGGGCCCTCCCCGCCTCCACCTGTCCTGGGGGAGCTCAGGATCCCGGCTGTGTCCCCCGGCGTCCTGGGGTCCAGGGCCTGCACTCCTGGAATCGTGCTCCTGGCCCGAGGCTCCCGAAGGCAGCAGGGCGCAGCCCCCTCCGCCAGGAGCCCCCGCCTGACCCCCGGCTTCTCCCCGAGGCCCCGCCGGGCGCTCCAGCCCTTTCCCAAGCTCGGCCGCGGGGTGTGGGGCGCTCTCCCCCGGGCGCACCTCCCCTGTTAGTGACCCCGGGAGCCGGAGGCCCCACCGCCCCTCCTGCGATCCTGCCCGAGTTCCCCGCTGAGCACTTTCCATCCGGGAAGAATCCGGGGTGGAGTTAAAGCTCCCGCTTCTCCGGGGCTGGGCTCTCCTGTCCGGAGGCTTCCCCACCCCCCCCCCCCACCCCCCGGCCTTAGCCCGGCTCCTCGCGGGGCCCCTCCCCCCTTGATTCTTTTTTTTTTTTTTTTGTATTTTTTTCCACCTTCCTACCTTGTGAGAAGCGAAAACCCTTCTCTCTATAGCATTCTGGCTGTTCTCTCTTTAAATCTCAGGTGGAATTCATAGGTGTTCAGGATGGTTTGAAAGTTATCTAGGGGGCGGCCTGGGTGGCTCAGCGGTTTAGCGCCACCTGCAGCCCAGGGCGTGATCCTGGAGACCCGGGATCGAGTCCCACATCGGGCTCCCTGCATGGAGCCTGTTTCTCCCTCTGCCTCTCTCTCTCTCTCATAAATAAATAAAATATTTAAAAAAAAGAAAGTTATCTAGGTAAGTTGGTGAGACCAGGTGAGTTGAGGTCCCTACTCCTCTGCTGTCTTGCCCCACCTCCAGTTCTTTTCTTTAAAAAAGAAAAAAAAGATTTTATTTATTTGTGTATGTGTGAGAGAGAAAGAGCACAAGCAGGGGAAAGAAGAGGGAGAAGCAGACTCCCCCCTGAGCAGGGAGCCTCATGTGAAGTTTGATGTGGGACGTGATCCTAGGACCCTGGAATCATGACCTGAGCCTAAGGCAGATGCTTAACTGACTAAGCCACCCAGGTGTTCCTCAGTTTTTTTCAATGAATTAAAGAAGATGTCCAAAACTACAGGATTACATGCAAAAAAAATGAAATTGGGCCATTTTCTTAACACCATACAAATGTGAATACAAAGTGGATTAAAGATCTAAATGTAGGATATGAAACCATTAAATTCCTTAAACAAAATAGAAGTGGTAAACTCTTGGATATTGGTCTCAGCAATAGTTTTTTTGGATTTGTCTCCTTAGAAAAGGGCAACAGAAGCAAAAATAAACAATTGGGACTACATCACATTAAAAAGCTTTTGAAAAAAAAAAAAGCTTTTGCACAGAGAAGGAAACTATCAAAATGAAAAGGCAACCTACTAAAGGGCATATCTACAAATGATATATATAATAAACGGTCAATATCCAAAATGTATATAAAAAAAACTTATACAACTGAACACTAAGAAAACAAATAATTCAATTTAAAGATGGGCAAAGAAACTGGATGGACCTTTTTTTCCAGCAAAGACATATACATAGCCACCAGGTACATGAAAAGATGTGCAACATCACTAATCATTAGGAAAATGCAAATCCAAACCACAATGAGATGTCACATAATACACATCAGAATGGCTAATACTAAAAAGACAAATAATAAATGTTGGCAAAGGTGTGGATAAAAAGGAACCCTTGTACAGTAGTAGTGGGAATGTAAATAAGTACAGACATTATGGAAAATAGTCTGGAGGCTTCTCAAAAAATTAAAAATAAAACTACAATATTATCCAGCATTTCCACTTCTGCGTATTTACCCAAAGAAAACAAAACACTAATTCATACAAAACATTAAAAAGACATATGCACCCCTGTGTTCATCACAGCATTATTGCAATAGTCAAGATATTGAAATAACCCAAACATCCACTGATACATGAATAGATAAAAAAGATGTGGTATATATGTACAATGTAATATGATTCAACCATAAAAATGAATGAAGTTTTGCCATTTGTGACAATATGGATAGACCTAAATGGGTATTATGCTAGGTGAAGTAAGTGAAAGACGAATACTGTATGATTTCATATTTAGGTAGAATCTGAAAATACAGAGAAAAAACTGGTGGTTGGGAGGGGAGATGGAGTGGGGGGATGGGCAAAATAGGAGAATGGGATTGAGAGGTAAAAACTTGCAGTTACAAAGTAAATAAGACACAGAGAGATAAAATACAGCATAGAAAAGACAGCCCTTTTTTTGGGTATAAGTGTTTTCTCCACGCCACCCCGACCCTCTAAAGTCTATATTTATTCCCATAAGTCATTCAGTGTGTCTGATCACGGAGTGCTAAGATATAGGACTTGAACTACAAGACCCATATATACCAGGAGAGCTGCTTCTGGGTTCAGGGCACTTGTGCTAAGGAATGATTTTCAGAAAAAGTTGAGTGAGGAGTTTGTATAGCAAGAAGACATGATGTTCTTGAATATTTGGTATCTATCAGCCAAATACATTAACACTGCAGGGATAATTATGTCTTTTAGTCACTTGCCTACAGTTTTTGCCAAGAATGTGAGCTAGTATCTTTGAAAGATTCAAGAACTAAATTTCAAAGGTAAACTAGAATATAATTAAATTAGATGATCTCACACCTGTCTACATATATCTGGCACAAGCTTCCAAGTAACTGTGACCTTTGAGTTAAGTTCAGAAATGGCACTCCAAAATATGTTTGCCCATAACATTCTTTATGCCTTTTTTATTGAGATACTTACCTTAAATAAAATTAACCATTTTAAAATGTACAGTTCAGTGGCATTTAGTGCATTTATTTTATTTTTTTATATAAATATTTTTTTCTTTATTTATTTATGATAGTCACACAGAGAGAGAGAGAGAGAGAGAGAGGCAGAGACATAGGCAGAGGGAGAAGCAGGCTCCATGCACCGGGAGCCCGATGTGGGTGGGATTCGATCCCGGGTCTCCAGGATCGCGCCCTGGGCCAAAGGCAGGCGCCAAACCGCTGCGCCACCCAGGGATATTGTTCAACCATCACTTCTATATAGTTCCAAAACATTTTCTTTATCTCCCAAAGGAAACTTCACCATTAAGCACTTAATGCGTTTTTGCATTCACATTATTTCCACTTTCTTGGAGGAGCTCCCGTTTCCTACCCATCTATAGAAATTTAAACCACATTATGTTGTAACTGAAAACTCAGAAAAAGGAAATGAGGCAGAAATGAGGCCAAAGCTAGGACAAGTTGCTGGGATTGTTCCTAGGTGGACTAAATGCTGTTTTGCCTACAGTTGGAATTTCTCCTGGAAGACCTGTATATGGGCAGTTGGCACTGGTTTTGTTTTTTCTTTCTAATTTTTGTTAAACATGGTAATGATTTATTAATACAGATTGCATTATAAATGCTGGTTATTTTAAGTACAATCTTTTTTTTTTTTTAAGATTTATTTATTTATTTATTTATTTATTTATTGAGCACTCAGGTGGTGGGAGGGGCAGAGGGAGAAAGAGAATCCCAGGCAGATTTCTGTGCTGAGTGCTGAGCCCAAGGCTGGGCCAATCCCAGGACCTGGAGATCATGACCAGAGCGGAAACCAAGACTCAGATGCCCAACTGACAGAGCCATCCAGGTGCCCCTACATACAGTCTTTTTTAAATTTTTGTTTTGCCTTTTTGGTTTTCCTTTTCCTCTTCCCTCACATAGCCTGCTCCCTTTCTCCTGCACATACCATTCTTACAGTTAACACCTTAGTATGTATCCTTCTAGTTCTTCACCATGGTCATGGAATCATATACAGAAATTTATCTACTATAGAATACATTTAATTTCTTATTATTTTCCTTTTACAAAAACAATTGTAAAATGAATGCCTGTTGAGCCAGCCCTTTTATTCAAGAACAAACACCTCATGGATAGCACTTCAAGTCAGTTGTTTAGCTCTACTACTACTTCTTCTTCTTCCTCCTCCTCCTTCCCCTCCTCCTCCCAGCCTTCTCCTCCTCCTTTTCTTTTTTGTTTTTGTTTGTTTTTTTTTTTTTAAGTAGGCTCCACACCTAACATGGAGCCCAATGCGGGACTCAAATTCATGACCCCAAGATCAAGACCTGAACTGAGGTAAAAAATTGGTCTTTTAGTCAGCTGAGCCACCCAGGAACCCCTCTGATTTATTCTTTTTAATAAATATCACATGATGTGAATGTAGCATAATTTATACTACAATTGATGGTCATTCACTGTTTCCATTTATTCTCTGGCTACTCTTTCTTTTTTTAAAGTTGGATATATTTTTTTAAGATTTTATTTATTTATCCATGAAAGAGGCAAAGACACAGGCAGAGGGAGAATCAGGCTCCTTGCAGGGAGCCCGATGTGGGACTTGATCCTGGGACTTCAGATGCTCAACCACTGAGCCACCCAGGGATCCCTCTCTACCTGCTCTTGATGAACCTATAATAGACTTCCTTACATACATGTCATTATATGCCACTGGCTTAATTTATATGAGATTCCCAGGAGTAGTAGTATTTAATTTTAAAAAATATATTAGTTTCAAATTTTCAACAGATATTTCTATATTGCCTTTCACAAAAGCATAGCAATGTATATTTCTACCAGCAGTTCTAAGAGAACTCTTTTTATTACATATTTATAGGTGTGCAATAATATTATTTTCACTAACTAGTAAATTTGACCATCTTTTCGTATTTGTGGGAGACTTGCATTTACTATTGGTTAATATACATATTTCTTGCCCATTTTTAATGTCTTTTAATGGTTCATTTTTATTATAGTTACCAACATCTTGTCTCAATTTGTGCTAAATTATCTTTTCCATCTATTTGTTCATTTTTATAAAAAATGTGGGTTTTTTTCTTTTTCAATTCTTAGTAAATAAGCACTCCAACATCTGCAGATTAATAAGTCTCCTGGATTTTTTTTGGATTTGTATTATTTGTTTTCTTCATTTAATTCTTTAATTTACCTCAATTTTTGATGGGAGAGTGTTTCATTATTTCTTTATATTTTATTGGATTATACTAATCAAATGTAAGCTATAACATTTCAAGTTTTTAGATTTTAAGATTTTCTTCATGACTAAGCACACAGTTGATTTTTGCAAATGTTCCCTGGATTTATAGAAAAATGGAAATCTCTACTGGAAGGATACTCAATTCCTCTATGTCTTTGTCTAATTTTTTGGCTACAGTAAACATCCTCTTCTAAAGTAGTACATTAAACTTTAGCTATAATCATATTTTTACCACATTTTCCTTGTTTTGCTAGTAGTTCAATTTAATATCTTTAGTTTCTATATTGTATGGTATAATCATGCAATACCATAATTTTTGTCTTTTATTATGAAAAAATTTTCCTCTTTATATTATTTAATGTATTAGGGTTTTGAGGAGCTACTCAATAAATAACATCCCTCTTCTTCACCTAAGAAGAACAAGTTTAAGAGGTAAAAGCTAAAGGATAGTATATTCAGGACAATCTTCATAATTGCAGGGCCCAGTACAAAATGAAAATGTGAACTCCCTTGTTTAATAATCATTAGAATTTCAAGACAGGGACAGCAGAGCATCAAATTTAGTTCAGGAACTTCTAAGCATAGGAGCCTATGTGACTACTTAGTTCGAAAGCCTATGAAGCCAGCCTTGTGTGTGGAAATTTATTTATTTATTTATTTATTTTAAAAGATTTTATTTATTTATTCATGAGAGACACAGAGAGAGAGGCAGAGACATAGGCAGAAGGAGAAGCAGGCTTCCTGAGGGAGCCCAATGCGGGACTCCACCCCAGGACCCCAGGATCATGCCCTAAGCCAAAGGCAGATGCTCAACCACTGAGCCACCCAGGTGCCCGAGGTGTGTGGAAATTTAAGTATCAACTTTGTTAATAATGAAGCTGATATAAGAGAATGTGTGAGAATTAAAGGGGCCTGCTACTCAGACTTACTCTGCTGGTTACTGACCAGTGCCACATTTTACTAATCAATAGTCTAACGCTGACTAAATATTCAGAAAGTTAATAATTTACAAATCCTGTAGTTTATAAAGCTGTGTTAAGTGATGACATATTGATAATTGTGTGTCTTAAAAGAAAATTCTAAATAATGTTATCAAGTCTCCCCCTGCCTATTTTTTGCATATTTACCTTCTTTTAATTTTTGCAAACAGATGTGCTGCTGAGTCATGGATGCTAGATGTCCCAGGATATTATCTCGTTTTCTTTCTCCACAGACTAGGAATAGTACAGGCGATGGCCATGTGCACTTATCCCACAACAGGCTAGACTTCAACCCTGTACTGAGGAAGCCACCCCCAGTGATGAGAGGGAGCTTGTTCTTCATGGCAACTTCATTCTTGGCTTTTCTTCTGAGAAGACCAAAGTGAAGGGCACAATTAGTGTCAACAGTGATGCGGTGTGTTTATTTTTTCAGGGTGTGAACACCCAACTTCTGGGATTAGTTTTGAGCTCAGTGCTCAAACAGCCACCCAGTGGTTTCATTCCTCTTATTCATTGCTGTCTGCAGGAGTAAGAACTAAACAAGTTAGGGTCATGACATGCTAGTAATATAACATGTTACAAAAAAGAATAAAATACAGCTGGGTAATACACCAGTTGTACATGATGCATTCCAGTTCCTCACATTGAACAAATTGCTAGTAGCAGTATACTGTGAATAGATTAAGACACAGCCTTGAGATTTGTACAATCCAATCCCATTAAGAGTTGTATGATCCAGTGAGTCAGGAGAAAAGGAAAGAATTAGAAATTCTGTTAATTATTTTTAGCCAGTGAGTGGGGAGATATTTACACATCTTAAAAGGCAGTGAGATACAAACTTCGGTTAGGTGTGTAGCTGCTGACTGAACGTTTCAGATGAACTTTACTTGAAAATTGGGAAGTAATAATTTAAATCAAAGGGAATAGGTAACGTACCCAACTTTTCCTTGATGTTTGGCATCCTTATTATAGCAACTGTAAAAGAATTCACCATGTTCCATTGGCATCTCAAACAAGGATCTAGTGACATTCTGGTTATTCATTAATTTTCACTCTTCTTGTTTTCTATCATATGTTTATCAGGCTCTAAATTTCTTTCCATGTAGAAAACAGATTTAGTTTAAATAGTGTTTTCGTTATTTTGCAGTTAATATTTTCTGAACTTTACAATGATTTTTTTCTTTGGATTAGTTAGAAATATATTGCTTAATTTCCAAACATATGGATGTTTTGTTTTCTTTTTGTTTTTATTTCTAACTAATTTCCACCATGATCAGAAACTATACTCTGATTTTATTCCTTCAGTCTTTTGCTGTTTATTGAGAATGCTTCATATCCCACATTTGGTCAATTTTGATAAATGATCCATATATATTTGCTAAGATCATCTCTTCTAGACTTGTTGGGTGTAGGATTTTATATATGTCAATTAGGCCAAGTCTGTTAAGCCTGCTGTTCAAATATTCAAAATCCCCCCCCCCTTTTTTTTTTGGTGTATTTCTCCTATCAGTTGCTGAGAGAATTGTGTTAAAATCTTCTACTGCAAATATGAATTGATTTATTTCTATATTCTTTCATTTTAGAATTTCCGTTATTTCAGATTAAGTTACTAGGTCTATACAAATTTAGAATTATTACATTTTCCTCAAAAACTGATCTTTTTATTTTTTAAAGTTTTATTTTTTTATTTTTTTTAATTTTTATTTATTTATGATAGTCACAGAGAGAGAGAGAGAGAGAGAGAGAGGCAGAGACATAGGCAGAGGGAGAAGCAGGCTCCATGCACTGGGAGCCCGATGTGGGATTCGATCCCGGGTCTCCAGGATCGCGCCCTGGGCCAAAGGCAGGTGCTAAACCGCTGTGCCACCCAGGGATCCCTGATCTTTTTATTATTGTAAAATATCCCTTCTCTATATCTAGAAATGGTTTTCAGCTTAAAATCTACTTTGTTTGATATTAGTACTGCTGTACCAGCTTTCTTTCTGGATTAGATTGGCATTGCTTATATTTTCAACCTTTATATCTTGTTATTCCTATATCTTAGGTATGACTCTTGTGTCTACTCTTCTTTTTTTTTAACATTGATTTTTTTGTGCTAATTGTTCTATAGTCCATTTTTCTGTCTGATCCATGTGCTTTATATATACCAAATTTTTGTTGATGTGTTTCATGTACTGCCACTTGTCCTGTTTGATTATGCCTTTCCCTTCTTCATGAGACTTGGAGAAAAAAATATCCAAAGGTTGTATTCTACAACCTTCCCGAGACTCCCATGGTCATTACACAGACCTTACTATTATTCATTCTCAATAACTACAGTCCCTCTAAGGGGTGACAGAGTGGGATGCATGAATAAGGCTTATTTCATGCATCCCACTCTGTCACCCCTCAGATTTCCAAGTCATTGTCTCCAATACTCCAATCCCAACAATATTTTAAAACTGTCTTTATACTGTTCCTCCTTACACAGCTTAAATCCCAAGACCTGTTATCTTAACCAACATATTATATGTATACTTGCCCCCTCTCACCTGCCAAAACTTGCCATGTGAAACCCCAAATCTGATTATATCCACCTTCTGCCTGCTTTGCCCCTGGATCTGTCCAACTAACATAGCCAGAGAAAAACCACACTAATAAGTCTTGCTTTATTGTCATGACCATGAATTTTAAGTAGCCTCCTAGTGCTGCCTCCCAAACTGAGTTCTTCTGGTTATTTGTTATCTTTCTCTACTAACTACTGTATCTTTTCTTCCTCTTTTTGATTCACACTATCAACTGATGACGCACTTTGTTAATTCAATAAGAAAAAGCAAAGCACTTAGCAGAAAACTGGCATAGACTTACAGTACCCCACCTGCCCACATACCAGTACATGCGCCCACATACTCTTGTGTTCCCTATGTATAGGTGAACTTTCTGTGATTCTGTGTAATGTGCACTAAGATCTACTACTTCTTACCTGCTTAAGGCATTGCTCCAGTAGTCCTTACCTTCTCCTAATTAAAAACTTTCCTGCTGTCCTGAATCATTCCCAGTAATACATAGGCCTGCAGTTTTCCCCATACTGTCTCAAAAACAGCCTATCTCTGACCCCATACTAATGACATATAAATCAAATGCTTATGCATGGTATAAGAAAAGTATATTAAGAGAATTGAAAAATAGGAACAAATTTTGGGAAGTATTTGCCACTCATATTACAAACAAAGGGCTGATATTTCCATTATAAAGAGCTTCTATAAATTAATAGTAAAAGCAGTCACATCACAGTATTGGTAAATGATATGAATGAGAAGTTCAGAGAAAAGTAAATTATAATTTGGCTCATAACCACATAAACAGATGCTATCCTCAACCTATCAGAGAAATTAAAAAACAAATAGGCACAATTTTCACCTCTCATATTGGCAAAACTGTAAAATTTGGTTATTCTCTAACAATTATTGGTTAGGAGCCTGTGTCTGGAACCAGACTACAGGGATCTGAGTCCAAATAGACTTTGAACACATTTCTTAACTTCTCTGATCCTCAGTTTTCTAATTTGTAAAATGAGAATCATAATTTGACCTATCTCCTAATGAGATTATTTTAAGGATTAATGTGTAAATTTGCATGACATGCTTACAGCAGCCCCTGGCACATAGTAAAAGCTTTTACTATTAAAAGAGCATTTTTAGGTGGGGGAGGCTATGAAATCATAACCAACTTTATCCATTGTTGATAAAGTCTAAATTATTACAACTTCTATGAAGGGCTATTTGGAAGAACCTAGAAATATCACAACTAAACATAACATTTGACTAAGCAATTTCACTCTTGTGAATTGGTCTTCAGATATACTTGCACACATTTGGAATGATGCGCATACAGATTTAGTCATTACAGAACTGTCTGCAAATGCCCATCAGTAGGATACTAGTTAAATAAGTTAAATGATCCATTCCTTGAGAATTCACCTCTAACTCTGTGTTCTGATATATAGACAAGTTATCATATACATATATATAGAACAAGATTTTTTTTCAATAAAAAACCATGAGACAGAAGTCTTGCATAGTATGCTACCATTTGTGTAGAATTGGAGGATAAAATTTTATATTTATATTTACATATTCTTTTTAATATTTATTTATTTATTTATTTTATATTTATATTTACATATTCTTCTGCATATGTATAAGAAGCTCTGGCACAAATCATAAGAAACTATTAATGGTGTTTTCCTGGAGGAGTAAGCAGAGGGAGTTTAAGAGTAGGAAAACACTTTTCATTCAATGCCTTTTTATACTTAAGGACAGTTAGATTTATACTCTATAATAGATAGATTGAAAAAGTGCCAGGACATGTCTGTCCTCTGCCTAAACCTTGCAGATAAGGCTTTTCACCTTTCTTAGAGAGCAGTCTAGTCTTGACAGTGACTGACAATGCTAAGTTATTTGCCTCTGTGTTTCCCCTCTCTCCTCTTCATCACTCTGTACACTCGCTCTCACATGGTCACACTGCCTTCTTGCCATATCTTGAAAATGTCAAACATGCCCTCACTCTTACTGTTCTCTTACTTTCAGTCTACCCTTCAATATGCTTTGTCTTGAGCCGTCATTTCCTTCAGGTGTCTTTTCACTCTAACAGAAAAGCTTCTCCTGATCATGATCATCCTGTGAAAGCAGGCTTTTGTCTCAGTCATTCTTTAACAACAGCCTCGCCTCTCGCACACCCATTTTATTTTTCTACATGGCATTTACCACCATCTGATATTATAAAATATTCATGCATGTAGATGCACACACACATTTGTTTACGAGTCAATTTCTGCCTCACTCTTCAATAGAGTGTGAACTCCACAAGAGTAGGGACATGATTATTTTTGTTCACTGTTGGAACCCATAGAGTCTAGAGCAGTGATTGGCATATAGAAATAAGTGAAAATGAAATCAGGAGATCAAACACTGTTAATGAATAGGGTTCTTTCCTTATAATAAGATAAATCTTTTTCTTGGCTTTTCTCTGTAGTTTGGCCCTATTTTTTTTTTTTTTTTGTATTGCTGACACGCTTTCAACAATTGGCTGCCCAAAGTTTCATATTCAGATTCTCCCCTCTGAGGAAATCCGTGCTGATTTGAACAGAATCACTTGGAGATATTGAGGATAATTGCAAGAAAGGGAAAGCAGCATTTGGTCCCCTAGAGGCATGTTATCTCTAGTCTAGAGCATGAAGTTATTTAAAAAATATTTACCGGGTTTTTGCTTTTGATAACTTGCAATTTCCTTTAGGTTGGCTATAGTTTGTGATGTATGAATTCTTCAAGGAGACCTTAAAGGATGCATGTTTCCTGAATCCTTGTATTTTCCAAACCAACTCATCTTTTTTCTTTATACATGACATACATTTTGGCTATGTATGACATTTTTGGATCATATTTTCTTTATTTAAGAATTTTATAATTATCTTCTGACACAGTTTTGTTGTCAAGAAATCTGAGATCATTCTGATTTTTTTTTTTCATCTTGTAAGTTAACTTTTCTTGTTTGCCTAGATATCCAAAAGACTCTTTAGAAGTTTAGTAACTTAATATTCTTTAGAGTTGACCTTTTTTTTTTTTGAGTTGACCATTTTTGATCAACTTTTTATCTCATGGTGTCCCTTTCCAATACTTAGATCAAGTTTCCTTTGATATCAAAAAATGTTTCCTTACATATTTTTTTCTGTTCCATACTTTGTTTTCTTCTTTGATACTCATGGTTATGTGTCTTGATGCTCTAATGCTTATTTTCTAGATCTATCATAATCTCTCTAATCCTTTTAAATTCTCTACTTCTGGTCCAATTTGCCTCTTTTCTCATTTTTATCTTCTGTGTCACTTATTGTGGTTTTTTTTTTTTTTTTTTACAATATCTCTTCTCCCTTTCTGTCTCTTTTTAAAAGATTTTATATGGGATCCCTGGGTGGCGCAGCGGTTTGGCGCCTGCCTTTGGCCCGGGGCGCGATCCTGGAGACCCGGGATCGAATCCCACGTCGGGCTCCCGGTGCATGGAGCCTGCTTCTCCCTCTGCCTGTGTCTGCCTCTCTCTCTCTCACTGTGTGCCTATCATAAAATAAAAATAATAAAAAAAAAATTAAAAGATTTTATATATTTATGAGAGGCATGGAGAGAGAGGCAGAGACATAAGCAGAAGGAGAAGTAGGCTACCTGCAGGAGCCTGATGAGGGACTCGATCCCAGGACCCCTGGATCATGTCCTAAGCCGAAGGCAGATGCTCAACTGCTGAGTCACGTGGGCATTCCTATCTCTTCTCTTTTAATGTCCTTTCAATTTTGCCATATGTTTGTGATGGTTTTTATTTTATTCTTTGACTTTTTTCCTGAGCACTGCCCTCTAAAGTTTCAAGTCCATAAGTTTTTGGGGTTTTCTTTTTGGTTTTATGGGGGTTTTTTAAAAATATTTTATTTTATTTACTCGTGAGAGAGAGATGCAGAGACACAGGCAGAGGGAGAAGCAGGCTCCATGCAGGGGGCCCGACGTGGGACTCGATCCCGGGTCTCCAGGATCACACCCTGGGCTGCAGGCGGCGCTAAACCACTGCGCCATCGGGGCTCCCAAGTCCGCAGGTTTTTGTATGAATATTTTCTTTGTTGCTTTATAAAAGCAGTTACCTAATTACATTTATCTAGATTAATGGTAAAATATAGTTCATAATATTAATCTGCTTCCTTGTAGCAGTTTTCTTTTTTTTTTTTTTTTTGTAGCAGTTTTCTGATGAATATTCTTCATCTGTTATTTTCTTTGCTTTTTTGGTTTTTTTCCTCGTGGAATCTTTGTATAGATTCTGTACTGATCCTTTTCAATTATGCATTATTAAAGATTTTTGTTTGTTTGTTGATTTTATGAACCAGCTCTTTGAAGAGTTTATGGGAAAGGTAGATGCCAAAGCTTTATTCCAGGGTACTTGGGATTTTGTTTTTCTATTTAGGATTTTATGAGAGCATTTATAAAGCCTTCACTATTTCCCAAACAATTGAGATAGGCAGTATTTTTTCCTTTACAGTTCATATGTTGTATTCTTCCCTGCTGCTATAGAGAAACACTACTTCCTTAAAACGTGGCTTATCTATGTGACATTTCATTCAACCATACTTGGTCTGCTTCTGGAACCAAGTAAAGTAGATGAGGTCTCTGGCTTCTAGCTGTAGCCCAACTCTACCACCTACATTCTCGAAAACTAGGGATATTATTTTTGCATTTCAAGGTGTTAGTATCTGCTTTACAAAGTATTAAGTTTTCATTTTTAATGATATCTATAGTAACTAGATGCTATCATCAATTAATTCTCTCACTGTGTTATCTTCTCCCAATTTCCTTCCTTGTGATACTGTTTTCCGTTCATCTTGCGTTTTTGGGATGATGGAAAAATGCTGATTTCATATCAATATGTTCAATTTGAGATTCCTTGTACATTAACTTTCTTGAAGCATTCTAAAATGGCAGTACAATAAGGTGAAGATAAAAGTAAAATGTGGAATTAGTAGCTCTGTTTGTCACGTGCCTGATACTTCACTAATATTGCTAATAAAACATTGAACAAGACAGACACAGTTCCACGGAGCTTATATTCTAGTTATAGAAATAAAAAAAATTAGTAAAAGGGCTTAAATGAAGTGGTTGAAAGTTACAGTAAGTGCACTGAAGGAAAGAATATGCCAGTTACAACTTTGAATCTGACTGCCAGTGTTGCCAGGTTCAGGTTAGATTGGTTTTGGTTTTGGTTTTGGTTTGGCTTTAGAAATATAGCTACAGTAGCCTTTAAAATTCTAGGCAACTTCTGTGTTTATTTGACAAATTTGGAAATTTATGTTCTATCCATTTACCGAGATTGGCTTTGTGGCTAGCCAGAAATTTAAGAGAAGGTTTGAGTAGCCCACAGTTTCTTTTCCATGGAATGCCACAACATTAATGAGTTATCTTTCTCTTTGTGGAAAGTTATTTCTGACTTAAAAAAAAAATTGAAACATCATCTTTCTAGTTGGGTAAAAAATAAAAGGAAAAGATAACAAGCCTTAAAATCAAGAGCTCCCATGTCTATGATCCTCGTTAGCTTGTGTTAAATATATTTTCTTTTTTTTTTTTTTTTTTTTATTTTCTTTTCCACTGTGAGGCACTCAATTTTTTAGAGGTTAGTTATATTTAAAGCATTTTATCAGTTTTTTTCTTTTCTTTCTATTTATTTATTTATTTATTTATTTATTATTTATGATAGTCACACACAGAGAGAGAGAGGCAGAGACACAGGCAGAGGGAGAAGCAGGCTCCATGCACTGGGAGCCCGATGTGGGATTCGATCCCGGGTCTTCAGGATCGCTCCCTGGGCCAAAGGCAGGCGCCAAACCGCTGCGCCACCCAGGGATCCCTATCAGTTCTTGATAGACATTAGAGAAATGACATTATTTTGACCTATAGATTAAGTAAGTAGCTCTGTTCTAGAAGATGTTTGGATGTTAGGAAGAATTTTAGAGAAATCAGTCAAAGACGTTTGAAGGAAGTAATGTAAATATACTAAAGAATGCAAAGACGAAAATTCTAAGTTAATATCTGAGTATTTTCTCTTGTTCAAGTAATTGCTTGGGGATTTTGTAAATTTATGCTCACTTGTATTGAGTTCTTCCACAAAAGCAAATAATTAAAGATATGTTTCTTAGCATTTCATACTAGTTCTAGGAAAGAATTTATAGATTACTAGAATATCAGTTTTCATGTATTTTCTATTAACGTTAGTCTATTTTGGGAAGAAAAATGTTCTAGAAAATAATAAAAACATTTTGCATACCTATTGTGTCCTCTTTCAATAAAGCAAATTCACTTTCACTTTACTAGTATATGGTGACATTGAAAGCCACTGAAATTATCCACTGAAAGTTTAGTGTCAGAGCACTGAATAGTAAACACTTCAGGGGACTATCAAAACTAGTTAAGCTAAAGGATTCCAAAGAAATTGGGCTGTATTCTAACACTTATATTATTCTCTTAACCTTCTTACCTGCGTACTTCTTCATTATATATCATATGATTAATTAAAATATTTTCAACTTAGTTTCACATTGTTAACAACCAATTATATCTCAAGCTCGGAAGTATAATTCACAAGGGATACCTCCTTAAACTGAAATCACTGATGTGCTCTCACTCTAGTCTTATGAACTTAGTGCTATTGTTTATTTTTCTTACATTCTTAAAGAAATTTAGTTTTCATTAGGTTAGATGGCATAAGGGGCAAATCTTTCTTGACTTTATGAAAACCCAATTTAACTTTTATTTTTCCCTAGAATATTTATTCTTTTTCTGACATAACACATCTGTGATGATGTTTTTATTTCCACTGTATTGCATTCAAACCTCACCACCCATAGTAGTGCTAAAAACAAGAGCTTCTGCTTGCTCTTAGAAACTGGAAAACGACAAATGTTGGAGAGGTTGTGGAGGAAGGGGTACCCTCTTGCACTATTGGTGGGAATGTGAACTGGTACAGCCACTCTGGAAAACTCTGTGGAGGTTCCTCAAAGAGTTAAAAATAGATCTTCCCTATGACCCAGCAATTGCACTGCTGGGGATTTACCCCAAAGGTACAGATGCAATGAAATGCTGGGACACCTGAACCCCAATGTTTATAGCAGCAATGTCCACTATAGCTAAACTATATAGAAGGAGCCTCAGTGTCCATCGAAAGATGAATGGATAAAGAAGATGTGGTCTATGTATACAATGGAATATTACTCAGCCATTAGAAACGACAAATACCCACCATTTGCTTCAACGTGGATGGAACTGGAGGGTATTATACTGAGTGAAATAAGTCAATGAGAGAAGGACAAACATTATATGGTCTCATTCATTTGGGGAATATAAAAAATAGTGAAAGGGAATAAAGGGGAAAGGGGTGAAAATGAGTGGAAAATATCAGAGAGGGTGACAGAACATGAAAGACTCCTAACTCTGGGAAATGAACAAGGGGTGGTAGAAGGGTAGGGGGGCGAGGGGTTGGGGTGACTGGGTGATGGGCACTGAGGGGGGCACTTTAAGGGATGAGCCCTGGGTGTTATGCTATATGTTGGCAAATCTAACTCCAATAAAAAGTATATACAAAAAAAAAAAAAAAGAAACTGGAAAACGTTGTACTGTAAAATATGACTGGAATAGAGTTATCTTGTGGTTTTCCTGGGCAAGGAAACAAAATGATTTTAATTGTCACTAATTTTAGGAAGTTTTACAATTTCATTTAGTTTTGCCTCACACAATTCCAATTAAATTTAGTTGGGACGGAACTAGAAGGAAAATAGCATATGCAATGGACCTTTATATCAGTTGGGATATGTTTAGTCAGTCCAGACTGCCATAGACTAACAAAATACCATAGACTAGATGGCTTAAACAACGGGAGTTTATTTATCATAGTTCTGTAGATTGGAAGACCATGATCACAGTGCCAGCAGGGTTGATGTCTGATGAGAGCTCGTTTGCAGATGGTTGCCTTCTCACTGCATCCTCACATGGTCTTTCTTCAATGGATTTGGGTAAAGACAGAGAGAAAGGAAGTAAATGCTAGCATTTCTTCTTATAAGGGCACTAATCCCATCATGAGAACTCCCATTCTCATGACCTCATTTAGTTGCCCCCAAAGGTCACATCTCCAAATACCATTACATTGGGAATTAGGGTTTCAGTATGAGTTTTGAGAGAACATAATTCGGCCCATAGCAAGATTTACGCAGATAATCAAGCAGTCATAAGAATATGTACACCCAGTCTCTTTCTGATTGTATGATTAATGATGCAAGGTATTTTTGTTTATAACCTATACAATATAATCTGATCATAAAATCATCTAGAAAAGGTGAAAGGGCATTTTCTCTTATTTATGGCATGAAGATATTTTAAAATGTTGACCTTCCCTTTCGTATTTCCTCTCTTTTGCTTCTGTTTGAGGAGCTAAGTTCTTCTGAGCTTATTTACTTGCAGATGGAAACATATGAGGTAGCAGGAAAAAGGGGAGTCTTCCTTGTTTTGGTTTTCAAAAGTCAAAATCTTAAAGAGAAACAAGAATATTTCTGGTATAGAAAGATAGTTTGAAGACTATTTCACAAGCTACATGTAGAGAAGAGATCCAGAGTCAGATCTAGGAGAATTAAATTATGAATGGGAATCAGAATTGAGCCTGTTTTCACCCATTTTATGGAGGTGTGTCCCTGAAAGGTATAAGATTCTTGAGAGACTTTGGAGAGACTGAGTGAGAAACTCTTTCCCACCTTCTGGTTTAAAGCCCTGGTGAGCTGGGAAGACTGAAGAAATTAGAGGTACCTGGGAGCAGAGGGCATGTATTACCTACTTTCCATAGTACAAGTCCTGATGAGGTAACAGAGCTGAATGTTGAGTCTAGGTCCAGTGAGCCAAAGAGAAAATTAGATTCCCATGCTGAAGACCATGACAGAAGCAGTGGAATAGTCTTTGTCTTTTAAGTATGATGAGGGAAAAGAAAAAAGAGTTGCTATACCTGAAAGATTCATGTGGACAGCACGAGTAACATCCCATTACAACCTGGCAGATTGAGGACTAAGGACTAGAGAGAGAAGCAATGTGTCTGTGGATAGTCGTGTAGAAAGATGATGTTGAAGAGCATATGCCTCCCCACAATGGGACCTGATACCACTCAAGCCCCTCGTTTCAACACAGCTCTGGAAAAATTTCCAGGTTTCTGACTATAGTTAAGTTTGGACCACCCAGTGGATTGGACACTCAAAGTAGAAATTATAAGGGAAGAAAGCATGATGCATTAGGCCATCTTTTCCCAGAGACAAGCTCCGAAATCCAAGAAGTATTGTCAGCCCACAAAATATTCTGTTAGATTTTTCCCTCAGTGCAATAGATGCCTGACTGCCTCATGGTTACATAACTGCACCATAAATTCATATGCCCAGCAGACCATTGAACATTTTTAAGTCTCAATGGAATCTAATACTCAATATATTCAAAATTACACTCATAATCTTCCCCAGGCTCTCCTCAGTGTGCCCCGTCTCTGTCAATGGGACCCTTTTTAACCTTAGGGCAAGCTACCAACCTCATTCCTGGTCCCTGACAGCTCATTCTCCGTCACCACCCATCTTCACCCTTGTGCCTCTCTCCATTTCTATTTGAGCCCATGCTACCATCATCTCTTCCTCTAGTGGAGTCTACATGCATTTACACAGTTCCCCCTTAGTCATTCTCCGCACTGCAATCTGAATGGTTTTCAAAGTAAAAATGATCCTATTCTCTGCAACTCACTCCCAACACCTCACACAGTTCCATTGTGCTAGTAACTAACAGGGTAACAGAGTCCATGTGAACTGGCTGCTATGTTTTTATACAACCTCATCTTAAACCATGCTGCTCTTACTTTCTGTACCCCAGGTACACGGGCCTTCTTTCCCTTCCTTAAACGTATAACACCCTTACTGCCTCAGGACCTTTGAATGTCTGTTCCTTCAGCCTGGAATGCTGTTCTTCACATCTGAACTAGCCAGTGTCTACTGACACCTCAGATCTTAGTTCCTTATCCCTGATCCTGCCAACCAGTTAAACCCCGCATTTGTGGTCTCAAACTACTGGATATTCCTCCTTTGTAGTAATGAGCACAGTTGAACTGTTCATTTATTTTGTGATTATTTTATTACCCTCTGTTTTCTGCATTAGGCTCTCAGTTCAATGAACAGTGAGAGCAAATCTGTACCCTCACCTTATCCACAGTGACCTGGGCACATAGTAGACATTCAATAAATTATTGAATGACATTTGAAGTCTTCTCAAGTGACACTTCACCACAATACCAGTTGGCACTCTGCTTAGTTTGTGCCAAGCACTATTAGAAGCACTTGCTACATGTGTTAGCTCATTTAACTCCCACAACAACCCTGTGAAGTAGGCAGTGCTATTATCATCTCTAGTTTTCAAATTGGTAAACAGGCACAAGCCTGTGTGAACAGCTGGCATGAGGCCCAGGGACTGTGCTCCCCATGGCCAGCCTGCGCTGCCTTGGAAGTCTGTTCCACAGTGAGCTGCTATGCTCACCTAAGAGAGGCAGCTGCTGACATTCTATTTATTTTTTTTTTAAAGATTTTTAAATTGATTTACTCATGATAGACACAGAGAGGGAGGCAGAGACAGGCAGAGGGAGAAGCGGGTTCCTTGTAGGGAGCCCGATGTGGAACTGGATCCTGGAACTCCAGGATCATGTCCTGAGCTGAAGGCAGGCGCTCAACCACTGAGCCACCCAGGAGTCCCTCACATTCTATTTCATGACAAATGATGGAGTCAATCTATACCAAATTATATTAATTATAAGACCATAGAAGACTTGTATACATTAAAGTCTCATTGAATTAGGCTCATTCTCTATTCATTTGTTTAATTAGTGTATATTCAACACTTAGCAAGTGACAGAATTTGTGTTAGCCTTTAAGAAATATAAAGGAGGGGATGCCTGGGTGGCTCAGTGGTTGGGCGTCTGCCTTTGGCCCAGGGCGTGATCCTGGAGACCCGGGATCGAGTCCCGCATCGGGCTCCCTGCGTGAAGCCTGCTTCTCCCTCTGCCTGTGTCTCTGCCTCTCTCTGTGTGTCTCTCATGAATAAATAAATAAAATCTTAAAAAAAAAAAAAGTAAATATAAAGGAGAATGAGGTGGCCTTTGTACTTTAGGTGCTCCAGGACTGGTGAGCTAATTGAAGACAGAAATAAATCATTTGGGGGACACCTGGATGGCTCAGCATGTCTGCCTTCGGCTCAGGCTATGATCCTGGAATGCCAGGATCAAGTCCCACATCGGGTTCCCTGCATGGGGCCTGCTTCTCCCTCTGCCTGTGTCTCTGCCTCTCTCTTTCTGTGTCTCTCATGGATGAATAAATAAAATATTAAAAAAAAAAAAAGAAAGAATTTGGTACAATTTGATGAGAACTGTTGCGAAGAGGTCTACGGAGTGCTAGGGAAATAAAGGGAAGGACAAACAAAACTTGGTGCTTCTTCAGAGGATAACCTCCTTCAGGAGGTGGGATGGTCAAGAAAATAATTTGTTACCTCTTAGATTTCCTATATGGAAAGTGGTTAGAGTGAGATAATAAGCCCTTGTCAAGGATTCCTAATATCACTTAACTCTCATCTATTTTTCTGTAGCTCCAGAATGTTTGCTAGGGCTGCCAGAATAAAATACCATAAACTAAGTGTCTTAAATAACAGAAATTTATTCTCTCACAGTTCTAGAGGCTGGAAGTCTGAGGTCAAGGTGTTAGCAGGGTTGGTTCCTTCTGAGAAGTGTGAAGGTGAATCTGCTCCATGCCTTTCTCTTAGTTTGTGGTGGTTTGCTGGCAATCTTAAACCCTTCAAAGAGTCAAAAGCATCATTTTACTTTACTCTCTTCAAGGTTGTCTTGCTTTAATAGTTGCATTTTATGAGGCATAAATTTATTCACTCTTGTTATAGTCTTTTTATAAAAATTGCTTTTTGGTGTTATAATGTGAATAGTATTTTTAAATATATATATATAAAATTCTGTTTTATAGGTTCCTCCCCACCCCAGAAATGCAGTCATTCATGCCTAATTAGAATACCTGGTTACTGTGCCCCTAAAATAAAATAGGCAAAACCTGCCATAGTGTACGTCTAATGCATTTGTATCCTTCTGCTGAAATATGACCAGACTATACTATTCTTTGGGAATAGTCTGCACAATGTTTGTGTCCAACACATGTGTATTTCTTTAGCTGATTGCAACCCTGATTCTCACATTTACTCTCTTGCATTTATCAGAAATAACTATGTTCTCTTCAAAGAATCGTTTGTGTATATTCCCTCCTTCTCTCTGCCCTATCTCTTCATGTTTTCAATCCGTGCCTAAACCCAAAACCCACCCTAACATGGCTGATCTGCTTCAGGCTACTTTTATTAATGTATCTGTAAAATGAAAGAGATAAGCTATCAGGGAGCATGGGTTCAAACCCTACTAAGTGCCAGTGGTCTGCAGCAGTGGTGGGCTCTCAGAGGCTAGGTCTGTAGTCCAGGTGCCATCCTGAGGGGCCTGGACCGATTGCCTGCTACCTCTGCTGGGATGAGTATGTGCCTAGAATTCCCACCTGTGGAGCCTCAGCATTAAGATCCAAGGCCACAGCAGTCAGCCTTTGTGCTGGTAACCCCACCACTGTTCTTTTGAGTGGCACCACACTCTTGTGTTTTGGTTTCCCTCTCCTGGTCATCAGACCTTGCCCAGGTAAGGGGTCCACTCAAAAAGCACTTTAAGCTTTTTACTTTTTAATTAAATTTTAATGATTTATTTGAGAGAGAGAGTGAGTGGGGGTGGGGCAGAGACAGATGCTTTCAAGCAGACTCCCCACTGAGCACAGAGGCTACCAGGAGTTCAGTCTCACAACCCATGAGATCATGACCTGAGCTGAAACCAAGAGTCAGAAGTTTAACCACCTGAGCCACCCAGGTGCCCCCACCTGAAGCTTTTTAAAATGTCAGTCTTATTAAGGCAAAACTTATATCCAGTAACATGCAACTGGATATTTTGATAAATGCATTCTATCCTGGAACCATCACCACAATCTAGATATAGTATTTTTATCACCCTGAAAAGTTTCATCAAGCTCTTTTGCAGTCAATCCTCTTCCCTACTCCTGGGCATCTAGTAGGTAATGAATAATTGATGAGCAGTTTTTAGTTACCTACTGCACATGGTGAATTCTAACCTCCAATAACTAGACCTCAGTCCAAATACCACAATAACAAAGAAACCAGTCATTTAATTCAGGAAACACAAAATATATTGGAAAAAAAGAACAGCACCACCACCAACAATAACAACAAATACCAAGAGGGTAACAAATGTTCCAGTGAAATGGTTATTTTACATATTTTACATAACCATAAACTTCTACAGTTCTTGAAAAAATCTGGAAGTTCAGTTTAGAGTATCCAAAGAAGGGCTTCTCTACTTTTTTTTTTTTATCATACTCTGATTATAACTGTTTTTTCCTAAGCAGCAATATTTGCAATAAAATTTTTAAAAAGTTATTGATTTGAGGAATTAATAACCAGTGTAGTTGGTATTCAATTTTCAAATGGGTTGTGGTTCACAAGTTCAGTTGTAAGTCAGATGTTTCTATCTCAGCAGGTATTTTTTTAAATAAACATATTATTCCAAAAAATGAGTATTCAAATATTATCTAGCTACAGTATTCTAATATTTATTACTTGCCTGAATTTTAGATTCTAGAACCTAAGGACCAAGAAATACAAAATCAAGGTAGAGATAAAATAAATATTTAGAGAAAATGATCAGGACTTGAAATATCAAGTTGGAATATAGAAGATGAAATTTATGGAAGAATAAAACAGTGGCTCCTATGATTCAGATTTCAAAACTTAGGTGGATGGCAGTGCTGCCAATGAAGAGAGGGAACACAGAGAATGAGGAGCAGAGCTGGAGTGAGAGTTGCATTTGATGCGTCTGTGAAACATCCCATAAGGTCTAGTTGCAGTTGGATAGGGAAATCTAAAATTTGGGGAAGAGGTCATCTGCATATAGGTGGTCACTGAAACAATGAGATTTAATAAGATTTGCTGAAAGAGTCTGAGGAGTGAAAGATGTAATTCACCAAAATTACAAGGAAACTTTGATATATAAGACATGGCAAATAAGAGAAACCCATAGAAAGAAAAATCAGAGATACTTTTTGGAATATCGTATTATTCTCAAAAGAAGAACAATTTAAAATACTCTAAATAAATCTGATTTAAGTGCCACATAAACCTAAATTTCAAGGTCATGAGACAGAGGTGTCAAGTGCTATCCAGTCTTCACTGAACACTACAGTCTGCCAATCTCCAGCCAGTTCACCATAATCACCTGGAAAGCTTTTTAAACATTTCAAGTCCCTTGCCTATATATACTTTGGAGGTGTTTCATGAGGCAGGGGTATTTTTAAAAGCTTCCCAAGCCTAACATTCTACCAGTTTTGGAAATTTCTTCATAATACCTTCAATCCTCACCACCTCAAGTTGCACACTTAACATTTTTTTCTTAGAGAAGAAAATAAAGGTCAGTGTATTTCTCGAACTTGAAGGTGTATGGCTGAAGGCAGAAAGTACCTTCCATTTTCCTTGTAGTCACGAACTTTTGTGACTTAGAGAAACGTATAATTGTCAAGCTCAGAAACACCTGGAAATAAAAAAAGGTGGTTATTATAAAAATAAGCACCTGTAGACAGTATTTATTTTATTGAAAAAATAATGGTTTAGAGGAAGAATCCAAGCTATAATAAAATTAAATATTATTCTGCAAACCATCTTAAAGGAGGGTTTCCAATGAAGAGGATTCATTGTCACCATTCAGCTATGCACATGGCTGCCCGTGTACTAACTACTGCAGCTGCTTTTGACCTGAATTATCTGATAATCTGAATGGTTCCAAACAGTTTCACTTATCCAGGGGTCCACAGAATGCTGATTTTTCTCAAGATGTTACTAGATGGTCCACTAAGTTACTATTTGTCATGTAATTTTAAAAACTATTCACTCGTCCCTTTTGGAGTTTCACAGTGAATATTAGCATATTAAAGGCCCTGTATAGTCCTATAATTGAAAGCTCATTAATGTTTTTTTATTCTGTTGTTTATTAAGTTTATTTGACACACTTTGGTTTCTATATAAAATACAGTCTTAGAAATTGGTATTGTACTCTAGGCGATACCATGACAAACTTCAAAATTGCAATGAGATCAGGAAAAAAGTAAATTAGTGATCAGCTCTTGATCTGTTTGGGCCCATGTGGAGATCTTTAATAGTTTGTTGAATCCTGGCCATAAAACATTGAGGAGGTTCAAAACGTAAATCCTCTAAACAAAATAGGGTTCGTTAGGGATGCAGAAACTTTTGGCCTAGCAATAACACTTTCTGTCAATGAAGAACATAAAATTTGACAGCAATGTAAATGCAATAACACAGTAGCAGTGCTCAACACTATGTATTTATTCATACAATTCTCAAAATTATGCCCAGGAGATAGTTACTATTATTATCCTTACCATTCCATGGAGATGACACTGAGGCACAGAGAGGTTTAGTAGTTTGTCCAGTGTTAATACATCTTGAGTAGTAAAACCAGAATCCAACTTCTAGATTCATCTTGAGGGTCAAAATAGAACCAGCAAGTGCTATGGGTGTGGAGCTTATGGGACTAGATTACCTGTTTTCATAGCCCAGTATTAGGTAAGATATTTTCTTCTTTCTGTCTGTGTTCCCATCTCTAAAAATATCCTATAGCAGTTTCAATTATCATGTTCTTTGTTGAGCCAATCTGGCTGCCTCAGGCTCTACTTGCTAGAATGAGTTCTTTTGTCCAGTCTTTCAAGGTAATTTGAAAGTAGAGAAGGATTTACTTTGTGGAGGGCCATTCTGCCTTAACAATTGGTCCCTGGAGGTTGCTTTTCATTTGAGGATTCCCAGTCCTCTATGTGCAAGGTGTGATGTTTCTTGCATACAACTCCCATAAAACTGTAGTCAGCCACTTGTTTATCTTGTTTTTAGGATACAAATCAACATAAGAAAGGTTTCTTGGGAGGGGTGCGGGGCAAGATGGCAGAAGAGTAGGGTCCCCAAGTCACCTATGCCCCCAGCTGTGCAGATCTGTGCCCCCCGCCCCCCTGCTCCCAGAGCATCCAGGCCCCTGCGGACTGAGACCAGCGGTAGTGACTGCGGGAGCTGACTCTAGGGCTGGAGAGCTGGCCGCTGCCACTGTTGTTCCTCCTAGTGTCACCTTGTACCTGGGACTGGGCAGGGGCCTCACAGGATAAACAGCTCCCACTGAGCCATGCACCTGGCAGGAGGCTGGGCAGCTCCCCCAGGTGCACACACCTGAGAATCAGCACAGCATCCCATCCCCCAGAAGACCAGCTAGAAGGACAGGGGAAAAGCAAGTTATTGACCAAGCAGCACTGGAAAGTTCCAGGGGAAGTCGAGGAATTTACAGTATATAGAATCAGAGGATACTCCCCCTTGTTTTTTGTTTTCTGTTTGGCCCCCCACCTTTTTTTCCCTCTTTTTTCTCCTTTTCCCAGTACATCTTGTTTTTGGCCACTCTGCACTGAGCAAAATGACTAGAAGGAAAAACTCACCACAAAAGAAAGAATCAGAAACAGTCCTCTCTCCCACAGAGTTACAAAATTTGGATTACAATTCAATGTCAGAAAGCCAATTCAGAAGGACAATTATAAAGCTACTGGCGTCTCTGGAAAAAAGCATAAAGGATTCAAGAAACTACATGACTGCAGAATTTAGATCAAATCAAGCTGAAATTAAAAATCAATTAAATGAGATGCAATCCAAACTGGAGGTCCTAACAATGAAGGTTAACAAGGTAGAAGAACGAGTGAGTGACATAGAATACAAGTTGATGGCAAGGAAGGAAGCTGAGGAAAAAAGAGAAAACCAATTAAAAGATCATGAGGATAGGTTAAGGGAAATAAATGACACCCTCAGAAGGAAAAATCTACATATAATTGGGGTTTCTGAGGGTGCTGAAAGTGACAGAGATCCAGAAACTGTATTTGAACAAATCACAGCTGAGAATTTCCCTAACTTGGGAAGGGAAACAGGCATTCAGATCCAGGAGATAGATGCCCCCGCCTAAAATCAATAAAAACCACTCAACACCTCGACATTTAATAGTGAAACTTGCAAATTCCAGAGATAAAGAGAAGATTCTTAAAGCAGCAAGAGACAAGAAATCCATAACCTTTATGGGGAGAAGTATTAGGATAACAGAGACCTCTCCACAGAAACCTGGCAGGCCAAAAAGGACTGGCAAGATATATTCAGGGTCCTAAATGAGAAGAACCTGCAGCCAAGAATACTTTATCCAGCAAGGCTCTCATTCAGAATAGAAAGAGAGATAAAGAGCTTCCAAGATAGGCAGAAACTGAAAGAATATTTGACCACCAAACTAGCTCTGCAAAATATTAAGGGGGGCCTTGTATAAGAAAGAGGAAGCCCAAAGAAATAATCCACAAAAACAGGGACTGAATAGGTATTACGATGATACTAAATTCATATCTTTTAATAGTAACTCTGAACATGAAAAGGCTTAATGATCCCATCAAATGACGCAGGGTTTCAGATTGGATAAAGAAAGCAAGACCCATCTATTTGCTATCTACAAGAGACTCATTTTAGACCTAAGGACACCTAGAGCCAGAAAATTAAAGATTGGAGAACTATTTACCAATCAAATGGTCCTCAAAAGAAAGCTGGAGTAGCCATCCTCATATCAGATAAATTAAAGTTTATCCCAAAGACTGTAGTAAGAGATGAAGAAGGACACTATATCATACTTAAAGGGTCTATCCAACAAGAGGACCTAACAATCATGAATATTTATGCCCCGAATGTGGGAGCTGCCAAGAAATCAATCAATTAATAACCAAAGTTAAGACATACTTAGACAATAATACACTTATACTTGGTGACTTGAATGTAGCACTTTCTACAATCGACAGGTCTTCTAAGTACATCTCCCAAGACACAAGAGCTTTAAATGATACACTGGACCAGATGGATTTCACAGATAATTACAGAACTTCACATCCAAATGCAGCTGAATACACATTCTTCTCAAGTGCACATGGAACTTTCTCCAGAATAGACAACATACTGGGTCACAAATCAGGTCTTAACCAATACCAAAAGATTGGGATCGTCCCCTGCATATTTTCAGACCATAATGCTTTGAAACTAGAACTAAATCACAAGAAGAAGTTTGGAAGGATTTCAAACACGTGGAGCTTAAGGACCATCCTGCTAAAAGATGAAAAGGTCAACCAGGAAATTAAGGAAGAATTAAAAAGATTCATGGAAACTAATGAGAATGAAGATACAACCGTTCAAAATCTTTGGGATACAGCAAAAGCAGTCCTGAGCGGGGAAATGCATCGCAATGCAAGCATCCATCAAAAAACTGGGAAGAACTCAAATACAAAAGCTAACCTTGCACCTATGGGAGCTAGAGAAAAAACAGCAAATAGATCCTACATCCAGCAGAAGAAGAGAGTTAATAAAGATTCGAGCAGAACTCAATGAAATCGAGACCAGAAGAACTGTGGAACAGATCAACAGAACCAGGAGTTGGTTCTTTGAAAGAATTAATAAGATAGATAAACCATTAGCCAGCCTTATTAAAAAGAAGAGAAAAAAGACTTGAATTAATAAAATCATGAATGAGAAAGGAGAGATCACCACCAATACCAAGGAAATACAAACGATTTTAAACACTTATTATGAGTAGCTATAAGCCACTAAATTAGGCAATCTAGAAGAAATGGATGCATTTCTGGAAAACCACAAACTACCAAAATTGGAACAGGAAGAAATAGAAAACCTGAACAGGCCAGTAACCAGAGAGGAAATTGAAGCAGTCATCAAAAACCTCCCAAGACACAAAAGTCCAGGGCCAGATGGCTTCCCAGGGGAATTCTATCAAACGTTTAATGAAGAAACCATATCTATTCTACTAAAGCTGTTCAGAAAGATAGAAAAAGATGGAGTACTTCCAAATTCGTTCTATGAGGCCAACATCACCTTAATTCCAAAACCAGACAAAGACCCCACCAAAAAGGAGAATTATAGACCAATATCCCTGATGAACACAGATGCAAAAATTCTCAACAAGATACTAGCCAATAGGATCCAACGGTACATTAAGAGGATTATTCACCATGACCAAGTGGGATTTATCCTTGGAATGCAAGGCTGGTTCAACACTCGCAAAGCAATCAGTGTGATTGATCAAATCAGCAAGAGAAAAAACAAGAACCATATGATCCTTTCAATAGATGCAGAGAAAGCATTTGACAAAATACAGCATCCATTCCTGATCAAAACTCTTGAGAATGTAGGAATAGAGGCAACATTCCTCAGCATCTTAAAAGCCATCTATGAAAAGCCCACAACAAATATCATTCTCAGTGGGGAAACACTGGGAGCCTTTCCCCTAAGATCAGGAACAAGACATGGATGTCTACTCTCAGCACTGCTATTCAACATAGTATTAGAAGTCCTAGCCTCAGCAATCAGGCAACAAAAAGAAATAAAAGGCATTCAAATTGGCAAAGAAGAAGTCAAACTCTCCCTCTTTGCAGATGACATGATACTGTACATAAAACCCAAAAGACTCCACCCCAAGATTGCTAGAACTCATACAGCAATTCGGCAGTGTGTCAGGATACAAAATCAATGCCCAGAAAGCAGTGGCATTTTTATACACTAACAATGAGATTGCAAAAGAGAAATTAAGGAATTAAGGAGTCAATCCCATTTACAATTGCACCCAAAAGCATAAGATACCTAGGAATAAACCTAACCTAGAAGGAAAAGATCTATACCCTAAAAACTGCAGAACACTTCTGAAAGAATTGAGGGAGACACAAAGAGATGGAAAAATATTCCATGCTCATGGATTGGAAGAATTAATATTGTGAAAATGTCAATGTTACCCAGGGCAATGTACATGTTTAATGCAATCCCTATCAAAATACCATGGACTTTATTCAGAGAGTTGGAACAAATCATCTTAAGATTTGTGTGGAATCAGAAAAGACCCTGAATACCCATGGGAATATTAAAAAAAGAAAACCATAGCTGGGGGCATCACAATGCCAGATTTCAGGTTGTACTACAGAGCTGTGGTCATCAAGACAGTGTGGGACTGGCACAAAAACAGACACATAGATCAATGGAACAGAATACAGAATCCAGAGGTGGACCCTCAACTTTATGGTCAACTAATATTCAACAAAGCAGAAAGAATATCCACTGGGAAAAAGATAGTATCTTCAATAAATGGTGCTGGGAAAATTGGACACCCACGTGCAGAAGAATGAAACTAGACCATTCTCTTACACCAGACACAAAGATAAACTCAAAATGGATGAAAGATCTAAATGTGAAACAAGATTCCATCAAAATCCTAGAGAAGAAAACAGGCAACACCCTTTTTGAACTCGGCCACAGCAACTTCTTGCAAGATGCATCCATGAAGGTAAGAGAAACAAAAGCAAAAATGAACTATTGGGACTTCATCAAGATAAAAAAGCTTTTGCACAGTAAAAGAAACAGTCAACAAAACTAAAAGACAACCTACAGAATGGGAGAAGATATTTGCAAATGATCTATCATATAAAGGGCTAGTATCCAAGAGCAATAAAGAACTTCTTAAACTCAACACCAAAGGAACAAACAATCCAATCATGAAATGGGCAAAAGACATGAACAGAAATTTCACAGAGGAAGACATAGACACGGCCAACAAGCATATGAGAAAATGCTCATCACTTGCCAACAGGGAAATACAAATCAAAACCACAATGAGATACCACCTCACCCCAGTGAGAATGGGGAAAATTAACAAGACAGGAAACAACACATGTTGGACAGGATGTGGAGAAAGGGGAACCCTCTTGCACTGTTGGTGGGAATGTGAACTGGTGCAGCCACTCTGGAAAACTGTGTGGAAGTTCCTCAAAGAGTTAAAAATAGACCTGCCCTACGACCCAGCAATTGCACTGTTGGGGATTTACCCCAAAGATACAGATGCAATGAAACGCCAGGGCACCTGCACCCCGATGTTTCTAGCAGCAATGTCCACAATAGCCAAACTGTGGAAGGAGCCTCGGTGTCCATCGAAAGAAGAATGGATAAAGAAGATGTGGTCTATGTATACAATGGAATATTCCTCAGCCATTAGAAATGACAAATACCCACCATTTGCTTCAACGTGGATGGAACTGGAGGGTATTATGCTGAGTGAAATCAGTCAATCGGAGAATGACAAACATTATATGGTCTCATTCATTTGGGGTATATAAAAATTAGTGAAAGGGAATAAAGGGAAAGCAGAGAAAATGAGTGAAAACATCAGTGAGGGTGACAAAACATGAAAGACACCTAACTCTGGGAAATGAACAAGGGGTAGTAGAAGGGGACGTGGGCTGGGGTTTGGGGTGACTGGGTGATGGGCACTGAGGGGGGCACTTGCGGGATGAGCACTGGGTGTCATGCTGTATGTTGGCAAATTGAACTCCAATAAAAAAATAAATAAATAAAATAAAATAAAATAAAATAAAATAAAATAAAATGAAAGGTTTCTCATCCATACTCCTAAAATCTGTAGTTGAAGCAGGGCTCTGTACTCATGGCTTCTTTACAATATCGTGAACACTCTGCCCTTTGAACTTTACAGAATTAGCCTCAGGATTCTGTGACAAGCCAAGGTTTGGTGGTGGTGAAGTGGAGCCGATCTGTCCTGGGGTTCCATGCCCACCCACAGGCTGTATTCTGTCCACATGCTGGTCAGTGAGAAGTGTTGAGTCTTTTGACTGGCAGTGGAATTTCAGCAGAGGCTTTTTTGAAGGATTAGTGCTTCCTGACTCTTCTAGCTTCCCCTGAGTATATCTATTTCAAATTACCACACACACACACACACACACAAAAACAAAAACAAAAACAAAAACAAAAACAAAAACAAAAACAAAAACAAAACAAAACAAAACAAAACTCTCATTGTCTTCAACAATGCACTTACTATTTTTCAGATATCAGTGAGTTTGATGGTTGCAATCTAGCACACAGCTTTTCTTCACCAGGCTACACACTTCATCAGATGCTTCTTACCTCTTTTCCAATAGGCTCAGCTCCAAAGAGAGCTAATCTTTCTTTGTAGCCCTTGCTGAAGGAAACATTTCCCACAGCTTCTAAACACATGGATCCTGCAACATTGCCATTAGGCCTCCTTGCTCCAGCTTCATGGGCCTGAAGTCTAAGCCCAGGAGACAGCAGGATGGTTTAGTCGTCTGTTTTGCCCCCACAAAATATCAGCAGTTTCTCACTCCGGCATAGAGGGCGCAGAATTCTCAGTTCCTCTCACATAAACTGTCAGGATGTGAGGATCTGTCTTTTTCAGCACCTCACTTTTTACATTAGTTTCTAATTAGTACTGTCTGGTTGGAGATAAGTGAACTAAATCTAGCTAGCTTAAGTAAAAATGAGGAAACAATTGGAAGGATCTTAGTATAATTGATAAAACCGAATGACAGAAATGCTTCTGGGCTTCAGGAAGAAACTAAAACCTGGAACTCAAAATTGTTAAAATTGTCTTTATCTCTCTTTTCTGTCCATTTCCATAGGTCAGCTTCAATTGTCTTTCACTCTGTCTCTCTGCATCCCAGTTTTCTGTTTCCCAATCTACATTTCAAAAAAAAAATGTAGCCAACGACAGCTTTGAATTTTATAAAGTATAGGTCTGACCACTTATCTTCTGCCCCTGAAGTTTCTGGTGAAGAGACAGATAGGCCCAGCAAAGGTCACAAAACTCAATAAGCCAGTCAGTTGTGACCAAGGGCCATAGTGCAGGAATGGCACAGCAGTCATGAATGGAGAGAGGCATGCAGGGGAAGGTTCTGAGAAAAGAGATGCTTAGTAGACAAAAGAATATATACATAGTTGTTGAGTTGTTGGAGTGATAGGTAGCCAGTGCTGTCAGGACAGGTAGGAGAATCTTATATCTATTTAACTCGGTCCATTCAGTAGTGGTAGAACTTATTATAATAATCTGTTTAAAATAGTGCTTGCAGTCAGGTGTGGTATTTCACAGAAACTTAGTGAATTGAAAAAAAGCAAGGAATAGAGGTCTCTTTTCATTCAGAAAAAGAAATTAATTGTAAAGCACTAGTACGGGGTACCTGAATGGCTCGGGGGTTAGACATCTGCCTTCAGCTAAGAGCATGATCCCAGCCCCATATTGGGATCAAGCCCCATGTCAGGCTTCCTGCTCAGTGGGGAGCCTGCTTCTCCCTCTCCTTCTGCCTCTCCCCTTGCTGTGCGCGCTCTCTCTCTCTCTCTCAATCTCTCTCTCTCTCTCTCTGTCAAATAAATAAAATCTTTTTAAAAAGGTAAAAAAAAAAGCACTAGTACATTAAGAGTACTAAAGCCTCACTTAAATGGCAGAGACAAGAAGGATCTTAGGATTTGCTCAGAATTTCATTCTTCCTGGAAACAACAGTTCCAAATGTATATTCCAACATTTGGGAAACACTTATAGAGGTAGTTCTCATTATATTCATGGAATGCATGTACTTGCTGCTTTCTTGCTCTATCTGGCTCAGTCTCAAAATGTCTATGCAAAGGAGAATTGTGCTAAGCACTGATATAACTGTTATTTCTGTAAGAAAATGAGGGAACTTTTAGGTATTGTAAACTGTATTAAGAACTCCCATCGAATTTTAAAAAAGAAAACCATAGCTGGGGGCATCACAATGCCAGATTTCAGGTTGTACTACAAAGCTGTGGTCATCAAGACAGTGTGGTACTGGCCCAAAAATAGACACATAGATCAATGGAACAGAATACAGAATCCAGAAGTAGACCCTCAACTTTATGGTCAACTAATATTCGATAAAGGAGGAAAGACTATCCACTGGAAGAAAGACAGTCTCTTCAATAAATGGTGCTGGGAAAATTGGACATCCACATGCAGAAGAATGAAACTAGACCACTCTCTTGCACCAGACACAAAGATAAACTCAAAATGGATGAAAGATCTAAATGTGAGACAAGATTCCCTCAAAATCCTAGAGCAGAACACAGGCAACACCCTTTTTGAACTCAGCCACAGTAACTTCTTGCAAGATACATCCACGAAGGCAAAAGAAACAAAAGCAAAAATGAACTATTGGGACTTCATCAAGATAAGAAGCTTTTGCACAGCAAAGGATACAGTCAACAAAACTAAAAGACAACCTACAGAATGGGAGAAGATATTTGCAAATGACGTATCAGATAAAGGGCTAGTTTCCAAGATCTATAAAGAACTTATTAAACTCAACACCAAAGAAACAAACAATCCAATCATGAAATGGGCAAAAGCCATGAAGAGAAATCTCACAGAGGAAGACATAGACATGGCCAACACACACATGAGAAAATGCTCTGCATCACTTGCCATCAGGGAAATACAAATCAAAACCACAATGAGATCCCACCTCACCCCAGTGAGAATGGGGAAAATTAATAAGGCAGGAAACTACAAATGTTGGAGAGGATGCGGAGAAAAGGGAACCCTCTTGCACTGTTGGTGGGAATGTGAACTGGTGCAGCCACTCTGGAAAACCGTGTGGAGGTTCCTCAAAGAGTTAAAAATAGACCTGCCCTACGACCCAGCAATTGCACTGTTGGGGATTTACCCCAAAGATACAGATGCAATGAAACGCCGGGACACCTGCACCCCGATGTTTCTAGCAACAATGTCCACAATAGCCAAACTGTGGAAGGAGCCTCGGTGTCCATCGAAAGATGAATGCATAAAGAAGACGTGGTTTATGTATACAATGGAATATTCCTCAGCCATTAGAAATGATAAATACCCACCATTTGCTTCAACGTGGATGGACCTGGAGGGTATTATGCTGAGTGAAGTAAGTCAATCGGAGAAAGACAAACATTATATGGTCTCATTCATTTGGGGAATATAAATAATAGTGAAAGGGACTAGAAGGGAAGGGAGAAGAAATGGGTGGGAAATATCAGAAAAGGAGACAGAACATAAAGACTCCTAACTCTGGGAAACAAACTAGGGGTGGTGGAAGGGGACGAGGGCGGGGGGTGGGGGTGAATGGGTGACGGGCACTGAGGGGGATACTTGACGGGATGAGCACTGGGTGTTATTCTGTATGTTGGCAAATTGAACACCAATAAAAAATAAATTTATTATTTAAAAAAAAAGAACTCCCTTCACATATTAATGTGCTTCTTATAAAAAGATGGTTATCAAAAGATGTTGACAAAAATTCTTGCACCTATAAATTCAGGAATCTACTATGGTATCCCTCACATTCCATACCTCTCCTTCTTCCACCCTGCTTTAAGAATGACTGTGAAATTTCTCACCTGTTACAGACAGACACATGGGAATGAAATTCATTTTCAGCCTGCTTAGTAACATCAGAGAATTCTTTAGCTATTCAAAGTGAAAATGCTGCTCAGATTGGAGCTCAGTTAGAAATCTGAGCTCTTGCCTGGTTTGGCTCTATGGTCCCTTACTAAAGGTACAATGATGCTCTATGTGGGACTACCCAACATCAAGGAGAGAGCCTTTGAAAGGAAAAGAGAGTGAATAAATTTTATATAATTTTATCTTAATTTTTTTATCATTTAATTTTTAAAGAAACTCATATTTAATGATCTCAGACTTGCAGATGAGTTATAAAATGCTGCAAGAAAACCTCTATGCTGAACCATTTGAGAGTAAGTTGCCAAAATGCACCATCACTCTTTTTTTTTTTTAAGATTTTATTTATTTATTCATAGAGATGCAGAGAGAGAGAGAGAGAGAGGCACAGACACAGGCAGAGGGAGAAGCAGGCTCCATGCAGGGAGCCCGACGTGGGACTCGATCCAGGGTCTCCGGATCACGCCCTGGGCTGCAGGCGGCGCTAAACCTCTGCGCCACCGGGGCTGCCCCCCATCACTCTTGAATACTTTGGTATGTAATTCCTACCAAGATTACTTTCCTATAACTACAAAGTACCATCAATATTAGGAAATTAGCATTGATATAATACAACGTCTAATCTCTAGAGTCCATTAGAACTTCCCAATTGTCCCAGTAATGTCTTTATAAAGAAAGTATCCAAAAAAAAAAAAAAAGAAAGTATCCAGGCTAAAGTCCCATGTTACATTTAGTTGTCACATCTCTGTAGACAGCTTCAATTTGGAACAGTTCTTTAGTTTTTCCTTGATTTTCATTACTTTAATACTTTTAAAGGTTACAGAGCAGGTTATATATTGTAGAATGCCCTTCAAGGTGAGTTTCTCTAATGTTCCTTCAGGATTAGAGTCAGATCATAGAAGTGATGCTATGTTCCTATTGCCTGTCAGGTGGCATATAGTTGTTTTTTTTTTTTTTTTTTAAGATTTTATTTATTCATGAGACACACACACACACACACACACACACACACACACACACAGAGGCAGAGACACAGACAGAGGAAGAAGCAGACTCCATGCAGAGCGTGATGTGGGACTTGATCCCAGGACTCCAGGATCAGGCCCTGGGCTGAAGGCAGCACTAAACTGCTGAGCCACCTGGGCTGCCCAGGTGGCATATAGTTTTGATTTATCTCCACTATATGAAACTCCAACAAAACTGGTGTGGGTTTTTTTTTAAGTATTTTTAAAATTGAAGTATAATTGACACACAGGGATACTCAGTTTCAAGTGTACAACATAATGAAACCACTAGTCTGTACATTATGCCATACTCACCACAAGTGTAGCTACCATCCATCACCATACAATGCTATTACAGTACCTTTGACAATATTCTCTATGTACCTTTTATCCTAGTAATTTATTCATTCTATAATTAGTAGCCCACCCTCCTTCACCCATATTGCCCATCTCCCTACTCCCTGGCTCTCTGGCAGCCATCAGTTCTTTGCATTTATGGGTCTGCTTTTTATTTGTTTGTTTTATATTTTAGATTCCACGTGTAAGTAAAATCACATGGTATTTGTCTTTCTTGGTTTGGCTTATTTCACTTGGCATAATACCCTCTAGGTCTACCTATATTGTTGCAAATGGTAAAGTGTCATCTTTTTAATGACTAAGTAATATTCCATTGCATACATATATACTACAGCTTCTTTATCTATTCATCTATCAATGGACACTTGGGTTGCTTCCATATCTTGGCTATTGTAAATAATGCTGCAGTACACATAGAGATGTATATATCTTTTCAAGTTACTGTTTTTATTTTCTTTGGATAAATACCTAGTAGTGGAACTACTAGATCATATTGTATTTCTATTTTTAATATTTTGAGGAACCTCCATACTGTATTCCACAACAGCTGCACCAGTTTACATTTCCATTAACAGTGCATGAGAGTTCCTTTTTCTCCACATCTCGTCAACGTTTGTTATTTCTTTTCTTTTGATATGAGTCATTCTGATAGCTCATTGTGGTTTTGATTTGCATTTTCCTGATGATGAGAGATGTTAAGCATATTTTCATGTATCTAATTGCCATCTATATCTCTTCTTTGGAAAAATGTCTATTTAGGTCCTTTAATTTTTTTTTTTTTTTTGGTGTTGAGTTAGATGATTTCTTTATATATTTTGGATATTAACCCCTATCAGATATATCACTTGAAAATATCTTCTCCCATTCCAAAGATTGCCTTTTCATTTTGTTGATTGTTTCCTTCATTGTAGAAAACTTTTTATTTTTGATGTAGCCCCAGTAGTTTATTTTTGCTTTTGCTTCCCTTGGCTAAGTAGACATATTTAGAAAAATGTTGCAATGGCCAATGTCAAAGAAATCACTGCCTATGTTTTCTTCTAAGAATTTTATGGTTTCAGGTCTCACATTTAGGTCTTTCATCCATTTTGAGTTTATTTTTACGTGGCATTAGGCAGTGGTCCAGTTTTATTTTTTTTGCATGTATCTGTACAGTTTTCCCAGCACCGTTTGTTGAAGAGACTGTCTTTTCCCCATTGTATATTCTTGCCTCCTTTGTCATAGATTAACTGACCATATAAGTGCAGATTTATTTCTGGTCTCTCCATTCTGTTCTGCTGATCTGTTTGTTTTTGTGCCAGTAACACTTGTTTTGATTACTACAGCTTTGTAGTATATTTTTATTTTTGTAATTTTTTATTTTTTTGTAGTATATTTTTAAATCTGAGAGCATGATACCTCTACCTCTAGCTTTGCTCTTTCTCAGGATGCTTTAGCTATTTGGAATCTTTCATGGTTCCATATAAATTTTAGGATTACTTGTTCTATTTCTGTGAAAAATGTTGGTATTTTGATAGGGATTGCATTAAATCTGTAGATTGCTTCGGGTAGTGCGGACATTTTTTTAAAAGATTTATTTATTTATTTATTTGAGGGGGGAGGGGCAGACAGAGAGCATCTCAAGCAGACTCCCTGCTGAGCACAGAACCCAATGTGGGACTAGATCTCATGACCCATGAGATCATGATGTGAGCTGAAACCAAAAGTTGGATGCTTAACGGACTAAGCTACCCAGGGGACCCAGGTAGTATGGACATTTTAACAATAGTTGGTCTTCCAATCCATGAACGTGGGATATCTTTTCATTTGTTTGTGTTGTCTTCAATTTCTTTCATCAATGTTTTTATAGTTTTCAGAGTACCTGTCTTTCACCTCCTTAGCTAAGTTTATTTCCAGATATTTTATACTTTTTTGGTGCAGTTATGGAACCGTTTTCTTAATTTCTCTTTCTGCTACTTCACTAGTAGTATATAGAAATGCAACAGATTTTTATATTTTAATTTTGTATCTTGCAACTTTACTGAAATCATTTACTACTTCTCATAGTGTTTTGTTGGTGTCCTTAGGGTTTTCTCTATTCAGTGTCAATTCATCTGTAAATAGTGACAGTTTAACCTCTTCTTTTTTTTTTTTTAACCAATTCTGATGTGTTTTGCTTTTTTATCTTCTTTGGTAATAAGTTATTAGCATTCTATGACAGACACTATCTGCTCATAGCCCATCAACTACTCTGTTTCCTATACAAGCCAGAAGCAATGCAACTCTCCCTCTCTGGGGATCTTTTGGGCTGCAGGAGCATGGTGCCACCCTTGCTCAGGGCATAGGGGAGTAATACTGGGGAGTTAATGTTCCAGATGGCAATCTTCAGTCAGTGAAGGATGAAAATTTATTGGTCACAGCCTCTGCCAGCTTCCTTGCTCTGCAGGTTGGGTAACTCTGAGCATGTTTCACACTGTCTCCCAGAGTTTTTCAGAGGAATTGAGCCCAGTTACCTGCATTAGTACATTGCTGAGTAACATACCCTTTATTATTACTCCTTTCTTTTCTTGTCTGAATTTCCCATGCTCCTACCTCTGCTTCCTGGGATCACCTCCAAAAAAAGCTGCATTCACTCAAATCATTTTCTCAAGATCTGCTTCTAGAGTGCTTATCCTCAGACACATGTGATGAGTATATTATGCTAAGTGAAATAAGCCAGAGAAAGACAAATGATTTCACTCATATATGGAATTTAGGAAACAAGACAAAACAGAACATACAGGAAGGGTAAATAAAGAGAGAGAGGGAAACAAACCATAAGAGACTCTTAACTAGGAAGAACAAACTGAGGGTTGCTAGACAGAAGGTTGGGGGAGGAATGGGCTGAATGGTTGATGGGTATAAGTAGGGCACTTGTTATGATGAGCACTGGGTGTTATATGTAAGTAAATAATCACTAAATTCTACTCCTGAAACCAATATTACACAAGGTATTAACTAACTAGAATTTAAATAAGAATTTGAAACAAACAAACAAAAATACATGTCATTCCTACAGTACAAAAACTTTAAAGAGATTTTGCTGTGATGCACAAGGCCAACCTTGTGTTTGCAAAACATTGTTACAAGACGTGCACATGCCATCTAGTCAATCAGCTGATTAAAGTTAGAATGCTATGCAATTATTTTCTTATTCTTTTAGTCAGTCCCTGAGTCTGACCAAAACATCTGTTTCCCATCCTCCACAGTGTGCTTCTACCGGGAATTACCATTTTTACTTCATAAAAGTAAATGCATACAGTGCGTGGCATTTTTTTGAAGAGAGGGCTGAAAATAATAATAATGTACTTGTACTTGCTATTCTTAACCCTCCTCAAAACCACTTAGTACAAACAACTTCTAGACCAACTCTGTCTGGGAAGAGCAGATTTAGAAAGAAGGGAGACACTATAGACAGTACCACATAGGAGAAAGAAAATATAATGTCTCGGCCTGATACATTGTGGGATGCTACAGGATGTTGACTCACTTTGCAACTATAGTCCTTGCTGAGCATAGAAAAAAAAAAAAACCTAGCCTTTTATGCAATAAGTTCAGCTCAGACAAATCTCTCTTGACCTGCATTGATACAAGAGTAGTTTCCACCAGTGTTAATATCTGTGTTAGATGCTCTTGGGTAGTTATTTTTCCAAAAGACCAGACCAAATAATTTCTCAAGTAAGGAAAACTCTCTGTACACGCAGTACTCTTCTGTACAAGTAACAAGGATAGTTGGACAAACAAAAATAAGCATGAAATATTAATGACACTCAAAAAATCACACATAGCTCCTCCCTAAAAAAAGAATATATTTGCAAATAGCACAACCTGCCTGTGAACTCTTGCTGGCAAATAGGGTAGATCAAAACAGCCCATCAGCCTCTCTTGAGGGAACTTTGAGTTTTCATGAAGTTCCATAGTTAAAAATAAATGTTCCAAACATCTCTATAATTACTTCTTCTAAAGTATTATCTGGGCAGAAATTCATTTTACCTAGAGTATATTTTATAATTGACTGGTTGTAAAGAATTTCATCCAAGAAAGGCACATTTTAATTTAGGTAGGAAAAATTAAAAACATGCCACCCCCTTCTACAGGGTGGGGAGCATTTCCCACAGAGTTCCACCTCTTCATCAGAGCCAGCAGAGGTTGGCACGTAGGACCACAAATCAAATAAGTGCCCTCAACACCGTTCACTTCTCCACAAAATCTGCAATTAAAGGACACTTCCCACTCAAAAGTGCCTTCCCCAAAGAAATAGTTTTGAAGAAACTAATACCCAAATCTTCAGCTCCTCATTCTTGGCTTGGGGGAAGATGTATGTATTTCCAATGAGGGAATCCTGGGAGGAAATAGAAGAGGATTTTTTTGTTTGTTTTCATGGTCTGAATAGCCTGGATGCTTCTACATTCATTCATACCAGGAATTCAGAGGGTGAATTGTTGGTTTTCCTGGACTTCTGGTTATATCTAAACTGCCAGTTCATATGATTTGGCTTTGTGAAAATATCCTCTCCCACAGATATCCTTTTTCCATAACATTAAAAGAAAGTGTGTGAAATGACTGAATCACACTTTTTAAAGAAAGTAAAAATGACTTTTTAAGAAAAGATTTTCTAGGTACTTGATAAAATTTAGGAAGATATTTCTGTAACACAAACTTTAAAAATTTATAATGGAAAAATTAAGTTAATATAATAAATATTAAACATTTTTATGGAGTCATCTATATCTTCTCTTATAATAAATATTTTTGAAGATGAAGTTAGGGTCTGTAGTATTAGCTTTAGACCAGTACTGATTTAGAGGAAAGGAGTATTTTCATTAAATATCATGCCATCTAATTAGACTCTACTTTGCAATTTGAAAAAAAGGAATTCTAATGAAAGTTGACAGAAAAATATATAACAGAACTATTATATATAATTTGCTTATTTGCCACTTGGCTGTTTATTAAATACTCTTTTTGTCCACATTTATGCTGGAATAAGAAATATGAAAGAAGTACAAAAACTTCAGTGAACTTGCTGTGCAATTAGAGGAGGGATGCAAAACACATTTCTGATTGTATCACTTCAAAAGCTTCTTATGATCCCTCTCTTACCTACCCAATGACATCATTACACTCTCCCATAGTGTTAAGGGCCTCCACCGTGTACTTTACCCCCACATCTCTCTTTGACACACTCTGAAGTCCAGTCAAACCACAGCTTCTTGCTACTCTCTGACAGTGCCCTCACCAAGCTCTGTGTCTCAGGCAGTGCCTTCCAGTTAGAATACCCTTTCTGTCAGTACCTGCTACCAGAATCTTATACCCCAGTTCAATGGAATCATCTCTCGTCATTTCCATCTAGAATGAATTAATTCTTCCCTTGTCTGAATTCTTTTAGCTGTTTCTCACAGTGCTTTTTTTATTCAACACAGTACTATAGATATTTGTGTACATTTCTTATTTGCCCTACTAAAATTATCTTAAATCATTTTAAGTAGGTCGTCTTTGTATCTCCATATGCATTGCCTAACTCATTGTCTAATTCATAATCTGTATTCAAGTATATAGTAGTTGAATAAATGAGTGACTAAGTACTTGAAACAATTAGAGAATAATTAAGAATAATAATTGTGTGGCAATGGATGCAGGGTAATAGGAGAGGAAAAGGAATTTGGAAGAGGGAATAAAATAGCTTGAATAAGAGCTGGAATAGTCTAAGAAGGCTAAATGGAGGATTTAAACTTGATTTGTCCCTTTAGGGATGATTATATCAAACAACGGAACCAGAGTTGCTAAGAACAACCGAGAATAGAAGTCAGGCTGACAAGTAAGAAAAAAAAAGAATGAATCAAAAGGTAAGATTGTAAGAGGAAAGTTTCAGAAAACTTCCAGGCTAAGCAGGAAATTTACAGGCTACAAGAAACACCTGATTAGCTGGAATCCTGGAAATTAAGCTCTGCTTCCAGGACCCAGATTTGCTTATTTGCCACTTGGCTATTTCTTTAAACATGTTAAAAAGTAACATGTTAAAAAGTAACATGTTAAAAGTAACATATTCAGGGGCAAAAGATTGTGTTTTGAGTTAGGAAGAAGGGCTGGGTTTGATTTCAGTTTTACTGTCTATTGTTTTTGCTGGGCATGGGATTCTTGAACATTGTGTTTTCTCATTGATAAAATGGGAGTTATAATTCTCACCCAATTTGGTTGTAGTTAAGGGTTAAGTAAGATAATATTTGCAAAGTACTTGACATATAGAAAGAGCTCAGTAAATGGCAACTATCATTTTGTCTGGGCTCCAATTTGAATACAGATCTTCCTTGATTTGCAGTGGGATTATATCCTGATAAACCCATCAACAATTGAAAATATCTTCACATTGATAATAATACTGTGCATTTCTGTGCTATGTTTCCTAGCTGAAATTTCCCCTCAGATAAAGCACATCTAGTGCAGAGATGCCTTTAATTGGTGGTGATCTTCATTGTTTCCACTCTATGGAACAAGAAGAAACTCTGAAGCTTTGCTGTGGGTTATGGTATCCTCCAACCATATAACATGCAGTTATTTAGGTTAATTAAAATTAAATTAAGGGATCCCTGGGTGGCGCAGCGGTTTAGCGCCTGCCTTTGGCCCAGGGCGCGATCCTGGAGACCCGGGATCGAATCCCACATCGGGCTCCCGGTGCATGGAGCCTGCTTCTCCCTCTGCCTGTGTCTCTGCCTCTCTCTCTCTCTCTCTCTGTATGACTATCATAAATAAATAAAAATTTTAAAAAAGTAAAAAAAATAAAAAAAAAATAAAATTAAATTAAAAATTAAATTATTTGGTTGTGCTAGCTACATTTTGGCTACAGTGGCTAGCAGCTCTGAGTGGACAGTGCAGAAATATAATATTAATATCATTGCACAGAAAGTTCTATTGCTCCAAGCTGCCAGAGACATGAATGGAATGGTCTTTCCTTTAGCCAAATTATTATCTGGAAAATGATTATTCTGGTGCAGAGGAGTGGAAATTGCTTTGAATAAGTGTCATCTGATGGGCTGTATCACCCAGAGCCAATCCCTTCACATTCCTGTCATTTGAGAATGAGAGCCCTGGCGGTTCCACAGGGTCCCTTTCACAGCCAGCCACGGAGAGGGGGAGGAGCAGGGAGGCAACCAGTCAGTAGCACTTGGGGTTTCCCCAGGGCTGGCTCCAACCAGAACAGTTTTATATTGGGCTTCTCTGAAAGCTTTTGCTTAAAGAAGGGGTTCCTTGCCTAAAAAAGATGTGAAGACTACTGGTCTAGATAAGTTCCAAGTTTCTCTCCTTTTTTTCTTTAAAACATATATCTATATAAAGATTATATATAAATGTTATAATTTATATATATTTAGTATATATATTTCCTACTGCTACATGTAATATGAGCTCAGAGAAAAGACATTTATAAGTTAAATTTCTTATTTCAAACAAAGTAATATGAAGACAATATAGATGAACATAACAAACAGGTTAAACCCCCTAATAGTCATAATACAGATAACCAGTTCATCTTCAGAGGTATCTCTTTGTAACTTTCCCGTATTTCCTACTAGCTCTAAATTTCTAGGATTCTGGAAGGTTGAGCTCTTCACTTCTCTCCTAAATATAATTTAATAATTTATACTGTCTTAACTTTATGGGCCATATTTATTCTATGTAAAGGACACTAATTCTTGCCTCAAATAGTGTGACCTCTATCTTTTTTCAGAAATGCTAATTTTTCTGGCTTATTATTGTGCTTCTGTACTTGTTTTCTCAAATCAACTGGAAGACAGACATGCCTATGCACACCTACTTGCACACCCAAACACATGCAGCAAAACTTCTCCTAATGTCTTCATTAGACAATCTATTTTCAGACCCCAGAGAACACCAAGCAGGTCTTTATTCTGTTCATCTGGGATTGAACTCTGTGTATCTTTTAGCCTGTCTCCTCAGGACAATGCCCATTTGTTGTTTCACTGGCACAGTTATACCTATTTTGGAGGAGGAGCATGTACATCTATGGTGCTGGTCAAAGAGTTATAATAAAGGGTTTGATTTGGTCTTATGTTTGGTTAGAAAATTGTTATCTAAAGTCAGCTGACAAGCATAATAGATCCCAAACAACAAAAAATTTTCTTTTTATAATGAGTTTCTTAGCAAAATATCTTAGGATATATTATGAATATTATGGTCATACAAACTATCCAGTATGTAAGACAAATTTTAAACTTAGTAAAGCAATTCCATCTCAAAGGATGGAATTTTCTGTGTCTAGCATACTATGTTAATTCATGGAAAGAAAAAGTCACATGACTTCACAGAATTCATTTTACATAAATGATAATGGCCTAGAGCATTATTTTATTTTATAAAAAATATAATTTGGTGTTAAAAGCACATATTTACTGAAAATTATACAATTCTTCCTCAACTTGCAACAGGGTTATGTTCCAATAAACCCATTGCAAGTAGAAAATACAGTAGGTCAGTGGCGCCTAGGTAGTGCAGTTGGTTAAACATCTGACCTTGATTTCAGCTCAGGTTGTGATCCCATGGTTGTGAGATTGAGCCCCATGTTGGGCTCTGCATTTAGCAATTTAGCAGGGAGTCTGCTTGAGATTCTCTGATTTTCTCTATCTCCCTCTCCCCCTCCATCCTGTTCGTTCCACCTCATAAATAAATCTTTAAAAAAATATGGTAGATCAAAGATGCATCTAACATACCTAACATACTGAGCATCATAACTTAGCCTAGCCTATCATAAACATACTCACGTTAGCTTGCAGTCGGGTGAAAGCATCTAACACAAAGCCTATTTTAAAATATGTTGAATATCTCATGTAATGTATTGACTGCTGTACTGAAAGTGAAAAACAGAAAGCTTGTGTGGATACAGAATAGTTGAAAGTATATCAGTGTTTACCCTCGTGATCATGTGGCTGATGGGGTGGTGTGACTCACTGTTGCTGCTCCCATCATAAGACAGTATTATACCACATATCACTAATCCACAAAAAGATCAAAATTCAAAGTATGGTTTCTAGTGAATGCATATCACTTTTGTATTATCATAAAGTCAACAAATTCTAATATAAACCATCTTAAGTCAGGGACCATCTTTACTTGTTAGGTATGTTTGTTACTAAGCCTGTTTGTGGCCAGAAGGTCCCTGAGACTTGAAGCCTATTCCTAATTGCTTCAGAAGAACTTCTCCTGGAATTGGGATGGAAACCTTAATAGAAGTGATGATGCTTATGATGATAACAGAATTTATAGCAGCTAATGTTTATTGATTGTGTGCTCTGTACGGGAGCCAGGCTAATTGCCTCATAAGAATTGCTGCATTTAATTCTAACAAAAATGCATAGAGTAAATAAAACAACTGGGACTGATATTTGGGTTTTCTTAGCAGGAATATTCTTGAAACAATATGTGTCTGGGTCTCAGGAGTTCTGGTCACTGGGAATCAGAAGTCAGGGCAGGGTGACAAGGGACAGCACAAAGGCACACAGATGTGAAGCTTTTCTGACAATGGAATCCAGGATACAGTAGTTAAAAGGTGTGATAGTCTAAGATCTGATCCAGGCAAGCCTATATTCCTAAGGACTCCAGCCTGGCAATATAAGTAAGGGTAAGGGAATTTCAAGCAGTGGGCCTTACTTAAAGCCAGACTGTGATTCTTAGAAAGACTCTTATTGGTAGCAAGGAGATACAGGATGCAAGATGCAGCCTCCCTGGGGAAGGGATATGGCAAGAGCTGGGCAGGTTAGACAGATCCCATCTTATGAATTATGGCAAGGATGGCAACATTTTCTTCTCTTGCACATTTCTGAAAGGGCAAATGATTGCCTAAAACCTTGTGCTTAAGACCAAATCTAGGCTTATCAATAAAAAGTATTGTGATCAATTAGTGTGCTTCTCTTGAGCACTAAGGGAAGAAGTGGCAGCCAGACTGGTTGTGATTCTTGGGTTTAATGGAAGAATGAGGACAGACTTGAAGAAAAGAGAAGAGGAGCTATTACATAAAGGGAGTATGCATGACTTTTAGGAGTATGTGATTTGGGGCCCATCAGTTCTGCATAGAACTACACAGAGGGGAGTATACCTATGGTGATTATACATTGATTATGCATACCTTCTTGCCCCACTCTGTTGCCATCTTGGGAACTGACTGTAGCATTTTAACACCCCTACTGCCCATGTCTCCCAGAGTAAAGGCTTAAAGTTAGGTGTCCCATGTTGACAATTTGCTGTCTATAAAGATCCATGAGCTTCTCAGAAAAACTTCAGTATTCATTCTCAGGAGAAAATTATATTGAAAAATAAATATTGATGCACAAAATAAATATTGTGGGTCTGATTCATTTTACATTTTTTATAATTCTCGTAACAAAATTTGGTGGTGCTGTTTTGAAATACGTCAAAGGAACAATTGTATTTTGCTTAGAGTCCTATTTGAGAACTATATTTAAATTTCAATGTTTTATTTATTTATTTATTTATTTATTTATTTATTTATTTATTATTTATTTAAATAAGAATGGACACAAATGCCAGCAGAAGGAAGGAAACTTCTTAAGATATTTCAATATATATTATAGCAAATTATTCTTAAGTGAGGAACTGGGAAGTAGATATTTTAACATTTTTTTCTTCTTGAAACCACATTGCTGTGGCATTACCCAAATTAAATCTTTCAGTCATTGAAAGTGGAAAGAGAAAATTACTATATTAAAACCCAACAGAAAATGAATCTGGATCTTTTTATTATATTTCTCTAGGTCTGTAACTTCCCAACCTGTTCTGTTTGTGAAAATATACAAATATAACTCTCCACAAGAAGAAATAGCTGTCAGTCTTATAAGCCCTGTTTTTTAAAGCAGACTTTATTTTGAGGAACTGAGAGCAAGGTAACTATATGTAGAAATGCCTATTTGAAAACCCCTGTTCTATTTGTGTGGTAGCCTCTCAATTTATGTGTTACTTGAGGAGAGAGAAAGAGGGCCACGTATGAAATAGAGTTTTATTTTTTCAAATTTTTTAAGTATAGTCCACACACAATGTTATATTAGTTTCAGGTGTAGAACATAGTGATTCAACATCTCTGTACATTATGTTGTGCTCGCAAGTATAGCTACGCTCTGTCATCATACAACACTATTGTAATATCATTGACTGCATTCCACATGCTCTACCTTTTATTCCTATGACTCAGATGCCTTTATCTCCCACTCTCATCTACCCATTTTGCCTATCTGTCCTCTGGTGTCCATCAGTTTGTTCTCTGTGTTTGTGGGTCTGATTCTGTTTTTTGTTTGTTCATTCGTTTTTTAGATTTCACAAATGAGTGAAATCATGCAGTATTTTTCTTTCTCACTGACTTATTTCACTTAGCATAATACCCTCTAGATCCACTCATATTGTCACAAATGACAAGATCTCATCCTTTTTATGACTGCATAATATTCCTGTGTGTATACGAATATTATATATATATTTATATACCATCTCCTTTGTCCAGTCACCTATCAGTGGACACTTGGATTGCTTCCATATCTTGGCTATTGTAAATAAATAAAGCTTCAATAAATATGGGGATGCATGTATTTTTCAAATTAGTGTTTTCATTTTCTTTGTATAAATACCCAGTAGTAGAATTATTGGATTATATGGTATTTTAATTTTTTGAGGAGCATCCATACTTTTTCCACAGTGACTGTACCAATTTACATTCCCCTCAGCAGTGCACAAGAGTTTCTTATTCTCCACATCCTCACCAACATTTGTTATTTCTTGACTTTTTGATTCTAGGCATCCTAACAAGTGTGGGGTGGTATCTCATTGTGGTTTTGATTTGCATTTCCCTGATGTTTAGTGAATTTGAGCATCCTTTCATATGGCTGTTGGCCATCTGTAGGTCTTCTTAGAAAAATGTCTATTCAAGTCTTCATTTTTTAATTGGACTGTTTCTGTTTTTGCTGTTGCATTAAGTTCATTATATACTTTGGATATTAATCCCTCATCAGAATATAACTGCAAGCAAATATGTTCTCCCATTCAGTATGTTACCTTTTTGTTTTGTTGATGGCTTCTTTTGCTGTGCAGAAGATTTTTACTTTGATGTGATTGCAATGGTTTATTTTTGCTTTTGTTTCCCATGCTTTAGAAGACATATGTAGAAAAATGCTGCTATGGCTGATGTCAAAGAAATTACTGCCTATGTTTTCTTCTAATAGTTGTATAGTTTCAGGTCTCACATTTAGGTTCTCAATTTATTTTGAGTTTATTTTTGTGTATGGTATTAGGAAGTGGTCCAATTTTTATCCTTTTGCATGTAGCTCTCTAGTTTTCCCAGCAATGTTTATTAGAAAGACTATCTTTTCCCTTTTGTATATTCTTGCCTCTTTTGTCATAGATTAATTGACCATATAATTGTGGATTTCTTTCTGGGCTTTCTAGTCTGTTCTATTGATCTGTGTGTCTATTGATCTGCTGTGCCGGTACCATAGTATTTTGATTCCTATGGCTTTGGAGTATATCTTGAAATATGGAGTTGTGATGCCTCCATCTTTGTTCTTCTTCCTCAGGATTGCTTAGTTATTTGAGCTCTTTTGTAGTTTCATACATAAAATAAATTTTAAAGCATAATTTTTTTTCAAAAATTTATGTCATTAAAAGAAAGTAGTATAGTTACATAGATTATATAGATTTCTTAATTGTGTCTTTTCATTTAACAACTTTAAGTTTTGAACTGCTGTGTTATTTAACATAACAGAATTCTGTCAACATGCAGAAAAGCAGCAAGCATGATGTATTATCTACAAAGTGAACTTACAAATACAAGGTAACAAAGATATAAAAACAAAACATTTCTTATCATCTTTTGTGCATGCGAACACATCTGTTCACAGAGTTCTTTTTTCTCTTGCACTCATTTACTCATTCATTTTAAATACATTTTTGCTAATTGGAATTGTAGCCCCCACAAAATATATATCAACCCAGAACCTACGATTGTGACCTTATTTGGGAAAAGGTCTTTACTGATCATCTTGGATTGTCTGACTGGGCCCTAAATCCAATGACAGGTGTCTTTTTAAGACATAGAAGAGAAGACAAAGAGAGAAGAGGAGAAGGCTATATGAACTTGGAAGCAGAGATAGGAGTTACTTAAACACAAGCCAAGGAACTCAACGAACCATCAGAAGCTAAAAGAGGCAAACAAGGATTCTCTACTAGAGCCTTCAGAAGGAATGGATTGATTTTAGACTTCTAGCCTTTAGAACTGTGAAAAATAATTTCTATTGTTGTACCTCATTTGTAGTTACTTGTTGTGGAAACCCTAGGAATTTAACACAGCATCTTTGAGCACCTTTCATGTGCAAGTATATTGCTAAGCAAGCATAATCTATGAACAGAAACTAAGGTATCATTTTGTCCTGGAGAGAATCATATCTGGTGCACGAAGCAGACATTTAACAATGTGTATTCTTTTTTTTCTCTCTTCAAAATTGTTTTAATTGAAGTATAGTTGACATACAATGCCCTATTTGTCTCATAGTGATTTGATAGTTATACATTATGAAGTGAGTCCCACAATTATTCTACCTACCATCTGTCACCACACAAAGTTATTACAATCTTATTAGCTATATTCCCCATGTTGTACATTACATCCCCATGACTTACTTATTTTATAACTAGAAGTTTTTATATGTTGATCCCCTTCATGGATTTTGCCTGCCACTCAAACCCCACCTCATTCTGGTAACCAACAGTTTGCTTCCTATATCTATGAATCTGTTTCTGTTTTTGTTTTCTGTGTTTTTTAGATTCCACATATAAGTGAAATCATACAGTTTTTGTCTTTTTCTGTCTGACTTATCTTACTTTGCATAATATCCTTGAGGTCTTATCCATATTGTTGCAAATGGCAAGATTTCATTCTTCCTCATGGCTGGGTAGGACTCCATTATATATATGTACCACATCCTCTTTATCCATTCATCTCTCTATGGACACTTTTAAGTTGCTTTCAGATCTTGGCAATTGTAAATAATTGTTTCTTAATTTCTCTTTTTGACAGTTCATTAGTGTATAGAAGTGCAACTATCACTGACATCTTTTCTCTTATGTCTGTTAATATTTGCTTACATATTTAGGTGCTCCTATGTTGGGTACATAAATATCTATGAATGTTATATACTCTTCTTGGATTAACCCCTTTATCATTATGTGCTGCCCTTCTGTATTTTTTGTTACAGTCTGTTGTAAAGTCTGTTTTGTCTGATATGAGTATTGTTACTCCAGTTTTCATTTCCATTTGCATGGAATATCTTTTCCATCCTTTCACTTTCAGTCTCCATGTGTCTTTAAATCTGAAGTGATCTCTTGTAGGCAGTGTATAGATAGGTTTTGTTTTTTATTGATTCAGCCACCCTATGTCTTTTGATTAGAGCATTTAGTCCATTTATATATAAAGTAGTGATAGGTATAAATATATGTATTTTAAATGAAGCTTAAACCAAAGGATGGTGGGTGTCTGAAATGGGAAGGGAGGGTGGGTCTCAGTTACTGAGAGCTTTCTGTTGTATATGAGCACATTGTAGAGGTTAGGTATCTTAAATAAAAGTACACCAAGACACCTGAGATTGTAGGGGAAGCTTCCTGGGAAATACTGTATCTCAGCATTCTATCTAGTCTTGAAGAGCAAACAGGAATTTTCATGATGAAAAGTTAGAAGTTGTTTAGAAGATACCAAGCTGAAGGAATTGAAAGTATTAAAGGCACAAAAATATGTCAAGATAAAATAGAGAAGTTCAGTCTTAGCATAAGGTAAGTAAATGCATTGGTTGAATCCAACTTGCAAGAGGTATGTCCCCCTGTTAAGGAGTAATGGCATTGAGTGAAGGGGGACTGAGGTGTTTGCTGGAATGTCATGGGTTAGAGAGATGGCATGGGGAGACAGTGGAGAATTATAATTAGTCAAAAGGATGTGACCCAAGTTAATTTTAGGAAAGTAACTCTAGTGGGATTTTTCTCTTAGTTATTAATTTATGTTTTCACCCATATTTTCCTCTTTATTTCTTCCCCTATTTATGTAGATCAAGGCATCTTCCTTGCCTTGAGGAAAGTGTGGGGCATGCCTCCATGGCTATTGTTTTCAAAATCTTAAATCTACTGAGAGAATAGAGTTTGGGAAAGGCGCCTCTTGGAAAACGAGACATGAAGATAGATGATTGATTCATTGGTAGTAGGTAGGTTGTTAGGTTTCCCAGGCTAAAAAGTTTTTCTACCAGTTTGGAGAATTAGAATGAGACTGATGATTTGAGAGCAGTACAGAATAAATGAACATATGTTGCACTTGGGATGTTGAGTCCTGGGTTTGAATCTCCAGCTTCACTGGATACTGCATGCCAGTAAAAGCAAGGAGCAGGGCAGCAGAGTATCAGATTGAAGGATCCCTGCAGGCTGGGATGGCAGTGTCAGCAGGAACCAGCATGATCTGATGACTGACAGTCAGAGGGACCTTGTCAAGCTTTGGTATTACGTAAGACAAGATCCTAAATGCTTGGTACAAATCCAAGAGAAGTGAATGCTAAGAATGAGTAAGGTTGAATTTTCCACAAGCCCAACCAGATGGAGGCTTTGCAGCTAATTTAAATGAAAAGTAAAATATGATATTTTACTGAGTCTGTAGGCCAAAATTATGTCCAGTAATTGGCAACAGATTTATGGCAGAGACTACTAATTGAATCTAATATCTCTTCTTTTCTTTTCCCTTACAATTATAGAACTCCTGAGTATGGCTAGGTCCATGGGCACTCAGAATAAAAAGTCCATTTCCCAGCCCACACTGTGGCCCTGTATGGGCATCTGAATAAATTCTGGGATTTGAGTAGGATAATTTGTTCTGCTTATGGCTTATGTCTTGTGTACTCTTTCCTTTCCATAAATTTGAGTAGGGTAATGTGTTCTGCTTATGGCTTATGTCTTGTGTAGTCTTTCCTTTCCATAAATTTGAGTCAGAGCAAGGTAGAAAGATGGTGGGGAAAATAATCAGAGGAGTTATAGAGCCACAGGACAGAAGGACTCCAGACCTCTAGCAACTTTGCAGAATGGAAGTCTCATACAAGCTAGGAATTTATGTGAAATAGAAATAAAATTCTGTCTTGTAGACCACTGATTTTCATGTCCTGGTCAAATAAACTGACCTAAATTCTTACTAACACTAGTCTGAAAAAAGGAACAGAAAAGGGGCAAGATTGCTGGTAGGGAAAATTGTTAATTGGCTGTTATTGTAGTGAGAGACTTAGTGGCCTGAATTAAGATAATATGAGAAGGAGAACAGGGCTGGAATGAAGACAGAGCTCACAAGACTTGAGCACTAAAGTATGTGCAGAAGACAAAAAAGAGGGAGAAAAAAAATGTAATTCTGGTATTTCAACATGGGGATTTGAGGTTAGTGGTGATGGCATGTGTTGAGATAGAAAACAATAAAAAGGTAAGTCTTGAAAGAAGGTGCATGAAATAAGACAAAACAAGAAGGCATGGGGCCTAGCAGTGAAGAAAGCCTATTTTTTGCTGGTTTGCTTCTTTCTACTAAGGAAAAAGGTTACTGGAAGTGAGTACATAGTAATAACAATAGTCACTGACAATCTGTTCAATACTAAGCGGATGTTTTCACAGTTTCTTTACTTTCTGATAGTTTTTGTCAAAGACTACAGTCACTTTTCCTGTTTTGCTCCATAATTGAGCTCCCACAGTGCTTTCAATGTAAGGTATAAGTGAGCCTTGTATGAAGTTAAGTATATAGAGCCATTTACTTGTTTCACTAAAATAGAAAATTATGATATGGTAATGGTAGGTATATGTTGTTACATATTCTTTCAAAACTCATAGGATATACAGCACAAAGAGTGAACACAAATGTAAACTATGGACTTTGGGTGATAATGATGTGTGGATTTTGGCACATTGACTATAACAAATTTACCACAATGGTGTAGGATGTTGATGATTGGGGAGGCTTCCTGTATATGAGGAGGGAGTATGTGAGAACTCTGTATATTTTATCTTCAAATTTTGCTGTGAACCTAAAACTACTCTAAAAAATCAAGTATTAATTTTTAAAATGTATCTGTACTTTTATTTGACAAACAGCAAATTACATTTATTTTCCTTCCTTCCTATTCCAGTTTAAGGAAATCAATTTATTTTCCCTTTAGAAAAAAATCTAATGCAAGACTTTCAGTTTCCCCATTCTTGGGTATTTGAGGATATAATAAAGATGACTTTAGAACCATTACATACATCCACCAGGCTTTTGTAGTGAGCCCATACAGATTGCTGTATTTTCTGTTATGGAAAATAATTATCACTGGAAGAAATAGCTTTAGTTATATAAGCAGTTTGTTTAAGTACAAAACAATCAAACTAGCATGGTTTTTAAGTTTGCTCTGGAGTTACAATCCGGAGTTCAATTTCTGGCTCAACCAATCATCAGATTCTTGGGCAAGACTTTGTTACACTCTAAATTTTATTTTCTTCATTTCTAAAATGGTATTAATAGGAATATCCATTCTTAATTGATTTATTTGCAAATTAAGTGAGAAAATACATGTAAAGCATGTAGTATAAGTCCTGGCATAAGAAACTGCTCAATAAACATGTATTTTTGTGATGGAGGATATTGTCCAGTCACCAAATAACTGTCTTGGGGAATATCCAATTATTTAGTGAGCAAGAAATGAACTGAGTTTTAACATCTTAACTTCTGGCTCTACCTATAATTGGCCGGGGGTAACGGAGCCTGAACAGACAGCAGCAATATGAAATAGCTGTCCATGTGAAACAGAGTGTGAGGTTTGGGACTACTGGAGGAACCCGATTTTGATATCAGAAATAAGAGAGCTTAGCAGAAAGGGAGCCCCATTAATCTACATAGGTGTCCTTGTGAATCTTTGACTTAGTACCTGTGCATGCATATAGTCAAATGGGAGAAGCCTAGTAAGGAGCAGCTACTTCAGGAATGTGAGCTGAGTGTAAGTACCAGAGAATACATAGTGCTGAAAGATAGCCCACTTCTCTCATGACCAGAAAAGTCATGATTTAGGAGGAGGACTACTACAGCCCAAGCATAAGGGATACTCTGGACCCATTCTAACAAAATTTAAAACCAAGCCTTAGGAGAAACATGTGGAACTACCAGTAAATTAATTCTCTGTCAGAATAAAGCCCAACATTCTTTATAAGAAGACAAATTAAAAAAAAAAGATAAATTCAGACTTTAGACAATAGTACTCCATTTCCAGCATAAAAATGTCTAGGCAGTTGAAAACTCAGAAAAATATGACCAAAATAGGAGGAGGGTGAAAACAGAAAAAGACTCAAGGGATGATAGACATATTGGAATTAGTAGACAAAGACTTTGGGCAGCTATAATAAATATGATCAAAAAACTAAGAACAGGGAATCCCTGGGTGGCTCAGCGGTTTGGCGCCTGCCTTTGGCCCAGGGCGCGATCCTGGAGTCCCGGGATCGAGTCTCACGTCAGGCTCCCTGCATGGAGCCTGCTTCTCCCTCTGCCTGTGTCTCTGCCTCTCTCTCTCTCTCTCTCTCTCTCTCTCTCTCTCTCTGTGTCTATCATAAATAAATAAATAAATAAACAAATAAATAAATAAATCTTTAAAAAAATCTAAGAACAAAGATGAATAAATGAGTGAACAGGTAGAGGAAACTCAGCAAATAAAAGGAAACAGAGGAGGAAAGTAAATGAAAATTGTAGAACTAAAAAATATCTGGAATTTTAAAAATCAGCATAATTAGATTTCAAAAGTAGTTTGTGTACTGCAAAAGAAAAGCTCTGTAAGATAGGTAAATAGGAACTATACAAACTGAAACAGTGAAAGAAAAAAAGACTGGCAAAAAAAAATGATCAGAACTTCAGTGACTAGTTGAGTATTGTAAAGTCCCACATCTAACATATGTGGAATAAAAATTCAAACAGGAGAAGAAAAATTTTGGCAGGGGAAAAAATGTTATAAGAGTATTAGTCAAAGAAGTCTCCATATTTAATGAAAAACAATCTTCAGACAACATTGTTTATTACCAAATAACTAATATCCCCAAGGATATTTATATTCATCTCCTCAGCAAGAAATGGACATTTAAAAACTTGGTTTTGAAAATCTCAGCTCTCATTCTGGTCATGATGGAGGAATGAACCACAGCAAGATAAACACAAAGAAAACCACATCTGGGTATAATTGCTTTAAACCAAATTAAAAATAAAAATCTCAAAACATACATAAGAAAAAGACATACTACATACAGGAAAGGAACAATGGAACATCCACTGGATTCTCATCAGAAAAATGTAAATCAAAAAACAATGGAATGACAGTTTTTTAAAATTTCATAACCTCTTATTTATTTACATAGAATTCTAAGTTTAAAACTATTATTTTGCTTAAAACCCTTGAACAATTATATGAGTGAGGCACACATGCTGGACTATATTAGCCCCATTTTGTGGGCAAGAATGGAAACATTATTCTTGTATTTAGTATGAAACAGATCTGGGATAGAAACTCTAGGCTTTCACATTTACAGCTGCTCTTTTTCTGTACATCATTTTAAAGAGATTTCACAGTGTTTTAAAGTATAGGAATAAGCTCTAACATCTATTCCTGGCAAATTAACTCTTGAGCCAACCAACTTAATTACCCCATAAGCTGGTACATTTTAAAGCATTGTTATACTTCTAACTCAACCTCGAGGCTTCGTTTGAGGGCCACATGAGCCAAAAGTGCAGCAAAGCTTACGGGACCAAGGGACACAATGGTTAAGTATATTTTCAAGTCTTTTATGCCTGGCATACCCTGACCAGCTACTCAGATGGCAGTTGAGGCAACAAAGTGACAGGAGCAGAGGAAGGCCCACCTAAGAAGGCCCATGTATCATCATCCACCTGATGATAACACAGGCAGGATCACATCCCCTTTTTAGGTCTAATGTTCCCAGGAACTCTAGTGTTAGTCTAGTATATCATTATCAGAAGGGTAGAGGGCAATACTTTTGGAGTCTAGGCTATGCAAGGAGAGTCCAATTAAACCTATTTGGGGCCTAAAAGACCTAATAGTACTAACTTCATCCATGCCAAACCAAGAAAATCCCATCTTAAAACCCAGCAGGAATGCATGGTGGGTATTTTCCTTAGTTAGATGATTAGGGGAATTGGGAATCAAACACTGTGTTCCTAATAGGAAACACTCAATTGACTCCAAGGAAAGAACTATCTTGGTAAACTTTGGTCTTCCACAAACTTAGAACCACAGGAGACTAACAAGGTCAGGACTCAGGGGACCACTCCTGATAGTGCAGGACTTCCTCACATAAGATGCATAGGTTCCTAAGAAGAGTCTATAAACAGGGGATCCCTGAGTGGCTCGGTGGTTTGGCGCCTGCCTTTGGCCCAGGGCGCCATCCTGGAGTCCTGGGATCGAGTCCCACGTCGGGGTCCCTGCATGGAGCCTGCTTCTCCCTCCTCCTGTCTCTCTCTCTCTGTCTATCATAAATAAATCTTAAAAAAAAAAAGAGTCTATAAACATATAACTTCCAAGTAAAAATTTGAGTGTATGCTTTTTCCTGGGAAAAGGATCCTTCCCTTCCCATAGACCAAAGAATAGGTTAAAATCCTGAGCTAGAAAAAGGAACTGATCCAACTATGGGCTAGGATAAGGAAGCCACCAGATACACTTAGGAGCCAGCCAAGCCTGAGAACCCATAAAGCCATCACTGAAAAAAGTTAGAACAATAGACTTATAGCAGAGACAACTGAGCACTATTTTGTGCTCTTCTTTGTAATTGTATTTCAAGTTCCTTCCAAAACAAGACCCAAAGAACCCCCAGGTTCAAGTATGTCCCTGGTCTTGGTCCTCTACTGTCTTGCATTCATGCTTGGGTATTCATTCACCAACACTAAACCCCAGGATAGAAGATATGACATAGCAGGACTCCGTCCTCCATAGCATGAGTCTTCTGCTGATTTCAGAGGCGGTAGTGGCAGACAATATGGAAAACACACTGGAACTTTTCATTGGAACTGGGCTGTAATGAGAAGTGCCTACCAGAAACATCATCATCTTTTTCCTGACCCTTCTATCTAGTTGTTGAAGATATAGCAGAAAATAATCTTTTCTGAAGATACTGGATAACAATTCCAAAAATCAAAACACATGCCTCCACTGCACTGTGCTTTCAGAGTTCTCAGTTTAGTTCAGCAGCCAAATGAGTTGATTGGTGCATTCACCTCCATAGCCAAGTAAGCCCACCTCTTTGAGAAGGCCCACTCTCTTCTTGGTAGCATGAGAGATGGAAAGGCATTAAGAACTCAGAAATTGCCTGGAAATTCTTCCCCAGAAAGGCAATTTCATGAATGAGGTCTTCCAGCACATAACACCATACTTCTCTAGGTGCTTCTCAATCACTGTGTTGTCTGTCAAAAGGATGATTTTATTCTTGATCTTGCCTTGTCCATGTTTCAAGATGAGTTCCCAGACAGACTTCAGATTTGGAAATCCTCAGATAATATAAGGTTCCAATATACACAGTATTTTTATGGTCTGGGGAGTAACTTTGACAAAGACACCACTGAAAAATCTTTAGGCTAACCTTGCAGTGGTCCTCTGCACTAGTAAACTCATCCCATTAATACTTTGGGTGTAGGGGGGAGGGAAAAAAAAAATACTTTGGGTGTATACAGTAAAGACCAAGAAATGTTTATCTGGCACTTCCTAGCCATGAGGTTTCACTTCTTTCTAGTTGTCTGAGTTGGGCCCTGTCGTGTTGTTGCTTCCAGGAATCACTTAGGAACATTTACAGTTGCTGAAACTTGAGTTCTTTTCCTTTCTTTGGCTCCTTCTTGTTTAAAAGTGCCTGCTTTGTTTGAATGGCTTTGAGGGTCTGATAAGCCTTCCTCTTTTTCAGGAAATTTTCTAGAACCAAAGAGATCTTTTTTCTTTGCTCTAGCTTCATCTTTCCAAAACTGTGGCTACTGCTATGCACAGTCCTACCACCTAGGGAAGAGAAAACCACTTTATGTTTACTTAACAATAGAGACGTCCCTTCTAGCTCACTACTAGCCAGCCAGCCAGCCAGTGCCCAGTTAGTTGAGGTCTTGCTAACGCTGATTCCTGCCAAAAGTTACACAAAGGTTCCTTCACACTGCTTCCATGCACTTTAGAGCCATCTTTAAAATGCCAACCTCTTCGTTTTCACTATATTGACTTAATACTGGTGGCTGGGCTATAAACAAAGAAATGCTTCAGATAATGCACCTATGACTTCTGGTGTGGAATGACAATTTTAAAATGCTAGGAAATAAACTGTGAATTTGGAATTAAAATCAAGCAAAATTTTCTTCAAAACTTAAACCCCAAAATATCTTTTAGATATCTGAAAGATCTTCTTTTGCTACAAGAAATGTTAAGTGAACTTATTCAGGTTAAAGGGGAAAACTCAAATATAAGTGAATAAAGAACAGTCAGTATTTTTCTACTTAATTTATTTAAAAAGCAGTTAACTATTTGAAGAAAAAGTAACAGTTTGTTGTGGAATTTATAATATGTAGAAGACACATGATGAATAGCACAAAGGGAAGGTAAATGGAAGTATATTTATATATGGTTTTTATATTATATGTGAAATGTTATACTATTAATTCAAGGTATATACTATGATAGGTTAAAGATGTATATTGTGACCACTAAAAGGAATCACTAAAAAAATAGAACAATGAGATAATAAGCCAAAACAGGAGTTATTATGTAATACTGAAAAATACTTAATTTAAAAGGAGACATGAAAAGATGGAATAAGAAAAAGAATAGATGGGAAAAATGGAAAACGAATAGTAGACTTAAACCTAACCAAATCAATAATTATGTTAAGTGTAAAAGTACAAGACAACCAATTAAAAGAGAAGAAGATCCAAGTATATGTTGTTTTCAAGATACATAGATATGGGTAAGTTAAAAATGAAAGTATAGAAAAACTATATACCATGACACAATAATTATAAGAAGGCTGGAATAACTGTATTAATATCAGACAAAGTATACCATTTGCAATAGCATCATAAAGAATAAAATACTTGGGAATAAATTTAATCAAGGAGATACAATATCTAAACATTGAAAAGTATAAGAAACTGATGACAAAATTGAGGAAGACACAAATAAATGGAAAGATATTCTGTGCTTATGGATTAGAAGAATTGATATTGTTAAGTATCAATACTACTTAAAGAAACCTACAAAAAAAAAAAACCTACAGATTCAGTGCAATCCCTATCAAATTCTAATGGAATTTTCACAGAAATAGAACAAATAATTCTAAAATTTGTATGAAACCACAAAAGACCCCTAATAGCCAAAGCAATCTCTTTCAGAAAGAACAAAACTAAAAATATTATGCTTCCTGAGTTCAAATTATGTTACAAAGCTATAGTAATAAAAAACAGCATGGTATTAGCATAAAAACAAACACACAAATCAGTGAAATAGAATAGACAGCCCAGGAATAAACCCACACATATACAGTAAACTAATTTTCAACAAAGTCACCAAGAACACACAACGGAGGAAGGATAGCTTCTTCAATAGTGTTGGGAAACTATATATCCACAAAACAAACAAACAAAAAGAAAAAGAAACTGGACCCCTATCTCACACCACTCACAAAAATGAACTTGGAATGGATTAAAGACAAGTGACTTCAGGTCTTACATTTAAGTCTTTAATCTATTCCTTGGAATCTTGTATTTTCTTTATAAATTATTTATAGGAACATATATATATTCAATATATATAATATAGTATATATATTCAAATCATTTTCATTCATTATTTTATTTATTCAACAACTGAATATTTTCTATTACCTTAGTTTTCAGATAATATATTGATAACAAGAATGAAGAAAGAATTATATGGTTGATTTGGCAAGTCTACATGCTACTGAAATGATTAATTAAAAGAATACTAAAGAAAAATAATCTTTATATTTTCGCTTCATTTATTAAGAAAAATATTTTTTTTAATTGGGGTCTTTTTTTCACTTAAAAATAGTAGAAATAAAAGTAATATTTAAAACTTCTTAAAAAGAACTTTGTAAAAAAGAAAACTTCTTGGCTAAAAATTATGAAATCCTGCTAAGAAGAATTAAAATTTTTAAAAATCAGGGAGATAATCTATGTTGATGGATTACAAAATACAGATGTCAAGCAGATGCATGCTGCTAGTGTCAAATGTCCCCAAATTAACCTATTGACTCAATGCACTCCAAAAGTTCCAGATGATTCTAAATTATATATGAAAATACAAATAATATAGTATAGTTCAAAACATCTTGTAATAGAAGAATAAAATTAAAGGCTTTTATTACTTAATTTCAAGATTCACTTATCAAAAGATAGCCTTAGATGAGAGAGCAAGAGAAGAACCAAACAACCAAAAACAAGTAACAGAAAAGCAATATGTACATATTTGTCGGTAATTACTTTGAATGTAAACAAACTAAATACTCCAATCAAAAGACAAAGGGTGATGGATAAAAAAAATCAGATCCTTGGGGCACTTGCATAGCTTAATCCCTTAAGCCTCCAACTCTTGATCTCACTCAGATCTTGATCTCAGGGCTGTTTTTTGTTTTGTTTTGTTTTAAGATTTTATTTATTTATTCATAAGAGACACACAGAGAGAGGCAGAGATACAGGCAGAAGGAGAAGCAGGTTCCATGCTGGGAGCCTGATGTGGGACTCCATCCCAAGACCCCTGGGATTAGGACAGGAGCCAAAAGCAGACACTCAATCACTGAGCCACCCAGGCGTCCTCAAGGCTGTTTGAAAAAAGGGGGGGGGGGACAAGACCCATCTATATGCTGCCTGCAAGAGACTCATTCTCAAACCTAAAGATAAATGACATTGAAAGTGAAGGAATGGAAAGCATTTATCATGCAAATTGAAGTGAAAAAAAAAGGTGTAGTAGCAATAGTTATATTGAACAGAATAGACTTTAAAACAAAGATTGTAACAAGAGACAAAGAAGGACACTATCTAATCATAAAGGGAAGAATCCAACAAGAAGATATAACAACTGTAAAATGGGAATTCCCAAATATATAAAACAGCTACTAACAAACGTAAAGGAAGTAATCAATAGTAATACAATAATAGTAGGGGACTTTCACACTCACATACATCACTGGATAGATGATCTAAACAGAAAATCAGCAAGGAAACAATGGCTTTAAATGACACATTGGACCAGATGTATCTAACAGATATATTCAGAACATTCCATCTTGAAACAGTGGAATACAGATTTTTCTCAAGTGTATATGGAATATTCTCCAGAATAAATCATATATTAGCCCACAAAACCAGTCTCAACAAATTAAAAAGGATGGAAGTCATACCATGCATCTTATCCAATCACAATGCTATGAAACTAAAAATCAATCAAAAGAAAAAAAAATCTAGAAAGAACACAAAAACATGGAGATTAAATATCATATTATTAAGCAATGAATGAATGGGTCAATCAAGAATTCAAAGAGGAAATAAAGAAATACATGGAGACAAATGAAAGCAAAACCACAATGGCCCAAAATTTGGGGGATACCACAAAACTTTTCTAAGGGAAGTTTATAACAATACAGGCCTATCTCAAGAAGCCAGAAAATTTTCAAACAACCTAAACTTATACCTAAGGGAGCTAGCAAAAGAAAAACAAACAAAACCCAAAACCAGTAGAAAGAAGGAAATCATAATGATTAGAACAGAAGTAAATGAAATAGAAACAAACAAAAACAAAACAAAAACCCCCAATGAAACATATTAATGAAATCAGGAGCTGAGTCTTTGAAAAGATCAACAAAATTGATAAACTTTTTGTCACATTCATCAAAAAAAAAGAGAGAGAGAGAGAGGATGGACTCAAATAAACAAAATCAGAAACAAAAGAGGAGAAATAACAACCAACACCACAGAAGTACAAAGAATTATTAGAGAATATTATGAAAATTATAGGCCAATAAATTGGACAACCTAGATGAAATGGATAAACTAGAAATATGCAACTTCCCAAAACTGAATCAAGAACTAAAAAATTTGAACAGACCAATTACCAGCAAAAAAATTGAGTCAGTAATCAAAAACTCCCAACAAACAAGTCTCAGACCAGACAGTTTCACAGATGAATTTTACCATTTAAAGAGTTAATACCTATTTTTTTCAAACAATTCAAAAAAATAGAAGAGAAATGAAAGCTTCCAAATCCATTCTATAGGGCCAGCATCACCCTGATACCAAAACCAGATAAACATACTACCAAAAAAAAAAAAAAAAAAAAAGAACTGTGGGTGAGTATCTCTGTTGAACATGAAAAATCCTCAACAAAATATTAGCAAACCAAATCCAACAATACATTAAAAAAAAACATTCATCATGATCAAGTGGGATTTATTACTGAAATGCAAGGGTAGTTCAATCTTTGCAAATCAATGTGATACATCACATCCATAAGAAAAGGAATAAAAACCATTTCAACAGGTGAAGAAGAAGCATTTGACAATGTACAACATCCATTCATGATAACCCACAACAGAGTGGGTTTAGAGGGAATATACCTCAACATAATAAAGTCTATATATGAAAAACCAACAGCTAATATTATACTCAATGGTGTAAACCTGAGAGCTTTTCCTGTAAGATCAAGAACAAGGGAAGAATGTCCACTCTCACCACTTTTATTCAACATAATACTGGAACCCCAGGCCACAACAAATCAGACAGGAAAAAATAACTAAAAGGCACCCACATTGGTAAATAACAAGTAAAACTATCACTATTTGCAGATGACATGATACTATATATAGAAAACCTGAAAGATTCCACCAAAAAATTGCTAGAACTGACAAATAAATTCAATAATGTTGCAGAATACAAAATCAATATACAGAAATCCCTTTCATTTCTATACACTAATAATGAAGCAGCAGAAAACAAAATTAAGAAAACAATCCCATTTACAATTGCATCAAGGAGAATAAAATGCCTAGGAATATACTTAACCAAGGAAGTGAAAGACCTGTACTTTGAAAACTATAAAACATTGGTGAAAGAAATTGAAGATGACACAAAGAAATGGAACGATATTTCATGCTCATGGATTGGAAGAACTAATATTGTTAAAATGTCCATGCTGTCGAAAGCACTCTACAGATTTAATGCAATCTCTATCAAAATACCAACAGCGTTTTTCACTGATGAGAACAAATAACCCTAACATTTGTATGGAACTGCAAAAGATACCAAGTAGCCAAAGTGATCTTGAAAAAGAAGAACAAAACTGAAGGTACTACAATTCCAGATTTCAAGATATAATACAAACCAGTAGAAATCAAAACAGTATGATACAGGCACAAAAACAGACACATAGATCAATAGAACTGAATAGAGAGCCCAGAAATAAATCTACAATTATGTGGTCAATTAATCTTCAATAAAGGAAGAAAGAAAATGCAATGGGAAAAAGTCTCTTTAACAAATGGTGTTGAGAAAACTGGTCACCTACATGCAAAAGAATGAACCTGGACCACTTTCTTATACCACACCATACACAAAAATAAACTCAAAATGGATTAAGAGCCTAAATGCGAGACCTGAAACTCAAAATTCCATAAAAGAGCTTAGGCAGCAATTTTTCTGACATCAGCCATAGGAACATTTTTCTAGATATGTCTGCTGAGGCAAGGGAAACAAAAGCAAAAATAAATTGGGACCAAGTCAAAATAAAAGGCTTTTGCACAGCAAAGGAAAAAAAATCAACAAAACAAGAAGACAACCTACTTAATGGGAGGAGATATTTGCAAGTGACATATCTGATAAAGTATCTTAAATATATAAAGAACTTACAGAACTCAACACAAAAGAACGCAAATATTCCAATTTAAAAATGAGCAGGGGCAGCTGGGTGACTCAATCAGTAAAGTGTTTTACTCTTGATAAAGCGTTTTACTCTTATTTTACTCTTTCAGCTCAGGTCTTAAGCTCAAGGTTGTAAGATGAAGCTCTGCATTGGGCTGCCTGCTCAGCATGGAATCTCCCTGGGATTCTCAGTCTCTCTCCTTCTGCCCCTCACCACGTATGTTCTCTCTTTCTTTTTCCCTCTCTCTCAAATAAATATATCTTTAAAATAAAATAAAATAAAATAAAAATGGCAGAAGACATGAACAGACATTTCACCAAAAAAGACAGACGGATGGCCGATAGACATGAAAAGATGCTCACCATCAGGGAAATGCAAATCAAAACCACAACAAGATATCACCTCATCACCAGTCAGAATGGCTGATAATCAAAAACTCAAAAAAACAAGTTTTGATGAAGATGTGGAGAAAAAGGAATTTTTATGTAGTATTGGTAGAATGCAAAATGGTGCAGTCACTTTGGAAAACAATATGAAGTTTCCTCCAAAAATTAAAAATAGAATTATCATATTATCTAGTAATTCCACTACTGGGTATTTACCCAAAGAATATGAAAACACTAATTTGAAAAGATATGTGTATTCCTGTATTCAGTGCAGCATTATTTATAATAGCCAAACTATGGAAGCAGTCCATATGTCCATCAATAGATGAATGGATAGGGATGCCTGGGTGGCTCAGCGGTTGAGCGTCTGCCTTGGCTCAGGGCATGATCCCAGGATCCGAGATCGAGTCCTGCATTGGGCTCCCTGCAAGGAGCCTGCTTCTCCCTCTGCCTGTGTCTCTGTCTCTCTCTCTCTATGTCTCTCATAAATAAATAAATAAATAAATAAATAAATAAATAAATAAATAAATAAATCTTTTAAAAAACAGATGAATGGATAAAGAAGCTGTGAGATATATATAGATATAGATATGGAATATCACTTGGTCATAAAAATAAATGAAATCTTGCCATTTGCAGCAACATGGATTGATCTAGAGAGTATAATGTTGAGTGAAATAAGTCAGAGAAAGACAAATGCCATATGATTTTACTCACATGTGGAATTTAAGAAACAAAACAAACAACAACAAAAAAAACTAAAAAAAAAAACAGGCTCTTAACTATAGAGAATAAACTGATGGTTAGGAGAGGAGGTTGGTAGGGAAATGGGGGATATAAGTGAAGGGGATTAACAGTACACTTATAATGATGAACACTGTGTAATGTATAGAATTGCTATATCACTATGTTGTACACCCAAAACTAATGTAACACTGTATGTTAACTATACTGGAATAAAATTTTTTAAAAAAAGAATTAAATGAAACGAAGAAAGTGCTAGAATATAAAAAAATAAGAAAGTATTCACAAGACTTAAACCCAATAATGATTTGTATCCAGAATATATATATAACTTAATGATACAAAGCATCTAATAAAATTAATGAGTAAAGGACTTGAATAGATAGTTGCCAAAAGGTATGTGCTGACCCATATGCACAAAAAAAGTACTCAATGTAATAATAGTCATTGGTGAGATACAAATAAAACCACAGTGAGGTATCACTTAAGCACCTGCTAGAATGACACCACCAAATGCTGGCAATGATGTGGAACAATTATAACTTTCATACATTGTTGGAGAAAGTGCAAAATGGTACGACCACTTTGAAAAACTAGCAACTTATAAACTGGAATATATGACTCAGGAATTCCACTCCTTGGTGTCTACCCTAAGAAAGAAAGCATATATTTGGTAAAATGCTAGTAAATGTTTAGTCATTATCTCTAAAAGATATCAATAAAAATCTAAAAATTTTAAAGCTCTGTTTTGTACCATATGCACTATGTACTATTTATATATGCAAGAATATAGGGGAATTTCATACATTATACTGTGAAAAAAAGACGTAAAAGAGTTTACTATATGATTCTATTAATTTGAAGTTCTAAATTTGGTGAAATTAATTTATAATAGAAATCAGAACAGCAATTATCTCTAGTGATGGGGTGGGCAGTTGACGTTGACTGGCAAGGGAGCACAAAAGAGATTTCTGGAGTAATGTGAAATATGTTCTATCTTAATGTCAATGTGGGTTATATGTGTGTATATATTTGTCAAATTTCATCAAACTATACATTTAAGATATGTGCATTTATTGTACAACACTTAAGATATGTGCATTTATTGTACATAAAGTGTACTTTAAGAAAAATATTTTTAAACTTTAGTTTTGCTTTTGTTATCCTTTCTCAACCAAAATTTCCATTAAAAGTTGTAAAATATATCTCTGGTAAGATAATATGTGAAAATGTTTGTAAATATAATAAAACACAAAGGACTGGCTTTGGGTACAATGTTAGAAGTGGTAACTAGGCAATTGGAATATGTGAAAATTTTAAATTGCTTTGGAAATTTAAAGGTTTAGTTATTTTAAAGAAGGGGAGAAAATTAGAAGAGATTTTTCCAGAGTTTCTAATACTATCCATTTTTTAATGCTCAGTGTTTTTATTTTATGACTGGGTAGGACAATACTACTATTTTAAGTAACCTCACAAATATTAAAATATTGAATCATAAAACAAAATGTAATTTTGGGTTTCCCAATTGATCTATCCCTTTGATACACTTGATCTTAGCCAAAAGGCTGAGAAGCAATGATCTATTATTTTAATAGACATTACTTTGTTAATAGATGTAATTTTTACATTTATAAAGTGGAAGAACAAAATGGAAATATACTCTCATCATCGGTCTGTGACCCTTGGCTACCCTAGATCTACATTTTCTCTTTAATCTTTTCCAAATCTCTTTCTTTCCACCTCATCAAAATGTATCTGTCAGTCAAAGTTAAGGAAAACAGCACAGATCTATATTTAGATGAGAGACTTAAAAGAGGTACTTGCAATAAGCTATTATAATTACTATTGTTACAAGTGGTTTTGTTGGATTACAGAGGGTGACCTTGAAGTGTTTTTCAAACATGAATCAAATTCAAAACATGTTTTCTCCCAACTGGTGTATCTTAACTCCCTTAAACATGGGAGCATTTTTTAAGTGCAATACAAAAGCCTTTCAAGTTGTTTTATGTTCATTTATGCTTGTCAAAACATTATTTTCAAGTAATCACTTAAATGCAAATATTCTTCTAAGCTTTTTTCCTTAAGGAAGTAAAAGTAAAAAAGTCGAAGTTGTAGTCAGATTGTTTAATTCAGAGTTGTAACCTGATCAAATCTCACTTTAAAATAGATTTTTTCCTAGAACTTTAGAATATATATTTACTTTCTCCTATCTATTCTATATTGTTCTTCAAGATTATGTTAATCTATAAATATTGCAAATTTTTTACTAAAGACTTTTTAATAGGCTTTGGTGAAAATATATCAGGTTTTGTAATTTGAAAGTGTGCCTAAAATATGTTCCACATATATAATGGGAGACTTTGCCTTAGGAAAATATTTCAGGTGGACAAAGTCTCCATTTCATCTTACCTGTAAATGGAGGAAAGATGAGTTGCCTATAATGATAGTCTCTGCATCATCCTTGCTCTGTTACCATCTATTTTTGATCAATGGAAAGCAGCATATCAGGAAATCAGATGGTGAGAGAAGAGAGAGGTCGGGGTATTAACATTCCCGTTCCCTCCTTGTCTTGCTGTGGTCACCAACAGACTAGGCAGCCCCTATCAGAGAGCCTGATAGTTTAATCTCTTCCCAGGTTTGGCAACACTATTTCCTCCTCTTGAGCATTCAAGTCCATGAATGGTAACAACTCCTCACTATTGTAACAACCTGACTGCCTCACCATCCCTTGTATTTTACGCATGCCCATACCTCTGTAAAAAAAAAAAAAAAATCTTTTCATTAGATTTTTTTTAGATGCATATTTGTAAGGTGCCATCTGTTTCCTCCTTGACCACCAGCTTGACCCCAGGAAACAGACCCTCAAGGTAGAATCAAGTTTTGAAGGAAGAATCAGAATGCCTCTATGATGTCTTTTTTTTTTTTTTAACTCATGTTTCATGTAACTGTAAGAAAAACATGGTTAAGGGTCTTACCGAAAACCTGATCGTATAGGCTGCAGAGGTTATAAAACTATTTATATAAGCAATTTTATGAAGTTATACTAAGGTAAGAGCCTTGAGTGGGAAGAAATGGATCTCTGAAACAGAATAGGAACATTTAGGCAGAAACAGACCATGCTGAGAACTCAAAAAAACCCAAATCTCTCTGAATCTTCCTTGCTAACTGAAGCAGCCTTTCACTTTCTCTAAGAGAACAAACCTCCCCTGCATAAAATAATTCGAAGAATTTACCTCTGGCATTTTCTTTCAAGAAGAGGTACTAATTCTCTTCAGATACTCCCTACCACCCCACCTTGCTTCCAAATCCATAGTAGAAATCAGCATAGTCCAAAGAGAGTCTGCTCTAGGAGGAGATAACACAGACACTGATGAAATTGTAGAGTCTTTTGTAGAAAGTCTGTAGGGTCTACTAATTTGTAGTGGTGATTCCAGAGACCTTGCATTGAAGTGGACTCCTAGGATGTCAGAAAAGGAGAATGAAATATGCATTGGATTGGACCAAATTTGTCAATATGGATGCACATCTCTTGATATTTGGAATGTAATGTGTTGCTTCAAGCATTTGGCAATGATGCCAGCAATTTTCTATTGTTAAATGAAACCTTGTCTCAATGGCTATTGCTAATATGGCTGAGATGCCAGATTTTCTCTGACATACTTTAAAGAAAGGAGTGCAAGGCTTAAATATATGAGAATATTGGAATGTACCTATTATGTTTAATCTGCTCACCCACTAATGATACTCTCCAGAAGGACTAATAGACCTTTCTGCATCAAGACAGTCATTGGTGAAAGTAACACTAGCATCTTTGAAGAGCAGGTCTGGTTTGCAACTAGGACTGAAAGAGATCAAATGCCTAAGCCTGGCATACCACGCGACCATGTAACCTGATCTTCCTGTCATGAACTGATGTTAACTGCTTCACAAATCATTTGGTTAGACTTGTAGAGCATCATTCTCTTATTATATGGAAATGATGTATGAGACCAGGCATAAGCAAATCCATAAAGAACAAATAAATTACATAAGCAAGTGGCTCAGGATCTCATTCGGCTCTGATAGCAAAACTCTCTTCCTTGGAGCTTTCAGACCTAAGACTGATGATGATGTCCTGTTGTTGCTAGTACCTGGATACCTCACCATCTTCCTGGGATCCTTAACCCTACCTACCTCTGTAGGTAATTTCTTTACTATATTCTTTTCAGTTAAATTCTTTTGAGTCAATGAGCTTTCTGCTACTTTCTGGGACTCTGATTGAGTCACTGCATAAAATACACACCACACACACACACACACACACACACACACACATACACACACACACAGAAATCCCATTATCCAGGATTATTTATAGCCAGGAGGAAAGGTACCTGGATGAATTGAGAGAAATAATGTGCTGTTGTGGGAAGGAGATCATCTCTGGAATTACATAATCTGAAACATAAATCATTATCTAATTTTGGGTAAATTCCTTTCCTCTTTGCACCTCATTTATTAATCTGTAATGAAGAATAGTATCTCATCGATTCATTGTGATGATTACATGAAAAAAATGTGTTATATAAAGTACCTAGAATACTGAGTGTGTAATAAATTTTTTTTCCTCAATAAAGGACTAGGTTTTTTTTCTACCTTTATTTTATTTTATATATATATATATATATATATATATATAATTGGAGTTCAATTTGCCAACAAATAGCATAACACCCAGTGCTCACCCGCCAAGTATCCCACTCAGTGCCAGTCACCCAGTCACCCCAACCCATTCCCACCTCCCCTTCCACTACCCTTTGTTCGTTCCTAGAGTTAGGTGTCTCTCATGTTTTGTCACCCTCACTGATATTTTCTTCACTTTCCCCTTTATTCCCTTTCACTATTTTTTATATTCCCCAAATGAATGAGACCATATAATGTTTGTCCTTCTCTCATTGACTTACTTCACTCAGCATAATACCCTCCAATTCCATCCATGTAGAAGCAAATGGTGGGTATTTGTTGTTTCTAATGGCTGAGTAATATCCCATTGTACTCATAGACCACATCTTCTTTATCCATTCATCTTTCGATGGACACCAAGGCTCCTTCCACATTGGCTATTGTGGCCATTGCTGCTATAAACATTGGGGTGCAGGTGTCCCGGCCTTTCATTGCATCTGTATCTTTGGGGTAAATCCCCAACAGTGCAATTGCTGGGTCATAGGGCAGTTCTATTTTTAACTCTTTGAGGAACCTCCACACAGTTTTCCAGAGTGGCTGCACCAGTTCACATTCCCACCAACAGTGCAGGAGGGTTCCCCTTTCTCCACATCCTCCCAACATTTGTTGTTTCCTGTCTTGTTAATTTTCACCATTCTCACTGGTGTGAGGTGGTGTCTCATTGTGGTTTTGATTTTTTATTTCCCTGATGGCAAGTGATGCGGAGCATTTTCTCATGTGCTTGTTGGCCATGTCTATGTCTTCCTCTGTGAGATTTCTGTTCATGTTTTCTGCCCATTTCATGATTGGATTGTTTGTTTCTTTGCTGTTAAGTTTAATAAGTTCTTTATAGATCTTGGATACTAGCCCTTCATCTGATCTGTCATTTGCAAATATCTTCTCCCATTTTGTAGGTTGTCTTTTAGTTTTGTTGACTGTTTCTTTTGCTGTGCAAAGGCTTTTTATCTTGATTAAGACCCAATAATTCATTTTTGCTTCTTTTTCCCTTGCCTACATGGATGTATCTTGCAAGAAGTTGCTGTGGCCAAGTTTAAAAAGGGTGTTGCCTGTGTTCTCCTCTAGGATTTTGATGGAATCTTGTCTTACATTTAGGTCTTTTATCCATTTTGAGTTTATCTTTGTGTATGGTGTAAGAGAATGGTCTAGTTTCATTCTTCTGCATGTGGCTGTCCAATTATCCCAGCACCATTTTTTGAAGATACTGTCTTTTTCCCAGTGGATAGTCTCTGCTGCTTTGTTGAATATTAGTTGACCATAGAGTGGAGGGTCCAATTCTGGATTTCTTTTAATTAATTAAGTAAGTAAGTAATTATTCAACATATATATTTTTTTAATATTGGGGGGAATTCAATTTGCCAACATATAGCATAACACCCAGTGCTCATCCCGCCAAGTGCCCCAATCAGTGCCTGTCACCCAGTCACCCCAACCCCCCGCCCATATCCCTTTCCACTACCCCTTGTTCATTTCCCAGAATTAGGTGTCTCTCATGTTTTGTCACCCTCACTGATATTTTCACTCATTTTCTCTCCTTTCCCTTTATTCCCTTTCACTAATTTTATATTCCCCAAATGAGTGAGACCATATAATGTTTGTCCTTCTCCGATTGACTTATTTCACTCAGGATAATACCCTCCAGTTGCAACCATGTCGAAGCAAATGGTGGGTTTTGTCGTTTCTAATGGCTGAGTAATATTCCATGGATTCTCTATTCTGTTCCATAGATCTATGTGTCTGTTTTTGTGCCAGTACCACACTGACTTGATGACCACGGCTTTGTAGTACAACCTGAAATCTGGCGTTGTGATGCCCCTAGCTCTGGTTTTCTTTTTTAATATTCCCCTGACCATTCAGGGTCTTTTCTGATTCCACACAAATCTTAAGATGATTTATTCCAACTCTCTGAAGAAAGTCCATGGTATTTTGATAGCGATTGCATTATGTGTGTAAATTGCCCTGGGTAACATTGACATTTTCACAATATTAATTCTTCCAATCCATGAGCATGAAATATTTTTCCATCTCTTTGTGTCTTCCTCAATTTCTTTCAGAAGTGTTCTGCAGTTTTTAGGGTATAGATCCTTTACCTCTTTGGTTAGGTTTATTCCTAGGTATCTTATGCTTTTGGGTGCAATTGTAAATGGGATTGACTCCTTAATTTCTCTTTCTTCAGTCTCATTGTTAGTGTATAGAAATGCCACTGATTTCTGGGCATTGATTTTGTATCCTGCCACATTTGCTGAATTGCTGTATGAGTTCTAGCAATCTTGGGGTAGAGTCTTTTGTGTTTTCTATGTACAGTATCATGTCATCTGCAAAGAGGGAGAGTCTGACTTCTTCTTTGCCAATTTGAATGCCTTTTATTTCTTTTTGTTGCCTAATTGCTGAGGCTAGGACTTCTAGTACTATGTTCAATAGCATTGGTGAGAGTGGACATCCCTGTCATGTTCCTGATCTTAGGGGAAAGGCTCCCAGTGCTTCCCCATTGAGAATGATATTTGCTGTGAGCTTTTCATAGATGGCTTTTAAGATGCTGAGGAATGTTCCCTCTATCCCTACACTCTGAAGAGTTCTGATCAAGAATGGATGCTGTATTTTGTCAATGGATGCCATGGATGCTTTCTCTGCATCTATTGAGAGGATCATATGGTTCTTGTTTTTTCTCTTGTTGATGTGATCTATCACATTGATTGTTTTACGAGTGTTGAACCAGCCTTGCATCCTGGGTATAAATCCCACTTGGTCAAGCTGAATAATCTTCTTAATGTACTGTTGGATCCTATTGGCTAGTATCTTGTTGATAATTTTTGCATCTGTGTTCATCAGGGATATTGGTCTATGATTCTCCATTATGGGTGGGTCTTTGGTTTTGGAATTAAGGTGATGCTGGCCTCACAGAACGAATTTGGAAGTACTCCATCACTTTCTATCTTTCCAAACAGCTTTAGTAGAATAGGTATTGTTCCTTCTTTAAACGTTTGATAGAATTCTCCTGGGAAGCCATCTGGCCCTGGACTTTTGTGTCTTGGGAGGTTTTTGATGACTGCTTCAATTTCCTCCCTGGTTATTGGCCTGTTCAGGTTTTCTGTTTCTTCCTGTTCCAAATTTGGTAGTTTGTGTTTTTCCAGAAATATGTCCATTACTTCTAGATTGTCTAATTTATTGGCATATAGCTGCTCATAATAAGTTTTTAAAATCATTTGTATTTCCTTGGTATTGGTGGTGATCTCTCCTTTTTTCATTCGTGATTTTATTAGAGTATTTTCTCTCTTGTTTTTAATAAGGCTGGCTAATGTTTATCTATCTTATTAATTCTTTCAAAGAACCAACTCCTGGTTTTGTTGATCTGTTCCATAGTTCTTCTGGTCTCTATTTGATTGAGTTCTGCTCGAATCTTTATTAACTTCTTCTGCTGGGTGCAGGATCTATTTGCTGTTCTTTCTCCAGCTCCTATAGCTTTTGTATTTGAGTTCTTTCCAGTTTTTTGATGGATGCTTGTATTGCGACGTATTTCCCCCTTTGCTGTATCCCAAAGATTTTGAACGGTTGTATCTTCATTCTCATTAGTTTCCATGAATCTTTTAAATTATTCTCTAATTTTCTGGTTGACCCTTTCATCTTTTAGCAGGATGGTATTTAACCTCCACGTGTTTGAATTCCTTCCAAACTTCTTCTTGTGATTTAATTCTAGTTTCAAAGCATTATGGTCTGAAAATATGCAGGGGACGATCCCAATCTTTTGGTATGGCTAAGACCTGATTTGTGACCCAGTATGTGGTCTATTCTGGAGAAAGTTCCATGTGCACTTGAGAAGAATGTGTATTCAGTTCTGTAGATATCTGTGAAATCCATCTGGTCCAGTGTATCATTTAAAGCTCTTGTTTCTTGGGAGATGTTGTGCTTAGAAAATCTATCAATTGCAGAAAGTGCCGTGTTCAAGTCTCCCAGTATAAGTGTATTATTGTCTAAGTATGTCTTAACTTTGGTTATTAATTGATTGATATCTTGGCAGCTCCCACATTCGGGGCATAAATATTCATGATTGTTAGGTCCTCTTGTTGGATAGACCCTTTAAGTATGATATAGTGTCCTTCTTCATCTCTTACTACAGTCCCTGGGATAAACTTTATCTGATATGAGGATGGCTACCTCAGTTTTCTTTTGGGGACCATTTGAATGGTAAATGGTTCTCCAACTTTTTATTTTCAAGCTTTAGGTGTCCTTCTGTCTAAAATGAGTCTCTTGTAGACAGCATATAGATGGGTCTTGTTTTTTTATCCAGTGTGAAACCCTGCACCTTTTGATGGGATCATCAAGCCCATTCACGTTCAGAGTTACTACTAAGAGATGTGAATTTAGTGTCATCATGATACCTATTCAGTCCCTGTTTTTGTGGATTGTTTCCTTGGACTTCCTCTTTCTTTTACAGAGTCCCCCTTAATATTTCTTGCAGAGCTGGTTTGGTGGTCAAATATTCTTTCAGTTTCTGCCTATCTTGGAAGTTCTTTGTCTCTCTTTCTATTCTGAATGAGAGCTTGCTGGATAGAGTATTCTTGGCTGCAGGTTCTTCTCATTTAGGACCCTGAATATATCTTGCCAGCCTTTTCTGGCCTGCCAGGTCTCTGTGGAGAGGTCCGCTGTTAACCTAATATTTCTCCCCATATAAGCTGGGGATCTCTTGTCTCTTGCTGCTTTAAGGATATTCTTTTTATCTTTGGAATTTGCAAGCTTCACTATTAGATGTAGAGGTGTTGAATGGTTTTTATTGATTTTACCAGGGGCATCTCTCTATCTCCTGGTTCTGAATGCCTGTTTCCCTTCCCAGGTTAGGGAAGTTCTCAGCTAGGATTTGTTCAAATACCCTTTCTGGTCCTCTGTCCCTCTCGGGGCCCTTGGGAACTCCAATTAAATGTATATTTTTCCTTCTGAGGCTGTCATTTATTTCCCTTAACCTTTCCTCATGATCTTTTGTTTTTCTTTTTTCCTCAGCTTCCTTCCTTGCCATCAACTTGTCTTCTATGTCACTCACTCATTCTTCTACCTCATTAACCCTCGTCGTTAGGACTTCCAGTTTGGATTGCATCTCATTTAATTGATTTTTAATTACAGCCTGATTAGATCTAAATTCTGCAGTCATGAAGTCTCTTGAATCCTTTATGCTTTTTTCCAGAGACACCAGTAGCTTTATAATTGTGCTTCTGAATTGGCTTTCTGACAATGAATTGTAATCCAAATTCTGTAACTCTGTGGGAGAGAGGACTGTTTCTGATTCTTTCTTTTGTGGTGAGTTTTTCTAGTCATTTTGCTCAGTGCAGAGTGGCCAAAAACAAGTTGTACTGGAAAAAGAGAGAAAAAAGAGGGGGAAAAAAAGGTGTGTGTGGGGGGAGTAAACAGAAAACAAAAAACAAATGGGAGTATCCTCTGATTCTATATACTGTAAGTCCCTCGACTCCCCCGGTGCTTTCCAGTGCTGCTTGGTCAATAACTTGTTTTTCCCCTGTCCTTCTAGCTGGTCTTCTGGGGGAGGGGCCTGCTGTGCTGATTCTCAGGTGTGTGCACCTGGGGGAGCTGCCCAGCCCCCTGCCAGGTGCACGGCTCAGTGAGAGCTGTTTATCCTGTGAGGCCCCTGTTTCTTGGCGGCCCGCTCAGTCCCAGGCACAGGGTGACACCAGGAGGAACACCACCACTGGCGGGTGCAGGTCTCCAGCCCTGGAGTCAGCTCCGGCAGTAACTATGCAGCTCCCAGTCCGCAGGGGCCTGGATGCCCCGGGGGCGGGGGCGCTGACCTGCACAGCTTGGGGCGCCCTGCGGCAGGAACGTCCTCGTTGCCCTGTGTCCTCCCGGCCTCTGCCTGTCCTGCGGGAGTGCAGGATCTTGGACTCCATGGCCTGCACCGCTGGAACCGTGCTTCGGGGCCGTGCAGCCCCCTCCGTGGAGCCACCGCCTGAGCTGCTCCAGCTCTTTAGGGAGCTCGGCCCGCGGTGTGTGGGGCGCTCTCCCCTGGGGCACAACTCCTCTGTTAGTGACCCCGGGGACCTGGTGGCTCCACCGCCCCTCCTGGGATCCTGCCCGAGTTCCCTGCGACTGCCTTTCCGTCCAGGAAGATTGGTAAAGCTCCCGCTTTTCCAGGGCTGGGCTTTCCTGTCCTGGAGGCTCTCCCCGCCCCCACCCCCACCTTAGCCTGGCTCCTCGCAGGGCCCCTCCCCCTTGGATGCTTTTTTTTTTGTAAAGAAGATGGTTGTTCTTTTACATGTTTTTCCAAGTCATTTTATGATCATTCTTTTTGGATGTAAAATATCAAAATTCTGGCAAAAACTAATTGGGAAAATGTTGGGTCCTTGGCATTCTAGATAACCTCATGTGCTTTGCGGTTGGCTGGCTGCTGGTAAAGTCTATACTCACTTTGAAGTAGGGGATTATTTTCCCCCTAAAAGAACCATAAATGCCCAGTAAGATAATTATATTATTATTTAATTTGGTTTAGCTCTGTCTTTATAAAAGGGTTTGAGACAGTTTACAAAAATACACAAATGGGGAAAAACTAACTAGATGAGAGAATCTGAGTAAAGGGGAAATAAGGGTAGGAAAATAAAATAAAGCCAAGTAAAAGTTTCATGCATTAAAAAATCTGTGTCATGACGTGCCTGGGTAGCTTAGTCAGTTAAGTGGCCATCTCTTGATTTTGGCTCAGGTTGTGATCTCATGGTCTTGGGATCAAGCCCCATGTCTGGCTCCACACTCAGCAGGAAGTCTGCTTGAGATTCTCTCTTTCCTCTCCATCTCCCATTGCCCCTCCCCACCACTGCATGCACAAATGCACTCATTCACTCTTTCTTTCTCTCAAAAATAAATAAATGTTTAAAAAAATCTAAGTCCTAAATTACTATGCACTTATTAACATTGGGCCCTAAGTATTTCTCTAGACGTTCTAGTAGCAGAAAAGGGAGAGAAACATTACTGGTTATGGGATTCACAGAGTGGATGAGTTAAAAATAAATCAGTTGCCCAGGAGAGACAGCACTTTCTGATAATGAAAACCAAGAGCATTTTCTCTGTGTATCAACGTAAGGGAGACTAGAAAATTGTATCTTTCACAACATTCATTACAATAAATATAAGAGTTAGTGTCATTTCATGTAATTATTTCATGTAAATTTCCATATATATTCAGTGAAAGTTATTCTTCGAAGGTCAAATGATATAGTCAATGTTCATAAGATATGTGTGGTCTTGTTTATTAGTAGGAGAGCAAAATAAGAACACATAGAAAAAGCTAATGTAATACATATACACCCTTAAGAATTAGCAAAAAATTCAAGTTGATATTTTTAGGATCTAATCTAACAACATAGAGGGTACACATTTGTTTTTGTTTTGTTTTTTTTTTTAGATTTTATTCATTTATTCATAGAGACAGAGACACAGGCAGAGGGAGAAGCAGGCATCATACAGAGAGCCTGATGTGGGACTCGATCCCGGGTCTCGAGGATCATGCCCGGGACTGCAGGCGGCACTAAACCGCTGCGCCACCGGGGCTGCCCGAGGGTAGATGTTTGGTGTTGCTGAACTAAACCCATGTGCTTTTATTATCAATTAAATGGTGGCAAATAGGTTTTTCAACATTCGTGAATGTTCATAAGCCCAGCCAAAGCATGTGACTGACCAGTTGACGATCCTGCCTTTATAATAGATAAACTGAGGATTTACAAGGAAGAGCCAAATTTAACACAAGAAATCTTGTAATGAGATAATTGCTACACATATTCTATTGCTCTTTTCCTTTATTTCCAATTTATACTCTTTTAAGTAGCTTTTTGAGTAGAGGCTGAACTGACACAATAGGTTTCCAGGAGATGTAGTATTTCCTTTCTTCTTTCTTTCCTCTGACATTAATTAATTATTATAAGTTAAGCACTGTTTTGGGTAGTGGGAATATAATGATGAGGAGACATAATTAGTGCCCAGAAAGCCTAGATATACAGACATATGTATAAACAGTTCTTCCAATATAGTCTGATACTATACAAGTCAACAAAAACACTTTTTTTGCAAAAGAAATTCAGGGAAAACTGGTCATAGAAAAAGATGATGACTATGATGAATTTTGAAAGATAGTTGAGAGTTTGCTGAGTGGAAAAGAAGGAGTACTGAGTAATAGAAAATAGCCCATGGAAAAACACAAAGTGAGACTACAGTGCTTCAAACATATTATGGAAAGGCACAAAACTGAGAAATACACAACAAATTTGGCAATAGCAGCAAATTGAGAGAAGAGGATGTATAAGGACAGGTAAGGAAAGAATAAGGACTGAAAGTTGCCTCCAGCCAACGGCCAACAAGGAACTAAGAATTCTAGAAACTTCAGAGCAACAGTGAGGGACTGAATCTTACCCATAAGCACATGAGTGAACTTGGAAGCAGAGCTCTCTCCCCAGCTCAGATTTGTATCATGGCCTGCAAGAGCCCCTAAAGTAGACAACTCAGCTAAGCCAAGCCCAGGTTCCTGACCCACAGAAACTGTGAGATAATAACTATTTTTGTGGCAAGCCTCTACATTTGGGGTGATTTGTTAACCAGCAATAGTTAACACTCAGAGGTTTTAAATTTCTGCTTCTGAAGTCTAAAGCAATTTCTGCTTCTGAAGTTTCAAATAATAAATTATCCCATGTTCCCAAGTATTTTCTGTAGTGATAACAAAATAAATACATTGTTTAGGATGGTCAAGGACAGGATGGAAAATGAAAGAGCAGTTCAAAGGAAAATTAAGTGGTATAAATCAGAAATCTCACCTGTATGGGAACCAATATAGGATATAAAATAACCCATAGCAGCAGAGTAAAGGAGAAAAATAGGACGGTTTTGAATGAAAGAAATGTAAGCATGATAGGATCAAACCTCCCCAATTTGCTAGATATTTAATGCTTTTTGAAGGAAGAGCTGCATAAGTAATGCTTGCCATATATCAGGCAAGATTCCACAATGAAGACACTATGTGATTTTACAGACTGTAAAATCTGCCTTTGCTCTGCTAAACCACAAGATCTTTTAGTGCAACTTTAATAGAATATATGGGGCATTTACTATAGCTACACATTGCATATAGTTATGATTCCTTTCTTTTATTGCTCAGTCTGAGTAATACTGGTAATGTTTCTTGTTTTTTCTTTATTTCCTTTTATTCCAGTTTTATTGAGAAATAATTTACATATATATCACTGTATAAGTTTAAGGTATAAAGCATGATAGTTTTTTGGGTTCCAGATATAAGCAAGATCATGCAGCATTTGTCTTTCTCCAACTTATTTCACTTAATGTAGTTTCTTCAAGGTCCATTCATATTGTTGCAGATGGTAGGATTTCCTTGCTTTTTTATGGCTGAATAATAATCCATTGTGTATATTACTACAACTTCTTTATCCATCCATCAAGGCAATGTTTCTTAAATAAATAAAGGGTTCAGAGTTCAGTGGAGCCAAATTAGACCTGAATAAAGAACTCTTTGATTTAGTCCTCTAGGCTGTCTATTTATGCAAGTAAAAGGACATAATATTGGACTGAAATGCTGACTTCATTATATTTTCGATATTTAAAGGGACCCCATTTATCTCCTTTCTTTTTTTTCTTTTTTTTTTTTGTCTCCCTTCTGAGTGATAATTATCTTTATGATTTATTTTATGGTTTGTGACATTGAGTTTGGGAAAAATTGCCTATTAGAAATAGAACTAATGCTCCTGGAAAGAAAATTGCCACTCTTAGGTTCTTTTTAAGATTATATGATTCACTATGATGCTTCTGATAGATGAAGCCAGTTCATATATGACTTTAAGAAAAATAGGTTTCAGAATTTAAAGCAATTTCTCAAGTTATTAATCTGAGTAAAACTAAATTAAATCTCTTCTTGACCATTTTCAAATCTTCCACAGTGATCCTAGTGGACTTTCCAAGTCAGTTCAAATGGTCTGTGTCAAGTCACTATCATGATCACCATCTTCCCCCATACCTCCCAAGTCTTTATCTTCTTGTGTGGATTTATTGGACTTGGAGATTTTTTTTGATGCTTCCTTTTACCTTCTATCAATCATTTTCCATCTCCTACAGATTATTTCTTATCTATATCCCTTTTTGTTGTTTCCTCAACATTACCATGGTTATATTCTACTATTACTTTATGCCTAGGACGCACCATGTACTACCCACCCTGTGGGATCTGTGCAGCCCAACCCCATTTTCCAGAAACTGACCTGCTTCTCTTATTTACATGATTAAGTCATGTCTATTTTATACAATTTGATCCTATCCCACTGGGTACAGGTGCTAGATCTAGACTAGGCCAATAAATCTTTCTCTATGGCTGACAAAAAGTCAGTTTCTGTGGTGGCATAAAATGTAGGGCCCGGCTATGCTTCTCCCACATATACAAAAGAGAGAGCCCCTGTCTTCAAGAGGGAGACAGAGAGTCAAATACACAGACAGAAGCTGAGACAAAAGTCAGAGGCAAAAGTCTGATAGTGGCCACCTTCCTAGTTTACATAGTTCCTTAGGCCTGCTGCATTCCGGTCCTTTGACTTTCTTATAGTGAATTCCTTTAAAAATTTCTTGAATAATTTAAATAGTCCTAACTAAAACTGTGGGAGTCCCCTAGCTATTCTCCCTGTGTCCTGTCTTTTCCTGTTCTTATCCATCTCACATCTCACTGACAGACAAAGGGAACTACTGTATAGTTGTAGGGGAGAGGTACAGGGGAGGGGAGGAGTTACATTTTTCAGTAACAAACTGCAGTATAAGAAATAGTTTGAAAAATTATTAGTGGCAAACAAGGGACTGCATCTCTGTAATGCAAGGGCTGCACACGTTTCTGAGGTTGTCCTAGGTTCTGAACTCCACCGTTCCAGCCACACGGTGACCACAACAACAAGCGACATTGCCACCTGCTGGGAGTTAGAGAAATTACAGACCTGGGTTATCTATTCAAATATTCTTGAACTCCAGGGTTTGAAACTATCTTACAGAATCCTGTTTTGTTTTTTTAAAAATGTAAATACAAATTCTAATTGTGCTTAATGATAATACATATCTTCTAGGTCATAATGCTATTGTTCAATTATGACTCTCAGATCTGAACTCTGGAAAGGCTGCAATTTAGGAATTAAGGTTCTTGTTGAATAATTTACATTTTTACTCTAGTTGGTGCCACTAAATTACAAACATTAAATCAAGCAACTTATAGCCTAGTTATGTGTGTATTGCAATAGAGGGAGGTTAAAAAGACACATGTGATTCTCCATTCAGACTGAGTGGAAAGATATATGTAGTTAAATTAAAAGACATCTAGTCAAAAAGAAAGATTTTTCACTGCTACTCTGGTAAGGATAGGTCTTTTCTGTAGTAAATTGAAAGTGGGTAATCTAAGGTTGATAAGTAACAAAATAATATATTCATAAACTTGTTCAGTGTTTCATTTCCATTAATAAAAGGCAAAAAGAAGAAATGAAGATGTATAGGCAATTTAGGTAATTTATGATAACTTGAAAACTGTAAAATATTAAAAATATGTAAGGTGAGAAAATTATAAGTCACTGTAACTATGGAAAAATATTCATTCTTACAGTGTGGTGACCAGGGTCAGGCTATGTAACCACTGATGGAACTCTGGAACTCATCATGCCAAGTCATGTTAGGGTGAGCTTCTGAGGCTAGTGAACATTTGCATTTTCTCTGTGGTACTGCTCTTCTGTATCAGATTCTGAACTACATGAATCTAGTTTTGGCCACGGTGTGAAGTGTTCTGTCCCACTTTCTTGAATAGAACCTTTCCTTGCCCTGTAACCCTAATGGATTGGACTTCAGTTTGCCATAATCCCTCAGAATTGCTGCAGTCCCCTTAATCCTCTCTTTAATATTTGAAAAGTCAGGAAGGTACAATCTACTACCAGAAAGAAAATCTTAACATTGCCCCTTCAAGTACACATGTAATTTCTAGGAGACAGTGAAAACAGTTCTTTACTTTGCTCCTCAGGACAATTATCAACAGATATGGAATCCAATTCTCATGGTCATAAGGGGATCCTTTCTCTCTGGTCTCCCTTCTCTGTCTTCCTCTTTCTCCTCTTCTCTCCATTTATCCTTCCTCTCCATTACTTTAGGTTGTTTTTTTTTTTTTTCCCCCCCATGGAGTCATTTAATTCCTTCAAGCTTTCCCTTTAGTGAAGCTGGAGCTAAGATAAGTGGAGAGAATAATTCAGATTCTTTGAGTCTTGTGTAGGGCAGGATACAGATAATACTTTGAGGTTCATCCTCAGAGTGGAACATCTAAAGGGCAAACAAAACTTTCTTTTACTAATATTGTCACTGTTTTAAAGCATAGCAAAGTTTATCCTTTATCTACTTATGTGAACTCCATATTTATTACCCTAGTTTAGTATCAACTTGGAGAGGGGCAGGATGGGATAGGGAAACAACCATCCCAGGGAGGAGATGAGTGAGCTTTGAAGTTCTGTTTGAGGTGGACATGGATCTGACTCAACAATATCCCAGTCAGACTTCCTGCACCCTCCCTGCTGCTATTCCCTTCTTCCCCAGAGGGGACTTCCAGACAATCTGCTACACCTACCATTTATAGAGGATGGCTTGTGTTACAGAAAAGAAGGGTAATGGTCTCTTTCATATGAGTTACAAAGTAAAGTCTTTGACCAAACACTACGTTTATATTCAGTTGCTTAAAATGATAGTTATAATCTGTGCCAAAAAGGGAAAGCCAGGATTTCTGTTTTGTGTGTCTCACCATGAGATCTACAGGCTGTAGATATTTCTCCTGCTATAATTTCTTCCATCTGTTATATCTGTTAAATTGCCATGCAAGCACAGACGGAAACCATTCATGAGCTTAAGCAAGATTTATTTTAATGACAAGACACATGCTGATAGAAAGCGAATGAGAGTAAAACTCAAGAGATGCTGTATTCTGACTGACCTTGGGATAAGCAGTTGCCCAAAAAGCAAAAATATCCATATATTTTTTAGGATAACTCATCTTAACTAGTTACCATCTGGGAGTTGATGATAATTATATGTTCCAGTTACTCAAATGTTGTGCCTACTTATGTGTTGACAGAGGAAGCAGAGAATCCTGATGTAAGAATTCAACTCATTATATAAAATAGGGTTGAAATTTGGTTAGTGTTTTGTTTCCAAAATTAGACCTACAACTGGACCCCAAGAATGGCCTAAAGTTTCCAGAATTAACTATTATATTATTGTAGGAGTTCTCAATGTTGGCTACATTTTAGAATTCTTTTGGAGTTTAAGAAACTAACAGTTCCAAAGGCCAAACCTAGACCAATTATGTCAGAATAGACTTAATAGACTGGGATAGAACCTGGGCAAAGACTTAAAAAAACAAACAAACAAACAACAACAACAAAAAAAACACAACTCCTCAAGTAATACACAGCCAGGGCTGAGCACCATTACTATCAGACAGTTTACAAGTTTACAGTAGAATAGAAGCAGGTCTACATACTTCCTTCATTTTCAATACATTCATCCATAATGACCAGGTTTGTAAATTGTACTTGAATAATCAACATCTCAAAATGAAAGTTTGACCAATAATTTTAGTCCTTGTTGTAGACCAAATGGTGTCTAGCAGTTTCATGAAATATTGGTACAACCATCATTTATTTGCAAGGAATAGTTTATATGCAGAGGCATTTTCTTCATTTCCATATTGGCAAAGGCTAAGTATTTCATTTATTTTGACAGACTCCATAGTGTATTTTTTTCTGTAGCACACTAATAATTTGAGTCTAAAAATTAATTTCACTTAAATGATACTAAAGCCTATGAGGGGGCAGCCCAAGTGGCTCAGCGATTTAGCACCGCCTTCAGCCCAGAGGGTATCCTGAAGACCCAGGATCAAGTCCCACATCAGGCTCCGTGCATGGAGCCTGCTTCTCCCTCTGCCTGTGTCTCTGCCTCTCTCTCTGTGTGTGTGTGTGTGTGTCTCTCATGAATAAATAAATAAAATCTTTAAAAAAAGCCTATGAAGTACACATAAAAATATTATGAGAACATAATTGTAAAACACTTTTTCAGTTATTAGGAAAGAAAAGGTGACTCAATGTTTATGGTTAGAAATCTAAAATATTATATGGTTAAAATTATTTTCACATGGTCTCTAAATGTATATATACATGGGTTAGTGAGAATATGGATTAAGCTGCTATAATAAGGAGACCCCCAAATATAATGGATTAAATAGGATTGAACTTTATTTTCTTCTCATGAAACAACCAAGATGAGGGCACCTTTTGTTACAAGGAGGCTATTTCAATAGTTGCCAGTTTCCAGCCGGTGGGAAGAATAGAAAGGAAAGGGGCAGAGTACCCCACTGCTGTTCACTTCCCATTGGCCAGAACCTAGCCACATGTGCATGCTTAGCTGCAAGGAGGCTGAGAAGGAAATGGAGTCTTCTGAGCAGCTATGTACCCAACTGAAAACCAAAGATTTCTGTTACTAACACAAAGAAGAGAAGAGTGGACACTGGGACAATTCTCAATCTCTGTAATATCTACAGACAACACGGAATCTAAATATACTTGGAAAGCAAAGGAACTTTATTGTCTAAAAATTTTATTTTTATAATATTCATTTTCATTATGTATCCTATTAACATTTAAGAAATTCAAAATTTGTGTTCCTTTGAGGGAAGGCAGTCCAAGATGGTAGCATAGGAAGACACTAAAATATCTCCTCCCACAGACATACCAAATTTATAGCTACCTATGGAACAATTCCCTCTGAAAAACACCTGAAAAGTAGCCGAAAGCTCCTTCACAATGAACAATAAAAGGGCCACATTGAGACAGGTGGGAGAAGCAAAGATGCAGTCTGACCAAATATCCTACTTCTCATCACAATTAAGGAGGGATCACACAAACCCAGAGCTTCTCACTGAGGAGTGTGGGGTTCATGCCCCACATCAGGCACCCCAGTCTTTGGGACCTGCACCAGAAAGACATGTGGGTTTGAAAAGCAATGAAGCTGATGTCCAGTTTCGGGCACTGAGATCTGTTCTTAAAGAGCTTGCATTGGAGGAGGGGCGAGATGGCGGAAGAGTAGGGTCCCCAAGTCACCTGTCCCCAACAAATTACCTAGACAACCTTCAAATCATCCTGAAAATCTACGAATTCGGCCTGAGATTTAAAGAGAGAACAGCTGGAAGGCTACAGTGAGAAGAGTTCATGCTTCTATCCAGGTAGGAAGACGGGGAAAAAGACATAAAGAAACAAAAGGCCTCCAAGGGGGAGGGGCCCCGCGAGGAGCCGGGCTGAGGCCGGGGCGAGTGTCCCCAGGACAGGAGAGCCCCGTCCCGGAGGAGCAGGAGCTGCACCAACCTTCCCGGGCGGAAAGGGGCTCGCGGGGAGGTGGAGCAGGACCCAGGAGGGCAGGGATGCCCTCGGGCTCCCGGGGACACTAACAGACACCTGCGCCCCGGGAGAGTGCGCCGAGCTCCCTAAGGGCTGCAGCGCGCACGGCGGGACCCGGAGCAGCTCGGGGGGGCGGGAGGGCGGCTCCGCGGAGGGGGCTGCGGGGCGGGAGCAGCTCGGGGGGCTCGGGGGCGGCTCCGCGGAGGGGGCTGCGGGGCGGGAGCAGCTCGGGGGGCTCGGGGGCGGCTCCGCGGAGGGGGCTGTGGGGCGGGAGCGTGAATCCAACAGCGCAGGCCCCGGAGCACAGGGCGCCGGGACACAGCCCAGGATCCGGCCTCCCCCGGGACAGGCAGAGGCCGGGAGGGCCCAGGACAGCAAAAACGCTCCTGCCCCGAGCAGAGCAGATCAGCGGCCCCGCCCGGAGCCTCCAGACCCTGCAGACGGAGAGCTCTGGAGTTACTGGGGGAGCTGACTCCAGGGCTCCAGAGCTGGCCGCCTCCACTGCGGTTGTTCCTCCTGCGGCCTCACGGGGTAAACAACCCCCACTGAGCCCTGCACCAGGCAGGGGCACAGCAGCTCCCCCAAGTGCTAACACCTGAAAATCAGCACAACAGGCCCCTCCCCCAAAGACCAACTAGAGGACAAGTTCCTGAGGAAGTCAAGGGACTTAAAGTATACAGAATCAAAGGATACTCCCCCGTGGTTTTTTTTGTTTGTTTGTTTTTGTTTGTTTGTTTGTTTGCTTGCTTTTTGATTTGTTTGCTTCCCCCACCCTTTTTTTTCCTTTCTTTCTTTTTCTGTCTCTTTTTCTTCTCTTTTTTCTTCCTTTTTTTCTTTTTTCTTTTTCTCTTTTCTTTCCTTCTTTCTCTCCTCTCTTTTTCTTCTTTTCCCAATACAATTTGCTTTTGGCCACTCTGCACTGAGCAAAATGACTAGAAGGAAAACCTCACCTCAAAAGAAAGAATCAGAAACAATCCTCTCTCCCACAGAGTTACAAAATCTGGATTACAATTCAATGTCAGAAAGCCAATTCAGAAGCACTATTATACAGCTACTGGTGGCTCTAGAAAAAAGCATAAAGGACTCAAGAGACTTCATGACTGCAGAATTTAGATCCAATCAGGCAGAAATTAAAAATCAATTGAATGAGATGCAATCCAAACTAGAAGTCCTAACGACGAGGGTTAACGAGGTGGAAGAACGAGTGAGTGACCTAGAAGACAAGTTGATGGCAAAGAGGGAAACTGAGGAAAAAAGAGACAAACAATTAAAAGACCATGAAGACAGATTAAGGGAAATAAACGACGGCCTGAGGAAGAAAAACCTACATTTAATTGGTGTTCCCGAGGGCGCCAAAAGGGCCACAGGTGCAGAATATGTATTTGAACAAATCCTAGCTGAAAACTTTCCTAATCTGGGAAGGGAAACAGGCATTCAGATCGGGGAAATAGAGAGACCCCCACCCCCCTAAAATCAATAAAAACCGTTCAACACCTCCACATTTAATAGTTAAGCTTGCAAATTCCAGAGATAAAGAGAAGATCCTTAAAGCAGCAAGAGACAAGAAATCCCTGACTTTTCTGGGGAGGAGTATTAGGGTAACAGCAGACCTCTCCACAGAGACCTGGCAGGCCAGAAAAGGCTGGCAGGATATATTCGAGGTCCTAAATGAGAAGAACATGCAACCAAGCATACATTATCCAGCAAGACTCTCATTCAAAATGGAAGGAGAGATAAAGAGCTTCCAAGACAGGCAGGAACTGAAAGAATATGTGACCTCCAAACCAGCTCTGCAAGAAATTTTAAGGGGGACTCTTAAAATTCCCCTTTAAGAAGAAGTTCAGTGGAACAATCCACAAAAACAAGGACTGAATAGATATCATGATGACACTAAACTCATACCTTTCAATAGTAACTCTGAACGTGAATGGGCTTAATGACCCCATCAAAAGGCGCAGGGTTTCAGATTGGATAAAAAAGCAGGACCCATCTATTTGCTGTCTACAAGAGACTCATTTTAGACAGAAGGACACCTACAACCTGAAAATAAAAGGTTGGAGAACCATTTACCATTCAAATGGTCCTCAAAAGAAAGCAGGGGTAGCCATCCTTATATCAGATAAACTAAAATTTACCCTGAAGACTGTAGTGAGAGATGAAGAGAGACACTATATCATACTTAAAGGATCTATCCAACAAGAGGACTTAACAATCCTCAATATATATGCCCTGAATGTGGGAGCTGCCAAATATATCACTCAATTAATAATGAAGTTAAGACATAATTAGATAATATTACACTTATACTTGGTGACTTCAATCTACTGCTTTCTACACTCCATAGGTCTTCTAAGCACAACATCTCCAAAGAAACGAGAGCTTTAAATGATACACTGGACCAGATGGATTTCACAGTTATCTACAGAACTTTACATCCAAACTCAATTGAATACACATTCTTCTCAAGTGTACATGGAACTTTCTCCAGAACAGACCACATACTGGGTCACAAATTGGATCTGAACCGATACCAAAAGATTGGGATCGTCCCCTGCATATTCTCAGACCATAATGCTTTGAAACTAGAACTAAATCACAACAAAAAGTTTGGAAGGACCTCAAACATGTGGAGGTTAAGGACCATCCTGCTAAAAGATGAAAGAGTCAACCAGGAAATTAAGGAAGAATTAAAAAGATTCATGGAAACTAATGAGAATGAAGATACAACCGTTCAAAATCTTTGGGATGCAGCAAAAGCAGTCCTAAGGGGGAAATACATCGCAGTACAAGCATCCATCCAAAAACTGGGAAGAACTCAAATACAAAAGCTAACCTTACACATAAAGAAGCTAGAGAAAAAACAGCAAATAGGTCCTACACCCAGCAGAAGAAGAGAGTTAATAAAGATTCGAGCAGAACTCAACGAAATCGAGACCAGAAGAACTATGGAACAGATCAACAGAACTAGGAGTTGGTTCTTTGAAAGAATTAATAAGATAGATAAACCATTAGCCAACCTTATTAAAAAGAAGAGAGAGAAGACTCAAATTAATAAAATCATGAATGAGAAACGAGAGATCACTACCAACACCAAGGAAATACAAACGATTTTAAAAACATAATATGAACAGCTATACGCCAATAAATTAGGCAATCTAGAAGAAATGGACGCATTCCTGGAAAGCCACAAACTATCAAAACTGGAACAGGAAGAAATAGAAAACCTGAACAGGCCAATAACCAGGGAGGAAATTGAAGCAGTCATCAAAAACCTCCCAAGACACAAGAGTCCAGAGCCAGATGGCTTCCCAGGGGAATTTTATCAAACATTTAAAGAAGAAACCATACCTATTCTACTAAAGCTGTTTGGAAAGATAGAAAGAGATGGAGGACTTCCAAATTCATTCTATGAGGCCAGCATCACCTTAATTCCAAAACCAGACAAAGACCCCACCAAAAAGGAGAATTACAGACCAATATCCCTGATGAACATGGATGCAAAAATTCTCAACAAGATACTGGCCAATTGGATCCAACAGTACATTAAGAAAATTATTCACCAAGACCAAGTAGGATTTATCCCCGGTACACAAGGCTGGTTCAACACTCGTAAAACAATCAATGTGATCCATCATATCAGCAAGAGAAAAACCAAGAACCATATGATCCTCTCATTAGATGCAGAGAAAGCATTTGACAAAATACAGCATCCATTCCTGATCAAAACTCTTCAGAGTGTAGGGATAGAGGGAACATTCCTCGACATCTTAAAAGCCATCTATGAAAAGCCCACAGCAAATATCATTCTCAATGGGGAAGCACTGGGAGCCTTTCCCCTAAGATCAGGAACAAGACAGGGATGCCCACTCTCACCACTGCTATTCAACATAGTACTGGAAGTCCTAGCCTCAGCAATCAGGCAACAAAAAGAAATAAAAGGCATTCAAATTGGCAAGGAAGAAGTCAAACTCTCCCTCTTCGCCAATGACGTGATACTCTACATAGAAAACCCAAAAGTCTCCACCCCAAGATTGCTAGAACTCATACAGCAATTTGGTTGCGTGGCAGGATACAAAATCAATGCCCAGAAGTCAGTGGCATTTCTATACACTAACAATGAGACTGAAGAAAGAGAAACTAAGGAGTCAATCCCATTTACAATTGCACCCAAAGCATAAGATACCTAGGAATAAACCTAACCAAAGAGGTAAAGGATCTATACCCTAAAAACTGCAGAACACTTCTGAAAGAAATTGAGGAAGACACAAAGAAATGGAAAAATATTCCATGTTCGTGGATTGGAAGAATTAATATTGTGAAAATTTCAATATTACTCAGGGCAATTTACATGTTTAATGCAATCCCTATCAAAATACCATGGACTTTCTTCAGAGAGTTAGAACAAATTATTGTAAGATTTGTGTGGAATCAGAAAAGACCCCGAATAGCCAGGGGAATTTTAAAAAGGAAAACCATATCTGGGGGCATCAAATGCCAGATTTCAGGTTGTACTACAAAGCTGTGGTCATCAAGACAGTGTGGTACTGGCACAAAAACAGACACATAGGTCAATGGAACAGAATAGAAAACTCAGAAGTGAACCCTGAACTCTATGGTCAACTAATATTTGATAAAGGAGGAAAGACTATCCACTGGAAGAAAGACAGTCTCTTCAATAAATGGTGCTGGGAAAATTGGACATCCACATGCAGAAGAATGAAACTAGACCACTCTCTTGCACCAGACACAAAGATAAACTCAAAATGGATGAAAGATCTAAATATGAGACAAGATTCCATCAAAATCCTAGAGGAGAACACAGGCAACACCCTTTTTGAACTCAGCCACAATAACTTCTTGCAAGATACATCCATGAAGGCAAAAGAAACAAAAGCAAGGGGATCCCTGGGTGGCGCAGTGGTTTGGCGCCTGCCTTTGGCCCAGGGCGCGATCCTGGAGACCCGGGATCGAATCCCACGTCGGGCTCCCGGTGCATGGAGCCTGCTTCTCCCTCTGCCTGTGTCTCTGCCTCTCTCTCTCTCTCTCTCTCTCTCTCTCTGTGTGTGACTATCATTAATAAAAAATAAAAAAAAATCTTTAAAAAAAAGAAACAAAAGCAAAAATGAACTATTGGGACTTCATCAAGATAAGAAGCTTTTGCACAGCAAAGGATACAGTCAACAAACTAAAAGACAACCTACAGAATGGGAGAAGATATTTGCAAATGACGTATTGGATAAAGGGCTAGTTTCCAAGATCTATAAAGAACTTACTAAGCTCAACACCAAAGAAACAAACAATCCAATCATGAAATGGGCAAAAGACATGAACAGAAATCTCACAGAGGAAGACATGGACATGGCCAACATGCACATGAGAAAATGCTCTGCATCACTTGCCGTCAGGGAAATATAAATCAAAACCACAATGAGATACCACCTCACACCAGTGAGAATGGGGAAAAATAACAAGGCAGGAAGCCACAAATGTTGGAGAGGATGGGGAGAAAAGGGAACCCTCTTACACTGTTGGTGGGAATGTGAACTGGTGCAGCCACTCTGAAAACTGTGTGGAGGTTCCTCAAAGAGTTAAAAATAGACCTGCCCTACGACCCAGCAATTGCACTGTTGGGGATTTACCCCAAAGATACAGATGAAATGAAATGCCGGGACACCTGCACCCCAATGCAGCAATGTCCACAATAGCCAAACTGTGGAAGGAGCCTCGGTGTCCATTGCACTGTTGGGGATTTACCCCAAAGATACAGTTGAAATGAAATGCCGGGACACCTGCACCCCAATGCAGCAATGTCCACAATAGCCAAACTGTGGAAGGAGCCTCGGTGTCCATCGAGACCACAAAGAAGATGTGGTCTATGTATACAATGGAATATTCCTCAGCCATTAGAAATGACAAATACCCACCATTTGCTTCAACGTGGATGGAACTGGAGGGTATTATGCTGAGTGAAGTAAGTCAATCGGAGAAGGACAAACATTATATGTTCTCATTCATTTGGGGAATATAACTAATAGTGAAAGGGACTAGAAGGGAAGGGAGAAGAAATGGGTGGGAAATATCAGAAAGGGAGACAGAACATAAAGACTCCTAACTCTGGGAAACGAACTAGGGGTGGTGGAAGGGGAGGAGGGCGGGGGGTGGGGGTGAATGGTTGATGGGCACTGAGAGGGGCACTTGACGGGATGAGCACTGGGTGTTATTCTGTATGTTGGCAAATTGAACACCAATACAAAATAAATTTATTTAAAAAAAAAGAGCTTGCATTGAAGATTCACTTGCCTGGCATCCAGTGCAAAAGAAGCAGTTTGAAAAGCTCCCTAGATGAGGGAGCTTTGACATTCTGTTTGAAAAGCACCCAGACTATATGTGATGGAGATTCATTTGCTAATCTTGAAGTATCTATTGGACAGGCAGGAGCCTGTTGGGACTCTCCAGGGATGGAGGTGATGGTGAGCACGATTTCTGCACTGTTCTACCTTATTGGCACTTGTGGACATGCACAGTCACTGCATTCTCCTGCTACTCTACTAAATAGAGTGGAAGCACCCCAGCCCTATGCTCTTCCACTACCACACTAAAGCTGGCAAACACACACAGTCCACACAGAGGGTGATCTTTAAATCACCTGGCTCTGGTTGCCCAATTAGTAGAAGAAAGGAAATAATAAAGATCAGAGAGGAAATAGGTTAAATATGGACTAAAAAGACAATAGAAAATATCAATGGAACTAGAGCTGGTTCTTTGTAAAATTGATAAACTTCAGCTAGACTTACCAAGAAAAAGAAAGAGAAGACTCAAAATCAGAAATGAAAGAGAAGTTACAACTGATGCTACATAAATACGAAGGATCACAAGAGACTGCTATAAACAATTATACACCTACATATTGGACAACCTAGAAGAAATGGATGAATCTGTAGAAACATACAATTATCTAAGACTGAATCATGAGGAAAAGAAAATCTGAACAGATTGATAACTAGTAAGGAAATTGAATCAGTAATCAAAAACCTCCCATCAAACAAAAGTCCAGGGGACCAGATGGCTTCACTGGTAAATTCTACTAAACATTCAAAGAAGCTGTAATACCTAACCTTCTTAAACTTCCAAGTAATTGAAGAGGAGGGAATACTTCCAACTTCATTTCATGAGGCCAACATTACCCTAACACCAAAACCGGACAAGGACAAAAAAAGAAAATTACAGCAAATATCCCAGATGAACATATATGCAAAAATCCTCAATAAAATATTAGTAAACCAAATTCAATAATACATTAAAAGGATCATACACCATAATGAAGTGGGATTTATTCCAAGGATGCAAGGATGGCTCAACATCTGCAAATCAATCAACATGATACACCACACTGACAAAATGAAAGATAAAAATCATATGGTCATTTCAATGGACATAAAAAAGCATTTGACAAAAATAGTATCCATTTATGATAAAAACCATCAACAAAGTGGGTACAGAGGGAATGCACTGCAACATAATAAAGGCCACATATTACAAGCCCACAAGAATTAGATAAGGGTGCCCATTCATGCCACTTTTATTAAACATAATATTGGAAGTCCTAGCCAGAGGACTAGAAAAAGAAAATAAAAGCCACCCAAATTAGGAAGAAGTTAAACTATTTGTAGATGACATGATTTTATGTACAGAAAACCCTAAAGACCCACCAAAAAACTGTTAGAACTAATGAATTCAGTAGAATTTCAGGACAAAAATCATTATACAAAAATCTGTTGTTTCTATATCTTAATAGCAAACTATCAGAAAGACAAATTAAGAAAACAATTTCATTTACAATTGCATCAAAAAGAATTTAAAAAGGTAAGAATAAATTTAATAAGGGAGGTGAAAGACCTGTACTCTGTAAACTATAAGACACTGATGAAATAAATTGAAAATGATACAAAGATTGTATTCATTGATTAGAAGTATTAACGCCAAAATGTCCATAGTACTAAAAGAAATCTATAGATTCAATACAATCTCTATTAAAATACCAATAGCATTTTTCAGAAAACTAGAACCAAAAAAACCCTAAAATTTGCATGGAACCATGAAAGATCCTGAATAACCAAAGCAACCTTGAGAAATGCATCCTTGTGCATCATGTATCCTGATTTCAAACTATATTACAAAGCTATAGCAATCAAAATAGTATGGTATTGGCATAAAAAATAGACACACATAGATCAACGAAACAGAAGAGAGCCCAGAAATAAACCCAGGCATAGATGGTCAATTAATTTATGACAGAAAAGCAAGAATATTCAATGGGGAAAGGACAGGAAGTTACAAGTGTTGACAGGGATATGGGAAAAGAGAATCCTCATACACTACTTGTGGGAATATAATTAGTGCAACCACCATGGAAAACAGTATAGAGGTTCCTCAAAAAGTAAAAATACAACTGCCACATGATCCAGCAATTCCTCTTCTGGATATTTATGTGAAAAAAAAATGAAAACACTAATTCAAAAAGATATATGCATCCCTTTGCTCATCACAGCATTGTTTTTATTACCCAAGATATTGAAATAAATCTCCATCAGTGGATGAGTGGATTAACAAGATTAGGTGTATATATACAGCAGCATACTACTCGACATAAAAAAAAAAAGAATGAAACCTTGCCATTTGCAACAACATAGATGGACCTAGAAGGTTAGGTTAAATAAAAAGTCAGACAGAGAAAGACAAATAACATATGATTTTACTTATATATGGAATCTAAACAAAACAAAACAAAATGCATTGATTCAGAGAACAGAATGGTGGTTACCAGAGGGTGGAGGACTTGTGAGGTGGGAAAAATAGGTGAAGGGGGTCAGGAGGTACAGACTTTCAATTTTAAAATAAATAACTCCTGTGATGTAATAAACAGTGTGGTGACTACAGTCGGTAGTATTGTAGTACACATTTGAAAGTTGCCAAAATTTTCAGTGGCTCATCATTGAACAAAAATGGAATCAGACTCTGCTATTTCTTGGATTATCAGGTAGGATACTTAGCTTTTCTGTGTTTCATTTACTATTATTTGTTATATATTTTTAAATGAGGTAGAGAACTTATAATATCCATATCAAAAGTGTTTATGATATGTTTATCATATATGAAAACTTGGCTCCAGGAAGGTACTTACTAACAGTGAAGGCTCTTCTCCTTAATCTGGCATTCAGAGACTTCACATATCACTTCCCCTTTCTCTTTCTCTCTTACCAATGCTTTGGCAACACACGATTTTTTAAATAATACATTAACTTGCCATAAACAATTTTTGTACATTTACTTCTCTGTTCCCTATGATTGGAGTATGCTTCTCTGTTTTCTTACTCATTTCCCAAGGTTTACATCAGTTTTCCCAGTACGTCTTCAACTATCTAAACAGACTAATTATTCCCTCCATGTACACTCATGGAAACTTAATTAGAGCCTTATAACTGCTCTGTAACAGTTCATATACTTTTATCTACTTTTATTCTTAAGGGCAGAAATCATATCTCATTCATCCTTCTATAGATATAAGATGTGCTCCATAAATGTTTGAATGACTCAGTGAGTAAATGGGAAAAATTAGAAACCATCAATTTGTGTTTATTTTGGAGTCATAGAGAATGCCCACATCACTTCAGGAACTAGGAACAGTAAAGTAAGATTGTAGTTTAGGAACTAAATTTTTAGATCTACATAAATATGCAAAATCATCTGGAGAAGACAGAATGGCTCCCAAGCCAGCAGGACTCCACAGAAACCAACTTGACTGTTGTACTAATAATCTATGTAAAGAAAGAATGGGCCATTTAAAGAAGAGTGGATTAACCCTAGTAAATTTAGAAAATAAGGATTACTGTGGCAAGACTTGATCATGGCTCTTGGAGTACTTTCCAAGAAAGCTTCAGCTTTCTAGAGTTTAAGTCCCAACTGTAAGGTTTTTCATGGAGCATCATAGAAACATCATCTTATTTTAGCCCAGTGCTATTCATGTCACATAGCTCTCATTTATGTTTTCATTTATACTCACCTCATAGCCTTTAATTCTTCCCATTATAGATTTAAAATTGATTTCTGATTGTGATTTGGCTTCTTTATCTATTATAGACTTCAGTGACGAACTCCATGAGAAAATTTATACACCTTCAAAGCTAAAGCCCCAGTCTGGCCAACTTTCCTTTGAATAATATTTCTATACCATTTTTTTTCTATACCATTTTTTATTGAAAAATAGACCACTGTCTATACCAAGTACATAAAATGAGTTGATGAGAACTTAAAACTCTCCCACATCTAAGATGATTTCTATCAACAACAAAGCTAAAATTCTTATCATTGTTCTTCCTTCTAAAAGTCCTGTTAATTAACTTGGTAAAGGGGTTATGTGACCTAGGAATACCGGCTGAACTTAATAGCTAAGGTTATGAGTCTGAATTCATTAGGCATTTTGTTCACAAGTAACAAAGACTGACTCAGTTTATCTCAAGAAAGGTGAATGTATTGTAAGGATACAGATAGCACTTAAAAGGAAGGAACAGGGATCCCTGGGTGGCGCAGCGGTTTGGCGCCTGCCTTTGGCCCAGGGCGCGATCCTGGAGACCCGGGATCGAATCCCACGTCTCTTTCACCATACACAAAGATAAACTCAAAATGGATGAAAGATCTAAATGTGAGACAAGATTCCATCAAAATCCTAGAGAAGAACACAGGCAACACCCTTTTTGAAGTCGGCCATAGTAACTTCTTGCAAGATACATCCACGAAGGCAAAAGAAACAAAAGCAAAAATGAACTATTGGGACTTCATCAAGATAAGAAGCTTTTGCACAGCAAAGGATACAGTCAACAAAACTCAAAGACAACCTACAGAATGGGAGAAGATATTTGCAAATGACATATCAGATAAAGGGCTAGTTTCCAAGATCTATAAAGAACTTCTTAAACTCAACACCAAAGAAACAAACAATCCAATCATGAAATGGGCAAAAGACATGAACAGAAATCTCACAGAGGAAGACATAGACATGGCCAACATGCACATGAGAAAATGCTCTGCATCACTTGCCATCAGGGAAATACAAATCAAAACCACGATGAGATACCACCTCACACCAGTGAGAATGGGGCAAATTAACAAGGCAGGAAACAACACATGTTGGAGAGGATGCGGAGAAAAGGGAACCCTCTTACACTGTTGGTGGGAATGTGAACTGGTGCAGCCACTCTGGAAAACTGTGTGGAGGTTCCTCAAACAGTTAAAAATATACCTGCCCTACGACCCAGCAATTGCACTGTTGGGGATTTACCCCAAAGATACAAATGCAATGAAACGCCGGGACACCTGCACCCCGATGTTTATAGCAGCAATGGCCACGATAGCCAAGCTGTGGAAGGAGCCTCGGTGTCCAACGAAAGATGAATGGATAAAGAAGATGTGGTTTATGTATACAATGGAATATTACTCAGCTATTAGAAATGACAAATACCCACCATTTGCTTCAACGTGGATGGAACTGGAGGGTATTATGCTGAGTGAAGTAAGCCAGTCGGAGAAGGACAAACATTATATGTTCTCATTCATTTGGGGAATATAAATAATAGTGAAAGGGAATATAGGGGAAGGGGGAAGAAATGTGTGGGAAATATCAGAAAGGGAGACAGAACGTAAAGACTGCTAACTCTGGGAAACGAACTAGGGGTGTTGGAAGGGGAGGAGGGCGGGGGGTGGGAGTGAATGGGTGACGGGCACTGGGGGTTATTCTGTATGTTAGTAAATTGAACACCAATAAAAAATAAATTAAAAAAAAAAAAAAAGGAAGGAACATCATAAGAATCCAAAAAGGCCTGGTGAGCAATAGGAGAGTCAAGATCCAAGTATGAGAGCAAGAAGATTATGATTTTACTTCTTAGCATTGAGAGTTCAATAATTTTCAGTTTTGTGCTTCACCATTAACAGACTCTTTCTAATGCTGTTTTAATCTCTCTGTATTCCTTTCTATTTTTGTTCTGATTACTTGTCGATATCTGTCTTCATAAATATTCAAATATTCAGAGAGGGAAATTCATATTGGCCCCCAAGCCACTGTTATTTATGTTCAGGCAAAACCTTTGTGACATGTCTCATCTGAGGCTGCTGGCCAGCCTATAGGCAAGTCCCCTGAGGTCAGGTTCTCATCAGGATAGTCACCTGTGGTGAGGCAGGGCAGTTGAATGGTTAGAGCCTGATCGCCTGTACCTCAGGTCCAAACATGGGGCAGTTCTCCTTACAAGAAGCTGTGTTTGGTAGGAACCTATAGGTTAATACAGGTAGATAATTAGTCCATAGAGCCAGAGAACTCAAATGTGAGTATGTGGATGGGCTACATCAGAATCTCCTGGGATCCTTCTAAAAATAGAGAATTTGGGGTTTCACTTTAACCTACTAAATTAAAATCTCAAGGGGTAGGATCATATACCATATATTTATTCTCCAAGTGACGACAGCTTTGACATTGTGAGGGAATGGAACTGTGAGAAGGATGGGAAGGATCAGACTGAAAATCTTCCTGGGGGTGCCTGGGTGGCTCAATCGGTTAAGCTTCAGCTTCTGACTCTTGATTTTGGCTCAGGTCATGATCTCAAGGTCATGATATAGAGCCCCACTTTGGGCTCTGCATTGGGATTCTCTCTCTCCCTCTCCCTTTGCTCTTCCCTCACCTCAAGCACTCACACACAATGCACATGCTGCACTCTCTCTCAAAAAATAAAAATAAAAATATGAATGAATGAAAATTTTCCTGATTCTCTTAATAAATTTGTAGGGGAATTCTGATGTACTCTACAGTGGTGGCTGTAGAATGGTGGCTAAAAACAAATTTGAAAAGTAAAAGTGCTGAGGTGCAATAGTTTCTCACAAAGAATTAAAAATGTAAGGAATATGTTTCCCTATAGATTCCAGAGTTTACACAAATGACAGTCTGAGAGACCAGCAAGAACTATTGTTAAAGCCAAGAGCTGTAACTTTTGGCAAGGCCTTAAGCAATGTTGAGAGCCTGCTTCATTTTCTTTTTTCCTTATCTATAACAGGTATATTTAGTGAAATAGCGTAAGCAACACATAAAGTAATTTTATCAGAATGCTACCTGAATTATAAACAAAATTTTCATGAATAATTTAAGAACATCTTTTAATGGAAGAAAGGAAACTATTCTTTAAGGTTTTAAAGGAAAGGTTATTTAATACAGATATTTCATAATAATATTATTATAAAAATAAGCACATACTTCTTCTAGATATTATTATCTTTATTACAAAACATTTTTTATGTTGAGGTAACATTTCAAAAGATATTTGGCAAAAATCAATTGAATTCTATAAACAGAATTCTACTATGTGCAACGTATGTAAAGGACTCAGAGAATAGTTTTTCTAGCATGCACATAGACTGATTTTGGAAAAAAAAATAAAGCTAAAAGTTATCTATTTAAAGAGAGATTTCTTTCTACTACCCACCCCCACCCAGTCTTCCGTATCATATCTCCAGTGGTGCGTGAGGCAGTGTTCATGGGAGTTCCACAGAAAACATCAAAAAGGGTGTTTGAAAACCAAGTTTTGTTTTTCAAAATACCTCACTGTGCCATAATTTGAAAACGCTTTCAAAAACTAAATATTTTTATCATATAGGATTCACTATTGCTTATCCCAAGAATGAATAGAATTCTCTTGTCTTCAATGGAGAAATCTTATGCAGTGCTCCAACTCTATTGTCTTTTCTGCTGGGAAGTCCTCCTTGATTTATGCAGGACAAAATTGGTCCCATCTTCTGTGCTTCCATATATTTTGTTCATACCTCTTATGGCACTTACCACACTGCATTGTAATAATTCTTGTTTCTCTCATATGTATCCCTGTTTAGCTTTTTAACTTTATTTAACCATCTATAAGCTCCTCAGGAGCAAGAAACAAGCCTTAAGCTTCTTTATATCCCAGCACCTAGCACAGTGCCTGGTACATAATAGAACCTCAGTAACTGTAATGTTAATGAGTTAGTAACTATTTCAGTTGTGAAACTATAATGCACATCTTTCCTTGCTTCCAGTCTCATTGAGTGTGTTCTGGTGTCATCTGACAGTATTTAAACCCCTATAAATTGGTGACACCCTAGAAACAAATATATCCAGCATTTCCTTTCAGGAAGAAATGGCCTCTTGTTGTCCTTCTGATAAAAAAACATCAATAAATTATAGTTGTAATTATTTCTCTATTCTCCAACCCCCAAGCCTCCTATAGGTGAGAGCCACTTCGTAGGAAAGCTGATTTTAATAGCCATCTTGGCAGTCATTGTCATCTTGATCCCCAATGGGTTTGTTGTGATAAGTGTCAACTATTAATTTTCTGCTTTCTATCTCAGTGTTTTTTGACTGGCCCTCTTCCTCACTGCTTGATTTGCTCTCAGTTGAGTTGCTGTCTTCTTTTAATTTGCTGCTGTCCTGAGAATCACTGGCATCATCTTCCTCAGACTGGCTGTCCTGCTCAGACTGGCTTTCTTCACTCTGGCTCTCTGCTGAGGCACTGTGAGACTGAAGGTCCTCCTGGCTAGAACTGTTTTCCTCAGTGGACTCTGGGCTTTCCTCTGAGGATCTGAGGCTTTCGTTGGATTCACTGTCAGCCTGCTCCTCTGTGGATTCACTTTCTGAACTGGAGGGTTTATTCAAGCTGTTCTCTTCACTGGAGTCACTATCTTCCTGATCTGAGTGGCTGGTGGTGTTATCTGGGTTGTCACCCCTGGACTCAGTCACTACCTCTTCCTGAGATTCACTACTATTTTCTTGAGATGGGAGATCGACCTCTTGACTAGACTCACTACTGGGGTCTTGTATATTTTGACTGTCTTCTTGGGACTGATTCTCCTCACTCTCTTCTACAGATTCACTCTCACTGTTTTCCCTGGATTGGCTGAGGCCAGTTTCTTTGGAGTTGGCGTTTTCTGTTGAGTCACTCTTGACTTCTTCCATTGTGTTGCTATCATCAAGCTCACCTATGTCATCTTCTTCAGAAATGCGGGATTTTCTGAAAATTTTCCTCCTGGGATACTCCATTGATTGGCTGTCACCGGAATCCTGAGTGCTTGCTTGCTCATCGCTGTTTCCTTTTGATTCTTCTGATTTGACACTGGCACTATTCATTCTGGAGTTGCCTCTCTCATTCCTGATAGTATCTGGATCATCATTCTGCATTTCTTCATCACCAAACTCAGAGCCATCCCCATGGCTACTATCCCCTTCACTGCCACCTCCTACCCAGTGTTCCTTACTCTCACTCTCTTGAACAGAGTCACCTCTCTCAGGACTGCTGTTCATCTCATCCTCATTGTCAAGGTCCCTGCTCTCACTGGTGGTATCTTGGGCACTATCTTCCCCTAGTGAGGGACTATCTTCCCTGGATTGTGTGGAGTCAGCTGAGTCTTCATTACTTTTGAGTCTGGATTTTCCTCCTTGTCTTTCTTCAGGTCCTGGGCCATTGTCATCATCTCCAAAAGTGTCATCACCACTGTCATCTTCATCATCATCTTTATCATCTCCTTCTTTTCCTCCACTCCTAGAGAGGCCACCAGCTGGTCTATGCATATATTGATGATCATCAAGGCTGTCCTCAGATTCAGCACTGTCACTGGAGTCTTCATTTGCCTGGAGTTTGGGGTTAACAAACATGGTCAGTACTCCAGGGGCTGATATAGAGGGTGTTATCTGGGCTTTCCTACTTTTTTCTTATGTCTCTCCTTCTAATCCATGATCAGTTTTACTGCTCAATAACATCTCTGCCAGGGTTAAAGAAGGAAGGAAGAGGAGTTGTAACTCAAGTCATTCCATTTTGTATAGGCACAATTTACTCAGTGCTACAGAAACTTTCTTAAAAAGTTATATAGAGGGGTACCTGGGTGGCTCAGTTGGTTAAATGTCTGCCTTTGGCTCAGGTCATGATCCCAGGGTCCTGGGCTTGAGCCCTGCATCAGGCTTCCTACTCAGCAGGGAGTCTGCTTTCCCTCTCCCTCTGCCAGTCTCTCTCTCTCTCTCTCTTTCATAAATAAAAAAATAAATAAATCTTTTTTTTAAAAAAGCTCTATAGAAATCATATTTATGAAACTCAAATTATATTGTAAGTCTGATTCCTAGAAGAAACTATCAGAGATTTTTTTTTTTTTTTGTATGTTTAAAGAGATAGTTTGAAATACTCATCAAATTGTTTGGCTTTTAGTTTTAAAAAATATTGGGTGAATTTTGAAATGACTCAAATATTTTTTTCTTTTCTCTTCTTTTTAAGATTTTATTTATTCATGAGAGACAAAAAGAGAGGCAGAAGCACAGGGAGAAGCAGCCTCCCCACAGAGCAGGGAGCCCGATACATGACTCCGTCCCAGGATCCCAGGGATCACGACCCCAGCTGAAGGCAGATGCCTTCAACATCTGAGCCACCCAAGCGCCCCCAATTTTTTTCCTCTGGTGGGCAGGGTTGGGGGAGGGATGTACTAGGGCAGTAGAATGAAACCTTTAGCTAAAATGAAAGTAACATATTGTGGTAACATATACATCTCACCCAAACCATATTTACACCTCATTCACATAGGCAGAGGGTTGCCTGTAGAAGGCTTAGCTAGAAGACTGCAACTTGTAGGACTATAGGGAAGCTTAGTTTTAAGTGTGAGTTCAGAGAGATTATCCTCATAAGTCAAACAATTGGATGCTCTACACAGATAAGGAAAGATAAGTGAGTCTTCATTCATTATGCTCTGGAAAAATCTGCTCTCTTTACCAAGAAGCTGAGCATTCTTGCCAAGTTTGTTTTTATTTTTCCACTTGTCCCTATAGATCAATGTTTGACTTTCCAGTTGAGAGTACAGAATGATGACATCTCTTCCCATTGCTAGAGTTTACACTGGTATGCTGGAACTAAGCATCTTTTTAGCTCCCCATACCTCAATAGGCATATATTGCATCCTTCTCAGCAGGTACAATTACTCTCATTTGAGACCTCAGAGAATATTGAAGCAATAAATCAAACATCTCCAGAAAACATACCCCAAATCTATGCTTATAAATTTCTAGAATGTTCCTCAGACAAACCTTTAGTAAATAGTGAAAAAGACTAATAATTCATCTTCCAACTTGTTAAGTATAGAATACAACATGGATCAAAGCTTCAGTGAGAAATGTGATTCCTGGATCTCTGGAGCCCCAAGGGTTTGAGTTTGGTTAAAATGATAGGACAGTCAAGAAAGTAATGGCATTTAGTTTTAGGAAAATGAATAAAAAAGAGTGCATACATAAGAGAATGAAAGCCAGTTTTTTATTAACAGGAATATAATTATAAGCCAGCTTTTCTCATTACCTGGGTCACCACTGAGACTATTTTAAAGACAAATCATTATTAAAGGAGCTGTTTCATTAAAGTTTCTTCAGGGCTTTCCTGTTCCCTCCTCCATCAAGATCCTTAACATGGAGGAGGTACATAGGCCTAGCAGGTACTTCTTGTTAACCATAAAGTTTTCTCTGCCTGATCTGAACCACTCTAATTGTAAAAGCAACATTTTAGAATGATAAATGAGCTATTATTTGTCTAACATAGTCTATGACCGTGTATGTGTGTGTGTGTGTGTGTGTGTGTGTGTATTCTTTTTAACTAGAGGACATTTGGGGCTACAGTGTCTACCAATCCGGCCCCAGTGATAAATATGGAATGAACAGCATGTCCACATCTGAACTCTCCCACTCATTTTTCTCTTCTTACTTTTTGGGATGATTTAGCTAGCATAACCAATGGTTAGCAAGTATTACATTTAGGCTGGTTGCAGGTAATTTAATCTAACATCATTTCCTTCAATTCCTAAGTAGCCTGAAAAGTTAAGAAAGGTCTGTTTAATTACCTGTTCCTCTGAGCTAACTTTACTTTCTTCCGATGACTCACTGTTCTCCTAAAAGGAAAGAAAAAAAAGTTGTTTGTTTTCCCTTTTAGTAATTACCAAGGAAAGAAAAATACACGATATATACATCAATTGCTTGTGGTTTGGATTTACTGCTGTCCAAATGGCCTAAAGTGATGAGAAGAGTGTTAAAGTAAATTTACTGTATAAGATGTCCAGGACAGAAAAATGAATGAGATAGTTACCAAAGGTGGTGTTGGCGTCTGAGCCAAGTGACCCTGTAAAAAAAAAAGAAGGAAAATAAGTTACTCCTTCACAGATGGATATCTTGCAGATATTTAAAATAATTTTAGATGATTTGTTTTTAGTTTCTTGATATATATTTTATATTTACACGAGTAATGATGACATTTTTATGGTGAAATGGCTAAAAAGAGAGAGTGAGATGGACTGATGGCCTGGAAAGATCTGTGATCTAACAGACCTAAAGGATTTTTGGGTTTCTGATACTTCACTCAGAGAAAAATATACTTTCTTTGAAGCTGGTTGTTTATACAACCTAAACAAAATGTAACATAGGAAAAAAAAACAGCATTGGAATTTAGAACCCAGGTTTAAGTCTCAATTAGCTCTTTGTTTTTGTTTTTGTTTTTTTTTTAAAGATTTTATTTATTTATTCACGAGAGACACAGAGAAGAGAGATAGAGGCAGAGACACAGAGGGAGAAGCAGGCTCCGTGCAGGGAGCCCGACATGGGACTCAATCCCGGGTCCCCAGGATCACACCCCAGGCCGAAGGCAGGCACCAAACCGCTGAGCCACCAGGGCTGCCCCTTGGTTTTGGTTTTAGCCCTGAAAATCAACTGTCTTGGTTTTAGTGCTGAAATTCGCATGTTCCAGGAAAACCCTAAGTCTTGGATAAACTGTGATGTTTGGTCACTCTATGTGAATCTGGGCAATCCACTTCACCTTTCCAATGTCAATAAGAATATTAGTAACCACTGCGCATACTCCACAGAGTTGCTGTGAGGATGAAATTGGAAACATTTTGAGAACTGTTCAATATGATAAAACTAAAGAAATAATCCATTTTGAGGGATCCCTGGGTGGCTCAGTGGTTTAGTGTCTGCCTTTGGCCCAGGGCGTGATCCTGGAGACCGGGGATCAAGTCCCACTTCGGGCTCCCTGCGTGGAGCCTGCTTCTTCCTCTGCCTGTGTCTCTGCCTCTCTCTCTATCATGAATAAATAAATAAAATATTAAAAAAAAAGAAAAGAATCCATTTTGAAAATACCTCTTTATAAAATTCAGTGGTAGATAAAATTGAATTGAGAAGGCCATTATACCTTTCTTGAATCACATAAGATCACACACACACACACACACACACACACACACACAAAATAAGCCCGAAACTAATTAGGCATAGTTCTGATTTATTTCACTTTTTTTGATCTAATAACTCTAAGATTGCCTGAGCCACCTCTGGTGCCTTCTCTGCATCTACAATTCCTCTTCCTCTTGAGCACAGCAAAATCCCCAAATCCCTGCTAAGCTATGGGTGTGAAGATGCAGAGAGTAAAGCAGGAAGGAGCTGCTATCAACATGTCTTCAACAAGCCTCTCAGCAGTGCTAGGCAGCAGTATGTCCCCAGAGGAAAGAGCTATAATCACTTTAAGTCTTTGCCCTGTGACACTACAGGCAGGCACAATGGCAGACCTTCAGAAATAACTCTGTCAGTTATCATTTGGAATTAAGGGATGGAAGGGAACAAGACATTGGTATTTTTCTCATGCCAAAGCTAAACTTGAGAACCTAACATATTTGTGGTACTCTTAGAGTCTATGGTTGAATGAAAGACAGGATCTATAGTGGCTGCTTTTCAATTAACCAGCCTAAGGACATCTCTGATGCAAGTTCATGTAAGAAATCCTGCAGTGCCAATTCCATCCACAGGCAGGAGCAGAACCTCATCTCAAGCCTTGACATTATCTGGCAACCACTAATAATGTTGTTCCCAAGCTGTATCATATGCAAAAGCCAGCAGGTAACAAGGTCATTACCAAAACACTCTGACTTAGCATAAAATTTTAAGCCTTACTTGTAGTTTCAATCTTGAGAACCTGTTGCCCTCTTAGACTTAACCCCTTCCTAAAAAGGTTATAACACCCTGATAGAGAATGTGGATTCTGGAGCCAGAGTGACCTGGGTTTAAAGTCTGGCTTTAACACTTCTTAATTATGTAACCGAGACAGACTAGGTTATTCTCTGTGTCTCAGTGTTCTCATGTAAAGCACATAGAACAGCCTGGCAATGGTTCTTGAGTTCTTGAGAATTAATCACTATTGAGTTATTCAGAGTCAACACTAACAATTATTCCACAGACTCTAATATCCTCTCCTTCTGTCTTTTTTCACTTTCCAGGACTTGACCTCCTGCCTACCAGACATCTCCTAGTAAAACAGATTTTAGTCCTAATCCTTTAATAACATTCTTGGTTCACTGTCATTCATCCCCTTCTACTGTGCACATCCATTATGAAAGTAAACCTAAAGGGAAAAAATGCCTCCTCACCAAATTATACTATTAAGTTGAAGTTGAAGCATTATGCGAACTAAATTTTTTCACATGAACTACAAATTATAGCCCTTACTACCTATATCTTAGGTTATTAATGTGTTCATTAAATCATTAACAGTTTCAACATTTGCAGCAGAGCCAAATTGGTTATACTAATAATATATTAAATTAAAAATATTTTTTAAAACTTTATTTCTACTCACCTTCCATTCTTCAGAGCTCTCAGATTCAGTATTTTGATACCTGGCTACCTAGAAAATTTAGTACACATGATTAGCCCACAGAGAAAATTCCAAGGCAATAGCTATTAGCACTATACATACTTAGGAGCAGTGGTAGTCAAATTTTAGCATGAATCAGAATCAGCTGGAAGCCTTTTATTTTACTTTTTAAAAGATCTTATTTATTTATTCATAAGAGACACAGAGAGAAAGAGTGGCAGAGACACAGGCAGAGGGAGAAGCAGGCTCCATGCAGAAAGCCCGATGTGGGACTCGATCCCAGGTCCCCAGGATCAGGCCCTGGGCTGAAGGCAGGCGCTAAACCACTGAGCCACCCGGGCTGCCCAGCTAGAAGCCTTTTAAACCACAGATTGCCCCATCCCTAGAAAGTCCTGCTCAGTAGGTCTGAGGTAGGACCCAAGAATTTACATTTCTAACAAAATCCTAGCTGATGCTGATGCTGCAAGTTGGGGGATGGCACTTTCAGAACCACTGGTGATGAAGAAAAATGAGAATCATAGCTATATGAATAAATAGAGTAAGAAATAACTCGGATGATGTTGTAAAGAAAACAGCTTTCTAAGAAACTACTATTTTCATCTGACCAGAACGTATACAGCCAACTTGGCTTATAGTCAGTGAAAATTGTGGAATTTGGGATATAAAAGGTTTATTTCATATATCCTTATTCTGATACTTACTGGGAGTGCACAGGACAACCCCCAAAGGAACATAAGCAGGATGCTGGTCTTCATAGCCGGGTCTGACACCTTTACCTGTGATGAAGAACAGAAGATGTTTTCCTCTGTGCTAAAGAAATATAGGAGCTTTAACTTTTTAACAGTTTCTTCTATTAAAAAGCACAACTCATCCAAATGTCCATCAACTAATGAATAAATAAAAGGTACTATATCCATACAATGGAATATCATTCAATCATAAAAAGGAATGAAATACTGATACATGGCTACAAAGTAGAGAAACCCTGAAGACATTATACTGAGGGAAAGAAGCCAGACACAAAGACCACATATTGTATGATTCCACTTACATGAATTGTCCAAAACAGGCAAATCTAGAGAGAAAGTAGGTAAGTGCCCAGGGCTGGAAGAGATGGGAGTTTGGGAGTGCCAGTTAAGGGGTGAATTTTGGAGGTGGTGAAAATGTTCTAAAATTGATTTAGGTGAAGATTGCACAACTTTGTGCAGTGGCTAAAAATTATTTAACTGTACACTTCGAGTGTGTAAAGTATGTATTGAATTTATCTCAATAAACAAATTAAAAAGAAATCTTACTTCTAAGAGATTAAGAGATAAATTGGAAACATTTCAATGAGGATGCCTATAAACACTTCTTCCCTAATACATAAAATATGTTAAATAGAGGAAAAACTAAAGAAAGAAAAATAGAGAAATTTCTGACCATTCACTTTTATGATAATTATGCACCTTAGTATGGCATAGCAACCTGGCAAATATACACATAAAACAAAATTTAATGATACCATTGATGGTCATCAACATTTGTCTACACACACACACACACACACACACACACAAATTGCTTCTCAGTCACATTTATAACTTCATAATAACATTTAGATAAAATAGACTGATTTTAAAATTTTTTTCTTAAAGAAGTGTACTATGGCAGGCTTCATATTACAATTCCAGAAAACTCTTAATGTCTACTGTGCTACAATTGGTCATGCATTATAGATAGATTATGCTAAATCCTTTTAAATGTCATTTGTGTTACTGAAGGATCTCAGGAAGATTAGAGGTTTGGGATATACTTGTGAATCACACTGAGTGAAACATGCCAAATCAAACTGTATTTTCCTGGATGGTGGTTTCATTTCACACTTCAAGAACTGGTGATTTGAAAAACAACTTGTTCTATATCTAAAAATAGATGTACTACATGCTAATATAAAAAGTTGTTGAAATGATTTAAACGGAAAATTATTTGCCCTCCACTTGTAAGCCCTGTGGCTGCCCTAACCAGTTTGTCACATGGACTTCCATACATTTTGTGGAAAATCCTGCAAGTTTATTTCAGACTTCACTTTGGTTTTTAAGGTGCTCCAAATGATTTTAACCGCTGATCTAGAAAATAAGAATACATAGCTCACTAATGTCTGAATATGCTGAATAGTGCCTGCAACATGGCATCAAAAGTCATTTAATCTTATTTTTTAATTTATTCAAGAAAACAGTAGAATTCCTAAGAAGACTAAGAATGTTCCACATTTCTATGTTGATACAACTCAAATAGTCCATAGATCTTCTCATTTTATATCATCGACATTATCCCACTTCAACAGTTTATTCTTCATTTGTATTTTCTTTATTCTAATTCAGCATAGTTCATATAAGTCCTTATATTTTGATATCTTCTTTTTCACATCTGCCTATATTAACAGAGAAAACATAAAAATTCTCAACTACATCTAAAACAAGCCTAATTCAAAAAGATATTGCTTCTGAAAGAAACCAGAATATCTTACATCCCAAAATATGCCTCTTTCAAATAAAATTATTTTGAGCTAAAGGCCCTTGAGAAACAGCAGATGCAAGAAAGATCTATGATCCTCCTTTTTCTTTCTAAAAACAGGAAACTCTCATGTGAAAGGTGTACTCAGAGGAGGGAAGACATCTCATCCTCAAAGATGAAGGGTCAAGGCTGAGAGAAATCTGTACAAACAAACCTTGTTAAACTAATTCTATCTTCCCAATCACTTCCCTACAATTTACTGCCCCAACCTAAACCCCTTTGTCTTTCAGTTCTTCACAGAAGTATTGTTTCTTTATCTAAAAGGTAGAAAAGCTTTCTGCTCTGGTCACTCCTTCAGGTCTTCATTCTCTTATGAAGGCTAACATGTACATGTAAAAATTTTAATAAAACTTTCATGCTCTTCTCCTGTTAACATGGCTATGTCAGTTTAATTCTTAGGCCAAATGGAGATGCTACAAGAGCAGAAGAAAAATTTTCCTCCCCTCTATTTCCCTTAGTTCCCATAATCAAAACTTTTTGCTTTAAGTTCTTAAATTCATTTCTTAAGGAAAGGAAAGTTTCCCCTAAATATGATACTCTCAAAATAATTACATGCCTATGGTTTTAGGTGTCATGGGTCAAAGGAAAATTAGGCTGTTTTTAATTTTCAAAGTGAAATTTGAATAGGGTGATAATCTCATGATGTACTGAAAGCTAGCAGTATCCCAGACTCAATACAAGGCCAGTAAATACTGAGTTCTCCTCTTGTTTTTTTGTCTTGTTTTAGTTTTTTGCTTCTCTTTTATCTAAATAACAAAAAAAATTAAATGATGCACTACACTAATGAATGTTGGACTTTTTACAAAGGAAATGTGTGCTTCCAAGTTTCTTAGGGATGTGAATGAAATATTATGAAACATAAGAGAGATGCAGTAACTTACTTGTGCTTCTAGAAATAACATTTAGCACCCTAACCTACAGCAGTAATTTCCCAAACAAAAATAAAAGACACCTTGGGGTCCTGAAAGAGCTAAATTTGCCTCTCATAGAATATAGTCTGCCATCAAGCATTAAAGGAAGTCAGATCTTAAACCCTATATTAGGCTCTCAATTAATATTTTTATAGAATATAAAATATGTATACATGTATTAGAATTAAACTGACATAGTCATGTTAACAGGAGAAGAGCATGAAAGTTTTATTAAAATTTTTACATGTACATGTTAGCCTTCATAAGAGAATGAAGACCTGAAGGAGTGACCAGAGCAGAAAGCTTTTGTGAAGTGTATTCCAAATGAGAGCTGCAAACTTTCATAAACTTTTTAGCTACCATCCTGAAAAGGGTAGAAGCAGTTATGCAGTAACCCTATTCCCGAGTAATTAATTAGCAAAATAGCTACAAGCCTGAAAGAGACAAGTCCAGAACCTCAGGTTCTTTTTTGGTGCTTAATAAATGTCATTTCTACATTGTACATGCTGTCATCCTACAATGAAAGCATGTGACAAAAGGAAATCAATAACCTCTACTTGTGTTCCATCTGCTTGAAGGGCAATGTATCTAAGAGATTTTCAACCTTTTTCATTTTTTTCTCATAATGTTTGAGATCTGGAGTAGGGAACTACAGTCCCTCTCTGGCTACTCTCAAGTATAGCCAGAAATTCTTTGTGCTTTCAAGAAAGGAAACTTGTTCTGAAATTTCCTCCAAGTTAAGATTCACTTATAAAGTATATAGTTTCTTTTATGTAAACCGAGATGAAAAAGGCACATCAAATGAAGGAAATAAAAAATTGAAAATCATAGGCTCAATTTATTATGTTGAATTTGCTTATTTTTGACTTAGTATTGTTAGCTTCAATAATACAATAAACAATATATCCATCCATTAGCAATCAAGAAATACTATTGATAATATCCTGTGAGCCAGGCACTGCTCTAGGTGCTGAGTATACAATAGTGTGTAATAATGATAATTAGCTAGTCTTACAAAAGTAAAATTATCCAAACCCAACCAACGAGAACTTCCATTAGCTAGGAATTATTTCATTATTAGTCTTTGAAAATAAAATGGTACTTGGCCAGGATATGAATTCTATGAGGAATTCAGAACACCAAACAAATAAGGCAATAGAAGTATCCAATCATTCCTATTATACTTGTCTTACGTCAGTTATAATCAATCCCACATCTTATGCCTTCAACCACAGTAAAATAACTCCAAGGTGCCCTAAAATTCAACATAGATTTGGAAGGCCTCTAAGCATCTGAGGCACATTGATCCACATTACCATTTTGGGGTAGGTAAGTGACTAATGCCTTCAGAAAATTGTTCATACATTTTAACCAACCACATCAAAGTAGGATAGTCTGTTTGACCCCCAGGTACACAGAAAGTTATGGTTCACTAGAAGTTAGTACTCCTAAAGAAGACAGATTGAAGTATTACTATTACACATGGGATTTTCTAGATGTCATAGAGAATGCATTACCTGAACACAATTCCCATTTTCTGTTATGGAAGACAGACACTTCTGATACAGATGAAGTGGAATTAATGCAACAAATAGAAATGCATACAGATTGAAGTATATATATTTTTTAGTCTTCGATACTAGAAAGTGTTTTTAAAAGACAGTTATGTTCAACATTTTATTGAATTCTGTTTGTGAGGCATCATGCTAGCATGAATAAATGATAGAAAAGCACTGTAATTATCACATCTTTGGTTTCTTTCAATGGTCTTAGCATCTTCTTTCAGTTATTCAGTTCATAATGAATATTAGGATACTATCTAGATGAATAGCATTAAATGGTTTTTAATTTATAAGACCATATTTTAGAAGTTCTGCCGGTCTAGTTTAGATTCTTTCATAATGTTTTGTAGGCTATGAACATCACCATATCTGTGAAAATTAAATGTAAAAGTTTTATTTGTTTTGCTAATTAAAGCTAACCTTCAAAATGACTTTCCATCTGCCTCCTGTTCAGTAAACTTTCCCTTTCAGGAGTACTATGCAGAGATCTAAGTAGTGCTGAGAAAAACATCTGGCTCTATTGACTTAACATGTCATTTCAATATCATTATTTGCTGTAGCATAAACAACAGGCACAAAAATGGGAATCATTTTAACCCAAGGTTTAGCTCTCTCCATCTTTCTCTGCATGGCATAATACCTCTCAACATGTGTACATGTTTAATTTTCTCCAAACGTAGCAGAAGTCATTTAAAAAAAATTTTTTTTAATGAAAATTTCTTACCCTCTTCAGTTCACAAAGACTTTTCCTCAGAAGTCTCAACAATGAGGCGGAAGGAAGTTCTCAGAGAGGAAATTTATGCCCAGTGAAGCCACTCTTGTGTTGATGTTCTGATGTTCACTCCTCTGATGATGCAGGAATTTAAACTCTACTTCAGCTCTTCATAGCCAATCAACCTCAGGCTGGGGGTGACTGACATCACAAGGTGTCACCGGGACTCCAGTACACCCACACTTCCTCCAACTTGCAGAGGCAGATTTTCCCTAAAAAGCTCTTGTGGTTCTCAAATGACTAGACTAGTTTCCATTAAATTGAAGATCTTCCTAAAGCTTTATTTTGATTTCTAAATATATGTCATTCACATCCATGCAGGCTTATGAGCATTATAAACAATGACACTGTCTTCCACCCACTGATAGATCCCAGCAGACACATGGATGGGAAAAGGAGAGTCAAGGAGTGGGTAGCAAGTTTCCTGTTAATGTACATTTCCGGGTTGTACATGAAGAACCTCCTAAAATACTAGATTTGCCTAAATTGTAGTGTTGAGAATATGAGCTTTTATCCTTTCCCTTCTCATCTTTTAACAACCTCTACTATTTATCTCCTTTTCCTCTCAATCTCCCTACCCCCATATACACACAAAGTTCTAAAATTCTTAGTAATCTAATGAAGTATTACTTACAGAATTCTGTGGTGATTGGAAATATTAAAGCACCACCCTAAGTAACTTTTGTTTTTAACCAAAAAATAATTTAAATCTAACACTCCATTATTGCTTCCAACTGCTTGCCATATTTTGGATTTAACTCTGGTGACTCTTTGAAATCAGAATTGGATTAAGGGGAAGCTTAGTTGGGTGGCATACAGAGAAACCAATTTCCAAAATACTCTCTGCCATCCCTGAAAATGTAATGAAACAGATAACACAGTCTTTGCCAGGGTTCTTGAGGGAGTGTACTGAAGATTGTAGGGAGCCAGAAGTGAGGTGGCATCTCCTAAGGAGCATGATCAAGTAATAAAAGAATGACCACTGAGTAACTGGTTGAAGAACATCAGGGGTGCCTAGGTGCCTCAGTTGCTTAAGCATCTGACTTTTGATTTTGGGTCAGGTCATGATCTCAGGGTTGTGGAATTGAGCCCCACCTTGGGCTCCATGCTGTGGATGGAACCATGCTGAAGACCTTCTACCTCTCCCTCTGCCCCTCCCCCTCCGTTAAAAAATAAAGACTATATTACCAGAATTTAACTTCCTGGAGAGTGGGGATGTTTGCTTTGTTTACTGGTATATACCCAGGACTGTAATACCCAGGTTCCTGAATCATAATAAGCATTCAACAAATACTTTTATGAATATCTGAAAAGATTGACTTTAAAATGGGCCAATTTATTAGTTTGTGCAATACCTATATGACTCACTCTTTTTTGAATGCATTTATTATTGTTGGAATTTTTAATAGATACTCCTATGCACCTGGTTTTAGAGAACTGGGGTACCCAGCTTTATTCAGAAGACAAATATAAACTATATGGATTTTTAACTTATTCAGTGTGAACTGCAGTGAGGGGGAGGGGGCAAAAATGAAGAGAAAGGAGTCTACTTCTGTATAAGGTTTATCAGAAAACCGGGGTTCATATGAGGAGCTACACATTCCTGATGTTCTGTTCTGGTTCTCAATTACACTGCCAGGTGGTTTTATAGGTTTTTGACTGAGGTCTCTCATAGAGGAAACTTTTAATCTTATGCAGAGTGGATTCTAGGAAAGTTTTGGTGGAAGATGTCACAGGACATTATTTTAGAATCTCTCTCTAAATCCTTACATAAAAATAGCGCAACTAGGGGCACCTAAGTGGCTCAGTCATTCAAGCATCCACCTCTTGATTTCAGCTCAGATCATGATCTCAGGGTCTTGAGATGGAGCCACATGTGGGCTCCGTGCTCAGCAGGAAGTTTAGTTGAGATTCCCTCTCCATCCCCTTTTGCATCTCCCCCCACTCACATGCACGTGCTGCTCTCTCACTCACTCTCTCCCTCAAATAAATAAATCTTTAAAAAGAGTGCAACTAAGTAATAACAGCTAAAAACGATGGACAACATTTATAGCAAATGTAAATGTTGTAGTTACCCATTGTTACAGTAAAAAACATTCCAATACTTTATGTCTTAAAACAATAATTTTATTATAGCCGAGGCTGCAGTAATCTGGGGACTCCATTGGAATAGAATAGTCAAGATAGCTCTCTTACATGGTTGTTGTCTGGGAGTTCAGCTGATACGGTTATTCTGAACACTTCAGTTCTTTATATGGCCTCTTTTTGTGGCTTGGCCTTTTCATACGGTGGCTGGGGGCCAAGAGCTGCCCCAAATGTCACTGTCTACATTCTACGGTCACAGTCACAGGGCCATCCCAGACTCAGCAGGAGAAAAAAAAATCTCCGCATTTTGATGTGAGGATCAGAATGAATGTACAGGGAACAGAGGAAATGATGAGGCCATTTTGGAGATGGGTTACAACACTACATGACAGGTTATACCCACAAACTTCAAACAAAGTGGCTGAGGACAAACTGCCAACTGCCACAAGACCTACATCATCTATGTAGGAGTAAGCAGAGGGAAGCATTCATAAGGATACCAAAGCCAAACAATACAAAAAAAAAAAAAAAAACCCTAATTGCCCAACATTGGAAGATGCTAACAATTCATTATTTTTTTAATTAAAGTGTACTTGACATACAATATTATATTAGTTTTAGGTGTACAACATAGTGATTCAACATGTATATACATTATGAAGTCATCACCATAATCTAGCTACCACCGGTCCCCATACAAAGTTGCTACATATTATTAACTATATTCCCTATGCTGTACATTGTATCTCCATGTCTTACTTATTTTATAACTGGAGGTGTGTTCTTTTTATTCCTCTTCCTACCCTGGCAATCTCCAGATTGTTCTATGAGTCTATTTCTTTTTTATTTTATTTGCTTTGCTTCTTTTAGATTTCACATATAAGTGAAATCATATGATATTTGTTTTCTTTGTATGATTTATTTCACTTAGCATAATACCTTCTAGGTGCATCCATGTTACTGGAAATGGCAAGATTTCATGGCTGAGTAATATTCCATTGTGTATATACACCACATCTTTATCCATTCATCTATTGATGGACACTAAGGTTGCTTCCATACTTTGCTATTATAAATAATGCTGCAGTGAATATAATGATGGATATATATTTTCAAATCAGTGTTTTCATTTTCTTTCAAGTAAATACCCAGAAGTGGAATTGCTGGATCATGTATTTCTATTTTTAATTTTTTGAGGAACCTCCATACTGTTTTCCATTGTGGCTTTATCATTTTGTTCCCACCAACATTGTGTCAGTGCTCTCTCTTCTCCATATCCTTGCCAACAATTGCTGTTTCTTGGGTTTTTGTTTTGGGAGTTGTTTAGGGTTCTTTGTGTTTGGTTTGTTTGATTTTTTTTTTTTTTTTTTTTGGTACTAGCCATTCCAACAGGTATGAGATGATATCTCACTGTGATTGTGATTTGCATTTCCCCAATGATGAGTTGATATTGAGCATCTTTGCATGTGTCTGTTGGCCATTTGTATTTCTTCCTTGGAGAAATGTCTATTTAGGATATCTGCCCACTTTTTAATTGAATTTTTATATTGAGCTATGTGAGTTCTTTATAATTTTGGATATTAACCCCTTAATAGATGTATTATTTGCCCATATCTTCTCCCATTCAGCAGGTACCTTTTGTTTTACTGGTTTCCTTCTCTGTGCAAAAGCTTTTTTAGTTTAATGTAGTCCTACTTGTTTATTTTTGCTTTTGTTGCCTTTGCCTAAGGAGACGGATCCAAAAAATATTGCTAAGACTCATGTCTAAGAGCCTACTACCTATGTTTTTTACGATTTTTATGATTTCTAGTTCTGCGTATAAGTAATCCACTTTGAGTGTATCTTTTTTATATGGTAAGAAAGTCATTCTTTTGTATTGCAGCTGCCTAATTGAGTGTATAAGCATGGGGTTTATTTCTAGACTCTATTCTATTCCATTGATCTATGTGTCTGATTTCACACAAATACCATACTGTTTTGATTACTATAGCTGTGTAATATTGTTTGAAATCAGGGATCCCTGGGTGGCGCAGTGGTTTGGCACCTGCCTTTGGCCCAGGGCATGATCCTGGAGACCCGGGATCGAATCCCACATCGGGCTCCCAGTGCATAGGGCCTGCTTCTCCCTCTGCCTATGTCTCTGCCTCTCTCTCTCTGTGACTATCATAAATTAAAAAAAAAAAAAAAAAGAAATCAGAGAGCATGATAACTCCAGCATTGTTCTTCTTTCTCAAGATTGCTTTAGCTATTTAGGGTATTTTTTGGTTACACACAAATTTTAGGATTATTTGTGCTAGTTCTGTGAAAAATGCCATTGGTATTTTGCTAGGGCTTGCATTGACTCTAGGTTGCTTTGAGCACCATGGACATTTTAGCAATATTAATTATTCCATTTCATGAGCATAGTATATTTTACCATTTATTTGTGTTGTCTTCAATTTCTTTCATCAGTGTTCTGTAGTTTTCAGAGCACAGGACTTTTGCCTTTATGCTTAAATTTACTCTTAGGTATTTTATTCTTTTTGATGCATTGTGAGTGGCATTATTTTCTTAATTTCTCTTCCCAATAGTTTACTATAAACTCATTATTTTGAAACTATATAAAAGAAAATAATTAAGCACTTATTATGTGTTTCCTTAGGAACTATTATACTGTATTATACTATTTTCTCTAATTTTATATATTTTGAAATTTTACACTATAAAAAATTATGCACAAAAATTCTGTCTGATATTTAACCAGGCCTTCAGGAACTATACCACTGAGTAATAGATAAGGAGGTTTCTCTTTATAGACATGAATGAAGAGAAATAATATAATTACAATACCGTCATTTTGCAAAACCAAATCAAACTGCAAACTCTGTCAGCAGAGCCCAGACTGGAAAATGTATAGAACAGACAACCTGGTTTCATCAAGAAATAAATTGTAAATAAGAGAGTGAGAAAGAGAAATCTGTAGATTCAAATAGACTTCCAAGAGACATAGCAACCACTATGTGTAGTATTATGTGAATTTTATTTGTATCCTAATTCTAAAAAACATGCTGAAAAGAAAACCATTTATTAAACAATTAGAGATGTGAACACTACTTGAAATCTCATTATTTTATTATTTTAATAATTATTATTAGCAGTATGATAATGGGATTTTAGTATTTGAGTGTTCTTCACTTAAAGAGGCCAAAATGCTATGATGTCTAGAATCTGCTTCAAAGTAAATGAGAGAAGCTAAGTGGATAGGGAAATAGAAGAAACCAATTCTGTGATGAGTTAATCACTGCTGAAGCTATGGATAATAATTGTATTATACTATTTTCTCTAATTTTATATATTTTGAAATTTTACACTATAAAAAATTATGCACAAAAATTCTGTCTGATATTTAACCAGGCCTTCAGTATGGATAGGGTTATCAAGTGTTACATTGTCTAGAGAAACTACTTTTTTATTTCATAAAATTAATATGAAGTTCAGAATCTTTAAAGGGTAACTTTATTTTTTTTAAAGATTTATTTATTTATTTATTTATTTATTTATTTATTTATTTATTTATTTATTTATTCATGATAGATCCAGAGAGAGAGAGAGAGGCAGAGACACAGGAGGAGGAAGAAGCAGGCTCCATGCCAGGAGCCCGACGTGGAACTCGATCCCGGGACTCCAGGATCGCGTCCTGGGCCAAAGGCAGGCGCTAAACCGCTGAGCCACCCAGGGATCCCCTAAAGGGTAACTTTATAAAAATTATAAAATTGTGATCATTAGAAGCATTACTTAAGATTTTAAAGTAGAATCTATACAACTTAAGTATATGAAATGCATATGAAATAATTCATTTTATTGTATATGTATTATATTTATTAAAATGCAAACAATAAACATTCAATAAGATGAACTGATAAGAAAATACATATATTAAAGATTAATTGAAGTTTTAATTTCTTTCTTATTCATGTGATATTATAGTTTTCAATTTAAGTGGATGAAATAAGACATCAAATAGTGTGGGATCTTTCTCTAGGCAATATTCTTATGAATTAGTGTCTTATTTTCATTTTAAAACATGTAATTTAGATAAAGTAAGGTTAGTTTCTAGAAAAAAATGAAACCAGTTTTTTTTTTAATTCCAATATAGTTAACATTTAGTGTTACATTAGTTTTAGGTGTACAATATAGTGATTTGACAATTTTATACATTACTCAGTGCTCATCATGATAAGAGTACTCTTAATCCCCTTTACCTATTTTATACATCCCCCCCGACGCTCCTCCCCTGTAACCATCAGTTTGTTCTCTATACTTAAGAGTCTGTTTTTTGGTTTGTCTCTTGTTTCTCTTTGTTCATTTCTTTTGTTTCTTAAATTCCACGAGTGAGTGAAATCATATGGTATTTGTCCTTCTCTGACTGACTTATTTCACTTAGCATTACTTCTCTAGATCTATCCATGTTGCAAATGACAAGATTTCATTCTTTTTTATGGTTGAATAATATTTCATTGTGTGTATATGTGCATGTGTGTGTGTGTGTGTGTGCATGTGTGTGTATGTATATATATACCACAGCTGCTTCATCCATTCATCTATCAATGGACAGTTGGGCTGCTTCCATAATTTGGTTATTGTAAATAATAATGCATAAACATAGGAGTGCATATATCTTTTCAAATTAACGTTTTTGTATTCCTTGAAACAATTAAGCTTTTTTAAGTTTGTGTTTACATATTTGTCATTTACTCAGCTATTGATCTTTGAATCTTCTTTGTGTTAGAAACTGTTATAGGCACTGGTGACAGACACAGCCTCTCTAATCTGGATTCTACCAATAGAAAAATACAAAGTATTAGTACAGTATAACATCACATCTTAAAAAATTAATAGTCTCTGGTAGATAATAGTTCCCTAATCCATGCCTATTACACATACCCAAAACAACACAATAGAGTTTTCTAAGTTATATGTAAAGATATACACTAAAATATGAGATTTCAGCTGCCTTCAGAATATGGGAAATGGAGAAGAAGAGAAAGAGAGTGGGAATTGAAGCTAAAGAGAAAAAATAAAATAATAGCATGTCATGAGCTGAAAATAGTTAATAACTCAATTATCTGCTACTTAAGGCCAAACAGCAGTGGATAACCTGGAATATGCGAAGAAAGAAAAAAGGAAAATTTTGCCTAGAATTATTACATATCATTTCTACTAACATTCCATTCATGATGGTTTGTGATATGGCCATATCTGAATGCAAAGAGGAAGAAGACGTGGCTTTGAGCTAGGCAAGTGCCTCCAAGAGACAATTATCCACACTGGGGAAGAAGGAGCATACGTGTTTACTGGATGGCTAGATTTTCTGCTTGCCTGCTAAAAATCTGCTGAGCCTAAGAACATGTTCAAAGGTATATAGTAAAGAGGAATTTGCCAACCAGCACATCCACTTAAGTAAGCACTTACTTAAGTTGCTATTATGGGTACCTTGTATTACTCATTTAATTCTTACATTGATCCTATGAAATAAGTACTCTCATTATTCAAAAAAAAAAAAAAAAAACCAAAAACGAAGAAACAAATTTCAAGAAGTTATGTAGCTTGCTAATTGTCCCACAGCCAGCAAACTGCAGAGAAGGAATTTTATGTACTTTGAAGTCTTTAGGTTCCCCCAGCAAGCTGTTAGAATCATCTTCTTAATATCTTTCTCACTTGGCTATGTTGAGGAGAAAGCAACTATCTCCTTATCCCCCCTGTACATTGTGAATAGGGAAGGGGGAGTGATGCAAGTATGTTGCAACTCTCTCCAGAAAAAAATCTTTCCTCCCCTCTCCTCTCTCTCCCCCATTCTCCCTCCTTTATAAGCTGGAAGTGGGTCATCTTGTTTCACAGTTTCTAGGCCTGCCTTGCATAGATGAGCTGCCCCTTCCATCTTTAGGCTATTAGGGAACTATTGTATCCGGCCCTGTGGTAGTATTTTCAGCCTTTGGAACCTCATTTAACATCCTCTTCTGTTTTCTGCTTTCACTACGGGACCGTAAACCTCCTTGGGAGCAGTCTAGTTCAACAAACATTTGTCAAGAGCCTGGTGTGTCAGGCACTATGGTGGGCATAAGATATGAGATGAATAGTTATAGCCTGGGCTCTGGAGGAACTAGCATTCTAGAGCAGAATATTTAATAATAGAACATGTAAATGTTTTATATTTGGATGATTCAGTGTGGTAGCCAGAAGCCATACATGGGCTATTGAGCTTAAAATATGGGCAGGGAAAAAAAAATATGGGCAGGGGATCTGTGGAACTGAATGTTTAATCTTATTTAATTTTAATTAATTTAACTTTACATGGTAACACATGGCTAGTGGCTGCCATATGGGGTAGCACAGATTTAGACCAAGAGTTAGCAATTCTTTGATTCTCTGATAAGAGCAGTGATACAGGTAGGCACAGATGCTTCAAGAGCACAGAGGAGAAGCATTTACCTCAACCTTAGTAGAGAAAAGCAGAAGCCTTCCAAAAAGAAGTGATAGTCAGAATGTTAAACGTCTGCAAATGTGTAACTCAGCAATTTCATTTCTAGTCATACACCCTTGAGAAATGTATGCTTCTATGCACTCAAAGACATATACATAAATGTTCCTAGCAGCATTTTTCATAATAGCCAAAAAATGGAAAAAAACACAATGCCCATCAACAGTAGAATGGATAAACAAATGGTCATATATTTATATAATAGAAAGTGTACATCAGTGAAAGTGAAAAAAATAAAAACAATATATATAGCAATATGTATAATGAAAAATATAATGTTGAATTAAGCAGTACAAAAACAGAAGAAACGAAATTGTATGATATCATTTATCATACAGAAGCTCACAAGTAGGTAAACTAAAACAGTAGTATTTTAGGATGCATATTTAAGTGGTAAAAGCAAAAAGAAAAACAAGAAAGCAATTACATAGGCTAAAGGTTGCCTTTGGAAGCAGGGAGGGGATAGAGGCAGAGAAGAGGTGTGGATGTGGCTCCTGGGAAGCTAAGCAGTATTGTTTTGTAAGTTGGTAGCTACATTCACATTTGCTTTATAAATTTTGTTAAAATTGTACATTTGTTTTATAGTGAATATATTTTATATTTATATATGTTGTATATTTGTTTTAAGCAAATATATTTTATATTTATATATATAAATAGTAATGTAATAGTAAATAACATAGTAAGTATATATATATATATAATAAAGGTCTTTAGGTAAATATTGTTTTTAGAAAATTAATATTGAATCATTATGATGAGCACCTCTGTGTGCTCACAATGTAATTTCACCATTCTAATCTTAAGTAAACAAGTGCTTATAATTCTTTTTTTACACCAGGATTTTTTGAGTTCTTAAAAGTATTTCTATCTCTTCTCTGTAATGGTAGTTAAATTCTTTGTTTTGAGGTTTGAGAATGGATAAAGTTTTTTTTTTTAATTTTCCTATTTGTGAGAACATTTGAAAATTGCATCTTGCTATTTGGAGACTGTTTGGAAATTTACAATACCACAGCTGAGTTATCTGAAAAAGGTTGATTTTAGTCTGTCACAGAAATTGATTCTTTTCCAATCTGGAAACCTCAGGATGTTCTGATCTTGGAGAAAATTGCTAGTAGAATAAAAATGGTTAGGACTGAGTACATCATGTCCTTCCTTTTTCTTTGCCAATCTTAAATAATGCTTAGAGTAGACCACAGCATCAGTTCTCCAAGTTGTCTTACTTGGGACTTTCTTTTTACAACTCTCCATGAGCCAAGGAAAGAATTCCAAAAGAGTTAACTCTTAATTTGCAAAAGAAAAAAAGGTTGGCCTGGAAAAGAGTAGCTGAATCTGAAAGTCTTTTAAAATACATCTATTGTCAGTGACAGGCTAGTGGCAATCATGACAGAAATCTGTGAAAACCTTCATTGACACCAACTCATAAGACAAGAGACAACAGGTGCTGGCAAGAATGTGGTGAGGAGAGAACTCTTAGACATTGTTGGTGGGAATGTGAATTGGTCCAATCACTATGAAAAACAATATGGAAGTTCCTCAAATAATTAAGAATAGACCTACTGTACTATCCAGCAGTTCTACTTCGGGGCATATATCCAGAGGAATCAAAACAGGATTTTGAAAAGATATATGCATTTCCATGTTTATCACAGCATTATTCATAATAGCTAAGATATGGAAACAACCCAAATGACCATCAGTGGATGAATGGATAAAAAGGATGTGGAAAATATTCCATATACACAATGGAATATTATTTAGCCATGAAAAAAGAAGGTATCCTCCCATTTGTGACAACATAGATATACTTTGAGCACATTATGCTAAACAAGATAAATCAAACAGAGAAAGAAGGAATTGGTGCTTGTCCTTTGTAGTCCTGTCTTGATTAGGTGTTTCTAATTTTCCATTGACCTTAATCACAGGGCCTGATGATACTAAGAGACACCCTAACAGATATCTTATATTCCAGATATAGTCTTCGTTTCCTCCATTGTAGAATAATTCAATTTCTCTTTGGTGATCATTATCAGTCACCCTACCCAACATCATAACTCTCTTCATACCTGCTGTTTCAGAGGCATGAAAAGCTCCAAGTGGCCAGGCAGCAGTATTTCTAGATCAATGGAAAAATTATGTCTCCTTGAAGATAGCATTCCTCCCTCTGGAACTAAGACCTCTAGGCCAGCAAAGCATAAAGTCACAGGAACAAGAAGCAAAAATTTTGCAAGTAGGTTACTAGGAATAATAGCAAATGGTGCTGCTCCAATTTCCACTTGAATGATTCATAGACTCATGAATCCTACAGTAGAAATAGCACCATATATTGGACACTGATTCAGAGCACATGCAGCTTTCTGTGGAACCTTGCCCTAGGGCAAAGTATTGCCACCTGGCGGCATTTTACTGGGTCTTCAAAAGGCCATTTCACCATTCTATCAAGCAATCATATACATATACCACTTCCATTTAATGATGGAATATGACTGTGCGGGATCCCTGGGTGGCGCAGCGGTTTGGCGCCTGCCTTTGACCCAGGGTGTGATCCTGGAGACCCGGGATCAAATCCCACATCGGGCTCCCGGTGCATGGAGCCTGCTTCTCCCTCTGCCTGTGTCTCTGCCTCTCTCTCTCTCTCTCTCTCTCTCTCTCTCTCTCATGAATAAATACATTTTAAAAAAAAAGAATATGACTGTGCATCTAACTTTATGGCTTCATGGGTCAGATAACACCCAGTTCATGATACGAAGCTAATGTCACATGGTAACCCACAGTCAAGTGTTCAGTCTCTATGAAGGACCCAGTAAGCAGGCCAAGAGCTGTTTCTCAACAGTGAAGTAGTTATATGTAGGTGATTTCAGGGCTTTGCTTCCAAATCCTAAAGGCCTGTGCTGCAGTTCACCTATAGGGGCCTCTCAAAAGCTCCAAATATCATCCCGTCTGCCACTGCTACTTCAAGTACCATTGGATCTGCTGGATCATATGGACCATGTAGCAGAGCATCTTGCACTGCAGCCTGCTCCTGTTGCAGAGCCTTCTCTTATTTGGGGCCCCATTCAAAACTAGCAGTTTTTTGGTCCACTCAGTATATGGGCTGGAATAACACACCCAAATGAGAAATATATTGTCTCTAAAATCCAAAGAGGCCTACTAGGCCTTGTGCCTCTTTCTTAGTGAGATGGATCTGAGCTGAAACTCAGGTGTTGTTCACCTGACTTCCACTCGCCCCTGCTCTGACTGCTGGGCCATAGTGACATTTTGGGTCTCCTAGAATTTATGTCAGTTCAGAGTCAGTGTCCAGTGGTCCTCACAATGTCTCATTGCTTTATTTTCCACAATGATGTACAGTTACTCTGGTAAAAGGCCATCAGTTCCTTTGGGGAAAGCTAGGAAAAATATAAGTTTTCAATAGTGTCTTCCTCAAGGGGTTCTGAGTCTATAAACTATTTCAAGTCCGGGAATTGATTTAGGGACTGTAAATCTCTTTTTTTTTATTATTTGAATTAGACTTTTAACATAGGACTTTTCTGCTTATACAGATAAAAAATTTATTAGGCTCACCATCAATTTCACTTCCAGGAGTACCATGGTTAACTAATGCCATAGGTCTTCACAAGTCAGACTATTTCAGTTGTTATTTTGATTTTGCTATCCAATACAGTAACCATACCCACCTTGCCTTTGGCAGTTGAGTGCCACCTCTTAGCCTCTGTCACCTTTGGGATCCCATTGTCTTCATTGCATTAGGTTTCAAATTGAATGGTTGGGATTCCCACTATAAGGTCTGGCCTACAGAGAAGAATGTTCATGGAGTTTTTCAGTGATGCTAGGGCTCCTCTCACAAATTTATTTCTTAAAGTATTGATGAAAGATATGTCTTCTAGATCCTCCCAGTATAGATGAGTAGTCTTAAATGACAAATCCACTCCAAAATTCCAATCTCCTTAAATTTTTTAATCTCTCCCTCTACATCAAGTTGAAGGAGGTCAAACATTTACAATTTACTCACTGGGAGCCACCTTTTGGTCCATGTTTCAGTCAGTCATCCAGCTGGACTCTTAGAGGCCTTTCTAACTCCTTAAACTACAAGATTAAATGCAGAATCTCTGCTTAGTGAACCCATATCAATAACTTCCTCCTGATCCAACTTTATGTTCCTTCCACTGTTATCCCACATCCATAGTATCCATTCCCAGATATTTCCTGGGAAATATGGCAATTTAAGCTTACCAAAAGATAAAAGCCAGAAACCCTTATAAATGTCAAGCTCTTAACTATACTTAAGACTAACCAAAAAAGGTGAGGAGGAGAAATATATAAAAATTCAGAATCAAACTTCAGAAACCGGGAATCAGATTCCTGAGAAAGAAAACATAAAGTTAGTGCACAACAACTTGACTTCCAGAAGAGGCCTCAAATTCAGTTAGAGATGGAAACTATTCAATACCAGAACTTGACCAGTTTTTGTGGGCTCCTAGTAGCTGAATGAAGTAGACAGAAGGGAGACAGAACATGGAGCTCCCTGTCTCCATGAGGCTGTGAGAAATGGCAGCAGAGAAGTGCCATGCTGCAGGGTTTAAAAAGAGAAATTTGTGTGCAAAATGCTGGGACTAAGAGGAAATGACATTGTGTGTCCAGAGGACAGAGAGTAATCAACAAAAAAGAAACAGAAATCATGGGAGTGCATCAAAGTCCAACGGTGGTGATGTGGAATGGGCAATACTTAAAGAACAGGCAGCCATTGAGAGCTCTGCCAGATTTGAAGGAAAAGACTAGCAAGGTAAGCAGAGTCTTGGTTTTAGCAGAAACAATCCTCCTGGGGAAGTAAAAAAATTAGCTTAGACTGAAAGAGTAGAAATCTGAATCAACAGACTGGAATAACAGACACAGATAAAGCCAGATGAAAAACTAATAGAAAATAATCTTCATTCTCAAGGACACGGGAAAGTATCATAACAACCTCCTACTTTGAATGACTCCTGCTTTATTAATCACTGCGAAACTTTGTTCTCTAAAATCATAGATTATCAGGACTCTGCTGTTTAAAAATATATCAAAAAAATAGTAATAAAACACCCCAATTTTGCTGAAAGGTCTAAGGCCCTTGGCCAGAGAGAATCAGTCTCAATTTATAGCCCTGATGCAGAGATGCATATAAGGGATTTCTGAGTACAACAGTCCACACCCTCTTAACTTTGCACTTTACAAGGACGTGGGAACCTGAGTCTACTTCACAGTCCAAACCTGATGATGGGTCCATTAGCCAGAGTACTGCTTTGCTTTGAGCCTCCTGAACACTGCTTCATTTAAATATTGCCTAAATTTCACCCTTTCCCAAAATCCTGTAATAATTCTTTCTTTTTCTTTGTTTGCCAAGATATCTGAGGCTGCTCTTACATACAGTCTCTTTTCATTGAGTCAGTAAACCCAGTTGTATCAGACAACAGGTTTGCTGGTGATCTTAGGCTGACTGGGCTGGGACAGTTCTGATCAGTATACAAGATCATGAGAAGGCTATGCAGAAGCCAATTAGAAGGATTAAAGGGGATTGTCATTTGGGGACAGCATAAGGTTCTACTTACTGGAATTAGGATAAGACAAGAAGTACATATGCCAAGCCTAAATGTTGGTCTGTTACAGCCTAAGTATCTTCTGTCTTCTTCAGATTGGTCTGAGGATAAGGAGATGGAGTTGGGATAGCAGGGAAAAATTCAGTGGTTTCAACTAAGGAGAATACTAAAGAGTGGGAGTTGGGTCCCAGCTAGTTGCAACTGAAACCTGGGAGCAGGAGAAAGGGCCAGTGATACAAACTCAAGCCTAGCAGTCCTGACCATGTGGTTTGTCTGGGACCTCAGACAGGAAGACACCCAGGAATTAAATTCTGCCAAGGACAAAGCATTGCCTCACCACAATTTCTTCATCTCTTTGAAGGGAAAAATACTAGGGAGGAAAAGAAGAAAAGGGTAAAGGAGGGAGGAGGTTGGCTAGTGTCAAAGCCCAAAATAATGGACTTGGGAGTAAGAGAAGCACCTTCTGATAAAGCTCTCTGTAAAGTTGGGACTGTGCAAACTAATAGAAAACACACAGAGTCTAACATGTTGGTGATCTTTAGACTTTACACCAGTTTTCTAAGCTACATGAGAGCTCTGTAGGGATTGACTTTTATTTTTGACCATATGAACCCAAGATCCCTGTTGGGAACATTGTGTTGTTGGCTTGTTTCATTCTCTAGAGGATTTGCTTGCTAGCAGCAGTGAATGGACCACTGTGAGAACACAATGATATTTTCATCTATGACTGAACTATTCTATTCTATTCCTACTCCTTTTAGGGAAAGGAAAATTGTTCCTAGCTATTTTGGTCTAAAGTTTTTCAAAACTTCCATTACAAACCATAAAGCAATCTTGACTTCTGGGAAATCCCATTTCAGTTAATAATTTAAAATTTGTTCATATGGTTAGGTTGGACTCTCTAAAGGTTATCTTTTTATAACCTTTTTTAAGAAATATATTTTATAAATAATCAAACAAAGCCCTTACTACATTTCCTGATTTGTGGTATGAGCAGGTGTGGAAGGAATTCCTGGATTAAGTGGAAAAGATAATACAACTGATGAGAGTCCATTTGAAGATCATTCATCTTCAGCCAGATACGGAGTAACCCATGCAACCAAAAAGAAATCTGAATCCCCAGCAAAGTCACCAGCACCACAATGACAGCTTCTTGTTCAAAAGATGACAGTGTTACCTAGGCTCTTCCACTGTAGCACAAATAAATGCAGAAACCCATCCCCCACCACCACTTTTCCCACTCCTCCACAAGTACACTACTTTTTCTTTCTTTTTTTTAAACTACCCGCTTCAAAAGTGGGAAATTTATAGGTTTGTAAAGAGGAAAGTTAATGTGGAAAGTAAATATGAAATGACTACTAACAGCAATAATGTTTTATAATGCTTTCTAAATCGATGGCTTTCAAATCTTTTTTTTACTATACTGAGTCAGGACAATATTTTACATCATGTCCTAGAATATGCAAACTTAGACATACTATGTATGTAAGTATGCATGTATGTAGAGGTAAATATTGTCAGGTTTCATAAAATGTTACATATGATACACCAAGATTTTTCCTTTTTATTCTTTCACTTTACAAAATGTAGGGCATGAGCCACTAAATTGATATCATGACCTACTAAATGAGTGGCAACCTACAGTCCAAAAAATACTGCTCCCATGGGCAATGTTAACGGATAGCTTACTAATCTTATTCCAGAAAATAACACGAAGTAGATTTTGTTTTCTAATACCAGACTTCCTATATTCGAAGGATCTACTCTTGAGATGTCCTTGAAGAGGTCACTTTTATTTTTCCCTCAAAGAACCAAAGGTCAATGTAGGTATTATATAAGAAAATCAGGATCATAGTCTTCTTTCATTGTTTCTGACATTAACCCCAGTTTCTGAGCATCTCCTTTATCCCCCCAAATACTTCTTAAGATGAAGCCTTTGTAAGAACTGGTTGGGAATTTATCCAACTTGGGCTATTGACTTATGCTTTTTACCTACAGAGTCTCTCATTGGAACAGAAATGGCTTAGAAAGTGATGGAAAAAAGAGGACAGATTAAATACCTATGTTCATAGAATGAAATACAACACAACTGTGGTGGGGGGGGGATGTCAGTCTTTGTGCTATGAACCAGTATTCAAGGCATATTCTTGGTTAAAAAGAGTAAGATAAGCACATGGTGTATAGTAAACTTCCATGTGTTTTTAAAAGGGAAATATATGTGCTTATATGTACATAGAATATTTCTGGAAAGTTTCACAAGATATTAGTAATGAGAACTCCTTCTATGGAAGAGAAGTAGAAGATTGGAAATCTGGGATGATGAAGATTTAATATTTTTAATACCTTTTCATACTATTTGAATTTCTTGTAATATAAATATATTATCTTTTTGGTTAAAAACAGCTAAATTTAAAAATGTGATGGAAGGAATAATTACTTGCAAAAACCCATTTAGACTAAGGGAATTTTTCTTGTGAATAGTCACATAAATAGATGTTTATTATAGCACCAAAATTCATATCCCTTTAAATTACATATCTTGTACAATTTACAAAGAGTTTCACATCCATTGCCTGATTTAAGCTCATAACAACCTCTTAAAATAGGTGAGACAGGTACTAGAAGCCACACTTTACAAATTAAAAAAAGACAAAAATAAACATCCTGAAGCCTAAAGGAGTTAAAAATCTAGAGCATATTTTAAGGAAAGAAGTTTGGAGCCATTTGCATGATTATGATATAGTAGAAACCTGAAATGTTACAGTTTTAGGAGTTACCAGATAGTTTACGAATAGTAGTATCTTTAAAGCCTTCAGAAATATTCTTTGTAATATTGATTTCAACTAAGAAATTCTTGTATTAAAGGAGAAAGAAGATGGGGGGAAAACCCTACTAAAACTCTGTATAAAATATGCATAATATTAGAAAATAAATTGTCAACTGATGACTGGTTGAGATTAGCATCAAAGGAGTCGCATTCAGAACTTTTTTACACAGGTTTTTACATTTGAATTAAAATAAATCTAAAATAATTGCCTAAATAGGAAAAGAGGGAAATTACAAATCATCTCTACTAAATTTTGAAAAATACCTTAAAGGTTTATGGCAATGTTTACTGTATCTCTCGTGATCCCTGAACAATCTCAGTTTACACCTGCTGTCCCCAAGTAATTATTGATAGCACCCCCCTTCACTCTCAAAAGTATATTAGTTTGGATATTAAATTTTACCTCCACCCTATTAAATATATAGTTGCATACACCTTTAAGATCCTCATGTTCTAGGGTTTGGGCTTCATCTCAAAATTAAGAATTACCCTCATTCATGCAAACGCAGAATAATCAACGCTCAGATTTCAGCTGCATTATATGACTCTCAAAAAAGAGTAATTTCCAAAGCATTACCTACCAGCAACTGTTGGCTTTATTAAGGCAATCGACAGTGAAAAGGGTGTCTCAGAGTCTGATTTGGAAGTTTGGGCATGTGGGTGTTTACAAGGGAGATGGGAGCCAAGTTTGACACGTGGTGGAAAACACTGATTCCACTTAACAGAGCTCTGAACATAGAGTTCAAAGAGTAACCCCGCCTTAAGAATCCTTCATTTGTGTATCATTTCTTTGTTCATATTCGGAAAGTGGCTGCTGGAGGCAAGATACTGTTCTAAGCGCTGCATCGATTTGTCGGTAGCTTTAGGGACATTATGCAAAATTTCCAGGGCTTTGCAGGAATGTCATACTACACACCAGATTTTGTTATTTAAACCAGCCCTGAATTATTTTCTGACTAGCACTCTTCAAATTTTGTTCTAATTTGAAATTATTCTATTCAATAATTACAAAGATTACCCCCAGGGTCCATTTATGTTCCGTTGTTGCTGCATTTCTTTTTCATGTGACAAGTTTACTTCCTCCTTGGAACAAGCAAATGAATCAGTGGCCGAGCTGGATGTCGTGGTAACAGCACCTTTCTCCTCAGCGGTAAGCAGACCTTCTAGCCAGAACGTGTAATTACTGAAAGATGAAGGCAACAGGTTGTTGCCACAGGTTGTTTCTAAGCTACGATTCCCTAAAGCGCTTGGCGTTTAAAGCAAAGTTGTATAGTACGTGATTACTTGAGGTTTCTGTGTAAAGTATTAAAGAATGTTTCCACTGTTCTTTATGTTTCGATGTACGCTTTATAAACAAACCTTTTCACAACGTGTTTTCATATGCACACACCAAAGGGCCTGCATTCAGATTCTCTCCTGAGGGTGTGGGGACTGGGTTCCAAATGTGGCAGTTTGTTGCTCTCATCGCTCCTATAAACGTAGGCGTCTCCGTCGATGTCTCCCCTTCCTTTCCTTCCTTGGGAATCGTCACTTCCTATCAGTTACTCACTAGACTTAAAAAAAAAAATCTTGTGGGTTTTTCTTCTGTTCTAATCATCACTGGTTGAGTGATTACTGTCACTGTCCTCACTGTCACTCTCACTGTCATTTCCATTTTTGCCGTTACCGGAGTTGGTCTTGCTGTGACTCTCATCATTGTCAGATGCGCTGTCGCTACTGTCACTGCTGTCACTGTCGCTGCTGTCACTATTGCTGTCACTACTGTCACTGCTATTGCTGTTGCTGTCACTGTCGCTGTCGCTGTCACTGTCACTGCTGTCACTATCACTGCTGTCACTGCTATTGCTGCTGTCGCTGTCACTGTCACTGCTGTCACTATCACTGCTATTGCTGCTGTCGCTGCTGTCACTGTCGCTACTGTCACTGCTGTCACTATCACTGCTGTCACTGCTATTGCTGCTGTCGCTGTCACTGTCACTGCTGTCACTCTCACTGCTATCACTGCTATTGCTGCTGTCACTGTCACTGCTGTCACTGTCACTACTGTCACTGCTGTCACTGTCACTGCTGTCACTGCTATTGCTACTGTCACTGCTATTGCTGCTGTCACTGCTATTGCTACTGTCACTGCTGTCACTGCTGTCACTACTGTCACTGCTGTCACTGCTGTCACTATCACTGCTGTCACTGCTATTGCTGCTGTCGCTACTGTCACTACTGTCACTGTCACTGCTGTCACTGCTATCGCTACTGTCGCTGCTGTCGCTGCTATCACTGTCACTTTTACTGCTGTCACTGCTATCTGATTTGCTGCTGCTGCTGCTGTCACTGCTGTCTGATTTACTGTCACTATCACTGCTGTCACTACTGTCACTATCTGATTTGCTATTGCTGCTGTCACTGCTGTCACTGCTATCTGATTTGCTGTTGCTGCTGTCACTGCTGTCTGATTTACTGTTGCTGTCACTATTACTATTGTCACTGCTTTCACTACTGTCTGATTTGCTGTCACTGTCACTATTACTGCTGTCACTACTGTCATTGCTATCACTACTGTCACTGCTGTCTGATTTACTGTCACTGTCACTATCACTGCTGTCACTACTGTCACTGCTGTCACTATTACTGCTGTCACTGCTGTCACTACTGTCACTGCTGTCACTACTGTCACTGCTGTCTGATTTACTGTCACTGTCACTGCTGTCACTACTGTCACTGCTGTCACTATTACTGCTGTCACTGCTGTCACTACTGTCACTGCTGTCACTACTGTCACTGCTGTCTGATTTACTGTCACTGTCACTGCTGTCACTGCTATCACTGCTGTCACTGCTGTCACTGCTGTCACTGCTGTCTGATTTACTGTCACTGTCACTGCTGTCACTGCTGTCACTGCTGTCACTGCTATCACTGCTATCACTGCTGTCACTACTGTCACTGCTGTCACTGCTGTCACTATTACTACTATCACTGCTGTCACTGCTGTCACTGCTGTCTGATTTACTGTCACTGTCACTACTGTCACTGTCACTGCTGTCACTGCTGTCACTGCTGTCACTACTGTCACTGCTGTCACTGCTGTCACTGCTGTCTGATTTACTGTCACTGTCACTGCTGTCACTGTCACTGCTGTCACTGTCTGACTTGCTGTCACTGCTATCACTACTGTTACTGCTGTCACTGCTGTCACTGCTGTCTGACTTGCTGTCACTACTGTCACTGCTGTCACTACTGTCACTGCTGTCACTGCTGTCACTCCTATCTGATTTATCTTTGCTGCTCTCTGATTTGCCATTGTCATCACTCCCATTGTTACCATTGCCATTACTATCACTTTCATTAGCATCTGATGTGCTATCACTGTCATCATCACCTCCTCCATTTGAGTCACTGTCATTGCCATTATCTTTTGATTCATCAGAGTTATAACCATTATCTCCTTGGCTATCGCTGTTATTGTCACCTTCAGAATCAGCATCATCATTGCCATTAGATTCATCACTGCTGTTGGGATCATCTCCTTGCATGGATTTGTCATCAAACTCATAACTGTCATATCCGTCACTATTACTTTCACTACCTGTTTTGCTGTGTGCAACCTTATTCCCAGGTTCTGATTTCTGACTAGACCCTTGAATGTTGTCAGTCTCTCCTGGTGTCTTGACATTTCCTTTGCCCATGGCCATTCCAGGTTGTCTTTTACTCTCTTTATCTTCACTGACTTTCCCAGATTCTTTGGTAATATTGTTTCTGTTGCCACTTCTGGGACCTTCCATTTCTATTCCCTGTGGAAGGATGGAGAAAAGAATGATTAGTTACTGAATATTGTGCTGCAAAATTGCATTGGTCTAAGGATGACTGGGGAAGGTGACCAGAGAAACAGAAATTCAGCTTCTGAATTTCTCTTTATTAAGAGAAACTTACTAAACTTCTGATTGTAAAAATGTGCTTTATTCACTTGACAGAACTCTGGTGGTTAGGTTATATAACAACCCATTCATGTTTTTACTTGGTTGGAACTTGTGTGAGCAGTTATATGGTACATCCGTTATTAACTTTCCCACTAATACTCAAGTAATTTGGGTGCAAAAATACATGAATGCTTATCATGATTTATTTTCGTGTTACCATCAGTGAATGGAGGGGGAGAATTTAAACTGCCATGGAAAGAAATCAGCTTCACAAACTAACCTTATCTTGGCTCTTCCCAATAGCTACTGGCTCTGATTCACCAGTGATTTTCTTTTCCACGGCTTTGTTTTCTCTGTAATTGAGCTTTTGCACATCCTCTATTATTGGGCTATCTTTGTCTTTGGGAACACCATCAGAATCCTCCTCACTCTTGGAGGTGTTGTCTCCACCGATGTCATGGAGATCTTCTTTGTCTTCAGGGCCATCATCTTCACTACTAATTGAATTTTGACCTAAGCTACTGTCATTGTCATCTTTTCCATGAGGCTGACCCTCTTGGCCCTTACGGTTATCAGTGCCCTCTTTTCCATTCCCTGTTTCTTCACCTTCATCATCACCAGAGCCCTTGTCTTCATCTTCATCTGCTCCATTCCCACTAGGACTCCCATCTGAATTATCCAGGCCAGCATCTTCTCCATTGCCAGCTCCACTTTCCCCTGGTGTTACTCCTGCCTCCTGGTTTGCATTTTTTTCGCTTTCTCTCTGAGTTGTTATTTCACTTGTATCACCTTCATTTCTACAATAATTCCTATTTATTTCATCCTCATGGCCTGTACTGTTATTGTTTCCAGCTATTTGATGGCCATCTTCTTGGACAACAGTGGCATCCTCACTCTGACTATTATTTGAATTCTCATCGGTATTTCTATTAATATTGCTCCCATTTGCTATTCCAGCATTGTTTGTGATGCTTACTTGTCCCCTGATACCATTTGCTGTGATGTTACCTTCTTTTCCATCTATCCCATCATAACCATATGTTTCTGGCTTTCCTGTGACCCCATTTTGACCCTCACTATTCCCCTCCTCATTTACTAACAAGGAATGTGTGGAAGTTTTCCCTCCTATTTGTGCCCATTCAGAACCATTTCTTTCTTCTTTGTAACCATCTTTGGTATATTGTTGCCTTCCTCTTTCATTTTCACGCAGGACACCACTTTCTTTGGTGGTGTCACTGGCATTTAACTCATCCTGGAAAAGAGAAACAATTGAAAATAATTTGTAGATAGCATCTCGAAGTAAAACGAACTGAAAAGACAAGCCATCAAGTTTCTGGAAGTTAATAGAATTTAGAGGCACCTGGGTGGCACAGTTGGTTAAACGTCTGCCTTCAGCTCAGGTCATGATCCCAGGGTTCTGGGATCAAATCCTGCATTGGGCTCCCTGCTCAGCAGGGATCTGTTTCTCCCTCTGCCCCTCGCACCGCTCATGCTCTCTCACGCGATCTCTCTCTCAAATAAATAAATAAATCACCCCCCCAAAAAAAAGAATTTAAAAACAGCTTGAAAATACATCCTATACCTGTATTGGCAATTTCACTTTTTCTGGAAGATTTAAATTTGCAGACTTGTCAACAGCATGTCTGTCCAATGGCTTGATTTGAGGAACCTACCAAAATGAAAATAGTAGAAATTGAAAACATTCTAATTTTGTGTACACAGCTTATGTAGAATTTGAACTGGGCATACAGATACTTTTCACAATGGTATTATCAATTTTATTGAAGTGTTAACCAGACCACTTATCTCAAGGAGAATTGTCTTTTATAAAAAGGAGGAGATAGACTTTTGGTGTTTCTGTACAAGCCTCCTGCACTAGCGCAAGACTCACCTCAAGTATAATCGTGGCCAAACCCCTAAGAAAATAGCAGGTGTGACCAGATCCAGTGCAGAAACAAAATCAAGTAATATGCTACTTCTGTGTCCTTCAGGAATACATTTGAAAGAGTTGAGAAAATTCCCAGCTGCATAAATACCAAAGTGTTTGATATTATGAAAACATACCAAATGTTATCCAGAGCAGCTGGATAATATAATTACAAATGGTTTAATTTTCCTAAATTTTTCTTTGTTGGTGTTTATCTATATATTTCAAATTTTCCCCAGTGAGCATTAAAAACATTATTATCCGAGGGAAACATTAACTTTCTCCTATGTTAGAAAAATATTATTTTTTCCTATTTTTATCCCTTGAAAACTTCATTTAAAATATAGGCTTCGTTGATATTATAATGAAATTCACAGGGCATGAGCAAAGATGGCTAAAGTCTCCAGGACTTTTGGACACTGAATGTAAATTAATATGAATGAATTTTACAAATTTGTGTGTCATCTTGTGCAGGGGCAATGCTAATCTTCTTGGTATTAGTCCAGTTTTAGTATATGTGCTGCCAAAGCAAGCACAGCCTGAATGAATTTTATTTTTTTAAAGAACCATATAAATTTTTATTCAAGTATAATTAACATGTTAATTAATTCTATATTAGTTTCAGGTACAAAATATAGTGATTCAATAATTCTATGTGTTAGTGTTCATCATGATCAGTATACTCTTTTTTCTATTAATTTTTTATTTAAAGTCAATTAATTAACCATGTACCTCTAAAACTAATAGTCTGAATAAATTTTAAAAGTCATAATCCATCTAACAAGACACACATTTCAGTTAAAGGAATGGGAGCATGAACTAGAGTGCATATTTGGGTTGCTGAAACCCCCAAAGATATCTTGTGAAGTCTTTCATGTATATCTAAATGTTTAGGCACAGCTTATCTTCAGTTTTAGGGAAATATATATTATTTAATATTAGGTTAAAATAGATAGCAAAGTGAGATTTTCTGAGGAATACATACTTACTGGAATAGCCCATGCTGCTGCCCAAATGCAAAAATATATAATTATCTTCATTTTCCTTAGGAAGATTAATCAGTCTGTTTTTAAAGAAAAAAGAACAGCACAAAATTACTTATAAAGCAAAAGAAATAACCATGGTAAGGTATTATTTTGGTCAGTAAGCATTTGCCTTGTTCCTGGGCAAGAAATATACATCCAACATGAGAAGAAGGCTATCAAGACTCAGTGTTCCAGAACATACGTGGAGTGCTCACAGAGACATATAGGGGGCATCAACAGGCTCAGTAATGAGGTGGCTAACTAGACTTTTCTGCCTATGTCAATGAAGGGGCATAGTCATGTGGTTAAAAAGGACATAACCATAACTTTGTCTTACTATTATTGATGATGATAACATTTCTTCTGAATAGTTCTCATCAATATTAACTAATTCTAAGGTTATTGTTAAAAGATGAATCATTATCATCCCCACCCCACATCTACACAAGTTGGGCTACAGTACACTGTAAAGGAAAGAAATTATTAGCATCAAGGATCCTCAGTGAGTAGAAGGAACTTGAAGTTTGTATTGAGAGACCCAGGTTCAAGTTCTGCCTTTGCTACTTGATGGGTGAACTTGAGAAATTTAAGTAGTTTTATTAAGCTTTTGTTTCTTCCATCTAGGATAATACCTATACTTTAAGATTATCCCAATTACCTTACCGAAGAATCTTCTCTGAGCAGCATCCTCTGATTCCTTGTCATAGGGTATTTGGTGTTGTGTCTCTATCCTTTTTATGCCTGGCAACTTCTGCAAACCTCACCGGTAGCATATTGCACTGTTTAACATAGTCTGGTTACTTATATGTTCCGCTGACCTACTGAGAACTCCTGAAGCCTAGGAGAATGTGTTGGTGATCACTGTATCCCACTACATAGCACAGAAAGAAATGTTTTATGAATATTGTTGGTGAATAAATACTTATTAATATAAGCACACCTAGCACTGTTCTGGATATTTAGCAATCCCTTAATAAATGATAGCAAATATTATGTGGAGCTACTAAAAACATGATCCTTTATTCCTGTTAGAATTCACATTCAGAAATGGCAAAATCTATATTTTGATACTTTGGGACAGACATTGTATAGTCCATGTGAATCAAAATTTAAGTTGCTGTTACTGAAAATTGGATTTCTTGATATAATGGTACAATTACTACAGACAGGAAGAAAGTTTTACTCCTATTTCATGCACTCCCACTGAGTTTATAGATTACAATAATGCATGTCATAAAAAAGCTTTGATTGAAGTTAATGTTGATAATGGAAATTTAATAAAATCTCAGTGAATATCAACTGTCATAGAATCATTGGCATTTCCTCACAGGAAAGAAGACATGCTTTCTAAGAGGAAAAAAAAAGGCTTACTCTGACGGCTATTCAGTAGAAAGCCAAGAATAGCTAAACCTCCTTCAAAAATCCTATGGATTAAAAATAAAGCTGAAGTGACCTCAGGACAAGTATAATGCAGAGCTCTGGGGCATAGATATTGAAGGGCAGCTGTTTAGTAAGCAGAGGTTTTATGGTACTTGGCACACTAAACCTAATTATTACATAGACTCTGCCATAGGGTGGTCTACATGGATTTGGAGGAACCATGGTGCCCTGGAAAGGTACCTGTAGTGAAGGTCATGGTTATGTTCATCCCATTTCTAAACTGCAATCCAGCAATCTGACTACTTTGGCTCTCTTTCAGATCCACTCCAAAACAAGTGCACAATACACCATGATACTTGCCCCTGTATTCACAGATAGGTAAATAGCTAAAAAGACTGCTATAGAAATGGCCCCAGTTTTGTCAGCCTGAAACCTCTTTCATTTTCCAAATCTGTTATGATATCATGAAAGAGAAAAGGTATGTGATAGAAGTCAGAATCTCCAGATATCCTAAGTAGAAGTATTTTAATCTAGCTTTAAAAATGCTCATCTCAGTTGGCAAAAAAAAAATCCTGATCTTTTAGGCTGAAGGTTGATTTTTCAGGGACCAAAAAATAAAAGTAAACTGAGATGCAGTCATTCATTCAACATTTGAAGACCTAACTAATGTGGAGCAGATACTGGAAATAGACATGAGTCCTACCCTCATGGAGCTTATCACTGAGTGGATTAGCCAGACTTTGAAGTAAATGCACCATAATGTACTGAATAAAATTCTCAAATCCATGTTTATTTCCTAACAGAGTTAGTGTTTAAATGTCACTATTGTTACTATTTGAGAGGAAGATATTATTTTTTTCCTTTTTTATTAAATGCCATCACATCTTATATTACAACGATGAGACTAAAATAATGTCTTTAACTAGATTTAAGACTCTTAAAGATGGCTTTTGTAGATAAAAATAACAGTAATGGAGCTTTCATGAATAATGTGTAAAATATTCTAATCACTCATCTCATTATTAATATTTTAGATTTAAAATATTTGCTTCATCTTACATATACTTTTTCTGACTATTAGTAATTGATATTTAAACAGAGTGTCTATAAAAAATTCCTATTCTTCAGTGATCCAACATTTTGCTAGATGGAATCAGCATCCTTTACCATATTATTTTCTGTTATCCTTTAATACATAGTCTTGATTTGCCAAGTCAAAAGGGAAAGAAAAAAATCTAATGATAAAGGTTATTCACTTCTTAAAATCAAGTCAGCTTCTTCTCTGAAATTCAAATTTCTACAGGAATCATTTGGTTCTGAGTAAAGAGGATGTTTCATCTTACCTTAAAAGCCTTCAAAGAGACTTTGAAAATCCAGGATTTCTTATCTTTCTCTTTGAAAACTGAGAGTGGCTCACTGTCCTGGACTTTTGGGTGACAGTTTTGTACCTGCTGAAATTTAAACTCAGTTTGATAATTTTCTCAACCAATCACTGTTTAGGATCCCTGATATAGGGTTATAAAGTGTCACCATGTCTATGAAGCACATAATAACTTCCCCCACTTCCTTCACTTACTGATATGTATTTGCTCACTGAACCATTTGGTTCCAAAGGGACTAGACTTACTTTCACTTAATTAAATAGCTCCTGGAAGGCTGTTTTGCGTCTTAAATATAGAGAATCAGTGTAACATATCTGAAAAGAGCCACTTAAGCTCTATCACCCTGACATTTCTTGTCTTACTAAGGTTGGCAATCTAAGAAAACTCTAGGTTTCTTTAGTAAATATGACTGCCTATTTAAGACTCCTATTATTCCTGAGGTAGGTATTAAAGTTTCTGTGCTATAATTCAAGAAACTGTCCACATGCAACAGCCTGACATTGCCTGAGGGATCTTTAGCACATATAAATAGTAACTCACATGAAATCTCTCTGACCTAAATAAACAATTTTGTGAGGCTTAAAAATTTATCGATTTAGTCTTCAAACTAAATTTTTAAAATAGGTATTCAAAATAACAAAAATTATTTTGAATAATTTTAGCTAGATGTGTAGAAGTGCAAACAGACAATAGATTTAGCTCTCAATCATCTCTCAGTTCTTTATGTCAACTGTGGGGGACAAAATAGAAAACCAGATGGTATTTTTAGCAAAGAGTTTTGCTACCCTGAACTTAACCATTCTCCTGAACCTCAGATGTATGTCAGAATGCAGGTAATCCCTAGACCATTTGTCTAATTTGTGTATTCAAAAACTTGACAATCAATGTCTCTCCATGCAGTTCTTCAGAACTTTCAGAAATATTCCAATCTGTTTTTAATATTATAATACCAAAGGATATGAACCCCATAAAAGCACCATACCATTACCCAACAATGAAAACCCCAAAATTTATAGATAGAACTATTACAGGGAACTCAGTAAGGTTGAAGAGGAATGAAGGGAATGGAAAGAGAATTTTCCAGGAAGCTGTGTTTTCATAGCAAGCCCTTCATTTTTATTTAGACAGCATGTTTATGTGGGTGCCTTAAAGGGCCTCACCAAATTTTAAGGAGTACTAAGACACTCCTGGGAACAATGCTGCACCTTCTCTCACACAGAGACATTGGGGGAGATTAGTGAACTAAACCGGTCTTCCTTTACATTTAACTTGAATTAATAAGATTTCAATAACTGATAGAACTAGTAAGCAGAAAATCATTGCAGATAACAAGATTTAAAAAGCCAAACTGATCTAATGGACATTTATTGAACACTTCATCCAACTATAGCAGAGTAAACATTTTTTTTCTAATACAGATGGAATATTTACCAAGATAGGCCATATTTTAGCCCCCCCCCAATCTCAATAAATTTAAAATAATTTGAGTTATACAGACTATGCTTACTGACCACAGAAAAAATAAATTAGAAGTCAATAACAGAAAAAATAAAAGGAGTAGTCAATATCAGAAAGATCTCTGTGGAAAACCCAAGTATATGGAAGCTAAATTATCTACTTCTCAGGAACTAATGGGTAACAAGGAAACCAAAGAGAAATTCAAAATATATTGGGTTAAATAAAAATGAAAACACAACAATTTATCAAAATTTGCAGGATGTCACTGAAGTACTTCTTATGGGGAAATTTATAGCACTAAATACCTGTATTAGAAAAGAAAAAGTTCTCAAAACAGTGACTATGGCTTCCACCTTAAATAACTACAAAAATTTTTAATTAAATTCAAATTAAGTAAAAGAAAGGAAATAATAAAAATCAGAACTAAAATCAACAAAATACAGAAAACAATAGAGAAAATCAATGAAACCGAGAGCTGGATTTTTGAGAAGTTCAATAAAATTTATAAGACTGTAGTCAGATTAATCACAGTAATATAAAAGAAGACATAATTATCAATATAAGGAATGAGAGAGATGAAAATACTACAGATTCTATAGACATTAAAAGATACGAAGGGAATACCATAAACCACTTTATGACAATAAATTCAACAACTACAGAAATGGATGGACTCCTTGAAACCACCAAAGTTCACTCAAGAGGAAATAGATAACTATTTATAGATAATAAGAATAGCCCTATATCTTTTAAAGAAGTTAAATTCACAGTTAAACCTTCCCACAGGAGCCTTTTTTCATTTCATACTCTCTCTGCCACTTTTAATCTAAGTTGTCAGCATCTCCACTGATAGACATTTTTTTAAAAGGCTTCCAAAGATTTCACAAGAGTTCCCTCAATCATACAAAAGTCATATCCACAGATCTTTCCACATAATCCTTTCTGTACCTTTGGCTTTTCCTCAGATGGCTGAAGGACAATGCCCTGAAACTACTTAGAAGAACTCTGATTTGAATAAAAAGATCTGTGAGGAACATTTAGCCTCTTATGAATAAATATTCTGATCTTTGGATAACTTTCCCAGGTTTCAGCAAAGGGTTATATAGTCACATCCTTAGCCTGTTTTCTAGATTATGCTTTCCTGGCAGTGTATCTCTTCATTTTTAGCATCTTTTGTTATTGGAGAGGTAAAGAACTTTCAGTTATTGTCAGATACTGGTTCCTTTTCATTTAACACTTCTCAATGTATTTCTTTCTTCTTGCATTTTACTGTAAGCAGCAAGAAGCCAGGCTGCATCTTCAACATGTTGCTTAGAAATTTCCTTAACTTTTTACCCAAGTTCATTGGTTACAAATTCTGCTTCCCATATAACTGAGGGACACAATTCTGCTAAGCTGTTTGCTAAGCTTTATGCCATGGAGATAATGAGAATTCTCATTCTTCCAAATCCCCAGTAATGCCTTTCTCATTTCTTTCTAAGACCATACCAGCAGCATCTTTAACATTTTTATTTCTACTAACAGTCTTCCAGCCTCTACCCACTGGCAAATTCTAAAGCCAATCCCACATTTCAGGAATTTTTTGTGGCAGCACCACCCTTCCATGTACCAAAATCTATACTAGTTTTCTATTGCTGCCTAACAAGTTGCCAGAAATATCTCTGCTTATAGAGGGCTCATTTGGCTAGATTAGCCTCGTCCATATAATCTCTTTACCATAAGGTCAACTGATTAGTAAACTTAATTATATTTACCAAATATCTTTTGCCACATAATGAGACATAATCATGGAAATGATTCATGATCATATTTATACATTTTCCTTACACTCAAAGGAGAGGGGATTATATAAGCATGTGGGTTTTAGGAGTCATCTTAAAATTCTGCCTACCATACATTTTAGTCTATAGTAAAAGAAAACAGATCAGTGGCTTCATGGGCCAGGGGAGAAGGTGCAAGGAAGGGACTATAAAAGGTCATGAGGAAATTTTGATAGACACATTTTACTATCTTAATTGTGGTGATGGTTTCATAAGTATATACATATGTCAGAATTTATCAAAATGTATACTTTAAATATATATAGTTTTTTGTGTCAATTATACCTCAGTAAAGTTGTTAAGGAGGGGGAAAAAGTAATTAACACATTTCAAATCCTGTTAATTGAGAAGTTAAAGCGGTGGCTTTAGTAAGGGCTTCCCAAAGGGAAACATAAACCCCAATTTATTGTGGAAACCAAACAATTAATTAAAAGTTAAGATCTGGCCAGCCTCAGAAAGCTACATCAGTTCAATAACTAAGCAAGTCACCTAAAAACCCTTAATTAGGAATATTCTATTCCCAAGAATTTGCAATGGAAGTCTTAACCTAAGACTGGAGGTTCCTCAAAAAAATTAAAAGGAGTGTTACCACCTTACCTAGTAGTTCCGCTAGTGGGTATTTATGCAAAGAAAGTGAAAACAGTAATTTGAAAAGATATATTCACCCCTATGTTTATTGTAGCATTATTTAAAATAGCTAAGATATGGAAGCAACCCAAGTATCCATCCATTGTTATGAATGGATAAAAAAGATGTGAGATATATATATATATATGTATGTATGTATATATATGTGTGTATATATATATATATATATATACACACACACACAATGGAATATTATTCAGCTATAAAAAAAAGAATGAAATTTGGCCATTTGTGACTATATGTATGGACCTAGAGAGTATAGTGCTAAGTAAATCAAATCAGAGGAAAAATAAATATCATATGATTTCATTCATAATTGGAATTTAAGAAACAAAACAAATGAAGAAATAAACAAAAAGAGACTAACAAAAGAACAAACTCTTAAATACAGAGAACAAATTACTAGTTGCCAGAAGAGAGATGGGGGTGGGGGTGGGGGAATAGGTGAAATAGATAAAGGGGGTTAAGAGTACACTTACTATGATGAGCGCTGACTAATGTATAGATTTATTGAATCATATTGTACACTTGAAACTAACATAACACTGTATATTAATTATACTTTAATTTCAAAAACAGCTTTTTAAAAAGTGGTAACCTTTTTTTTTTTGATTCCTTAATTCCATTTTCATAAGTCCACAGTTGGCATAATGTACTCAGAACAATTACTAGGTCCCATCATCTTTTCTTCTCATAAAAAAAGAAAACTTCAGTTTTTCTTTTTTCATAGGTATATTTTATTACCTCTAGACCTGTATCTCAGATATTGAGAGCTAGTAGAAAGTAATGATTAAGATCAGAGTGTTTGAAGTCTAGGTCAAACCCCCGCCTGTCACTTACTGGGTGACTATGGAAAAGTAACCTAGTTTTTCTAAGATTCAGTTTTCTTTTCTGTAAAATTATGTTACAATACCTAACACTTACTGAGCACTTATAACAGAATGCACCCTATACACAACTTAAGCCCGTTATCTCATGTAGTCCATAATGATCATACATGATAACACTTTTTTCTTCATCATAGGGATTAAGAAAGTGGGTCCTGTGGTGGCACAACCAACAAGTGACAGAGCCAAGGTTTGAACCTCAGAACTCTGACCTTTGAACCTGGCTCTTTGTCACCGCACTAAATTAATTGCCTATTTCATGATGACATTATGGAAATAATTTGTGGAAAACCGCTCAGTATCCAGCACACACACACACACAAAATCTAAAAAGGGGAGCTATTACAAATTTCACAGTTCTTTATCAAGATGGAGTCCTTTACTTGTCACTGCCCAAAGAATTTGGGCAAAGTGATTCCTTTTAAATAAGACCTCAAAACTTTGGCACTTATTTTAATCAATACTATAAGTTAATTAATAATATTTGATGAAAACAAGTCTTGTGGCCTTCAATCTTACTCTCCTACTGAGTGCTGAGTCTTTTAACAGGTTCACCTGCTTCCCAGTCTCTGGGTCCTACTCCTAAATCTCTCACGCAGATTCCATAATGATCTTTCTTTTTTAAAAATTTAAATTCAATTTAGTTAACATATACTCTATTGTTAGTTTCAGGGGTAGAATTCAGTGATTCATCAGTTGCATATAACACCCCGTGTTCATTACATCAAGTGCCCTTCTTAATGGCCATCACCCAGTTACCCCATCCCCCACCCACCTCCCTTCCAGCAACCTTCAGTTTGTTTCCTAGACTTAAGAGTCTCTTAGGGTTTGCTTCCCTCTCTATTGTCATCTTACATAATGATCTTTCTAAAATGCCAACCTAATCATGCTGCTACTTTCATTCAGACTTTTCAGTCTGAAGACTCCTAACTCTGAGAAATAATGGGTTGCAGAAGGGGAGGTTGGTGGGAGGATATGGTAACTGGGTGATGGACATTAAGGAGGGTACATGATGCGACGAGAACTGAGTGTTATACTATATATTGGCAAATTGAATTTAAAATTATTAAATAGCAGTGAAAAAAATATTTCTCATGAAAATCTGAAAAGTTATAAGATTCAATTTGGTTGGGGCTAAACTTTTACAAATATATGCACATAAATATAAATAAACTACATTAAAAATAGGATGTCTGGGGGATGCCTGGGTGGGGTGGCGCAGTGGTTGAGATCTGCCTTTGGCTCAGGTTCTGATCCGAGAGTCCTGGGATTTAGTCCGCATTAAGCTCATTAAGCAGGGAGCCTGCTTCTCCCTCTGCCTATGTCTCTGCCTCTCTCTCTGTGTTTTTCATGAATAAATAAATAAATAAATCTTTTTAAAAAATAGGATATTTGGGGCAAGTTTGTGAAATACATTGGATTTTTTTTTACTCTGTGTAGAGATTAACAGGAGACCACCTCAAACATGCAGTTATAAGAAAAATTAATGAACACATGTCTGTTAAGTGAAATGATGCTGAAACAGCAATTATATTAAAATGCTGCATTTGGGAAAAAAAAGAAAACTAAAACAGTAATTCAAAAACATATATGTACTCCCGTGTTAATTGCAGCATTACTTACTCAATATATGCAAGCAACCTAATTGTCCTAATCTAGTACTAAATCCTAATTGATGGATTAACTGGTAAAGAAAGTGTTATGCAACCATAAAAAAGAAAGAATATGCAATGGGAAAAAGATATTCTCTTCAATAAATGGTGTTGGGAAAACTGGACAGCAATATGCAAAAGAATGAAACTGGACCACTTTCTTACACCATACACAAAAATAAATTCAAAATGGATTAAAGACCTAAATGTGAGACCTGAAACGAATGCTAGAAGAGAACACAGGCAGTAACCTCTCTGACATCAGCCGAAGCGACTTCTTTCTAGATATGTCTCCTGACGCAAGGGACACAAAAGCAAAAACAAACTATTAGGACTTCACCAAAATAAAAAGCTTCCGCACAGCAAAGGAAGCAATCAACAAAACTAAAAAGCAACCTACAGAATAGGAGAAGATATTTGCAAATGACTTATCTGGTAAAATGTTAGTATCCAAAATATATAAAGAACATAAAACTCAATACCTCAAAAACTAATAATCCAATTAAAATGGGCAGAAGACATTAATAAACCTTTTTACAAAGAAGACATATGAATGGCCAACAGACACATAAAAAGATGCTCAACATCAGTGATTATCAGGGAAATACAAATTAAAGCTACAATGAGATATCACCTCACACTTGTCAGAACGACTAACATCAACAACACAAGAAACAAACAGATGTTAGTGAGGATGTGAAGAAAAGGGAACCCTCCTGCACTGTTAGTAGGAATGCAAAATGGTGCAGCCACTCTGGAAAACAGTATGGAGGTTCCTCAAAAAGTTAAAAATAGAGCTACCCTATGATATTATTGATTATACTGCCTATGCTATACTTTGCATCTTCAAGACTTACTTATTTTGTAACTGAAAGTTTGTACCTCTAAATCCCCCTTCTGTATCTTGCCCATCCCCTACCCACCTCCCCTTTGGCAACAACCAATTTGTTCTCTGTATTTGAGTCTATTTTTTGTCTGTTTGCATTGTTTTTTGTTTTTTGGTTTTTTTTAGATTCCATATATAAATGAAATCATATGGTATTTGTACTTCTCTGTCTTATTTGACTTACTTAGCATTGTACCCTCTAGGTCCACCCATGTTGTCACAAATGGCCAAATTTCATTCTTTTTATAGCTAAAATATTTCATTGTGTGTGTGTATATATGTATATATCTCACGTCTTCTTATCCATTCATCTATGGATGGACGCTTGGGTTGCTTCCACATCTTAGGTTATTATAAATAATGCTGCAATAAATATAGGGGTGCATATATCTTTTTGAATCACTGTTTTCATTTTCTTTTTTTTAAAGATTTTATTTATTTGACAGAGAGAGCACAAGCGTGGAAAGCAGCAGGCAGAAGGAGAGGGAGAAGGAGGCTCCCCACTGAGCAGAGAGCCTGACATGGAACTCAATCTCAAGACCCTGGGATCATGACCTGAGCTGAAGGCAGATGCTTAATCAATTGAGCCTTTCAGGCACCCCTGTTTTCACTTTCTTTGGGTATATACCCACTAGTGGAATTACTAGATCATGTGGTAATTCTGTTTTTAACTTTTTGAGGAAACTCCATACTGTTTTCCATAGCAGTTGCACCAATTTACATTCCCCCAACCGTGCCCAAGTGTTCCTTTTCTCCACATCTTGCCAACACTTGTTGTTTCTTGTCTTCTTAATACTAGCCATTCTGACAAGTGTGTGCTAATATCTCATTGTGGTTTTGATTTGCATTTTCCTGATGATTAGTGATGTTGAGCGTCTTTTCATGTGCCTATTGGCCATCTGTATGTCTCCATTGGGGAAATGTCTATTCAGGTCCTCTGCTCATTTTTTAATCACATTGTTTGGCTTTCTTGGTGTTAAATATATAAATTCTTGGTATATCCAAGATATTAGCCCTGTGTCCAGTATATCATTTGCAAATATCTTCTATTCAGTAGGTTGCCTTTTTGTTTTGCTGATGGTTTACCTTGCTGTGCAAAAGCCTTACTATCTAACAGCTTTGATAGCAATCCTGATTATTGAAAGATTCCATGTTTGGTAATTCACCAACTCACTAATGTTTATCTGTAACCCCAAATCAATATTACAGTCATTTTGTGGTCAATTGAGGACATACACAGGGCAGCAAAAAATTTGAGTTGTCTTGTATGCAACCTCAGCTACCTGAGGCCAAAGTAATACTTAGCCTTGTTTCAGCTGTCATACTCTAAACAAATGTCCTTTTTGTGCTCTAATTTGTGCCAAACTTTCGTATTTTTTGCTTTTTGTTGGTGATTTTGCTGTTTAAAATCACCGTCAAGGATAGTACTAAAATGGTATCTAGTGTTGCACAGTACAAGAAGGATATGATATATTAACGTGGAGAAAATACATGTTGATAAGTTTCACTAAGGCATGAGGTATAGTGCTGTTGGTTATGAGTTCAATGTTAATGAGTCAATATACATTAATGAGATGTCTTTAAACAGATACAAAGGGAAAACGATGTTATGTATTGATCAGTGGATGAAAATATTGTGACCAGAGACTCACAGGAACCTCTCCCAGTATTTTCACTAGAAACAATGGTTCAGTGCTCAGGACAACTGAATAGAACATAACTACCTTGATAAGAAGAATCAACTTTGTGTATGTGTGTATGTTTATAGCAGAGTCAATTTTCATGAAATATATTATTAACCCTTACTATGTGTGGCACACTTTGATAATTTCTTATATTTCCTTTTAATGCTGCTTACAAATTAAGCAACTCCCTAAATTAATTTATGACCCATTAATAGGTCATGATTAGCAGTTGCAAACACAGTTCTTTTTTTAATTTTTTATTTAAATTCAGTTTGCCAACATATAGTATAACACCCAGTGCTCATCCCATCAAGTGCCCTCCTGGGTGCCCATCACCCAGTCACCCCATCCCCCCACCCACCTCCCTTTCTGCAACCCTTTTTGTTTCACAGAGTTGGGAGTCTCTCATGATTTGTCTTCCTCTTTAATTTTTCCCCACTCAGTTTCTCTCCTTTCCCTTAAGTCCCTTTCACTATTTCTTATATTCCACGTATGAGTGAAACCATATAATGATTGTCCTTCTATGACCGACTTATTTCACTCAGCATAATACCCTCCAGTTCCATCCGTGTTGAAGCAGATGGTGAGTATTCATCATTTCTAATGGCTGAGTAAAATTCCATTGTATACATAGACCACATCTTCTTTATCCATTCACCTGTTAAAGGACATCGTAGCTCATAGACAGTTTGGCTCTTGTGGACATTGCTTCTATGAACATTGGGGTGTTGGTGTCCCAGAATTTCACTACACAGTATCTTTGGGGTAAATACCCAATAGTGCAATTGCTAGGTCATAGGGTAGCTCTATTTTTAACTTCATTTTGAGGAACCTCCACACTGTTTTCCAGAGTGGCTGTACCAGTTCACATTCCCACCAACAGTGCAAGAGGGTTCCCCCTTCTCCACATCCTCCCAACATTTGTTGTTTCCTGTCTTATTAATTTTAGCCATTCTTACTGTTGTGAAGTGGTATCTCATTGTGGTTTTGATTTGTATTGCCCTGATGGCAAGTGATGTGGAACATATTTTCATTTGCTTGTTGGCTATGTGTAGGTCTTCTTTGCAGAAATGTCTCCTCATGCCTTCTGACCATTTCTCTTCAGTTTCATTTCATAACTGGATTGTTGTTTCTTGAGTATTGAGTTTGATAAGTTCTCTATAGATCTTGGATCTCTATAGACTTTTATCTGATACATCATTTGTGAGTATCTTCTCCCATTCTGTAGGTTGTCTTTTAGTTTTGTTGATTGTTTCCTTCACTGTGCAGAAGCTTTTTATCTTGATTAAGTCCCAATGGTTCATTTTTGCTTTTCTTTCCCTTGCCTTCATAGATGTATCTTGCAAGAAGTTGCTGTGGCCAGGTTCAAAAAGGGTGTTGCCTGTGTTCTCCTCTAGGATTTTTATGGATTCCTGTCTCACATTTAGATCTTCCAACCATTTTGAGTTTATCTTTGTGTATGGTGTAAGAGAGTGGTCTAGTTTCATTCTTCTACATGTGGCTGTCCAATTTTCCCAGCACCCTTTATTGAAGAGACTGTCCTTTTTCCAGTGGATATTGTTTCCTGCTTTGTCAAAGATTAGTGGACCGTAGATTGAGGATCTATTTGTGGGTTCTCTATTCTGTTCCCCTGATTTATGTGTCTGTTTTTGTGCCAGTACCATACAGTTTTGATGATCACAGCTTTGTAATACAGCTTAAAGTCAGGAATTGTGATATCCCCAGCTTTGGTTTTCTTTTTTCAACATTCCTCTGGCTACTCAGGGTCTTTTCTGGTTTCATACAGATCTTAAGATTATTTGTTCCAACTCTTGCAGAAAGTCCACGGTATTTTGATAGGGATTGCATTGAATGTAGGTTGCTCTGGGTAGCACAGACATTTTCACAATGTTTATTCTTCCAATTCATGAGCATGGGATGTTTTTCCACCTCTTTACATCTTCCTCAATTCCTTTCAGAAGTGTTCTGTAGTTTTTAGAGTAAAGATCCTTTACCTCTTTGGTTAAGTTTATTCCTAGGTATCTCATGCTTTTGGGTGCAATTATAAACGGGATTGACTCCTTAATTTCTCTCTCTTCAGTTTCATTGTTAGTATATAGAAATGCCACTGATTTCTGTGTATTCATTTTGTATCCTTCCAATTTGCTGAATTGCTGTATGAGTTCTAGCAATCTTGAGGTGGAATCCTTTGGGTTTTCTATATACAATATCATGTCACTTGCGAAGAGGGAGATTTTACTTCTTTGCCAATTTGAATGTCTTTTATTTCTTTTTGTTGTGTGATTGCTGAGGCTAGGACTTTTAGTACTATGTTGAACAACAGCGGTGAGAGTGGACATCCCTGTCTTGTTCCTGATCTTAGGGGAAAGGCTCTCAGATTTCCCCCATTGAGAATGATATTCGCTGTGGGCTTTTCATAAATGTCCTTTATGATATTGAGGAATGTTCCCTCTAGCCCTACACTCTGAAGAGTTTTAATCAGGAATGGATGCTGTATTTTGTCAAATGCTTTCTCTGCATCAATTGAGAGGATCATACGGTTCTTGTCTTTTCTCTTGTTGATGTGATTTATCATGTTGATTGTTTTAAGAGTGTTGAAACACCCTTAGTAAATAATTCACCCGTGGTGAATAATTCTCTTAATGTACTGTTGGATCCTACTGGCTAGTATCTTGTTGAGAATTTTTGCATCCATGTTCATCAGGAATATTGGTCTGTAATTCTTTTTGGTGGGGTCTTTGTCTGTTTTGGGATCAAGGTAATTTGGGCTTCATAGAACAAGTTTGGAAGTATTCCCTCCACTTCTATCCTTTGAAACAGCTTTAGTAGAATAGGTATTATTCTTTAAATGTTTGATAGAATTCCCCTGGGAAGCCATCTGGCCCTGGATTTTTATGTTTGGGAGGTTTTTGATGACTGCTTCAATTTCCTCGCTGGTTATTGGCCTGTTCAGGTTTTCTATTTCCTCCTATTTCAGTTTTGGTAATTTGTAGTTTTCCAGAAATGCATCCATTTCCTCCAGATCACCTAATTTGTTGGCATATAGCTGCTCATAATACATTTTTAAAATCATTTGTATTTCCTTGATATTGGTTGTGATCTCTCCTCTTTTGTTTGTGATTTTATTAATTTGAGTATTTTTTCTTTTTAATAAGGCTGGCTGGGGGTTTATCTATCTTATTAATTCTTTCAGAGAACCAGCTCCTGGTTTCATTGATCTGTCCTACAGTTCTTCTAGTCTCTATTTCATTGAGTTCTGCTCTAATCTTTATTGTCTCTCTTCTACTGCTTGGTTTAGGCTTTATTTGCTGTTCTTTCTCCAATTCCTTCAGGTGCAAAGTTAGCTTGTGTGTTTGAGTTTTTTCCAGTTTTTTGAACGAGGCTTGTATTGCAATGTATTTCCTTTGTAGGATCACTTTTGCTGTATCCCAAAGATTTTTAATAGTTGTACTTTCATTTGCATTAGTTGGAAACACTGTACTAGAACAGAAAAAAAGCAGTTTTTCTAATATTAGTAAATAGGGTCAATACTCAATGTTTCTGGGAAAGATAATGGGACAAGTTAAATGCATTTTGAAGAAATTTGAAAAGTTGTACCAGTACCTTTTGAGGTTCTTACTATTTTTCATCCTTTAAGATACCATGTTAGTTTCTACTTTCCCAATAGGTATATAACAGCTGTTGAATGTAATAGCTGTTTAATTCATAGGTATAATTTCTCTTTGACATTCAAGGGAGTTCATAATCTTTTATAAATGAAACAGTAAAGAAAAGGTTGATTTGTGATCAAGCTTAAGGTAGAAGGCCAGAAATTTTCCTTGGATGAGTAAGTGGATATTTATTCCTTGCATGCTAAACAAGATTGGATTATACCTTTCAGCAAATATTTGGTTGGAATAGTTGTGTGGGATATTGGTTTAAGGGGCAATGGCAAGATTGCCCAGGCTTTGTTCTGCTTGGTTATTGACCCAATTCAGTTCAAATTAAGTCTCTTTTGATATAATAAAGGAAGAATTTCCATCAATATCGTTAATTAGTTCTTAATAACATAACAGTGGTATTAGGATATGATAAACTATGCTGCCAAAATAAAGAAGTTGCAATAAATAAGCAGCTTAGTACATAGAAGCTTATTTTTGTTCATGTCAGAATTCAGTGCAGGCCAAGTAGCTCTCCTCTGGGCAGTGATTCATGAATCTAGGCTGTTTCCATTTTGTTCTACCAATCTTCAACTTCACGGTCACCCTGGCATTACTTCTCTGAAGATGAGGAAGAGAAAACAAAGAACATAAAGACTATTCTGGGTGTTTTAGAGATCAAGTCTGAAAATGGTTTTTTACTTTTGTCCATGTTCCATGGCCAGGACCCAGTCACAGGGCCAGCCAAACTCCAAGGGAAGCCAGGAAATATGGAGGAGCACTCAGATATGGAAGAGCACTAATAGTCTCTACCACAGGCAGCAGTTTATCCAGTCTCCAGGTTGATCCTCACAATGTGCAGGAAACCTATATCTTGGCTGATTATGTGGCTGAAGACACTTTTAGATAGCTGTTTGTGTTGATGGTTGTTATTAATAAACATTATTGTTATTGTCTTTAATAAAAATATTTGAGATCCTTATGACTATTGTAAAATGGGAATAAAAAGGAGGCAGGCCCATGAAGTAGATTACTTGTACATGTGTTTTATAATATCTGGAATTCGCATTTTTCACAATATGGGTCCTAGATGACTTGAATCTGAATCACCTTGATTCAAATTGTTAACTCTAAATTTTTTTATTGTAGATTTCAGGGAACCACCTCTGACCTATCAAATCAGAATTTATCTTCATGAAGCTCAGGAGTCTGCATTTTAAGGCGCTTCTTAGATTATTCCTGTGTGCACCAGTATTTGAGAACCACTGCCCAACAAAAGAAGTAAAATCTCTTCCGCTTGAAGGCTTAATCTGCCTGTGATTACAAAATAAGCTCAGATCTGAGAGCCAATTTCAATCTTCTTTACTAAATCAGGAAAGCCAAGGATAGAAAATTCTAGGATTTAAACTGTTATAATGTTGGCTGAAACAGATGATAACAGAGCCCAGACAATCAAAGCCAGAAAAAGAAGAAAGCAGGACAGAATTAACTTGGACACCAAAACCCCTCAAAAGTTTATTTTTGATGCGTTTGTATGTGTGTGCGTGTAAACCTCATTTCTACTACTTTCTTTCTCATCTCGTTCTCTATTCAACCCTCTCCTACCCTTCTGTCTCCTGAACTAAAGCCACCTGCAAACCTAGCCTTTTTGCTAATATAAAATGTAATAACATTCTCATCACAAGGTTGCTCTGAGATTCAATAAGAGAATGTGTGTGAGAAGGCTAAATGAATGCCAGCAATTATCAAAATCTAACATAACCATTGACAGACTGATGGTGTTTAAATTTCACGTTGAAAGCTCTGATAGACCGTTACCCAAGGAAGAGTTGTGAATGGTTGCTATAAATGACCTAACTGGTACACAATGGCATCCACCAGAAAATAAGTTAGGGATGCCAGCTCACCCAAGCACACGTTGTCCCAAGGAATATTGCCAGGGTAAATGATACATAGCCCAATCCCACCTCTACCACTACCCAATCCACCCACTCAGAGAAGATTTTAAGCCAAATGTAAATCAGAGGATAACTTGCCTACATTTGCCTCTTATAGACATGGCCTTGGAGTCTCCTCAAACAACAAACTGCTCATTGGTTCAGAAAATGACAGGGTTCGATTTTAATGGGTCTCTCTGCCCCCTCACAGGGATGTGGTCAAGAAGAGAAAGAGAGAGAAGGGGGAGGAGGTAGGGAGCCTAAAGTGCCTAAGACCACAGGAAGAATCATGCTACAATATTTTGCATGAGCTATTATGAATTTAAAGACGCAAAGTCTAAGATGACATCTCATTTAATTTCGGTACTTAAGGTCTAAGCAAAGCTGAAAAGAAGACTCTTGGTTATCAATGAAGAGAAAGATTCTTCCAAAGTATTAAAGGAATGGTGACAGAAAAGGGAACACAGGGTGCTGTGTTTTTTGAACTGTAGTTCACAACCCATTAATGAATCATAAAATCAATTTTAGTGCATTTTTAATGGAAAAACAGAATAGAATAAGACATCACACATAGTAAGGATATTTGACAAAGTTTTGTTTCAATTTATGGTGACTGTATTTGGGTTACAGTGTTATATTTATTTTTAACACTGGATTGATTGCAGTGGGAAAAGTTTGAAAATGTGTAGAAGAAAGCTACCGGCTTTGGAATCAAAAGGAGTTTGAATCTAGGCTCTATCACTTTTTAATTTTATGGCTTAAGACAAGCCTCAATTTCCTCAGATGCAAAACGGGAATAATATCTATAAGAATTCTTGGGAAATCAATGGGATCATGTATATAAACTGCTTTAATACAATGTCTGCCACAAAATAGTCACTTAATAAATGTCTCTCTTTCCACTTACAGTATTTTTTAAGGATGGATTCTAGTCACCAGAAAGACCAGAGCACGATTAGACGGTTGGAACCTTTTTTTAACTTATTTTAGTTCCAAGTAGTTAACATACAGTGTTACATTTGTTTCAGGTGTACAATATAGTGATTGAACAATTCCAGACATCACCAGGTGCTCATCATGACCTGTGCACTTCTTAATCCCCATCACCTATATAAACCCATCCCCTGACCACCTCCCTTCTGGTAGTCATCAGTTTGCTCTCTCTAATTAAAAATCTGCTCCTTGATTTCTCTCTCTCTCTCTCTTATTTTTTCCCTTTATTTGTTTTGTTTCTTAAATTCCACATATCAATGAAATCATATGGTATTTGTCTTTCTCTGAATGATTTATTTCACTTAGCATTATACTTTCCAGCTCCATCCATGTATTGCCAATGGTAAGATTTCATTTTTTTTTCCTGGCTGAGTAATGTTCTGTTGCATATTTTACCACATCTTTATCTGTTCATCAATTGATAGACATTTGGGTTGCTTCCATTTCTTGGCTACTGTAAATAATTCTGCTATAAATTTAGGGGTGCATATATTTCTTTGAATTAGTGTTCTTATATTCTTTCCCATGATTGCCTTCTTAGGTTTGATAGTTTGCTAGAACTGTTCACAGAATTTTAGGAGGCACTTTACTTACTAGTTTATTATAAACTATTCCTACACCCTGAACTCTAAGGAGGGGACAGGGGCCGGAGATTGATTCAATCACCGATGGCCAGTGATCTCATTAATAATGCCTACATAATGGAACCTTCATGAATATCACTAAGCAACAAGGTTCAGAGACATTCCAGGTTAGTGAACAAATTGAGGTACTAGGAGGATGGTGCACCAGAGAGGACGTGGAAGCTCCAGCATCCCTCCCCTCTATATCTTCTCCTACGCATCTCTTCCATTTGGCCATTATTATGTTGTGTCCTTTATGATAAAACAGTAAGTAAGTTCCTTCCTAAAGTTCTGTGAATAGTTCTAGCAAATTATCAAACCTGAAGAGGAGATCATGGGAACCCCTGATTTATTTATAGCCAGTCAGCCAGAAGTGTGGGAGGCCGGGAACTTGCAGTTGGCATCTGAAACGAGGGCAGTCCTATATTTCATCAGTATCTAAAATCACGGTACTGGGCCCTATACTTTTAAGATCTAATGCTAACTCCGTTTAACTTTTCTGAACCTCTGTCATTTCACTGGCAAAGACGTGAGTATAATAATGCCTTTTATGCCTATCTCAAGGGTTATTGTAAGAATCAAACAAAATTATGCTTGTGAAAATACTTTGTAAACAGAAAGAACTGTAAGCGCATTAGTTATTATGATGGATATAATATTTTTCCCTTTCCCTACAGAAAAGGTAATTACACCTAAATATCCTAGATCCTAGTTCTGATATAGTTCACGTGGTAGATACTGCTGAGTGAAAGCACATGGTAGTATTTTCCAGTTTGCTGACTCCATAGTCTTCTTTCAACCTTTGCCTCCTGCAGCTATTCTTTTTTTTTTTTCTTAAGAGAGAGAGAGAGAGAGAGAGAGAGAGAGAGCGCAGGCACATGGAAGCTGGTGGGAGGAACCAGGCAAAGGAAAAGGAAGAGAAAGAATCTCAAGCAGGCTCCATGCCCAGCATGGGGTCGGGGCAGGGCTTGATCTCCTGACCCTGAGACCAGGATCTGAACTGAAATCAAGAGTCAGAAGCTTAACTGTTTGAGCCACCCAGGTGCTGCTCCTGCTGCTACTCCTTCTACTACCACCTTCAGAGCATTAGTGAGTTGTCTACCTCTGCTGGGACTGCAGCCCTCCTCTGTTCTGGTGTGGGGGTGGTAACAGGAGAAGGTTGGCAAAGAGAGAATAGATGAAGGCACCAAATCAGTGGACAGGGAAAATTATAGCAAATTGACATCATAAGCACAGAATGTTTAGAAGAGACTATACAATACCAAAGAATATTGCAAAGTAAATTATTCCTGTTTAAAATTAAAACACTGTCAAATTAGAAAACATAAATCATTATCTCAGTGATAACATGTAGTCAAAGAAGGGATTAATTTACAAAGCTAAGCTAATGCTGGGACCTTTTGCTATAGACTACCTTCTCTCTGATGTCAAAGGATAGAGACAGAATGGGGCAAGGATCAGCCCCCACAAGAGAAAGTTATTTAAGTTTGGTAGGCCTAGGTCTTCATTTGAAGTATTGTCCAAGTGCTCAGTCATAAGGGAAATTTACCATCCTTTCTGGTTGTCAGGGCCATAATTATATCTGTATTTTGTCTAAATTGTTGGCTACTATGTTGGAAAAGGCAGGAAGCTATACCACAGTCATCTTCAGAGTTTGAAGATACATGATAATTAATGTCACCAACATGCCCAAGTTGCAAATCAGGACAGGATTGATTCATTATTCAGAAATGTTGATGCTGTTTTCAGCAAGGCTATATTTCATCAGTATCTAAAATCATGTCAGAGGATAAAGATAGTAAAAGGATGCAAGATCATAGTGTACAGTTTGACTTAATCAGCACAACATAAAATCACATTTCTAAAATAATTCTGATTTGCAAAGATGCTGGCAAGTCAAAAAACTTTTAAACAGGCCTACTACAAAATAGAAAAGAATATTCTTCATAAATAATTTTATAAACTTTAAGTTTGAATTATGTTTAATCACAAAAAAAAAAAAAGCTTCATAAGGAACACCTGGGTGACTCAATCAGTTGAGCATTCAACTCTTGGTTTCTGCTCAAAATCCTGAGATCAAGCCCTGCATTGGGCCCCGCGACTCAGTGGGAAGTCTGCTTCTCTCCCTCTCCCTCTGCCCTTCCCCTGGGGCCATGCTCCTCCTCTCTAAAATAAATAAATCTTTTTAAACATACTTCATAAAAATAAAACAAACTTTTTTGTATATATTATGTGTATTATATGTTCGATATTGTGTAAAGAAGAGCAGTTTTAAGGTAAAACCAGATTTCTTCATTAGTCACTGCCCAGATGAAAAGGTAAAACAGAAATTTGATAGACATCATCCAAGGTACAAGTGAATGATACCAAGAGACCCTACGCAATAGGTCACTTCATTCAGTTACTTGAAACAAAATCCAAGCAGGCCTTCATTCAGATGCTCTCCTCAGACACTGAGCCATTGTTTCTTTCATGGATGAGGCAGACAATTGGTATAATTATCCTTCAGCCTCTCTGATGTGGATTTGTCACATTTGGATATGGGACTCTGTGGTCTCCATCAAGTTTTTGTGCAGACATTTATGCATATGCATAGGTTCTTTTCTGAGAAAAAAGGCTTTCTGCTATATCTGCTGACATAGATAAGAAAATTGTCTAGATCTTCAATTTTCTTTTTTTTTTAATATTTTATTTATTTATTCATGAGATACACAGAGAGAAAGAGGCAGAGACACAGGCAGAGGGAGAAGCAGGGGAGAAGCAGGGAGAAGCAGGCTCCATGCAGGGAGCCCGACGTGGGACTTGATCCTGGAACTCCAGGATCATACCCAGGGCCAAAGGCAGGTGCTAAACTGCTTAGCCACCCAGGGATCTCCTTCAATTTTCTTAATAATTGTTTTACCCGAGCGCCTGGGTGGCTCGGTTGGTTAAGCATCTGCCTTTGGCTCAGGTCATGATCCCAGAGTCCCGGAATCAAGCCTGGGTTGGGCTCCCTGCTCAGCGGGGAGTCTATTTCTCCCTCTTACCCTGCCCCTCCCCCTACTCCTGCTCTCTCTTGCTTTCTTTCTCTCAAATAAATAAATAAAACATTTAAAAAAAAGAATTGTCTTTACCTTTGCCCCTTTTTACTTGATAGCTAAACGATATAGATCTTTAATCAATTTTGCACAATAGCTACATTTCAAAATTGAGGACAAAAGCCTCAATTTAGAAATAACTATGACTACCTGTTCTCTAGTTGAGAAGGTGATACTGAGGAAGTCTGAGAAGCATATTAAATTTTCAGGCCTCTGGGGGCACCTGGGTGGCTCAGATGGTTAAGCATCTGACTTTAGTTCAGGTCATGATCTCAGGGTCCTGGGATTGAGCCTCACATCAAGCTCCCAGCTCAGCTGGAAGTCTGCTTCTCCCTCTGCCTCTGCCCCTTCCCCTGCTGGTGTTCTCTCTCTGTCAAATAAATAAATAAAATCATTTAAAAAAATTTCCAGGCCTCTGAGTTGTTTTACCCTTCTATAAACTGGAGAAAGTAACCCTACCTCAACTAATAACAATAGCTAGACTTTTTGAGGATTTAAATACATGCTAAGCACCAAGACTTTACATAGATTAGTTTATTTAATTCTCACACCAATCCAATGAGGTAATTAATAATTATTTGTATCCTTACTTCACCAATGAGGAAACTGAAGCACAGGAAGGTTTAGTGCTTTGCCCAGAACCTAATCTACTGAATAGTGGAGTCAAGATCCAGACATTTGGCAGAGTGTGTAAGAAAACCTAGAGTTACATTTCTGACTCAATCTGAAACACTTTGTCACTCTCATTTTTGGCTCAATTTTATGGCCCTATTCTTATTTTTCCTTTCTTTCATCATTACTTCCAACATCTTGATTGTATGTATTTTTGTATGTCTCTCAGTTTTTTTCTCCTTAATCAAGGTGTTCATAAATAAAGTGCCAATTAGGACTTTTATTCCAAAATATTGTTATCTATGATTAACCATAACCATCATTATCAACAATATGCAACATGTATATTTATTCAAAATATCCTGGACTCTAACTAAAAATACTGAACTTTAGTCAATGGAAATTGAATGGGATTTGGCCGGACTGATACCATGTAAAACTGAAAGTATTGTAAATGAATTTTTTTTCTTTTTCTTTTTTTTCTTTCTTTCTTTCTTTTTCTTTTCTTTCTTTCTTTCTTTCTTTCTTTCTTTCTTTCTTTCTTTCTTTCTTTTTTTTTTTTTTTTTTAGAGACAGAGGTGGAGGAGGGGCAGAGGGAGAGAGAGAATCTTAAGCAGGTACCATGCTTAGTACAGAGCCCAATGTGGGGCTCAATCTCACAACCCTGAGATGACCTGAACCAAAATCGAGATTGGGCACTTAACCCACTAGAGAGCCAGCCAGGCACTCCTGTTAAATGAAATTTAAAGGACAGTATCTTGTCCCTTCCCCTTCTTTTCCCGGTATGGGGAAGTCAGCAAGATGACAGAAGGTGTTAGTGCAGCTGCAAAGGGTTGGGAGCACCATGGGGAGGCACAGGCCGGCAGGTGTATTAGCCAAGGATATGAGACAATAGGGAATAGGGAGACTAAGGTAGCAATAGGAGGAAATGACTGATTTAGTCAGGAATTGATTACACTGAGTAAACAAGTTAGGGAAAATGAGAGCCACATTCCTTAGTGCCAGAAAAGCTATTTAAACCATAGGCAGGAGGAAATGCTAGGAGAACCTTAAGATATGGGATTTAAATCAGAGGTAACAATGTGAACTCATGGTTTTAAAATACATAAATATGAAAAAATAAAATAAATACATAAATATGCATGGAAATGGAAATAGTTATGGATGTATATGTGTATATTTATATGCCTGCTTATATACCCTAGTTCTGTCTACTAAGAAAGCCTGGAAGTAATGATACTACAGTAGTAATGAGTACACCATGGACCCATATTTTGCTTTCTAAATGCCATTCTCCTCTGAAAGGAATCAGAGCACTTTGGAAAAGTGGCTGATACTAAGACTGAGGCAAATAAAATACAAGATGAGCCTGGAATATCTTTTTATATCAGAAAGTATATAAATACTTCAAGAATGAAGAGGACATGTCAAAGGGGCACAGGACCCAGTCTGACAATTTGAACATCAGAAGTAAATTAATGATAATGGAGTGTGAGTGATGCAGCAAATATTATATAGTAATATTGTGCAGTAAAATAGAAACATTGGGGAAATGTAGGTGAAAGATATTATAGTTCTTTATCTGTTCTGGCAACTTTCCTATAAGATTGGGGTTATTTCACAATAAATTATTTAAAATTTTTAAAAGTATCTTCATTATATTGATAGAATCTGAAGAAAATTGGGTAAAAAGCAAAAAAATCAACTAGTTATTTTGCCATACACACTATTTTAACAAATGTTTTTCTACCGAAGTGATCAGTAGCACATAGCTACTTACTCCCTGCCACAGAAAGTAACAGCAGGTTAGATTTAGTTTTGTGTGATTACCTCTTGACATCTCTAACTTGGAGTCAAATGCTGTGTCTAGTTTTGAAAGACAATGCAAAAATTATAATTATCTATGAAAACACTGTTTTTCTATGAAAATACTATTTTTATGGAAAGCAGTTTATGTGATGCCCATCTTAAAACATATAAACTAGTGGCATAAAACACAAAAAGGCCCTTTTACAGCAAGTGATTCTGGAGTTCAGACATAACAAGAAAAATTACTGTCAAAATATATGATGCGAACCTGCTGTTTCTTCGGATACTAATACTTTTATGATACACATGACCACGTTATATGATCTGTCTTTTTAATGTGTATTTATTTATTTATTTGAGTATAGTTGACACACAATGTTACATTAGTTTCAACTGTACAACTTGGCGACTTGACAAGTTTATACATCATGCTATGTTCAGCACAGATAGAGCCATTATCTATCCCATTACATCGCTATTACAGCATCATTGACTATATTCCTTATACTCTGCTTTTTATTCCTGTGACTTAGTAACTCCATGGCTGGAGGCTTGTATCTCCTTCTCCCCTTTACCCATTTTGCCCACCACCCCCCCAGCACCCCAAGCCCGGTAACCATTACTTTGTTCTCTGTATTTACATTTCTGATTCTACTTTTGTTTGTTTATTCATTTTTTTTTAGATTCCATTTCTGAGTAGAATCATATAGTATTTGTCTTTCTCAGTCTGATTTATTTCACTTGGCATAATACCCTCTAGATGCACCCATGTTGCCTCAAATGGTGAAATCTCATCCTTTCTTGTGGCTGAGTAATTTTCCATTGGGTATATATACCACATTTTCCTTATCCATTTGTTTACTAATGAACATTTACATACCTCCATGTCTTGGATAGTGTAAATAATGCCACAGTAAACATACAGGTGATATATATCTTTTTGAATAAGTTTTCATTTTTCCTGGGTTAATACCCAATAGTGGAATTATTGAATTATATGGTATTTCTATTTTTATTTCTTTTGAGGAACCTCCATACTGTCTTCCAAGGTAGCCATGCCAATTTACATTCCCACCAACAGTGCACAAGAGTTCCTTTTCCTCCCATCCTTACCAACATCTATTGTTTCTTGTCTTCTTGATTTTAGCCATTCTAACAGGCATTAGATGATATCTCATTGTGGTTTTGATTTGCATTTACCTAATGATTAGTGATGTTGAGCATCTTTCCATGTGTCTGTTGACCATGAGTATGTCTTCTTTGGAAAAAATGTCTATTTAGGTGTTCTGTCCATTTTTTAATCAGATTGTATTTTTGGTGTTGAGTTGTGTTTTTATATTTTGGATATTAACCCCTTATTGGATATATCACTTGAAAATATCTTTGATTCAGTAGGTTGTCTTTTTTTGTTGTTGTTGATGGTTTCATTTGCTGTACAAAAGCTTTTTATTTTGATATTCCTAATTGTTTATTTTTGCTTTTGTTTCCCTTGCCTTGGGATATGTATCTAGAAAAATGTTGCTGTGCTGATGTCAGAGCAATTACTGCCTAAATATTGAACCACATTGTGTTCTCCTCTAGGATTTTTATGGCTTCAGGTCTCACATTTAGGTCTTTAATCCATTTTTAGTTTATTTTTGTGTGTGGTGTAAGAAAGTATTTCAGTTTCATCCTTTTACATATAGCTGTCCAGTTTTCCCAGAATCATTTATTAAAAGATTGTCTTTTCCCCATTGTATTCCAGCCTCCTTTGTTATAGATTAATTGACCATATAAATGTGGGGTGTCTATCCTATTCTGTTGATCTTTGTATCTGTTTTTGTGTCAGTACCATACTGTTTTGATTATTATAGGTCTATAGTACATCTTGAAATCTGGAATTATGATACCTCCAGCTTTGTTCTTCTTTCCCAGAATTGTTCTGGCTATTCAGGGTCTTCTGCAGTTCCATACAAATTTTAGTATTATTTGTTTTAGTTTCGTGAAAAATGCTGTTGGGAGTATTTTGATAAAGATTGTATTGAATCTGTAGATTGCTTTGAGTAATATGGACATTTTGACAATAATAATCCTTCTAATCCATAAGCATGGAATATCTTTTCATTTGTATATGTCATCTTTAATTTCTTTCATCGGTGTTTTAGTTTTCCGAGTACAAGTATTTAAACTCTTTGGTTTATTCCTAAATACATAGGAATTGTACTAGTTCTTTTTTGTACAACTGTAAATGGTGGATGGTGTTTTAACTTTTCTTTCTGCAACTTCATTGTTAGTGTATAGAAATGCTACTGATTTCAGGATATTTATTCTGTATCTTGCCACTTTACTAAATTTGTTTTATTATTTCTAGTAGTTTTTTGGTGGAATATTTAGGATTATATATGTATATTGTTAGGTTGTCTGTGAATAGTGACAGTTTAACTTCTTTATCAATATGGATGCCTCTTATTTCTTTTTCTTGTCTGATTGCTGTGGCTAGGACTTCTAGTACTATGTTGAATAAAAGTAGCAAGAGTGGACATCCTTGTCTTATTCCTGACCTTAGAGGGAAAGCTCTCATATTTTCACCATTGAAGATAATGTTAGCTGTGGGATTTTCATATATGGCCTTTATTATGGTGAGCTATGTTCCCTCTGACCCCATTTTGTTGAGAGTTTTTATCATTAATGGATATTTTACTCCTGTCAAATGCTTTTTCTACATCTTTTGAGTTGATCATATGATCTTTATCTTTCATTTTCTTAATGTGGTGTATGACATTGATTTGTGAATATTGAACCACAATCCCAAGATGATGATAAATGGTCTTTTTGATGTATTGTTGAAGTATGGCCTAGTAATATTTTGTTGAGGATTTTTACATCTGTGCTCTTCAGGCATATTTGGTATAGTTTTGTCTGTGTGTGGTGTCTTTATCTGGTTTTAGTGTCAGAATAATGCTGGCCTCATATAATATATTTGTAGTTTTCCTTCTGCATCTACTTTTTTGGAATAGTTTGAGGAGAATAGTTAATTATTTTTTAAAAGTCTGATAGAATTTACTTGTGAATCCATCTGGTCTTAGTCTTCTCATTTGGTGTAGTTTTTTTGGTTACTAATTCAATTTCATTACTTATTATATACTTAACTCTTAGAATTCCTTTTGCTGTGTCCCAGAGATTTTGGACTATTGTGTTTTCATCTTTATTTGTCTCCATGTATTTTTTTATTTCTTCTTTGATTGCTTCATTGATTTATTGGTTGTTTAGTATCATGTTATTTAGTCTCCATGTGTTTGTGGGGTTTTTTCCAGTTTTTTTCTTGTGATTTATTTGTAGCTTCATACCACTGTGGTTGGGAAAATGCATGATATAGTTTTGATCTTCTTAGATGTATTGAAGCTTGTTTTATAGCCCAATATGTGATCTGTTCTGGAGAGTGTTTCATTTGTGCTTGAAAAGAATGCATGCTGTTGTTTTGGACAGGATGTTTTGTATATATCTATTATGTCTGGTCCAATGTCATTGAAAGATATTGTTTCCTTATTGATTTTCTGTCTGAATGATCTATCCTTTGACGTAAGTGGAATATTAAAGTTCCCTACTATTATTGTATTACCATCGATTTCTCTCTTTATGTCTGTTAATAGTTGCTTTATTTATTTAGGTGCTACAATGTTGGTTGTGTAGATATTTGCAATTATTATATCCTCTTATTAGATTGATCCTTTTATCGTTATGTAACTCCCTTCTTTGTCTCTTGTTACAGTCTTTATTTTAAAGTCTTTAATTTGATATAAGTATTGCCACTCCAGGCCTTTTTTTTTCTTTTTCACTTCCAGTTGCATAGTGAAAAAAAATATTTTTCCATCCCTTCACTTTGTATGCATCTTTAGGTCTGAGGTGAATCTCTTATAGACAGACCCACGTAGATGGGTCTTATTTTTCTCTCCATTCCACCACTCTGTGGTCTATTGATTAAGGCATTTAAGTCATTTGCATTTAAAGTAATTACGGTGGTGCAGCGGTTTAGCACCGCCTTCAGTCCAGGGCATGATCCTGGAGACCTGGGATCAAGTCCCACCTCCGGCTCCCGCATGGAGCCTGCTTCTCCCTCTGCCTGTGTCTCTGCCTCTCTCTCTGTGTCTGTGTCTCTCATGAGTAAATAAATAAAATCTTTTAAAAAATAAAAATAAAAATAAATAAAGTAATTATTGATAAGCTTGTACTTATTGCCATTTTAAAAATTTGTTTTCTGGCAGTTTTTGTAACTCTTCTTTGTTCCTTTCTTCTTCTCTCACTTCCTTTCTTTATGACCAATACCTATAGTGTTTTATTTGTCTTCTCTTTATTTTTTGTGGCTCTATCATGGGTTTTTGGTTTGTGGTTACCATGAAGTTTATATATAACATCCTAAGTAAATAGCAGTCCATATTAATTTGATGGTCATTTAAGTTCAAACACATATGTTGTCATATTTTACATATCTTTTTCATATTTTTCTTATAATTATGTCTAATTATGCCATTTCTTTTCACTTAAAGAACTCCTTTTCGGTGTCCATGGAAAGATGAATGGATAAAGAAGCTGTGGTCTACGTATACACTGGAATATTACTCAGCCATTAGAAATGACAAAGACCCACCATTTGCTTCAATGTGGATGGAACTGGAGGGTATTATGCTGAGTGAAATGAGTCAATCGGAGAAGGACACACATTATATGTTCTGATTCATTTGGGGAATATGAATAATAGTGAAAGGGAATAGAAGGGAAGGGAGAAGAAATGGGTAGGAAATATCAGAAAGGGAGACAGAACATAAAGACTCCTAACTCTGGGAAACGAATTAGGGGTGGTGGGAGGGGAGGAGGGCAGGGGGTGGGGGTGAGTGGGTGACGGGCACTGAGGGGGGCACTTGACGGGATGAGCACTGGGTGTTATTCTGTATGTTGGCAAATTGAACACCAATAAAAATAAATTTATTATTAAAAAAAATAAGTCCTTTTAACATTCTTGTAAGGCTGCTGGTTTAGTGATGATAAACTCCTTTGTTTTTTGTTTGTCTGAGAAACTCTCTATCTCTTCTTCAAATCTGAATAATAACCTTACTGGGTAGAATATTCTTGGCTGTAAGTTTTTTCCTTTCAGCACTTTAAATATGTCATACCACTGCCTTCTGGCTTGCAAAATTTCTGCTGAAAAATCAACTAATAGCCTTATAGGTTTTCCCTTGTAGGTAAATTTTTGTTTCTCTCCTACTACATTTAGGATTCTCTCTTTATCTTTAACCTTTGGCATTTTAATTATTTTGTGTCATGCTGTGAACTTCCTTCAGTTCATCTATTTCAAACTCTCTGTGCCTCTTGGATTTCGATGTGTGTTTCCCTCCTTAGATTGGGACATTTTCAGGTATTCTTTCTTTTTTTTATTCAGGTATTATTTCTTGAAATAAGTTTTTTATACCTCTCTTTCTCTCTTCTACCTTTTCTGGGACCCCAAATGTTTGTTCACTTGATGTTTTCCAAGAAATCTATTAATCTTTCCTCATTTCTAAAAATTCTTTTTTTCTTTTGCTGTTCAGCTTGTGTGCTTTCCAGACACCTTCCAGATCACTGATACATTATTTTGAATCCTCTAATCAGTTAATTCCCTCTAGTGTGGTTTTTATTTTAGTTATTACAGTCTTTAGTTCTAATTGGTTCTTTTTAATATTTTTTATCTCTTTGTTGAAGGTCTCACTGAGTTCTTTCTTTCTTTTCTCCAGCCCAGTGAAGATCTTTAGATTAAGAACATTACTTTAGATTCTTTTTCAGACATATTACTCATCTCTGTTTCATTTCCTTCTCTTTTTTTCTTATTCTTTATTTTGGTTCATAGTCTTCTGTCTCCCCATTTTGCTTCACTTTCTGTGTTTGTTTCTATGAACTAGTCAAAATAGCTACTTCTCAACTTGAAAGAGTGGTCTCATGTATGGTTACCATTATGCAGACTCTGTGCTTGGTGACTTGCTAGCTAGCTACAGCTGTAGGTATTCTTTTAAACCATAGTTTTTTATAGGAAGAATCAAAAAGAGAAAAATAATAAAAGAAAAAGAGAGAGAGAAAGAGCACAAGAAAGAAAAGAACAAAACTAAAAAGAAAAAAAAGACAAATTTTAAGTAAAATAAATAAAATAGTAAACATTAAAACACAGACACACATACCCCCAAAACACATCTTATTGTTTTTGCCTTAGCACCACAAGGCAGCTGTTACAGGCTTATGGACTCTGGGCTTGCTTTGGTCACAAGCTCAAGATGAATCAGACCCTGCTCTGGTCTGGACTTTTTTTTTTTTTTTTTTTTCTGGTCTGGACTTTTAAGGTGGAGGGGGAGAGAGCATTCCCACAGTTCCTTAGCCCTTTTAAACTGTGGCACTTTTTTGTGTGCCCCAATGCAACCAAGGCTGTGTGGGCCTAAGGACACTGGGTGAGGTCACAAGCTCCCTATGACAATCTGATTCACCAGTTATATTATCTAGACCCTCCAATTATGGCATTCAAACCCACCCCTTATGGCTGCCAGACCTAGTCTCAGCTTTTGAGGTGGAGGGAGAGAGAGCATTCCTCCACTCTTTTAAGCTACATTGTTTTGTGTCTGTGTGCCCCAGTGCATCCAGGGCTGGTTTGGGCTTGTGGACCCCAGGCTCACCATAGTCATGAGCTACCTGAGACAACAGGATCCCAGACCCACCTATTATGGTGTCTGGACCCTCCTCCAGTCTAGGCTTTTAAATGGGATGAAAACATAAACCTGCCATACCTCTGACCTAGAGAGCTTTCCTGTAGCTTCTCCACTGCTTGGCAGAGTTCTAGTGTTGTCTCTTTCACATGCCAGTTGCTCTTATAAACTGTGGGGGTGTTTTTGTGCCTAAGGACAAAAGGATCTGTTCCCAGTCCCTAGTGCTATCACTCCCCACTGCCATTTGAAGTGCTAGGAATGGAGGTTCTTTTGTTAGCATGTCTCTGTTTTTATTGGTGTTTTATTGCAGTCTTTCTGTCTTTGATTGTTCAGTAGCTGTTCAGTCAGCCCTTAGTTCTTTCTTTCTCAGAAGGAATTGTTCTACTAAGAGGAGTAATCTGGTGTGTACTGTGGAGGATGTGAGTTCAGAGTCTTACTATGTCACCATCTTGAGCCAGAACTCTCTATGATCTGTCTTTTTAAAATTTTATTTGCTGATACTGTTGCAATGGTTGAAGTATACTTTACTGAGTTTTATTCATTCATTCACTCATTCTTTCAACAAAAATTCAGTGGATTGCTAAACTAGGCAGCTTGGAAAGCTCCTTGAAAATTACAAAGAAGTTTGTAACATGTTCTTGCTTATGAGTACTGTAAATTGCTTAATCAGCTTGCTTTGAAAAGTGGGAAATGTGTACCTCATGCACCTTCTGCATAGGAATGGACTTGGACAGAGGAGAAAAATCAATGATATTCACTACCTTGGACTGTGAGATTTGCAAGTTACTGCAGATCTCAGGATCTGAATGTATATGGAACATGAGTTCTGTGTGTGTGTGTGTGTGTGTGTGTGTGTGTGTGTGTGTGTTAAAGAATTCCTGGAATTGTCTTTTCTAGTATAAGCAAAAGAGTTTTTATTTTTGGATTTTTTTATTTTTTGTTAATGTCATAGCCCTAGGGGTAAGGATAAGAATGAGAATGGAATTAAAAATGTAGCAGCTCCATAGCACAATGTGTTTTCTTTTTAGAATAGGGAAGAATCATTAGTGCCCGCTCATTTATAACACCAGACCCCTTCCCATCCCTCCAGTGTCCTCTACACCCAGCCAGACAGTAATGATACACACTTGTCCACTCCTCTGTATACACCTGTAATTGAACAGGGGAGAAAACCTGATAACATTTGGTATTTTAGGCTTCAAGGTACTTGAAGTCTCTTGCGACCTAGTGTATTTAGAAAATGAATAAAAGGTGAAGGAAAGCTAAGCCTGCAAGATACTCTTAGTGTGGTAAGCAAAATGTTGGCTCCTATGGCCTTTGCCCCCTGGTGTTATATCCACGAATATATTACCTTACATGGCAAAAGAGACTTTGCATATATAACTGAGATTATGAATCAGTTGACTTTATTTTTTTTGTAAAGATTTTATTTACTTATTCATAAGAGACACAGAGAGGCAGAAACACAGACAGAGAGAGAAGCAGGTTCCCTGCGGGGACCCCAATGTGGAACTTGATCCTGGAACTCAGGAGTCTCGTCCTGAGCTGAAGGCAGACTCTCAACCACTGAGCCACCCAGGCATCCCAAATCGGTTGACTTTAAATAGGGAGATTATCTTGGATGACTTGGGTGGATCCAGAGTAATCACTGAGACCTTAAAAGCAGAAGTGGCAGAGAAATTTAAAGCATGAGAAGTATTTGATGTACAATTGCTGGCTTGAAGATGGAGGAAGCCACCAAGTCAATGAAATCAGAACCTCAGTCCTATAGGTGTAAGGAACTGATTTTTGTGAACAACTTAAATGAGTTTGGAAGTGAATAATTCCTCAAAGCCTCCAGAAAAATGTACATACCTGCCAATACCTTGATTTTGGCATATAACACCCTGAGTAGAGAATCCAGCCAAGCCCATGGAACTGTGAGGTAATAATTGGGTGTTATTTTAAACCATTAAGTTTGTGATATTTGTTACACAACTGAAAACTAATACACTAGGTATTGAGGTTGTTATCTTATGTGGTAAAAGATAATGACATAGACTAATGGCCTAGAAACATGATCGTGTCTTACTCCTACTGCTTAAAACTTTATCAGAATCCAGGAAAAGAGGGGTGCCTGGGTGGCTCAGTCAGGCGTTTGCCTTCAGCTCAGGTCATGATCCCAGGGTTCTGGAATCCATCCCTACATCGGGCTCCCTGCTCAGCGGAGAGCCTGCTTCTACCTCTCCCTCTGCTGCTCCCCCTTTTTGTGTGCTTGCCGGTACTCTCTTTCTCTGTCAAATAAATAAGATCTTAAAAAGAATCCAGGAAAAGACATTCTGATATAGAAAATGCTATGGTTCACTGATGCATTTCCTTCCTGTGCATACATTTTCCAGGAATTCATGCATCTAGGGTGGGACCATAGGACTGAATTCTGATCAAAGGAATATAGGTGGGCAGCCCGGGTGGCTCAGCGGTTTAGCACCGCCTTCAGCCCAGGGCCTGATCCCGGAGACCAGGGATTGAGTCCTACATCGGGCTCCCTGCATGGAGCCTGCTTCTCCCTCTGCCTGTGTCTCTGCCTCTCTCTCTCGTGAATAAATAATAAAATCTTTTTAAAAAGGAATATAGGCAAAACAGGTAAATGCTCTTCTAAACCTGGCTGCCAACTGTCCCATGCAATCTTTCATTTTCTTTCTCTCCCCCTGTCTACATATGCTGAAAGTGAAGGAATTTATGATAGCAGAGCCAGGGACTGATATAAGTTGGCAAACTTAAAATGTACTCTCTATTGTCACCAGTATTTCAAATAAAGAAGGATGTATTCTCATTAAAAAATGACCATCCTGGGCAGCCCGGATGGCTCAGCAGTTTAGCGCCACCTTCAGCCGAGGATCTGATCCTGGAGACCGGGGATCAAGTCCCATGTCAGGCTCCCTGCATGGAGCCTGCTTCTCCCTCTGCCTATGTCTCTGCCTCTGTGTGTGTGTGTGTCTCATGAATAAATAAGTAAAATATTAAAAAAAAAAATGACCATCCTTCTCAAGAGAGAACAGTTGACAATTCTATGTGATATCTAATTTTTTTTTTTTTTATTTGTGATAGTCACAGAGAGAGAGAGAGAGAATGAGGCAGAGACACAGGCAGAGGGAGAAGCAGGCTCCATGCACCGGGAGCCCGACGTGGGATTCGATCCCGGGTCTCCAGGATCGCGCCCTGGGCCAAAGGCAGGCGCCAAACCGCTGCGCCACCCAGGGATCCCTGTATGTGATATCTAGATGTCAATCTTTAACCTTTTCATTTTATTTTATAATAATGAAACCTTTGTTATGGACTAGCACTAATCTGAAGGCAAGCCTTAGGGAACCACTGTACCAGGTAGAAATCTCAAATGACATTCATGGCATGGGGACAGCAGAGCTCCTGCATATTTCACCAGGGTTAGATTTCCACAAGACAATGAAGCTTAAGGTTCAAAGTCATTACCTGTACAAACCCTTCCAGTACCCTGACCGTATTTATATGGTCATACGATTTTGTAAAATCTGCAAAAGTAAGAAATTTTAACCACAATCAATAGAGACTTCTCTTTCTTTTTTTTTTTCAATATTTTATTTATTCATGAGACACATAGAGAGGCAGAGACATAGGCAGAGGGAAAAGCAGGCTCGCCAGGGGGAGCCTGATGCAAGACTCCATCCCAGAACCCGGGATCATGCCCTGAGCCAAAGTCAGAGGCTCAACCACTGAGCCACCCAGGTGCTCCAAGATTTCTCTTTCTACTCCAACTTCTCCTTATGTTGACTGATGCAGGCACTTTTCAAGTCTAAAGTGAAAGGTAAAATGGGGATGCATTCTTTTTGAGTTGAGTGGGATATATTTATGTGGTTCACAGTCATTTCCATATATAGTGAAGTTATTGCTAGTTGTCTCTGTAAAAATGGCTTCCAGGAATACCCCTACCACCTTCTGTGCCAGCTCACCTGGCATCATGAAGCTTCAGGACAGAGCCAGTTTAAGAAATGCACCTCTCATATTGCAGGCGGCACTGGAAGCATGTGGGTTGTCAACGAGCAACAGAGTTGAAATGTACGGAGGCAGAATTTAGTTTATAAAAGTACTTCCAATATCAGATATGCAAAATGGAAGTGGGGGATACAGTTTTCATCTATATCTTGTCAAAATGGAAGTTCTCTCCTATCAAGATTATATACACAATGATGCAGCATATATAGTTATTGAAACATCACACATTATTTTTTTCTTTTTTGAGGGGGGAAATGTCATACTTGATAAAGCTCAATTTCAATCTGGCAAAAGGTTTAGTTTTTTAAAAACAGTAAGGAATTCCAAGCTCCTGATTTAGTTTTATATAAAACGTAGCTTCTATTATAATTTAAACTTATTTAATAAATTTTTAAAAGTTTAATAAAAATTAATGGACTATAAAACAAAAGCAGTGAAGATGAGAGTAAGATAAATTAAAATTAATATTGAGAAGGGAACTATAAATCATTTTTAGAATATACCCAAAACAATAATTAATTAAGGGAACGTGATAAATTTCAAATAATAGTAATATGTAGATGATTAGATTGTTTGAAAATCTAATAATGAAGAGATATGAATCATTAAGAAATGTTTTTAATTTTCTTTTTGCTGACTTGACATCTACAAAGATATAGCAATAAATCAGTGTAATGAGGACACAGACACCAAACTAGTTAATGTATCACCAATTCAGAGTATTGACAATCAGTCATTGCACAGGAAAAAAATTAATGTACTTAAATCTTTTGGCTCATAAGTGAAAGAAATTGAGAGACATTTCCCCAAATCTGACGTTATAAGCAGGAGTGTGTTCCCTCAAAATTCATATATAGTGTCTAATCCCAGTGTCTTGGAATGTGACTATATTTGGAAATAGGGCCTTTGTAGAGATAATTAAACTTAAAATGGAGTCCTTAGGGTGGGTCCTAATTCAGTATGAATGGTCCTCTCCTAAGAAGAAGACATTAGGACATAGACAGCAGAGGGGCAACCACATGAGCATAGAGAGAGAAGGAAGCCATCCATGTGTGAGCCAAGAAGAGAGGTCTCAGAAGAAAACAAACCTACTAACACCTTGATGTTAAACTTTTAGCCTCCAGAATTTTGTGAAAACAAATTTTTGTTGTTTAAGCCCCCCAGACTGTGGTATTTGTTATGGCAGCCCTAGTAAACTAATACAGACAACAATCAAATATTTTTATATGACATTTTCAACAACAAACTGTGAAGCTGGAAGAAACTTTTCTCAACTATCATCAATTAAAAATAAGCTTCAATCAACTATACCGAAGGAAAGACCAAACAGTTGTTATATTCTCTCTAAACATAAGTTAGAGTATAAATCTGCTAAATATAATGTAGAAAATATTAAAGAGACTATATAAGGCAGTTAATGCAAATATTTTTATGGATTTGTTTATGAGTTCTGTCAACCTTTTAAAATTTGAAATATAACTTGAAGTCTGAAATGGTAATGCCTCCGGCTTTGCTTTTCTTTTTCAAGATTGCTTTGACTATTTGGGATCTTTTGCATCTTTTGTGGTTCCATACAAATTTGAGGATTGTTTGTTCTAGCTCTGTGAAAAATGCTGGTGGTGTTTCGATAGGGATTGCATTAAATATGTAGGTTGCTTTGGGAAGTATAGACATTTTAACAATATTCTTCCAATCCATGAGCATGGAAAGTTTTTCCATTTCTTTGTGTCATCTTCAATTTCTTTCATCAGTGTTGGATAGTTTTCAGAGTATAGATCTTTTACCTCTTTGGTTAGGTTTATTCCTAGGTGTCATATGGTTTTTGGTGCCATTGTAAATGGGATTGATTCCTTGATTTCTCCTTCTGCTGCTTCGTTATTGGTGTATAGAAATGCAATAGATTTCTGTATGTTGATTTTGTATCCAGAAACTTTATTTAGTTTGTATGTTAGTTCTAGAAATTTTTCATTGGAATCTTTTGAGTTTTATATATTTATTTGTCATCTGCAAATAGTGAAAGTTTGACTTCTTCCTTGCCAATTTGGATGCCTTTTATTTCTTTTTGTTGTCTGATTGCAGAGGCTAAGACTTCCAGTGCTATATTAAATAACAGTTGTGAGAGTGGACATCCCTGTCTTGTTCCTGACCATAGAGGAGAAACTCTATTTTTCCCCTTTGAGGATGGTATTGGCTGTGAGTTTTTCATATATGGCTTTTATAATGTCTAGCTATGTTCCCTCTCTCTCCCTACTTTGCTGAGGGTTTTTATCATGAATGGATGTTGTACTTTGTCAAATGCTTTTTCTGCATCTATTGAAATGACCATATTATTTTTATCCTTGATGTGATTTATCACATTGGTTGACTTGAGATTATTAAACCACCCTTGCAACCCAAGAATAAATCCTACTTGGCCACTATGAGTGATTATTTTAATGCACTGTTGGATTTGATTTGCTAGTATATTGTTGAGAATTTTTGCATCCACACTCATCAGGAATATTGGCCTATAGTTTTCTGTTTTAGTGGAGTCTTTGTCTGGTTTTGGAATCAGAGTAATGCTGGCCTCATAGAATGAGTTTGAAAGTTTTCCTTCCTTTTCTATTTTTGGAGTGGTTTGAGAAGAAGAGGCATTAACTCTTCTTTAAACGTCTGATAGATTCCCCTGGGAGGCCATCTGGCCCTGGTCTTCTGTTTGTTGGAAGGTTTTTGATTACTGATTCCATTTCTTTGCTGGTTTTCAGTCAATTCAGGTTTTCTGTTTCTTCCTGTTTTAGTTTTGGTAGTTTATATGTTTCTAAGATTTATCCATTTCTTCCAAATTGTCCAATTTTTTGGATATAATTTTTCATAATATTCTCTTATAATTGCTTGTATTTCTGTAGTGTTGGTTGTTATTTCTCCTCTCTCATTGGTGATTTAATTTTTTGGGTCCTTTCTCTTTTCTTTTTGATAAGTCTGGCTAGGGGTTTAATAATTTTATTAATTAATTAATGTCCATTGATTAATGGATAAAGAAGATATAGTATACATACACACACACACACACAATAGAATAGTACTCAGCCATTAAAAAGAAAGAAATCAAAAAAAAAAAAGAAAGAAAGAAATCTTGCTAAGTGATATAAGTCATAGAAAGATACCACATGATTTCACTCATATGTAGAATTTAAGAAACAAAACAGATTAACGTAGGGGGAGAAAAGAGACAAACCAAGAAACAGACTCTTAACTATAGAGAACAAACTTATGGTTACCAGGGTGAGAGGGTGGAATGGGTTAAACAGGTCATGGGGATTAGGGAAAGCACTTGTGATGAGCACTGGGTGTTGTATGTAAGTAATGAATCACTAAATTCTATGCCTGAAACTAATACTACCCTGTACATTAACTAATTGGAATTTGGATAAAAACTTTAAAACTATATAAAATAAAAATTTATATTATAAATTACAATCACAAATTGTGCTTTATTTTATCCTTCTACAGAAATATTTCTTACCTAATTTATGTTTCTTAAGCAGAACTCCAAAATTATACAAGCTTCAGGCTCCACAAACCTGGATCCACCCCTTCACTTCATTTATCTCAATTCTCAGTGACAAGTGAACACATTCTTGTCACTCCCCCAGTCCAACTGTGTTCCCAAATCTGTCAAGTAAAAAGTTTCAGAAACTTCTCCCTTAACTCCCTGGCTCTTCTGACTTAATAAATCTTATGTGAAATCTGGGCATTTGTACCTCTGCAGAGTTCTGCAAGTAGTTCTCCTGTGTGGCTCTGGTTTTGAAACCCCTGTCCTGCAATGTCAGAGGCACTTGCTTGACAAAGTGTGGGTCATCACTCATTATTTGTGAAATCAATTTAGTTGGCCAGTCGGCATTGTTTTAACAGAATAGAATTACTTTAGCATGCATCACAGGGTTAGTGGGTTTTGTCAAATTTTTGTTTTGTTTCAGAACAAAATCTGCAATATCTACATTGCTTTGCAGGACCCAATTCTTAATGTTATTATGGTCATTAAAAGTTTCAGAGCATCGATGTCAGGGATACTAGAAACTATTTATGACAAAACAGAATGATCTGGATTTAACTAATTATAAACAGCCTCTCTTGCATATGCCTTTAAGGATAACTCTTTTTTTTATAATAAATTTATTTTTTATTGGTGTTCAATTTACCAACGTACAGAATAACTCCCAGTGCTCATCCTGTCAAGTGCCCCCCTCAGTGCCCGTCACCCATTCACCCCCACCCGCTCCTCCCCTTCCACCCTCCCTCCCCTTCCACCACCCCTAGTTCGTTTCCCAGAGTTAGGAGTCTTTATGTTCTGTCTCCCTTTCTGATATTTTTACAAGACTTAAGGGGAAAGCTCCGGAATAGAGAAATTATGAGCTCACAAAACTTTAAAAAAAAAAAAAGAGAGAGAGAGAGAGATAGGGATTGTGGAAAGCACACACACGTGCTTTCAAATCCTGGAAATACTAAAATATCTGTAGAAAGAGGAAAAGCAATTTGAGATTTTTTTAAATTATCGTTTTACTATGGAATGTGGTAAGGAAAGGAAATGGGAGCTTGGAAAAGTTTCATTCCATGCTAGCAAAAGTTTCTATCTGTGTACCTAAGAAGTAAGTAATAACTAAGACGAAAGAACATGGTTTGAAAGCAAACTGTATGACATTTGTAGGGCACGAAGACCGAGTTCTTTCTACTAAAAATAAAATGCTTAACTTATGCTGTCTGGCAAAACCGGCTGAGAGTTTGTCATGTTCTGGTACCTGGATATCTTTATTTCCTGCAGCCCTAAAAATAAAAGGACATATTCTATGTGGCATTTAGATTTAGTCATTAACTAACCCTGGACTTAAGTTTTCGCTAAGAATCTGCTGCACTTCATTTGGGAGGTAATGAATCATCCTTTGTTCTGTCATTTATGAGCTGATAATTATGAACTTGGAGGACCTTGAAAATTCAAGCTAGCATGTTTTTCAAATCATTTTAACAAGAAAGTTTAAAATGATGGGTCAATAAGAACTAAATTTCATTGGGACACCTGATGGCTGGCTCAGCGGTTGGGTGGCTGCCTTCGGCTCAGGTTGTGATCCTGGGATCTGGGACCTGAGATCGAGTCCCACACCAGGCTCCTGCGAAGAGTCTCCTTCTTCCTCTGCCTGTGTCTCTGCCTCTCTCTTTCTCTCTCTCATGAATAAATAAATATTTTTAAAAAAACTTTCTTGTGAGAAAAAGTGTTTTATGTGTCCTAGTTTGACTACTGTTGAGTGACGTTAGGACATTATCCTATTAAATGTGTTGGTATTTAATGAAGATAGTATTGCAAATGAATTAAAGCCATGGGCTCAGAAGTCAGGCCACCTTGGTGACAAAAAGAGCACTGTGCTTAGCTGCATGAGCCTGTGCCTTAGTTTCTCCCCTTGTAAATGGGAATACAAACGAATATAACTCATGGGAATATTGTGAACAGTAAATGAATACATACAATATGCTTTAAATGATCCCTGGCATATAGTAACCATTCAATAAATTAACTTTTTTTTCAAGATTTTTATTTGTTTATTTTTGCAAGAGGGAGAGAGAGAGAGAGAAAGAGAGAGAGAGAACAGGAGCCAGAGGAGGGGCAGCGGGAGAAGCAGACTCCCCGCTGAGCAGAGAGCCTGATTGAGGACTCAATCCCAGGACCCTGAGATCATGACCTGAGCCGAAGGCAAACACTTAACCAATTAAGCCACCCAGCACTCTCAATAAATTAACATTAAATACATACATACAGAGAAAGATCAAAGAAGAGATTTTTTATGTTAATTCAGCATTCATCTATTATTTTGTCCAGTTTCAGTTCCAATATATTGGAAACAATGTCAGGAAAAATGGAGCTATTTTTAAAGAGGATCAAAAACTGATTTTTAAAATGGACTCTATCTGAGTGATTCTCAAATTAAGGCAATGAGGATTCTCACATTTCATTTAACAATACTATTGTTTTTATCCTTTTTTTTAATTTATTTTTTATTGGTGTTCAATTTACTAACATACAGAATAACCCCCAGTGCCCGTCACCCATTCACTCCCACCCCCCCGCCCTCCTCCCCTTCTACCACCCTTAGTTCGTTTCCCAGAGTTAGCAGTCTTTACGTTCTGTCTCCCTTTCTGATATTTCCCACACATTTCTTCTCCCTTCCCTTATATTCCCTTTCACTATTATTTATATTCCCCAAATGAATGAGAACATATAATGTTTGTCCTTCTCCGACTGACTTACTTCACTCAGCATAATACCCTCCAGTTCCATCCACGTTGAAGCAAGTGGTGGGTATTTGTCATTTCTAATGGCTGAGTAATATTCCATTGTATACATAAACCACATCTTCTTTATCCATTCATCTTTCGTTGGACACCGAGGCTCCTTCCACAGTTTGGCTATCGTGGCCATTGCTGCTATAAACATCGGGGTGCAGGTGTCCCGGCGTTTCATTGCATTTGTATCTTTGGGGTAAATCCCCAACAGTGCAATTGCTGGGTCGTAGGGCAGGTCTATTTTTAACTGTTTGAGGAACCTCCACACAGTTTTCCAGAGTGGCTGCACCAGTTCACATTCCCACCAACAGTGTATGAGGGTTCCCTTTTCTCCGCATCCTCTCCAACATTTGTTGTTTCCTGCCTTGTTAATTTTCCCCATTCTCACTGGTGTGAGGTGGTATCTCATTGTGGTTTTGATTTGTATTTCCCTGATGGCAAGTGATGCAGAGCATTTTCTCATATGCATGTTGGCCATGTCTATGTCTTCCTCTGTGAGATTTCTGTTCATGTCTTTTGCCCATTTCATGATTGGATTGTTTGTTTCTTTGGTGTTGAGTTTAAGAAGTTCTTTATAGATCTTGGAAACTAGCCCTTTATCTGATATGTCATTTGCAAATATCTTCTCCCATTCTGTAGGTTGTCTTTGAGTTTTGTTGACTGTATCCTTTGCTGTGCAAAAGCTTCTTATCTTGATGAAGTCCCAATAGTTCATTTTTGCTTTTGTTTCTTTTGCCTTCGTGGATGTATCTTGCAAGAAGTTACTGTGGCCGAGTTTAAAAAGGGTGTTGCCTGTGTTCTTCTCTAGGATTTTGATGGAATCTTGTCTCACATTTAGATCTTTCATCCATTTTGAGTTTATCTTTGTGTATGGTGAAAGAGAGTGGTCTAGTTTCATTCTTCTGCATGTGGATGTCCAATTTTCCCAGCACCATTTATTGAAGAGACTGTCTTTCTTCCAATGGATAGTCTTTCCTCCTTTATCGAATATTAGTTGCCCATAAAGTTCAGGGTCCACTTCTGGATTCTCTATTCTGTTCCACTGATCTATGTGTCTGTTTTTGTGCCAGTACCACACTGTCTTGATGACCACAGCTTTGTAGTACAACCTGAAATCTGGCATTGTGATGCCCCCAGCTCTGGTTTTCTTTTTTAAAATTCCCCTGGCTATTCGGGGTCTTTTCTGATTCCACACAAATCTTAAAATAATTTGTTCTAACTCTCTGAAGAAAGTCCATGGTATTTTGATAGGGATTGCATTAAACGTGTATATTGCCCTGGGTAACATTGACATTTTCACAATATTAATTCTGCCAATCCATGAGCATGGAATATTTTTCCATCTCTTTGTGTCTTCCTCAATTTCTTTCAGAAGTGTTCTATAGTTTTGAGGGTATGGATCCTTAACATCTTTGGTTAGGTTTATTCCTAGGTATCTTATGCTTTTGGGTGCAATTGTAAATGGGATTGACTCCTTAATTTCTCTTTCTTCAGTCTCATTGTTAGTGTATAGAAATGCCACTGACTTCTGGGCATTGATTTTGTATCCTGCCACGCTACCGAATTGCTGTATGAGTTCTAGCAATCTTGGGGTGGAGACTTTTGGGTTTTCTATGTAGAGTATCATGTCATCGGCGAAGAGGGAGAGTTTGACTTCTTCTTTGCCAATTTGAATGCCTTTAATGTCTTTTTGTTGTCTGATTGCTGAGGCTAGGACTTCCAGTACTATGTTGAACAGCAGTGGTGAGAGTGGACATCCCTGTCTTGTTCCTGATCTTAGGGGAAAGGCTCCCAGTGCTTCCCCATTGAGAATGATATTTGCTGTGGGCTTTTCATAGATGGCTTTTAAGATGTCGAGGAATGTTCCCTCTATCCCTACACTCTGAAGAGTTTTGATCAGGAATGGATGCTGTATTTTGTCAAATGCTTTCTCTGCATCCAATGAGAGGATCATATGGTACTTGGTTTTTCTCTTGCTGATATGATGAATCACATTGATTGTTTTACGAGTGTTGAACCAGCCTTGTGTCCCAGGGATAAATCCTACTTGGTCATGGTGAATAATTTTCTTAATGTACTGTTGGATCCTATTGGCCAGTATCTTGTTGAGAATTTTTGCATCCATGTTCATCAGGGATATTGGTCTGTAATTCTCCTTTTTGGTGGGGTCTTTGGTTTTGGAATTAAGGTGATGCTGGCCTCGTAGAACGTATTTGGAAGTACTCCATCTCTTTCTATCTTTCCAAACAGCTTTAGGAGAATAGGTATGGTTTCTTCTTTAAACGTTTGATAAAATTCCCCTGGGAAGCCATCTGGCCCTGGACTCTTGTGTCTTGGGAGGTTTTTGATGACTGCTTCAATTTCCTCCCTGGTTATTGGCCTGTTCAGGTTTTCTATTTCTTCCTGTTCCAGTTTTGGTAGTTTGTGGCTTTCCAGGAATGCATCCATTTCTTCTAGATTGCCTAATTTATTGGCGTATAGCTGTTCATAATATGTTTTTAAAATCGTTTGTATTTCCTTGGTGTTGGTAGTGATCTCTCCTTTCTCATTCATGATTTTATTTTATTTTTTTTTACACTCATGATTTTATTAATTTGAGTCTTCTCTCTCTTCTTTTTAATAAGGCTGGCTAATGGTTTATCTATCTTATTAATTCTTTCAAAGAACCAACTCCTGGTTCTGTTGATCTGTTCCACAGTTCTTCTGGTCTCGATTTCGTTGAGTTCTGCTCGAATCTTTATTAACTCCCTTCTTCTCTTGGGTGTAGGATCTATTTGCTGTTTTTTCTCTAGCTTCTTTATGTGTAAGGTTAGCTTTTGTATTTGAGTTCTTTCCAGTTTTTGAATGGATGCTTGTATTGCGATGTATTTCCCCCTCAGGACTGCTTTTGCTGCATCCCAAAGATTTTGAACGGTTGTATCTTCGTTCTCATTAGTTTCCATGAATCTTTTTAATTCTTCCTTAATTTCCTGGTTGACCCTTTAATCTTTTAGCAGGATGGTCCTTAACCTCCACGTGTTTGAGGTCCTTCCAAACTTCTTGTTGTGATTTAGTTCTAATTTCAAGGCATTATGGTCTGAGAATATGCTGGGGACAATCCCAATCTTTTGGTATCGGTTCAGACCCGATTTGTGACCCAATATGTGGTCTATTCTGGAGAAAGTTCCATGTGCGCTTGAGAAGAATGTGTATTCAGCTGAGTTTGGATGTAAAGTTCTGTAGATATCTGTGAAATCCATCTGGTCCAGTGTATCATTTAAAGCTCTCGTTTCTTTGGAGATGTTGTGCTTAGAAGACCTATCGAGTATAGAAAGAGCTAGATTGAAGTCACCAAGTATAAGTGTATTATTATCTAAGTATTTCTTCACTTTGGTTAATAATTGATTTATATATTTGGCAGCTCCCACATTCAGGGCATATATATTGAGGATTGTTAAGTCCTCTTGTTGAATAGATCCTTTAAGTATGATATAGTGTCCCTCTTCATCTCTCACTACAGTCTTTGGGGTAAATTTTAGTTTATCTGATATAAGGATGGCTACCCCTGCTTTCTTTTGAGGACCATTCGAATGGTAAATGGTTCTCCAACCTTTTATTTTCAGGCTGTAGGTGTCCTTCTGTCTAAAATGAGTCTCTTGTAGACAGCAAATAGATGGGTCTTGCTTTTTTATCCAGTCTGAAACCCTGCGCCTTTTGATGGGGTCATTAAGCCCGTTCACATTCAGAGTTACTATTGAGAGATATGAGTTTAGTGTCATCATGATATCTATTCAGTCCTTGTTTTTGTGGATTGTTTTACTGAACTTCTTCTTAAAGGGGAATTTTAAGAGTACCCCTTAAAATTTCTTGCAGAGCTGGTTTGGAGGTCACATATTCTTTTAGTTGCTGCCTGTCTTGGAAGCTCTTTATCTCTCCTTCCATTTTGAATGAGAGCCTTGCTGGATAAAGTATTCTTGGTTGCATGTTCTTCTCATTTAGGACCCTGAATATATCCTGCCAGCCCTTTCTGGCCTGCCAGGTCTCTGTGGAGAGGTCTGCTGTTACCCTAATACTCCTCCCCATAAAAGTCAGGGATTTCTTGTCTCTTGCTGCCTTAAGGATTTTCTCTTTATCTTTGGAATTTGCAAGCTTCACTATTAAATGTGGAGGTGTTGAACGGTTTTTATTGATTTTAGGGGGGGATCTCTCTATTTCCTGGATCTGAATGCCTGTTTCCCTTCCCAGATTAGGAAAGTTTTCAGCTAGAATTTGTTCAAATACATATTCTGACCCTCGTCCCTTTCGGCGCCCTCGGGAACCCCAATTAAACGTAGGTTTTTCTTTCTCAGGCTGTCGTTTATTTCCCTTAATCTATCTTCATGGTCTTTTAATTGTTTGTTTCTTTTTTCCTCAGTTTCCCTCTTTGCTATCAACTTGTCTTCTATGTCACTCACTCGTTCTTCCACGTCGTTAACCCTCGTCGTTAGGACTTCTAGTTTGGATTGCATCTCATTCAATTGATTTTTAATTTCTGCCTGATTAGCTCTAAATTCTGCAGTCATGAAGTCTCTTGAGTCCTTTATACTTTTTTCTAGAGCCGCCAGTAGCTGTATAATAGTGCTTCTGAATTGGCTTTCTGACATTGAATTGTAATCCAGATTTTATAACTCTGTGGGAGAGAGGACTGTTTCTGATTCTTTCTTTTGAGGTGAGGTTTTCCTTCTAGTCATTTTGCTCAGTGCAGAGTGGCCAAAAGCAAGTTGTATTGGGAAAAAGAGAAAAAGAAAGGAGAGAAAGAAGGAAAGAAAAGAGAAAGAGAAAAAAAAGGGAAGAAAAAAAACGAAAAAAAAAAAAGAAGAAAAAGAAAGAAAAAGAAAGGAGGAAAAAAAGGGGCTGGGGGAAGGAAACAAATCAAAAAGCAAAACAAACAACAACAAAAAAAGAACCACGGGGGAGTATCTTCTGATTCTGTGTACTTTAAGTCCCTTGGCTTCTCCTGGAAGTTGTCCGTCTAGCTGGTGTTCTGGGGGAGGGGCCTGCTGTGCTGATTTTCAGGTGTTAGCACTTGGGGGAGCTGCTGTGCCCCTGCCTGGTGCAGGGCTCAGTGGGGGTTGTTTACCCCCTGAGGCCGCAGGAGGAACAACCGCAGTGGCGGGGCCAGCTCTGGACACCTGGATTCAGCTCCGGCAGGAACTCCGTCTGCAGGGCCTGGAGGCTCCGGGGCGGGGCCGCTGATCTGCTCAGCTGGGGCAGGAGCGTCCTCGCTGTCCTGGGCCCTCCCAGCCTCTGCCTGTCCCGGGTGAGGCCGGATCCTGGGCTGTGTCCCGGCGCCCTGTGCTCCGGCGCCTGCGCTGGTGGATTCGCGCTCCCGCCCCGCAGCCCCCTCCGCGGAGCTGCCCCCGAGCCCCCCCGAGCTGCTCCCGCCCCGCAGCCCCCTCCGCGGAGCCGCCCCCCCGCCCCCCCGAGCTGCTCCGGGTCCCGCCGTGCGCGCTGCAGCCCTTAGGGAGCTCGGCGCATCTCCCGGGGCGCAGGTGTCCGTCAGTGTCCCCGGGAGCCCGAGGGCATCCCCGCCCTCCTGGGTCCTGCTCCACCTCCCCGCGAGCCCCTTTCCGCCCGGGAAGGTCGGTGCAGCTCCTGCTCCTCCGGGACGGGGCTCTCCTGTCCTGGGGACACTCGCCCCGGCCTCAGCCCGGCTCCTCGCGGGGCCCCTCCCCCTTGGAGGCCTTTTGTTTCTTTATTTCTTTTTCCCCGTCTTCCTACCTGGATAGAAGCGCGAACTCTTCTCACTGTAGCATTCCAGCTGGTCTCTCTTTAAATCTCAGGCCGAATTCATAGATTTTCAGGATAATTTGAAGGTTTTCTAGGTAATTTGTTGGAGACAGGTGATTTGGGGACCCTACTCTTCCGCCATCTTACTCCTCCCCCAATACTATTGTTTTTAAACAAAGTCTCTGTAGGGTTTTTTTTAATTAAATGTGTTATCAATAAAAAAATTTTTTTTATTTATTACTTTGTTAAAATTTTGTGACCTGGGATTATTTGAGCTAGGATAACCAAACTAGGAATCACTGTGGTATGTAAGAAATGTTCACCAGTGGAGATTGGAGGGATTAGGGGAGGGAGTTCTCCAGAGGCAGAATTACATGGAAAACTTTTTCAAAGTGCAAATGCCCACTCCCCTCTACTGCTCCTCTAGAGTGAACCACTGATACAAAAGAAGTTAGAGAAACAACTTAGTAGTTGAAGAGTTGGAAGTATAATGGCAGTGGAACCAAGTTCTCCAGCCTTTAGAATTAACTTTTTCTTTAATTACAGACCAAATGATTGCAAACCACATTCCACATACAATGGGAAATCCAAAGCCTCCGTTTCCTGTGTTCCTGCAATTTGCTCTGAAAGAGATTTTTGTTCTCCTAAGCATCTGTCACTGCAGATTCCTGCTTCTGCAGAATTCTGAGTCCCCGCCAGCTGTCCCTGTGATATTCTCACCCCACTGTGTGAGTGGTCCTCTCTGTGCTTACTTTCTCTTCATTCACTCCAAATACCGCTAATATAGTTCACCTCCACTTTTGGCTCTCCCTCTCTTTTACTCTGCTTCATTTTTTGCCCTAGAATTTATCATCCTTTGGATGATAATATGTTGATTTCATGAGGACAGAGACTTGGTCTGCTCTGTTGCTGCAGTATCCCTAGCACCTTACCACATGCAGGAAGAACTCAATAAATATGCATATGATGAAAGAGTGATTGAAGACCTTATGATTATTACTATTTATCTTATTAATGCAGCAGACTTTTATTGTGAGCTTTGAATAATGATGGTTACTTACATCAAAGCTCAGGACAGTAAAACAGTTTAAAATGGACCCCTAAACTTATCTCTTGTTTTCCAAGGTCCTGGACCATCCTCCACAGAGACTTCTCACAAGCTTTTCTCCTTAGGCCATGTTCTTGAGCATTTGGGGCCTTCTTTTCCTGTATCTTTCAGACCTAATCTTCTCTCTCCTCCTGTCTCAGGTCCAGTGCTCTTCCTGCTTCCAGTGTTGATTCGACCAGAATGTATCTACACAGTCAAAAGTCCAGATGTTGTGTTTCCAATACTGGGTGCCTAAAATTTCATTAATCATAATCTTTGGCCCATGACACAGTCTCAACCTTAGTTCTGGCCTGGCCTATATTATTATTATTATTATTATTTTGCTTAGTTACATCTTTGTTTATTAAACAATAAATACCTGTGTAAATCCTACCCAGCATGCTAATGAAAACATTCAAAATTTCTAACATTTACCTATGTTTTCCTTCCTATTTTATACCCTGCCTCTTTCCAGTGGAAGAAACCACTATCCTGCAACTTTTACTATTATTCTCTTCACTTTTTAGAATGTTAGCTTTATCACAATATAAATATTTCTTAAAAAAATATTGAGCAGTTTTAGTTTGTAACTGTTTTCAGGGGATATGGAGTATTATGGTATATCTAATCTTTGGGAGCTTGTTTTTTACTTAAATTATAGTTTAGGACAAATTTACATTCACTTTAAGTTTATACTTGTGTAAGTAAAATTACTAATATAAGGTATATGAATTTCCAATTTTAAAAGATAATGCCAAAGTATTTTCCAAAGTAGTTGAACTAATTTGTGCTCCCACCATCAAAGTATAAGCTAGCCTATTTATCCACATATTCTCCAATATTTGATGATATTAGACTTCTTCAATTAACTGATTTGGTTTAAAATGGTATCTCATTGTGGTCTTCTTATTAGCTTATAAATGTCTTTTATATATTTTTGCTATCAGTTCTTTGCCAAGGTGTTGCAAATATTTTGTCTTCATTTATTTTTTCACTTTATTAAAAATATATTTTAATATACAGAAGTTTTTAGTTTAATATGTCAAATTTATTATATGAGAGAAATCAGCTATCATAAATGTTTCAGCAATAGCCTTGAAGGATAGTGATAAGGGAAATCACCACAATAGGTAAGACTTCAGGCTATGTACTTAGTCATACATTTTGTATGAAGAGAGAAAAGACCTAAAGTTAGAATATACATGGACTCTGGGATTTTAGCAAATACTTGGCTAGCTAGTCAGGAACCGTGCTCATCTCCTAGAGCTGTCATACAAATTAGGCAGCTTAAATTTATTCTCTTATAGTTCAAGGAAGCCAGAAGTTTGAAATCAAGATGTTAGTAGGGTTAGTTCTCCTGGAGGCTCTAAGGAGGAAATCATTTCAAACCTTTTTCCTAGCATCCAGTGATTGCCAGTAATCCTTAGCATTTCTTGACTTGTGGACTTATCATTCCAATCTCTGCCTTTATCGTCCACACTGCCTCTTCTCCATGTACCTATCAGTATCCTTCCCTCTTCTTATAAGAGCCCCAGTCATTGGACTTAGGGCCCATCCTAAATCCCAGGATGATTTTATCTCAAGATTGTTAACGCATTACATTTATAAAAATACTAATTCCAAATAAGGTCACAATCTGAAGTTCCAGGGAGGCATGAATTTAGGACAAACACTGTTAAACCACTGCAGGGGTCTAAAAGGAGAAAGATTGGAATATCAGGAAAAAGGAAATCTGGGAAAGAGGCATATAACTGAACATTAGAGAATGAGCATAAAGTATGAAGAGCTTTAGAACACGTAATACCTACTCAAGATTACCAACATGGAAGAGACATTGAACAACCAGATAGACAAAAATGACTTGGCCAGTTAACATTATTCATCCTCTACCATCAACCAGTCACTGCTAGCACAATGGGAAATGATTGAAATAGCTTTGTCTCTGAGAGACTGTGCATGTGCTCAACATATGCTCCCATTCACCAACGCTAATTTAACTATTGCACCTGCAAAATGTACAACCTGCAAGCAAGAGAGACCAATGCTGAGTACCCCACATAGTATCACACTCTTCTGCATCCTGTATTCCTCACTCAATAATGATTTGTGATAATTGCTGGAAATCATTTGGATTTGCTCTAATTCATTATTTTTAATGGCCACATAATATCCCATGGCATTCCAAAGCTTTTCCTGCTATGGCTTCCTTTTACATTATAACACCCTATTAAATTCCTCTTATGATAGGAAAATGGGACAAATACTCAATGACAATAGATGGTGAGGACACCTGAGAAGACCCTATCTGACCTGCCCCCTCCACACACTCCATCAAACAACATGCTCCTGCTCTAGTTTCACAGTACAAATCCAAATTTAACAATTCAGAGAAGAGTTCCTTCAGCTGGTAAGTTTAATTCTGGGAATTAATTCTATTTTTTAAGTCCATTTTTGGCCACAAGCTAATAAAGCTACTATTATCTCAAATGATGAAAGCAGAGAAACCCTTTGAAGAATTTTCCAGGAGACTTGGCAGGAAGATTATAGTGTCGAAAAAGTAAGCTGAAAAAATATTCTGAGTCCGTATAAGTAGAGGAAGGTCAAAAGCAACTATCCAGTGTAGATCCTTTTGAGGATCACCGTATACGTGCAAATTTTTTTTGATGACAAGCCTCAGATTGATTTAGGAAGGGGAAGCGGAGATGGTGAAAGAGAACATGTCTACCTTCCAGCTGCCAAAAAGCAGCAGCTGCTGCAGGATGCCCTTATATGGCATTTGTTTCCTGTTGTCCTCTAGTGAAGTCTGCCGGGACAAACTAAGGCAAGTGGTATTTGCCATTTCCTGGAAGACAACCACAAAGCCAACTCTATAATTACCCAGAGGCCCTGTCTAAGCACCACAGCCGTAATCAGGCACCAGTCACGGGGAGAAGAGACTGACTGGGGCTCTGGTTAGGTACGCTGGGCATGTAGAGTGAAGGGTCCAAACCACATCTGGTCAGATCCTACCAGGAAAGCTTTGCCTCTACAGATGCTGCAAGAAACATCTCTGCATGAGGCAGCCGACAACCACCTCAGACTGCTCTGCTGTCCAAAATATCTGCTTGAGGGCAAAATTTCATGCAAGCAAGTGAAGATTTTTTGGGGAGAATATTTAGAGATGCAGTTTATATTGGCAACAAATCCTATGTTAGACCAAGCTGAGTAGTTTTGTAGCTGTTCTTGTCTTGCCTAACTGGATCTCAGATTGAATAATCACTGCTCTACCAGCTAACTGCTAGTTTTAAATGACTTCTAGGAAAAGTCCACCGACAATTTCATTTCCTTGCAATGCAACAAGCAGTATGTTAGCTATGGTTAACATCAGCATCTACAATTTCATAACAAACCCATTCTCGTTCCATGTCCAAAATACGTGGCTATTTGTAATCACTTCCCTTGGAAGCTATAACCCTGTGTTACCATAAATAATAATCGAATTGCCTTCTGAAGCATACCTATTTTTCTTGATTAAAAACTAAATTTTTGCACATGATTTGATTTTTATTGTCTCAAGAAATTTCTATAACCTTTTAGAAGTAGTTTTCAGACTGTATCCCAAGAATTCTGTCTTCATTAGAAATCTTTCCAGATGGATAAACAGATAAAAGCAGAACTGTTCTGAACAAAGTGGTTGAGCATTCTCACCCTTCCTTGTGTTACCTCCCATAAAACAAAATAAATAGATTACAAAATAGACTATAATAGTTAATGAGTTAATATAATCATTATTTTTAATTTTTTTATTTTGAAATAATTACAGATACACAAGAAGTTGCAAAAATAGCATAGAGAGGTCCTGTCACTCCTTCACCCAGCTTCTCCTAAAGTAACATCTCACTTAACTATAGTGCATTATCAAAACTAGGAAAACTATTGACTATAGACCTTACTCAAATTTCACTAGTTTTCACACACACTCCCATTGTATGGTTCTATGAAATTTTATCAGCATATAGATTTCCTCACCACTGAACTCTCTCATGATAGCCCTTTATATACCTCCCTCCACCCTCATACCTAACCCCACTGATCTGTTTTCCACTGATCTGATCCCTATACCTTTACTATTTCAAGAGTATAATATACATGGAATCATACAGTAGGTAATTTCAGATCTTTTTTTTTCACTTAGCATAATGCCTTGAATTTTATCCAAGTTGATATGTGTGTAAACAATGCCTTTGTATTTCAAAATAGTATTCCATTGTACAGATTTACCTTATTTTCTGTATTCATTCAGCTTTTGAAGGACATTTGGGTTGTTTCCAATTAGGTCTTCTACAGTTAAAGTTGCTAAGAGAATTTGTATACAGATTATTGTAAGAATAAGTTTTCTTTTTCTAGGATAAATGTCTAAGAGTGCAATTGCCAGGTTGAATGATAAGTATATGTTTAATTCTATAAGAAACTGCAAAACATTTTCTAAACTAATTGTCCACTTTTGTATTTCTACCAAAGATCCATATGAAAGATCTAGTTTCTCTGTCTTCTTGTCAGCATTTAGTATTATCAGTATTTTCCTTCTGGCTACTTGGTATGTAGTGAAGTGATCATTTATTTTAAAGATCAATATTACCTTTCTTTTCTTTGTGCAATTTAAAATTGGGAACTATTTAAAGTATTAAGAATAGTGTTCCCCAAGAATAAAATTAACATAAAAATGCATGTGATGATATGAACTCAATGATAGCTATTCCAGACCACACCTCAATGGATGAAATTAATGATCTGGTCCACTTCTAAAGATTCAGGAATTTTCATTTATTCACTGACCTAGAAATGAAAAGATACATAGGCATTGAGCCATGTCAAACAAATTTCTAAGAAATTTTTCTGCAGGCTAGATATATTAGGTATAACAATATCATACCCATTTACTCTGGTATGGTGGGTCTACCCAAGGGCCCAAACCTCAGAGCATATGTTTACAGAAGGAAAGCACAGGATGTAGATGTTCTTATAGGCATTTTTATAAAGCTACACTAGCCTGATGAAAGGCTACCTTCATTTCCCGAATGAATCACAATCAGTATGAAGGATGAAATCATCCTTTGGCCATGATTGTGCTGAAGAAAAAAGTCTACTTTTAATCCCCTTTCTACAGCAGGGTCACTTACCTTCTTTTGGATTTTACACTTCAAAATGAACCTGCTTCTTTCAATTTCCATTAACATACTAATTCCCAAGTGTACTAATTTTCACTTACTACATTTTATAATATGGACTTTCTTATAGTCAGTGGTATCATAAAGTGCTATATGGAGATAGATGGCAGCTGCCCTGTGGTGACCATAGCATAGTGTACAGAGTTGTTGAATCACTATATTGTACACTTGAAATTAGTGTAGCATTGTGGGTTAGCTATACTTTAGTAAATATATATATAAATAGATTTAAAAAATACAGACTTCCTAAGGATGCTTAAACTCACTCTTCACACAACAGTAAACTACCTCCAAATTGTAGGATAATTCTAAACTTGAAAATAATCAATCACAACCTTAGCTTGTAATTTTTAAAAGATTTTTAAATATAAAAGCAGTACATACAGTAAATAATTCAGACTTGCAAATCTTGAGCATGTCATTCCCTTATGTGATTGTGTTGACCTCTTGCTGACATTTTAATATACTTAGCTTTGATCCTAAACTTTAGGGTCTGTTTTACCTTGGTGTCTACATCACTCTAATTCATGGATTGAATACATTAAAACCCTAAATAAAGGCTATGTAGATAAACATTGATATTTGCTTGAATTCTAGTCATACAAAATAGTATCTAACCACACACACAAAGAGCTCTGCTAATTGTTACCATGGCACACATAACTGTGAGTTACTCCTGATCACTAATGCTGGGCTTTCAGCAGGGCACTAAGTATGAGAAAAGGGCTTAGAAAATGCTTTGAAGTTCAAAACATAATTTAGTCTCTTAGATTTAAAATAATCTACTGCAAAGGCTGAGGTATTTCCTTTTTGAAAATGTCCTTTCAAAATTTTTGACATTGTCTTCCATTATGATTGTGGTTGACTAGAGTGCCATTTTGGGGGGTTATTTTGGCTGTATTAGTTACAGGCTAAGAGATCCCAAAGTTTAGCAGCTAATACAATATAGAAGTTTATCACTGTCTCATATATGAAAGTCCAGAAATAGACACTCCAAGGTTGGTAGGGCATCTCTGCCATCTGCATTAAGAACTTTCCATCTTTTTGTCTAAAATAGCTGCCTTTACAAAATAAATAATAATAATAAATAATAAATAAATAAATAATAAAATAGCTGCCCTCTTGACAGGATGAGCACTGGGTGATATGCTATATGTTGACAAATTGAACTAAAAAAATAAAATAAAATAATAAAATATAAAATAAAATAAAATAAATAAAATAAAATAAAATAACTGCCCTAATACCTTCCATAATATGTACATCACAGGTAGTGAGAAGAAAGAAAGGAAAAGAAATGTGTATTGCTCATTAAGGTATAACCTGAAAAAAAAAAAAGGTATAATCTGAAAGTGGTACATATCACTTCTATTGTCATTCTCTTGTCAAGAACTTAGTCAACAGGGCACAGCTAGCTGCAAGTGAATCTGAGAAAAAGAGTCTCCAACTAAAAATCAGAGTGCCCAACTATGGCCCAGGAATTTTAATATTAGAGGAAAAAAAGATGAACTACAGTGACCAGTTATTCTCCAGGGATAGCCAGCTCCTCCTCCCTCCCATTATTTCCAATTGTCAAAGTCCACATACAAATGGAATGAGCTGGAAAATAGGGAAATTTGTACTCAAAACATTGTTCAAATTATAACCCATGGAACTTCATGACTGTTTCTAGAGTCAAGAATTTGAAGTGCATCCCTTACTCTAATATCTTGATATCATTCACCAATTTCTATTGAGAAATGATTGCACTTTAGTGGTAAATAAAAGAATATGGATAAGAAGGTGAGAGAAAATGTTTTCAAAAACTGTAAACAAGAGTCTCTTTGAGAATAAAATATTGTGGGTTTTTTTCAACCTTCTCACATTGCCTGGTAATATAGCAGTGGCAGCAGCAGCACAGTGGGTGCAATAATAGTAATAGTAGTAGCAGTAATTGTAATGGTAAGAGGCATAGAAGGTGCCTTTTATGGCACACTTTCTATGTGTCAAGTTTTTCCTAAGTTATTTCTCTAAACTATTTTGTTGGCTTTTCATAACAATCCTTTGCGGTAAGTAATTTGTCTCTTGAAAATGAAGTTGAAGCAAAGTGATATGAAGTATCTTGCCCCCAGTTGCATAGCAAATAAGTAGCAAAGCCAGAATTTTAATATAGACAAACTGACTGCCTGTGTTATACGATATGCCTGAGATACCCTTAATGGGGTTACTGTGCTAGACACTTCATATGTATATCTGCTCACTTTATCCTCACAATAATCACACAGAACTATTTACAGATGGGAAAACTGGGGATTAAAAAAAAAGTAGATAGTTTTCCTTTAATCAGAGCCATTAAGTAATAGAGCAAGATTCAGACCCAGGCAGTCTGATTCCTGTCCTCCAAACTAATACAGAGCTCATGCTCAGAACTTGCTCACTAGCAGAATCCTCATACTGGGGAAGAAAGCATAAACTAGTATGACCTTATTGTTTTCTAATAAGCTTTCCATTTTGCCTTCTGATTCAGCTGAAGAACACTGGAATACCAAGTTAAAACAGCTTCCCAGGAGTGAACAGGTGGATTTGTAAAACTAGATTTGTTTTGTCTGATGAGTCATCTTTGTCTTGTGTCTGGTAAAAATGAAGTTGTTTTGTCTCACTGTGGCCCTGAGAGGTATTTAAGGTTATATCCAGAGACATTTTGAGTTTGTCATCTTTGTCTGACTATAAAAATAAAACCAGATGGCCTACTGCAGGTATGAGTATGATGATTGGGTATATGGAGGTGGAAGGTATGAGCGGTCAAGTGAGTGACAGGAAGTTTCTTAACCATACTATTGTAGTGCCTTTCCTACACACACACACACACACACACACACACACACACACACTTTCTCTCTCTCTCTCTCTCTCTCTCTCTCTCTCTCAAATCCACTGGAAACAGCTGCCTATCAGCATCTATACCAAGCATGTTCCTATTCCTCAGATACCCATCAGCAAAGTCAACCCTAGAAAAAATTGTAAAATACATACATATTACCCCCTCTCCACCATCTCTTTTTGTCTTCCTTCTGTCCTTGTTTTGTGATGTCTACAAGCTTCCCTCTTGAGAGCTGTAAATCCCTCACAGAGGCTTCTGCCCTAACTACAGCTCTCTCTGCCTGCTTATGTTTAATCAGCCCATTCATTTATTCAACAAATAGGTATAGAGTGGCTACTATGAGCCAGTCACTGTTCTAGGCTCTTGAGATACTTTGGTGAGCAAAACAAAAATGTTTGCCCTTTAAAAGCTTACATTCTAGCAAAGGCAAGCAAAAAATAAACAGGTCACATTATAAATGAATATATTATTTAGTCTATTAGTTCAGTTATTGATACTACGATTAATACTATGTAAAACCAGAGAAAGGTTGAGTAGGGAAGAAGGATCAAGAGAGCTGAGGGGAGAAGGCAAAGATGTGGTTTGAAATATTCCATAGTGTGATCAGAAGACGTCTCACTGAGAAGAAATTAGAGCAAAGACTTGAGTTTGGGAGAGAGTGAACAAATGGATAAACTAGGAAAAAACACTCCATGCATAAGAAGGAATAAGTACAAAGGCCCTGGGTCAGAATGTATCTGAAGGGTTTGAGGAGCTGCAAAGAGGCAGAGAGTTCTGGAGCAGAATGAAGTGAGGGGAGAGTAGCACGAGATAAGTTTACCAAGACCAAGGCAGCCATAGATGCTAGACCTTATAGACCAATGCAAGGACTTCAGATATTAAATTGGGTACAAATGGAAAGTCGGTTACATTTTCTCTTCAGTTTAACTGATATAAACAAAATATTTCTCCTCTTTTAAGAAAACATATAGAAACTTAAGAAGTAACATAATGGGGGAGGACCAATGGATATGCAATTCAGTCTTCTACAGCTAAAGTGTTTCCATCTTCTTGAGTGGAAGAGCCTTGTAATATTTCCTCCCCTTAAAAATATATTAGATATTTCTGTAGAAATGCATATAGTACCATCTTTTATTTCCTTGGTCAAAAGGTGAGCTTATCCCTTCCCCTCTTCTCTTAAGTGAAATAAAGACATAGTTTGAAAATGCACCTACCCATTTGGCTCAATAGTTAAGTCTTGTCTGGCTTTAGTGTAAAAATAGACATTCTTCTGTCTGAACATGAAAATAGTACTTCCCCAACAAAAGCCAAATGTCTTAGAGCTGCAAAAGATGTTTACTTTTATAAAACAGCCTTTTCCTCTATGTTTATTTTCAGATCGTGTAGGTGTGCTTGTAGAAGTAAGCAGGTATATAAAGCTTAAAGAAAACCCATAAGAGCATGCTTCCCGCTGTAGGTGAGAGAGTCTTGTGGTAGTCACAACTTTCCACATGATAGGTTGGGAATATATGCTGGTGTAATATTTATCCCCCCCTCTTGAAAAGTTGTGGATATATTAAAGTAACAATAATGACCATAACTGTCTAATCTTTCTGGAACACTGTATATTCATTCATTCCTTCACTCATTCATTCAACAAGCAATTATTAAAGACCTACCATGCACTTTTCAAGTCACATTGTCTCTCAACTCTGTAGTTGTACAGCAGAATTGGCCACAGTCAAGATATTAAAAAGTGAATATGGTTGTGTTCCAATAAAACTTTTGTTTGCAAAAAGAGGGCTATAGGGGTGCGTGGGTGTCTCAGTCAGTTAAGCGTCTGCCTTCAGCTCAAGTCATAATCTCAGAGTCCTGAGATAGAGCCCTACATCAGGCCTCCTGCTCAGCAGAGAGCCTGCTTCTCCCTCTCCTCTCCCTCTGCCTGCCATTCCCCTTGCTTGTACTGTCTCTCTGTCTCTCTGTGTCAAACAAATAAATAAAATCTTTTTGAAAACAAGAGGAACATAGTTTGTCAACCCCTGAAATAAGAAAAAGGAATCAGGAATTCAGGTCAGCATTTTTAAATAGGATGATCAAGGTGAGGTTAATGGAGAAGGTAACATTCAGTCAAAAACTAGGAGGTGAACAAGTCAAGACTTGTGGTTATATGGATGAAAGCATTCCAGGTAGAGGGAGCAGCGAGTGCTAAAATTCTGTGGCAGCAGTGTGTCTGGTGTGTTTTGAAGCATCAGGAGGGAGCTCTGTCTGGTTAAGGCAGTGAGTGAGTGACCCTACTTGTAACCACTCTCACTAAATGAAAACATGTTTTACTACAATGAGTAAGGGCTCAGAATTAGGCCTTTCCCTGACATAGGAAAGATAAGCAGCATTGATATATTTTGTTTTGTCCTCATTAAGGCCTTGGTTCAACTTAATACTGGGTTCAACTTAATACTGGGAACAACTTAATACTGACAGGATGATGGTAAGAATGCTTAACCATAGAGGTTTCCTCTAGGAATCTGTTACCAGCACATTCTAATCCTCAGCAAAGCTGGACGAATAAAGGTCTATAATCAAAAAGCAGCTATAAAATACTGCCTTTTTATTCACTTGCCTGTTTATTCCTGAAGTGCTTTTAAGAGGCAACTAATGGTAGTATTTACAGAACCAGAAGGCAGGACTGTTATTTCTAAACTGTCAATAAACCTAACTTCTAAGAAGAACTCTCTAACTCTTGGTGTGGATGTGGTGTAAAGGAAGAATAATGTGAGTCTCCAGATGTCATGAGAGCAAACCAGTCTATGTTCTCAAGTCCACAGATGGGCTCCTGCAGAGCAGGCCGGAATACCTGGGTCTGTGAGTGAGAACCTGTGGACATGAGCGAGCCTTGGCTCATGTGATATATGTGTAAAATGGTTTTCATGTAGTGTCTGATGGACCCAGCTTGTAATGCAACTTGGAAGAATAACTTTTCATTTATACCCCATCTTGTTCCACAAAAATATGTTTGTTTTGAAAAGATAACAGACAAGAGATAGAGAGTAAACCAGAAGCCTCAGTAAAGCCACCAAAAGCTCACTGTCCTCTCAAGCCTTGCCCCCTACCTTCCTCATTTTTCCCTGTATTTTAGCCCCACTGGAATTCTTCCAATGGCAGAATGTACAATGCTGTCCCCTTCTGGTGAGGAATGTCTGTGCCCCACCCCTGTCACTCAGGTAACATATTTATCCTTGTGTTCAAAGAATACTTTTGCCCAATTAAGTCCACGCCTCCTGTTATGCACTATCATGCTATGAAGCTTCCTTTCCTTCACAGCACTTTTCATTTTGTAGTTTATACATTCATCTGAGTGATTATATCAAAGTGTGATTTGGCATGTTGTTCTAGGCCTATCAAAATTCATTATAAACAATTCTAAATGGAGCAAAACAAGGTAATCCAAGAACACGGTTTTCTCAGGGTTCTGGTTTAATGCAAAGGTAAAATGACATCAGTGGAAATGAGGGAGAAGAACTGCATGTCCTTCAGGCCCTTCCATAAATCTTTTTTTCCAATCAGCATTATGGTATGATTGGACAGCTGAGATTTGAAGGCTGTATTTTCCATGAATATTTAAAGAGCAAACCCATGTTCATTCTTTGACAATCAGCTGGGAGGAATATGATTATTCAATTGACTGTTGTTCAGAATTGAGCTTGCATTCAGCTGAAGAAGGAATGATTCATCAGTTCATGCATTTGTGAAAGATGACTATGGTTCATACTCCCCTCTTGTGGCCACTTTCAAGGATTCTGGCGTACATAGGAGTGTAGTAAGGCAAATGAGAAATCAGATTCCTTTATTCAAGTCAGGAACCTGAAAATCACTTACTCTTTAGCCCTTCTCAATGTCAGAACAATTTTTAAAAATTGGTAAGATGTTTAAAAGCATCTCCAAACAAGGGTCAGTAGAGTTTGTGTTAAATCTTTAACGATTAAAATTTTTAAAAGTTTTTAAAACTCAACATTTAAACTGGTGGAGGGTTTGATATGATCATTTCTTGCAAATTACCTTTCCTTAATTAGATATGCCTTATCTGTTTGTTCCTCTTCAAATAGGACAGTAGTAGATTTAGAACTTTTAGGGAGTGTGGGAAGGAATGATGTGGTAGATGAAGCAATCAATAATAGCACAAATGCCCATTTTACAAATATTTATTGAGTATTTGCCACTATAGGGAATCATAGTTAATAAAAATTATTCCTATCTTAAAATATTAGCCAAGAGGGGTAAGGGGACCTGTATATATAACTACATTACATGATGAAAAATGATGAATGCCAAAGAAAAAATAATGATATGCTCTTTCACTATGACATGAGACAAAGTCAGAGACAGGAAGTGAAAAGGGACGGCAGATGAGCTGCTTCTTCTAAACCAACATGTTCTAGTGCAGGACGATTATGGATAAAGCATTTATTCTGCATCAAGTGTTCTAATCACCTTATCAAAGATAATATAATATTTACCTCACACCCATCAGGATGGCTATGACGCAAAAAGAAAATAACAAATGTTAGCAAGGATGTGGGAAAATCAGAATCCTTGTGCACTGTTAGTGGGAATGTAAAATGGTACAGCTGCTGTAGAAAACAGGATGACTATTCCTCAAAAAATTTTAAAATAAAATTACAGTATGATCCAGCAACTCCACTTCTAAGTATCTACCAAAAGAATTGAAGGCAAGATTTCCAGGAGATATTTATATATCTGTGTTCAGAGTAGCATTATTTCCAACAGCTAAAACATAGAAGCAACCCAAGACTCCATTGACAAATGAATGGATAAACAAAATGTGGCCTATACATACATAATACAGAATATAATTCAATCTTAAAAAGGAAGGAAATTCTGACACATGTTACAACATGGATTAACCTTGAGGACATTATGCAAAGTGAAATAAGCCAGTCACAAAAAGACAATTAGTGTATGATCCATTCATATGAGGTGCTTAGAATAGTCAAAATCATAGAGACAGGAAGTAGAATGATGGTTGCCAGGGATAGATGGAGGGAGGGATGGAAGTTATTGTTTAACAGGTACAGAGTTTCAGTTTTACAAGATGATGAGCTCTAGAGACAGATGGTTTGGTGATGGTTACACACCAAAATGCATTTAATATCACCGAACTGTATATTCAAAATGGTTAAGTAGGGAAATTTCATCTTACATGTATTTTACCACAATAAAAAAAATCATTTAAAAAATATGCTATTGAAGATCCAAGCATAACTTCCAAAGATAGCAGAGAAAGCTTCTTGGAGAAGCAGCTAAGTTCAACCTGGAAAAATTGGTAGGGTTTAAGCATGGAGTTTTCAGGCAGAGGAAGCCACCTAAGCAAAAGCATGGAGGCAGAAAATTACAAGGCAAGGAAGAGAAAATGTTGGTGTTCATTTAAGTAAATGGAAGATAATATATAAGATGACGGATAGCTTTAAACGCCTGGCTCATGAGTTTACAATCAACTTGGTAAGCAGTGAGAAGCTATTGAAAGCTTTTGGGCAGAAGAGGGATATGATGTGAGTTGCACTTTGAGAGGGTTAAATTTTTAAAATACCATTTAAGATGGATTGGATTGGAGAGACAGGAAGAATCTGGAACTGATGTCAAAAACGTGTTCTGTGGCTCAATCCAGCTCATAGACCTCCTTTATATGACTTAAAGGGTATTGAGCAATATTTAATGATCACATAAAATTTCAGGCTTCTGGCTTCTCTTTGAAATGCTAAAATGATCTAGTGACGCTGGCTGTAGGTTCCTCATGACGATAAAACTGCAAAAGTTGAGTAACAGCTACTATCTTTCCATGGACCACATATTTTCCAGCTCCCAAGTCCCAAGCACTCCCTCGTCTTCCTGACACAAAGGCCTAGTGTCAGCTACCAATCATCATTGTCCTAAGTGTGTTGTTTTCCTACCTCAGACCTTTCTTATTTATGTGACCTTCCTGCCCTGTGGAGGAAATTGCATTTGTGAATGTGAGTCCAGAGGACACAACAGTTGGATGTGAGGTGACCAGAGCTTTCTTCAGGAATATGATCATAGGAATGAAGATGAAAGGCATTTTCAAGAGATCTTGGTCCTGCTGTTTTTTTTCTAAATCTGAACTAACTATTTGTTAACAGACAATATGAGAACTGCTGACTTAGATGGAAAAAATTATAATTATGAACAGTTTGACTAGATCTCCTCAAAAAGTCAAGTGTAATGTCTCCAAAGGGTTATTTTGCCTCGTTTCTTTATAAAAAGATTTTAGAGTGGGACACCTGGGTAGCTCAGCAGTTGAGCATCTGTCTTTGGCTCAGGGCATGATCCTGGAGTCCTGGGATTGAGTCCTGGGATGGAGTCCCACATCGGGCTCCTGCATGGAGCCTGCTTCTCCCTCTGCCTATATCTCTGCCTCTCTCTGTCTCTCTCATGAAAAAGTAAATAAAATCTTTTTAAAAAATAAAAGATTTTAGAGTAATGAATGCTGTTATTATATAGAATTCAACAGAAATGACTCAGTTTCTCCCACCATAGAGTATGATAGTCAATTGATTACACCACAGTAAACTGTATTTTTAAGTATGAGATATGTTTCAATCATTTGGTGAGGTTCATTAGTCAGAGGCAAAACTGGTTCATGGGAGGAACAAAAAAAAATACTATTTTTTAAAATAAAACATAGCTATGGATATAGTATAATAAATGGATATACAGAATATCTGTGGTATTACAATTGCATAGGGAGGGGACGCTTAGGGAAAAATAAGTTCAAAGGGCCCCTGGGAGAGTGATATTGAAAAGAATATTTGAGAAAAACTGGAGAGAACATTGAGCAAATCATTGTTTTGTCTCCATCTGAACTGCCTTCCAGTTAATGCCAGTGTAGACTCTAACCAGTTCAAATCTGCTTGCTTATCACTTGTGAGAGATCAGGGCTCGGTCATAGCACTGCCAATGCTCATGTATAAAGACAACATGAAACCTCTGTAACAAACTCAGTACTGTTCACAACTGAAATACTGACAAAAACACAAATGCTCTCACCCAAAACCAAGAAGAAAACACAACCACTGGAACAAATTTCCAGAGTAGGATCACTTCATTACACAAACAGTACTTCTTAGTCCAAAACATCTTGCTCTGGGAACTTAACACTACAGCCAAAGAAACATCAGACAGATTTGGAGGAGGGCGGCTTTTGGCTAATAACAGCAAAGTGACCTCACCCGTGAGATGGCCTGAGTGCAAACTCCAGTGTTGGTGAACAAGACACATCTGCAAATCAAATGCACAGAAGTCTGAAGAAGTCCAGCTGTACCTCACTTGGACAAGACATCCAAACACCAGGCTATTTGATAGATTGGGCTCTGTGTCTCTCCTCAGGTGAGGTCAGAGCAAGAGAGCAGCTAACATGGCTCACATTGCTAGTGCACAGCCAACCCGAATTTCCCCAAACTCAATGAGGGTTCTGTCTGAGAAAAGACAATGGCACGGGACTCCAGGGATTGATGTGAGCAGCTGCTGTGTTTTCAGAGCTTGACTAAAAGGATGTGTTTCATCCCTTGCTGAGGATATTAGCAATTTATGTGAAAAGAGGAGATGTGCTAATTCTTATTACAGAAGGCTCCATGACAGTCTCCAGTAATGTCTAGCTTCTTAATTGGTCACTTTCATCATCATTATCTTTATTATTATTATTTATTAAGCTCTTGTCCAATCACACGTTATACAAAGCACTATGTAAACATTATCTCTTTTCCTTGAAATTACCCTATGAGGTAGGCATTATTATCATCCTCATCTTTTAAGATGAGGACATGGAAACCCAGAGAAGCTAAGTAAATGGCCCAAATGACACAACAGTAAAGCATCAGAGCTAGGGCTCAAATTCAGGTCTCTCTGACTCATCAATTCTCTGCTACTTCTTCCAGGGAAAAGAAGGATTTAGAATGGGTTCCATTTTCTAAGGGTTTGATCGGTGTAGTTTAGATTGAGAGGTAGTAGAATTTATTTCTGGTAGTGTTCAATGGCATCAGTGATTAGCAAGATCCTATCGAGCCATTCTGATATCCTTTGATAACCTGGCACCTGATAGGGAGGTAGGCACAAAAGATTAGAGGTACAAGGAAACAGCAGGCATTTTAAAATTTACCAATTCTGAATCAAAGCAATGGATATATGTACCTATATGTGACTTTTTGGGCTGGAACTCAGAATATGTGTCTTGCACCTTGGTAATGGATTTGACAGTCCATATTTAAGGCCAAGTACCATCAGACTAAGTCCTTTGGAATCTTTCAATGCTGATTAAAATTTCTCAGAGGAAAGAAAGAGGAAAGAAAAGGAATGAAGAGAAGGAGGGAGGAAGGAAGGAAATATTTCTTGCTATTGTGATGAAGGACTTCAAGAATACAAAAAGATAAGGGCACCTGGGTGGCTCAGTCAGTTAAACACCTGCCTTCAGTTCAGGTCATGATCCCAGGGTCCTGGAACTGTGCCCCGCGAGAGGCTCCCTGCTCAGCAGAGAGCCTGCTTCTCCCTCTCCCTCTGCCCCTCCTCCCCAGTCGTTCTCTCTCTCTCTCTCAAATAAATAAAATTTTAAAATCTTTTTTTAAAAATACAAAACAACAGAACTCACAACTACTAAATGAAAATCTGCTACACACAGGTGCAAAAATATCATGAACTGGGCCATATAAAAACAGTTATAGATTTTTACTGAGCTAAGAATGATCATAAACAATTTCAGAAGGAATCTATTTCCTTTTTCAGGCCACTGCAGCTTTACTTCTTTTACTTTCAACTTTACTCTTTAAACTCAGTTCTCCAACTCAAAGTTATGCTCAAAGATATCTCATGTGTTCCTAGATTCCCGGTTATCACATGATCTCTTCCATTTCATAATCTCTTGCCATGACTCCTCCGGGGTTATTCATTGCCTGGAAAGCTACATAAGATCAGCAGCCCTGATCTGAGGCCCATGATAGGGCCACTTCTCACCAGCCATGCCTCTACCAACTTTGGGTTCCAATATGTTTGCCAGCACCACTACCTCTAGAGGGCACCACTATCATTGCCTAATGCCACTGACCTCATCAGGCACTCTGCCTCTGCTGAGCACCTTCGCTCAGTCAGCATCACTTACCATCATCCCCTCAAGAGTCTACACTGTGCACTTTTGCCTGTGGCTGGTACCACTGAGATGCCAGAGTAATTCTTTGTGCTCCGGAGTCGTCCTTACAAGGTATGCCATGGCATGCCTGCTGTACTTTCACTGCACATGGATATGAAAGCAAACCACCTAAGCCCTGGTTTTTTCAAGAGATTTGATAAAATGGCTTATTCCGTTAAACCCAGAGCCCTCCTCTTTCCAAGATGGACTTGCATTCATTGAGAGCGGGGCTAAGGTCAAAACTAAGGTCAAAAATATAATACAGGCATGCCTTATTTTACTGTACTTCACTTTATTGTGCTTTGCAGATATTGCATTTTTTACAAATGGAAGGTTTGTGGCAACCCTGTGTTGAGCAAGTCTGTCAGCATCATTTTTTTTTTTAATTGAGGTATAGTTGGCACACAATGTTACATTAATTTCAGGCACACATCATAGTGATTCCACAAGTCTGTGCATTACCATGCTCAGGAAACATAAGCTACCATCTATCACATCAGCACCATCTTTGCAATAATTGCTCACTTTGTGTCTCTGTGTCACATTTTGGTAATTTTCATAAGATTTCAAACTTTTTCATTATTATTATATTTGAATTGCTGCAATCTCATGATAAAGCTTTCATGAAGGAGGAATTGCTTCTTACAGATGAGCAAAGAAAGTGGTTTCTTGAGATGGAATATACTCCAGGTGAAGATACTGTGAAGATTTTTGAAATGGCAACAAAGGAGTTAGTTTATTACATAAACCTAGTTGATAAATCGGTGTCAGGGTTTAGAGGATTGATTCCAATTTTGAAAGAAGCTCTACTGTGATTAAAACGTTATCAAACAGTATCACATGCTACAGAGAAATCTTTCATCAAAGGAGGAGTTAATCACAGCAAACTTTATTGTCATTTTATTTTAAGAAATTGCCACAGCCATCCCAACTCTCAGCAACCACCACCCTGATCAATCAGCAGCCATCAACACTGAGGCAGACCCCCCACCAGCAAAAAGATTACAACTCACCAAAAGCTCTGATGATGGTTAGCATTTTTTAGCCATAAAGTATTTATTAATTAAGGTATATACATTGTTTTTTAAGACATAGCTATTACTTAATAGACAGCAGCATGGGATAAATATAACTTTTATATCCACTGGGAAACCAAAAAATTTGTTTAACTCACTTTACTAAGTAATATTTGCTCTACTGTGGTGGTCTGGAACAAATCCCCAATATCTCTATGGTATGCCTATGTCCCACTGCTCCACTGGCTACATAATTAAGCTAATCTTGTCTGCCTAGCTTCCTGTTCCCTTACTTAGAATGAGTCTTCCCAAAAACTCCTTGGCTCCTTCTAAAGGGCCCACCCACTCATCTCTCAATATATGTCCAAATTTTTTTCAATGGTGCATGAAACTAAATTCAAACTGAACCCACAGAACAGAGATTAGAATTGAATTGCAAATACATCTGTGATTTGTTACATTTGTTTTTGCAGATTTGTTCATGTAAGCATTAAAGAATAAAACCAAACTATCACTAAGCATTTGTTACTGTCTTATAGAATTTATTTTATTTAATTGGACTTTAGCCTTTTTCTATTGCCTATCCACCCAGGGTGTTGTAGGAACCAGCAAAAAGAAATGTGATATTGGGGACACCTCAGTGGCTCAGTCCATTAAGCATCTGCCTTCAGGTTGGTTCATGATCCCAGGGTCCTGGGATTGTGCCCTGCATAGGACTCCCTCTTCGGTGACAAGTCTGTTTCTTCCTTTTCCTCTGCCCCTTCGCCTACTTGTGCCTGCTTGTGCGCTCTCTCTCTCTCTATCAAATAAATAAATAAAATAATTTTTTAATTAAAAAAAGGAAATGTAAAAAATAAATAAAATTTTAAAACATAAAAAAATGTGGTATTGCAAGGATGCTGTAAGGGTACTTTTGAGGCTTTACATAGTATCTCATATGTTTTATTCTGAAATTATTTTACAATATGAATTTTAACACTAATCATATTTTCTTCCTTCTTTTGGGTGCCTAGTTTAGTGGCTTGAATTGTGTGCCTCAAAAAAATATGTTCAAGTCTCAACATCTGGTGCCTGTGAATGGGACCTTATTTGGAAATAAGGTCTTTGCGGATGTAATTAAGATGAAGTCATACTGGATTTGTATTGGCCTTGGATCCAATGACTGGCATCCCTTTTTTTAAATTTATTTATTCATGAGAGAGACAGAGAGAGAGGCAGAGACGTAAGCAGAGGGAAAAGCAGGCTCCCTGCAGAGAGCCGGATGTGGGACTCAATTCCGGGACTCTGGGATCATGCTCTGAGCCAAAGGCAGACGCTCAACCGTTGAGCAACCCAGGTGTCCCCAGTGACTGGCATCCTTATAAGAAAATAGGACACACAGCGATTCGGAGGAGACACACAGGAACAAAGGTCATGTGAAGATGGATGCACAGATTGGTATAATGTTGCTGCAAGCCAAGGAATGCCACGAGTTTCTGGGAGCCATTAGAAGCAAGGAAGAGGCGGGACACCTGGGTGGCTGCCCTGGGCCAAAGGCAGGTGCTAAACCGCTGAGCCACCCAGGGATCCCCTAGTAATAACTTTCAAAACAAAACAAAAAAATAAAAAATAAAAAAATGAAAGGAGAAAGACTGGTTAGAGTGAGATGAATTTTATAGGTCAGTCTAAGAAGTCTGGCTTTTGTTTCTTAGGTAAAAGGGAGCTCTGGAAGGTTTTCCTGTTGAAGGTTAGGAAGAAGAAGAAGGAATGAACATAAAATATTGTATGTAAGGGGTGCCTGGCGGGTTCAGTGGGTGGAGCACGTGATTCTTGATCTCAGGGTTGTGAGTTCAAGCCCCATATTGGTTGCAGAGTTACTTAAAATCTTTTAAAAACCCTGTTTTTTAACAGGGTTAAAAAGAAGAAGGGAAGAAGGGAAGAAGAACAGGGAAGAAGATTCTGGGATCTTGGGGTCCCAGAATCGAGTCCCACATCAGGTTCCCTGTATGGAGCCTGCTTCTCTCTCTGCCTGTGTCTCTGCCTTTCTCTCTGTGTCTCTCATGAATAAATAAATAAATTCTTTAAAAAAAAAAAAGAAAGAAAGTTACTACTAGAAAAATAGTTAATTACATTAACCACATTATATTTAGCAAAATATTATGCATATTTTTGTACTCTCTTATTAATTGTTTCCATAAGTCAGGCCTCTGCTTAAAACCAACTGGGGAGTATCTGACTAAGCCACAGAAGAACCAGGCTAGCCTAGGAAAGGATGGCTGGACTAAAGTCCTGTAAGAACCCATCATCAGAAATTGATCCAGTGGGTTGATGACTGAGACAGAGCTGAGAGATCTTAAAAGGTTCAGGGCCAGGATATGATGCTGGGAGGTGGGGGAGATTGCATGAGTAGAAGTCAGTAGCTAAGCCAGAACTGAGAAATAAGTGTGGATCCCGGTGTAAGACCCACAAGGAATTAAATATCAAGGTATGACAGATAATGAGATGTTATTGATTGAACTGTATCTCCCCCCAACCCCCCCAAATTCATATGTTGAAGCCCTAATCCCTAATGTAACTGAATGTGGAGATAGAGCCCTTAAAGAGGTATTTCGGGTTAAATGCGGTCATAAGGGTGGGGCTCTAATCCAATATGACTGGTGGTGTTCTTTTAAGAAAAGGAAAAGACACCGGGAATGTATGAGCATAGAGAAAATTCCATGTGAGGACATAGCGAGTAGATAGACATCTACAAGAAGAGAGAAGCCTCAGGAGAAACCAGCCCAGCTAGCACCTTGATCCTGGACTTTCAGCCTCCAGAACTGTGAGAAAATAAATTTGTTTTAGGTAAGTAAGCCACCCATTCTGTAGCATTTTGTTAATGATAGCCCTAGCAAACTAATACATAGCATAGCAAGGAGGAAGGTCCCACAGGCCAAGCCCTGGACAAGATAATTATTGAAACTGCTTTTACCGCACGTTTCCTTCATCCATACTCCCTTCCTACCTGTAGCTCTCCACTATTTCAAGGAAATCATGCCCCTTCTGATAATGAGTATATATATGTCTTGTGTCTTAAGACTCTAATAGGCAAGAACTATGACATTTCTCTCATATCACCCAGAGATTTGTGCTATGTATAACAAAAAGGCTTATTCAGTGCTTGAGGATTGATTAATGTGTTCTCTGTGTTTACCTAAATCAGAGGTTCTTAACTTCATGGAACCCCTGAGTGAGGGGGTAATTTATGGACTTTAGATGGACTTTAGGAGCTTTCCCACAGCTTTTGTCAGATTCTTAAAAGGAATCCTAGCCCTCAAGGGTTAAAAAAAATACTTCATCTTTGATATTGGCTTTTGTTAGATCCTTTTGACCAATGCTGATGTTATGTGGGTCAGTTCATATGCAGTAATGTAATAAGCACTTTATTTGTCAGGGTTCTCCAATCACATTTGGACACTGGGTAAGTTTCTAAATCTGATCTGTAGCTCCATCTGTTAGGTAGTTATTATAGGTTTATTGTCCTCAGCTTCATGAGCTGTAAACTATTTTAGAAATGACAGCCTTAGAAACAATAAGAGTTTGGATATCTGCCCATGAACATTCCCAAAATAAAATCATACTTAAAAGACATTGTAGATTAAAGTTTTTTTAATTTTAAAAAAATGGTTATCTAGTTATAAGAAATACAGTAGATCTTTTTAATCATATTATAGGTCAATAAGATCCAGAGAAAACACCAAATATAACAGTCAAAATTCTCTAGCTTTACCACCTACAAATGAACTGTGTAGTTACATATTTACTTTTAAGAGATAAATCATATACTTTACTTAAGAGATAAATTCAGTTTGCTTTAACCAAGTTATTTCTATGTCAATGTAAATTTCCATAAGAAATTTCACTCGATAATGTCATAGACACATAAAATACCAATTTTAGTATTAGAATATTTTGTTGGTCAAGTCTTTTTTTCCATAGTCCTCCAGCTAAAACTTTCTCTACATTTTCATTGAATTAATGTGATTACCTGAAATTGGTCTCATAACGCTATCTTGAGATAAATGAGGAATATGGTTAGAATAAGAAGTCAGTATTTCAGGTTCCAGAGAAAATCCATAGCCAAACCAGGCAAAATCTTCAGAAATGCTTGTCCTACATCCCCTGCAATAGTACCACCATACCTGTGGCCCTCAGAAGCTGTCAGAAAAATGGTGCCTGTGTGCCCTGCACTTCTCAGACCTAGATGTGCACAGACACAGAGGAGAAGCAAAGTCAAACACAGCCCACTCCTTTGATCCTGCCTCTGAGGAGATGGTGCACACCCTGGACCTTGGCTAAGGAAAAACATCCCATTGTCTGGGGCAAAAGGACATCACGTCATTCCATCCTGTGCCTGGAAAGACCGTTCAGAACAAGTAATCCTGATTCTGGAGATGTGAGACAGTTCCCAGCTGCACTGTGACTTGTTTTCTGTTCCTAGGCAAATTGCCCAGTTTCCTCTGCTTCCAAATTTCCCCAACTGCAAAATAGAGATAATTATTGTTACCTTTCTCTTGTGGTGTTCTGACAAATAAATAGGGTGTTTCTAACATGGTTGGAGACAATTGTCTAAGGACATACTTGCCTAAAACTATAGGTGGAGGTTTTGTTTATTTTGATTGTTGTTATTTTGCTTTGGGCCTGACTTTGGCATAAGTGTAGAAAATCTAAATTAAATTATAAGCATTCATCTAATCTCAGTGGAGCATTTACAGTCAACAAAGCGCTGTGCCAGGCAGAAGGAGCACATCGTTACCCTCAAGCAACTCAGAACTCCCTCAGAAGGAGGTATTATATATAGCCTGGAGGTCGAGCAACATAAGCATAGCAGTTGACCAAGATAGCTAGGTTGGAATCCCACTCTATAACTTATGAGCTAGAGACCCTGGAAAAATCACTCAGCTTTATTAAGCCTTGATTTCCTCATGCGTATCACAGTAGCTACCATTCGAGGGCCTGCTGGTGACAGGAGATGTTCTGTGCACTTGCATTCACATGAAACCCAGAACAACTGCCTGAGATAGATATTGTTATCATCTCCATATTTGTATCCCCATCTTATAGATAAGGATACTGAAGCTTAGAGAGGTTACATCATTTGTCCCAGGTTATACAGTTAGGAAGTGGTGAAATTAGGACGCAAACCCAAGGTATGTGGCCTCAAAGCGTGCAGCCCTTACCACTTACACTATATACCCTCCAATGGGAACATAGTTCTACTCAGCTCATACAGACTTGTGAGGATCAACTGAAGTCATGCATAAAAAACTGTTAGCACGGTGTCCGACACATAATAAATGTACAATGAATGTGGAAGTAGCAGTAGAACAGATTAGACACGTATATAAATAACCAAAATGCCAAGTCAAAAATAAATGCGTAACACCAGTGTGTTTCATAAGAAAACTTGTTCTCATAGACCAGGTTATACAGGGGGTTCAGTTAAGGAGTTGTGATGGGAGAATAATAGTTTGTGAACTGCAACATTTCTACATCGGCATCCGAGGGATCTATAGTATGAATGAGTGATTGCTTCATATATACATAAGTTTCTGAAGGTCATTTAGGGAATGTTTAAAGTATCTGAGGTACCCTGCCCTTACTACTCAATTTACTAAAATTGAGACTGTACTCACAAGAACAATTTCCAATTAAGCAAGTAAAAATGCATCTGCTGCAATTATTCTCTTCCCTTCCTTCACCCCCACTTTCCAATTTCCTTTAATAAGAAACAACAGTGGAGTTTCTTTTCAGAGCCTTAAAATAAAACCCCCCAAAAAAGGGATCCTGCTTGCTTTAGAGTTGTTTGAAAAAGGGAAAAAAATGCATAAAGAACCACGTGCTTATGTTCTGGCCAAGTTATTAGCCTCTGAGAACAAGAGCTAGAGGAGAGGACTGTTAACTCCATCGTCTCAGGCAGAATGAGCTCTTTCCCTGTTGGCTTGCGCTGCCTGGAAAGCATCTCGCGCCCTCCGAGAGGCCAGCCTGCTGGAGAACTGCAGGAATCTGCAACAAAAACGATGACAGCCTGAAATACACCCCGGTGCCAACCTCCACATTTGTCTGTCACCTCAGACCCTGACTAGTTGACAGAGCAGCAGAATTTCAACTCCAACAGACTCGAATGTGTTTCTGGGCAGAGAAGCAGAGCTAAAGAGGGAAGAGATTTTTTTAAAGAGTATTGAGTATTTACCAAACTTTTATTTCCTGGCCGTGTGCAAAGAGGGGATCCAACTCCAATTTTGTATCAAGGCTCTGAGTCCAGTCACATACCTGAAGGTAAATTTTAATACATTTACTGTATTATCTAATTGCATTTGTTATACTAATTTGCATGATCTGATGAAGATGTCTAATATTTTTTTTCCTAGTACAAAGCCATTTATTTACCAAAAAAAAATAAAAAAATAAAAAAACAAACCACCACAAACCTTTTGTGTGATTTACAGAAAAGCTACTTAATAGGAAAGTTTAACCGTCATATTCATGTTTCCTTTTCTTTTCCAAGATGAAATAGTAAGTAGTAATAAATGATGGTTTTTAATGTAAACCACGAATACAAATGTAGAACTGTTGTCGGCCTGATTAGCATTCAGATCTTGGTGAAGTCTGAATCCAGAATGGGTTTTATAGAAATATTTAACTAAATATATTAAATCATAAGGGAAATATGTTTAAAAAAATAAATTTTCAAATCAAAGTGTTTTCCGTGTTTAAATTACCTAAAATTATCTTATCACCATCATTGTCCTAGTCTGTACCTAACAGCAATGTAGAAGTGGAACATTTTGCTTTTCCAAAAGATTAGGAAAATTATACTACTATAATCTTTGATTATGTTTTAGTTATTATAACCATTATTCCTTTCCTAACTCCCTTTTGTACTTTTATTACTAATTGTTGTCTCCTTCTACCATTTCTTAAGATGCACACGCAGAAAATTTCTCTAATTCCTAATGATGTCTTATTTGGGGAGGGAAAGGGGAGACAGAGAAACTAAAGAGCTAAGGAGATTATAACAACTCCTATACTGTAAGGTACTATCATTTCTGGTTCTACCAAAATAAAACAATAATGCAAGTCATGCTCACTCATTCCTCCTAGATATTAGAGGTCCCCCTGCAGGAGAAAACCATGCTTTCAGCTGCAGACTGATGCTGTTAATACTCTAACCAAGAAGTATTGCGGAAAGAGTATCTCTTTCACTGCCTTCAATCTACAAAGAGGTTAAGTATGTCACCTTGGCATTGTATCTGAGCTTTTCCCTGGCCCATGGCCTAAGTACACTGAATAGAAATGTTCCCTCAATCCAACTAAGCAGAAATATTTTAAAAATCCCCCCCTTTCTCTAGGATACCAACTTTTTTTTCAGTTCAGAGCTTATTCACCGAAACTTTGATGGTAATGACTATTGTTAACTATGACTATTTAAAAGAAAAGGGCACCCCTCTTAGGAAAGATTTAAGTTTTTATTTCTGTTCATTCAACAACATCTAGCAAAGCAGTACCGTCTGTTTCATCCAGTTACCATCCAGTCAACTAATGCTGCTCTCCACAGTTTTGAAAAGAATATGTACATGTTATTAATGAATCATGCTTTTTTTTTTCTTTTATGGAATTTCTGTACAGCCATTCAGAAATTACTGAGACTTCCTTTCCAGGTCTTTTGGGATTCAATTCCCAATACTTTCCCATGGGCAGCTCCACTTATCAACTACATAAAAATTAAAGGTGATGACAGAAAGGAAGTGAACGGCCATGTATCTAGACAATGCCCAACCATTATTCATTTCATTTCCCTTTGACAGCTTGTCATTTTTACTCCATTAATTTGTAACCATAGATCAGCATTGCTGTTTTAGTTAAGTTTAGCACAACGTCCAGAACATGTTAGGGATCTTTTTTCCACCAAGAGGAACAAAAACAACTACTGTTGAAAGATTTCAGGTGCCCTTTTCCCCTCACATATCCTTCTGGAACAACTTTCAGTGAAGGAGAAGGGGGCCCATAAACCCAAGAGAACTTCCCCAGTAGGCTTGGCAGTCCAAGAGATGCCAGAGAAACCGGGGTCTCGTTCATATGACCTACAGGGCCTCTTCCACCAAAGGCTGAGCTTGCTGTGGTAGTGCCAGCTGGGGCCAGCCTGGTTTTTGTCTTGGGTATCAGAATATGGACAGAACAGAGCGTGTGGTCTTGAGTGTAAGGAGATGGTGTAAGAAAGTGAGTGAGATCATGAGCTACTGGAAACATCCAGATCTGGTTTATATCTGGACTTTACCAGGCTCTGTGACTTTGGGCAAATGACTCTTTGAGCCTCAGTCGCAGAAATGAGAATCATAAAATTAGGTGCCACCTCAGAAATTTGTGGTGATATTAAGTCAAGAAAACAGCTATCCCTGGTGCATATGAAGTAATCAATCAATCACAGCTAATATGAAAACACTACCCTACTGATATGTCCCAACTAGAACTCTGTAAGAAGGGAATACGCTGTAGGTTTTCCCTCAAGGCCTTAGTTTATCCATCTATTAAGCAAGTAGTGGTAATAATACCCTCAGATGTGGCTGTCGGTGGAATTAAATGAGATGGTTTTTGGTATTTATTTATTTATTTGTTTATTTATGAGAGACACAGAGAGAGAGGCAGAGACATAGGCAGAGGGAGAAACAGGTCCTGTGGGGAGCCTGATGAGGGACTTGATCCCAGGATCCTGTAATCATGACCTGAGCCAAAGTCAGACGCTTACCACTGAGCCACCTCGGTGCCCACATGAGATGTTTTTTAAATACCAAGTATAGCATCTGACAGAGTGGCATGCCATAAGAAAGTATTTGGTTATGCACTGGAAATTATTTTTCTGGTAACAAATTTGGGGATCAGGAGTAAATATTCTTTGAATTGTCTTTTTTTATCCAAAGAAATGGAAAAATACATCTGACTCTACTCTGCTCCCCAGGGGGCCTCAACATGAGGTATTTATTACTGTGAGTCTTTTACTCCTTCATCAATTAGTTGCCTCTTAATGGCCAAGTCAGATGAAACCAAAGGGAGTTTTCTGTCTCAGATTGCCATTAAGAGAGAGAGGACGAAATGCTGCTTTGCAGTCAATTCTGTTTTATTGGCCTAGTTGGACAGGGGAGAAGGTCCCCAGCATTTCTCCTTTCTTATCTTTTCTAAAGGCAAGAATAGGGGTTTTGACTTGCTTTGGGAGTATTTTTTTCCTTTCTAACTGAAATTCAAATGAAAGGGTTTGGGCTTTGTTTTTTGTTTTTGTAAACCTCTCCCCTACTCTCCTGGCATTGAAATGTCAGCTGCTTTTTCTGGCTACATGTAGCAGGAGCAGCCTGTCGTCATAGCAATGAAAGGGTATAGAGAGACTCGAGTTTCATGACCCACTCTGTGAAATAACTCTTAGTCTGCTCTAAAATCCTTCTTTAGAAATGAAGTCTCCAGTCCTGGCTTGTTTCCTTCCTATTATGCAACCAACTTATGTACACCAACTGCAGTAGCTAAATGTTTCCTTTAGAGATTCAATGAATAGATGTTAAGAAAATGAACAGAAAGCTACTAAAACAGTGACCAGTTTACTCGGGAGTGCAGGGGGAAAACAACTGAGAAGGCAAAGAAAGAAAGATAGAAATAACCTCCCTTCATAGCACATACAGCACAACCCAGAATAAATCCTTTCTCAAAGTTCCCACTGGCTCCTCCCATCTTCACCATGCACCGCAGTGTCGTGGTTATCCAGGGGGATTCTGGGGCAGGCTGCCTGGACTCACATCCTGGAACTCTCTCGGTTCTCTCTCGGTTTTTGTCTTACCCACTCCTTGCCTCTGTCCTCTCATATGTAAAATAGAGATAGTAATAGTCATAAAACTGTTATGGGAATTGAGTGAGACAGTGCATATAAGGCTCTTATTACAGTATCTGACCAGTGGCCAACGTGGACTATTAGGCTTGCCAGGCCTCAATTTCCCCTATTTGTTAAATGAGGATAACAGCTAATTCATAAGATCATTGTAGGATTAACGGAAATAATGTGTGTAAGTGCTAATAAGTAGTAGTTCTTTTAATACCGTTCATCATTATGTCTAACTTTGATGGAAATAGCTTTTTTTGAATTTGGAATATCCCAGTGAGTGAACTAATGAATACAGTCCTCGGAATTATCATGGTATAAATGTGAACCACTGAATTTCAAAAAAGAGAAGAAATAGGGTTTTTACATTTTTAAAGAATAAAGAAAATTCTCATCTTGGTTAATGATAAAAAGTTATCTTATCTTTCATTAAGATGCTTTATGTGAAAATTTGTTTTAGTTTCTTCAGTGTTGTCCATGCCATGCAATTATGTAACTAATTAACCTTATGTCTCAAACTCATGTATTCAATGTTCTGTACCTGAAAAATGCCAGAGATGCTGCAGGAGGAGCGGGGCTGTGCTCTGGTGGCTCTTACTGCGTAGTTAGGGAGATTGTTATTAAACAGATCATCACATTAATAAAAAGTGCTTATGCCCAAACACAAGGTGACCTCGATTACAAAGCCATCTTTATTTTTCTAATGAAAAGATCCTCAGCCAAAGTCTTTGGCTAACCTATGCACAAATGGATAGTTTATTGTAATGTGTACTCAGGATGCCTAAGATCGACTCACTGAATCGATCAGTGAGGGATAGCAATAAAGAAGTTTCCAAAGAATTTTTACACATTAAAGTAGACTTACAGGATCCCGGGAGTCAGGCTAAGATTGCCTTTTGCACTAACCTCAAGGCAGCTGAGTTCCTAGAGGAATGAATGTCACTCTGCCTGTTTCAAGAACTTGTCAATGGGCTGTAAGTAGTAAGGAAATTTAATTTCTCTTTTGTCTTTGTTTCCCACATCACAAGGACTTACTTGAAACCACCTGAGTCTATAAAGTGTGGTTTTTCTGAAACTGTGCAATTCCAACACTTGAGATAATGAAGGCGTATCTCAAGAATAATTACTAAATCTGCTTGAAATATCTTCATCTCCGTTTTTATTGTCAAGATGACCATCTTGGGGTACCTGGGTGGCTCAGTGGTTGAGCATCTGCCTTCGGCTCAGGTCATGATCTGAGGATCCTGGGATCCAGTTCCACATCAGGCTCCCCACAGGGAGCCTGCTTCTCCCTCTGCCTATGTCTCTGCCTCTCTCGCTCTCTCTCTCTCTCATGAATAAATAAATAAAATCTTAAAAAAAAAAAGATGACCATCTTAAGCATGACAAAAATAAGTATTGCTTGGAATCATTTTAGGCTGTTTTCTTGAAATGAAATTTTATTTTTTTTTTATTTTATTGTTCAAAATTGTTCAAAATTATTTTATTGTTCAAAATTAAGTCATTGAGACAATGGTCTTTAATGTGAGAGATTTCAGAAGCACTAGAATATAAGGCAAGCCGCTCCTTTTCATAGCATAATTTTGGGGGCTGAAAAATTCACAGTATATTTGAATATGTATTATATAAAATTATATACTAAAGTAAATGTTAAGAGGGCAAAGCACCTTTGTTCTAAGAAAGTATATAAGGAGTCTGATCCCTGCCGAAGGTCAGTGATGGCTTTGATTTGAAGCTAAATCAATGTTACTCTCTGGTGTGTGTGTGTGTGTGTGTGTGTGTGTGTGTGTGTGTGTGTTGGGTGGTGGTGGTTGGGGTGAGTCGGTGCTGGCAAGAGAATTCTGAGTGTCACACATTGTACAAAGACCCTGTAGCAGGTGGGATCATGGGCTCTTTGAGGAACATTGAGAGCAAAGAGCAGAACAATGGGAGATGCAAATCCTAAGCAACTCTCCCCACAATGCCCTCTTCTTTGAGCACGAAGTGTTTATCCTCTGCTTGATTCACGTTTAATGTGTATCTTTAACATCTCTATCAAATGCTGGTTAGACTCAGTGCCCCAACTGGCATTAACCATGTTTATCCCTCACTCAGCCTCACATGGTAGTAGGTTCAGTTAGGAAGAATGACAGCCAGTTGAAGGTCAGAGTTCCAGAAGGTCTGTATCCTTCACAGGACTGGGACACCTTGATGTCAGATGGTGACTCAGCTGAGAACTCAAAATAGAAGAGCATCTTTTTTAATCCTTCAGGGTAACTGTAAAGTCAAGCTACAGAGCTCTCCCAAGAGACTCATTAACACTTTAAAAGCCCTGAAACATCACTGTTAACTCTGGATCAGGTAACAATAAGCATACATCAACTGAAATGTGACTAAAAGGTTGCCTCTCTAATAACAAAGCCTTTGGCTATCACGTAAAGACAGAGTGAAGGAAAATGGTCTGTTTGAGTTTGATTATGAAATACTTATGATAATCATTTTGTTGACTGCATTTCTCTGAAAGGAAATTTTTCCATAGTTATAATAATTACTAAAAATAGCAGCCTACAGTCTTCCTCTGATATAAATGAATTCAGCAGAGGATATACCTAACCTTATTTAGAAGCATGGAAGTACATGGTCAAGAAATGATATGCCAATAGTAAGAAGAAAAATAAAATAGAGCAAACAGTCAGTGCAAATTTCTCTTTTTTCTAGGGTATATGGTGTATCTTTCTCAGTTTGTTGGACTTTAGACAAGGTGAGATGAACAGAGCAATAGTCGTAACCTGCGTTGAAAACCAAAAACATTAAAGGAAGGTTTGTTTAGTTTCCTTGGCCTAGAAGGAAGGGGGAGGACTTGTAAGTTTGGCTGAGGCTGCCTCTGAAGGAGCCAACATCTAAGGGGAGAGGGGGCAGTTCAGCTGCCTGGGGGACTCCAGGCAACAAGACGGAAATCCACTTCAAACAATAACTGCCAGCACTAAAATTTCCAAGGAGTTATTTACGTAGCCAATAGAAGAGCTGGAAAACAAAAGACTCCAAGCCTGTTCCTCCCTTTAGAGGAATGGGTAACTCTGTTTGCTCTAGTTCAGTGGTCAGACAGCTTGTTAATGCTTAAAAGAGAAGGGAGATAAAAAGAGAGAAGAGGTATAGTGACCTAAGAAGTGCCCAGTGGAGCGAGATGGTTAGAATAAGTAGATTAAAGCGACAAGAGGACACGCAGAACTCCAAAAATAAAAATCCTCTTTTTAAGTTTAAATTAGTGCTTCAAATTAATAAAGTGAACAAATGTCCTACGAAACTTCAGAAACTGAAAAGAAATCCAATACAAAAGTCTACTCTGACCCAATCGAATTCTAATTTAGTCTTCCAGAAAATATCCTAGAAACTGAAATGCAACCAATTACAAATAAGGACTCAAAATGAATCAGAGTACCCAAAATATATTCTGGTAGTTTGTCTAAGTCCACTCCTAAATCTGGATCGATAATGATGCTCTAAGGAGTGAAATGTGTGGGAAATATCAGAAAGGGAGACAGAACGTAAAGACTGCTAACTCTGGGAAACGAACTAGGGGTGGTAGAAGGGGAGGAGGGCGGGGGGTGGGAGTGAATGGGTGACGGGCACTGGGGGTTATTCTGTATGTTAGTAAATTGAACACCAATAAAAAATAAATTAAAAAAAAAAAAGGAGTGCCAAACTTTAGGCTCTCTTCCCTTCTCTACGATACAGAAATTTCAGGAGAGAGAGAGAGAGAGACCAAAAGTCAGAGGGTTCCTTTCAGAAACGTTTCCTACCAAAGCAACATCCAAACCATATTTAGGTATTACATGCACGGCTTTCCACCCTCCATCTGAAGGACGAGCCACTGGTCATAGAGGCCAGAGTGGACGTAGCTCCATCAATCAGGGGTGGCTGACACAGGCATAGCTTATTTTGCCTGCCTTTCAGTCCAATCCCTTTGGGCTCAGCTGGGCTCCCTTCCCAGCTAGAGGAAAGGATATCCAGGCCCCTTTCCTTGTTTTTCCAGGGACAGAGCTTGTAGACCTGCTGAGAAATCTAATTACAACCTCCTTTCATGCTAAAATCCAATTACAACCTCTCCCAGGGTGAAAGCCAATCCTTTTGATAAAAAGGAAGCCAAACAAAGAGGCTTCAGGCAGGGGGTGTGCCTGTGTTCGGCCTTCCCTTAGGCAACTATGCAGAAAGGTTGCAGTGACCTTCTCCTGCCTTGAGTAGGAACAGTGGCCATAACCTATTACTACTCCCATCCTCATAAGAAGGAAAAATATTTTCATATCTGATGCTGGAGTTTCTGGGGATTTTTTCAAGCATCCATTAGCTGGGCAAAGCAAATTTTGAGCCACTCTCCACACACACGTTTTAGATTGACCAAGATGACTTTTTTTTAAATCAAATTTGGAATATGTTAAACAAGAAAAAAGTGAGTTATTAAATCCAATATCCTTCTATACTCTATTCCTGACATCTTTGATGTCCTGTGCACCCATTCAGCTACCCATTCATTTGAGGATAATGAATTCATTTGAGGAAACTGCAGTGTTCCTTGAAAAAGGGTCACCCCAAATTCTTGAAACCTAAATAAGATAAACAGAGACAGTTCTCAAAATAGCCATTTATGGAAACAACATGTTTTCCGAATACCTGGCATAAGTGTATAGTTGCTGAAACAATAAAATTCTAACCACATTCTAATCAAATATCTATCACTTCTACATAACCACTGTAGTCATAGAATATGTATAAAATCCAGATTTGCAGTTTAGCAAAAAAAAAAAAAATGGACAAAATTTTTAGAAAGAGCATCCAGTTATCTTTTTTTTTTTAAGATTTATTTACTTATTTATTTATTTGTGATAGACACACACAGAGAGAGAGAGGCAGAGACACAGGAGGAGGGAGAAGCAGGCTCCATGCAAGGAGCCCGACATGGGACTCGATCCCAGGACTCCAGTATTGCGCTCTGGGCCAAAGGCAGGCACTAAGCCACTGAGCCACTGGGGACCCCCAACATCCAGTTATCTAATAAGTTTTTAATTGGATATGAAGCAGAACATTTTTGTTGTTTTTTTTATAGGATAAAGTTTACCCTAGGTTCAAAAAAGGTGTGTTACACCCATAAAGTTAATATAAATATATAAATAAGAATAAGATCAACCATTTAATGACTCTCAAATACCTCCAAAAGCAAAACATTTTTACATACTTGACTCAACTTCCATTACCTAATCATCTATATAATATGATAGCGACCCAGTCACAAAGATGACTGAAATTTACAAAAGTCAGAAGAATTGACCCTGATTGTAGGTCAATGAAAACCTGTAACTAGTTTTAAGACACCGTGTTTGCTCAGGTCTTCATGCTCTCTTAGCCCACTGGAATCATTTTTAACTCCTAAGCCATTAGTTCAGAGGGTTTCCTCAACCTTTTATTGGGAACCAAACAACTCTGAACGAACTCTAAATTCATGCAGCATTCTATTGGAATTCAGTAGAATCAAATATATAGGTAAAGGAAGATACTAGAAGCTTTTGTTTTAAACTGGGAAGACTTCCGGTTTAAACCTTGGTACTCCCAGTGATCTTGCATTTAATAGCTTCTTAGATAGGTATGGAGGTATGGGAGGAGTATGGCATTAGCTCACTGACAAAAGAAAAGAAAATAACAACAACAGCTGATTGATGTTGCTTTGTAATCTGAAAACAATTTAAAATGATTTCAAAAGCAAATGCTTTCTTATAATTTGAAAAATACTCTGGTAGGAACATTGAAGTTTACTATAGTCTGAGCTGTGGATATGATTAACTTCTTTTCTTTTCCCAAAAGGTGACAGACAAAAATCTAGCCCATACCTATTCTATATTTGGTTCTTTGGTTTTTTTTTTTTTTTTTTTTTTTGTATATTTCTTTATTGGAGTTCGATTTGCCAACATATGGTATAACACCCAGTGCCTGTCACCCAATCACCCCATCCCCCCGCCCCCAAATCCTCTGTATTGGATGGTGGCCACAATAAGGTCTCCTGATGTAGTCATGGCTGGAGGTAGCTGACTTACCTCACACTTCCCAGCATCTTGATAACAGGGCTAATAATGCCTAGAGATCCATAGCATAGTTATTGAATATGGTATGTACATTTTAGTGCCATGAAACTATCAAAAATAGTCCTTGTCCAAAAAGAATTAGCAGATTCCCTTATACAGTATCATTCATCCAGAGTACAACTTTGTTTTAATGTGGCTCATTAGACCACTCTTGATTAGGCAAATCTCCACGTGTTCAGTAGTTTTAGAACAGTTTACAATGTTTAGTCAGACTGAGCTAATGAGTTGGATTTCCTTTGGTATAGACTGCAAAATGGAGGGGAGAGAAACAGAGACAGTAATTTACTTCCTGAGGTTCCAGATTAATCTTGGTGTCATAACATTCTAGAGAGTGCATGAAAAGCAAAATGAGAAAGTGAAAAAAGCCATGTTCTAACACAAAATACTCCCATAGTTTGCCCATATTTCTTTCTAAAATTCTTCAGTTCACCCTTCAGATCTTATGATTAAATCAGCAAAATCATCTTTATTGAGTGCTAATCCATATTTGAATACCTTGTAGCTTTGGATTCTCTCCAAAGTGAGGACTGCTGTGTCCCATTGAAAAAGAAAAATGTCAGGCAGCCCCTGTAGCTCAGCGGTTTAGCGCCACTTTCGGCCCAGGGCGGGATCCTGGAGACCCAGGATGGAGTCCCACATCAGGCTCCTTGCATGGGGCCTGCTTGTGTCTCTGCCTCTGTGTGTGTGTGTGTGTCTCTCACGAATAAATAAATAAAATCTTTAAAAAAGAAATTAATTAAATTAAATTAAATTTAAAAAGAAAAATGTGCCCCAGCTAAGGCAATACAGAAGAGGAAAAACTCTTTCCTCTATCCTTTTAGGTTCAGTTTTTGGGGCCTGCAAATTAAACTGACAAAAGACAGGTTAACAGGACGAAAAGGTTTATTCATATACATGCAGGAACTGGCTCCTTGAATGGTTAAAGTTTAAGGCTTGCATATCTAACTTAGTAGGGGAAAGGAAGGACTAGGGAAAGAAACAGCTTCTGTGGAAAGGACAAAAGATTTCTTTAGGAAAGATAAATGGGCTTTTAAAGCAAACGAGATAAGAGATTTTGTGAAAATGTTTATTTATTCAAGTACAGTGGTCTTTCTTCTTTAGAGCTACAAAATTCCTGAAGAGGAATTTATGGTAGGTTTACTCTCAGTCTCTCTCCTGGGAGTAGAAGGTACCCTGGGAGTAGAAGAGGGAATTTATGGCATTTCTTATTTCTCAGAAGGTTCTGCTTTTAGTCCAATAAGGAAGGCTCCAAGAAGACTTCTTTCTGCATCTGTTGAATCTCAAATATCCTCTGCTTAAAATAACCTTCATACCAACTCAAGGGGTCCAAGTGGGTCCCCACAGCAACTATTAGACAGACCTGAAACAGGGCAGCACTGGGGAACAGGAGGCAGCTTCATTGGCAGAGGATCTGAAAATATTCAAATCCATGTATCCTAAATTTTGAATCAAGTGTTGTTTGGTCAAGGTTCCAGCAAGAAAATGATAGATGCCAGGCAGAAAAAATTGAATTTGGGGATTTGAGATAATGTATTAAAGGATTATCTATCAAGCTCTGGGCAGGGTATAGAGAAGCCCCAAAATCCTCTGAGAATAGGCTAATAAGTAAGCTTGTACATTCCAGGGGAGAGAGGATTTTCCAAACTCAGACAGAAAACACTGCCTAGAGAGGGTCACTGGGGGGAGCTATGGCCTCTAGGAGAGGGCCACAGTCACAGAGAGGGAGCTAAGAAAATATATACCCTGATTTTACACTCTTCCCTCAAATTTCTCCTGCAGTGTACCCCACTGGCTGAACCCAACAGAAACCATCAGGCAAGAGAGCCTGAAGATGCAATTCACACAGACTCTGGGACAGCTCAGGTTGGAGAGTAGATGTGGTATGGATCTGGAATAGATGGAAGGTTTCTAGATACTCAGTAGGGGTGGGGGAGTAAATCTTTTCCCAGTATGGGAGAAGTAGAATTAACAGCTGTAGACCAGCTGCGTCCTCTCCTTGCTTTAAAGAATCTTCTGGAGCTTCCCCTTGGAAGGCATAAATATGCCTAGGTTTTTCACCCTGTTTTCAAAGAACTGCTCAAACCTCAGCTGTAAAATTCATTAGGGTTATTGTATATCTGCTTCTTTTAGAGAAGGCGGGTAATGTGTAACAATGCACTACTAGGAAAAGCAGTTGTTCTCCCTGCTAATATATAATAATAATAATATTATATAATAATATAATATAACAATAGTGTTGGCCCTCACCAAGGCACATGAGAGGCTTCAACCATGTGCTGAACCCTGGAGGGATTTCTGCTGGAGTAAGTCTTTTCATTAGTGGTTCACACAGGAACTACTCATCAAAGCCCACCATTGTTCCCCAGCAGATCCAACACCATGAGAATGAGGCTACTTGGAACTGTTCTTAGGTATGATTTGCTGTTTTTCTTAATCCTGGAAGAGAACGACCCCAGTGAATAGTCCTTGGTACATTCACAGCGCTGAAAGCACTTGAAATTCCTCTCCCAACTGGCAGAGCTCAACAACAGACTTACTCTATTGACAAAAGAGAGACAATTTCCATTGAATCCAAAGAGGTTTTCTATTGTGCTGGTAGAGTTTAACTAATAAGGGAAATTCAAAGAACAGTCAGAGCAGAAAGCTAAGAACCTGGCATTCAGGGGAAAGAAATTCCAGGGAGGTAGGGAATGAAATAAATTAGGAGATGTAGAGAAAAGAGCTAAAGGCAAAGAAAGAATAGGAGTAATATATCTGATCATATCATGGGCTAGGCTTCAAAAGTTGAATTGTCATGCCGTTAATATCATGAAGCAAATCATTCAGGTATTATTATGTCCCACAACATAACAAATGCCACAGGTCTTCAGGCAAGCCATACTCAGGGGTAGATTCAGAATTTGTAAACCAAAAGTTTACTGTATGTATGGGGCCTTCTTTTTTTAAATAGAAAAATCAAAATTAGGTACAGGGCTTTGTAAGGAATGAGGAGCTCTAAAGCTTAAGCTTCTTAGCTTTGTAGTACATCTACCTCTGACTATACTCAAGTATCTGTTGCCCCAAAGAATATGCAAAAAGATGGGAGAAGAAAAAAATAAATGTAAATATGAGAAAACCCTGCAGACACAGAAAAAGAGGAAATAAAAGAACAGATACCACATTATGATTTGAACAAAAAAAAAAAAACATATAGGGCCAAAATAATTTTTCACACTATACCATTCTCACATAGTTCCAAAAGAAAAGCATTTTTACTATCCTTGATTCAACTTTAGTTACCTAATCATCTATATAATATGATAGGAACCAGTGGGATCATAGCATGAGATTTACAAAAATCAGAAGAATTGACCTTGTCTATAGGTCAGTGAAAACCTGTAACTGACTTTAAGACACCATGTTTGCAGGGTGCCTGGTTGGCTCATTCGATGGACCATGTGACTTTTGATCTTGGCGTTTGAGTTTGAGCCCCATGTTGGGGATAGAGATTGCCCAAAAATAAAATCTTAAAAAAAATAAAAATAAAAAGGCACCATGTTTGCTCAGATCTTCATACTCTTTTAGTCCATTGTAATCATTTTTAACACAGGCAGTAGTGGAAATTTTCAGAAGGGCTGGCAAATGCCTGAGGGAAAGAACAGAACATTGCCTTCATGGGTCCATCCTATAGAGTTGTGAAATGAGACTCAATGAGATTAGTGAATGGCAAGTCATACAATCAGATGAGGAACCCTGAGAGGAATAATGAAGAGGTGTGGAAACATGGCTATTGCACAGTCTTGCCTAAGATAAGCCTGTGGGATCCTCTAAATATAATTAAAGTAATCCTGTAATTACACATTATAGAAGAGGGAGAATGTACTAATTTCTCCCAAGATGGAGAGACAGAACAATATTTGAGAATGTTCCTGAAAAACAATTCTTTTTGAAATCTTGCATGCTCCTCATTCATGACTGGGCACAGTGGCACAGAACTCAGGAAGCTCTCACTGAATGGATACTCTATGAACTGGAAGTGAGGCTATAGGTAGGAATATGCAGATGGTTCATAGATGAAGTGCTTAGCATAGTACCTGGCATATAGTAAAATCTCAAAAAATACAAGCCATTATATTACCTATTATATATGTTAATGATAAAAACTTACTTTTTCAATAAAACTATAGTTGGATGAAGGTAAGTCAAAACTCTAAAGCTTCTTATGAGCGAAACTCCAGAGTCTTAGACCATCATGTCTATCTAATCATTTGAGCAAGTAACTAAAGCCAGTCCAGATTGAAGTGGCAGAGAATTTTAGACCTCTCAATAGGAGAAGCAGCAAAGAATCTACAGCCATCTGTACTCTCCTATAAGTTTATGTGTGTTAAATAAGAAATGTTACAAATTGTCTCAAGACAGCTACCCAAGCAAGTTGGAATAGAGTTGATTTTTGGGGATGTTTTGGTTCTTAAAGGGGAGACCTGTTTCTGTCATGCCAAATGTTTCATCTGGATGTTTGTTTTGATGCTATGTGGGCTGGCCAGTAGAAGAACTTCAGGCATTTGAAATTTCAAATCCTGGGTTTCTCTCAAAAGACCATTCCTAGCAAATGCAGTCTAGCTCTCATCTTTTAAAACTCCTGATGAGGTTCTCCCAAAAGTTTGGGAACGAGACACTCTAACAGAAGGAAAAGGCTCTCCTCAAAGTTCCCCACCATCTCTCATCTCTAACCTCTCGAGACCCATGAAAAGAAAGAGTGGTACAAAGGAAAGAAAGAACTTAAGAACTCAAAAGAGATGAATTAAAGTCTCTATGAAGTATTAATTATTGGACTGAGTAAGCCATTTTTGCTTTATGAATGTTTCAAAGAAATGATATCTTTCATTTCATTTTTGCAGGTGAAATCACACATGATTATATAATCATATTTGAGTCTCAAAATAACGCTAGAAGATAAATAGAAAAGGTACTATAATTTTTCCTGTTTTGTAGATGAAGAAACCAGTGACTTGACAAAAAGTCTCTTGGCTGGCAAAGACAGTTCAGTTCTGGAACTCAGATCTTCCAACCCTGTTCCAAATGTTCTTTAAGCTATGCTGATGCCTCTGAATAGACTCATCCATTTGGGTAAAATAACATGATCTAATTTCACATCAACACTCCATATTTAAGTCTTCAGACTATTAACTTTGCATTCAAAAATTTGTCTCATTTCTTCATTTTTCACCAAGAGTTTTATTTGTTCTTTTTATGAAAAGAACAATCTGCATTTTGTAGAGCACACACACCAGATTTGAATGTCTCAAAATATATGACTTTTTACTTACCCAAGATTAAATGGTATTCATCATGCTTAGAAAGGACATCATGGGTTTCATTTTCAAAGTACTTTGCAAGCATCAGCTAATTAAGGCTCCCTGTCATCGACACTTGTTTTCAAAATATCTCTCATTTCCCAGGAAAGTTCTCCACTCTGTCTTATTTATACAAATCAGCACATTTGTTCAGGTCTTAAAATAAGATAAAGGCTGTGAAATTATTTTGATCAGTGTGTGGCAATACAATTAGCTCAGTGAAGCAGAAATGCCCAGTGACTGGTCTGAAGGACAAAGTGGAACACAGCACGAGAACTCAAGGCCTTCTACATTCTGAACACTGGATTTTTCCACAAGGTCCAGTCTTTAAAAGTATAGCACAGTCATCTGCTTTATAAGTGAAAGCTTGAGGTAGTTTCCTACTTGGGTCATTCTAAATGACACAGTCCTATTCTGTCTTTAAATTTTGTTTTTTATTTCAAGATGGAAATAAACATGAGACCCCTAAAAAATAGTTCCATCCTGGACACACTAAATAATCAGGGAACAAACAGGAAATATTGGGTTGACTTTTTCAGACGAATCACCTGCACGATTGGTCACAAACACTATACTTCTTTCAAGCCTTAGAATGTCTTCCTACAGCTATGCCAGGATTCTCAGCATTGTAGTAGCCCCTTTGGGCTAAGACCAATGTGAAGATACCTCTTCCCTGAGACTAGAAAAGCATTAGTCCAGGAATATCCTTATCTCCTAAGTATGGATTAGATGCATATAGAAAACTAGAATTTAAATGTGTGGAATAGAAGACAAGTCTGTTTGAGTTTGTTTTTAATGAGTGAACTAAATGTAAAAATGTTCTAGAACTAGGACTCCTGGGCACCTTGAGATCACCAAGGGGAAGAAGACATGGAAGGATGGAGGGGGAAAAAAGTAAAGGAACACTAAAGATTCATTTTCTTTGAAACACACTTAAAACAGGACAAAAATGACTACAACAATGACAATGATGAGATGCACCAAGCAGAGCGACAGAAATAATAATCAATTACATGTGTATATTACTTCAGAGTTTGCAAAGAGCTTCTTCATCTCAGTGGCTCCCTTTGACATTGCAAGAAATTGTTATTTTCATCCTGTACGTGAAGTTTGGAAAGATGAAGTAATTTGCTCAAAGTAGTATTTAGTACTTGGCAGAGCCAAGGGGCTCAAAGCCAGGATCTCTGATTTCTAGTTTGCAGCCTGTTCTGCAGCCATGAGAGAATCTTGGACTCAGAGTCCAAAGCACTGCACTCTAATCCTTGCTCACCTCTTTTTTTTTAATTTTTTTTTTTTATTTATTTATGATAGTCATACAGAGAGAGAGAGAGAGAGAGAGAGAGGCAGAGACATAGGCAGAGGGAGAAGCAGGCCCCATGCACCGGGAGCCCGACGTGGGACTCGATCCCGGGTCTCCAGGATCGCGCCCTGGGCCAAAGGCAGGCACCAAACCGCTGGGCCACCCAGGGATCCCCCTTGCTCACCTCTTAAGCCTTGCACATGTAGCCAAGTACTTTAGATTCTTCAGGTTTCGATTTCTTTCCATTGGATCAAATGAGACTGTATACAAAAAATAATTTTATAACTGTGAAATGTTACATACATGTAAAAAAGATATAGCTAAGTGCAACTTAATTCCTGAGGTTTGCCTCAACATATCCTTATTGTCAAGCTTCCTCCCTTCTCTCTAAAAGAACAAAAAAACCCCTCTCCTCTTCAACGTGTAACCTTCCACCTGTGCTTTAATATTACAACAGCAGATACTTATCAGGTTCTGTTGTCTCACTTCATATTCATCATCATTGTATGGATAAACACTGAGCATCAAAAAAACTAAATAATTTATCCAAAATTCTGCAAATTAAGTAGTAGATCCCAGAAGTCCTGTATCAGAGCTTTTGTCTTTAACCACTGCACTATTGCCTTCACAACGACTCAGGCAACTTCTCTGTTTCTATTAATGCATAACAATCTCAGTTATCTATTAATGCATACAATCCACCCCAAAATTAAATGCTTAAAATCAATCCCCTTATTTGCGCATGAGTCTGCAGTCTGAAGTAGGCTCACTTGGGTAGTTCTTCTGGTGATTTTTGTCTGGAGTCACTCATGTGGCTCCAGCAAGCTGGGAGCTCAGCTGTGGTTGAACCATCCCAGATAGTCTTCCATCTTCCACGGTTCTATGTGGCCACTTATAATTCAGCGGTCCAAACTAGCCTCTAGTCCAAATTTTCTTACAGCACATGAATGGCCTTCATAGGAAGACAAATCCCAATATGCAAGTGCTTACTAAGCTTCTGCTGGCATCATGCTTGATAATGTGCCATTAACCAAAACAAGTCAGAAGACCAAGGCCAAAATCACAAGGTATAAAGCCCAAAAGTTATAGCTTATTAGGGGTTATCATTGTTTACCACATCTCCTCTTTATCTTCTCACTCATTACTTATGCTTTCCCTTCAGCATAGAAAATGCTTTAATGACCATATTTAAATAAAAATAAAAATTACCTGTGACCACATGCTCCTCCTTAACTCCTCCTTAGCTCTTACCTTCCTTTCAGAGGCAACCATCTTAAGTGAATGGTCTACATTCATTGTGTTCGTTCCTTATTCTACTCCCCAGTCATTGCAGACTGGCCTACACCAACACTATTGCACCATACCTAGTTTCCCTTAACTCTCCAGCAACCTCTGTATTTCCAAAGGCAATGGATAATTCATTGGCCTTGTTTACTTTGACCTGTCTGTGACATTGAACATTTTATTTTTCTTATGTGACTCTCCTTTCTCTCATCCTTTGTATCTTTAGCTTTTCTCATCCTCTAATGGCACCTCCTGGTCTTCACTCACCAGGGTTGTGGCTCCTGCTCTCTACTCTACTCATTGTATGGCTTCTCATGCTAATAGCATCCAAAACTATAGCTTTAGCCCAACTCTATGTTTACCTCTAGACCTATTTATTGAAGTATGTCTCTTCTCAAATGAAATTAGTTTAAAACTAATTTGTCGTCTTTGTTCTAAAACCATATCAGCCTGCTATAATCCCTTATCTTGGTGGATGAATGCCAGCATTAACCCTGTTGCCCAAATTAGAAATGTGTCAAGCCAAGACTTTTCCTTTTCTTCTTCCCATAGTATCCAACTGGTCATTAACTCTTATCTGTTCTGACTTTAAATAGTTTTCAGAACTATCCAGTGGTAAATGTTTAACAACCAGCTTTTGGCAGGATGGTGGGGGCAATAGGGGCTCTTGAGTGGCACCATCTAATTTCAAATGCCTTTTTTTAAAAAATATTTTTTTAAAGATTTTATTTATTTATGATAGAGAGAGAGAGAGAGAGAGAGAGAGAGACGCAGAGACACAGGCAGAGGGAGAGGCAGGCTCCATGCCAGGAGTCCAACGCAGGACTCCATCCCGAGGCTCCAGGATGGCGCCTTGGGCCAAAGGCAGGCGCCAAACCGCTGAGCCACCAGGGATCCCCTCAAATACCTTTTATTTCTATTTATGTTGCACACATCACACTATATTAAATCATTGATTTACCTGACTTCCTCCTTTTTAACTCTTCAGACAGGAACTATGAGGCTTGTGCTTAGGTAGTGTCTAGTAAGTGCTTAATAAATAAATAAAAGAGTGAACAAGTGATGCACACGCTGGCCAACTTGACATATGTTTCTTCTTGATCCATTCAGCTGCAATAAATTTAAGAAAACAAAAGGAATTTGTGAGATCCTATGATCAAGTTAAAGGGAAATATTTTCTCAAAGTTAGTTAGCTATGCTTATTGCTATTAAAAACTAAAATCAAAGGAAATTAGTCTTGCAACCCAGAATACTTTTGATGATTCTTGCTTCCTCCTTATGTTGCTACCATTTATAATAAAATGTGGTAACAGTCTCTTTGCCTAATGTCATTGTTATTTATGATAAATGTAGGAAAGATTCCTGAAATTAACTTTGGTAAATGTGTGGGCAAAAAGACTATAAATGTTCCATTGGAAAATTATATTGACCTCAATGCAAAACTTGTATTATTTTCTAAGGCTCTGAGTTGTTTATTTAATAATTACAATTTGACTTTTATGGAAGAAGAAATAAAAAAGGATAAAAATGTATTGAGTATCTCCTAGGTATCAGGCATTTTTACAACTATTATTTCCTCTAATCTCCACAAAACTGAATTAGATATTGTATTAGTCAAGGTTTTCCAGAGAAAGATAGGTGGTGGTGGGTGGGGGAAAAGAGAGATGATTTATTATAAGGAATTAGCTCAGGCAGTTATGGATGCTGATAACTTCCATGATCTTCCTTCTGCAAGCTAGAGACCTAGGGAATATGTTGGTCTTACAAAATTCTCCAGTCTTCGTCCAAAAGTCAGAGCACCACAAGCACTAATGGAGTATGTCCCAGTCTGAGGGCAGGAGAAGACTAATATCCCAGCTCAAACAGTGAGACTGAGAGAACAAATTTTTCCTTACTCCACCTTCTTGTTCTAGTCACACCCTCAAAAAATTAGTTGAAGCCAATCCTCACTGGGAAGAGCAACCTGTTTTACACCACAGTCTACCAATTCAGATGCTAATCTCCCCTGGAAACATCCTCACAGGTATACTAGGTAATAATGTTTAACCAGATATCTGGGCATCCTGCAGCCCAGTCCTGTTGTCGCATAAAATTAACCGTCACAGATGTTATCCCAATTCTAGGTGGGGAATCTGAGGCTCAGAGGGTTAAGTAATTTGCCAAAGATTACATAGCCAGCAACTGCTAGACCAAATTCAAATACATGTCTTACTAACCCCAGAGCACCATTCTTCTACTAAACTAGTAGCTCTCAACTGGAGCAGTTTTATCCTTCAGGAGATACTTGGCAATATCTGGAGACATTTTTGATTTTCATAACTGGTGGGGGGAATGGGAGACTTGCTATGACATCTAATGGGTAGAAGTCAGGGATGTTGTTACATATCCTACATGCATTAGAATGCTAAACATCCTACATACGACAATGAATTGCCCACCCCAAAATGTTAATAGTGCCAAGAAAATGAAACCCGCACTAAACTATACTATTTTATATTTTTACGGTTTTCCAAAACTGTACTATCCTACTAGCAGTAGAATCATAATAATAGGCTGATCTAAAATATATATGACTGTAGTTCCATATCTAATAAACACTGGTTAAATGAATAAATGTTAAATTTTGAATATAGAGGAAGGAAACTGCATTTTTCAATGACTTTTTTACATTAGCATTCACTGAGAGAATAAAATATTTTAAATTATTATCAATAATAGAGAAGGAAAATAGATACCACTTATGTGCTTGAAGCATTAAATACCATGATATAAAATGTTTCATTCTGATACAATAAAATCATACAATATATTTTCACTGGGTCTAGTAGTTTAAAGAAAAAAGATAACAGCAGTTCGTGGTTCATGAGATTCATAGAATTATCTCCAGCTTTAGAATTGTAAAATATTAGAGCTAAAGGATCATTAAGGTCATCTGCTTCATCGTTCATCATGTAAAAACTGTATCTAAGAAAGGATAAGTGACCTGTCCAAGGACTTTGGCCACCGAAGGACAGTGTTAGAGCCAGAATTCAGCTCTCCTGACACTTATATGCTTTTTTCATTCCAAAGTGTTTTTCAATATCCCTGAAGTGTTAGAATGTAGGATGTGGGGGTGTTGCTACATATTTTTATTTAAACATGCTCTTCATTCAAAGGAAATTGAATTTCTATGTTTTTGCCTTCTTTAGACTATAAAAAACATTATTGAAAGGGACTTTTGATATCAAATAACCCAGCTAACATTCTATGATAAGACTTATTTTTCCTCAACAGAAAAGGAAAATGTTTGCCATGTATGCAAAATCTTAAACCTTAAAATATTGGAACTCTTTATTTAAAAATTCAAAGTAAGTTCTGAATTTTTCCCAATAAGGAGTTTTTTCCTCCTTCCCTACATCTTTGTGTATGAAGTAAATGGAGATCTTTATCTGCACAGGAGCTGGGAAAGCACCAGAACAGAAACCAGGATAGCTGGGTTCAAGGCCAGTTCCCTTTCCTAACAGCTGTCAGACCTCCAGCATGTCCTGTCAATAGCCTTTCTAGCCCTGTTCTTTATCTGCCACATCATGGGGTTATTGCAAAGGTCAAATAAGATAATATTCCATTTTTAAATCTGTTTGGTAAACCCAAGGCACTTTGATAATATAAATTTCCAGTATTTGTTATACACCCTTGCTAGTTCTAAATAATGTTAATTTAAAAATATAAATGGAACACATATTCCACTGTTAGTACTCTGAATTTCTGAAGTTATGTATAGTCATTTTCAGAGGAGTTCCTTAGAGGAATTAAATTTAAGTCTCCAAGATGAATACATGTTATTTTCATTAAAAATGGAATAGGTTAGTTTATTTAAGGTGATACAAGTTCATAGGTGATTTCAGTTTTCCCTCACATTGAATCTTTAATCTCCATTCTTCCAATATACTATTCCCTAGTCCAAGTGGCCCACCCTGTGGGATTTGAATGTTGGGATAGGTGAAAGTGTGTTCTTATTTTTTCTAATATGATAAGGAAGTCTGTTCTAGCAACTATAGGCTCCTTTTTTCAATAAAAACTTTATTTGCTAATGAAATTAAAACCAAAGACCGACCCATAGTAATTCCTATTGTCCTAGAAGTAGTAATAGCAATAGGGATATAAAGCAGATGAAGAAATGAGGTGGATTACACACTGTTCATTAAATGGGGTGGATGAAACATATGCATATATTGCCACTTCCTGCCAAAATTCCAGTATAATGATAGGAAAGGAAAAATAATAATATAAACTCACAATGACAAAGAAAAAAGAGAGGGTGACAAGAGAAAAGATATAGGCAAATTTTTAGAAGGTAGCAAGCAACTAGAAGAACAGGGAAAGCTTAAATCTAAGGATTTTCAGAGAAGGGTGCCATAAACAGAAGCCAGTTCACACTGCAGAACACAGAAAAGTTTCCAAGATTGGAGATACCAGGTAATTTGGAAATTGAGGCAAGGGTAGAGGCTTAAATTAGGAGGATTGGTTGAAACCTGTTGTATAAACAGAGATGCCAGATTCTTCCTCATGCTGGTATTGCCAGGCCCCCCCATTTCACCCTAAACAGGAAAGGGAGGTAATTCTCTGGTCCTGGGCTTTAGATAGACACCATGGAGGGTGGGATGTGATGTCATACAGAAATCTGGGAACAAAATGAGAGTCAATATATGCCCTGAGAGATTTCCAGTCCCTTCATTCCATCTCACAAAATGTAGCAACCGGGCTTTTATCCCAACCCCTGGAGTAGGAAGTATGATCTTCCCTAGAAAAAAATTATCTTCAAGGATAAAAATCTGACAGTGACATTTAGGGCATCACATCAAAAGTGTCTCCAAGGTGACAAGCCCTGCCTGTGAAATATCCAACTGGCTTTTTAGTGACTTGCTACTAAATATTACCATACAACCAAAGACATTGGCCATCCGAGAAAAGCTTTCAACATAAAAATCAAAGACCAAAGTAAACAAACCAGAAAAATGGATAATATGGAAACAAAATATAGAGTTCAAAGGAAATTTTTTAAATATTCAATATCCTCAAAAACATAAGAGTATATATATCACACTAATGAAAAAAGAAGATAAAATTTAAAAGGGGAACATCAGGAAATAAGAAACTAAGTGTATGAGAAAAATATTTTAAAAATCAATAGTAGAGAAAAAGATAAAATTGAGGAAGTTTCCCAGAATAAAATAAACAAGATGGAAAAAAGGAGCAAAAACTAAGTAAATTAGACAACCAACCTCCAAAGTTTGACATTTAACTATTACAAATTCCAGAAAGAAAATTTTTTAAAAAGACAAAATTATCAAAGAAGGGGAATCTGCTTCTCCCTCTCTTTCTCTGCAGCTCCTCTTGCTTGTGTTCTCTCTCTGTCAAATAAGTAAATAAAATCTTTTTTAAAAATTATCAAAGAATTAGCATGTAAAAATCTCTCAGAACTGAAATATATGAATTTTTAAATTCAATGGGCCTAATGAGGGCCTAAACAAATTAAAAAGTATCCAAACTGGGGTGTTCGGCTGACTTAGAAGAGTATGCAACTTTTGGTTTCTGTTCATGAGTTCAAGCCCTGCATTGGGTGTAGAAATTATTAAAACTAAAAAATATTTTATTATTTGGCAGAGACAGTGAGAGAGCAAAGCACAAGCGAGGGGAGCGGCAGGCAGAGGGAACTGGAGAAGCAGGCTCCCCATTTAGCAGGGAGCCTAATGTGGGGCTGATCCAGGGCTTGTTCGAAGGATCAACCTGAGCCAAAGACTGACTTAACCAACTGAGCCACGCAGGTGCCCTTATTTCCAAAAAAAAAAAAAAAAAAAAAAGGGAGGATCCAAACTAAGACAGAGATTGTAATATTTTAGAATGCTAGGAACAAATATTAAAACTTGAAAAAAAAAAACCTTAGAAGCTTACATAAAGAATAAAAAAAAATTCTCATTTAAAAAATTCTGGGAAAAATCAATTCCTACTAGCAACACTGGAAATTAAAAGAAAATGGAACATGGTTTAAAATTCTGAGAAAAAAAAATTTTGATCTAAAATTCTATGTCCTTCCAAACCATCTATCCAGTGAAGGATAAAAAACTCGTGTTTTCTTGAAATGCAAAGTCTCAAAACTTCTGTCCCCTAGGTATTATTTCTCAGGAAGCTTCTGGAGGATGTGCTCCATGAAAATGAGGGAGAATATCAAAAAAGAAAAACATAGAAACAAGAAGCAAGAACTCAAACACAGGAAAAGAGCAAAGGGAATTCCCAGGGTGGTGGTGACTAGCAATCCCGGGAGGAAAGCAGGGCAGCTAGCTCCCTGGGGTACTTCAGTCATGTGGAACAAGACAGCCAACACCTGGAAGGGACATCTCCAAGGGGAAAATGGGACTTAAGGATTCTTTTATGGGTTTGTGGTTGTTGTTCTGTCTTTGTCATTGTTACCATACTAAAAGGAATTTTTAAATTTTGTTGGAAAATTTGGGAAGAATAAGCATACTTGGAAAAGTACATCAAAAAAGGAGGCAATTTATAGATCCAGACAAAGCAAAATATTGTTCAAGAAATAAATCTAAGTTTGATTCAACACAGGAAATTACTACTTGGCTCAGCTGTGAAGAATATACACATTGTCATAAATGTTAAATAGTGATTGAAATAACAATTGTGATGTAATTATTTTAGGAAGAGAAAGGAGGGGAAGGAGAAGAGTATGTTTGTGCATGTGTGTGCATGCATGTGGTGTGTGTGAAGCAATAGCTGTTACAGTATTAAATCAAAAGAATAATTTTTAACATCAATATATTTTAATACATATTTATTTTAAATATTCATTCAAGCATTTGTTTAGAAATATTGAGGTGACCAGCAGAAGAAATTGCTTACATTATAAGCCTCAAAATATTATTTAAAGCTCTATGGATACACTTATGAATAAAAGATGACAAACATAATTTAAAAGAGTCACCTAACTATTCCTAGGAGATCCAGAGAATCTCTTTTAATGACTGAAAACTCTGTTCCTAATCCCAGTTGGAGGTAGATTGCCAACCTTAGAGATACTCTGCAGGGCAATGCACACTGCCCACTCCTTTTAAGAGAATTCCCAGGAGACTAATTTACTTCACCTCTTTGAGCCTCGCTTGCCTCATATCTCAACTGAAAAAGTTCATTTGGAACAAACTAAACTCATATTCAAAGCGAATAAGTGAAACAGACCAGTGGCAAGTGCCAGCATTTCTCATAGAGGATAGTCTCTACTAAGATCCAGTCAGGAAGACCATTTGTTGCTAAGAGGCCCAGTGGTTCAAGAAAAATTGAAAATCTGGGTTTTTACATGAACACTTTGGACTTTAAAATGCTAGCTTGAAATACACAGTTGCCTACCAAACCAAACCCATCTGCGGCCACCACCCACCCCCAAATTGCCAGTGTGATACCTCTAAATAAGATGAACACTGATGACTGCTCTAGGCAAGACTAGGTCTTATTCCTAAAACTCTGCATTGAATGTATGGGTTTCTCCACCACCAAAGAAGTGGGTTGTTTTATCCCTTTCTGACACACTATATTACTTCACTTTGTCACTTTTATCTTCACTGTGAACACTGACAAATCTTAACACACAAATCTGCATAGCGCCTTTATTTAAGGAAACACAGGCATAAACAGAGGTAGGTTCAACCAAACACAGCTGGGCCAGAGAATCAAGGAGTCATTCTTACAGAGACACAATTGGGTAAAAACTGTCATTAATCCATCTTTCCAGACATGTTAGTGCACAAAGACAATAATCTCCTTTAAGTACAAAGGCAATATCAAGCTGAATATTTGCTAGGAAGATTATCTTTTACTCTTTCAAAAGGAAACTTTTACCCACCACTGCTAATTATCTTCTTGGTTTACAGGCCTAGAAAACATGAAGACTGTGCTTTTTTTCCTATACATTTTGGGAACTGCAGCTGCAATCCCGGTAAATATCCTTTTTTTTCCTGTTGTTATATCTCTCCTTCTTGACATTTAATTTAGACATCTTCTATTTAAAAAGAGAATGTGTGCACGTAGTGCATATATAGTGGTTTGAAATTCTCTTTTTTAATATTTTTCTTTCCCAAATAGGGAATGAATGACTAGAAAAATTGAAATAAAATACATTTGAAAGGAATTCTTTTAGAACTAGCAGGTTCTCCAAGATACAGTAAATCGAAAGCTGAAAATGTTGATTATCAGTTACTAGGAAGGGGATATGCCAGGGCCCAAATGTCAAGAGAATGAGAAGAAATAAATTTTCCTATGGAACTTCATCACTTAGTATGAGAAACCTAAGAAATTAGTATAAGAAGTCTTGAGAGTGAATACCCATAGTCTTCAGCAGCATTTTCTTCAAGTTCAAATATAAACTCAGTTCTGAGTCTGTAATAAAACAAGAACCAATGGTTAGGGGCAGGAAATGGTATGGTAATCATAAATCAGCTCCTAACTCATCTTTGGGAGTGATAGGGTGAGGGGGTGTCTGAAAACAGACAGAATTAGAACTTTTTTTTTCACAGTCAGATATACTGGCCCCACCATTCACCCAGCAATAAATCATCCGCGCACAAATCAGAGTCATTTGAGGCTATGTCAGCAGCCTTAAAATAACCTGAAAGTTTTTGTTGTTGTTAATGGAACCATGGCTTGGATGATCATTCAGATGTCTCCCAAATGATCCATAACATCTATAATCAAACCAAAGGATTTGTGCCATTTTTTTCTTTTTTGCCAAATGGAGGAATCAATCTCCTTTAACAAGACAAAGTAATTTCTCTCATCCCTTTTCTTTCTCATTCTCTACTATGTCCAGGATTCTGTCCTTGCTTTTTGGATAGCTGGTGGCGAACATTTGGTTGACAGATGTGTCAGCAAAGATAAACATCATGCCACCCAGACCAAGCAGTTCTTAGAAAACAGAATTTATGACAACACTGCTAGGAATTATGCTTAACTAGCTGGAGCTACTCCAGCTGAAATTATACATTGTCCTCTGAAATTACAAAAGTGGGATAAATTACGTTCAGCACAGAAAGAAGCTTCCACAAACCCATTGTTTTCTCCTTAAAGTGTATTTTGCCCTTGCGGCTGTTGCCACTATGTAAACAGGCATCAAAACTGTCTTTCAACCAAATGTTAGAATAATACATCTACATAGAGACACATTTTAGACATTTTCTCTTTAGGACAATTTGTTACGTGGATCCAATCAAAAGCCAAAAAGCTAAATATCTTCTCACTGGGTTTACCTATTAAAAATCTTGTATCATTTTCCTCACTTGCCTAAATTCTAAAGAAGTAAGTGGTTTCGTGTGGGTAGGAGATTCCACACAAATTTCCAGAGGCTATAGCTGTGGGAATAATAATAAACCAGAATTTGATCTGAGAAAATTTCTGAAAGAAGAAAAGCTGCCATGCTTTTTGTGCATTTCTTCCAGCTTGAGGAGTCAAAGCAGAGGAAAAAGGCTGCAGAGAGAGGGAGCAGTTCTCTACTAATAAGCCTATAATCTCCTCCATTCATTGCTTCCCATGATGCCCCTGCCGGCAACCTGCCAGACTGGCCACTGTTCCTTTTTTCTTTCCCTCTTATAAATCGCTTCTTTGGAAATTTTTTCAAATGCCATTACTCCTTTTAATTGAGAAGGTGATCAGAAGCAAGAGAACAAACAGTATCTAAAATGAGTCCTGTACTCCATGTCTTTCCTTATATTAAGTAATTGATACAACAGAATGTGCTAATAAAGTCAAATCAGTGCAAATAGAATCTGAATTTTGTACTTACGCCAAGATTTGCCTGACATCTGAGCATCCATAGCATCTGTCTAATAAAGATTTGTGGTAAATACCTGCTTATGGTATCGGACAGTTCATAGTGTTACCACTGTATCATATGACTGCTAGCAATAGTCATTTTTCATTGGGGTAACTTAACAATTCACAAACTATTATATATTATATATGCATAAACTTATCTTGATATTTCTACTCAACTTCACCTTGATAGATTCACAATTTGTCAAATGACAGGTAGATAGTTAATAGCAGAGTCAAGGCTTAAAGAGAGATCTCTTATCTCTAAATCCAGTTGTTAAACTTCTCAGTCATTTATCACTGCCTTCAGTCTTGCTAGAAATAGAGCCATCCCTCTAGTTGAAATAATACTCCATAGTTGTTCTTCTCTATCAGAATTAGTGTACTGTTTCACACAATTTTTGAATTAGTTCTACATTTAATTATCTTTGTATAAGATATTATGAGATTTTTTGATGGATATAAGGCTGCTACTGCCAAGAAAATAAACAAATATTAAATAAAAATTTATACCTTTTCTGTAATCATCAGTGAGTACTTAAAAGTTAACCTAAGAAAATGTACAGTATTATATCCTTTGGCTAATTTGACTTTCTGCTAAGCAACAGTTCTCATAATTATAAAGTATGGATGTTTTTTAAAAGTTTGAAAAGCACAGAAAATAATTCTAAAACTCTCAAAGAAGACTTTATTATTGCTCTGTTTCCTGTCTCTGCATATATAACTTTTTCTTAAATATGTTTGGGATTCTGTTTTAATTTAACATTATAATCTGGACATTTGTTTGTATTCTTAAAAATTTTTGAGACTATCTTTTAAGTGATATTATGTATGAGGCGTATTGCTACTAATAATGATAATAAAAGAGTAACTAGAAATTTTAAACATTAACATCTAGACATGAATAACATGGGCCAATTTCTAATTTTTTCAGACAAATGCAAGGTTCCTGTCTGATCATTCCAAACCAACTGCTGATTCTTTGAGTTCCATCCAACAAGCTGAAATATTAGTAACACCTAACAACACTGCAATCCCCGTGTTAGGGGTTGAAGATGCAGAAAATGAAAAGGAAATTGCAGTATCTATAGACCATCCCAACCATGAGGTAAAAGTAACATGGTTACACCATTATAATTTTAAAAGTTTCCAATTTACCTCATTCTCACTCATCTCAGCTTAATTTTTAAAAGATGATGATCACATCAACTGTCTCCAATCACCAGAAAAAAACTGTGAGAATTAGCGAGTTTTACACCTTCGACCAAGGTGCTATATAATCCTGTCAGTTCACAAAATTCATATTCAGGTTAAACTTGTAGTTATAGAATATACAGAATGTCCTATAGGGGTTTGCCTGATACTATGTGAAGAAAAAGAATAATAAATATTAGGTATTGGCTTGTGAATTATAAATATGATGCAAATATTCCATTATAATTTGTTTCAAAAGCAAACTTCTTTTCTTTTAAGGCTGAAAAATCTTCTGTACTAAAGTCAAAGGAGGAAAATCATGACGAGTCAGCAGATCAGGGGCAGAGTTACAGCCAAGAGCTTGGATTACAGGATGAAGAAGAAAGTGAAAGTGACTTAAGTGAGAATTTGGAGTATATGCCATCTGAACGTACATTGGACCTAAAAGAAGATATGGGTGAGCCTCAAAACAAAAAACTCTCAGAGAACATTGATCTCCTTGCTCCTAATATTAGTTCCATTGTAGATCCTAACCATCAAGAAAGCATCACAAAAACAGAAAAAGAACAAGAACAACCAATAAATGATTTACATCCTCAGCTGAACAAGAGCAACAAGCATAGCCAAGATGTAAGTGATCAAGGAAACGAAGAGCAGGACTCAAATATTCCCAATGGAGAAGGGGAAGGGGAAGAAGACCCAGGTGAAGTTGGTACCCACAGCAATAACCAAGAAAGGGAGAGAATGTTTCCCAAGGAACATTCTAACATCAAGGAGGAGGAAGACCATACCCAATCTGATGATGTTTTGGAAGAGTCCAATCAACCAACTCAAGTAAGCAAGATGCAGAAAGATGAATCTGAGCAGGGTAACCAAGAACAAGAAGAGGATAGTTCCAATGCAGAAATGGAAGATGAAACTGCATCAAAAATTAATAAACACAATCAAGATCCTGAATGGCAAAGCCAAGAAGAAAAACCTGAAGTTATCAGCGACCATGAGGAGATAGATAAAAAGACTGTTTCTGAGGCTCTGCTTGTGAAGCCTACCGAAGATGGTAACATCATGCCTAGAAATCATGGAGCTAATGATGATGGTGATGATGAGCCCAGACACGATGCAAGTGATGACTACGAATTCATCCCAAGTGAGGCCTTCATAGAGGCCGAAAGATCTCAGTCTATTTCCTATCACCTCAAATATGAAGAAGAAAGAGAAAGAGAAAGAGCACGTGAGAATGGAAATGTGGATGCCAGTGAACCTGGAGAATACCAAGGGGTGAGATTCTTTACAATGATGCTTTTCCAATAGAGTAGTTAGCTTTATCAAGAACTATCCATGACCTTTCTCTGTGCTCTCACAGTCTCCTATGCCTTTCTCTATCAGTACATTACTAAAATATATTAAAATTATTTATTTTCCTCTGCATCTTCATCACTAAGCTGAAAATACCTGTTTTATTTGGGTTCCCCTAGAAGCAGATCCTGGATTTTAGTACAGTTTATTTGAGAAGTTCAGGAAACAAAGAGGAGAGGAATATGATAAACAAGGAAAGGAAGCTAATCAAAGGTACATCATTAAACCGACATAAAACACATTGCTTTGAATTACCCCATTTGGAGAGTGAGAAAGCTGGGATATTTATACAGACTGAGAATTGCTAGGAGAGGTGTTAATTCCCCAGCACTTTCGGTCTGTCCTTTGAGCAGGCCAAATATACTGCCATGGTTTTTCAGGCACATAGATGCACATACAGGCAGTTGAAAGTGCCTGGAGCTCACTAGAATGATAAACTCTGACAGATATGAGGGATGGGAGACACTGATGACTACCGCTGTAATGTCTTGAGAGTAGATGCCATGTAATATTTAAGTTGAATCATCAATGTCTAAGAAAATACCTCTAACACAATAAGAGATCGAGGAATATTTGTTGATTTAGCTATAAAGATTAAGAATAAAGACTTCAGCTACAATCAATGTTTGATTAAGCAAACACACACCAAAATGATAATCAGGAAACTGCAGCAGAGTGGGAGTAAAGGAAAAGCATACTGTTATTGATTGTTTAATCATTTGGAGCTTTCATGCAAAACCCCAGCAGCCACCCACCAGGAGGACTTGACATAGCTTTTGGTGGCCAAGATCAATAGTAACTTTGATTACCAAGAACTCTGCTGCCACTTTAAGGTAAGAGTTTTATTACACTTTAGAAACCTGGTAAGAAACCTGGGGCACCAGGGTGGCTCAGTTGGTTAAGCACCCAACTCATAGTTTCAGTTCAGGTCCTGATCTCCGGATCGTGAGATCAAGCCCCATGTAGGAATCCGTGCTCAATGTGGATTGCGCTTGAGTTTCTTTCTCCCTCTCCTTCTGCCCCTCTCCCCCATGCTTGTTCTCTCTCTCCCTCCCTCTCTCTCTAAAATAAATAAATAAATAAATAAATAAATAAATAAATAAATAAATAAATAAATAAATAAATCTTTTTTAAAAAGGGACCTGGTAAGAAACCTTTATCAACAGCTTCATAGAGATTACTGATGGAATTGTGTCTTAACTATGGAATCACATGATAATACTACATTTCGACTGTTTTCCCAAATCCAAAGGGAAGGTTCCAGCTTTGTTCCCAATGTTAGTTCCAACTTTTATTGAGTAATCCCCAGAGATATAGTGCTGAATCCAGTTCAAGATACAAATGGCTCCTGTTCTCAAAGAGTTACTATCTCCACAAGTTATATTTGTCTTTTTGAGATCTGAAATGATCTGGGTATGAAACGCTTTGTGAAGGTATAATACAAATACGTAATACAAGTTATGTAGTAGCTTTTCCCCTAACTAGACTTTAGCTTCTGCTCTTGTTATTCAAAGGCCAAGAAAGCAGAGAGCTCACCGAATGAAGATGAAAGTTCATATGAAAACAACAGAATGGTGCACGATATTGGTGAGTAGAGACTAAGCAAACGACTTGTGATTTATCAAGGAGGAAATGGAATGGCCACATTAGGCTCTCCTCAGTCCATCATTTGTTGTTGCTTCACAGAAATCTTTTCCCAAATCCTCCTTAAGGAAATGCTCTTGTAAATTGTTGACATTCTCTTGGACACATTTGATATACAACTATGAGAAAACGTGTTTACAAACTGGAAATCTTGTAATATTAGTATGAAAGCTAGATTCTTTTTTTCCTAAATCCTTTTGCTTCCGAGAAGAATAATTCTACCTTATTCGATTTCAAGTCCATAACTTACTAATGAATTTAGACCCCATATTTAATTCAGACCTAATTCTGAATCACATACCCCAATCACAAACATTTTAAATTTCACCACCATAAAATTTTCGTGGCTTATTTAACTTATGATCAGTTTGGACAACCTTGAAGTGTGGACTCCAGACTATGGCCATTGTAAGCAGGCCACGAAGAGCTATTTGTTCTTTTTATGTTTTGTTTGTTTGTTTGTTCTTTTTAAATCCCCAATTCAAACTGCAGAGAAAATCTAAACTGTTGCGTAAAACAGTCTGATGCCAGAGGATCCCATTTGAACATTAACATATCCATTAAAACAGTTTTTAATATTTTCCCAAATTTTCTCTCCTTGATGAAAATGAATCTAATTATCTGGATGAATTTGAGATTCCACACTCAGTTTAGCTTTGCTCATGCTTCCTGACCAAATTTTTCTGTTAGATTCTTGCATGAACTTCCAGTGTAAAAGGGGACACATCTGTAAGGCTGACCAACAGGGAAAACCCCACTGTGTTTGCCAAGATTCGGTGACTTGTCCTCCTACAAAACTCCTTGACCAAGTAAGTATTCTACAAAATGGTCTTGAAGGGGCCCCAAATAGTGATTTGAATGAAAGTGGTTTGCAATTGAAATATGGGGGGGGGGGGAGACAGATACCCAGGTTATCACCTAAAACTTAAAATAATATTGAATAGGAAAAAATGCCAGCAGAAACAAGGAATTTCAACTGTGCCCTGAAAAGGTAATAATGGCATTGATCTCCAGAACTCATTTTAAAACTCACTGTATACTTGGAACATCTGCAGTTTGCATTCTACAGAGCTTATCTAGAGCTAGATTGTCAACACCCGTGGTATAATTTAGTTGTTTTTTTTTTTTACCCAATAAGACAGTTATGATTTTAATACCTTCACTTACCTGACCACATCTTTGGCACGGCATGGTTGATCAGTCAACTATTAGCTTTAAGGAGCAGAGTGTTTCCCCAATGTACATTCAGAAACATGAGCTTTTTGTCCTGCTTGTCTGTCCTAGGTTTGTGGCACTGACAATCAGACCTATGCTAGCTCCTGTCATCTGTTTGCTACTAAATGTAAACTGGAAGGGACCAAAAAAGGGCACCAACTACAGCTGGATTATTTTGGAGCCTGCAAATGTAAGAGTCTGCCTCTTTTGCCAACCACCATTGCTGAGAGGATTTGGGGTGAATCTCTGCGTATCTGAATAATATATATACATACTCATACATGCAAACAGAAGAAGGCTAATGTAGTTCTGAACCTAGGATGCTCATTAAAATCTATTTGAGAAACTTAAAAAAAAAAAAAAAGAATAACGCCCAGGCTTTAACTAATAAGAGATGGATTTCATTGGACTGGGTTACGGCTTTGGCGATGTTTTTTCATTTGTTTTTAAAGTAACCTAGACAATTCTAATGTGCAGCCAGGGTTCAGAACCACTATGATAATGTTACCACTTAGTAATTGAGACGAATCATTGGAATTTTGCTAAATTACTTATCCTCTTCCAATGTACATTAAGTCTCTGCCAAGAAGTTTTATGACAATATATTCTTCCAGAAGTTTTTTGAATTGTTTTCCTTCCCCAAGATACTCTCAATGGTGTTTGAATCTCCTTATCACTAAATAATTCTCCATATTAGCAGTGCTTACTAATATTTCCAGTTCTCCTCTCCTTCCTGACATACAAGAGTATTAAACTTCTCAGCCCTCTGGACATTAAATGTGGCCATATGAGTTGCTTCGTCCGATGAAATTTCAGCAAAAACCATCCATTTGAGTTCTGGTTAGATGTATTTGAGAACTAGTATATGGTCCTCTCTGCTCCCTCCACTTTATGTTGAGATGGTGGTGTCTTCAACATCCTGAGCCCAGTAGAAACTGCCGTGAGCAGGACCTTCCTGCCAGCTTGTATTGGACTTGAATGTACAACACAATGACTGTAGTTAACACTGCTGAATAGTATATCTGAAAGTTGCTAAAAGACTAGATCCTAAAAGTTCTCATCCTGAGGCAAAATAAAAATTTTTGTGACTTGATGAGGTGATAGCATTAACTAAACTTATTGTGGTAGTCATAGCACAATATATGGATGTCAGGTCATTTTGCTGTGCACCTTAGACTTAGACACAGTGCCAATGTCAATTATATCTCAATAAAACTTAAAAAAAAAACCCTTTTGTTCTTTTAAGCCACTGAGATTTAACATTATTTGTTACTGCAGCATAACCTAACTTCCACTTTTGTCTCTATTCTCCTAATAAATAGTTCTTGTGTCCTCCACCTCTAAATTCCAACTTTCTGATTCTAGAATAGTGATTCTCAGTCCTGTTTGCATTATCAGGTTATCTTTGGAACTTTTAAAACGTCCTGATGCCAAAGCTCCACCCCAAACTAATCAAATTAGAATTTATTTGAATGGAACCTGATATCTGGTATGTTTTTAGAACTCCCTAGGCAGTTCTGTTGTACCACCAGGCTTAAGGACCACTGTTGTGATGTGTGTGTTAAGTTTACTGTTATGAAGACTTGCCACATAGGATAGGAGTAAGACCCAAAGATTAAAATCTGTTTTCTTTCCTCTTGGAACAGCTATTCCTATTTGTACAGACTTTGAAGTGACTCAGTTTCCCCTAAGGATGAGAGACTGGCTCAAGAATATTCTCATGCAACTTTATGAGCAAAACCCTGAACATGCTGGATATCTAAATGAAAAGCAAAGAAATAAAGTAAGTTATCCACAGGTCAGCTACCTAAGTGTCTATCTACAGGTCCTGAGGAAAAAGGATGTGTGTGTTGTGGGGAAGAGGAGGCCTACCTCCCACTGCATATTAGCAAGAGCCCACTTTGCCGCTCCACACCTGCTAAGTTCATACGTACTAACAGATTAGTAGTGGTCACCATTCACGCCACAAGATTTGAGACATGGCCAAACCACCCAACTCCTACTCGAAGGGCAGCAGCCTGAGCAAGGACTCTTTAACTCATACCCTAGAGCAAGCCCTAGTTGAGCAAAGTGAACCTCAATTCAGCATTTATATATTCAGGTACAGATATATTATTTAAATTGGAACATCTCTTTTTCCCCCATTGGCCAGGCAGATTTATGATATAAGAGAAGTCCCCTACTTGCAAAGTCAGTAATATATTATGATTCAAAAGTGCAGAATATTTATTCCAGAAGTTCTCAGGGAAAATTCATTCATCAAATAGCTATTAAGTGCACCTTGGGTATCTAGAATTGATTTTCATGCTGGAGATAAAGCAATGAACCAAACAAAAATCTCTGCCTTTAGAAGCTCACATTCTAAGCAAAGAGACTCTGAACAAACACTGTACAGTTTAAAAACAAATCTTACATAGCCTTACATTTCAATTTTTTTCTTTAAAAGGAGTGAGTTGTGTACAGGGGGGTTAAATGCTTTATAGACAAGAAAAAAAAACTGCGCTAGAACCAACTAATTCATGTATATATCTACATATGCAAATATGAGATACATGTAAATATATAAACATGTAAATAAATATATGAGATACATGTAAATATATAAACATGTAAATAAATATGTAAATATATGTATAAGATATGTCTGATGGGATGAAACATGCTATGAAGAAAAAATTAACAAGAAGGAAGCTGTGCATTAACTGTGTCAGATGCTGTTTACAGATGTAGGATGAGGACTGAGTTGGCCCCTGATCTGCCATGTGGTCATGGTCTGTGGTGACTACAGAGTTGATCTTGACAGAAGCTGTTTCTGCAGAATGGACAGGAGAAAAGCCTGAATGGATAGTGTTCAAAAGAGAATTAGGAGGAAGGATGTGGAAGCAGCAAGTATAGACAGTATTTTCATGACATCTTGAAAAGTGAGATGGGTAGCAGCTGGAGGGGAATGTGAGTTCAAGAGCCCCATCTACCAATGGGAGATGGTAGAGGATGTTTGTACGCTTCTGGTAGTAACCAAGTAAAGAAGGAAAAACTGATGAGGAGTAGAAAAGGTGCCCAACTGCCATTGGGTGCTCTTGAGGAGATAGGAAGGGTTAGGCTCCTGAGCACCAGTGAAAGGTTGGGCTTATATTCAGAGCACAGGAAGTTCATCCATGATAACAAGGAGAGTAGTTGGTGGATACGGCCATGAGAATGGGTAGAAGTTCGTTCTAATTGCTTCCAATTAGTTCATGAGTAACATCAGAAGCCAAGAGTTTTATATGCATTGCCCAGAAATAATCTCTGTCCTCTCTCTTTAATACATCATCATGAAGGCCTTGAGAGCATTAGATACAAAACAGGGAAATTTTAATGGGGGTGGCCAAGTGGTGTTACACCATGACTAAACTGATCCTGAGCAGACCCTGGACAGAAATACACAGAGAATTAAGAATAGAGTATGCCAATGGGGGAAAAGCAAGACTTTTTTTTTTTTTTTTTTTTACTAACTAATAATTTTGCTTACGTCAGTTTAGCTCCTTTCATTAAAACATTCTCATACTATGATGAATAGTACCTGGTTAAAAGAAAAATCAAAAAAGACTCAAACCTCTTCTGAAAACCACACTTTTTTTTAAATTTTAGCTGTTATTCTAGGTAGAAATAAGAAAGTCTATTGTGTTGATTAGAAAGTATTTCATTTGGCCTTATATGATGGCCTGGGCTTATTTTACTGTCATGTCGCTATTACTCAAGTGAAGTTTAGCAAGTGATAATGTCATTACCCTGATTCCCTGATGATATTCTCCCTTCCTAATCCCAGGTCAAGAAAATTTACCTGGATGAAAAGAGGCTCTTGGCTGGGGACCATTCCATTGACCTTCTCTTAAGGGACTTTAAGAAAAACTACCACATGTATGTATATCCTGTGCACTGGCAGTTTGGTGAACTTGACCAACATCCTATGGACAGGTAAAAACTCTTTGCCTTCCCATTACTAGATCATCTCCCTCATATAATGTCTTAGTTATCTATACAAAGATAATTCTAAACAAATTTAGGAAGTTTTCCAGCTCTGATTTAGAACACTGAGATCCCAAACAAATGTGGGTAGGTGTCTAAACACAAAACTGCTTTGAAAATAACAGAATATGGCCACATCATCATTCCCAAGTTTAGATGTTAGGACTCAGAGACTCCTTCAATTTTTTCTCATCCTTGATGCTAAATTCCTAAGATAATCCGATTGGCCCAACTTGGGTCAAGTGCCTACATCAGGAACAACTGAATTTGGTCAGTGGATAAGAGCCAGGTTGTACAAACATAATTGCTGGTGGGAGCATCCCTATAAATTTAAGATGGTGGGAGGATACTTCCCAGTGAGGAAGAAAACTTTGTGACATCCTAAGTGCTATCTATCTTACCCATTAATAGTTTATTTCATTTGCAAGTTTTCATGAGTGTACTATTTATTTGGCATACTTAGCAATAATCTTGTGGAAGAGAAATGCCTTGGTTATCCTAAAAGTTAACTTTGATATACAAGCTACTCATTAACATACTGCCATTCACTTTATTGCAGAGTCTTGACTCATTCTGAGCTTGCTCCTTTACGAGCTTCTCTGGTGCCCATGGAACACTGCATAACTCGCTTCTTTGAGGAGTGTGACCCCAACAAGGATAAGCACATCACCCTGGAGGAGTGGGGCCACTGCTTTGGAATTAAAGAAGGTAAATTCATCACCAGCCCAAGAAGAGGGGTGTCCTTTTCTCCCAGAGATCCCTAAGCTCTGCAGCCCTCCTAGGGAGGTCCTGCTGTGTGCTCAGATTGAAACCTCAAGACAGCAAGGGGGCAGTATCCCAGGTAGGACTCCTTCAGTGCACATGCTGTCATTGCAAGGTTATTTCATTTTTCCCTTATGATATTCTGTTTTCAAAGGGTAACAGGTGGGAATATTTAGAGGATACTACATTGAGGTCTTAGCAGTTGGCTAAGCCTAAGAAAATGTCAATCCAGAGAGCTGTGCCAGATGTCAGAAGGCTACCCTTATGACGAATGAGGGATTTTATATACTTTCTTAACCTCAGTATTAGTCCACACTTTAAAAAATCATATATAAAGAGTAAAACAGCAAGTCTGATTTTGCCAGTGGAAGATATCAGAAAAATCTTAGAATTCATTACTAACTCATTAAAGATTGAGCCTCTTATCACAAGTTGTACCCAGGTATTATACCTTTAATCCACACCGCACCTTCAGTGACAAAAATCATCATCATCATCATTATCATTATCATCATCATCATCATCATCATCATCATCAGAGGGTTCTTTATTTACTCCTGCAGTACAAGATCTAAAATTTAGACATTTGTTTTGCTAGGTTATGTCTTAATATATTTCCTTTTATTTTCCTAAGTTAAAGTTGATTTTTATGAGCAGGCGTGTTTTTAATAAGCATGTTTTTTGAAAGATGTTCAAAAATGAGCAATCAGAACTGCTTGCACAATGTAAATCAACAGTAGACATCAAAAGCAGAGGTTTCATATTTATGTTCACAACATACAAGTAGGATGAATGTACAGCCAATCAATAAAGAAAAGTAAGTTCATCAAAGATCAGAGTTTCCCAGAAAGAGGCAACCTGTGTGACTTCACTTTTAAATTATTCTTTATGGTATGTAGAATGCCTTGAAATTAAAGAGAAAGAGCTAAGAGTAGGAGGATTACTTACTTATTGATAGTTAAGCAGAAAAGGTTAGTTCTTTTCCTCTGCAATATCATTTTGTGAAATAACTACAATTGTAATGAACAAAGAATGTGTATTTTTGCAAGCATTGAGTACTGTACATTGGTTACCTATTGCTGCATAACCCATTACTCTAAAGCTTAGAAGCTTAAAATCTCACAGTTTCCAAGAATCAGGAATCTAGGAGTAGTTTACTTGGGTGGTTCTGGCTTGGGATCTGCTCTAAGGTTGCTCACATGGCTACTGTTGGGAGGTTTCATTTCCCCACTATGTGGTCCTCTCCATGGGATTGTTCACAGCATGGCATCTGGTTTCCTCCAGAGGGAGTGATCAGAGAGAAAATTAAGAGTAAGCAAGAGAATCCAAGACTGAAGCTAAATGTCTTTTATAACCTGATCGCAGAAGTGACATACATCATTTCTGCCACATTCTGTTGGCCAGACAACCCTGCTGTAATGTGGGAGGAGCTCTTGGAGACTGGCTATGACATACTGTGTGTACCCTCTTAGCACTGATAGGAAATTAATGAGCTATTGAGACCCAGACCTGCATAAATAATACCACTTTTCTTCCTAACATCTATTCTATAAACTCAAATATATTCCTAAAAATGGCTAAAACTATCTTTTCTAATTCCCATGTTAAAAAGGACAAAGTTTGAGATCTAGCAATTTCTGGGTAGGGTCTTTGGGTTTTCCACATAAAGTATAACGTCATCTGTGAAGAGTAAGTTTGACTTATTCTTTGCCAATCTGATTGCCTTTTATTTCTTTCTGATGTCTGATTACTGAGGCTAGGACTTCTAGTACTATGTTGAACAGCAGTGGTGAGAATGAACATCCCTGTCGTGTTCCTCACAGGGGAAAAGCTTTCAGTTTTTCCCCCATTGAGAATGATATTCACTGTGGGCTTTTCATACAGCCACTCTGGAAAACACTATGGAGATTCCTCAAGAAGTTAAAAATAGAGCTACTCTATGAGAGGTATTTACCCCAAAGATACAAAGGTAGAGATCTGAAGGGGCACCTGCACCCCAGTGTTTATAGCAGAAACATCCACAATAGTCAAATTATGGAAAGAGCCAGATGTCCATCAAAAGATGAATGGATAAAGATGTGGCATATATATAAAGATATATATAAAGAATATTGTATATATACGATACAATATTCATATATAGTATATATACAATTATAGAAAATGTATATATACATTGGAATATTGTGTATACATATATTACATATATATATATATCATGTCAAATATCTGTTTGACATGAATGAATAGAACTGGAGGGTATTATGCTGAGTGAAATAAGTCAATCAGAAAAGGCAATTATCACATGGTTTCACTCATATGTAGAATATAAGAAATAGCACAGAGGATCGTAGGGGAAGGGAGGGGAAACTGAATGGGAAGAAATCAGAGAGGGAGACACATCATGAGGGACTCTTAATTCTAGGAAACAAACTGAAGGTTGCTGGAGGGGCAGCAGGTGGGGAAATGGGATATCTGGGAGATGGGCATTAAGGAGGGCACATGATGGGATGAACACTGGGTACTATATGCAACTGATCATTGAACTCTACATCTGAAACTAATGATGTAGTATATGTTGGCTAATTGAATTTAAATTTTTAAAAAAGGACAAAATATACTGAAGTACAGCCACCCCACTCCGTCTACTCCACCATTATCAAAAGGCAGGAAACTAGCTGGGACAAGACATATTTAATGCCCTTTAATAAAGCTTGATTTTAAGGGAGTGATATTGGAATAGAGGCCATTTATTTAAGGAAACCAGTTGTGCTTCACTGTTCTGAAACTTCTGGCAACTTCTCAGCATGTAGTCTCCCTCAGGCTCTGTCTGGGAGGAGCAGGAAAAGCTTAAAGTTCAGTGACTCGAAAAGCTCCTAATGATCTTGTTTGTTCACTGTGGTTTGGCCATGATGACATTTTGAAGAAGGGAAAGAATTATCACATAGTAAACCAATAAAACAGATATTTAATATTCAGTCAGAATAAGTAAACAAGTTACTGCTTTGGGATGTAGCTAGGGAAAACAAAACAAAACAAAATATTTCTAAGTATGCCCCTCCTTCCCTCATGGCTGAGAAATCCACAGAAAGACCAGATAAATTTTAGCCAGTGTTTTCCTGAATTTTAACGGACTTTTATCTGAGCTAGATGTGCTCAAATATTTTAGCTCTGTCATTAACTAGCTATGTGAATTAGGGCATACCACTTAACCTCAACAGGTCTCATCTTCCTTAGGTGTAAAAATGAGTTTTAATTAAAAGGTGGAGGAGTCTTATTTAGTTAGTGCCTGTGACATACCATGTATTGACATATATCCATATTAATCGTTAGAAAGACCTTCCAAGTGAGACCAACAGGGCAAACAAGTCAGATCATCCTACTAAACCGATTAAAGGCATTATCCTAAGAGTACTGGAAGATCATTAAAGTATTTTAAACAAGGGAGCCAATTCAATGTATTTGTATTTTAAGAAAGATTCTTTTGGTTATATTGTGGAGTAGCCAGAGAAGAGTTGAGAGGACGTGTGGTAAGTTCAGGCACAGCAGATGAGTTACAGTGGAACTAGGGCAGTTACAGTGGGGAAAAAGAAAAGGAAACCTATTCAATATATATTTAAAAATATGAACAAATTCAAGATATATTCAAGAATATAAACATATTCAAGATGTATAGAAATAATAAGATAGCGTTTGCTAGGAAATGTGTAGGGGCAGGGAACAGACAGTAGAGAGATTGAGAGAAAGAGAAGAATAACACCCAGGTTCCCTGCTCAGGCCAGGCGGGTAAACAGAGGAATGAAGATAGAAAACACAAGAACAGGGGATCCCTGGGTGGCGCAGCGGTTTGGCGCCTGCCTTTGGCCCAGGGCGCGATCCTGGAGACCCGGGATCGAATCCCACATCAGGCTCCCAGTGCATGGAGCCTGCTTCTCCCTCTGCCTGTGTCTCTGCCTCTCTCTCTCTCTCTGTGACTATCATAAATAAATAAAAATTAAAAAAAAAAAAAAAGAAAAGAAAACACAAGAACAGAAGCAGATTTGGGGAAGATGATAACTTCTGCTTATGACGTGTTGAACTTTTAAGTACTTGGGAGACAATGTGCAGTTGAGAGTTGAGTATGTGGGTCAACTTTTCAAGACAGCATTTTGGAATTTAAGTACATATTTGAGGATTATGAGCATACAGAAAGTAGTTAGCACCACAGAAGGGAATTACTTCCCTGAGAAAAAAGTGTTGAGTTACATGGAAAAGGCCCCAGGGTTGAACACCAAGGAACAACATCTGGCTGGTAGCTAGAGGAGGAAGAAGGAGTTTATGAAGAAGAATAAAAAGTCTACTGAAAGGAAGGAAGAAAACAGCATAATGCCATGTCAAAGGAGGTGTTCAAAGAGGAGGAAGAGATCACAGTGCCAGATGCTGTTGAGATGCCAAGTAAGATAAAAGACTCAGAATATTCCTTTTACATAGAACTAAGCATATCCTGGGTGGCCTTTGTAAGAGCAGTTTTAGTGGAATGGTAGAGATGGAAGCCAGATTCTATAGGCTGAGAAAGAATAGATGGGAAAAGGTAAAGAGTGGCTGTTTGAAAGCAAGGTAGAGCTAAAGAGGAATATAAAGTTGAAGGAAAGATCTATGAGGATAAAATAAGGTTGAGCATTCATTCATTCCTTCATTCAACAGAGGTTTACTGATGGTCCACCTAGTGCCAGGCACTGTTCTCAAGGCTAGATATGCAACATATTTAAATGCTAATAGGAAGGTCCCAGTGAGGAAGGAAAGGTTGAAGATGTAAGAAAGAAAAGCAAAAGAGGAAAATTAGAGGAGAATTTCTTAGGACGGAAGACATCCTGGGCACAAGCAGGATTAGCCTAAAGACAACAGGAAGGACATTTCTCATCCAAACAACAGAAACAAGGCAAAAAGTATGAGCACAACAATAAGTAAATTTACAAATAATGAGACTAAAATGTCCATTTTATAAATGAAGCCATTGTTCAAAAGAAATATGCCAAAGTTCATAATCTTTCCAACGCTTGGGCAGACTTATATAGGGCAGGAAAATTACCTGGTGTCCCAGACAGGGTAGTAGTTAATATGAAAAAGAAGCATGACTTGAAGTTTCCTTCAAGTTAATCTGCTTAAGTATTTGTTCAATAATTATTGAGTGAGGGTGGGCCATACTGGTGGGAGTGGTCTTATATCTGCATACAGTGCTACTACAATACCATTGACTGTATTCCTTACTCCTTAACTTTTATCCCTGTGACTTATTCATTCCATAACTGGAGGCCAATCTGTACCTCCCACTCCCCTTCACCCATTTTGCCCATCTCCCCACCCCCCTCCCTTCTGGCAACCATCAGTCTGTTCTCTATATCTGCTTTTTGTTTGCTTATTTGTTTTGTTTTTTAGATTCTGCGTATAAGCGAAACCAAATGGCATCTTCTTAAAAGCTTCACAGGTGATGCTGATGCCGTACCAGGGTTGAGAACCATCCTACAGTATAATTAGATGGTTTCTCTAATCCTCTAGCTCTGACATTATTTGTTTATATTACTACTCTGGCTATTTTCTAAAAGTGTGTTTTGTTTCGTTTTTGTTTTTTACAGAAGACATAGACGAAAATCTCCTGTTTTGAATTAAGATTTGAAAGAATTCAAACATTCCAGCATCCTCCTCCATTTCTGACCACTCCTGAAAATATATGCAGCCACAATACTTGTAGATTTATATTTAGCAAAATGTTTGCATGTCTGAGAAGACAATGAGAGTAATTGCTTGCTAACAGTGTATGCACCAAGCATTTAACATTAGCTTTGAAAATAAAACTTTAAAATTAAATAAAGTCAACATATGCAAAATACTGTGTGCTCTTTGTGAACAAGAGTTTTAACTCATCCCTCTCTGCATCCATTTATGAAATACTAATTATAAAACTTGAAGAAAACACTACATTCATTTTGTTCATAATATCATGTACACTTCAAGAAAATGGAATAATGTTATTTTGTTTTTAATGTGCATTATTTTCAGTATCTTAATGTCCTAATAAAAATCTAAATCTAACTCAAGTTTATTTCCAGTCATTTATTTAAACAACTGCATGTGAAAAACCAACTCAGGACTCACACTTCAAATGAAATTAAAACTACACTTCCTAGACCTATTACTAAAAAAAAAAGGGGGGGGGCGTGGTTGGGGGAGATGTTTCCTATGGGAAACAAATATTCAGCTGTTAAATGGTAGATGCTTATTAATGCCCTTTGTTGCAATGTAAATTTAAATAGAAAAAATTCAAGTGCTTCCTACTAAGTTAAAATAAGGATAATTATTATGCACTGCTTGATACAACTAATTCTAACTTTGGTGCAGCTCTCCATGTATGTTGGGGGAAAGGGAGGTCGTGCAAAATTTCTACACATTTCATGTCCTCAAAATAAAGATAATATAAAGACAACACAGACAACAGAAAATTCTGAAGTGTCTTAATGTCCAGTGTAGTCAGAGGTAAATATTACTCAATATATAAATTAAATATTACTCAATATATAATGTAAATTGATAGCAAGAAATCATTTCATAAGAGAAAATTTGTGTTTTCATTTGAACTCTTTCTTCTTTCATAACTATTAATAGTAAAGGCTAGATAGCAAAAATAATGAAACATCATAATAGAGCTTTTTCCAAGATCTGAAGCAAGGCAATGAAAGAAACTGTCGCCTTCTGTACGCTACTTAACAATTATTTAAATGAAAATAAAACAGTTTTGTGTTACATATTTTCTTATCTGAAATGAAAGATGTCAATGCAATTTTGTTTATTTTTTAAAATAATAAAAAATGTGTTGTTGTGGTTGTTAAGAGCCTTGGTTGTGATGCCGCAGGGAATTTCATCTGCAGGAACTTATGGAAAAGTTGCTTTTTATCAGAATAATTTTCTCTGATTAACTTCAAAATTGTTTTATCTCTTTTCTTAGCTCTGTGAGTCACTTGTTCTTAACCAGATCACATCACATCAGTTATTTCTAAATAATTGAGTTCAATTAGATTAATCAAAATCTAAGTATTTATATAATTTTTTCCAACTAGGGATATAATTTTAAACTATTCCAAAATTCAGAATTTTTTATGTGTGACTCCAAAGATATGTCATGAGAAATCTTAACTAATGACGGTTATAAATTTATGAATTTGTTAGGAACACTGAAATTATATTTGGAGGTATTAAATTACCATTTTGAATGTTTTGGAATAGTGAAAAGTGATTTTAATTCTAAAGACATTACCTGTTTATTTAAAATGTTTTTTTTTGTTTATTTTAAAATGTTTTATTTGAAAATTAAGATCATTTTGCAATAACAAATAATATTTAATAATAGAAAATTTTAGAACCTTGAATCTTTCTGTCCACTGTCTCCCTTGTATATTGCTGCCCTAGATGATATGTTATAGATGTAATTTAATATTCTTGGTAGTCACAACTTTTAATTGTGATGTGTTTGTGATAAAGACATTGCTCTAATCCCAACCAAGGAGATGAAATTATTCTCTCAGTCACCAGTCTTTAAGCCCTATCTCTGTGAGATACTTTAGAAGTTGGAGTCCTAGTCTGAAACCAGTTATTCAGTTTAGCTTTAAATCTTGTGACTCATATTGCTCATGACCATAAAGGCATTAGTAATATGCCTTAAATACTAGATGGGCATACAGATTCTAGAAGATCACACTGCTCCTTGACTTCGTTGCTCCGAGGGCCATTTGAAGCAAAGGTAATTTAAAAAACATACGGTATAATCTGGGCTGATTCTATTGAACTAGGTAAAAGAATGTAAAATTTTTTCATGTTGGGTAACTTCATGATTTCTAACAAGCCCACTTATGAAAAAAGAAAATTCAAAGGTTTGGATCCAAAAGGAAGAAAAATATGAAAAAGAAACCTGAAAAAAAAAGAGAAAGGGAGATAAGTTGCCTAATTCAGGCAAAGTAAAATTACATGAAGCTAAATCATAGTTGAGTATAAAACACATACAAAGTAGTTGAACAGTGACTTTTATAAAGAGATATACCTTGCTTCGGATGCTGAGGGCAAGTCTTAATAAAAATGTAATGAATTTGATTATTCTTCCAAAATTCAATTTCAGTGGTTTGGTTTGAAACCCACATGGCAAGTTAATTTGAATTAAATGTGATTTAAGACCATAAAAATGTTTGCTTTCAGAATCTTCTGACCAGTAATACCACATTGATTTGCTTTTTTGAATGTATTCATATTTACTCATATTGTGCTATTCTCTGCCAACCCATTATGCCTTATAAGATTTTTTCTCTATTGTTTTCTTCTTGAGGAATAATTGTCAATAACAGCATCCAGACTATGTGAAGGTCTCTAAGTTTCACGTGGGTAGAAGCTCAAGGTGGATTTATTTATTTATACATGCTTAGTCCCCAATATTAAGCATGATGCAACACTCGTGTTTAAAGATTGCTGGGTAGAGGTCACAAATTCAAATAACTTCAGGGTCTAAACAGGTATAGGTTGAACTGTGAGATTATAAGGAAGAAGAGGAATTGTATGCAATGTTATGAGCCAGAGAATGCATGTCTTGTCTAAAGGCATTCAAAGTTTTTTAAAGCACTGTTCTAGGCTTTCAAAACCTGAATCTGGAGGCAGAATTTAGCCTGACCACTATTGCAACACTTCTAACTAAACAGCTTATTTACAACAAGAATAGGACTTAGAAAAAACTAAAAATGATCTTCTAATCCTTCGATTCCAGACTCTTCCTTCAGAATGAAATTTCTCATTTTAGCTGGCCTTTTGAGCACTGCCACTGCTCTGCCCATTCCTGTGAGTACACCTCCTCCATTTCCACTCTATTTCCATTCTAGGGATGGTATTTCTGGGCTAGGAGGCCTTTCCTGTATCTTTTCACTTCACAAAAGAAAAAGGTATAGTCCAGGTAAGTTGCAGAATCAGGAATTCATCACTGGTCCTTAGCCCTTGCTCTTCCCAGTACAAATCGCAGTCCTACGTGCCATCTGCCAACTGGGTGACCTTGAGCAAGAAGCTAACCCATGGCTTCCCAGTCTGTAAAATGAGTCATAAGAATGACCTCAGAGTAGTGCAAAGATAATAAAAAAGCACATAAGTCCTAACTGGAAAATAGGAAGCTCTCAAACTTAGCAAAATAGAACTCCCATTCCACAGTGACCTAGGATTTAATTATGCAGTTTGAATTGAGTTCCATTTACAGTATCCTTATCCCAAACTGTCTCCTGTTGACAGCAGCCATGCCTTCTACATCTATACACATGAGATCTAGGAGTGTCATCTGTGTCAGTTATAGTCTGACTAAGTAGGACACCAAGTAGACAAGAAATCCTCTTTCTAAGAGCATTGTGTAACCAAAGAGCTTTCAAAGTTTGTGTTTGGGGAAAAAAATTAAATTTACAGTTCTATAACTCCCTTCACTTTGAACTTGTAGATATTGAGAACTAAACTGAGAACACTGTTGATTCAGAGATAAAGAGGCATGGAACATGTAGTTACTCTTAAGAAATATAAATAAAACCAGTATTTGGAAGTAAGTTTAAATGCAAGAAGTACACCTTCTAAATCACTGGACAAAATTAATTTGACCTTTCCCCATTAGATATTCAACTGTTTTTCATTTCAGAAGTGAAGCTACCCCACTGGTGGGTGTACTGCTCAGTAGTGGGCTGTTACCTATTCTCATAAAATGTCTTTGTAATGAACACTGTATTGCCATACGTTGCTTCACCTTGTTGCTGTTGTCGTTTTACAAGCTTGAACAATACGGAGGAGGTTCCAGTGAACAGGTAAATTTCTAGTTGTATTTTCAAATGCCGTATTCATCTTTTTAAAAGTTTATAGTTGTCCTGAAATTACTGACATCACGTTTCTTCTTACAGAGATTTGGCTTTTACCCACCACAAGGACCACCGTTTTTTCCTCAGATCCTGTTTCCGCCTCCTCCACAACTGCCCTTGGTAAACATGGGTTTGAAGAATCTCAAATTACAAAAATATTTATTATTTAGATGATGGATATTAAATTTCCCAAATTTTCAGACCTGAATATGAGCTTTAAAAGGTTGCTAGGCATCAGCTATTCACACCCCCACCCTGCACAGCTTGTGATGGAATGTGAGAAGTGGCTAACAAGTTTTCTCCTTTGAATATTCAGTGACTTCTTCCAATGTCTCTCTACACCTGCCATCAAAAAAGTGTCCATACTGAGTTCCTTTGACTATAATGAGCCTAGTTGCTCTTCATGAAGAAAATACTAACCTCTTTTTACTATCTTTTTCTAAATCATCTTGCTGCTTTTTTTCTCAAAAGTTTTTTTTTTTTTTTTCAGCTTTCTGTAACATTTTCTCACAGGTCAAACAATACAATTATTTTGCTCTTCCTGTTAGATATTCTCCAGTCTCTCCTAATATCTGGATTCTTATAACATTTTTAAATAAAGGCCAGAAGAGTGCTAAATACATAATAGAATTTCCTTCACTCTCTATGTAATAGTTAATTGGTACAGACAAATAACATTCATTCAATTAATATTCACTGAATGTCTACTGCATGATGGGGTCTCTAATGAGTGCTTGAAATACAGAGACATGAGATAAGTTCACAGTCAGATGAGAGAGATTCATAAATGTAAAAATGTAATTTGATGAGTGCTTCTAGATGCAAATACAAAGTTGGCTTAAAAAAAAAAAAAAAAAAAAACAAAGTTGGCTTAGACTGTGGACCAAAGATGTCTTTCCCAGAGGAGACATTATCTGAGCCGGGTCACAAGGGATGAGGAGTGGGTGAGGTACTACAGACAGAGGAAACTGCAAATGGATGGGATGGACCTGAGAATGACAGGACCATTTGGGAAAATGATCCGTACCATGAGGCTGAAACACAGATTGGAGACATGTTAAACTTGGACAGTCCTTAAGCAATGATATTTTGAAAAGTTCACACACATTTTAAAACAGCATTTTGCTTAACTTCTTGTCTACCACCTATCCTTAAAATAAACATGATTTTGCCTAATTTGAATTTTATATCTAAATGTAATAAACACCTACCATTCGCTTGTATTTAATTTCAAACTGTTATTTCTCAACGGTAAGTAGGCTTTTGGAAATTTGTCACTGAAGTTATAGTCGTTAATGGAACAGTCTTTCTTTTTAATGTTTTCACATATCCTACTTGAATAGCCACTAAATTTCTACCTGCATTTATCATTAATTGCTAATTTTGGTTCTAGTCAAGGCTAGAAGCATTGTTTACCTTTGTTTTTTTGGCTGAAATTCAGTAGGATTTGGTAATGCAAAATCCTGAAGTTTGGGGTTATAATTAGAATGTAGGAACCTCTGTTAACATCTTATATAAATAAGTCTGTATGGCAACAAAGAATCACTAGAATTTGAAATGGAAACTCTTCCTTCCACTAGATGGCAGAGTTGTATTAAAAAGCCGGCAAAGAGTAACCTACTGTTGAGAAACTGGTGGCTTTGCAAGAACTATCAAATACATAAGACAGATCCTTTGATTTTAGATTAATTTAAAATCCATTAGTATCTAAAGCTCCACCAAGTAGAAAGTGGGCTCCCTAAAAGCTTATATAATTGCTCAATAAATACTGGATGGATGGATGGATGGATGGATGGATGGATAAATGAGTTAATGAGGGAAAAAAGCTAAAATAAAACTTTATTTTATTTACTCCTCCCCTTTTCCTCCCCTTTTCTTTATAGGTTCCAATTCCTATTCCTTTGCCTTTTCCTTTTGATCCAAATCAGGTAAGTATACTTAATTGTGCTTTAAGAAAGTACTTAAATGAATGCAAAACAAAAACTTGAAAACTCTTTAGATTTAATTGGAGAGAAACCTGATACCAAGGATTAATAGCCATCATTCTCTTTTGGACCTTCAGTTATTGATATTTTTTCTATTTTGAGTCATTTACTGTACAAATCTGATATACCCTTGCAAACTGAACGACCTAAGACCTAAAACTTTCCTTGATCATGTGGAAGGAGCCCAGGAAACTAGTAGAAAAAGCAAACTGCCATTTCATAGTTTGGAGTGATCTTGAATTCCTTTGAGACTTACTTTCTTCTAGAGTATAAAATAATGAAAATGAATGATTTATAAAGTCCATTTTGCCTCTAAAATCTTATGGTTATACCTGACATTAATGGGGGGGGGGGGGAACATTCTTATTGAAATGGAATCTGTCCTAGAATCCTTTGAACTGGATTTAAGATAATGGTCATGTTATAAAAGGATTAAATTTCACTTTGACAGGATTTTGCTGAATGGAGGGAAAATTACATATGAGATTGACTTAATCACAAATCAAAAAATGTATATTATAACATATTAATACTAAATTCTTTCATGATACTACTATTACAATGATGGGAAATGACATTACTAAAGTTTTCTCTCATAAGAAGTCATCCTAAAATATAGTCTTTTTCCAACCTAGTAAGCATAAGTTTAATGATCTTTTCAAGAAGTCCCTACTTTGTTCGGAGACCACAAAAGAAAATGTGGAATGTATGCTTCTAGAGATAATAGGTTTGTGGAAGGAGTTACTTCAAATATTAGTGAGTATGATTCTTAATGGCATAATTTTAGAAATATAAGAATTCTAAAAAGCATGTTTTCATTAATCAAGTTAATATAAAATGTATGAAGACAAGATAAACAAAATGCTAAATTACAACTCTTTGATTATGTTATTGTCCTTCCTTTATTCTAGGTCCTGACACTTAATGATCTTATAACGGTAAATATATCTGCCCTGTTAATCTACTAAGTTCATAAAAATACATTTAACTTCCTATGTAAGATAGGCCAGTTCATCATGAAAATTAGTATCTTTATTCGTCTACATTTGGAAACAAAATCAAGCACAGCTGTTAAATTCAAAGCAAAAAAACAATCTCAATGCATGTAGACAGTTTTACATTCATTATTCAATTCATCCAAACTATAAATTGACAACCTCTTCCATCACTGATGAGGCTGAAAATGAAGAGTCAAAAGACTTAGACCTACAGAATAAATTGCTTTAGGAGAAATAAAATAGACTTGATTATTTGTTCACTAACAAAGCATTGGCATAAACACATAATAGATTAAAAATTATCCAATCTAAATTCCAACAGGTAATATTTTTTTAACTGAAATACACACAATTAGACTTTTTAATGAAGCCTTTTAGCGATACATTATTCAGAAACTTAGTTTATAAAAACTCAGGAAAAATGAGTGGAGTTACGAAAGAGAACACAAAAAATTCCATTTCCTCTAAAAACATGCTTTTCATAAACATTTTCTGAAATCAAGACACATCTCACAATAGATACACATATTTATTTAAAGATATCATTTTTATTTAACTAAATGGTACATTTTACAATTGGTGATATCTTAGAATCAAGGATATGCATATTTTGTAAAAATGTCAGAAACTTAGACCTAAATCATTTGTATGCCTGAGAAAAATTTTCAGAATTTGAGACCATTTAAAGCCAACTATCTTAAGGTATACTTATATGTCCCAGAACCTTGAGGTCAAATAGTTTCTGACTCTACTCAATAAGAACTTAAGTCTCTTGAGTTCAAGTGCTAGTGCTCTCCCCACAATCCACTCTATTTCAGCAACATTATTCTCCATTTCCAAATGGCAAACAATAAAAATTCTTGCGTATTTCTAACTAAACATGTTTTAGGAAACTATCTTCAACAATTAATTACTGAGGACTATAAAATTAGCAAGTTCACCTCTACATCAAAACATGGTTGAAAGACCACTGGCCTGTGGTGGGAAAGTTTAGATTCTAAACTCACCTTTACAATTAAATTAACTGTGTGACTTTGGGTAAAGGTATAGTTTACCTTCAAGGTCCCTTCCAGTGAAAATATTGACTCCTCAGACACAGAACCCATTCAGATTACCAGATCTGAAGACTTACTTATACTTTCTTTTACTGAACTTCTTAAAAGTACTATTGGCTGGGGCGTCTGGCTGGCTTGGTCACTAGAGCATGTGACTCGATCTTCAGGTCATGAGTTTGAACCCCATGTTGAGTGAAGAGATTAAAAATAAAATCTTAAAAAAAAAAAAAGTGCTGTTGGCTGCAACCCATACTGGGAAGAATTCTGAAAGAATAACTTATAGAATTGCCTTATCTTCATAGTCCTAAGAATTTTTTTTCTCCCAGTGATCCTCGTTAAGTCAGAAAGCAGGAAGAGGCATCCTAAAAGAACAAACACTACCTCACGTATTGTTCTTGCCTAAGAAAAAAATGGCAGTGTTTAGACATGTTCTTGCATATGTGCTGGGATGGACAGCTCTACAAATAGAGGGATTCACCTTCTTTCAATGGTCAATTCCTTGAGCAAGCTGCCAGTCTGTTAAAATGGAACTGTGCAAACTACAAAGCAATACTTTTCCAGTGAAGCTGCTTGTCTAAGCAGACCCTTGAAGCAGAGTATTCATAGTTGTCCTAAAATTTTGGTTCAAGTATCATTCACATAGGGAGTTTGCATAATTTAAGAAACACAACACTTGCATGGATGCGTACACAGTGAGTTTTTTAACCACTCACATCAAATTCCTATCTTTCAAACATAGTGAATAGTTACAAGAAAATTTTTTTTGAATTAAGGGAATTTAGATATTGCATATTCATTTTAAAATCTTACATCATGTAAATAAAGCACTAAACAATAAAATGGAATTAATTTTTCAACAAAAAGAGATTCATTTTTTTAAAGATTTTATTTATTTATTCATGAGAGACACACACACACACACAGAGGCAGAGACACAGGCAGAGGGAGAAGTAGGCTCCACGCAGGGAGCCCGACGTGGGACTCAATCCGGGGGCTCCAGGATCAGGCCCTGAGCTGAAGGCGGCGCCAAACCTCTGAGCCACCCAGGCTGCCCCAAAAAAAGATTCATATAGAAAACATTTTAGTTTCTATGTGGACTGAAAAATAAACCCTCTAGCACTGATCATTGACTTTTCTTCTTTCACAGTTAATCACTTCTATTTTGAACCAACTCGGGGTAAGTTCATATAAATTTTTAAGCCAGTGTAAATTACAAGCCTATTTAATGGACTGAAGATAGTATCTTTTTTTTTTTTTTAGGGTTTCTTTGGGGTAAGACTTTATTTCTATGATTTTACTGATAAAAGTAAGTGACATTTAATCTCAAGAAAGGTAAGAATAATTCTCAACTATAGAAACATATGGCAGAGTCAAACCCAACTGACTTACCCAAATTAGAGCTCCTGAACTATAAACTCTGGCTCTTTAGATCAGAATTTCTGCAAGTCTAAAAAAGGTATTATTTTCATAATGTCCATGGTATGTGACAAAATTTCAGCTTACAGAAACATATGTAGTATTAGGTTGAAATTTCAAACAGTAAATTTTACCTCAAGCTTGTTTTTGTTTTATGGACAATTCCTGTAAGTAGTGAGAAAAGTCAGGGTGAAACTATCACATCTAGAAATGGCTTGATTTCCAGGCAAGGCAATACATCTCAACACAAATGCATCAGCTTGCTGGATGGCAAAGCTACAAAGCTTGAAACTTTGACTCTCATCCAAGTTTGTTTTCATTTAAAATATATACAAAAAATATATATTTTTTAAAGATTTTGTTTATTTATTCATAAGAGAGACACAGAGAGAGAGGCAGAGAGAGAAGCAGACTCCATGCAGGGAGGCCCGATGTGGGATTCCAGGATCATGCCCTGGGCTGAAGGCAGGCGCTAAACCACTGAGCCACCCAGGCGTCCCCGTATATTCCTTTCTTAAGTATTTGAATTAATGTCAATCAAAAGTATATTTGGTATGTATTTATTTTTATCCACCCTGAGAGAAACTAATGAGTCAAAATATTCTCAATCTCAATTTTGAGAAAGAAATTGGATTTCACTCAATGAAATGAGCAGGATGAGAGACATGAGTGGAAACAAAGAAGAAATTATGGCAAAAATACCTTCATATAATAAAACTATAATTTGTGTTTATTTTGGCAGAAATAATTCTCTCACTACTATCAGAAATCATATACGGTGAGTAAAATCTCCAAATACCTTTCAAGCACTATTATGTACGTTAAAAATATTTTTATCTTAGGAGTTTAATAGTCTCAGGTCATGTCCATATGGATAAATTAATAGAATGATGAAAGGTGTACTGATGAAAGCAGGTAGATTAACCTACTTAAATTACAAATGCTCTCTTCAAAGGATGGATTTTTAAATCAGTTAATTAAAACTTCACAAATATGTTAAGAGTATAAAACCAATGACCACTTCTTATACTGTAAGAAAATATAGCATTTAGCCCTAAAAGTAGTTAGAATTTTCAAGTGCCCTCTTTAGCTACCAAATATTTAGGTTTTAGGTAATTAAGTCTCATGTAGGTTCAGCTTCCATTTAAATTTGAATGCTTTCAAAAGCTTAAGAACACCTGCTAGCAAGAAAAATACTGGTTGCTGCCACTTATCCTTAAGATATTATCAAATAAACTCTTTGGGCCAAAATTTCAATTTCAACCACACTATCTAAATCACATGTGGCCCTAAAGTCATAAACTATAACTGTATTGCTATGGATAATGTGAGTACTGCTTCATATCTTTTTTTTTTATTATTATTGGAGTTAAATTTGCTAACATATAGCATATCATCCAGTGTGCTGCTTCATATCTAATCTTCCGAACTGCATACTTAAAGTGACAAATCATAAAAACTTAATAACCTTAGTAGGTAATAAAATACAGAATAGGTTTAAGAACCAGGCAGACCAGGATTCAAATCCCAGCTCTGTCCCTTACTGAATTAACCTTGGGACAATCTTTCTAAATATCATATTTTTTCTATTATTTAAATTAAATTAACCAACATATAATACTTCATTAGTTTCTGTTGTAGTGTTCAGTAATTTATCAGTTGCGGATAACACCTAATGCTCATATCATGTGCCCTCCTTAATTTTCATCTATGAAATGGAAATAATACCACCTAACTTCATAGGACTGTTGCTGAGGATTTGAGTGATATAATGTAGATTATGCAGTACATGGTATCTATTATTACTATTTTACTAAATATCTTTTAGACAAAAGTATTCCAGGAGTGTTCCTTAAACCTAAAATATAAGAAAAGCAAATATGAAGGCAATATCACCTAGTGATATAGGAGCAGATATTCCTCCAGAAATGTCTTAAACTAAAATATTAATCTGGTTTTTCTTATTATAGATGATGCTGGATATCAGAAGATTATCTACTTCTGTCCCGTCTATAGTTTATAGTTTTATAATTTTGCACACTTTATATGTGTTCCAGAGAAAACTCCAAAATGCCATGAAGAATTTATTATATATTTTCTTTAGTTCTTCTTTAAATAAAATGCTTTAGTTCTTCTTTAAATAAAATGTTATTACCTAATATTTTTTCTAATGTCAATGTAAATGTTTTGATACTATTAGACTTAAGTAAATGTCAAACTTCAGGGAATTGCTCAAACTTTCTCAAGAGCTTTAGTAAGCAGCTTCAATTTAAGGAATTCTGTTCAGTGCCAAGAAAAAGCAATCTCTTCCTGCCAAACATTAAAAGTAGAATCCAACTCTTTCATTGTAGGAGAAGTTCATCCTACCCATCGCCTAATGAGCAGGTCATCCTGGTCAGCACAAGTCCCTTATTATATACACAGGGACCAGGATTTTATGGATTTTAGAAAATTAATACCATATTGAAGCCTCATAATTTCTAAAGGGATCTGAAACAAGATCCTGAAATCAAACATTCTAGTGTTTTTCAGCAAAACTTACAGCCACACTAATGGGAAAAAAGCTTCCTGTCAGTTCAGTTCAAGTTTACGACCAAAGTAGTTTTGACACTAAATTGGGGAGGGGGGTGCTTTTGATTTACCTTAGCCTAAGTTCTATCCTCAAGTTACAGAGCAAACCTTTCTCAAACATGTAAAGAAAAGGAAACAACTACATCTCTATCCCCTAAACCTCCTTTTCTTTAGATGCCCCATCTGTATGTAATCCAACTGGAATGAAGACAGAATTATGATGGTACCTATTTTAGGGTGACAGGAGTAAATGTCATGGGACTTTCCCAATATACTTTTCCCAATGGATATCTTATAGCAGAATGTGATACATATGCCCACTCAGACAAGTGTTCTTTTCCTTCCTCTTCCCGGTTTCCAAGAGCACCTAGAACATCAACAACTCTTTACTTTCCTCTGGGAATTATGGGAACACCTATACTAATATTTAACATTCCCTTCAAAAAAAAGAAAAAAAAAAAACAAAAAAACAAAACACTTTAACTCTCAAAGACCTACCTCTATCTCTGCCTTATTTCAATTTTTCTGAACTTTTTTTTTAAAGACTTTATTTATTCATGAGAGACAGAGAGAGAGAGAGAGAGAGAGAGAGGCAGAGACACAGGCAGAGGGAGAAGCAGGCTCCATGCAGGGAGCCCGATGTGGGACTCGATCCCGAGGCCTCCAGGATCACGTCCCCAGCTGAAGGCAAGCGCTAAACCGCTGGGCCACCCAGGGATCCCCTCTTTCTGAACTTTTTAATTCATTTATGACACATATATTTACAGTCGAGTGAAATACATTTATCCATTTAAATTACTAATTTCCTGGACATATTTTTTAATTCAGAATTTCTGAAAAGTGAGAACATGAGCTCTTGTTCATTGATCTTGATCTTTATTGACTAAAATAGTTACTGAAATTTCCTCAGAACACTGGACTCTAAAGTCAAGAATATCTAAGGTTTCCATTTTGAAATCAGCTTCAGCAAAATCACATAAAGCAAAATAAGAATCAAATAATTTACAGATAAATTAGAATACACAATGGTGGTGCTTCTCCTAAAGGAGTCTGATATGGCAGGAATATCCTTCAAACCCCAGAAGATCAATAGGGGGTTAAAAAAAAAAAAAAAAGAAAAAAAAAGAACTGACAAATAAGAACTAGATGAAAAACAGAAGTGATGGCCAACATAAATTTATTTTTATTCAGATTATGATTCTTCAAAGACTTTTGGTTAAGACGTGGTTTAAGCCATGCTTAAATAGAATACATACAAAATATGATTGTTTATATTTCTTTTGATTGAAAAGCGGAAAATTCCATGTTGCATTTCACCGTATTTACTAATTTTATGCTGATGTAAACCTAAATGCAAATAGCTTTGAAAGTGAATAAACTAACTTCCAAGTGACCAACCCTGCCCCCTTGTAGTATGAGCTCTGTGATGCCTTCTTTCAGCACGCACCCCTTTGCTGGCCTGTGGTTCCCACAATGATGGGGGCTACAACCCACTGCACTCAGTTTCAGAGTCCTCACTCCAGTGTGCATCTCGCTTCTCAGCCACGAGTTTGATGAATTGAGAGTGACTGGCATAAAGCTGGAGTTGATCACTGATGTCCACCCATTTAACCTTTCCAGCATCATCTCCAGCCTCCAGGGTAAGGTTATCCATTATCTCACCTGTTACCAAAGAAAAACATCACCAAAAAAAAGTAATTCATGTGTTTATTTCTTTTTCAACATAATTCTGTAGCTTCAAGTATTCTTACTAAAGCAATCTTAAGTCACCATTGTATTATGTGGCCCAGTGATTTAAAAACTAGAATGTTCCATAGTTCCAAATGCCCAAATGTTAACCAAGTTCCTAATTTTTTTAAGATTTTATTTATTTATTATTTATTTGAGATAGAGAGAGCACAAGTGTGGGGAAGGGCAGAGGGACAAGCTGACTCCATGCTGAGTGCTGAGCCCAATGCAGGGCTCGATCCCAAGACCCTGAGATCATGACCTAAGCTGAAGTCAGATGTCTGACTGAGCCATCCAAGCACACTTCCAAGTTCCTAAATTTTAAGTAGAGGCATCAATAAGGGAACTTTTCTCTTTAAAAAGAAAGAATATTAGCCTTAAAAACAAAAGTTCATATTAAATAAGTATGAAAACTTATGTCAAAATAAATTCTGGATGGATTAGAGATTTTTTATTTTTTTGGATTAGAGATTTAAATGTAAAAAAAAAATAAAACAATTCTTGGTGACTCATTTTATACTTGTAAGGTAAGTAGACCTTTCTAAGCATGACACCAAACCAGAAAACTGAAAATATTCATAATTATATTTGCAAATAAATATACTAAAATAATTGTAATTATCAAAAAAATTAAAAATAATGCTCTCAATCACTGTGGGGAATGCAAACGAAATATTTCTGTAAGACAATTTGGCAAGGCTCAAGAGCTTTGAAAAAGCAAATGCTCTTTGATGAGCATTCCCTTCCACAAATATCAGAGTGCCTCTTATCTGGTCAGTCTAATAAACCTAAGTTTACCTGTTTCATCATGGTAGTTCACAGCTTCTGTCTCCATCCATGCATTATCAGTATTTCGAGGATCATCAACATATCCCTTATATATCTATTTTCAAAAGGAGACAGACAAAAAAAGTGTAGAGTGAAACAGGAATGGGTAGAGCAGATACATGTTAACCTTCATTAGAATCAGAAATGTAAATACTCTGTTGCAAAACAGTGTGCATATACTTAACATTACTTAACTGTACATTAAAAATAGTTAAAATAGTAAAATATGTAGTTTTTATCACAATAAAGAAAAATACGCCAACCTCAAATTGTCAGGAGGCAAAAATGAAGCATTTATTTAGGATCAAAGAACTGCAATTCAGGGTACAAAGATTTAGGTAGCAATCCAGTGTCGCACTAGGTAGCAAAATCAGGGTTTTTTAAAGATAGAGAATGCTTCTATAAGTTGTTTACAGGGGCACCTGGGTGACTCAGTGGTTGAGCGTCTGCCTTTGGCTCAGGTCATGATCCCAGGGTCCTGGGACCAAGTCCCGCAACAGGGAGCCTGCTTCTTCCTCTGCCTATGTCTCTCCCTCTCTGTGTCTCTCATAAATAAAATTAAAAAAAAAAAAAAGTTGTTTACAAAGATTTTTGACTAGCATTGGTACAGGAAACCGATCGTGGCTGAATATAATTGGTTGCTAAAGCTATCACTAAGCAAGATTGTTCTTTAGCAAGTTGCAGGTGTTTGTATAGGAGTCTTTGGAGTATTTGCGGTTTGGCCCAGTTTAAAAGTTCAGGGCTCCACCTGGTGAGGAAGTGTATAAGGCCCACCTTCTTAAGGGCCTCTTAGCTCCATTTTAAAACCCCTTGACCTAACTGACTCCATTATTTAACCTTTCATAAAAGAAATCTAAATATCATAGAACCTTTCATGTAGCATTCCATATGCTTATTATAAATTTCCCAAGAAAAAATATTCTCCAGAACCATTTGAATCCGCTTTAAAATTCATAAAACCCTGAGAGTACCCAGGTGGCTCAGTTGGATGAGTGTCCAACTCTTGATTTCAGCTAAGGTCATGATCTCTGGGAGCATGGGACCGAACCCCAGGTCAGGTCCCACCCACAATGTGGAGATTCTCTCTCTCCCTCTGCCCCTTCTCCTAGCCCTCCCTCCCCATCACATGAAAATAAAAAATTCACAAAACCCTCAACTCCACAGATTTTAATTTCATAATGTGGAAACAGACACATTTGGGCCATATGACTTTTTTAAAGGCTATTTTTCTGTTTTTTCTGTTTTAGTAATTCCTATAATTATAGTTTCAGACATACAAAGATTCTTTTATAGTAATATGTAAATATATCTAGTAAAGACTAATATTTAAACTATTAATACATGAAAAGATTTGGATCTAGCCATCCAGAAAGAAAAGGATCTAGCTTTAGAAAGAAAACAAAGCAAATGGAAGAAAATCCAGCAAAAAAAGAAAAAACTCTTTTTCCTTATCATCAGTACACATGTACCTTATAAGGTGATTTTTTTAAATCACAAAGGGCATATAGACAAAATAGACATAAGATTTAAATGGTTATCAACCAGAAAAACTCTGAATAACATAATTTAAAATATAAATGTTCTTGCAAAGAGCTAAATTCATGTAAATTTTTTAAAAGGTTTTCAGATGGATGGGATCATATTAGCTCACAACTAGTCTAAAGAAAAACTCAGAGGAAAAAAAAATGTATTCTAACATAATTGACCTAAAGTTGGGCTATAAACTTTAAATAGAACTCTATTTACAGTGCAAATCTATGACAATTTAAGTTGTTTTTATGAATATATGTTTCAAATACACAAGTAATTCAGTTTATTTAGAGAATAATCTACCAGATTTCCAGGTGAACTTCTAAGTAATTTTCACTAATCCACGGGGCTCTATCCTTCACCATTTCTTACCACTAGGTGTTCCTGGCTGAAGAGTTTGTGCAACTGTTCCTCCAATTCTCTCTTTTCCGCACCAGATTTTTGTAAGGAGTTGAGAGCTTCCTCACCAAATTCTCTTTTAAGTGTAGCACTAATCTTCTCTCCTGGATCCACCATCCCCTAAGAGTCACATTTTTGTTTTAAGAGGAAAAAACAGAATAGGCTTTAATTCATGCAACAAATATTTACTGGTGATACAGCAGACATTTGTTGTTCTATCTGCTCATAATCATGTATCCTCATTCTCTTGTAGTATGTTCTTCTGTAAACCATTTGATTCTTGTAGAAGCAGCCAATCAGGGCATCTCATGTATTTGACCACAGTAATTGGTCCAAGGTTAGCCTATAGTAAACTGAGCCAATCAGACTCCTTTCCTGGGATCTTCTAAACTCCAGCTAAGGAAGACCTGGAGGCAAGAAAGAATACAGCAAGCTGACACTTTCCCATTGTTCATTCCAATCCATTTTTATCTTACAAAGGAAAAACCATTCTTGCAGATAGCAGTATAAAGAGTCATCCTCTTATCCAACTATCTCCATTTCACAATATGGCATAAAATATAAAAGCCTCTGTTGTTAAAAAATAAAAAAGATTTTTTTAAAAACCCCTCTGTTGCACAAATACCCATTTAAAAAAGCCACTTCAAATATACACTGACATGAATGCAACAAAAGTACACTATTCTTGATAATGTAGAAACTTTAAAAACTACACAGAATAGTACATAATAGAAGTTATCTTTCTATGTCTGAAGTTATCAGAATTCAACAAAACGATGCTAACAGTTTTACTTTGGACTTGGAGTAGAGGTTGAATTCTAAAATGGGATCCAACAATTTATGAATACCCACTTTATGTCAGGTGCTTTATATGCTATTGCTAGTAATTCTATGGAGTAGATACAATTATCTTTATTTTAGGGAGAAGGGTCTGAACTCCACAGACTCTGCTCAAGGTGGAAAGGCCAGGATACAAGCCTGTTTTTAACTCCAAGTCCACATTCTTTTCCAAGGGTTTTATAATTAGGCTCAAATTCTGACAACTTTGATGTATTATCTTCCACTTGCTATTGAGTCATCACAGCAATGAATGACAAAAAAATTACTAACTGAAGTGGGGAGGAATGGAGGATGAGTGGAGAAAAAAGAGCCACACACAAGAACCTTGCAGGAAATGAAGCAAGTAAGAAAAACTTAAAACATTATTTTAATTTGAATTCTTACCCCTGGGATTGCCCATTCTCCACAGTCTTTCCTTTTTATTGCCACAAACTGCAAGATGTTTTTCCCAGAAATGGGATGGGGGATTTTATTTCCACTTCTATCCCTTTTCCACCTGTAAACAGTAATATGAGATCATAACTGATTTAAAACAAGGACTAAGGATTTGACTCAAGCTTGAGACAAAGTTATAGATGTGTTTTTCTTTATAACAAGAATATGTATAAATTTACCTCAAATCAGCTAGCTTTACCAGAAAAGTTATTTTGTAATAGAAACATTCTATATTTAGCACTGTTACAAACTAAGTCAGATATTTACTTTCTATATAAGACACTGTTCTCTCTGTAATAAAAATTCAGAATATAAATAGCTTTTACTACTTAAAGTACTGTCTAAAAAAGTTTAAAAGCCTAACAGAATTTAGAGACAGGGGTGTAAACTTAAAAAAAAGTCTAAGGATTTTTTTTAAGAATCACAAATCATGTAGTGGCATCTCCCCTTTCCCTTCTCTACCCGGTCCAGGATCAAGCCCCATACTTTTATTTCCGAGCTCAGCACAGAGTCTGCTTGTCCCTCTCCCTCTGCCCCTCCCCACCCCCACTCTCTCAAATAAATAAAATCTTTAAAAAAATTTTAATAAATAAAAAAAGTATCAAAGGGTTGTTACTTTCAGAATGTACTTCTAACCATAGCCTCTTTCCCAGAAATGCTGATACATCTCCCCTTTCCCTTCTGTATCCCCACCACACCCACCCCCTACACCCAATTGTAAGGATTGTTCTAATACTATCTTGGGCAAAGATAAAGACTTTGAACTTCCAGTACTAAACCAAAAAAACAAAGCCTAAGATCTAATGACTGCTTTGCATTAGATTCAGTGAAATAAATGTGTTTAAATAGAAGTTTCCAAATTTCTTTATATAGTAGCTTTCAAATCTATCCTATAATTCCTGCCCTGAATGAGCTCACAGTCTAGCAGTGGAGGTAGACATGTAAGTGAATAAATTATAAAAGACAGTGACAGTTTGAGGACTATAGTAAATAGAAATGAAAGGATAATTGGGACAAGAAGACAGCATCTGTTTTTAAAGGATGCCAGACATAGGTATAAACATGGGCAAGAAACAAAGGTGTTTCTTATAATATGTTGAAGAAACTGAATGTATAGTATAGGTGGGGTCTGGCCCCATGGGTGTCAGAGGGAGAAAGAAGGGTGATGAGGCTGGAAGAGTAGGCAAAGAATTCATCAAAGTCAATTGCTTAGAGAGCCAGAGAATACTTTTAAGCACGGTAAAGCCATAAGCAACTGGTATTTTAGAAAGCTCACTCACTTTGACAAAAGTATGGAGGCTAGTTTGGAGGGAAGCAAGACTGAAGGCTAGAAAACTTTACCATGACCCATACAAGATGACGAGGACAGGACTGAAGGCAGAAGTGGTAAGAATCAGAGAGCATGGGTTTCACTTTTATTTCTTAAAAGCCACTTTTTTAAAAGATTTATTTATTTATTCATGAGAGGCCCAGATAGAGAGAGAGAGAGAGAGGCAGAGACATAAGCAGAGGGAGAAGCAGGCTCCACGCAGGGAACCTGATGTGGATTTGATCTCAGATTCTGGATCCCAGGATCATGCCCTGAGCCAAAGGCAGACACTCAACCGCTGAGCCACCCAGGAGTCCGTCCCTTAAAAGCCATTTAGATAGCACTTACTATGTACCTAACACTGTTTTAAGTCTTTAGCATACTTATCCATTTAAATCTCAAAGCAACCCTATAAGGTAGTTGCATTACTACCTTTATTTTACAGACATATGTGGAGAATGAGGCTCAGAGAAGTGGATTAAACTTTACCAAGAGTGCAGAGCTCATAGGGTATAAACCAGGATCTGAACCCAAGCAATCTGTTTCCAGAATCTATACTCTTAATCACTATACTATATACTTAAATCAAACAAGCACAATGTTTACACTAATTAGATAAAAGGAGGGGTAAGAAGGTGATGACTCCATTCACTCACAAACATTTACTAGCACCAATTCAAGGAGCTGATAAAACAAAGACCAGTACAGTCCCCTGCTGCACAGCCAGCCAACCAACCAGTCTTGGCTACAGCACAAGGAAGAGAAGCAAAACATAGAGAGAAATACTGCAGTTCAGCCGGGCAGGCAGGGCAGGACCAGCTGGATGATGAACACCTTGCCTATCGGGTTTACATTCTCAGATTTTATGCTGAAGGCACTCACTTAAGAATTTTTAAGCAGAGTTGTTTCTTGTTTTGTTCTTTATTAGTACCTAATACATTATTACCAAGTTTAAAAAAAAATTTCTTGATATAATGGAAATAATGTATCATTTTAATTAATGAACCTCATTAACACTACTTAAATGTCAATATTTCTATATACTATTGATATTTCCTCCCCACTTCTGATGGCCCACACCTTCCTGTCTCACCAAAACTAGAAACTGTTAACACCATTAACTTTTGATCTGATTTTATTCAAATATATTAACACTTCCCATCACATTTTCTCTTTAAAGGATCTAAAGAAATGTCAGATACTTGTATATGTAGAATCCCTAGGAGAGGCACCTGGGAATAGAAAAATGTAACACTTGCCCTGGAGAGAACAGATAAGAACCTTTGTGAAATTCTATACTATACAGCACTGTTCTGAATCATGAAGTACTTGAAAGAAAAGGGAATGGAATCTTTTTAAAAGCGACTAGTGACTCTTAGGATTACTCATTAGTGAAAAACTGATATAGAAGAGAAAAAAGCAAAGTATCTGGAGCCAAATACCCCTGATTCAAATTTCAGATCCTACAAGATTTAAGTGAGTCACTAAACCTCAGTGAAGCTTCATTTCAGATCTGTAAAATAGGTTAATACCTACCTCCATTGTTGCGAAACAAATAGAAAAACTAACCTCCATACTTCTCTCCATTTCCACTGCCGTTCATCTATTTCGAGGCACTCATGGGCTGATAGATAGATCCATGTCTGAGGTAGCCAAGAGCATCAACCTAATAGCACAATTGAAAGCTAGACTCTGCCACCTCTGGGCACTCTCAAAGCCTTGGACCACCTCAAAGCCTTCAGGGTCTCATTTGCACAAGCTCAGAATGTCTATCATTTCAAAACAATGCTACACCATCACCACATACACTCTCATATATTTGGTCCACCAGAGATAAAGATTAGCAAACTTTCAAGTCTCTAGCTTCCCTTTTCTTCTTCTTGGCCTCTTATTAGCATTCCTTCCTGAGGTTAGCCAGCCTCACCAAACTGGAAAGACACTGATACTGTCAGTTAATATTTTTTACTTATATTCATTAATAAAAATATATCAACTTTTCTCATTTCATTTAAACCATAAAATTTCTAAAGGAATTTGATACCAATAGGTAGGCTGGCAGGTAGATACATAGGTAGGTAGACAGGAGGGATATGGATTGTTAGGTGGGTGAGTAGGTATATGGGTAGATGGATGAAAGATAAAATTGGGGTGAAAGCTGAGTAAAGATCTCTTTTGACAGGAGAACTGAAAGGTCAAGTAGGAGAGTAAGATGGGACAAATATCGGTGCCTCTTCCAGTAACTTGAAAATATGGGAAATAAGCTGCTTCCCTAGACTTAAATTGTAAATCATATTTATATCTCAGATAAGAGAAAAACAAAGTCTCTTCAAAGAACAGAACGCCCTCAAAGTATCAAAACTAAAGAAGTAAAAATATTGAGGGTATTTGCATTATTTAAATGAAAGTGACAATTACATGTGAGGAGGGAGTTGATAAGTGAGGAAATCCTAAAAATAAAAAAATTAAAAAGATGACAGAATATTCCAGATACGTTGGAAAGATGATTCCTATAGATATGGTCAAGTACATCTAAACATTGGATTCAAAAAAAAATAAAAAATAAAAAATAAAAATAAAAATAAACATTGGATTCACCTACCCTCTTTATTCTGATTTATGCTCACAGGGACCTTCTGAATAATATTTGGCTTATCAGATGTGCCTTAGGAAGAGAATGCCTGTCTCCTGTTCTGAAACCTTCAGTGGCTGCAGTTCACACTCCCTAACTTTGGCATTTAATATTCTCCACATTTGCACAAAAATTAAATAAGTTTGATGATGCACTATTCTCCTACAAAAATCTGTTTCAACCAAGCTAGTCTTTTCGCTATCCCTCAGTACTCAGATATTACTACAAGCCTTTTTCTTAGGCTTCCTGCTGTCCCCATATCCAAGCTTCAAGTTCAGCTCAAGTCTACCTCCTTAATAATGCTTTTCTTGGGTGCTCCAGTTTACCATCATCATGACCCACATCTAATCTAAATGGTGGGGTGGGGGAGGGTGAATTGAAGTAGGCTTCACACCCAGTACAGAGCCCAGTACAGGGCTCAATCTCACAGCCCTAAGACCATGACCTGAGACAAAATCAAGAATTGGACATCTAACCAACTGAGCCACCCAGGTGCCCCTAATCTAATTTTCTAAAGCATCCTGTATCACCCATGTTACTTGACATGTTTTCTTTTTTTTTTAACCTTGACATGTTTTCTTATTTTATATTTTTCATCTTGCAAATTAAGCCACAGCTCTTCTGTGACAGGGATCTGAAACTTAGGATTCTTTAATTTTTTTATATCTTCCAAAGCACATACTCTATTCTGTGAACAAACAAATGTTCAGTAAATACCAGGTAAGCTAACTTTGTTCAGATAATGCCTAGCATACTCTTTTAACATAAAACTACAGCTTTACACTTATATATGATTTCACATAAAGTTCTTTTAAAAGACAGATTTCACAAGTACACCTATACACACACACACACACATATACAACCCCACATACTTACACATATATACATGTATATATATACACACAAACATATATGTGTGTATATAAACATATGGTTATAGTAGATATATCTCCAATCTCTGCTATGGAAATTTTTTTTTTTCATTCTTACCTGGTTATGATGGGATCTGCAGCATGATTTGGGCCCCATCGCCCCAAAAGCCCCCGACCAACCAGTCCTGTCCGTCCTGCAGGATTTCTGGGACAAAAAAAATGAAAAATCAATTGAATGTGTTCATCTTTTTTTTTTTTTAAGATTTTTAAATTTATTTATTCATGAGAGACACAGAGAGAGAGGGGCAGAGACATAGACAAAGGGAGAAGCAGGCTCCTTGTGGGGAGCCCAATGTGGGACTCAATCCCCCAACCCAGGATCACATCCTGAGCCAAAGGCAGACACTCAACCACTGAGCCACCCAGGTGTCCCTGTGTTCATCTTTTTTAATCCAACTTAACCCTAAAAGAAGGCAGTAAATACTATAAGAGGGAAATAATATCTCATCCCAAATCCACTAATATTATCACATATCTGGCACTAAAATCACATTATTTCCTTAACACTGTTGTTTAACTTTTCTTTTGTGCATGTCTTAAGTTTTGGGCTTCATCTAGGAGGAAGATCTCATTTTCAAAGTTGTTCTCAATATGTGAATTTGTTTCAGTTTTCATCTATGCTCCTAAATTCAAGCCAAAACTTTACAGGACTCTTACAACAGGGCAGATGAATGGTCTGCACCTAAGCATCATCTGTCTCTACAACAGTGATGATTTATCATTCAAGATACCCACACTTACCTTCACTTTCTCACCATTCCCTTTTCTTATTCCCATCTCATACAACCCTTTCTGTTATTTTTTTTTTAAAGTAATACCTATATCCACTGTGGGACTCGGACTCACAACCCCTAAATCAAGAGTCACATGCTCTACCAACTGAGCCAGCCAGGCGCCCCTCCCTTCTCTGTTCATTTATTCAATGAATTATTTCTACCCTCAAGGCAGAGTTACCAAAAAAGTGCATTCAAATACTGTCTCTGCCACTCATTGTATACAAATTGCTTATATTCTCTCTTCTTATCTATAAATGGAACTACAATATCTGCCCACAGAGTTATTTTAATGATTTAATTAGATCACATGTATAAATTCTTTTGTACATTGTCTGGCACATACAAGCACTCAATAAATGTTAATTGGGTTTCTTAGCCTTTGAAGACCCATTATTGTAAGATATCCACCCCCAGTACCTACCTGGGTCTCCCATTTTCAATCTCATACAAACCATTCTGGCTCTTTCTCTGAACATGCCCATCCTTTTCATTGAACTTGGGAGAGAAGTTACTTTCACTGTAATGAGAGAATGCCAAAGCAAAATAAGAAATAATGGTCCAATATTACCAAAAGCTTACTAATATCAATCTGTTATGTATAATAAGGTATCCCTGAAACTTAATTATTTTTAAGAGTCAGTTTTCATTTATAAATCCATCTTACTCTTTTAAAACAGTTTCTTAAAGTGTTAACCAAAGCACCTTATAATACAAGGATGTATATTATAACCCCTCTGGGAAGGACTCTGCAGAAAATCTGTAGCTCCTCCCCACATGCTACAAAAAAAAGTCTACATCACTATTAGCAAGGAGGAATTGTCTGTGGGCACAATATAGCAATTAGTGTGATCCCAAAAATAAGATCCTTTCTGATATCTTGATATTTTTACTGTCTCAAAGTAATTTTAATTTCCTCAAATGTACACTAGCTAATATTTTCATCAAAGTAAACCCACAAAACAGTGAATTTACCACAAAACTTCTTAATAACTATGATGTAGATCAAAATAGATATTATATGTTACAAATGTTCTAAGTCTTAATCTTGATGGGATAGAACTGTATAAATATAAAATCGTTCTGAGCTCTAGAAGCACAATTAAGAAATGTGTACTTTACTGCCTTTGCCATTCCTCAATAAAAGTATTTTCAAAGTAAATATGAATAAACTCTCTCCTCACCATTATGAAATCACTGATATAACTGTTGATAGTGAATAAGGAGTTGTATAGCATACAGAGTTCACAGTAAGTTCTGAAGTAAGTTTTGGTTCTTTTCAGTTTAACCTAATGAACTAATAACACTGGATCTATACAACTAGCAACACTTTTTACTTACCTGATTAAATAATCCCTTGGGAACCATTCATAATAAATTTGTCCATTAAATCAAACTTGTAAAACTGTTCTAAAACTATGGTAGCAGTTTAGCAGAGTGGTTAAGAGCATGAATTCTGGAGTCCGATTGAGTTCAAGTCCAACCTTCACCATCATCTACTAGCTCTGTAACCATATGTAAAGGGCAACCTTTCTGTGCTTCCATTTTTGCACGTGGGTTTTGTTTTTCTATAAAGTAGAAATAACAACCCTCTGTCTTCCAGAATAGTTGTAAGAAAATAATGCTTATAAAAAATTAAGTACAATACCTAGTTCACAGTACATTAAAAAACTCATCATATTCGTTAAAAGGAACATAAATATAAAACATGAGTCAATGTACTTCTATGAATTTAGTCAAAGGATTTTTGCTTGAGTATTTGTTTTCTTCCTTCTCCTTTATCTATCCCTTTTCTGTGTTTTTCACACTGTTCCAATTTTATCATCCTATTCTTAGTAATCTGAAAAAATTCTGAAAAATATATTTTTTTTTACTACTTCAAACACAAGTCTAGCTATGGTGGAAAATAACCACAAAAGATGTTCTACTGATGACCAAAATAGAATAAATGAAAATAGATACCACCACTTGCCATTCCATAAAACAACTCCACAGTAAAATAGATTTACTTTTTTGGAAGGATCATCATAAAACCTCTAAAAGAACAAGCAAACATGGATTCTCTAGTTTTAGCAAGAATTCAAGCAAATGTGGAAACTTAGTTATGACAAAGTCATAGATAAAAATGATTTTTCAGCTGTCAAAGTGATCATTTACAAAGACAACCATTCTCTTCACCATCTTACCCCTAGCTATCTGTTAATGCCAGAAATTATGCTCACCTGATCTGAGGATCTGCCCACCTAGGTCCTGCCAAGACAGAGACTGCAGTGTATTCCACAGGATTATAGTCTTGCCATTCAACAAACCAGCCTACTTTCTCATTAGGAACCTGGCTGCGTTGGACTTTTGAACCTGGATAAGGAGATGTCCGAGCCTTGTTGTGGGAATTCTGTTTGGCACCATTAGAGTTAGACATGATGTTCGAGTTAAGATGAAACCCACAGAATGAAAATGTGTTTCTGAAAAGAAAAAAAGAAAAAAAAGACAAATGTTCTACATAAATACCAAAAGAAATTAAAAATAACCTAATTCAAAGACCCAAAAACATACTTTTCAATTTCAAAGTATAAAAGTCTAACATCTATGAGAAAATTATTTTCAAATATGAAAAACTTTAAAATATTGCCGAATCTTATTAATTGGAACCTACTCCCTGAATTTCTTTTAGTTGAGAAAAAGGGACAGATGTTTACTTTTGTTAGCACGAAAGTGGGGGAAGTTATGAAAATTCAACTATAAAAACAAATGTAAAGGAAGACTTTTTAAAAAATGGGCTATAATCTAACACACATGTAAAATGTATGACAAAAATGGAACAAAAGAACAAAAAAATGGAAATATCTGTTGTAAGGTTCTTACATTGTATAAGAAATAACACAATACTACCAAAAGTCTGACTATGATAAATATACTAATTCTAAACTGATGGCACACTTCCCTGGCTCTCATAATATCAATTTGCCCTTGTGACAAATGATTAATTGTCACAAGGGCAAACACCAACTTGCTAGGTTGGTGAAATAAGTCCACATCTGTATCATTCACTGAGAAGTACACAGTGATCATTTCTGAGGTATTACTCATAAGTATGACCAGAATTGAAAACATAAGGAAATATAGAATACAACCTGGTCAAGGGATAGCTTGCAAAATAAAGGTGTGTACTCTTTCAATTGGTAACATGAAAGACAGAGGAACTCTTTTGGATAGATGCAGACTAAAGAGACATGAAAACTAAACACAATCAATGATGTTGGATTGGTTCCTGAACCAAAAAGAAAAAAATTTTTCCACAGGACAAGTGGTGAAATTTGAATGGGGTTATACAAATAATTTTAAAAGTTGATGCAAAACCTACTTACTACTCACAGAGAAACGCTTTGGAGACTATGGCTTTGTTGGTGAATTCTATGAAATACTCAAAGAATTAACACCAATGTTCCTCAAACTCTTCAAAAAAAATTGAAAGAATATATCCAAATGTGTTCTATGAGGCCGGCATTATTACCCCAATACCAAAGCTAGACAAAGACACTACTAAAAAACCATAGATCACTACCCCTTATACATATTGATACAAAAATCCTCAACAAAATAGTAGCAAACAGAATTCAACAGCACATTAAAGGATTATACACCATAACCAAGTGAGATTTATTGGAATGCAAGGATTGGAATACCAAAATCAATCAACACAATACACATAAACAGAATGAAAGAAAAAAACAGATGATCATCCCAATTAATACAGAAAAATCTGTCATAATCCAACACCTTTCACAATAAAAAACATTCAACAAACTAGGAATAGAAGAAGAAAACTACCTCAATATATTAAAAGTCATATATTAAAGCTCACTTTTTGGTATGACAGTGAAAGACTGAAAACTATCACAAACAAGGAACCCCAACCAGTCCCTTGAAAACAATCTTGAAAAAGAAAAAGTTGGAGATGTCATAACTTCCTAATTTCAAAACTTACTATAGTAATCCTAATGGTAAAATACTGGCATAATTTCAAAACTAAGCTATAGTAATCATAACAGAATAATACTGGTAGGAAGACAGACATATAGACCAGTGGGATAGAATAGAGAGCCCACACACAAACCCTCACTCACATAGGTGGTCAAATGATTTTCAACAAGTGTGACAAAACTATTCAACAGGAAAGGATTGTCTTTTCAACAAATAAGGCTGGGAAAATTAGATATCCACATGCAAATGAAGATGATCCCTTACTTTTTTTTAAAGATTTATTTATTTATTTATTTATTTATTTATTTATTTATTTATTTATTTATTTATGATAGACATAGAGAGAGAGGCAGAGACACAGGCAGAGGGAGAAGCAGGCTCCATGCAGGAACCCGACGTGGGACTTGATCCCGGGACTCCAGGACCGTGCCCTGGGGCAAAGGCAGGTGCTAAACCCCTGCGCCACCCAGGGATCCCTTACTCTTTATAGCATATGCAAACACTAATGCAAAATGGATCAAAACCCAAACATAAGACCTAAAACTATAAAACTCTTGGAAAAAAAACATACAGGGAAAATTTCATGATGCTGAACTTGACAATGACTTCTTGGATGTAACCAAAAGCACAAGCGACAAAGAAAAACCAATAAATTGGACTACATCAAAATTTAAAACTTCTGAGCATCAATAAGCAGTCACTGGTTTTAGATGAACCCCACTTCACCCAGGGTGCAAGCATTATAAAAAAGAAGAGTAACTGGTGCGCCTGGGTAGCTCAGTCGGTTAAGTGTTGGACTCTTGATTTCAGCTTAGGTCATGATCTCAGGGTCCTGGGATGGAGCCCCTCCTCAGGCTCCATGCTCAGCAGGGACTCTGCTTGAAGATTACTCTTTCTCCTTCTCCCTCTGCCCCTCCCCTGACTTGCATACACTCTCTCTAAAATAAATAAATCTTTAAAAAAATAACGGGCAAGCAATTTTACATTGTTCTAGTGGCATCTTTAAAAAAGCACATTCATGGGAGGGAGGCAAGATGGCAGAATAGGGATCCTCGTTTCATCTGGTTCCCCAAATTTAGCTAGATTAACTAGCAAACTATCCTGAACACCTGTGTTCAGGATGAATTCAACCTGAGATGTAAAGAAAGAACAGCTGGAACGCTACAAACAGAAAAATGACGCTTCTTACAAGGTAGGAGTGCAGAGAAGACAAACAGGATATTTAGAAGATAAATGTCAGGGGGAGGGAGCTTTTTAAGGGCTGTAAGAAAGTGATATAGCCCTGGGGTGCAAAATTGGGACCTTTAGAAATCTGCTCCTTTGAGACTTGCCTGCCTGAAAAGTGCTCAGTGGTGAAGCAAGGCAGAATTGCAGGAGGGACAGTGGGGTCCCTGCAATCTTCCTGGAGGCACAGAAAGAACAGGAGTGCCTAAGCCAGCAAAGTTCCCAAGCATTGGAGCATTGGAGCATGTTTAAATTAGCAAGCCCAGAAGGCTCTGCTTGTTGTGCCACAAACCATGGACCAGAGCAGGAATGGGTGATGCTCTCCTTACTGGGTCCCTACAAAGGAGTGGAGAGTCCAAGCAGGTGTGCATTCAACCCAGATGAACCCTATCTGTGCCAGGGCCCTGCAAACAGCCAGAAGCAAGGCAACCCTCCGCTTCCACTGGGAGGGATGGAGCAGGTGCATGCACAACCAGGGAAAACCTCTCCCAGCCAGAGCCCTGCAAATGGCACCAATCATTGTCTCCCTCGCCTGCCCCAGGGAGGATCTGAACCAGGAGACAGTAAGAGTCTGCAGTTTGGCACATGCCAGGATCTCTCGGCTCCAGAGCTAGAGATCTGGACACAGCCATTTTTTTTTCCTTTCGCCCTCAAAAGAGGTGTAAAAGCCTCTAGGGAACAAAGACCTCACAGGACAAATTGTTTACACTCAGCCTTGCCACCTGGCAAGGGGTGGAGCATCTCCTCCCAGGCACAGACACCTGAAAATCAGCACAGCAGGCCCCTCCCACAGAAGACCAGCTGAAAGAACAGGGGAATAGCAAGTGTACTGACCAAGCAGCACAGGAAAGCTCCAGAACTGAAGCAAAATAGTATAAAGAACTCAAGGTTTTGTTGTTTTTTTTTTTATGATTCATTTATCTATCTTTCAGGTTAAAATTTTCCAATATTCTTTCTTTTTTACTGTCTCAAGTAGTTTAATGTTTTATCAACTCTTCATTTTAAAGTTTTTTTTTCCTTTTTTAACTTTCATATTTTACAATGACATGTTATAGATACATTCCTCATTTTTGGTTTCCTTTCACCATATTCAATTTTATTTTTGTATATATGTAAGTTTTGCTTTTTTTAAAAAATAATTTTGGAATTTGTGCCTTCTAACATACACACCAAAATACACTCAGAACTAAGTGGATCACCCTTTGATCCACTTTATGAGATTGTATTCTCTCCCCTGCATAATTTTCCCTCCCCCTTTTCCTTTCTTTTTGTTGTTGTTGTCTCTGTAAGTTTTGCTTCTTTTATAATTTTGGAACTTAGTACTTTCTAACATACAGACCAAAATACACTCAGAACTAAGTGGATCACCCTTTGATCCACTCTATGAGATTGTATTCTCTCCCCTGCACAATTTTCCCTCCCCCTTTTCCTTTCTTTTTGTTGTTGTTGTCTCTGTAAGTTTTGCTTCTTTTATAATTTTGGAACTTAGTACTTTCTAACATACAGACCAAAATACACTCAGACCAAGTAGATCACCATTTTGGTCCACTCTGTGAGATTATATTTTTTGTTTGTTTTTCTTTTTCTTTGTCTTTTTTCTTTTATTTTCTGGTCCCTGACCTCTTTGGGATTGTCTAGTGTGTATTTTGCTTGGGTCGTGGTTGGTATTTTTGACTCTGCTCACTCATACAGCCATTCTGCACTGAACAAAATGACTAAAAGGAAGAATTCACCACAAAAGAAAGAACCAGGGGTAATACTCTCTGCCATTGATCTAATGGATATATATTTAAGTAAAATATCAAGAGACAGAATTCAGGATACAATTATAGAGTTACTAGGTGGATGTGAAAAAAATCATAAAAGTCACTAGAGAATCTCAGTACAGAAATGAGATCAGGCTGAAATTAAAAATACTCTGAGATGCAGTCTAAACTGGATGGTCTAACAGCCTAGGTAAATGAGGCAGACGAGAAAGTAAATGACATAGAAGACAAGTTGATGGAAAGGAAGGAAGCTGAGGAAAAGAGAGAACTAAGAGCCCATGAGGAGAGGCTCCAAGAATTAAGTGATAATTTGTAAAAGAATAACATCCATATTATTGGGATTCCAGAGGGCGTGGAGAGAGAGAGAAGACCAGAAAGCATGTTTGAACAAATCATAGCTGGGAACTTCCCTAATCTGGGGAAAGAAATAGGCATACATATCCAAGACAGAGAGAAGACCCCTCCCAAAATCAACAAAAACCAATCAACACCTCAATCATATAATAGTGAAGCTTGCAAATTTCAGAGAGAAGGAGAAAATCTTGAAAGCAGCTTGAGAAAAGAGATTCCTAACATTAAGGAGAAAAATATTAGATGACCAGCAGACCTACCTACAGAGACCTGGCAGGCCAGAAAGGGCCGTCATGATACATTCAGGGTACTAAATGAGAAAAACATGCAGTCAAGGATACTTTATCCAGCAAGGCTGTCATTCAGATTGGAAAGAAAGATAATAAAGAGCTTCTAGGATAGGCAAAAACCGAAAGAATATTAAGGGAGAATAGTCCCTGCAAGAAATATTAAGGGAGAGCCTGTAAGTGAAGAGGGAGCCCAAAGAAACAGAGACAATCTGCAGAAATAGGGACTGTACAGGTAATACAATGGCACTAAATTCATATCTTTCAATTGTTACTCTGAATTTGAATGGGCTAAATGCTCCAGGCAAAAGACTCAGGGTATCACACTGGATAAAAAAGCAAGACCCATCTATATGCTGTCTACAAGAGATTCATTTTAGACCTAAAAACACCTTCATACTGAAAATGAGGGGGCGGAGAACCATTTATCATGCAAATGGACTTCAAAAGAAAGGTGGGGTAGCCATCCTCATATCAGGTAAATTAGATTTTAAACCAAAGACTGTAGTAAGAAATGAAGAGGGAAACTATATCATAGTTAACAGGTCTATCCAACAAGAGGACCTAACAATTATAAATATTTATGCCCCTAATGTGGGACCAGCCAATTATATCAACCAATTAATAACCAAAGGAAAGAAACACATAGATAATAATACATTAAGGATAGGAGACTCCAACGTTCCACTCTCAGCAAAGAACAGATCTTCTAAACAGAAGATCAACAAAGAAATAAGGGTTTTGAATGACACACTGGACTAGATGGGACTTCACGGAAATATACAGAACACGCCATCCTAATGCAACAGAATACACATTCTTCTCAACTGCACATGAACTTTCTTCAGAAACAACCACATACTGGGTCACAAATCAGGTCTCAATCGATACCAAAAGACTGGGATTAGTCCCTGCATATTTTCAGACCACAATGCTCTGAAACCAGAATTCATTCACAGGACAAACTCGGGAAGGAACTCAAATACTTGGAGGTTAAAGAGCATCCTACTAAAAAATGAATGGGTAAACCAGGAAATTAGAGAAGAATTAAAAAGGCTCATACAAACTAACAAAAAAGAAAGCACAATTGTTCAAAATCTTTGAAATACAGCAATGGCAGTCCTAAGAGGCAAGTACATTTCAATACAAGCCTCTGTCAAAAAAATTAGAAAAATCTCACATATACAAGCTAACCTCATACCTAAAGGAGCTGAAGAAAAAAACAGCAAATAAAGCCTAACACAAGCAGGAGACAAGAAATAATAAAGATTTGAGCAGAATTCAATGAAACAGAAATCAGAAGAACAGTAGAACAAATCAACAAAAGTAGGAGCTGGTTCTTTGAAAGAATTAGTAAGATAAATAAACCCCTAACCAGACTAATTAAAAAGAAAAAAGGGTGGGGGGGGGGGGGACAGCCCAGGTGGCTCAGCAGTTTAGCGCCCAGGGCGTGATCCTGGAGACCTGAGATCGAGTCCCACATCGGGCTCCCTGCATGGAGCCTGCTTCTCCCTCTGCCTGTGTCTCTGCCTTTCTCTCTCTCTCTCTCTCTCTCTCTCTCTAATAAATAAATAAAATCTTAAAAAAAAAAGAAAAAACCTCAAATTAATAAAATCATGAATGAAAGAGGAGAAATCACAACCAACACCAAGGAAATACAAACAATTTTAGGAACATATTATGAGCAACTATATGCCAACAAATTAGGCAATCTGAAGAAATGGATGATTCCTAGAAACTTATAAATTACTAAAACTGAAACAGAAAACATGAACAGACCAATAACCAATAAGGATATGGAAGCAGTCATCAAAAACCTTCCAAGCAACAAGAGCCCAGGGCCAGATGGCTTTCCAGGGGAATTCTATCAAACCTTAACTAAAGAAGAAATAACACCTATTCTACTGAAGCTATTTCAAAAGATAGAAATGGAAAGAAAACTTCCAAACTCATTCTATGACACCAGCATTACCTTGATCCCAAAACCAGACAGAGACCCCATCAAAAAGGAGAATTATAGACCAATATCCCTGATGAACACGGATATCAAAATATTCACTAAAATACTAGCCAACAAGATCCAACAGTACAGTTAAAGGATTATTCACCATGACCAAGTGGGATTTATTCCTGGGAGGCAAGGGTGGTTCAACATACATAAATTAATCATGATAGATCACATTAAAAGAAAAGACAAGAATCATATAATCCTCTCAATTGATGCAGAGAAAGCATTTGACAAAATACAGCATCCACTCCTGATTAAAATTCTTCAAAGTATAGTGCTAGAAGGAACATACCTCAATATCATAAAAGCCATCTACAAAAAGCCTACAACAAATATCATTCTCAGGAACACTACAGGGATGCTCACTCTCACCACTATTGTTCAACGTAGTACTAGAAGTCCTAGCCTCAGCAATTAGACAACAAAAAGAAATAAAAGCACTCAAATTGTCAAAGAAAAAAATCAAACTCTCACTCTTCACAGATGACATGATATTGTAAATGAAGAACCAAAGGACTCCACCCCAGCAATTCAGCAATGTGGCAGGATACAAAATCAATGCACAGAAATAACTTGCATTTCTGTATACTAACAGTGAGACTGAAGAAAGAGAAATTAAGTAATCAATCCCATTTACAATTGCACCAAAAACCATAAGATATCTGGGAATAAACCTAACCAAAGAGGCAAAGGTCCTATATTCTAAAAACTACAGAACACTTATGAAAGAAATTGAGGAAGAGATAAAAAGACGGGAAAACACTCCATGCTCATGGATTGGAAGAATAAATATTGTGAAAATGTCTATCCTACCCAGAACAATCTACACATACAATGCAATCCCTATCAAAATACCATGGACTTTTTTCAAAGAGTTGGAACAAATAATCCTAAGATTCATATGGAACCAGAAAAGACCCCAAAATAGCCAGAGGAATGTTGAAAAGGAAAACCAAAGCTGGGGGCATCACAAAGCCTGACTTCAAGTTGTATTACAAAGCTGTGATTGAGACAGGATGGCACTGGCACAAAAACAGACACACACAGATCAATGGAACAGAACAGAGAACCCAAAAATGGACCCCCCCACCCCAACTCTATGGTCAACTAATCTTCGACAAAGCAGGAAAATAATAAAATGTGTTGGGAAAATTGGACAGCCACGTGCAGAACGAAACTGGACCATTCTCTTACACCATACACAAAGATAAACTCTAAATGATTCAAAGATCTAACTGTGAGACAGGATTCCATCAAAATCCTAGAGAACACAGGCAGTAACCTTTTTGAACTTGGCCACAGCAACTTCCTGCAAGACATATCCACGAAGGCAGGGGAAACAAAAGCAATAATGAGCTATTGAGACTTCATCAAGATAAAAAGCTTCTTGCAAAGGAAACAGTCAACCTATAAGATGGGAGAAGATGTTTGCAAATGACGTATCAGATAAAGGGCTGATATCCAAGATCTCTAAAGAACTTATCAAATTCAACACCCAAAAAGCAAACAATTCAGTTAAGAAATGGGCAGAAGACATAAACAGATATTTTTCCAAAGAACTACACATGGCCAACAAGCACATCAGAAAATGTTCCGTTATCACTTGTCATCAGGGAAATACAAATCAAAACACAGTGAGATACTACTTTACACTGGTGAGAATACCTAAAATTAACAAGACAGGAAACAACAAAGGTTGGCGAGGATGTGGAGAAAGGGGAACCCTCTTACACTGTTAGTGGGAATGCAAGCTGGTGCACTACTAGTTATTTACCCCAAAGATACAGATGTAGTGATCTAAAGGGGCACCTGCATCCCTATGTTCATAGCAGCAGTGTCTACAATAGCCAAACTGTGGAAGGAGCCCAGATGTCCTGGACTGGATAACGATGTATACACACACACATACACACACACAATGGAATATTACTCAGCCTTCAGAAAGGATGAATATTCACCATTTACACTGACATGAATGGAACTAGAGGGTATTATGCTAAGTGAAAAAGTCAATCAGACAAAGACAACTATCATATGGTTTCACTCATATGTGGCATATAAGAAATAGTGAAAGGGACCACAAGGGAAGAGGGAAGGACTGAGTGGGGAAAACTTATAAGGGAAGACAATCCATGAGACTTCTGCCTCTAGCGATCAAACAAAGGAGAGCAGAAGTGGAGGTGGATGGGGGATAGGGTAACCGGGTGATGGGCATTAAGGAGGGCAAGTACATGATGTGACGAGCACTGGATGTTATACTATATGTTGGCAAGTTGAATTTAAATTTAAAAAAAAAAAAAAAAAAAAAACAGGATCGAGTCCCACGTCGGGTTCCTTGCATGGAGCCTGCTTCTCCCTCTGCCTGTGTCTCTGCCTCTCTGAGTCTCTCATGAATAAATAGATAAAATCTTTAAAAAATAAATTAAAAAAAATGTTAATAGCATTCATGACTTCCAAAGAACATTGTTTTTTTGTTTTGTTTTGTTTTGTTTTTAACTTGGAATATTTTTTAATTTTTAAAAATTTTACTTTAATTGTAATTTGGTTGACATGCAAAGTTACATTTTAAAAAGCATAGATGTTTATTCTGTCCCTCCCCAAATCCCACTGAAAAGAGATACAAAAGGCCAACAAAATCCACAGCAGGAGAGAGAACAGGTCACCACCAGTGATTAAGAGATTGTAACTAATTTCAGGTAGAAAGTAGATGGACTCCTACTGACCTACAAACCAAAATACAACAAATTATATTTGAGAATATGCACAAAAGGGTGGGTGACAGATTCCATTCCTACAAGAGGAGGTCTGAGAGGTTTCTTTTTTTTTTTTTTTTTTGTCTGAGAGGTTTCAAGCTTGAGATAAGTGGGCCCAAATGTCCTAAGTGGGCAGTGGGGCAATAACCATGGAAATCAGCCATTCTCCTTCTCCAAACAAAATGTTGGCATTAGTTAGGTTTCCCCCTGGGATAAAGCCAAACTAGAACCTCTGTTTTGAATTCTGGTATTAGAGAATACAGCAGCAATTTAGGCTTAATATCACCATAGTTCATAGTAGGGAATAAAGCTAAAGCAGCTATGCTCAGCAGGGAATTTGCTCCACTAGTTCCCAGCCTGTCCTACTGGCTTCCTGCTCACACACACTCAACTGAAACCTTCCAGTCTACGTACGTGACATGATGCCAATGTTCTGAAATCAGCCCTCCCATTTTGAGAAAACAATGTCTTTTACCTACCTACATGAATCGAAATATAAATGGATAACCGGTGTCCACCGGATGTTTGAGAAGAGAAGGAAAAAGGACTGAAAAGTAATAGAACCACTGACCCATAACAGGTAAGTCACAAAACAGAAGATAATTTACTTTAATTATCATTCTTACAGATTCAAGAGTTTTTACATCCATCAAACTAAAAAAGGCGGCTATCCAGAGCAATTAGAGGGGGAAAAAGTTCTTGTCAAAATTTACAATTCAATAAGAGATCCGATGATGCACCGGGACTGAAGTCTGCTTTAGCAACCTGGAAGATAAATTTAAGTGAAATCTGTAAGAGCGTTGTACAAAAAAGACAAATGAAATGGAAAATGAGAGAAAAGGAGAAGTTCAATCTAGAAGGTCCAACAGCTACCATAAGAGGTCCGGGGGGAGGGGAGGGGGAGGGGGAGGGGGGGAGGACAAGACAGGGCAAAAACGGGGCGGGGAGGGGTGGGGGGGGGGAGGAGGGAACAAAAGAAAATTTCCTTTTGCCTCAAGTAAACACGACATGTCCACACCACATCCAAACAAGTGCTACTGAAAACTCTCGCAGGACAGCAATACTGGGGACTTCTGGAGGATGGCAAATTTCAGTAGCAGAGACCAAGAAAGATCGCTACCACCAATCCTCCTCAAAAGGCAGATGAAACACCGTGGAGCCTTTTTTTTTTTTTTAAATAAATTTATGATAGACAGAGAGAGAGAGAGAGAGAGGCAGAGACACAGGCAGAGGGAGAAGCAGGCTCCACGCAGGGAGCCCGATGCGGGACTCGATCCCGCGTCTCCCAGGACCACGCCCCGGGCCGAAGGCGGGCGCCAAACCGCTGCGCCACCCGGGCATCCCCCCGGGGGACCTTTTTTGAAAACGTGAACGTCGCCCTGAAAACCCGGGACGCCGGCAAAGCCTACGGCACCCGCGGACTCAACACTGGCTCCACCCACACCCGAGAACTCGGGAGTAGGCAGCCCTAGAAGAGGAAATACCTGCACGCCGGAGCGCTGCCACAGCCCGAGGGCCTGACCGCCACAGAGGCCAAGGCCACAGAGAGAGACGCTGCGGCCAAAGTCTTGCCCAGGAAGCGTTCGGCCATCAGCGGCCCCCGCGCGGCTCCGCGGGGCGAGGTCAGGCTCAGCGGCGGCCCCAGCCTCGGCCGCGGGACAGCCCCGGGGATCGAGCCGGCGCTAGGACCGCGCCGCTCTCCCGTTCCGGGGAAGGACTAGCTACGTCCTTGACAGAAACACACACGACCTGGAGCTCTCCCAACACAATCCCTCGCTTCCACCACTGACACGAAGGCAACCAGATCCGCGAGCGGCGCGAACACTCCCGGCGCCCGCCGCCGCGGAACCGGGCCCCGCGCCCGGCGCCTTCCAACGCCCCGGCTCCGCGCTTTACAGCCGCGCCGTAAACCAAAAACAGCGCCGGCTTTGCGGCGCTCAGCTTTTACGACCTCCCCGTTTGCGCAGGCGTACTTGGGGGGGGGGGGAGTGGTGGGAAATGATGTCCAGAAAGCGCAAGGGCAAAGTGGAGGTGAAGGGGCGTGGGAAGGGGGGAAATGGGGAAAGAAAGAAAAGGGATTGAGAGAAAGCTGTTGGCCTCGTTTTGTTCATCGGCAAGAAGCGTGACAGGCAGCTCATGTAATGAACTACGGCGTCCCGGTCCTATCTGAGTAAGTGCTTGCTGAAGAAGGAGGTGGATGAGAGATTTGCAACCCACTTAAGGCTTTTCTCTTACTCTTTCACCAAGGTGTGCGCTGCAGTTGCTAAATTTGACAAGGCTTTGCGGGATGCGACCTTGGCAAACCCGCGGAGGGCTAAGCCAGCCGTGAGCTGGCGGCGCAGCTTGGAGCAGGACTGCAGAGCAACACCCAAGACAAACAAGGGGCGAAATTTTGCCAAAAATTGGTAATTCAGCTGGTCCAAACAGTTTGTAATATGGCTTTCATTTTTTATATTCATTATCTTATTGACGTGGCGAATCTGTGACTTCTAAGTACATGATCCATTGTGTGAATGGTCTGGTATGGACACAAGGCATCCTAAAACTTCAGCTCTCTCAAGAGCCAGATGAATCAAACTTTGACAGGTATTGTTCTGAAGACTGAAGAATGCAGAACTCTTGGCCTGTAACAGCTCCATCACAACTTCTACACCAAGAGAATCGACCAAGCTAGTATGGCTTCAAGTAGCGTAAGGCCTTGTCCCTAGGATAACCCCAGATCCCCTTAAAAAACCTGCCTGGAGGGAAAGTTAACAATGCAGGGGAATTGACTGTTCCAGGCAAAGTCTTGTGATAGGCAGAGAGTACCTACACCCCCTCTCTTAGAGCAGTTTCTTTGTAGAGCTTGCATTTATAAATCCTTTCTCTGCCCTTTGTGCCAAAAAATCTGCTAGCCAGAACTATTTCCTCAAGGACCTAAGAGCCTCTCTGTTTGAAATGCAGTAATTCAGGGAGAGCCTAACTTTAATGGATGACTTTCTTCAACTTGGACTGCAGCCTCTTGTCTTAAAGATAGAAGTTTGTTTCTTCTCTGACAAGCACCAGTTAACAAACCCAGATGGCCTACTCCCGTGAATCACCAACTCACCCCCTCAAGTGCCCCTCAGTGCCTTTCCCTGGGCACACTCCAGCCTTTAAAAAGTTTCCAGCCTCTGTTTCAGGGAAGTTGAGTTTATTCATGCAGGCATATTACTGAATAAAATGTGTCCTTACTACTTCAACTAGTATCCAGGTTTGTTTATTGTTGCCAGTTCTTCCAGATAGTAAACTACTATTGCTAAAATGTGTTTGCCTTTTAAAAAATAACTATATGGGGCAGCCCGGTGGCTCACCTTCAGCCCAGGGCCTGATCCTGGGGACCTGGGATCAAGTCCCACGTCGGGCTCCCTGCATGGAGTCTGCTTCTTCCTCTGCCTGTGTCTCTGCCTCTGTGTGTGTGTGTGTGTGTGTGTGTGTGTGTCTCATGAATAAATAAATAAAATCTTTAAAAATAAATAAATAAAATAAAATGAAAAATAACTATCTGGATGTGGCTTTCTGTAGTCAGATAAACTTTACCCTCATTGTTGATGACAGCCACTAACCTCTGCTTAAACTGGAAATGTAGTTAGGCAGGCTCTGTTTCAAAGGTTCAGCTCTTCTGAAGTGTGCTGACAGATTAGTCACTAGGAGGAAGAGAAGTAAGGCAGTGAGCCACAGAACATTTGACCAGGAACAGGAGACAGAAAGGCATTGTCATAGAACATTCTTCAGGCTCTCGTTTTCTGACTCTATATTCCTTAAGGAGAGATTGGAGTGGACTTACCATACAGAACGACACAACCATGCAAACAAAACCAACTCCTCACTACTAGGACTGTCCCACAATTAGACAGGGGTCTTCAGGGTTCCACCCTACAGGGACATCTACTAGAGTCTGCTAGAGTGTAGTAAGCATGTGCTTAGCCCACTCTTGGGCAGGACTGAAATGTCATTTCAAATATTTACTGATTTATATTAGCATCCATTTATCCACATACCAAATTAAATGGATATCATTAGAACTTAAGTGGAGAGAAGTGAGGGCTTTTGTTTTTTATTTAATTTTTTAAGTTAGTAACCACATGCCAACTTTCAGGGCTTCTTACAGTAGTTGGTGAGACAGGCAAAAGATGCTAAATAATAAATGTTTTTAAATAGGAAAGCAATGTATGTGATTACTGGAATTGATTTTAGGTATACTAAAAATAAGAATGATTAATAATTCCAACTGTTTCCCCCTTGTTCTATTCATTTCATTATATAATAAATATGGATTACTTACTACTTACCAGGCACTGCCCCAGGTGCCAGGAATAAAGTTGTGAACAAGATAGACAAGGTCCCGCTCTCATGAAACTTGCTTTCTAGGGGAGGTAAATCAACTATAAATAACTAAGCAAACTAGGAATTGCATATCAGGGAAAGTTCTATGAAGAAAGTAAACAACTTTCTGCATAAAAGAATAATTAAAGCTGGACTAACTATATTACAGGAGGAGAGTGTCAGTAAAGGCTTTGCTGAGGAGATCACTCTTGGGAGATACCTAAGGATATGAAGCTGCCAGCCCCCTGGAAAAGCTGGGGAAGGAACATTCCAGGCAGAGAAGACTATAAGTGCAAAATCTCTAAGGTAGAAAATAGCCTGGCCATAAGCAACAGAAAGGTCAATGTGCTAAAGCATACTACTAAACCAGAAAGTGTGATCTGCAGTGAAGCCAGAGAGGTGGCCAGGATGGTGGACACAACTCTTTGTTTCCCAATACCCATCTATTCATTCTCCCTTCTTCCATGTCATAGGTAGAAATATATCCGGTTAAAACTTACCCCCCATGCTCCTGGTAGTGAAAAGGGCCACATGACCCTTCCTGGCCAATGAGATGAACGTGGTAGCCTATTGTGTGGGTTTTCTGGAAAGGCCATTATTTTCCTGAGCTAAAGAGATTGGCTGACTCAGCAGGAATCATTAACCCTTTGCAGTTTCCCCTCCTTCCTATATTCCTGCTTGAAAGGAGGGCACATTTCCTAGAGGAGGAGCAGCCGTCTTAAGATCCTAATGACAAAAGCCACACACATGGATGGCACAATAGGGTACAAGAAGGAACCTTAGGGGTTTTTTGTTTGTTTGTTTGTTTGTTATTTTTTTGCTTCCTCAATTAGTTGCACCAGTCCTGCAAAGCCTGCTTCTGGACTAATAAGGAAAATAAACCCCTATTTGACTAAACTACTATAGTTGGGTTTATTTTATGTAAAAATCTCGATCCAAGAGCCAAATCACATAAGATCTTATAGGCTATGGTAAGGAATTAGCAGTTAATCCCAAGTGCAATGGAAAGCCATTAACACTGTAAAAATTTTATTCCTCGAAATGTAGAGAAGTAGGTATTATAAAAGTGGAACCGGATAAACAGCAACATAGGGATAAGGATTGGAATGGGAAGGCCAGTTACTTGACTCCTACTAATTGCTTCTACTGCTATCCTCTTTCCTTTCCCATCAACCCCCTGGGTCAGAAGTAGCCTACTTTTTTCCTTCTCTTCCTTTATGGCAAGGATTTTCTTCATATCTTTTGTGTTCTTTCAATCAGCCACCAGTCCTGTCTCTTAATAAGTTAATGCATGCTGAAGGAAATTTAAAGCATTTAAATGACTTACTGAAAATCACACAACTAGAGAATGACAGAGCTGGAATTCCAACCTAACTTCAGAATGTTTGCTTTCATATTTTGCTGCTTCAGTCTTCACAAAGGCCAAGGATGAATAGTTTTGAGTTGGCAGTGATTTCTTCTGGTCCAATCTGTCCCAGTTAGTGGAATAAGCAGCCTCCTGCTGAGGAAGGCCACTAGTTAGTCACAAGAATGTAAGTGCTCTATGTTGACTTTTAGCTTTCAGAAACAACATAGACCAAGCAAAGAAAATGTTACAGTTACAAAATACAAAGTAAATAGGATCAATCCTGAAATTATGAAAGTAAACCAGATATTACAAGTTGAGTGATAGAAATGGACAGCCGAAGAAAACAATACCCTCCTCTGACAAAATGGAAAGCCAAAAGTTTTATCATACAGTGGCAGGAAGAAGACATAAAAAAAATGTAAATGTTTTAAATATAACCAAAAAAGTAGTAGGGATAGTGACATAATCACATTGGGAATATATAGGGAGAAGGGTGTTAGGAGTAGAGTAAGTGAGCTACATCCTCAGCTGTCATAGAAGAAAATCAATTACCAATGTCTTCTATTGACTAACCAGTAAATGACACTGTAAGCCTTTATTAAAGATATAGAAGTCAACAGTACAAGAGACAATTAAAAGGATTAAAATGGTTAATCTGAAGAGTTAGACAAGGGTGGGACTGAGGACTCTTTTGTTTTTGTTACTGTTATTGTTTTGTTTTTATCCACCCTGCTGAACCACTTTTAGAGATTTTTTTTTTTTTTAAATCATGAGAGACAGAGACAGAGAGGCAGAGACACAGGCAGAGGGAGAGGCAGACTCCATGCAGTAAGCCCAACGTGGGACTCATCCTGGGACTCTGGGATCACGCCCTGGGCCGAAGGCAGGCGCCAAACTGCTGAGCCACCCAGGCATCCCTCCTGAACCACTTTTAAACCGGATGTATTCTTTACTTTGAATTCACAGATTCATTACTTTAAAAAAATGTGATTGGACAAGTTAACATTTCACTCCCTCTAAGCTCTAAAATTCAGGTTTCAGAGCCAAGTATAGAGGCTTCTATCCCAGAATGACTGAAAAAATAATGGCAGTACAACCTTTAGCACAGTCTGGCAATCATTTCTGAATGTTCTTCCTCTGTGTTCTTTAAAGTAAAAGGGAAGGGATCCCTGGGTGGCGCAGCGGTTTAGCGCCTGCCTTTGGCCCAGGGCGTGATCCTGGAGACCCGGGATCGAATCCCACGTCGAGCTCCCGGTGCATGGAGCCTACTTCTCCCTCTGCCTGTGTCTCTGCCTCTTTCTCTCTCTCTCTCTGTGTGACTATCATAAATAAATAAAAATTAAAAAAAAATAATAAAGTAACAGGGAAAAGAAAAGTGTTCTTCATTGGTTTACGTAATTGCTAAGTATGGTGGCCTTTCCTTCTGAATCCAGTAGGACTCTACAGAGCCAGCCTTGCAAACATAAACCTCATACTGATGACTGGTTAAAATACAGTAATAGCTATCATTAATTAAGTATATATGTATGTAAGATATCAGCTCTGTGCTTTTTAAATATCTCATTTACTCAACCAAACTCCATTATATCCATGTTACAGATGAAATAACTGAGATCTCAGAAGGTAAGTAATTAACCAGATATCACATAGCTGATAAAAAGTTAGCAGGAATTAACATCCTTGTTTTAGAGGTGCCTAGGTGGCTCAGTCAGTTGAGCATCTGACTCTTAATTTCAGTTCAATTCATGATCTCAGGGTTGTGAGATTGAGTACCACATCAGGCTCCACACTTGAGATCTCTCCCCCACCCCACCCACACATGTTCTAAAAAAGCAACAACAACAACAATAAATAAAATCCTTCTTAAAAAATAAAATAAAATAAAATAAAATAAAATAAAATCCTTGTTTTAATAGCTGACTCTATTGCTGTTAAATAGGGATTAAGTTACCTAATGATATGAGGAAGAGGTGTTATGAATGCTGTAGGAGTTATTAAAAGGAGGTATTTTTTTAATTTTTATTTATTTATGATAGTCACACACACAGAGAGAGAGAGGCAGAGACACAGGCAGAGGGAGAAGCAGGCTCCATGCACCGGGAGCCCGATGCGGGATTCGATCCTGGGTCTCCAGGATCGCACCCTAGGCCAAAGGCAGGCGCCAAACCGCTGCACCACCCAGGGATCCCTAAAAGGAGGTATTATAAGTAATAGTTTTTATCCTTTGGAATTTTCAAAGTAATTTAGGGCTGGCCTAGCTTTTCTTCTTTGCCCTAAGAATAAAGGCAACATAGCATAGTGATAATGGCCTAGATCTAAATTCAATTCTATCATTTATACTAACCTTAGGTGATTTGCTTATTTCTCTTAATCCTTTATTTCTTTATTCATGTAATAGACATCTCATGGAACCTACTTCTTAAGACTGTTGAGAGGATAAAATGAACTTTGTCTATATGTGAAGCACTTAGCATAATGCCTAGTCATCATAAGTGACCAAATCATCTATGAAGGGCTCCTTATACTTACCCCCTTTTCCCCTTTTTATAATGCCACTCAACAGCCTGGAGGGCACCATGAAACTAAGATGCTCTACACGGAAAACATTTTAAACTTTCCCAATGAAAAGTGTTTTTAAAAACCACAAATATATAAAGTTGCACACTGTGCTGTTGTGTCAGATTAGTAGCTAATTATCACTCGTCAAATCACCCACATTATAGTTATATTAGTGTTAATTATGACTTACATAGAGTTGAATAGTTGATAGAGCACTGTGTTTTATGTTAATTCATTTGAGCTTCACAAGAATTCTATAGGGTGAGTATTAATAACATCCCAATTTTACAAATTAGGAAACATCCTCAAGAAGATGAAGTCACATCCACACGTGGGAATCAGGTGTGCCTATTTTCAAACACTGGGTTCTTTCCCTAGACCAGGGAAACTCTAGTCAATTTAGTGGGTCAGAAATACCTGATTCTCTTTAAATACAATTCTTTTTCTTTTTTTTTAAGATTGCATCTTTTTAAGTAATCACTATACCCAATGTGGGGTTTGATTTCACAGCCCCAAGATCAAAAGTCACATGCTCACCAACCCAGCCATCAGGGTGCCCCAAATACAATTTTCTTAATAGAAAATATTAGAGTCAGAGCCTAAACATATGAAAGTCAACATATATGAAAGCAAACACATATATACATCTAAAATATCACATTTTATAAGTATTGGGCAAAAAAGTTTGAGAAACACTGAACCTGCATCTAGCCCCAGTTATGCTTTTACTTGCTGCAGGAGCTTTAAAAAGTTAATCTAACTGATCTATTCATTTATAAAATAGGGAGACAAATAATTTTCTTCTCTACTTCCTAAGAGGCTTTAAAAAAATCTATTGGGATAATATATATGGGGGGAAAAAACTCTGGAAACTAGAAACTTTCTGTGCAAGTATTTGTAAACTTAGATTTGAGAGCCATAAGAAAAAGTGGCAGATGATAGAGAGACAAGAGTATGAATATTTGTGAACTTCAGTTTTTTGTTATCTTCCTGCCTTTCTTTTTTTTAAGATTTTAAATTTATTTGACAGAGAGATAGAACCAGAGAGCACAAGTGAGGGGAATGGCAGAGGGAGAAGGAGGTTCTCTGCTGACCAGGGAGACCTCAGCTGGACTGAATCCCCGGACCCTGGGATCATGACCCATGCTGAAGGCAGATGCTTAACCGACTGAGCCACCCCGGCACTCCTCATAACTGCCTCTTAAATATAAAGAGTGACCATCAGTCACCCACATGACAGAAGTCTCTTTCCAAATACCATAGTGTCTCACAAAAAGCCCCAATTCAATTACTATCAAGAACTAAATCGAAAAATACATGTAACACACAATTATTAAGCTCTTCCTGCACACAAACCCAGAATTGGGTCTTTTTTTTTTTTTTTCAGTAACCAATCTCTAGGATTTTTTTAATTCACTATTTGTATATTGAATACTTATATAAAGAGTCTACTAAACCAAAAATTGCAGAGGTAATCTTTATGCAAGGTGACCTTCTTTCTATTTTATTATTCATTCTGGAAGCAGTGATTAACCTGGATAAGGATATAGTTACTTAAGTGTAATATTTTTTTCCCCAAATTCCAACAGGTTGAGCGAAAAGGGTTATCCAAATATACTGCTCTTCTTTGTGGAAACAATCCCTTACGATGTAATACGATTTTTCCTGGGCCTGGATTTTCTCTGCCATCCAGGAATCGAGTTTGGTTCACACTAAAATGTGAGAGCAACATTTCAGGATGGAGTTGGGGGGGAGGGGGCTTGCAGAACAACTGACCCTCACCCGATGTTCCTTTTAAGACATGAAACTGCATTTCCATCCCTTCACTAGTGGTGAGCATCAAGTTCCAAAGAAGCATCTGGATTGCGGACAATGTCAGCTATCTTTGTAACTTGCAGAGGAATGACCAACATTTAGGAAAACAAGCGGCAGCTAAGCCAGGAAGGTCGGCTCGCAGGACCCGGAGGTCGTGGGTCACCGATGAGCGGCCCGGGAAGCCTTGCCCTCCCCTGGATTTTGTCCCTCCCAGATTTCTGAGCTGGCGAGCAGCCGCTCCGCACTGCAGCCCGAACCAATTGTGAAAGACCTAACCAAGCCCAGCCCAGCGGAAGGAACGGTTTCAGAGTTGTTGGTTTCTCTTTGATAAAGAAGCCCTTGCTTGCTCTTGCTTTTTATTCCATCTGGTGTTTGACGGAACAATCCTCCAGAAGCAGTTTAGAGTGACTGGTGAGAGGACACACGCCAAAAGCTCACGGCAAGGAGAAGGATGAAATTCTTTCTGCAGTGCCTCCAGTTTCTGCCCTTACTGATCATCTTCACCTTAGAGTCGCTCCTGAAGCTTTTTATTCCTAAGAAGAGAAAATCAGTGACGGGAGAAATCGTCCTGATTACTGGAGCTGGCCATGGAATTGGGAGACTAACTGCCTATGAATTTGCCAAACTTAAAAGCAAACTGGTTCTGTGGGATATAAATAAGGTAATAGTGCTTCCTATGTTTTCCTTTCTGGCACCTTTAATTGTAGTCATGGATGTATTCTGTGGGCAACAACTGCATACAGCATCTCTATAAACTAGGGAGAAGAAATTACCCTTGGCATTTTATAGATCCATTAATATTTATGATTACAGGATAAATGGACCTAGAGGATATAAAATTCCCAGGTACTACCCATCACTAATTTTGCATTGTAAAGGTATCCTTACTTTTGCCCAGAAAATAATTTGTCATCTCCTCCAGAGCCTGATTTCACTGATCCCTCTATCTTCACTGATCCCTCCATCTTAAACAAATGGAAAGAGTGATGGTTTTAAGTTAGTCTATTAAGAGGCTTGCACCTCTTAAGAAAGAAAAATCCGACTTGCTGTTACTGAGATAAGTGTCTTTAAAAGGTACCCAGCAGCAAGCAACATTACTGTATCATAGCAATTGCCAAAAATAATTTTTAAAATCATCTTTTAGTTAAAAACAGTATAAAAGAAAAAACTCTGTAGGGCACCTGGCTAGCTCAGTCAGTAGGGCATGCAACTCCTGATCTTGGGGTCGTTGAGTTCAAGCCCTATGTTGGGCATTGAGTTTACTTAAAAACATAAAACTAGGCAAAAAAAAAATTAGAATAAAAAGAAAAGAAAAGGGAAAATCTCTTCGATTTACATAATGGTTTACAAGAATAGGTACAGGCTTAAGGAAGAGAGGTGGATTTAGAATGTAACCTTTTATAGGGCCAGCAGTAGATGGACAGAGAGGTTTAGGCAGGGCACCTGAGGGCCTGAAGAGCCATCCCATACACAGTGGTCAACATCCAGCACTGTAGCTGTAAACAAAAATTCAGGGAATATGAAGTTAGGTAAGAGCTCGCCCAGTGAGCAGATGGTTAAGATAGCAATCAGTGAATACTTACTGAGTGTCTGTTGCATGGATATTAAGAACACGGCAGCAAATAGGACGTAAGGTCCCATGCCCCTAATCTTGTAGGGAAAATAGACTTTAAATAATTGTACATGCAATGAAAGATACAAACTAGGCCCAGTCTAATCTGATGTGGACACTGATGGCAAATGCCTGGCATGGTGGTACACTCAAACTCAGCAGAACTCTCCACCTCTTCATGAGCTACCTTCTGACTTCCTAGAGCTTTTGGTTCCTTTCCCGCAAAATAGAGAAAACAACAGTACTTATCTTACCTTAAAGGACTGGGAAGATTATACCAAAAAGCACACACAAAGCATTTAGCAGTGCCTGGCACATGGTAAACACACATTAGTTATTATCCATTCACAAAGTGAAATTTAAGCTAACAGTGGAGGATTTGGAGCTAAGAATTAGGTGACACATCTGTGTTAATGATTCCCACTGCCCTGTGCTCATTTGTACAAAATTTTCTCCACTTCAGAGTGGAGTGCTTTTATTCAATAAATGATTATTGAGTACCTACTATCTGCCAGGCACTTTTCTAATGCAGAGGACACAGCAGTAAAAAAAAAAACACAAACTTCATGAACAAGGAACAATAAAATAAAACATGCTGCATCATAAATTATGTAATTGCTGGAAGGTGATAAATATTTTAAAAAGTAAAATATGAAAGGGGATAGGGAATCTCTATGGTGGTGGTGGGGAAGAGGGATGAACATGTTGGTCTTATACAGAACGCCTCATGAGATGAAGATAGTTGAGTCAAGATCAGAAGAGGCAGATGGTGCCTTGAGCCCCTCATATCTCTGCAGAGAGGGATCAGTAAATGCACAGAGTGAGGGAAGGAAGAAAAGTAAAAATCTAGATCTCCTTTCAAACACAATGGTAGGTACTAGCTACTAGCTACTACGGCCATCGAGCATTTGAAATGTAGCTCCTCTGAATTGAGATGTGCTGTTGTGTAATTACACACAGGATTTCAAAGACGGTATGAAAAAAGGAATGTTGAATTATCTTACAACTTTTACATACATTAAATGTTGAACTATAATATTTCATAATAATAACAAATACTCCAAAATAATATTTTGTATATGTTAAGTTGAATAAAATATATTACTAAATTAAATTTAATTTTTTCGGGCAGTCCAGGTGGCTCAGTGGTTTAGTGCCGCCTTCAGCCCAGGGTGTGATCCTGGAGACCCGGGATCGAGTCCCACATTGAGCTCCCTGCATGGAGCCTGCTTCTCCCTCTGCCTGTGTCTCTACTGCTCTCTCTCTCTCTCTCTCTCTGTCTCTCATGAATAAATAAAATCTTTTTTAAAAAATTTTATTTTTTCAAGTGTGGCTACTAGAAAAAAATTTAAAATTCAGTACCTGGCTCGCATTATATTTTATGAGACAGCACTGGTCTAGAAACTTAAGAAGCAGCAGTTCCAGATCATACAGTTTCCCACAAGCTACTGTTTGTGCTTTGGCTTTTCCCGGAGGAGCCAGTGGAGAGCAGGTAGGAGTCTAGCAGTAGTCCAGGCAAGAGATGATGCTGGTTTTGCAGGCCAGGGAAGTTATAGCAGAAGTGATCAGAAAATTCAGGAAAATGTAGCGAGTATTATGTTAAATTCATTCTATTTAAATAAGCCATCTATTATTTTGAGATTATATCCTTTGCACTTTTTTGTGGATAAAATATACATATATATTTAATGAAATTACAATGATAGTAACTGATAGTTTCTATGTTGGTTTTAATTTGGCCAAATAAAAGATTGGCAGTCCTAGTTCAGTGTCTACACTGCAGTCCACTTTTCTTGAAATTTTATGAGTTTTAAAATTATGATAGTCTGAGAGTCACTGAACTTGACTGGAGAGGGAGAGTAGGGTGGAAATTTCAAGCAGTCCAGGCAGCAGAACCTAGAGATATAAAACTTTTGGGCTGGTGGCTATACTGAGAATGAGTCAAAAAGAGAAGAGTTTTTTAGATTGTCTTCAGATCAAACTGGAAGGGCAAAGAGGGGCCAGATAAAATTCTTTCCCTCGAGTGCAAAGACAAATTGTCCCCAGAGACAATTTCTCAAGTTAAGTCAAGCAGCCAGGATAACAATGCCCAAAGATATCCTTCTCAGGATGTTGAGAACAGACATCTTCCTACACATTATGAAGTCTACAGAAAAAGGAGCATGAATTTAGGGAGGAATTAGTGGTGGCTTCAGCTTTGTTATTCTACTAAGATGGATGCCATAATTTTTTTATTGTCCTATGTAGATAATCTCACATTTCTTGACCATTCTCACCCCCATGCCTGTTTACATAAGTTTGTGAAGATAAATGTATAGCAAGTGGTGAGCACCTACTATATACTCAAAGACTTTGTCACATGGAAAAGTGAATTAATGAATGGAAAAAAGAAATGGAAGGAATCAAAAACATGTAGATGTTTAGTAGTCTAGGTAATGGGCAAAAAGTTTCAGTTGTAGGATAGAGGGCAAAGAATGATGAGTAAAGACTTTTTTAAAAGATTTTATTTATTTATTCATGAGAGACACACACAGAGAGAGATAGAGGCAGAGACACAGGCAGAAGGAGAAGCAGGCTCCATGTAGGGAGCCCAACATGGGACTCGATCCCGGGTCTCCAGGATCAGGCCCTGGGCTGAAGGCGGCCCTAAACCGCTGAGCCACCCAGGCTGCCTGAATGATGAGTAAAGACTTAAAGGTGAGCCCAGGATTAAAAATTGAGAACTGAATCCAGCATATTAGGAAAAAGGTTAACAAGGAAAATGTTAAAGAATGACAAGCAGTCCCACTGCGCTGAGAAAAATTTTAAGTCTGCCTACTTTTTATTTCTTACCCAATGAATATGGAGACTGTCTAAAATTTTTCCTGGCAGAATTTAGAACTTAAATTTGTTGCATAGTTCAGGAGGTGTGGCGTGCAGCCCTTGGCCCTAAGCGAGGAAGACCAGGGAGATAGGCAAAAGCGCGATTGCAGATGTAAAAGTAGGACGTGTTTACCAATACGCACTGTGTCTGTTGATGCAGAAACCCAACCAGTACTAAGCAAATCTCCACAAATGGAATAAAGGCAGATAGAGTTTTATTGTAGAATTTGTTCCAAATAAGGACTGAATTTTAGAAATACCCAAAGAATCAGTACCATATACTTCTTAAACTTTAGTGTGATAAAATATATATTACATAAAAATTTCTATTTCAACCATTTTTAAGCATTCAGGTTAGTTGTGTTGAGTGCATTCCCATTATTACAAAATGACCTCTACTATCCATCCCCAGAACTTTTTCATCATCCCAAAAAGAAACTTTGCACCCATTAAACAATTACTCCCCAGCCTGCCTCCCCCAGCCCCTAGCAACCACCATTCCACCTTCCCTCTCCTTGTATCTGACTATACTAGGTAGCTTCTAGAACTAGAATAATGCAATGTTTGTCTTTTTGTATCTGTTCTGTTTCATTAAGCTTAACATCATCAAGGTTCACCCATGCTGTAGAATGTGTCAGAATTTTATTATTTTTGAAGGCTGAATAATACTCCATTGTGTGTATATGCTACATTAATGAAATACACTTTTAAAGGAAGGGACCAAAAGCTGCCTGGAGGTACAGGAGGGCAACATAAGGTTTACTTGAGATGTTCCAATGTCCCTTGGGGAATAAGGGCTCCTCATCAGAGGACAAACAGTTTGTGTGAGAAATTTCAGCAAAAGCAAAAACACCCTATTTCCTTTTCCTGTCACAGTAAGTTTACTGAGCAAACTGCAAATTCTTTCTGTAGCTGTCCAGATTTTGGGTTTTCTGAAAGAGTAATTACAGTTTACCAGCAAATTTGCACACTAGTGTTCTGCCCTGCTATTCTCTCTTGGGTAAATGTATTAAGTTCATCTACTTGTGCATTAGCTGACAATAATTTCTTGGTTTGCAGAGTTCACAGACTAACCCTCAATCCAAGGTATGGTTTCAGACATTTTCTACAATGAAAAAGCTATAAAATTGGTAAAGGCAAACCAATAAACATACAAAAATGGAAACAAAAAAAGAAAAACAAAAACAGAACCCTATGGTCTGATCACAAATTTAAGGTGACAAAATCAACACTCCAGATAGGGCTCGTCATTCCTTTTCTCACATCTCACACCTATGACCTCCATCTGACTTGTTGCAACACCATGCTGCCAATTACTTAAACTTTTTAGTTTTTAGCCCTTTTTAGCAAGGGCTTCAGCTTTGGTTCTTCCTACCTTCCTCGTCCAATCACCAAGTCCTTCTGACTTTACCTCCTAAAGATATGTTTTATGGCTGATTCTCTTCTCTACATTCTTTCTAGTAAGGCCACAGTTCACGCTTGTGTCATCTGATGGCTGAATCATTGTAAACTGCCTACTAATTTTTCTCTCTTCCTATAGTATTGACCCCTAAAGTCTGTCCTCTATACTTTAGCAAGAGTAATCAGTATGATACCCAAATATGACTCTGTGATTTAATCAGTACCCACCCCCTAACTTTTTGGATAAAACTTGGTATGACATGCAATGCCCTTTGATTTGGGCATTGAATCCTATGACTCAACAACACCAATCTGTTAATATTTTCCCACTGGACCTTTCTCCTATCCATCCCTTTGTTTACAGTCTGTCTGCATGCCCTTTCCCCGCTTTTTACCTGGCTGTGCTACTTACTCTTAAGACCCAACTCTGGTACCTTTTCTTCTAGAATTGTATTGAATGCCCCTCCTCTGTATTCCAGTAACTGTCTGTATATTGTTCTGTTATAATACTTACCATAACATATTAGTTTGAAACATATGAAACTGCCAATTTTCAATCCTTTATTCCAACAAAATAACAATTCCACATGTCCTACCTAAATCTTATATTTATTTTATGTTTCTTTCTACTAGACTATGAGTTTGCTGAAGTCAGCACTCTGTCTCATTCATATTTGTGTTTACAAGTTTCCTCTAAGCACCGTGACTATGACCTACATGTTAAAATGTTAAAGGAATGAGTGAATGAATGAATGAGTCAACTGTAATTAACCCCTTATTTATTTATTTTGCAGCTTGAAAATTATGTGAATATATTTTAGTGACACAGAAAGAAAAAATTTAATAATATTTTAAAAATCTTGTTATGAAATACACACACATTCACAAAGTATGTAAAATTCATGAATACAAAACTAGTATTTTAAGATTTTTATGTTCTTTAAAGAAGTTCAGTTCCAAATAAAAGAAGCTATTCAAAGTACTAAGGGCAAAGTGTACCTATATTCCTGCCAAAAATGTGTCCAGGTAAATTCTTGCTTAATGCTTGGTCAAACGATCTGACTATCCTCAATTATTGTCAGCTGTTGATATAATATGTTCATGTCATTTATTTTGTCCTCTCTATCCTTTTTGTTGCCTTTCCTAGCATGGGATTGAGGACACAGCTGCTGAATGCAGGAGACTGGGTGCGAAGGTTCATGCCTTTGTAGTAGACTGCAGTAACCGAGAAGATATTTATAGCTCTGCAAAGAAGGTGAAATTTTGTGTTTGGTTACGTTTGCATCATGTTAAAGAAGATGTGGTCTATGTGTACAATGGAATATTCCTCAGCCATTAGAAATGACAAATACCCACCATTTGCTTTGACGTGGATGGAACTGGAGGGTATTATGCTGAGTGAAATAAGTCAATTGGAGAAGGACAAACATCATATGGTCTCATTCATTTGGGGAATATAAAAAATAGTGAAAGGGAATAAAGGGGAAAGGAGAAAAAAATGAGTGGGAAATATCAGAAAGGGAGACAGAACATGAGAGACTCCTAACTCTGGGAAACGAACAAGGGGTGGTGGAAAGGGAGGTGGGCGGGGGTGGGGGTGACTGGGTGACGGGCACTGAGGTGGGCACTTGATGGGATGAGCACTGGGGGTTATTCTATATTTTGGCAAATTGAACTCCAATTAAAAAAAGAAAGAAAGAAAGAAAGCCAAAAAAAAAAAAAAAAAGAGGATTGCATCATGTCAGAGCTGAGAGAGATTCTAGAGATCTCAGCATCATGATACAAACAAAATAGCAGAAGTTCTGCCCAAGGTTTTGCAGCCTTGGCAGATCCAGAATTAGAACGTATAATTGAGTTTCCCAGACTTCAGTGTGTTGTAGAATCGTCCACAGAGCTTGTTAAAAACAAACACCCCAGAGATACCTGGGTGGCTCAGTAGGTCAGGCATCTGCCTTTGGCTCAGATCATGACCCCAGGGTCCTGGGATTGAGTTCTGAAACCGGGATCCCTGCTCAGAAGAGAGCTTGCTTCTCCCTCTCCTTCTGTATTTTCTTCCTCTCCCTCTGTGCTCTCTGTCAAATAAATTAAATATTAAAAAAAAAGACACACCAGAGGTTTGCTTTCAGTGGATCAAGGACTAGGCCCAAGAATCAGCATATTTAGTACCCCACATACCCATGCCTCACCCATCTGCTTCTGCTACAAGTAAATTCTTGCATGATACTGCAAATCACTGACAGGGTCTTCAAAGCCCTCATCAAAGAACTGGATTAGGGAATTAGGATAAATTTAACTGTTTATCAGGTTTTGATCATAGATAGATTTATTTCTGTAAACCAGTATTTGTCTCTTCTATATACAACTAAGATGTGCTATGTATATATAATGAAGTTTCACTCCCAAAGCATTCATACATGTGCTTGTTAACTACATACTACAATAGTAAGAAAGTCAGTAGAATTACCTGGGAAAATTCCATGAAATACACATTCCTAGACCTCACCTTTGGATAATCTGAATCAGTATAGTATAAAGATTCTGATTCCACCAGCCTTGAGAACCTCCTTGGTTTAAGGGGATTTTAGATTTGAGGACATTTTTAACTTCTATTTTTGAATTTTAATCTTTTTTTAAGATTTTATTTATTTATTCATGAGAGACACACAGAGAGAGAGGCAGAGACATAGGCAGAGGGAGAAGCAGGCTCCCTGCAGGGAGCCTGATGCAGGACTCGATCCCAGGACCCCAGGATCATGCCCTGAACCAAAGGATCAACAACTGAGCCACCCAGGTGCCCCTGAATTGTAATCTTTTATCTCAAACTGATGCCTCTATTACTGGTGAGGCCTGAGATAAGTCAAATGAATAAGTCGAAATCGGGATGCCTGAGTGGCTCTGTTGGTTAAGACACTGACTTGATTTCAGCTTGAGTCATGATTTCAGGGTCATGAGATCGAGCCCTGCATGGGGCTCTGCACTGGGTGTGGAGCCTGCTTGGGATTCCCTCCCTCCCTCTCTCCCTCTGCCCCTCCCCTAGCCCCCTCACCCTGCCATGTCATGCCCCTACACACACACCCTGCTCTCTCCTTTTCTCTCTAAAAAAAAAAAAAAAAAGACTAAGTAGAAATTATCCAGACTAGTGGTGGGAAATAGCTTTCCTACAAGGGGGTACAGTAGGAGCAAGGCCAGTAGACGAGAAACATCTGCATTTAATAGTAACTATTTTACTTAAATTAACTGTGAGAGATGTACATTCTTTCAGTTACTACTGCCTCTATCACTGCAAGTTAGCTAACGTCTCTGTGCATAAGTTTCCCCAATCATAAAAGGTACAGCAAGTACCTACCTCAGGGTTTTAAGAGGGATTAAATCTATTAATGATGTAAAGTTTTTAGATCAGCACACAATGATCATCTCTAGACTCATCTGGGAATAGGCTGTTCTGGAAAAGGTAATTTCAGTATTTGAACCTATTCTGTGTGTTTTAACCCAAGTATTTTTACTGAAATTGCGTGTGTGATGACAGGTGATTATCAGATATTTTGAAGTTACTGCAATGTGATTATTTTAGTAGCAGGACATTTTTATGTCACCTAACCATTTAAACTCACAGCTTGCTTTCATTACTGAGAAATGTGCAAAGCAGACATTCATACTGTGTAGAGATAAGAGGCAATGATATGGGGAGCTCAAGGATGGAGGAAGGGACAAGTGTGTCTGGGCAAATTATATTTTAAGTCATCCTACTTCAGAGGCATTACAGCAGCTTCATCACTTCAACCACACACACTGTCCAGTTTTTCTCTATATCTTAGGGGCATTATTCCAAATGACAGTTTTAATATGGTGCTAGAGAAATGGATATAGGTACAAATAGTGTTGATGAAGAACCAAATATCTTGGCTTGACTCTTTAATAATTTAAATACAACCTGATGAAATTCAGGTTGTATTTCTGGCTGGAACAAGCTTCCAGCAATTGGCACACCAAGGCCCTAAGGGGTCGCTAATGGGTATTCCACCCCCTGGCTTCCTTTCTGTTTGAGGTTTTGAGGCTTGTCTTAGGCTCTGGGGTGAGAAGATCTGGAAGAGTCTCAGCTCCATGTGACCTTTAATAGCCATGTGATCTGGGGCAAGAAATAGCCATTCTGTTTTTCATGTTCCTCATCTCTAAAATGAGCATACCAAAAGTTGTCAGCTCATGGAATTATTGTGAGAATTAAATGAGATAAATAATGGAATCATACAAAATGCATAGCACAATGAAAGCCTTTAACAGGCTATTTGCCACCTCCCCCTCAGTCCCCAGCACACTGCAGCACTATCTAAATATGATAACTCTTAACAGAAGTTAGCTTTTATTTGGAACACAATGTATAACAGAATTCATTGTAACTCTAGGATCCATCCACCAAGAAGCTTAGTTACTCAAAGAACCATAAAAATATCAGATACGATATGCTGGTGTTGCCAGCCCTTAGGCCAACTTCCACCTAAGGAAGAGAGCTTGGTGAGCAACAGGAAGGAGTGACTACAAAAATAAATAGAAGATGTGACCAGCTTAATGGTATAATCAGTTTTACATAGTTCCCCATATAGTCCCTGCATTTGCCAATTAATTAAAAAAATTATTTTTTGCTTACCTTTTGGAGTAATATTTAAAAAAATAAATGCTAGGGTGTTTTCATTTGTTTTGTTTTGTTTTTTGTTTTTGTTTGCCCCTGGTTATGGTTTTATTGTTTGTTTGTTTGTTTTGTTTGGCTTGGTTATGTTTTTATTAGCCAAACACCTCTCAGGTATAATCAATAGAGCAAAGTCAAGAGACTAAATTGCAAAAGAAAATTTCTACCTACCAGACTCACAGGTAGTGCTGTTTTGAAATTAAGTAGCTAAGATTAAAAGGTTCTTTTTTCCATGTTGGCACATAGATTACAAAACTACTTTTTTCCCATATCTAATAGAGGAACACATAGCTCTTTAATCATTCTTGAATGCAAACCTTCCTTCATAACTCTTAATGATGCAGGTATTTGTCTTATTTTTAAAGGTGAAGGCAGAAGTTGGAGATGTTAGTATTTTAGTAAATAATGCTGGTGTAGTCTACACATCGGATTTGTTTGCAACACAAGACCCTCAGATTGAAAAGACTTTTGAAGTTAATGTACTTGCACATTTCTGGGTAGGTATGACTTCTTTTATGAAAACATTCCCTTTTGTGAAACCCAAAGACTATGTTTAAAATGGAGATTTCAGCACATGTAAAGATGCATCAAATTAATACTGAAGTTTTATCCAGGTATGAAGGATAACATACAAAGAGATCATTTTTCAGGGTGACTGGCTCACTTAGAAGAGCATGACACTCTTAACCTTGGGGTTGTGAGTTTGAGCCCCATGTTGGGTGTAGAGATTACTAAAAAAATAAGTAGACTTTTAAAAAAACAAAGGCCATTTCTCATGACCAAATCCCAAACAACCATTCTTCCTCCTCCCCTAAAAATATTAATAATAATAATAATAAACTTCAGGTATTATATATGTTTTAATTTTATACTAGATTCTCTCATCTATGTGATCTTGTTCATGAAGGAGGGGATTAGGGGTCATCTGAGCCCTCTTGTGTGGATCTGTTAAGATGATCCCAGTTTCCTTTGCGTGAGTCTCAGGCCTTGAGTGTTTTCTGGCCTTAAACTTGCAAACTTTATTATAAACCTCACATTCAAGGTCTATAGATAGATATTGACAGAAAGAGAGAGAGAGAGTATCTGAAGAGGCTAAGAACTGCCCAAATAGCCAGTTCCTGAAAGGGTCCCTCAAAGCTTTCTTGGATGTAAGTTTGGGATACACAATCTCTAAAGAATATTGCAATTGGAGAAAATGCAGCGTTGTATTATGTCAATATTCCCAAGTTATTGACACCTGTTTTTGTATCTTTATAACTTTGTATCCTTACAACTGAATTTACCTGTCTTTCTATGTTTATTAGTATGTAGGGCATTGTCTTAATGTTTTTGAATCCCCATCACATAGTAGGTGCTCAATATTTATCACATGAATTGTTCTGTGACTACTGGAAGATTGCTGTTCATTTCAGTATTTTGATGCATGACCAAACTATTTTCTAACAATTTAACATTACATACAAATTCTTTTGATAACTCTAGATTATTATATTTATTCAATATATGAAATGATAGAAAACATCAATGACAAAATGAGGGAGAATTAGGGAATAGTAGAAGTTCGCAATTTAAATGAAATGGAGTCTCAAAGTTTTCGGTATACATTGCTTTGCTTAGCTTTTCCAATCTAGGCATCCTATCCAGTTGCCTTATGTTACCACATTTGGCAATTAATCTAGGTTTTTTCCCTTCATTCTAGGAAAAATATTAACAAAATATAGTTTGTTTAGAAATATTCCCAATGGAAAAAAAAAAGAAATATTCCCAATGGGTCTGCAAATCAGAAATAACAATATGTCTTTTCCTCTTAATAAATACTATTTCTAGACTACAAAAGCATTTCTTCCAGTGATGATGAAGAATAATCATGGCCATATTGTCACTGTGGCTTCAGCAGCTGGGCATACTGGGGTCCCCTTCTTACTTGCGTATTGGTAAGTGAGCATGTGTTTCCTTAATTTGTTCCTGTGCTTAACTTGTATGATTTCTTACCCTGTCTAATGAAAACTACTGTTAATAATGATAAACTTGAAGTTGCTGCAATAGTCAGAAAGTTGCACAAAAGTCTCTTGTTCAACAGCATTATCAACCATTAATCCCCTCCAAGGCTGACCATTCTAGAAGTGGCTGCAGGCAAATTATCCAATTAGAAGCTAAATGTCTTGAAGCATTTCTCATCGCTTTTAGCAGCAAGAAATTATAAAACAAGAGTAATATTTTTGTATCATTAATGAAAGTTAATATTAGTAATTTTTAATAAAGTAATTTTGTGGAAATAAAACAGTATAAAGAAAAAAAAACAAAAACAGTATAAAGAGAAAGTATAATCTGAGATTCTAAATATTAAAAGCATCCAAACAATGGCATTGTTTTTAAAAAATATAATAGTAATCCATTTAAAATCCCATGCCATTGTAATAACTGAAGAGCTTACTATATCAAGCAGGGCACAATAATGGTGTGCTCCACTGTATACTGTAAAGAATTGATCAGTGAGGCCACCATACCCCAGGTGACCCTACCGGTTGCACACACCCCAACAGTGCTTGGCCATTTTTATATTTTAGCAAATAATAACTCTTAAAATGTTGAATTACTGTGCAAATAATATATAGTGTGCAAATAAATATACATACAGATTGCTCAAATTTGTTTTCTACTATCCTGCTTTTTTGGAATGAAGTATCTAAATTCTAGAAACAGCAGATATAGTTGTATGCATATAAATATATAAACATAGGCATGGATGGGTATCTTGTTTCTATATAATATATACATACATATATATGTGTGTGTATATAAAAGGTCTATATTTTGCATTTTACAAGTTTGCAAGGGCATATACCAAGCCATTTTCCTCTAACCACATCTGGAGAGTGGTTATTCTTTGGTAATGATAAGTTTATTTTGTTCCTTTTATTCATCTGTATTTTCTCTCTTAATATATATTTGTCTTCTAATAGTTTTTAAAAATCAACATATATTTGGATTGAGGTTTCTTCTAAAAGACGAAATGACTGCTGATGCAGTCACAGAATAGACCTCTGGTCCAGAGCCAGTATAAATTAGATGATTGTCCCCTGGCCATCAGAAGCTGATACAATTTGGCATTCCTTGCCTTGATGAACCATAGCTACAGGTATTGCTGCTCAGCTACTATATGACGTCCTGATCCCCTGCCACATTCTTGGTCTCTGAGCATCGAGATAACCCAAGAGAAGCTAAGTCCAACAGAGCTGTGAACTTCCTCCTCCTCTTTGCCATAGTAAATAACTGTAGCTCTTTTGATTCTACTCCACTGAATGGTCAGCAGTGAAAACCAAGAGAGAACGTGTTTTGTGTGAGAAACAAATTTATTTTGGTTACTCCTGATAGTGCTTTCAGCAGAAGTAAAAGCTCTCACTGAGTATTGTCAAAGCACAAATGACACACACAGTAGTGCAGATTGCAGACAACACAATTCTAGGCAGCACTGTTCATATTTAGGTCCCTTTAAACTTGAAGGATTTTCCAGGAGATGGCAGTAAAGTAGCTTGAGAAGAGGAGTAGGTTTTTCGTCTTCGCACAAAGGCACCCTCTGGGCTGAAACCACACAAATGGTTTGTATACTTCTGGCTTTGGGACAGAACGGCTGCTTGCTTGCCCCTGCAGGACTCGTCTTTGGATCCTCAGCTGCAAATGACGTGAGCTGCTGCAGTCTGTGATCCTTAGTGACCATACCTGTCTTTGATTCAGTTGACTCTGGTTTTTGCTCAGCCTCTGATCAATTATAGAACTTTCACAGAGACTTCTTCAAACACAGAGCAGTGTGTTTATCATCGGTGTTTGTTATTAACAATTGGGTAATACAACAGAGACACTGCCCTTTAAAACATAAACTTTTCTATTGAAGTATGGCATAACTTTATAAAAGTGCAGAAATCATAAATGTACAGCTCAATGAATTACTATAGAGTGAACACATCTATTTAACCACCATGCAAGTAAAAAAAAATAGAACAAGACCTTAGGAGCAACTTTTTGAACAATTCCCAACCAGTAATCCCTCTTTGCTTCTCAAAGGTAAACTCTGTAATTCACTTGCAACACCACAGAATAATTTTGCCTGATTTTGATCTTTAGATAAATGGAGTCACACTATGTTTGTGAGGTGTATCCTTGTTGTTGGTAGCTACGGCTCCATCATTGTCTTGCAGGCATTGTGTTGCGTGATATGACTAGACAGACAACTATTTATCCGTAATACCATTTACAAACATTTGGGTTGCTTTCAGGAAGAAACCATTATGAATCATATTGTTATGAATCTTGACTCAATAATTAACTTTATGTGACCTTTGACAAGTTCCTCAATTCCTCTATGCTTTATTTTCTTCACCCATAAAAGAGATTAATCATAGCAACTAACTCAATCACCAGGATGCTGTAAAGTTTAAATCATATAATGTAATGCACTTAGTATAGAATCTGGAGTCCTATAAGTATTCAATAACAGGAGGGTACCTGTTAGTGTTACATTCCAATTCTACTTCCCTGTAATCACACAGAATAGCAAGGTACTCCCTCTCATTTTAGTTTCCAGAATGCTTTGCCTCAGTGGAACTAACCCTATATGCTCTGGCTCCTGAAGGTTGAAATGAAATGAGAGGTGATCTGGAATTACCTGGGTTTTTTTCCCTGTAATCCAACTGTTAGCTGTCATTATCCTGAGTTGCTACAGCCATAGCAAAAGAATTTGTTACAGATCTAATCACCTCTATTGGAGAAAAATGTTTCTATTTATTTTGGAGTTACATTTCAACAGTTTTAAATGATTAATATGAAAAGTCCAAGATAAAAAAAACAGGGTTCACCATGAGAGATGTTCACCTTTTAATTCTATTCTAAAATGTTTTTTTGCTGCTTGCTAAGTATTTTGTCCAAAAGTGTCTTGATTTTAAAACGAAAATGTGGGCAGCCCTGGTGGCGCAGCAGTTTAGCACTGCCTGCAGCCCGGGGCATGATCCTGGAGACCCCGGGTCGAGTCCCACATCAGACTCTCTGTATGATGCCTGCTTCTCCCTCTGCCTGTGTCTCTGCCTCTCTCTCTGTCTCTATGAATAAATAAATAAAATCTTTAAAAAAAAACACGAAAATGTTTAAAAGTACCACGAAACTCTGGCTAATATCTCTTGTCAACTTAAAGAGCCAATTTATATGTATGAAAGTCACCAGTATGGGAAGACATGGCAAAATCAAGTCCTGATCTTTATTAGCTTATAATGAAATGTTATTTAAAAGGATGATTGGAAAAAGAAATATTAATTCATATTATTAATAATAAGAAATTTGATGTAATGTTACAAAGTGCAGAAAAAATCCACTCACTTTTAGCTTTCATATATATATAAACAACTGCACCCTGAAGTTCAAAAATATGGAGTTCTTTTAATACACTTAATATCATTAACTCTAAGCTTTAATATATTTGTGCACTTTTGGTTCATTTAAGGAAAATCAGAAAATACAGTTTAGTAAAAGAAAACAAATGTACTGATAATCTTACCATGTAGAAATAACCATGGTTAAAAATTATTATCATTTTAGGACATTTTAAATACAGGTAGACAGTCAAGCATTGAAAGAAATCTGCCTACATAATCTTGGCTTTTTAAAATTTTAAATGAACATTTTGCACATTAATATATACATATGTGCAATATCATTTTCATTTTTTGCATGATATCCTGCTGCACATATGTGCCACTGTTTTGCAATTTATCCACTATTTTTGTGCAGTTTATTGCCAGGACTCTTTCAGTTGCAAAGAACACAAAACTTAAATGGCCTTGGACCAAAAGAGGAATTTTTTAGCTCTGTAGTTAAAAGTCTCAGGCAGGCTCTCCTCTATCTGTCGGTAGCAGCTCCAGAGTAATAGCCTCTCAATATCCAGCAGGTGGAGGAAAAGCCATGATTTCCCAGTTAATGTCTTTCAAACACTCTAGTTCCAGAGTTTACTCTAACTAGATGGTCCAACTACTGTATGGGGAGGCAGAGAGGGGTGCTACCTGGCAAAATCAGAGTGATGTCACCAGAATAAGGAAATCAGAATGCCGGTGGGCAAAAACAACAGCTATCCATGCCAGACATTTAAAATTGTTGCCTGGGTGGCTCAGCAGTTGAGCACCTCACGTTGGCCCAGGGCATGATCCTGGAGTCCTGAGATCAAGTCCCATATCGGGTTCTCTCCATGGAGCCTGCTTCTCTCTCTGCCTATGTCTCTGCCTCTGTGTGTGTGTGTCTCTCATGAATTAAATAAGTAAATAAGTAAATAAGTAAATAAATAAAAAAATAAATAAAATTGTTTCCGACCATTGGCCTTCATGAACTATATATCCCAGAGACTAACTTGAATATAAATCTTTAGAAACAAGATTGGTTATTTCCTTTGGATAAATATTTATAAGAGCAATTACTGGATCTAAAAGCATGGCATATTTTTAATGAATTTGATACCTTTTGCCAAATTGCCTTCCAGATAAGGCTGCCAATTAACTTGTGCTTTGGAAAGGAGAAAGCTATGGAAATTCTTTCTCATCTTTTTTCTTAAGCTTAGCATATATTGAAGGCTTAAAGAAAAGATTCCTAGTTCAATGATATAAAATGAAAATATTCTGTATGTTGATAAACAAATAATTTCCTCAGATTCTCACCATTATTGGTAGGCAAAAACTCCCATCTTGTTTTAGTTTGTATTTATTTTATTCCTGAAATAAAACATTTTTATATGCATAGATCCATTGGTATATTTATATTGTGAATTTTCTGCTAATGTCCTTTAACCATTTATCCATTAGAGGATTGTCTTATTCATTAATAAAAGTTGCCGTATATTAACCCTTACCCATGTCTTATATGTTGCAACTGCTTTACCAGTTTGTCATTTGCCTTTCAACTTGATTGTGAGCTAATGAAGTTTAGACTATATCATATAGAGGCCTGGTTTATTGCGCCAATTTAAAGCCTGATTCTCCCACTTTGTCTCGTGTCTTTGGGCAAGTCCTATAACCCTGTTGGGGGAGGTCCTTCAGAGGACATGACCTGTAAGCTGAACCTAGGCAATCAGAGGCTCCCCCCGCACCTCACCCTGTCCTTGGAACATGGTATCCTATTGCCTTCCCCATTCCCAAAAGCTGCCCCAAGGACACAGCCTTGAGATAGAAAGGTGATGTCAATACTATCTGGATGGTATATATGACTAAACCCAATTAAGGCCTCTTGTAAACTTATAAGATTCTGGCAGGTGGGTGAGGAAATCTACTCCCCTTGCGGCTGTGCTAGAAGAGCCTCCCAGGTTCCCTCGCTTGTTACACCTGCCATCCACCAATCTGTAGTGGCCTTTTCTTTCTTCAGCCTCTCCTTGCTCTCCATGTACAGCAGGGAGCAGTTTCAGATTATACCCAAGAAGCTCCCAAGGGGATTGTAAACCAACAACTCCCTCAGTGCCTCCATTTCCTTTTTGGTAAATGAGGATCATGGTAATACCTATTTCAAAGAGTCGTTGTGAGGATTAAATGCAATAATACATCTGAATAATGGAGGACAGTGTCTGACATATAGTGATCAATTTTACATGTGATTATTTTTGTGTCATTTTTCAAGGTAAGATTTACGTTTTACCTAAGAAAATCTAGAAATCTATCTTTTAAGCCTTCAGGATATGTCTAAGCTTTAAAAAAAAATTTGAGAGAAAACTTTGCACATATTTGTATTTTCCAAAGCACAGGTTAATTGGCACAAATTTACAACTACTTTGTATAATTGCTAATAAATACAGACTTATAGAAAAATAATCCAGTAATTGCCCTGAACTGCACAATTAAAAATGGTAAAAATGGCATATTTTATTATATATATTTTCACACAATTTTCTAAGATGAATAATGTAATACTCCAAAAACCATAGAATTGTACACTTCAAATGGGTGAATTATGATACATGAATTTAATTCTCTATAAAGCTAGGTTTTTTTTAAAAAAAAACTAATTAGAAAAGAAATATCTGCTTAGAATATGATTAATTTTCCTTCTCTTGCCAAATGAAGGAGCTATGACAATAAGAATTGCTTTGCCTTTCGATTCTTTGATTTGACAAATGTTTATTGAGCAGCTGTTATACGCCAAGCACTATGCTAGGCCCTGGGGATTTATTGGAAACCAAAATAGTCATGAAACTTATAGTAAAAGTATGAGGGACAGATGTTAAAAAAAGTTCATCCAAATAAATATTTAATCACAAATCCTAAACAGGCTATTTTGAAAAACCGAAGGTTACTATATATTGGGAAAATAATTTAGACTAGGAGTAAGGGAAGGCCTCTTTGAGAAGTGAAACAGACTTAAAGGAAAAAATAGGACTTGCCCAAGAGAATTTCCCTGGATATATTAAATAATTAACAGGCTATAGTGATATTAAATCTTATGGAAGCAGCATCAACAAAAGCAAACACTTTACCAATTTTCCTGGCAAGACCTTTGAACCTACTCAGTTCTCATTCCAGTAAGTGACGCTGGGATGCAGTAAGCGACCCGTGCCCAGGCTTCCTAGACTTTAAAGACTGAGTTACTGGTTTATCTTTGCGAGAGAGATCAAACGCGCTTGCGCAGAAACAGGGGTGGGAGCAGCAGGGAGCAGACGAGAGAGGAAGTAAGAGAATCCCAATCGGGCTCCCCGCTGAGTGTAGACCCTGAGATCATGATCTGAGCTGAAATCAAGAGAAATCAAGACTCTTAACCCACCGAGACACCCAGGGGCCCTGCTTCCGTAGACTTTAATGTCTATAAATTTATCTAAGTAAATTTACCTATCTGCACATACTGACTCAGTAGGTCTGGGCTAGAACTTGAGACTCAGCTCATGGCAATGAGGCTTGGCACAGGACCACACTTAACTAGGGAAAACAGGCATCTGAATTAAGCAGATACAGCAACTTTCTTGAATTATTTTGTGACCTCTCTCTGTTTATTTTCAGTTCAAGCAAATTTGCTGCTGTTGGATTTCATAAAGCTTTGACTGAAGAACTGGCTGCCTTAGAAAGAACTGGAGTCAAAACAACATGTCTCTGCCCTAATTTCATAAACACTGGCTTCATCAAAAACGCAAGTACTGCGTAAGTTGAGACAGAAACGAGGACAAAAGGATTGGTGATTAGTGTGAATATCAACCATTCTGTGCAGTTTCTTAAATATTTTAATCCTTAGAACACCTGATATTCGATGCCCTTAGCTCATCTCAATTTCAGCTCTTGTAGATTGTGGGAAAACAGGTGGAGAGACAAGTGAGGGAGAGAATGTACATAAATATAAATACGAGTTAACTCAGGTGAACTTGCTAATCCTCCTTTTTTTTTTATTTTCCCAAGCAATGTTTCTCTGACTTAAATATACATACATTTCACCAGGAGTGCTTGGGAACCGTGTAGGGGTCCCATCCCCAGATATGTTGGTTGCTTGGGTTTGTCTGGGATAGGGTAGTGGTGGGGAAAGGGCCTTAAGACTCTAGTTAGCAGGTATCATTGGCAATTCTGATACAGATAACCCAGGACCACAGTGTAAAAAACATTTTTGCTTGGTTATCTAGAGATTATCCTCTAAAATGAGTACCAACCAGTCTTCACTCGGTTAAAAAATAAAACTATAGGGGTGCTTGGGTGGCTCCATCAGTTAAGCATCCAACTCTTGAATTCAGATCAGGTCATGATCTCAGGGTCATGGGATTGAGCCCCACATAAGGCTCTGAGCTGGGTAGGGAGCCTGCTTGGGATTCTCTCTCTCCCTCTCCGTCTGCCCCTCCCATCACCCCCTCTCCCTCTCTAGAACTAAATTAATTAATTAAATAAAACTCTAAAGGATCAATTCTGAGGTTAAATTTTAATGTTTTTCCCCTTTGGGAATAGTTTTAATGTCTTCATAAGCATGATGCATACTTTTTAAAAATTCCAACATACAGAAAAATACAAATAAATAAGAAAGGTTTTTTTTTTAATTTCCTTGAAACCTATGCAGTGCAGATTACTCTTAACATTTTGATGAACATCCTTCTAGACATCTTTCTATGTACTGCTTAAATATCTGAATTTTATGCAACTGGCATATATTACACATGGGATTCTGGAAGCTGTAAGTAAAGTACTTATTTCCCTCAGCATTGTGTCATGGACATCATTTCCTGTCAGTAAATACAGAGTTTTATCATAGGTTGTATTGATTACTTAGTCTGAACAGTTGTGCCTACTAGAGATTTTTACCATAGCACAGCTATAATGAACATCCTAGTGCACACACACTTTCACATTTTGGTACCATCTCCTTCAGGTAGATTTTATTTTACTTTATTTTTTTTAAGATTTTATTTATTTATTTGAGAGAGAGAGCACAAGTGAGGGGAGGGGCAGAGAGAGAAGCAGACTCCCCACTGAGCAAGGAGCCCAATGCCTGGGGCTCAATCCCAGGACCCTGGGATCATGACATGAGCAGAAGGTGGATGCTTAGCTGACTGAGCCACCAGGTGCCCCTCCTTCAGGTGGGTTTTAGAAGAGGGGTTACTGGGTCAAAGTGTATGCAAATTTTAAATATTTGTACATACTACCAAAGTACCCCAGAAGTGTTCTGCCAATCTGCACTCATGGCCACCAGTGTAGGAAGAGCACCTCCACTTCCCCACCAATCTGCCTTCTGCAGATTTTATGCCTTTTGCCTACGTGAAGGATTGTCTTTGTTTTCTGATGACTTAGTAGCTAGACTAAAGTGTTTTCCTAAGTTTTTTGATAGTTTGACTTCTTTTGTGAATTGCCTGTTACATGGCTTCTGCTCACCTTTTCTACTGAGCCATCGAGTTTCAAAGTTGGTACCTATGAGTTCATTGTACATTCAAATACCCTTTCATATGCCATTGATGTTGCATATATATATTGTCCCCAGGTTGCTATTTGCCTTTAAACTTATTTTTACTTATTTTTACATTAAAATTTCTCAGTTTTTTTTCCTTCCTGGCCTTTCGTTTCTCCCAGGTGTTTATAAAGGTCTTTTTCACTCCAAGCATATGAGGATATCCATCTATATTTTTCTAATACTTTTATGGTTGCATTTTCACATCTAGACCTTTGCTCCACCCAAATTTACTTTAAGAAATAAGATCAGGGTGTTGCTTGTTTTTCCCAAATAGTTAATAAGTTATTTTGCATTATTTATTAAATAACACATTATTTCCTTCACTGCTTTGAAATGTCATCTTTACAATAAATCTGGATAGATACGTGGGTCTACTTTTGGATGATCTCTTGCCCTGATAGGATTCAGTCTTTTAGTTTTATTCTACGTACTCAAATTTTCTCCCTATTTTCCCCAATTCATCTGCCTTTGGTGAAAATATATTCGAAATTAATGAAGGATATCCAATGTGACACTCTGGGAAAATAGAAGGTTCTATTTAATACACCTTAATCTAGATATGTCTGCCCATAGGTAGATAGAGTAGAAGGTCGACATCAGCTGGAAATTTGGTGACTGTGCAAAGATCTCAAGCTCCCCGAAGAATCTATCAAATTGTCGAAGAGCCTATTTTTTTAAATTTATCTACTTATTTTGGAGAGACAGAGTGCACAGGGAGAAGGAGGCAGAGGGAGAAGGAGAGAGAACCCCAAGCAGACTCTAGGCTGAGTGCAGAGCCTAGCATGGGGCTTGATCCCACAACCCTGAGAGCACAACCCGAGCCAAAACCAAGAGTTGGATGCCCAACTAACTGTACCACCCAGGCACACCATGAGCCTATTTTTAAGATACGATTTTGTTAGAAAACAAAAGTGAACATATTTACTTCAGAAGGTTAGTGTTTTGATTAATCTGTATTAGTCGAGAAAACCCTAATTGGGCCCTAAAGAGAGAACACAAAGGATGAATTAATTTGGGGGCCTGAGGAGTAGAAAGATGAAAAAAACCTCAATAACCTGTTAAATACTCTATGATCTCACTTATGTGTGGAATCTAAAAAATCTGGATTCATAGAAACACAGAGTAGAATGGTAGTTACCAGAGGCAGCAGGTGGGAGAATTGAGGAGATAATTGTTTCAGGGCAAAACCTGCAAGTGGTAACTCCTGGAGATCTAATATGCAACAGAGTGATTGTAGACAGCAATACTGTATTATAAACATCAAAGTTGGTAAGAGGCTAGATCTTAATTGTTCCCATCACACACACACACACACACACACACACACACACAATCATGTGATACGATAGAGATGTTAGCCAATTCCACCATGGTAATCATATTGCAATATATAAATGTATCAAATCAACACACCATATATATTAAGCTTACATGTGATATGTGATGAGTCAGTTATATCTCAATAAAAATAATTTTTTTTAAAAAGTCCATTACAATTAAAAGGAAGTGTCAAAGTAAGAGGTGAGTTCCATCTCAAGGATAAGATTTGCCAACTTCCTCCATTATTTTCTTTTTTTGTTTTAAAATTTTTATTTATTTATTCATGAGAGACACACAGAGAGAGGCAGAGACATAGGCAGAGGGAGAAGCAGGCTCCCTGCGGGGAGCCTGATGCAGGACTCAATCCCAAGGCCCTGGGATCACACCCTGAGCCAGAGGCAGATGCTCAAGCACTGAACCACCCAGATGCCCCTCCTCCATTATTTTCAAGAGGAAAACCTTCATTGGACCCTGATATAATATATTTGAATCAATTTTTTCGCCCAGACTGTCTTTAAGCAGTTGAAAACAGACACCGTATTTTTTTTTTAATTATAATTGAATTTTTTAACATTGCCCCCAGGACAAAGCTGCACAAACTAACCTTCCTTGTGGGCAAGAGTGCCCTCTTCTGACAAAGCTCTACTAGTGACAATTAAAAAATAATTGGAAAGCTCATTGTGTGTATATGTGTATGTGCATATGTCTTTGTTCACTTTTCTAGCCATTTTGTTATGATTATGGTTTTTTGAAATGGAATTGCTGGATCAAAGAGTAGGAACTTATTTACTTTTGAAAGATTTATTAGACTCCCTCCAGAAGGATTGTCCTAATTTATCCCGCCACCAGCGAGATATTTGCCAGCTTTGAATATTACCCCATGTTTAATCTTTATCAAATGATGAGGGAAAAAAGTACTTCTGTGTTATATTAATACATTTTTGATTATTAGAAAGGCTGATGATCATCTTTTTTATTATTAGAAAGGCTGATGATCATCATATTTAACAAGTCCTGTTATTTTTTTTTACTCCACTGTTTATAGAAACCAAGCTGTATCATGGAAGTGCTTGTGAAATCAGCTTGAGGAAGTTCCCCTGTGTTCCCAGTGTGTTGAGTGCTTTTTTCCCCCCATGAAAGCATGTTGAATTGTGTCAGATACTTTCTCTGTGCCTATTGAGATGATCATATGGGGCTTTTCATATGATATACTATAATGATTGATTTTTATATGATAAACCACCTCACATTCTTGGAGGGTTCTTTTTATTTATCTTATTTTAGAGAAAAAGAGAGCATAGAGCAAGAGGAGGGGCAGAGAGAGAAGGAGAGAATCTCAAGCAGACTCCATACCAAGCTCAGTCTTACAACCCTGAGATCATGACCTGAGCCAAAACTAAGAGTTGGATGCTTTATGAACTGAGCCACCCAGGTGCCCCCTACCTCCACCTTGCATTCTTGCAATAAATCTCACTTGGCCATAGTATATAATCCTTTTACTATGATGCTGCATTTGCTTTGATGCTGGATTTTGTTGAGGATATTTGTATCTATGTTCATAAGAGATATTTTTATTTAGTTTTCTAAGATATCCTAAGATATCTTAGTCTTAGGCTTTATTTGCAGGGTAATTCTGGCCTTGTAGACTGAGCTAGGACAAGTTCCGGGTTTTGTTTTTTTTTTTTTTTTTTTTTTTAACTTTAAGAAGGACTGGTGTTAATTCCTTAAACATTGGATAGAATTTTTCATGAAGCCATCTGGTCCTGGACTTTTCTTTGCTGGGGGTTTTTTGGTTACTGATTCAATCTCTGATTAAAGATCTACTCAGATTTCATATTTTTTTCTTGAATCAGTTTTAGTGCTTTGTGTGTTTCTAGGAATTTCTTCTAGGTCATCTAATGGTTGGCATATGATTGTTGATAGTATTCTCTTATAACTCTTTATATGTCTGTAAGATTAGCAGTAATGTCCTCATTTTCATAATAGTTTTCTTCTTTTTCTCTTGGTCAGTCTAGCTAAAAGTTTGTCAATTTTGTTGATCTTTCAAAAAGCCAACTTTAGGTTTCATTGATTTTTTTATTATAATTTATTCTCCATGTCATTTATTTCTGCTCTAATCATTATTTCATTTTGCTTGCTTTACATTTAGTTCTTTTTTTAGTTTATTAAAGTGAAAAGTTAGGTTATGGATTTGAGATCTCAGGGTTTTTCTAAAATGTAGACATTTATAACTATAAATTTCCCTCTGAGCACTGCTTCTGCTGCATCCCATAAATCTTTGTATGTTGTGTTTTTCATTCATCTCAAAGTACTTTCTAATTTCCTGTTGATTTCTTCCTTGTACCATTGGCTAATTTCCACATATTTGTGAATTTTCCAGTTTTCCTTCTGCTCTTAATTTCTGATTTTATTCTATTGTTGGAGAACATATTTTGTATGATTTTAGTCTTTTTTTTTAATTTAACGAGACTTGTTTTGTGGTCTCACATATAGTCTGTCCTGGATAATGCTCTTTGTGCTCTTGAGAGGAATATGAATTCTGCTGTTGTTGGGTGGAGTGTTCTATAGATGCTGTTAGATTTAATTGGTTATACTGCCATTCAAGTCATTGGTGAAAGTAAGATTAATGTCTCCAATTCTTATTTTTAAACTGTGTCTTCCTTCAATTCTGTCAATTTTTGCTTCATGTATTTTGGAGCTCTATTGTTAGGCATATGAACAATGTTTAATTAAATATTCTTCCCTCAATAAGTTCTCTCTCGCTTTCCAATTAGTGATAAAAACAATGTAGCATAACCTGAATTTATTAGCTTGTCATTGGCTATCCTGATTAAATTTTTTTGACAGCCAAGAATTATTTTTGTTCAATATCCTTTTAAAAACATCACTCCTACATGAAATATACATAATTTTTTTCAAAAATAAATAAATAAATAAATTTTTTCTTTTTAAAAGCTTAATTTGTGTGTGTGCTACAGAAAGATAATAGTTTTTGTTGGCTAGTACCATAAAAAAAGAAAAATATATAAGAAGGTGACAGGGATCCCTGGGTGGTGCAGCGCGGTTTAGCGCCTGCCTTTGGCCCAGGGCGCGATCCTGGAGACCCTGGGATCGAATCCCACGTCAGGCTCCCAGTGCATGGAGCCTGCTTCTCCTTCTGCCTGTGTCTCTGCCTCTCTCTCTCTCTTTGTGTGACTATCATAAATAAATTTAAAAAATTAAAAAAAAAAGAAGTTGACAAGTAACATTTGTATAGTATGACTGCATCAAGTACTTCCATGCACATTACCAGTGGAGCGCTGAGCTTATACTCATTCAGCAATAATAGCTTGAAACCAGCCATGGTGAGAGTATTTACACCATAGAAATTAAATGCTACAAAACAGAGAATTCTATGCCCTAGAGAGCCAGTTGTGAAACATTTACTAGCATACCACTGCATTAACCCCATTTTTCAGATTAAATACAAAAACAAAATCCTTTTTTAAAAAACTTTAAATAGTAGAAATATCTTCCCCAAAGTTACTTAACCACTCAAGTGGTAGTTAGATAATCAAACATGGTTCTGCCTGAAAATACTCTTTGTCCCTAAGTATTACTATGCCCCCACATAAATTCTCCCCCACACCAGTAGATAGGCCTGAAGTATTTTGGGACAGTTTCTACAGAATCTGTCATGAACATTTATTTAATAGGATTTGCAACTCTTATTAACATTAGACTGTCAGGGGGAAAAATTTTTCCATGTACTGATATTTTAATGATTAAGATTTTATTCTTCCAAGATATTATTTTCTGGAAGCCTGTTCTTTTTGGCCTTTTAAAAATTGTATTCTTGGCCAGCCATTAAATTTAATGAAAATTTCTCTGGCAGAGGCTGAGATTTTGGGTAAAGAGAGGAAGTACACTAAGAAAAGTTTAGTCAATGCAATATTATTTGATTGGTAGGTTCACAAGGCCACAGTGGGAATGTGGAAGTATGCTGTACTGTTTACATAGGTGGTTGTGAGTTTTCATGCAACTTGGGAGTAGTGAAGTCTGATAGCAATATGCTAGAAAGTGAATTTCCTTCTGAACACTTCAAGACACAAGCATCTTTCAGTTTCTAGATTCATCCTCCTTGGTTCTCTGCTTATGCCCTAGGCGAAGGAGGGCTTAGTCTTCTTCAGGTTTCCATTGCCTTTCAATTTTACCTCCTCTGGGCCAAAAGCACTCACCTTTATTATTACATTTCCTTTTCTGTTGCATCTCCAGGTTTTCCTATGTAGTCTTCAGGGTTCCGGGTGAACACAGTATTCTAGTAAATGACTGACCTAGGCTGAGAATGAAAGATCATATCATATATATTTTAATTTTCTCTGATACTTTAGAAATTGTTTGCTAAACAGTCTGAGTAAATAATAAAACTTGTATAATGGTATTTGGCTTTTTCCCCAAGACTTTTAAAGATTTTATTTATTTATTTATTTGTTTGGGGGGGGGAATGCGTGGGAAGGGTGGGGAGGGGCAGAGGGAGAAGGGGAAGCAGACTCCCTGCTGAGTATGGAGCCCCATGTGGGGCTAGATCCCAGGACCCTGGTATTATGACCTGAGCTGAGGGCAGACACTTAACCAACTGAGCCACCCAGGTGCCCCAAAACTTCTAAAGATATAAAAGTGAATTTATCAGTCCTAATTTAGTTCAATTATTTTTGAATCCTGGCTACTTCTATAATTCTCATTTGCAAGACAAAATAGGTACTATTTTTTCCATCACAGATTGTTGGAAAACTTCAGTGAGATGACCTATGTAGAGTGTTTAGCACAGTGCACAGTACATGATAAGCACTAAATAAGTGGTTGTTAATATTCATGCTAAAACAGTAGCTATTTTTGAGCACTTATAATGGGCCAGATGCTACAAGTTTGTTATGTTATGATTCCTATGGTAATTTAACTTATTTGTTTAGCACCTAATTAAAGCAGAAGCTTCAGTGAAATGTTTTGTTGCTGAAGACTGCTTCTGATTTCAGTTTGGGGCCCATCCTGGAACCTGAGGAAGTGGTAGACAAGCTGCTGAATGGGATCCTGACTGAGCAGAAAATGATTTTTATTCCATCTTCTATATGCTTTTTAACAGTGGTGGAAAAGTAAGTGACAGTTACATTTATCAGCATTATAAATAAAGATTTATGTATTAATGCTTTTACTCAGATCTAAAACCAGACATTTGATAAAGCACAATTAAATGGAATTAAGAGACAAAAAGGATAGGCTTCAATAATCCATCAATTTTTAAAACCACATTTGTTAATCCTTGAAGCAGGGTTTGTATAGAAATTGGGCAAACGAGCTGAGTAATTTCCACAAGTGTTTAAATTTTTTTTTTTTAGAAAAAGAAATGTGTATATATCTGGAAGTCTTGTCTCATAGAAGATGACTATAAAGAAGGGTAGTTTTTAAGCATTATTACATAGTGAAGTCATAGAACCATAAGGTTGGAGGAGACCATAAGGTTTTAGATATTCATCTAAAAATACAACAGATAATCACTGAGCTCGTATTTTGTGTAAAAGCATACTGAAGCATAAGAATGCTTAAATAAGCTTTTAGAATTCAATAATTTTAGAGATCCTTGAGCCTTACTACTTCCATGGATCAGCAACATCAGCATCACCTGGGACTTTGTTAGAAATACAGATTCTCTTGATGTCCTGAACCAGACTTTGCATTCTTATAGGACCCAAGGGTGATTTGAATGCATATTCAAATTTAAGAAGCATTTCTTTAGAGCACTAGGTCTCAGCTTTGGTCACATTGGAATTCACTTAGCAGTTTTCAAAATACTAAGGCCTGGAACCTACTCCCCAAGATTGATGTGATTGGTCTGGAGTGTGGGCTGATCTGAGAGATACAACTTTCCCAGTGATTCTGATGTACAGCCAAGATTGGAAACCACTTGGTTTAACTACCTTCCACCTAACACATTGCCTCATTACTCACATGGGAACACTGTGTGACAGTGAGGCTAGTCCAAGTAATGAAGGGAATGTGAAGAGGTAGCTTAGGTTAAAAGAGGGAAGGAAGCAAGCAAGCAAGGAAGCAAGGAAGCAAGGAAGCCAGTCAGCCAGCTTCTTGTTCTCTGTTCCTACAGTCAGGCCTCCAACATGGTGAGGCATCAGGATCGCTTGGGAAGATAATTTTTAAAAATTAATTATTGGATCTCACCTCTAGAGGTTTTTTTGTTTTTAAGATTTTATTTATTTATTCATGAGAGACACAGAGAGAGTGGAAGAGACAGGCAAAATGAGAAGCAGGCTCCCTCAGGGGAGCGCGATGCCAAACTTGATCCCAAGACCCTGAGGTCATGCCCTGAGCCGAAGGCAGACACTCAACCACTGAGCCACCCAGGTCCCTCTAGAGGTTTTAATACAGGATATTTTGGTTGGGACCCAGACAACTGTATTTTGACAGGCAACTGCCTCAGGCAGTTGGTTCAAGATTATACTTTGAGAATTACTGGCCTACAGACTGAAAAAATTTCAAGAAATCAAAAGCATACCTGACACATATCAGGCTTTTTAGCCCCTTCTGCAAGGAACTGTGATTGAACACACCTTAGAAGTTTAGGTAATAAACCTAAACCTTGAGAAAACTCAAGAATCTCCTGGCTGAATGACCAAGTTAAAACCTATGAAGTGTTTACCATTATTCTTGTTACATTTCATAAGTAAGCACTCAGTGATTACAGTCCTTTAGAATGTAAGCCTATGAGGGAAGGAGGTTTGTCTCTTTTCATGACTGTCTGTAACCCCTGTACTTTGAAGAGTTGATGGACACATGGCGGCACCAAAATGTTTGTTGATTTAATAAATTGATTCTAGGGATGTCTGGGTAGCTCAGCAGTTGAATGACTGCCTTGGGCTCAGGGCATGATCCTCGGGTCCTGGGATCGAGTCCAGCAACAGGCTCCTCGTGGGGAGCCTGCTTCTCCCTCAGCCTGTGTCTCTGCCTCAGTCTCTGTCTCTCATGAATAAATAAATAAATAAAATCTAAAAAAAAGGTGGTTCTTTAAAAATAATAATAATAATAAATTAATTCCATTTTCTAGACCTTTAGCATAGAGACTCAAAGTTTGTGCTTTGGAGTTAGATGAAGCTGTGTTTGTGACTTGCTCACCACATGAACACAGGATGACCTGTTTGACTTCTTTGAAACTTAGTGTCTTCATCTGTTACATGGAGACAGTAAGACATTATAGGACTGTGAGAAATGAATAAAATGATGCACTTAAAGTATTCAGGATACTATACTCAATAAATGTTATATACAACTATTATTATTATTATAATTAACACTTTTATTAGCATTGCCCTGATTTTTATCAGACTGTGAATGTTTGTTGCTCAATTGGCAAGCTTTATTTTAATGCCATATGGTCAGATATCCCTATATGCTGTTGACCCTGAACAACATGGCTTTGAACTACAGGGACCCACTTCTATGTAGATTTTTTTGGATACAGTACAGTACTATAGGTGTATTTTCTCTTCCTTATGATTATCATGATAACATTTTCTTATCTCTAGTTTACTTTGTAAAAATATAGTATATAATACATATAACAAAATATGTGTCGACTGTTTAGGTTATCAGTAAGGCTTCTGATCAACAGTAGGCTTTTAGTAGTTAAGTTTTTGGAGAGTCAAAAGATATATGTGTGTTGTGCAAGGGTCAACTATAGTTATACTGACTTACATATTCTGTTTAAAGTCTCTCAGACTCATTGGAAAGTGACGAATTCCATAATATTCTTAAGCACAGGCATATATCATTCTGTCGCCCTTCATTTCATTGTACTCTCAAGATACTGTGTTTTTTACAAATTGGAGTTTTGTGGTAACCCTGTATCAAGCAACTCTATCAGCGTCATTTTTCCAACACCATTTTTGGACTTTATGGCTCTGTCACATTTTTATAATTCTTGCTCTATTTCACAGTTTTTCATGGTTTTATTTGTTATGGTGATCTGTAATTGGTGATTACAACTTTCTGAAAGCTCAGATAATGGATAGGATGTTTTATCAATAAAGTAGTTTTTAATTAAGGTCTATAAATATTTTTAGCCATAATGCTATTGCACACTTAATAGACTACAGTATAGTGTAAACATAATTTTTATATGCACTGGGAAGCCAACAAATTTATTTGACTCACTTTATTGTAATAATTGCTTTATTGCAGTAGTTTGGAACCAAACCTGCAGTATCTCTGAGCTATGCCTATATAGGGTAGGGACAAAAAAATTAGGCCTACTACATGTCCGTCATGTACAAAATAAAATGTATATGAGCTGCTGAAGCAAGCACATGTACAAAATAAAATGTTTAAAGCATTTTATGTTAACACATTGATTCTTCACAAGAACACTGTGGAGTAGGTATTAATTTTTCCATTTTCACATGAGGAGTTTGAACTCAAATAACTTGTTCAGCATTATGCTCAAAACAAAGTTCTTTATCTGCATTTTCATTTAGCTATTCTGTTTCTTCAGTCTCTCAGTGGAACATTTTAATAATATTTTGGATTGTAAAATATAAAATTAGTTCCTATTCTCACTCCCTTTCCAATGTTATGTTTCTTGTTTTCAAAGCCTTTAGCAGTCTCAGCTCTTTAGTTCTAGACACCTCCTCTCTTAGCTCTCCTGAGAAACACAGGAGTGTATCTATTTCGTAAGCTAAATGTTTCAAGTCACTCTTACCCTAAAGGAGGTTAAGCCTCCTTCCTTTTCCTTTTGAAAACAAAATGGATTTCATTGGAAAGAACTTAGAGTAGTGACTCAGAGTTAAATTTCCTAATCTTAAGACAAATCTTGTTTAAGATGATACATGATAAAGGATATGCCCAAAACACAAGTTATAGATATGTATTATCTCTATTGATTGAGAAATGACTGATGACAAGAAGTTGCTGATAATATGATAATATCTTCCTTCTAATTTTTACATTAGCTGTCACAGCAGCACTTACATCCATTAGAAAAGAGTGCAGAGAAGAGACAAATCATGTCTTCAGTTTTTAGACAAGGCTTATTGCACATATTCATCTGAGGCTCTCCATAGACCATAGAATGGAAAGCTCCATCCCACAGGCATTCCCATAGCCTGCTGTGGATGAGAAAACAGCAATATCATGGGGAGACTTTACAAATACTCATTATTAAATGGGGACTAGGGCAATGAAGCTGAAGTCTGTTTTTTTAAGAAATATCCAAAAAACTTCATTATTCTCAAATGAAAGAAAGATAGGAAGAAAGAAAGCCCAACAAAATAGTTTCCATCTATAATGTGCCTCTTCTATCTTTCTCGCATTGTATCACCAAGCTACGTGATTGTCTTCCAGGACTTGGTTTATATATGACATAGAGCTGCCTGATACATAGAATATAAATTAAAAAGTCCTTTTTCTCATGCAAAAAAAAAATGATGACACATGATAAGTGTATTTTAAAATAAGATATTTTACAAATGCACTTAATATTTATTTCCTAATTATTTTCATGTATCTTTTTTTAGGATCCTTCCTGAGCGTTTCCTGGCACTTTTAAAACGAAAGATCGATATTAGGTTTGATGCAGTTATTGGGTATAAAACTAAAGGAGAATAAGTCCTACATGGACCACATTCTATATTTAGTTAATGTAAATACACATCTTCAAAAATACCTGCTTTCCAAAACATCATTATATTTAAGTGACATAACTTAAATTCTTCTTCACACACTAGCTATAAATAAATAGAACTGATTTACCAGGTTTAAGTCAATTTGATCTAATGTTAATCAGAACTTTAATATTTAGACTTCTGCTTTTCCTAATTATCTTTCTTTCTTCAATATCTTTTTTGGAGGCCCTGACAGTCCTCATTTATTATCACTTGTCCTTTAGCTGAAAGCTAATTTTATATAATACAAAGAGGGGAATACCTTAGGAAAGACCTTATAAATTACATAATTTATAAAATTACAAATAATTTTATAATTTCTAAGATTTTGTGACTTGTGCAATCTCTGGAAAATTTGTACTATAAATGTGTAAGATATATTTTTATTTCTAATTGCACTTAAATTTTATATAATTCCCGTTTCCTTTTCTATTCTCTATAAAAACAAAATCTTCAGGCTCTCTAAATATAATGAAGGACTGTATCTAGTGGCATTTCACAATGAGTTTCTTATGATATAAGAAATGTCACTCAAACATTTCATCACACAAGTTCCCACTGTTTCCTGAAAGATGCCTCACATTCCAAAGCCAAACATTTCAGCTCAAGGAAACTTGAGATCGACATGTGTTGCAGGTACAAAAGCATCATTGGGATTTGAGGCAGAGAATTAGGAGACTGTACCCATAATGGCAACAATAAACAGATCAAACTTAAATTTTGTCTCCATCTTTTCATCTTGAACAGAACTTGGCTCAACTTGGCTCAAATTAAGGGAAAATGGATTATGTAATCAAAGATCTTTTTTTTAATATCCAGAAATTTCTCGGATGTGAGTAATGCTCAGCGAGATAAGAAGATCAGACCTATGAATTGAAAAAAATAAGCAGGCTTGCTGGATTTCTATTGAAGAAAAATATTTCTAACACTGTATTAGACACATATATACTAAGTAAAGAACTTTGGTCCTTGTATCAGAGATTCATACTCAGAAAATATATAAATCAGAATCACTACTATTGTGAAATATAGTAAATGAGTCACACTAGGTACACAAACTTCATGGTAAAAGATCTTAATTCTGTTTCTAAACAAACATATTTAACATTTAATGTTTATTTATTTACCTCCAGCAATTCTGGGTAGCAGGCTAGGTTGAAGGCATTGTTGAAATTCCCGTAGGGAGCAGGAACCCAGAAGGACCTTAGGGCTGGAGCCCCCAGCTCTGCTGAAAAGTTAATGAACACTGTAGAGGTTCTGGGCTTTTGTTCTCTGCTCTTTAATAAGAAATAAATAAAAGTTGGTTCTGATTCACTAACATCAGGCAATTACTGCTCTGACTCTAGGTCTGAAAACTTTTAACTGTTACTTGAATGAATGAATTGTCTCAACCCACTTCTCCACAATTTAATGGGAAAATTCATCTTAGCCATCAATAGGGCTACTTCTGAGAGTCACACCAAAACCAAAGAGGCTTACATTGTTCTCAAGTAAACAGGAAAGACTTCTCTAGTTGTCAACCTTCATGGTACTCTGTGGTCCTAAACTAGGACCTTGATGACAGATGTCTCTCTCTTTTGTGGGGTAAGCAAAGAACGAGCCCTCCCTGGAGACACCATAAAGTCTTTCTGAGCATTTGCTGTCATCCTGGGGGCCCTGCCATGGGATGGGGAGGTCCCTGAGTCCTACTCATTCCTCCCCTATTCCCTTTGAGAATATTCCCAGGCTTGCCTTCAGAAACACTTTTCATTCTCACTGTTCTTTTTAATGGAAATAAGGATTAGAAAGAGTGAGGAATCAGGCCAAGGAAAAGGGTTAAAATTGACCTTAGTGTGTCGTCAACACCAACTTGGCTAGTGCGTAAATAACTAATAAGGATTTTGCTGTGGGGAAGGGGAGCAATTATTCAGAGCTTCTTCTCCCAGGCTGGGTGATAGAGTTACTACCTTGAAGAATTCTGCGTGGTGGACATCACTATTCCCATTTTATTTATTTATTTTTTTTAATTTATTTTTTATTGGTGTTCAATTTACTAACATACAGAATAACCCCCAGTGCCCGTCACCCATTCACTCCCACCCCCCGCCCTCCTCCCCTTCCAACACCCCTAGTTCGTTTCCCAGAGTTAGCAGTCTTTACGTTCTGTCTCCCTTTCTGATATTTCCCACACATTTCTTCCCCCTTCCCTTATATTCCCTTTCACTATTATTTATATTCCCCAAATGAATGAGAACATATAATGTTTGTCCTTCTCCGACTGGCTTACTTCACTCAGCATAATACCCTCCAGTTCCATCCACAGTTGAAGCAAATGGTGGGTATTTGTCATTTCTAATAGCTGAGTAATATTCCATTGTATACATAAACCACATCTTCTTTATCCATTCATCTTTCGTTGGACAAGATTCCATCAAAATCCTAGAGAAGAACACAGGCAACACCCTTTTTGAACTCGGCCATAGTAACTTCTTGCAAGATACATCCACGAAGGCAAAAGAAACTATTCCCATTTTATAGATGAGGTAGCCCAAAGAGATTCAACAAAATCTGAAATGACACAACTATTCAGAGGTCAAGATGAGGGTTGGAACACACATTTGCTGACCTCACTTGATCCCACAGCCTCACTGGAGCTCTTGGAGAGTTGAATCATCACCTAAACACCTCTACTTCCTTTTACCCAAGCTTTCCTTAGTATTCAAACAATAATCCATAATTAGCCAGTGAAAGACTGTTTGAAGCTTTTCCATCAAGGAATTAGGTTAAGGTGGAATAAGATGCTACATGCAAATGCCCAAGTAGTCTACCTGAAAGAAGTCTAGCCTGGACTGACCCAATATCACAACGGTCTAAAGTTTCCTGAAATTAAAATGCTGAGCCTGAAAATACTGGGATAGTCTTAATTTCCACTAGACATCACATCCTTCCCCAAAACACATAGGAATTCCCACTTGACCTTAGAGCCAATCTGACTCCTAACCGTTTTTTTTTTTCTTTTCTTCTCTTTTTTTTTTTTTATAAATTGGTCTAGGGATGACTAGACAATCTTGAGATGAGAGAGATGTGCCTTTTACTTTCACAGTCTTCCCTCGTATGGCAAAATTACAATTACAATTACAAGTGGCCTCGTATGGCAAAAAGAGCACTGGGCAATCTAATTCAAGCTAGTTGTGCTGGAACCTCCATTTCCTCATCCGTAAAAGGGCTGAACTAGACTGTGTAATCTCCTACATTATCTCCAGTTGCAGTTACATAAATGTCATAATCAATACATGCAAAACCTAGCATCTTCTCTACGCCATCTGGGTTCCCTAACAGAGAATGGCACTTCTAACAAGTGTCCAAGTTAAAAACTTACAATTACACCTACCTCCTTCCTTCTACTCACCCTCATCCCTCAGCTCACCAAAATCCTCTAATCCCTGGCACATATGTTCAATATTAGTCACCATTCCCACATTTATATTTCCAGCCTGAATCTCTCCTCTGAATGGCGTACATATATGCAACCACCTTCTTGGTGTATCTCTGCTGGCATAACCAGCAGGCATCTCAACCTAATATTTATGAAACTGAGCTTTTGATGTTGTCCTGAACCTGTTCAAAACCCTGTTATTCCAGTTGCTAAGGCCAAAAAACTTAGTGTCATCCTTGATTCCTCCCACATTCATTAAAAAGGCAATTCTGTTTGCTCTACCTTGAAAATATATCCAGAATTCTATCACCTCTTATCACCCCCACTGCCACTACCCCGATGCAAGCCACCATCACCTGTTGTTCCCCTCAGCACAGCAGCCAGAGTGAGTCCTTTTTTAAAAATTGTCTTTTAAGTAGGCTCTATGCCCAGCATGGAGCCCAATGTGGGCTTGAACTCATGACCCTGAGATTAAGACCTGAGCTGAGATCAGGAGTCAGATACTTAACCGACTGAGCCACTCAGGTGCTCCAGAATAAGTCTTTAAAATATGAGATGATGTCATGCTTCAGTACAAAATCCCCCAATAGCGCCTCACCTAAAACTTAAAGCTAAAGTCCTTACCATGACCTGGAAGGCCATATGTAATCCAGTCTTCTTACCTTATTACCGATTATTACCTTATTACTTATATTAGAGTGAAATAGAATCAGTAGGAGATTTTCTATACATACATACATACGAGGGTAGATTAATTTCAAGGAATTGAGGAGTTGGCTCATGTTATTGTGGGAGGCTAACAACTCTGAAATCTGTAGGGGAGGCTGACAGGCTGGGACCCCTGGGGCAGAATCCATGATACAGTCTTGAGGCAGCATCGCTGCTGACTCTGGGTGTCTTAGGCAGTTCAGGCTGTCACAGCACAATATCAAAGATCAAGTGGATCTTAAGCAACCAAAATTTATTTCTCCCACTTCGAGAGGCTGGGAATTCCAAAATCAAGCCACCCAGGACGTAGTAGCGTCTGGCGAAAGCCTGCCTCCCAGTTCACCAACAAACAGCCGGTCTTCTTGCTGTGTCTGCACATGGCAGGAGGGGGAAGGGAGCTCTCTGGGGTCTCCGTTACAAAAACACTAATCCCATTCATGAGGGCTCCATCCTCATGAACTAATCATCTCCCAAAGCCCCCACCTCCGCATACCGTTGCTTTGAGGGTTAGGTTTCAACATAAGAACTTTGTGGGCGGGGACACAAGTATTCAGTCTATAGTACAGAGAAGCTCAGTTTTGTTTTCAAGGCCTTTCAACTGATTGGATAAGGCCCATCCACATCATTAAGAATAGTTTTGTCTTATTTGGGACGCCTGGGTGGCTTAGTGGTTGAGCATCTGCCTTCGGCTCAGCTTGATTGCGGGGTCCCGGGATCAAGTCCCGCATCAGGATCCCTGTGAGAAGCCTGCTCCTCCCTCTGTCTGTGTCTCTGCCTCTCTCCATGTGTGTCTCTCATGAATAAATAAATAAAATCTTTAAAAATTTTTTGTCTTAAAGACTATTATCAATGTTAACCACAAAATATCTTCACAGCAACATTTAGATTAGTTTCACTGAATAGTTGAAAACTATAGCCTAGCCATTTTGACCTATAAAACTGTTATACTACCCTCATTCTCTTTCAGTTCACTCCAGGCACATCAGTCCTCTTGATGATCCTCAACCCACTAGACATGTTCCTATCTCAAACCTTTGTACATTACTGTTTCCTCTCCAAAATGCTCTTCTGCAGACAGCCACATGGCTAGCTCTATCTCCCCTTTAAGTCTTTTTCCCTAGGTCTTTTCAGAACTTCTTACTCCATATCTAAAATTGCAACCCTGCCTACACATTCATGCCCTATAAGATTCCATTTCTCCTTCTGTCCTCTATTTTTCACCTTGATACTTACTACTGTGGAGCATAGTACATATTTTACTTATTTATCTTTAGTGTCTACATTGCCCATATAGCATAAGCTTCTGTTAGGAAGCTTTGTTTTTTTTTTTGTTTTGTTTTGTTTTTTTTTAAGATTTACTTATTTATTTATTTATGATAGACAGAGAGAGAGAGAGAGAGAGAGAGACAGGGACACAGGCAGAGGGAGAAGCAGGCTCCATGCTGGGAGCCCAACGTGGGACTTGATCCCGGGACTCCAGGACCGTGCCCTAGGCCAAAGGCAGGCACCAAACCGCTGAGCCACCCAGGGTTCCCAGGAAGCTTTGTTTTTATGTATTTTGTTCAATGCTGTATCCCCAATGCCTGGAACAGTCCCTAAGACGTAAAAAGGGTTTGATATATATTTATTAAAAGAATGCCCATTGATTCTATTATTCCCTCTCTCAAATATCTCTTTGCCACTGTGTTCATTCAGGCCACCACCACCCCTGGCCTGGGTTACTGAACAGCCATCCAAGAATCCTTCTTGCCCTTCTTCCCATGCATTCTCTATCCTAAACATTTCTAAATCTTTTTTTTTTTTTAGCATTTCTAAATCTGATAACAATCCCCTCCTCAAAATCTTTTACTTGATGCTGAGACTCTCTCTGAGTGACTGAGCTTCTCATATGTTCTCTAACTTCTCTCTGACCCACACTCTCTTATCCAAGAGGGACCTTCCTAGCCTTTGAATGTGCTATGATCTCTCACCTCCCAGTGCCTCTACACATGGTTTTCTATATCTGGAACATCCTTATCCCCTTCACCATGTGGCTAACCCCTGCTTGTCTCACCTCCCACCCTCCCCCCATCTTCAGGTCTACTGATGCTCACATAGCTCCTTATATTTGGGACCATCATAGCACTTTGCACCGGTAGAGAGTAAAGGGTCAAGAGATTTCTATGCTCCCAAGGAAATGAGTAGCCAGAAAACAGAGGTAATCACTGTATAATACTTTGACAGTAAGATATGAAAGACAGGATTGCAAATGGGGGGTGGGATGGAAAAAGATTTTGCAGAATATTTTTACAATGGTAGAGAACAGAAAGTAGATGAAAGCAAAAGAGACCTGGTCCCATGGGCAGGAAAATGTTGGAATTAATAGGGAAAGAATAATTGGAGGAACAAGGAAAGAAATATTGAGAAGTACACTACAGAGATCAAGACCTTCTCTTTGCTACTATAAGAAGTAGGATTGAGGGATCCCTGGGTGGTGCAACGGTTTGGTGCCTGCCTTTGGCCCAGGGTGCGATCCTGGAGACCCAGGATCGAATCCCACATCGGGCTCCCGGTGCATGGAGCCTGCCTGTGTCTCTGCCTCTCTCTCTCTCTCTCTGTGACTATCATAAATAAATAAAAATTAAAAAAAAAAGAAGTAGGATTGATATGTAGAGATGAAGCAAGGGATTTCATAAACCAAAAGTATTCTGAGGCCTCTATAAGGTGTGAACTTCTTGGGGTTTGTTTGCATAGAAACTAGGTTTTGGAGCCTGAAGAAATTTATAAGACATTTAAGACTACCTAATACTGCTTTATGAGTTTGGCAGTAAACAGAACCTTTGATGATGTACTAATGGACCCTCCAGAAAGGAGGAGGAAAGTCTTTATTAGAAGAGATTCGGGGCACCTGGGTGGCTCAGTTAGTTAAGCATCTGCCTTTGGCTCAGGTCATAATCCCAGGGTCCTGGGATCAAGCCCTGCATCAGGACCCATGCTTAGTGAGGAGTCTGCTTCTCCCTCTCCCTCTGCTACTCCCCCTGCTTGTTCAATCTCTCTCTCTCTCTCTCAAATAAATAAATAAAATCTTTAAAAAAAGAGAAAAGAGATTATATTCCTCAATTTGTCCTTGGCAAATTACTATAGTTAGACTAAACAAACAGTGGGCTATTGCAATACACATAAATCCTATAATTTCTCATTTCTTGGTCTCCAAAGAAATAGTGATATTTCCTAATAACCAACAATCCACTCCCTGTCCCTATGTATTTGACTAATCTAGGTCATGCGCAGGGAGTCCTGTCCTTTTGTGTCTTTCATTTCACCTAATGTTCTTAGGGTCCATGCATGTTGTAGCATGTATCAGAATTGCATTCATTTTTTTTTTTTTAAGAATACTACGGGCAGCCCCAGTGGCTCAGGGATTTAGTGCCGCCTTCGGCCCAGGGTGTGATCCTGGAGATCTGGGATCGAATCCCACATGGGGCTCCCTGCATGGAGCCTGCTTCTCCCTCTGCCTGTGTCTCTGCCTCTCTCTCTCTCTGCATCTCTCATGAAGAAATAAATTTTTTAAAAAATCTTTAAAAATAATACTATTGCATTGTCTGCATATATTACATTTTGTTTATCCATTCATCCGTTCATGGACACTTGAGTTATTTCTATTTTTGGGGTGTTAGAAGTCGCACCACTTTGGAGAGTGGAGAGTTGGCTCCTGATCTAATGCCCATTCCCATGGTATCAGAGTATTTCCTGATTGCTTTATATAACCTCCAATCTCTCCCAAACTTAAGAGGTGTTCAGGGAAATGACTATCTCATGTAAAATAATTAGTTAACTGAAATATTGATGCTGAGCTTTCATGAATAAATGAATCGCACTAAGGCTGATTGGACCATACTTTATTGAAGTCTCCTGAATGTATTATCTCTGCTCTCTTCTTTTCCTTCAATTAAAAACAATACACTTGTTTACAGAAAGATACCAGGAGACTACCAAAAGACCATTAGCTGATGCACTGTCTCTAGAATTATCTCTAGAGGTGAAATTTCATTGTGCAACACAGCACAAAACTGCTTCCCAGTAAACAAGTCCAGAGAGCACTTTCTCCATGACTCGTCTGTCCCTGTGCCAAGCTTTTAGTAGCAATTGCATCACTTCCAAATCAGGTGTTTCCAACCTATTAGAATACGTGGACAAAATCTGAGGCAAATCTAGCTTACTTCTGTCAGCCCCATCAACACTTGGAGCACAGCTCTCCCCTGGGTCTCTGCATAGGGTGCTTCTCTGCTAAGGTTACACAAGGTCTGAGCCAGAAGAGACTCAGAGTACGGAGCAGAGCCGCAGAGCCATGAATATTATCTTGGATCTCCTCCTGCTTCTGCTCACCATCATCTACTCCTACTTGGAGGCATTGGTGAAGGTTTTCTTTCCCCGAAAGAGAAAGTCTGTGGCTGGAGAGATCGTTCTCATTACAGGAGCGGGGCATGGAATAGGCAGGTGGACTGCCTACGAATTTGCAAAACAGAAGAGCAGACTGGTTTTGTGGGATATTAATAAGGTAATGCATTCATTTGCTCATCTTTTAAAATCACAAGTAAGACATATGTTTTAAAAACTATGTGACTTAGCATCTGCTACTTTTGTGTTTTTCTTTATCAATGTTTAATAAGTTCTCCGGTGCCTTCCACATATGCATTGGGATGGTTTGACAAAAGAGACACAAGGAAGAATTAAGCAGTAACTTTTTTTTAATGCCGTGATATACAGGTTGATAACACAGACTTGGAGCCAGGCTACTTTCAAGCTTCCAGTTCTGTTATCTTTGAAATGGAAATAATACCTCATAGGATGGGCAAGAACAGGGCTCAGCAAACTACAGTTAATGGGCCAAACCTGGTCCCTGAGCAAGCTGTATAGCTAGGAATGTTCTTTACACTTTTAAAAGGTTGTCAAAGCAAAAAACAAATAAAGAAACAAAGAGGAATATAAGAGAGAACGTTTTTAGTGCCTCCTTTCCTTTACATCCACACAATCCCACAATATTTACTCTCTGGCAACTTACAGAAGAAGTTTGTGGACTTCTGGGCAAGAGGATTAAGCAAGTGAGTATTTGAAGGGCTTGGAACAATGCCCAGCAATACTAAACACTATTCATATTAAATAAAACCCACAGGCAGTGGATCAGGCTTTCTCTTGAGTGCTCATATTTTTCTTGTACTGTTGTTTGTAAACACTGTATCAGCTACTCAAAATAAAACTGAAATAACTGAAATTTTGTATCATTTTCCCTAAACTTATGCATCATGATAAAGCCATGAAATTATGCACAGAAAAATGTTACAGGATTTTAAGATTGGAAAAACGGCAGTTTTTTTAAGAATCATTTTCCACAAATCACAGTGAGATCTTAATTGCCATTATATTGCTATTGCTAGTACTCTATTTTCTTTGCTGTCATGTCTGGTTGGCTCCCATTTCTTAAAACCTTCAAAAATGTTGCTTGGCTGATTCAGTCGGTAGAGCGTGTGACTTGATCTCGGGGTTGTGTGGCGGATCTCGGAGTTGTACGGGGTCGTTCGGCTCAGGTCATGACCCTGGGATCGAGGGGTCCTAGGATTGAATCCCGCATCAGGATCACTGCAAAGAGCCTGCTTCTCCCTCTGCCTGTGTCTCTGCTTCTCTCTCTGTGTGTCTCATGAATAAATAAATAAGATCTTTTTTTAAAAAGGCATTAAATGATTCATTGCAAGGCTACAAATATAAGTCAGATCTCCTTTACCTGTGGAAGGTGCTAACTCCCTTTTTGTTATAGCTGCTTCTTCTGCCTTCCTAATGAATCACGTTAGCAGTTTGCCCTCATTCAATCTAAACTGTTGCTTTAGGCTCTGAAATGTGGAGTAGACAATGCAAACTAGAGTTGAAGCTAAAGCAAGTATTTTGCTTGCAGAGACACGGCATTACATTTTGCAGTTCTGTAGCTCGGTTGTAAGACTGACTTTTTTTTTTTTTTTTTAAGATTTTATTTATTTGAGAGAGAGAGAGAGTGCAAGTGAGGGGAGGGGTAAAGAGAGAGGGAGAAGCAGACTCCCCATTGAGCGGGGACCTGGAGGAGGGGCCACTCCCAGGACCCTGAGATGGTGACCCCAGCCAGACTCTTAACCAACGGAGCCACCCAGGTACCCTAAAGACTGACAGATTTTTAACTCTTCAATGCAAGCATCTGACGAAAGCTTTGGTTACTAATGCTCTCTACTGACCTTGAATCTAAACAGAAAAGAAGGCACGGTGGTTCTTGTAATCTGGTAATGAGCAAGCTCCAACTGAAGCCTAAATTGGTGAAAGACCTCCTGTCAAAAAAAAAAAAAAAAAAAAAGACCTCCTGTCCTCCCTCTCTACTCCTTTGCAACCCCCAAAAAGCTATATGATAAGGCGACACTGACTCTGTGACTACGTGCCCTAATTTCCATACAGGATTTCAGGCTGCTGCTCCAGAACTTCTCTTGAGGTAGTGGAATAAGAAGGACCCAAGGGAGGCAGCGCTCCCTAAGGGAACCCACCTGCCACTCATTCAGAGACAGCCCCAAGCAACAGCCACACTACCCACATCCCAGTGTGAGAAAAGGGTTTTCCGGTGTCTTGCCTGTTCATCACAGAGAAGAGTCTATAAATCGAGAGAGGAAAAAACACAGTCTAAAATCTTATAATCTCCACAAAACCAGCAGAGGTCAAAACTGGAAAAGAATTCTCAGCTCCCAGAAACCTCAGGACAATTTTATCTTAGGAAAAAGGTCTTTAAAGTTTAAGGTATCCCTGGGTGGCGCAGCGGTTTGGCGCCTGCCTTTGGCCCAGGGCGTGATCCTGGAGACCCAGGATCGAATCCCACATCGGGCTCCCAGTGCATGGAGCCTGCTTCTCCCTCTGCCTGTGTCTCTGCCTCTCTCTCTCTCTCTCTCTCTCTGTGACTATCATAAATAAATAAAAATTAAAAAAAAAAAAAGTTTAAGGTGAAAGTAAGTTTCTCTATCTCCATGTCCTGGAGTTGTTACAAAGTTACTGCAAAGTTATCACATATGCAAACTTGTTACACAGATGAGACTCTACCCAGCAGCCCTCCGGGGTGTTCACTCCACAAGACTTGCACTGAAGATCACGTGGGAAGAGTAGTAGCTCTGTCTCCCCATGAAAGTCTTCCATCGAATAAGGATCCCTCCTTCTCCTTCTCTCCTAGAGGGTTAAATCAGACTCGTGGAGAAAACTATGTCAGGCGGAGGCATCTAGTTTAAAATTACCTCTAGTTTAGAATTGCTACCTGGTGCTTTACTGCCTGTTACATGGTTGGTGTTCAGCCAGTGTGTGTTAAATGAAAAACTGAATTTTCTTTTCTTCTGTGTACTCAGACATCTCCAATCATGACCCCGCAAGGAGCAACATCTTTCAAGCATGTTCCTCGAGCTGTGAGAGTAGCCTGCTTCGAATGAATGAATGAATGAATGAATGAATAAATAAATAAATAAATAAATAAATAAATAAATAAATAAATAAATAAAAACTGCCTCCTAAGGAACCTCTAACCCAAGATAAAAAGCTGGGAAAATAAGGTTTTTTGGGTTTTTTTTTTTTTTTCCTGCTTTGATGCAGAATGGCTGTTGCCAAACAAGGCTGATGGGAGCACTCGCTGGCAGAAAAGCCAGATGTAATCTCTGCAAACTGGTCGAGCGGTGTCTTTCACGAAACTTTCTCATAGAATAAGGAGGGCAGGGCCGCAGGGGGGGCTCAGCGGTTTAGCGCTGCCTTCAGCCCACGGCGTGATCCTGGAGACCCGGGATCGAGTCCTGCATGGAGCCTGGTTCTCTCTCTCGTGTGTGTGTGTGTGTGTGTGTGTGTGTGTGTGTGTCATGAATAAATAAGATCTTTTTTTAAAAAGAAGGAGGGCATTTTGGACATGAATTCTAATCTTTCAAGAAATTTCTTCTCCAGTTCTTTCTCCCTGCTCTTGTCCCCTAACTGACCTACATCTTTCTGCATCTGGTCTTTCCAATCACAGCACGGTGTCGAGGAAACGGCAGCCGAATGCAGAAAACTGGGAGCCACTGTGCATACATTTGTGGTGGACTGCGGTAACCGCGAAGACATTTATAACTCTGTAAAGCAGGTGAGACCTCAGGAGACATATTTCTTCAAAGGATTTTGTGTCGTTTACATGGAAAATGTAAAGGTTCTTTATGGCTCCCTGCTTTAGATTCGATTTTGGCCTCTGCTAACTGGGGAACTTGTCTGAAGAAGGAAGAACATCTGTTTTTTTCCATGCATAAAACCCATTCCACTCTGCTGATTCTTATTGTTTCATATTATCAGTCAATTTCTTTCTGATCAGAACTTTTGGGAGTGGTACAGGGTGACAGGGAAGAGATCTATCACCAGGGGAAAGTGTCACTTTCTAGCTTCATTTTTTCTTAAGATTTTATTTATTTATTTATGACAGACACACAGAGAGAGGCAGGGACACAGGCAGAGGAAGTAGCAGGCTCCCCATGGGGAGCTGGACGTGGGACTCGATCCCAGAACCCCAGCATCACAACCTGAGCCAAAGGCAGATGCTCAACCACTGAGCCACTCAGGTGCCCTGGGTTTTATTTTAGTACTATAACTTTTGCAGTAATTCCTTTTTTAAAAAAGATTTTATTTATTTATTCATGAGACAATAGAGAGAGGCAGAGACACAGGCAGAGGGAGAAGCAGGCTCCATGCAGGGAGCCAGACCTGAGGCTCATCCCGGGTCTCCAGGATCACACCTTGGGCTCAAGGCGGTGCTAAACCGCTGAACCACCCGGGCTGCCCTGTAACAATTTTCAAAAGAGTAGATGTCGAATCCAATGAACCAAGCACTCTGAAAAACGGTATCTTTTAACCTCTATAATGCTATTGACCTCATTTGACAGATAAGCAAACTGGGTTCAGAGGGGTCAGTCCATGGTCCTATGGCTAGTAGGTGGTAGAACCAAGATTACTCAGTACTATAAATATATTTGGTCAGAACTGCAGTATCATTTAATCAACAAAAATATTAATTTCACTTAATAGACAAGTTTTAAAAATCTATGATTTACACAGTATGAAAATTCATATGTTAAAAAAAATTTGTTTCTCCTAGCTTTATGATACTGTTTCCTTTGCATCCACTTTTTGGGCTAAAGTTCTTTCCTGCCTGAACTCTGAGAGATCTCACCAAGTGGAATAAAGAATCTAATCCCTGGATAACATCAGCTGCAAAACTTGGAGTTTCTATAATGCATCCAGTGAATTTTTTTTTTTTTTTCATTTTCAAAGGTGAAGAAAGAAGTGGGAGATGTAACCATCCTGGTGAATAATGCTGGGACAGTATATCCAGCTGACCTTCTTAGTACCAAGGATGAAGAGATTACCAAAACCTTTGAGATCAACATCCTAGGACATTTTTGGGTGAGTGTGAGAAACATTTCTGGTTTGGGCATATCTCACACCTGCTCTTAAGGTACATGAAGTTTGTAATTAAGTTCACACCTTTATATTTGCCTTACATCAAGAATCACCAAATTAATTTGAGTGGAAGAGTCTCTGACAGAAGGGCACAAGATTTGAAGGACACAACTCTTGAGAATGTAGGCTAATGGGTCTGTCTTATCTACCAGAATCTCACACAAAACATTGCATGGATGGACCAAGTGCTTAATATATCTGTGGAGCTTTTCTAAGGGTTGTCAGTACACATCTTTTCAGTGCTTTGGAGGAAATATATACAGTATACATTCACTTGTGACCTCATACCATGGACTTTTAGAACTGAAAGGACAACATAAATCACTACTTGGATGTATATAGGGGTTGTGAACTTCTCTGCATGAGACTCAGACATGAGACAAGCACTAGATCCATGCCAGAACTTAGGTATATAGCTCTACAGACCTCTTTTTTTTTTTCTACAGACCTCTTATAATTGGTTATCATAAGACTGAAATATGATTTTCTAGAAAGAATTTATATGTATTAATCTTCCAGTGTCTCAATATTAAGTGTAGAACCTAGAGCAAACCTAGATTCTGGAAGAGAAGGAAAAGAGATGTCTCCCCTCATCTGCCTCAACCCCCACACACATGCTAATAAGGATTGATTATTATGCCCACCAAACTACATAAAGACCTCCCAGGCTAGTTATCTATAGCTGCCTAACAAATTACATGAAATTTTAGTGGCCTAAAACAACAATAAATGATTGTTTTCCTCTCAGAGTTTCTATGGGTCAGAAATTTGGAAATGACTTGGTTTGGCAGTTTTGACTCTGTGAATTTGCATAGGGTCCATAGGGCATATTTATAAAATTCTCATAAAATAATTGATATTTCTCACAAAACAATAAAAGCTTTTTGGAGATAAAGGAAGACTTTTTGTTTCAATTATCAATATATAATACACAATGCTACAAATAGGGAAATACTAAATCTAATCATGATGGATAATGATTATGGATCAGGACAATACTCAGCTTTTTCTACTTAACTTGATATAGTTTCACAAGATTTCAATTCTTCTCATTAGAATGATAAAGCCCTCAACCAAAAAAATTTATGTGATACCAGATTACCATAGGGAATCTTTTCAGTTCTAAAGACACTGCATTTTTCCCATGATACTATTATTCAGATGATATATCCATAAGAGAGCTACTTGATTGCTTCTGAAGGCAAGATAGGGGAATTTTTAAGATTGATGATTGATTGATTGAGAGCATGAGTAAGTGCATGCACACATGCAGGAGTGCAAGCAGGGGGAGAGGCAGAGGGAGAGAAAGAATCTCAAGCAGACTCTGCACTGAGCGCAGAATGCAATGTGGAGCTCAATCCCAGGACCCTGAGATCATGACCTGGGCCAAAATCAAGAGTTGGACACTTAATTGACCAAGCTACTCAGATGCCCTGGGAAGAAGGGGAAATATTAAGATGAGTTCTTAGCATGTGATATTTAGTGCACAGCCTTCAATGCTGGCTTAAACAAATACATTTCATTCTTTTTCATTTCTGTCATTTATATAGAAGTAATCATGGAATCTTGACACATATTTCATTTTATTGTAAAAGTTGTTTCAAATACTGTTTTTTTCTTAAAACTATCTAATTTAGAACCCTAACACCTGTGCCATTGCTTTTTTTTTTTTTCTTTCTGCAATGATCTTTAAGATCACAAAAGCACTTCTTCCATCCATGATAAAGAGAAATCATGGCCACATTGTCACAGTGGCTTCAGTGTGTGGCCATGGAGTGATTCCTTATCTTATTCCATATTGGTAAGTATTCTTTTCCAGCATTTATATATAGATAGATGGATAGATAGATATCAATGTTAATTTATAATATCTATGTATAATCTTTTAAGGGTTTATTAAACCTTATATTCCAATCCTTGTAGCAGGGTTATTTACATAGTCTAGAATAAACTTTTAAAAATGACTTCTCCTAAAACAATGAAACTGGTGTAATTGTGTAAAATATGTTTAGATTTCTGAAAACTCCTCTGTAAAGCAATAAAAAGTAATGCCAAGTGTGTTTCCTTTGTATCCTGGAATGAGTACATGTTGATAAAAGAAACAGGGAACCGCAGACTAAGAAGTAAAACATACAGAAGTCCAAATGAACATAAATATATGCCATCACCTGCATGCCCAAGATAAGCTAACCAGAGTGAGCCCTAGATCAAAATATTTCCCAGTGTGCTTGTGCCGTGAAAGATTGTATGTGTATGAGAGAGAGACAGACAGACAGACAGAAAGCCTCTACCTGATTGCAAGATGCAGATAGTACACTCCATGATCTACCAAGGACACAGGAGAAGAGGTTGGGAGGCCCTAAGGATACACTATTTGTAAAATATCTTTTCCTTATAAACTCCCTTCCATGGCATCTCGTTTCTTACTTTTGCTTCATATCAACCTCAGAAAAATTTAGTTTGCTAACCTTTGGTCCAGTTCTTTTTGTAACAGCCAACACATGAGTATCAGTGGGAGGATGTGGATGTAGGTAATTAATTGATCCATTAGGTACTTCTACATCATTTTCAAGGTTAAACTGAGTCATGGATAAAATTACTTCTGACACAGAATGTAGTCACAAATACAAATTTCAATGTCAGTTATGGAGTCATTGCACAAATATGGTTGTTTCACGCTACCTCTACCATGTTAAAACACAAGAATTTCACAGATTAAACATTTGCTATTTTAATGTTTAGAAATCTGGAAACCCAATGTAATACTTTTCTCCCTTAAGAAAGCAGCTGGCCTTTAATTTTACTGTTCTTATTGTCACCTGGGTCAAAAATAAAGTGAACATTTATATAGATTCTTATAGGTAATGAAGTTATAAGGCATATGCTATACAATTTAATCCTCAAGACAGCCTATATTTTATTACCTGCATTTAAAAATCAGAAAATCAGGGATCCCTGGGTGGCGCAGCGGTTTGGCGCCTGCCTTTGGCCCAGGCGGGATCCTGGAGACCCGGGATCGAGTCCCACGTCAGGCTCCCGGTGCATGGAGCCTGCTTCTCCCTCTGCCTGTGTCTCTGCCTCTCTCTCTCCCTGTGTGACTATCATAAATAAATAAAAAGAAAATTAAAAAAAAATCAGAAAATCAAAGAAGATAAAGTGATATGCTGAAGGCTACACACACAGGCACACACACACACTGCCTGAAGTGTTTTTACTCCAGATTTTCACAATGAAATTAAGAAGCCAGAGCAGGGATCCCTGGGTGGCGCACCGGTTTGGCGCCTGCCTTTGGCCCAGGACGCTGTCCTGGAGACCCTGGATCGAATCCCATGTCAGGCTCCCGGTGCATGGAGCCTGCTTCTCCCTCTGCCTGTGTCTCTGCCTCTTTCTCTCTCTCTCTCTCTCTCTCTTTCTCTCTCTCTCTGTGTGACTATCATAAGTAAATTAAAAAAAAAAAAAAAAAAAGCCAGAGCAGCCTTCACGATCAAGAGAGAAACTAGGAACTCAGCGGGAAAATGTGTAGAGACCCACAGAAGTTTCAGTGTAGATATTAGTTAGTAGTTTTTCTAAATATGTTTTTCCTGATTCATATTTTTCCAAATAAAAATGATTAAAACTGATTAGAAAACAGTTTAAAGATGGAATGGAAAACTTTACCCGGGGGGTGGGGGGGTGAGCAGTAAGCCAGTTAATACACATTACTAGGCTTTGTTCTATTGCTATCATTGCTAAGTAAGAAATTTGTACATTCAGAATTCTGTAAAATCATGTAAGAAAATGTAAATGAAAATTGATGACCAAGTGGAAGATTTGGGAAGTTGGCTTCTACTTATTCTCAAACCAAATTGACATGGCCTTCTTACAGAAAGCTCATAATGATGGTGGGTATTCTCTTATAGTTCCAGCAAATTTGCTGCTGTTGGCTTCCACAGAGCTCTGACATTAGAACTGCAAACCTTGGGAATAACTGGGATCAAAACCTCGTGTCTCTGCCCAGTTTTTGTGAACACTGGGTTCACCAAAAACCCAAGCACAAGGTGAGGTCAAAGGCAAGTTTGAAAATATGATGTGAGAAATTGATAGGAAATCTGTACAAGAAATTCTTAGGTGGATCAACTGAGAAAATAGGGAAAAAATGAAAAAGGGAAAAAATATTTCTTAATGGTGTACTGCCTTTAAATTTTCACTTTGAAATTAGATGAACAAAGGGGGGAAATGCATTGATGACTAGCAGGAGTGACTGGCTGCCAACAAGTTAAGCAATTGGGTGTTTATTTGTGTCCAGATGAAAGGTTCAACACACTCAGGTGCAGAGAGGGAATGAGGGGGGTGGGACAGGTTGGAGAGGTGTGTTTACAGGGATGGCAAGAGTGCCCTCTCCTAGAAACCCCACCCCAAAAATGAATGTTACATAACATCCCCCTCTTCCATTCAGATACTCCCCTCAGAGTATGGAAAGATACAAGTATATGCCCCTTTTCCATCTTCCATGGTGCTAGCATGAAGTACTCCAACATTTTTCAAACTTGTCCGGTCCTAAAAATCATCCATCACCTGTGCTTCCATAAAAAATAAATGTTCTTTGGGTCTTCCTTAGAGATTCTGATTGAGTAGGCTTGAGATGAGCTTCAAGAATGAGGTGTTTTGTTTTGCTTTTCTTTGCTTTACAAGCATACCTACCAGGTAAGTCTGGAGACAGGTTTGGAAACCATTGATGTATTAAATCACAGCCTTTGATCACTATTACCTCCTTGTCCTCCATAAAAATGCAAATGTTCCTAGGAGCAGCAATAAATTGAGCCCCTAGCCCTTTAGTCAAGATGAATTTTCTGTGAGAACTTTGTCTCTGGTAAGGGAGGATTTGAAACCATAAGAGAGGAGAAATTGGTCCTGAAAGGAGAAGGAAAAAAGCAGAAAGGTGAGGAGATGAGCTCTAAATTAAGGTGTATTCACAAATTTGCCTCAATTCTAGTATATATTCTGTTGCAGGTTAACAAAATACACTAAGCTTGCTTCTCTGAAGCCAATCTGTTACTAAAGGGGAATTAGTCTTAAATGTATTCATTCAAAGGAGCTAACACATTCTCCTTTAAATTTAGCCTCAATTGTAGCTACTGACTCTGAACCCTGGATTAGCTGTGTGATCTCTGGAGCTGCGAGCTGTGGTCATACCCTGGAGGTGGAACTTTTAATAGTGCTAGACAATAGGCACTTAACAAGTACCTAATATTTAAGTAAATACTATGGTATGGTTGAGACTCTGGGCTCAGTTTTCTTAAACAACAAATTGGGTCTAATAAAACCCTCTTGGTAAGTCTTCAGGCTTAGTGTGTGCCAAGAGTACCAGGTCCACGGGTGGGGAAGACATGATAGATGAGAAGAGTAAAGCAAATATGATCCCAGGTCATGCAGATGCCAGGTGGTGACCTTAGGGGCTGACAGACAACGCTGAAGATTGATCCAGATTGCTGGATCCTCCACGGCAAAGGCTAAAATATTCATATACTAGTGTCAGGCTTGGCTCAGACACTGGCTTGATAAAACAACGAAGAAAAACTCAAGGAAGGAAAAGCAGAACCCAATAATTTTAAAAGGTATTGATTTGTATTCCTCTCTGCTGGCTTGCTACTCAACGCCATGGAAACTTGAATCACATAATAATCTGCAGTAAATCACAGAACATGTCGCGGAAGGAAGTTTTAACTTACTTAACTTGTCTACACAATCTGTTTATTAATTGTCCATTCAACCCATGCCCAGACATCTTTTTTTTTAAGATTTTATTTTTTATTTATTCATGAGAGACACAGAAAGAAAGAGAGACAGAGACATAGGCAGTGGGAAAAGCAGGCTCCATGCAAGGAGCCCGATGTGGGACTCGATCCCAGGTCTCCAGGATCACACCCTGGGCTGAAGGCAGGCACTCAACCGCTGAGCCACCCGGGGATCCCCCAGACATCTTAATTTTGATGTAATATTTCAATCCATTTACATTTTAATTTCTTGTCATCTTGCACCAATGGTCATTCTACACTGAGCCTGTGGTATAAATGCTTCTCAAGAACTCATGCACACAGTCTTCAGTATAAGCAAGGCCATACCTCTAGTTGTACTGCAATACTCCCTGTGCACACCTTGGACTCTCATTAAATTGTAGCATAGGCAACTCAGAGGTGGACCTCAAGAATTAAATGTCTTCAAAACAATCCAGCTTTATGGGATAACTCCAGAAGAAAGAAAATATGCTTGGTAATAGCCTCGTATCCCACAAGCCCTGAAGAAAGATGTCAGATGTTTCCTTTCTGTGCCATGAATAATCCCACCCACTACTTTTCCTTGCCTGTATCCTCTTCACCTGTGTCATCTAATTCCTCTCCACTGTTTTGATATATTTTTAAAGATTTATTTATTGATTGATTTAAGAGAAAGCACAAACACGAGGAAGGGCAGAGGGAGAGGGAGAATCCTCAAGTAGACTCCCATCAAAGGGCTCAATCCTTGGACACTGAGATCATGACCTGAGCCAAAACCAACAGTCAAATGCTTAACCAACTGAACTACCCAGGCACCCCTCCCCCCCCCCCGCTTTTATGTTTTGACTGAGTGAGCCATAAAACATGCCTTCTGGATGTCAAAGTTTAAGATTGTGATAACAAAACATCCCCGTGGCATGTGTGGGGTGGTTGGAGCAGGTGGCATTTGTGCAGAGAATCCTGGAACCTTTTAAATCATAATTTGGTGATATGATGTTAGTTTTACTGCCTTTGATAATTAAAACAACAACAACAAAAAGAATCAAAATTTTTTCTTCTTAATCACAGACTGTGGCCTATTTTGGAGACAGATACAGTTGCAAGAAGCTTGATAGATGGAATTCTTACCAATAAGAAGATGATTTTCGTTCCATCATATTACAATATCTATTTAATACTAGACAAGTAAGTACAGCACAAGACATCCAAAATGCTAAAACACCAATAATGCTATCACAATGATGAAGAGTCTTTCAGCTGTGAAAGTTGCTGTGGAAACTCTCCGTGCCTGGGGAGAACAGTTGAATTTTCTGTTATTGCTTTATTCAATCTCTAAAAAAAATAATGATTCGTTTTCTCTACTATATTTAAAATCTCAGTTTAATCTTTGCCAGAGACTATTCCAACTGAAGGAAAGACACTTTATTTTTATTTTTATTTATTTTTTTTTAAATTTTTATTTATTTATGATAGTCACAGAGAGAGAGAGAGGCGCAGAGACACAGGCAGAGGGAGAAGCAGGCTCCATGCACCGGGAGCCCGATGTGGGATTGGATCCCGGGTCTCCAGGATCACGCCCTGGGCCAAAGGCAGGCGCCAAACCTCTGCGCCACCCAGGGATCCCGGAAAGACACTTTAAAGAGAATACAATGTAGCTAAAAATGAAGAGTCTATTTTTTTAAGATTTTATTTATTTATTCATGGGAGACACAGAGAGAGAGAGAGAGAGGCAGAAACATAGGCAGAGGGAGAACAGCCTCCCTACAGGGAGCCAATGCAGAACTCGATCCCAGGACCCTGGGATCACAACCTGAGCCAAAGTCAGATGCTCAACCATTGAGCCACCCAAGCGTCCCTAAAGGGTCTATTTTAAGCCTGCTGGAGTTTTGATAGAAATTGCATTGAGTCTATTCATCAGTTGGTAGAGAATTGACATCACTGTTATTGAGTCTTCCAGTCCAAGAAAACAAAGAGCATGAAATATCTTTCCTTTTTTTCCTCTTAATATCTCTACACAACATTTTATAGTTTTCAGCATAGAAGTCTTCCACATCTTTGATCAGATGTCTCCCAAACTACTTCATGTTTTTTGATGCTATTACAAATGGCATTCAAAAATTTTTTTCTATTTCCCCTAGTATGTGATTGATTTCTGCATTTTGATTTTGTTTTTAGCATCCTTGCTAAACTCATTTCTAGTAGTTTTTTGTAGGTTCTAACAGATTTTTTATACAGTTTATTTCAGAGATCACATTGTCTGCAAATAAAGACATTTTTACTTCTTTTTCAATCTGTATGGCTTTTTTTTTTCTTACCTTATTGCACTGGCTAGAACTTTCCATGCAATGTCAGATAGGATTGGTGACAGCATACATCCAAGTGTTCTTCTTAAGCTTAAGAGAAGAATATTCAGTATTTCACAACTAAGTATAATGTTAGCTGTAGATATTTTTTCATAGATGCTTCTTATCATATTAAGAGTTCCCTTCCACTACTATTTTTTTATAAATTTATTTTTTATTGGTGTTCAATTTGCCAACATATAGAATAACACCCAGTGCTCATCCCGTCAAGTGCTCACATCAGTGCCCGTCACCCAGTAACCCCCACCCTCACCCCGCCCACCTCCCCTTCCACCACCCCTAGTTGGTTTCCCAGAGTTAGGAGTCTCTCATGTTCTGTCTCCCTTTCTGATATTTCCCACTCATTTTCTCCTTTCCCCTTTATTCCCTTTCACTGTTTTTTATATTCCCCAAATGAATGAGACCATAAAATGTTTGTCCTTCTCCGATTGACTTACTTCACTCAGCATAATACCCTCCAGTTCCACCCACGTCGAAGCAAATGGTGGGTATTTGTCGTTTCTAATGGCTGAGTAGTATTCCATTGTATACATAAGCCACATCTTCTTTATGCATTCATCTTTCGATGGACATGGACTATTTTGATAAGAGTTTTTAATCGAATGCTTTTAACTATATTAAGAAGATAATATGCTCTTTCCATTTCAGTTTGTTGATATGGTGAATTATACTGATTAATTTTAAAGAATTAACTACCCCTGCATTGTAATGTCTTTGTGTCAGGATAATATCAACCTCATATGAGTTGGAAAGTATCCCCTCCTCTTCTCTTTCCAGGAGAGCTTGTATGGGATTGGCATTATTTTTTCTTTAAACATTTGGTAGAATTCATCAATGAAGCCAGCTGAGCCTGTTGTTTTCTTGATAGGCAAGTTTTAACTACAAATCTAGTATCTTTAAAGGCCTATAGGGCTATTAAGGCTACTTATTTGTTCTTGGTAATGTGGTTCTTCAGGGAATTTGTCCATTTCATCTAAGTTGTCAAATTTATTTGGCATAAATTTATTCGGCATAAATTTATTCATAATCTTCCCTTATTGTACTTTTAATATCTTTAGAATATTTCCTTCCTGATGTTGGTAATTTGTATTTTTTATTTTTTTATTTTCATAAGTCTGTCTATAGGTTTATCAATTTAATGACTTTTCCAAAGAACTAGCATTTGGTTTATGTTCTTTTTTATGATTTTTTTTCGTGTGTTCTACTTCACTAATTTCTTTTCTGATATTTATTATTTCTTTTATTCTGGCTATTTTCCATTTAATGTTTCCTTCTTTTACTAGATTGTTAATGTAGGAACTGAGTTCATTGATTTTTTTTTTCTAGTATAGGCACTTAATGCTATAAAGTTCCCCTGTGTGCTGTTTTCATTTCTCTCCCTCAAATTCTGATGTATTAGGTTTTCATTTATATTCTGTTCAAAATGCTAATTTCTCTTTTGTATCATGGGTTACTTAGAAATGCATTTTTTAGTTTCTAACTTTTTGGAGATCTTCTAAAGATTTTCTGATTTCCAATTTAATTATTTTGTATGACTTGAATATTTTAAATTTATTGAGACATGTTTAAGCCTGGAACATGGTTTATCTTGGTAAGCATCCCATGAACACCCAAAAAGAATGAGTAAAGTATTCTGTATTGTTGAGTGTTCTATAAACATCAATTTAGATCAAATTGGTTGTATTGTTCAGATCCTCTGTTTTTAATGATTTTCTGACTATTTGTTTTATCAATTATTGAAAGGAGTCTCAAAATCTCTAACTATAATTATGGATTTGTCTATTTTCTTTGCTTTTTTTCCATTTTTGCTTCACATATTTTGAAGCCCTGTTATCACGTGCCTAGGATTTTATGCACTTAGGATTAGTATGTCCTTTAGATGTATTAACTATTTTGTCATGTTGGAAATAACCTTGTTTATCCCTGGAAACATACTTTGCTATGAGACCTACTGACACTAATATAGCCACTTCAGCTTCTTTAGATTAATGTAATCTTAATATATCTTGTTCTGTTCTTTTACTCTTAACCTATTTGTTTCCTTATATTTGAAATGTGTTTTTGTAGGCAGCATATAGTTCTTTTTTTTAAGCCCAATTTAGCAATCTATGCCTTTTAATTGGAGATATTTACTCTTTAATGATTATTGACATAGTTAGATTTAAAGCTAGGTTTAAAGTTTGCGATTTGTTTTCTATTTATCCCACTTGTTCTTGTTTCCTTTTTTCTCTTTTTCTGCCTCCTTTTGGTTTGATTGAATATTTTCAAGTTTCCATTTTATTTCCTTTTTTGGCTTACTAGCTGTAATTGTTTGTTTTGTTACTTTAGTTATTGCTTTAAGATTCATAGTATGTGTCTTTAACTTATCACAGTCAACCCTCAAATGACATTATACCATTTCATGCATAATCTAAGAACCTTATAATAATATACTTCTATCTCTCTCCTCTGACTTATGCTCTAATTGTCATACATTTTACATCTACATATGTTTAAAACCCAAGCTACATAGTTTTTCTTTGTTTAAACAGCCAACATCTTTTAAAAGAGATTTAAATTACAAAGTAAATTCTTAATCCATGTAGTTAACATTTCTGGTGCTCTTTATCCATTTGCGTAGATTCAGATTTCCATCTGGTATCATTTTTCTTCTGCCTGAAGGGTATCCTTCAACATTTTCTCAGGGAAGTTCTGCTGGTTGTGAATTTTTTCACTTTGTGTATATTTAACAAACTCTACTTTGCCTTAAGATTTGAAAGATATGTTTATTGAGTATAAAATTCTAGGTTGAGAGTTTCTTTTTCAGTACTTAAATGATATTCTCTACCATCTCTATGATTTCCATATAGCTTCTGCTGGAGGCCGTTTTAACGTTTTAACTGAAGCAAAGATTGTATTTAAAGGAACACAATATAATAAAATGATTAAGAATGAAGGCTTTACCTAAGATTAAAAACCACCTTACCAATTACTAGTTCTTTGACCATGGATGAGTTATTTAACCTCTGAGGCCTCAGATTTTCCATATATAAAATGTGGATGGTGCCTAGTAACTCCTTTCTAAGCATACCATAAGAATAAAACAACATAATGCAAGAAAACCGCTGCCATTACAAAATTTTAAAAAACACAGAAGTCAGATTTTAAGGTTTTTTTTAAAATTTTTTTATTTATTTATGATAGAGAGAGAGAGAGAGAGAGAGAGGCAGTGACATAGGCAGAGGGAGAAGCAGGCTCCATGCACCGGGAGCCCGACGTGGGATTTGATCCTGGGTCTCCAGGATCGCGCCCTAGGCCAAAGGCAGGCGCTAAACCACTGCACCACCCAGGGATCCCAGATTTTAAGGTTTAGGAAGCAGAACTTACATGGAATTCTAGGAATAGGGGCAACTAGCTAGGTCAGTCTGTAGAGCATGTAACTCTTGTTCTCAGTGTTGTGAGTTCAAGCCCCCATTGGGTATAGAGATTACTTAATTTAAAAAAAAAAGAAAAGAAAACTTCAAACAATTGCTAAGGAGAGAGAGAATTATTTACCCAGCGGAGATAATCTCTCAGCTTTCTTTTTTTTTAATGTTAAAATTAATATGTTTTTTGTTTTTTTTTATAAATTTATTTTTTATTGGTGTTCAATTTGCCAACATATAGAATAACACCCAGTGCTCATCCCATCAAGTGCCCACCTCAGTGCCCGTACCCAGTCACCCCCAACCCCTGCCCACCTCCCCTTCTACCACCCCTAGTTCGTTTCCCAGAGTTAGGAGCCTTTCATGTTCTGTCTCCCTTTCTGATATTTCCCACTCATTTTTTCTCTTTTCCCCTTTATTCCCTTTCACTATTTTTTATATTCCCCAAATGAATGAGACCATCTAATGTTTGTCCTTCTCTGATTGACTTATTTCACTCAGCATAATACCCTCCAGTTCCATCCACGTCAAAGCAAATGGTGGGTATTTGTCGTTTCTAATGGCTGAATCTCTCAGCTTTCTTCTGAGGAACAGTTCATAATAGATTGAAATTGTGTCAATGAGAAGATAACCATACTAACTTCAGAAGCCCTTGGGTCATTTTGAAACAAATCCATATAAAGTATGCTACCTTGGGATAGAACAATTCAAGAACAGGGACAAACTGCATTGCTGCATTAATTTCAAATTTCCATTTTAGCTTAAATAGTCTAACTTCAGTTAGCATAACCTCAGCCTCATAGCAACATCATCTCAAGAGTTGACTAAATGTCTTGTGCTAAGAAACTATAGGAAAGGAGTTTCATGGGATTCCTCCTCTCTTGGGACTAGAAACAGGTCATATTAATTTTGGAAAAAATCAGAATCCTAGCATATTTGCATCTGAACAAAATAATCAGCATACTTATCCTGTCAGAGTTGAAGAATAGGTATCACTATACAATAAACAAGAGTCTCAAAAGCTTTGGTGTGATTGTGGAGCTGTCCTGATGGTTTGTTGCTCAGCAACAGGGACTTATTGCTAATTTTCTTCTCATACAACTCCTTTTACAGTGATAGACAATTTTGTGAGCAGATGCAATTACTAGCATGGAGGTTTCTTTGCGAGGATAGTTAAAAGACCCCTACAAGTTCTTTTATATTTGTCTTTCTTCCAGCCAGAACCTCCCTGCCCTTGGGCTTATTCATCCATCTTCCACCCTAACTGATCAAAGGATGTAAATCTTGCATTAGTCAATGATACCAAAGTGATTTTTAATATGACTTTCTTTGCAGAAGGTGTTACACTTGCCTTATATTCACACATATACTTTTCCTTTCATCTGCCTATTAAATCTTACCTATCCTCAAACACTTTGGAAGTTTTCCTTCACTATTCCAGCCCACATTAATCCTCCTCATAGGTATAGTCTTTAATTAGAGAAGGCTAGTATTTCTCATTGATTGTTTCAAGAGGGCCTCTCATCTCTTAGCCTCTCAACTCAACAATGAGCTGCTCAGGCCTAGCTGGTTTTTGAGTACTTTGTCTACCTTATCATAAGGTGTGTGATAGATATTCAGTAAATTTTTTAAGGAGAGGTGGAAAAATAGATGGGTTTTGGTGGTGTCCCTCCATGAATGCTTCCTATTAGGATTCATTGACAGTTTCAGCAATAAGTGCAGACCTTCAGTTTCAGATCTTTATCATATAAAATCTCCTACAAGATTTCACTGATATTAGAAGATTTGAAGAGTGGTACATATCAGTGCTTTCTTTACATGTCAAAAGTATTTGAACTACGAGTATTAAAAAACAATATGCATACACAAAGGAGATAGAGGTAGATGTGAAGGAAGAAGGAGGAACACAGGAAGATTAAATGCAAACCAGATAGCTTCAGAATATTTTAACTGACAATGAAAAAAAGAACTCTCACGTCAAAAATTTTTAATTGAGAATTTTTCTTCTTTTTCATACAGATTTCTTCCTGAACGTGCCTTGGCAGCTATAAATCATTTACAGAACATTCAATTTGAAGCAGTGATTGGCCACAAAACCAGAATGAAATGAATAATTAATGTCCCACCAGAGATGTATGCACCTTAATGATGTAAATCTAAGTTTAGGATCAATGCTTCAAAGCTTTACTTCACATTTTTCAATACTGTTAATACTAAAAAACATTGGTTTAACATTAGCAGCAAATGAACAAGACTAATTACCTTTCTCAAGAATATTAATGTAGTTTTAACAGTCACATCCATTTTTCATTCCATGCCTCTTAAAACTTCTGTGGTTACATAAACATATTCAAAAGGCCACTTTTCTTTAAGACATTTTATTTCTTTTCTTTCTGCTTAGAGGAGAACAAAGCTACCTCCCTGAGAATAAATACAAAAAGAATTTATTCCACAGGGAAGGTCGAAGGCCGAAGGCCTTGTCAACAGGTACATGGTGTGAGCTAACAGTTAGAGATGTTTAAGCAGGCAGCTAGGCTCCAAAGGACAAAGAGGTTACTTCTATGAAATCCAACATTTGGAAGCTTTCTCTAGCTTCTCCCTTTTCATTAGGCCAAAACCATGCAGCAGTATTCCGTAGTTTCTTGATTCTGTCCTTTGTATAGCTCTTATATCCAAAAAAGTGGACCCTCCAGACTTTCTGCCCTTTTTATAACCTCTCAAAATACTATGACATTACAAAAGGTGAACCTCTCTTGAATCTCAGAATATCTGCAATTTTAAACCCATGATAACCTCTTTCTTTGTAGCTTTTGCTTTCACATATCATTGGTACCAGAGATGTTGAGAGAGTTTTGAGTGTCAAAAATGAAAGCTAACACAGAAAAAAGGAATTAGGCTGTCTACCTAATACTAGACAATGGATCTAATAGATGAAAAAGAGTGATCTCTTTTTTTAATAGAAAAAATAATCTGATTCCTGCTACATCAAGACTAATCTTGTTTTTGTGGTTTTCTCCTATATCATAGACTGCTTTCACATCAACTTGCTGCTTGTTTTTATTAAAAATAAATGATTAAAAACAAATCATTAATAAAAATTTCTTAAATGATAAATATGTTGTGCTTTTAAAAAATAACCTCTTGTGTTTATGAAACAGAGCTTGATTTCTAATTGCTGAGCCTCAATGAATCTCCTTCAGGAAGCAAAGATCTGGATGGTAATAAGGGGTACTGAGGTTCTCTCAACTTTGGCTTCTTTGACAGTAGGAGTGTTGGTTTATCAAATGACTTACTAAATCCTTTCCATGTGTGGCACTGAGCACAATACTATTGTCTTGAGATTTTTTTTTCCTAGCTACTTTGGCAATCATTTTTGTTCATGATGACATTTTAATTCCTTGCTTAAAAACCCGGAAATGTATAAGTGAACCTTAAAATGTGTTATCTTAAAAGTGTGATTACAAAACTTCAAAAGAGAAATATGTGAAGTAGAAAATATGAGCCTACCCCCCACAATCCCATTCCCAGAGGTTGAGCTATTAATGCACAGTCTTCTGATCATTTTCTAATGCATATATAAACATATATATGATAAATATATTGCATTCTTTTATTGTATGTATTACATAATAGGTTGATAACATGCATTATTGTCTGTAACTTGTTTATTTACCTTACCAATGTATCACAAACAGCCTTTTCTTTCAGTAGAGTTTAACTTATCCTTCTACTTGGGCTCACAATACTAAATGATATAATTAACAATTCCTTTGTAACATATTTTAGATGTTTCCAATTTCTTTCAATTCTGTTTACTTATTTATTTACTGAACAAATACTTGTTAGCCTGTGTGGATGTCAGAGTAGAAGGAGCCCAAGCTCACCTTGTCCCAGGACACACCAATATAACAACCATATCAGTGCTTTTAATCTAAGAAAAAGACACACAGTGGACTCCCCACAGTTAACCATAAGAGGAGGCCACATTAAAAAAGGATGATGGGCAGCCCCGGTGGCCCAGCGGTTTAGCGCCACCTTCGGCCCGGGGTGTGATCCTGGAGTCCCCGCCTCAAGTCCCACGTGGAGCTCCCTGCAGGGAGCCTGCTTCTCCCTCTGCCTGTGTCTCTGCCTCAGTCTCTCTCTGTGCCTCTCATGAATAAATAAAAATAAAAATAAATCTTTAAAAAGGATGATGAGAAAGACAGGAACAAAACTCCTGGGAACCAACTACAAATGGAAAGGACATCACAAGCATGGAGAACAGAGAGGAACAGATCTCACATCAGGTATCCCAGACATAGGAGACCTGCACTGGAAACACAAGTCCTCATAATTTTTGGCTTTAAAAGCCATGTGGGACTTAACTTCACAAGTTTTTGTAATCAAGGAGGTTTGACTGCAGGTACTTTAAAAAAATCTGCAGATTCAGGCTCTGGGAGAATAAGAAGGCAATAGGAAACAGTCCCCACCCTTAAAGAGAGAGCATAAGAAACAACCCCTCCAAGATAGGAGCATAGAAGCAGCACTTTGAGGGCAGCCCGGGTGGCTCAGTGGTTTAGCACCACCTTCAGCCCAGAGCCTGATCCTCGAGATCTGGGATTGAGTCCCACATCGGGCTCCCTGCATGGAGCCTGCTCCTCTCTCTGCTGCCCCCTCTCTCTGCCTGTCTCTCATGAATAAATAGAATCTTAAAAAACAAAACAAAACAAAAAAAAAAAAAAACACAGCACTTTGAGAAGCATATAGGGTATGCAGGAAGAGGATTTTTTTACTAATCTCAGGAGAGGCCGGGGTCTTCAGGATGCTCCTTCAAGAACAAAAGACCTGGCAAGCCATTTCTTTTCCCTGCCTCCCGCCTCTCCCAACCTAGATAGACCAGTACTGCAGGGAACAGTTCAAACACTCTCCATATAGCTTGCTAACATCACTTGCCCTGTCCCTGTGTTCTCTTGTGGACTTACTCCGTCCATCCCAGTACACCCACTCCAGAGTGGCTCCTGTTATATTTCATCTTGTAAGCAGCTCCAATAGTGACCAATGCCACTCCTACTCTGAGGAGAGAGGGAGATAATCACACATACACACCAGTTTGACTGCAGTTCTAGCAGTTGTCTGGGGGTGGACACCTGATCCGACTACCAGTCCACCCCCACAAAAACCTCACAGGGGGCAGCACAAGGAGAGAGCCCTGTCGTTCAGGGCCACTGCAACCCCAGCAGACAGGCTGGGAGCAGATACATGGTCTAACTTCAGGCACCACCCACCAACAAAAGCCTCTCAGAGGACAACACAGGAAGAGAGCCCTGCAGTTCAGTGCAACTACAGACTGAGGGAACAGGCTGAGGGCAGAGCAGGCATGTGGTCTGACCCAACAAAGAGCCTAAGTTACTGCCAGACTGGCCCCATAACAGCACAGGGACCAAATCCCTGTGGCAAAGTGGGCCATTGCAGCCAACTAGACCGAAAGCAAACATGGCTCAACCACAACAGTAGAGCACAAAAACACGCATAGGAGACATCCCTGAAGCACCTGGTTCTGGTGAATAGAGAACATTGTCCTGCAAGACACCACAGCACCTCTTCTTCATGAGGCCACTACTTTCAAGGTCAGCAGGTGTAGCTAACTTTCCTAATACATAGAAACAAACACAGAGAGTTACACAAAACAAAGAGACAGAGGAATATATCCCAAACAATGGAACAGGACAAAATTATAATTTATTATTTATTAATTACAATTATACCAAAAAAGCCAAATGAAATGGAGACAAGCAACATGCCTGATAGAGAATCAAAATTTAAAATACACTAGAGAGAATCAGGGGAACATGGCTGGCTCAGTTGGAGAAGCATGTAACTCTTGATCTTGGGTCATAAGTTCAAGCCCCATGTTGAATGTAGAGATTACTTAAATATTTTTAAAAAAATACACTATAGGAAATCAACCCCACACAAGAGGAAGCAGAATAATGGATGAGCATCTTCAGGGTGATCCATCTATATGCTGCTTACAAGAGACTCACTTCAGACCTAAGACACGCAGACTGGAAGTGAAGGGGCAGAAAAATATTTATCATGCAAAAGGGTGAAAAGGAAGCTGGGGTAGTAATACTCAGACAAAACAGACTTTAAAACAAAGACTAGAGCATGCCTGCATGGCTCAGTCAGTTAAGCATCTGCCTTCGACTCAGGTCATGATTCCAGCGTCCTGGGATCGAGCCCCACATCAGGCTCCCTGCTCAGTGTAGCTCTCCCTGCTAATGCACTCACTCTCTCTAATAAATAAATAAAATATTTTTTAAAGATTAAAATAAAGACTATAACAAAAGGCAAAGAAATATACTACAAAATGATAAAGGAAACAATCAAACAAGAGGATACAACAATTATAAATATTTATCTACCATGGGAGCACCCAAATACCAACAGCAGTGAATAACATACATAAAAGAAGAAATTGATAATAATACAATAATAGTAGGGGACTTTAACACCCCACTTACATCAATGGATAGATTATCCAGACAGAAAATAACAAGAGTGGCTCAAATGACACATTGGACCAGATGGATCTAACACTTATATTCAGAACATTACAACCAGGGGATCCCTGGGTGGCTTAGTAGTTTGGCGCCTGCCTTTGGCCCAGGGTGTGGTCCTGGGGTCCTGGGATCAAGTCCTGCGTTGGGCTCCCGTCATGGAGCCTGCTTCTCCCCCCTCCTGTGTCTCTGCCTCTCTCTCTCTCTCTTTCTCTCTCTCTCTGTCTATCATGAATAAATAAATAAAGAAATCTTAAAAAAAAAGAAGAAGAACATTACAACCAGAAACAGTGGCATACGCTTCTTCCTGAGTGTACATGGAACATTCCCCAGAATAGATCACACATTAGAATACAAAACAAGTCTCAACAAATTCAAAAAGATTGAAACCATATCATGCATATTTTCTAACCACAACAGTATAAAACTAGAAATCAATCACAAGATAAAATCTGGAAAGAATACATACATATACATGGAGGCTAAGTAACATGGTACCAAACAATGAATGGATCAACCAAGAAATCAAAGAGGAAATCAAAAAATACATGGAGATGGGGCACCAAGTGGCTCATTCAGTTGAGAGTCTGGCTCTTGATTTTGGTTCAGGTCATAATCACGGGGTCATGAGATTGAGCCCCATGTCAGGCTCTGCACTCAGCACAGCATCTGCTTGGGATTCTATCTTCCCCTCTGCCTCTACCCCGTTCCCCCCGCACTCTTGCATTTTCATTCTCTCCTTCTCTCTCTCTCTCTCAAATAATAAATAAATAAATAAATAAATAAAATCTTTTTAAAAAATACATGGAGATAAATAAAAAGGAAAAAACAATGGTCCAAAATCTTTGGATGCAGCAAAAAATGTTTGAAAAGGGAAGATTACAGTGGTACAGGCCTCCCTCAAGAAGCAAGAAAAATCTCAAACAACCTAACCTTATATCCCAAAAAAGCTAGAAAAAGAAGAAGAAAAAAAGCCAAAATCCCATAGAAGAAAGGAAATAATAAAGATTAGAGCAGAAAGAAATGAAATAGAGACTTTAAAAAAAAACACAGTACGATGGATCAAGGAAACCAAGAGCTAATTTTTTTTAAAGATCAAGAAAACTTATAAACCTTTAGCCAGACTCAGGAAACAGGAAGAGGTAGGGGGGATGGGAATCAAATAAATAAAATTAGAAAGATAAATAACAACCAACACCACAGAAATACAAAGGATTATAAGAGAGTATTATCAAAAAGTATATGCCAATGAATTGAACAACCTAAAAGTAATGGATAAATTTCTAGAAATATGTGACCTTCCAAAACTGAATCAGGAAGAAATAGAAAATTTGAACAAACTGATTACTGGCAATGAAACTGAATCAGTAATCAAACAATTCCCAACAAACAAAAGTCCAGGACCAGATGCACTCACAGATAAATCTACCAAATATTTGAATTATTCCAAAAAATAGAAGAGGAAGAAAGGCTTCCAAATTTATTCTATAAGGCCAGAATTGCCCTGATACCAAAGCCAGATAAAGACACAACAAAAAAAGAAAACTGTAGCCCAATATCTCTGATGAACATAGATGCAAAAACCCTAAAAAAATATTAGCAAACTATAAACAACAATGCACTAAAAAATCAGCACAATCAGATAAGGTATATTCTCAGGATGCAAGAGTGGTTCAATACTCACCAATTAATCGATGTGATGCATCACATCAACAAGAGAAAAGATAAAAAACCCATGATCATTTCAATAGATGCAGAAAAAACATTTGACAAGATTCAACATCCATTCAAGATAAAAACTCTCAACAAAATGAGGTTAGAGGGAACATACCTCAACATAATAAAGGTCATATATTTTTTTAAAACACAGCTAACATTATACTCAATTGTGAAAAACTGAGAGCTTTTCTTCTAAGAACAGAAACAAGGCAAGGGTGTCCACTCTCACCATTTTTATTCAACATAGTACTAGAAGTCTGAACTGCAGCAATCAGGCAAAAAAAAAGAAAGAAGAAAGAAGAAAGAAAAGAAGAAAGAAGAAAGAAAGAAAGAAAGAAAGAAGAAGAAAGAAAGAAAGAAAGAAAGAAGAAGAAAGAAGAAAGAAAGAAAGAAGAAAGAAAGAAAGAAAGAAAGAAAGAAAGAAAGAAAGAAAGAAAGAGAAAGAAAAAAGAAAGGTACCCAAATTAGTAAGAAAGAAGTTAAACTGTCACTATTTGCAAGACATGATACTATTTATAGAAAACTTTAAAGACTCCACCAAAAACTACCAGAACTGAAAAAGAATTTAGTAAAGTCACAGGATACAAAATTAATATACAGAAATCTATTGCATTTCTATACACTAAAAATGAAGTAGCAGAAAGAGAAATTAAGACAGTAATCTCATTTACAATTGCACCAAAAAGAATAAAACACCTAGAAAGAACCTTAACCAAGAGGTAAAAGACCTATACTTTGAAAATTATAAAACTTTGCTGAAAAAAATAGAAGACCCAAACAAATGGAAGGATATTCCATGCTCATGGATTGAAAGAGCCAATATTTTTTAAATGTTCATACTACTCAAAGCAATCTTCAGATTTAATGCAATCCCTATCAAAATACCAACAGCATTTTTGCATTTTTCATGAAACAAGGACAAATAAGTCTAAAATTAGTATGGAACCACAAAAGACACAAAGAGCCAAAGCAATCTGGAAAAAGAAGAACAAAGATGGAGCCATCATAATCCCAGATTTCAAGATGTCACAAAGCTATAGTAATAAAAACAGTCTGATATTAGCACAAAAATAGACTCCATAGATCAGTAGAACATGATAGAGTCCAGAAATAAACCCATGCTTATATGGTCAATTAATCTACAACAAAGGAAGCAAGAATATGCAATGAGAAAAGACTGTCTCTTCAACAGAAGTGTTGAGAAAACTGGACAGCTAGCTAATTGCAAAAGAATTAAATTGGGCCAGTTTCTTAGACCACACACAAAAATAAACTCAAACTGGATTAAAGACCTGAAAGCATTAAACTCCTAGAAGAAAACAAAGGCAGTCATTTATTTGACATTGGTCATAGAAACATTTTTCTATGCCTATCCCCTGAGGCAAGGAAAATAAAGGCAAAATTAAATTATTGAGACTACACAAAAATAAAAACTTCTGCATAGTGAAGAAATTCAACAAAACAAAAAGGCAACCTACCAAATGGGAGGAGATATTTGCAAATGATACATCCAATAAGGGGTTAATAACTAAAACATATAAAGAACTTATACAACTTAATAGCAAAAAACCACAAATAATCCAATGAAAAAAAAATGGGCAAAAAACATGAGTAGACATTTTTCCAAAGAAGACATCTAGATGACCAAGAGAAACATGAAAAGATGCTCAACATCACTCATCATCAGGGAAATGCAAATCAAAGCCACAATGAGATCTCACCTTGCACCTGTCAGAATGGGCTAAAATCAAAAAGACAAGAAACATCAGGTGTTGGTGAGGATGAGGAGAAAAGGAACCCTCTTGCACTGTTGGTGAAAATGCAAACTGGTGCAGCACTATGGAAAACAGCATGGAGGTTCCTCAAAAAGTTAAAAATAGAATTACCATATGATCCAGTAATTCCACTACTCTGTAGTTACCCCCCAAACCAAAAACACTAATTTGAAAAGACATACGCACCCCTATGTTTACTGTAGCATTCTTTACCATAGCCAAGATACAGAGGCAGCCCAAGGGTCCATTGATAAATGGGACCAAGCTGGGATTAAGCCCTGGGTCGGGTTCCCTGCTCACTGAGGAGTCAGTTTGCCTCCCTCTCCCTCTGCCCCTCCCTCCTCTCTCTTAAATAGATGAATAAATCTTTAAAAATATGTAAATTAAAGAAGGGTGCCTGGCTGGCTCCGATCATAGAGCCTGCGACTCCCTGTCTCAGGTCATAAATTCAAGCCCCATGTTGGGAGTAGAGGTTAATACTTAAAAACATTTTTTTGAATATATATTACAAAATTCATAAGTCTATGTGACATACAGTGACTCATTGATGAAGATGTAGAATAATGGGAAGATTTATTTATTTATTGTCCAGTCAGTGCATGTAAAGATTCTTCTTAGTATGGTCCAGGAATCATTTCTTTCTTTTTTTTTTTATTATCAAATGAGCTATTTCTTCCTAATTTCATATCTTTGGCCACAAAAAAAAGGGGGGGGGTAGCAATGCTGTTATTACTCATTTTGCCATGGTGCTTATAACATATTTATATTGAAAGAATATGAATCTTCTAGCCTCCACGATACCCTACTACCATTTATTTAACGGGAAAGAGGAAGGGGGAGAGAGAGAATTTTTTTTTTTTAAGATTTTATTTATTTACTTGTCAGAGAGCACAAGCAGGGGAAATGGCTCCTGCTGAGCAAGGAGCCCAACATGGGACTCCATCCCAGTACCCTGGGATTGTGACCTGAGCTGAAGGCAGATGCTTAACCAACTGAGCCAATTGGGCATCCTGAATGCGATCTTTTTCAATATTAACACACATAATTTTGCATATAAACAATGTGTAGTTGTTACTTTATGGGTCTATTTTGAAAGACTTTTTTTTTTAAGATTTTATTTTATTTCTAAGTAACTTCTACAGCCAACATGGAGCTGGAACTCACAACCTGGAGATCAAGAGCCGCATGCTCCACCACCTGAGCCAGCCAGGTGGCCTGAGAGACTTTCTTGGTAACAAGGAAGGAGTCATTTCCTATATAGTGTAAGTATAGGTTCTTTTTATCTGACAGCAATAAATCATATTTAAAATTTTGTTTTTATTTAAAAATTCTAGGAGGATATACACTGAAATATTTCCAGTGGATGATAGAATTTGAGATGATTTTTAATTTTTTTCTATTGCCATCTCTATTTTCAAGGTCTTTCCATCCAGGCTTTTATTTACTTATTTGTTTGTCTGGGCTAGGACTTTTTTTTCCTCTTTTATTTTGACAATTAACATTTAAAACATAAAATTTTCATAAGAGAAAAGCTTTTTCATTTCAGATAAAGAGTGCTGTGTGATTAGCAACTATGTTAAGAAGGGCTATCTGGGTGGCTCAGTCAGTTAAGCATTCAACTCTTGATTTCGGCTCAGATCATAGCTCAGAGTCCTGGGATTGAGCCCTGCACCAGGCTCCCCACTTGGCGGGGAGTCTGCTTATTCCTCTCCCTCTGCCCTTCCTCCCACTCATGCTTTTTCTCAAATAAATAAATAAAACCTTTAAAAAACCCACATAACATTAAATTTTCCTTCTTAATCATTTATAAGTATACAGTTTGGTAGTGTTAAGTATATTCACATTATCATGCAACAGATTTCTAGAACTTTTTCGACTTGCAAAACTGAAACTCTACTTTTTAAAACTATCATCAAATACTAATTTCCTTTCTCCTCCTGCCCTCTCCTTCTGCCTCTTGTTTCTGTGATTCTGACTACCTTGGATACTTCACATGTGTGAAATCATATGGTATTTGTCCTTTTGTGAGTGGTCCATTTCACTTAGCATAATGTGCTCAAGGTTCATCCATGTTGTAGCATATGACAAGATTTCCTTTTTTTTAAGGTTGCATAATATTGTATTGTACATATGTACCACATTTTCTTTGTCTATTTGCCCATCAGTGGACATTTGGATTGCTTCCACCTCTTTCTTCTATTATTTTTTTTAAAGATTTTATTTATTTATTCATGAGAGACACAGGCACAGGCAGAGGAAGAAGCAGGCTCCATGCAGGGAACCCGACGTGGGACTCGATCTCAGGTCTCCAGGTTCACACCCTGGGCTAAAGGCGGCGCTAAACCACTGATCCACCCGGGCTGCCCTACTTCCATTATTTTTAAGCAAATCCTATATATCATATTTTTGGAAATATTCTTTATTTTACAATTAATCCAGTCCAAGTTATGTTATTTCATATTAAGTAAGTCATGCCCCAATACAATTTAGTGTATTCAGTGCACTAAAACTGGGTAATTTATATACAAATTGCCTTAATATGACAACTTCAGATTTTCACCAGTATCAATGTTTGCTCTAAGACTACAAACAACTCAGATGGTAAACACATTTTAGACAAAAATTCTTAAATTAGAAAACTATATGTTACTAAAACTCAGCTCTGACATTTTAATATTTTATTCAAGTATAATTAACATACAGTGTTATATTAGTTTTAGGTGTACACTGTAATGATTCAACAATTCTATACATTACTCAGTGCTCATCACTATAACTGTACTCTTAATCCCCTTCATCTATTTCACCCAGTGCCCCATCTGCCTTTCCTTTGGCATCCACCAAGGTGTTTTCCATGTAGTCTGAACATTTTGTTTTAATTTATTTCATTTTATTTTTTAAGATTTTATTTTTAAGTAATCCTTATACCCAATGTGGGACTAGAACTCACAATCCCAAGAACAAGAGTCACATGTTCCACTGACTGAGCCAGCCAGGCGCCCCTATAGTTTGAACATTTTATTTTTAAAAGATTCTTTTAAAAAAGATTTTATTTATTTATTCATGAGAGACACAGAAAGAGAGGCAGACATTTAGGCAAAGGGAGAAGCAGGCTCCCTGCGGGGGAGCCTAATCTGGAACTCCATCCCAGGACCCCAGGATCACCACCTGAGCCAAAGGCAGATGCTCAACCTCTGAGCCACCCAGGTGCTCCTAGTTTGAACATTTTAAAGTTAGTGAGATGACTGGCAAAGTTTGAATACAATTATAATAATGTTAATTTCCCAGCTTTAATACTCATACTACAGTTTATATAAGATATTTACATTTGGAGAAACTGGTTGAAGGTTATACTTATATTATTTTTACCACAATTAGGTAAATCTGAAACTAATTCAAAATGAAAAAGGTTTTGAGCACCAATATGTAATTGACATCTTCTGAGTAAAACTTAAATTTGCTCTTTTAAAATTCTGAGGTTCATGGATTAGAGATTGAGCAATGCACAGTGAGAAGGTAAAGATAAAAGGGTGATGGTCTTGGTCAAATTACATCCAAGGAAGCAGCAGGGAGCTTGCTGAGAGCTTCCTGCCCAGAGACCCAGCTACCTTTCTGATATGTAAAGGAGGGCCAAGTTCCAATAACCAAGCAGAGATACCCACCAAGTTCTTAATCTTTGCTTTTTTATACAACAGAATTTTTTCAAGCACCTGGGTGGCTCAGTCAATTAAGTGTTTGCCTTTGACTCAGGTCATGATCCCAGGATCCTGGGATGGAGCCCTGCATTAGGTTCCCTGCTCAGCAGGGAGTCTGCTTCACCCTCTCCCTCTGTCTCCCAACCCCCATTCGTACCTTCTCTCTCTCTCTTTCAAATAAATAAATAAAGTCTTCTAAAAATACACAAAAACCAGAATTTTTATCTGCAAAAAGACAAACTAAATATGAAACTTAAGAGCCACTCAGAATACAGGAGAAAGGGGACTCTGTCATTTTAATCTATTATTATTAGCATAAAGGAAAATATGCAAGTTAAATGAACTAAATCTGTTTTCTCAATAATGGGGCATAATTACATTTTTATGAATTTCTTCTTTGTGTTTTCTTTCTGTTGTCTACATGAGCATATCACAACGTCTCACTATATTCAATAGCTTTGAGCTAATGCCTGACCCTTTATTGTGCAACTAATACCATCTTTGAGCCTGATATTTAAAACTATGAGTAGTTATTAATTTCGCAGTAGTTATTATCCAGTAAGCAAGTACAAGTCTTATCTTAAAGATAAAGCTCTAGGCAGTATGAAAGAAAACTGAGCTAAATTAATATAGCACAAGGCAAATAGACGATCTAAGAAAAATTCAAAGCAACCATTTTACTTAGATGATGCCAAAGATCCAGTTCCAGTCAACCAGATGGTTTTATCTCATATAGACACTACTTGAATGTCAGTTCCTTTTCTAGCTTTTTAGTCATGCCAATATGTTGAAGACAAGACCAGCTTCATCGAAATGAAATCTGTGCATTTGCACAAGGCCCTGTGCTCAGAGCAGCCCCTCAACTGTTTTCATGCTCTGCTGTCACCATCTTGAAATTCATAATGATTTTGGGACAGGGGATCCCACATTTTCATTTTGTACAGGGCCTTGCAAATTGTGGACCTGCTTCTGGCTAAAGACACCTCCAGTACCAATCAGCCCTCATCCAGGATAAGACTTCCACTATCCTGGCCTTCAGTGCCTAAAGCCCAGCCCCAGCCTCTGTCCCATTAAGCTGAAAAGGAAGATTCCAGCCTTAAGATTGTTGTCATTTGGGCACCTGGGTGGCTCAGTGGTTGAGCATCTGCCATCTGCTCAGGGCGTGATCCTGGGGTCCTGGGATCGAGTCCCACATCTGGAGCTCCTGCATGGAGCCTGCTTCTCCCTCTGCCTGTGTCTCTGCCTCTCTGTGTGTCTCTCATGAATGGATAGATAAAATATTTTAAAAAATTAAAAGACTGTTATCATTTACCTAAAAGGTACTCAGTGAATGTTAATTTCTATCCCTTTCCCACTGTCTTTCACATTTTTCCTCTGCCTTCTCCCTCATCCCACCATATTCTCCTTTTCTCCTTGCATTTCTTCCCCTGATTCACCTACCACCTCACCAATTCTTCCTCCTTCATTCTGCCTCCTCTCTCCCATTTTTGATGCTCCAAATTCCCACACCTCTCTTCCCCTTTTCTTTTTTTTCAAAGATGTTATTTGTTTATTTATGCATGAGAATACACAGAGAAGAGAGAGAGAGGCAGAGACCCAGGCAGAGGGAGAAGCAGGCTCCATGCCAGGAGCCCAACATGGGACTCGATCCCAGGACTCCAGGATCACGCCCTGGGCGGAAGGCAGATGCTCAACTGCCGAGCCACCCAGGCGTCCCCCCTCTTTCCTTTCTAACTAATCCTCTCCCACCCCTGTTATCTGTTCAGAGTGAAACCATCAAGGGCCGGTGCCCCAGGAGCCAGCGTAGCCGGAGACAACCCGGCTTAGTGGTTCACCTAACATCAGCTCTGAACTCCTAAAAGTGGCCATACTCTCAGGTCCTTTTGACCCTGCAAAAAGGGAGTCAACTACTGTCCCTTGACTTTTCCAACACACATTTAAAATTTTTATCCCGTGCTTTCTAATTTTTCCAGACTGAACACAAGGAACATCCACCTTTCAATCAAAGGATATCTTGGGAAACAAGGTACCTTTGAAATGACCTGAAGGCGAATCTGAGGAAGACGAGATAGACCAGACACCTGAGGGGTTTCCGGAATCTTGGAAATCTGGGTAGGCCAGTCTGACTGCAGTCACTCTTGTCAGCATGGAAACTGTTAATGTGTTTTATTTGCACTTATGTAACCTGTCACCAGATAAGGTTAAGACCAGTCTGTACATGCTTCACAGAAGGAGCTACCCTCTCTTTTTGAAAACCTTGCTAAATATGAGAAAGGTAAACATTATACATTTTAGCTGGCAAAGCTGAAACAAAAACAAACAAATGAAACATATCTGGGGGTGGTGCCAACGCAAATGGCAGAAGTTGCTCTTGATTTGCCAGGGCCCCTGCCAAGTGAAGGCCTGATGATTTTGGTATGCAGGACTTTGTGCAGTTTCATAAAAGAAAATTCATTATTTGAACTGAAATATGATCGGGGTCACACAAAGGAGTATCTTAGTTCAGTCAAGGTAAAAGATGAACTAATCTTGAGTAGGTTCTGGAAAAGAAGTCATAATTCTTAATCTTACTGATGGGGGCAAAGTACAAAGAGCCCCTTCAATATTGCTTGTGTTTTTGTTTATTAAGGGACTGTGGTTTTCTATTTTTTGAAATTATTTTATTTATTTATTTAAGACAGACAGAGCATGAGTGCGGACAGGGGCAGAGGGAGAAGGCCAAGCAGAGACCCAGCTCAGTGGGGAGCCCAATGTGGGGCTTGAACCCAAGACCCAGGATCATGACCAGAGCCCAAGACAGATGCTTAACCAACCAAGCCAGCCAGGTGCCCCAGGACTGTGGCTTTCTAGAAGCAGAGATATTGTGGTAGTAGAGAGAGGAAAAAAATTACTTTTGTGGTTCAGTGACCGAAAAGTATTTTGTCAAGTAAATAAAGGAGTATAAGTAGTCTATACTATACAAGATATTGTAGCAAATAAACTCCACATTTCCAGTGGCTAATTAATACAATGAAAATATGTTTCTTATCATATACAATACCCACGTAGGTATGCCTAATCAGAGAGCAGTTTCCATGGTTATTCCAGGGTGCAAGTTCCTTCCTTCTTGAAGTTTGTCTGTTTTCCAAAATTTCAGGACTTTCTAAATTGGATGCTGTAAGAGAGAATGGAGAAGCCTCATCCACTTCTAAACATCCTGTAGCCCAGCCAAGTGTCTCTCAACAGATGAATGGATAAACAAAATTTGGGAGGAAGGAATGGGGAGTTATTGTTTAAAACATACAGAGTTTCAACATCACTCATCATCAGGGAAATGCAAATCAGAACCACAATGATATATCATCTTATCTGTCATGTCAGGTATATCATCTTACACCTGTCAAAGTGGCTAAAATAAAAAATACAAGAAACAGCAACAGTTGGCAAGGAAGTGGAGAGAGAGGAACCCTCTTGCATTGCACTGTTGGTAAGAATGCAAACTGGAGCAGCCACTCTGGAAAACGGTATGAAAGTTCCTCAAAAGGTTAAAAATAAAACTATCCTGGGACCCAGGAAATCACACTACTGGGTATTAACCCCCAAAATACAAAAACACTAATTCAAAAGGATATGTACATCCCTATGTTTATTGCAGCATGATTTACAATAGCCAAATTATGGAAGCAGCCTAAGTGTCCACCAATAAGTGAATGGATAAAGAAGATGTGGTAGAGAGGCCCTGGGTGGCTCAGTCAATTGAGCGTTGAACTCTTGGTTTTGGCATAGATCATGGTCTCAGAGTTGTGGGATCAAGCCCTCCATCTGGCTCTGCACTCAGCACCAAGTCAGCTTGAGATTCTCTCTCCTCCTTCTACCCCATCCCCACTCAAATGCACGTTGTATCTCTTTTTCTCTTTCTCTAAAATAAAAATAAGTATATCTTTTTTAAAAGGTGGGGGAGTGCTTGGGTGGCTCAGTTGCTTAAGTGTTGGACTCTTGATTTTGGCTCAGGTCATGATTTCATTGTCATGAGCTTGAGCTCCACTTCAGGTTCTGAACTGGGCATGAAGCTTGCTTAAGATTCTCTCTCTCCCTCTACCTCTTTCCCTCACTCATGCTCACTCTCTCTCTCCCAAAAAAAAAAAAAATACTATGTATATATGTATATATAGCATTTTGTGTGTGTGTGTGTGTGTGTGTGTGTGTGTGTGTGTATACATACAGTGGAATGAAATATTCATCTTGCCATTTGCAATGACTGGATGGAGCTACAGAGTATAATGCTAAATAAAACAAGTCAGTCAGAAAAAGACAAATGCCGTATGATTTCACTCATATGCAGAATTTAAGAAACAAAACAAATGAATGAAGGAAGAAAAAAGAGAGTGAGAGAGACAAACCAAGAAACAAACTATAGAGAACAAAGTGATGGTTACCAGAGGGGAGGTGTGTGGGGAGATGGGTGAAACAGGTGATGGATATTAAATAGTACATTAATCATGATGAGCACTGATAATGTATAGAATTGTTGAATCCCTATATTGTACACCCGAAACTAATATAACACTGTGTGTTAGCTATACTGGAATTAAAATGGAAAACTTAATTTTAAAAAAGCTTAAAAATAATAAATATTATATATATATATTGAATAGAGCTTTAAGTTTGGGATTATGAAAAAGTTCTAGAGATGGATAGTGGTGATAATTGTACAACAATGTGAATGTACTAACAACACTGGACAATAGCTGAACCATTTAAAAATGGTTAAAACAGTAAATTTTATGTTATATACATTTTACCACAATAATACTAATAATAAAGCCCTCAGCCAAGAACTAATTAAGAGGGACTAGGAAGAGATAGCCCCTGGCTGGATAGCAAGTGAAAACACTACAAGAGGAAGCATGAAGTTTGGGTGAACAACTGGCCTTTTCTGCCATAACCAGGAAGGGAAAGGGGCAAATCACTCAAGTATTCTTTTTATAAATGATCCCTGACTGATCCTCACTCATCCCTATTCAAACAAAATGTCCTTGAATGGAAATTTCACCAAAGAAGACATACACATGGCCAACAAGCACATGAGAAAATGCTCCACATCACTGCCATCAGGGAAATACAAATCAAAACCACAATGAGATACCACCTCACACCAGTGAGAATGGGGCAAATTAACAAGGCAGGAAACCACAAATGTTGGAAAGGATGTGGAGAAAGGGGAACCCTCCTGCACTGTTGGTGGGAATGTGAACTGGTGCAGCCACTCTGGAAAACTGTGTGGAGGTTCCTCAAAGAGTTAAAAATAGACCTGCCCTACGACCCAGCAATTGTAGTGCTGGGGATTTACCCCAAAGATACAGATGCAGTGAAACGCCAGGACACCTGTACCCTAATGTTTATAGCAGCAATGGCCACAATAGCCAAACTGGAAGGAGACTCGTGTCCATCGAAAGATGAATGGATAAAGAAGATGTGGTCTATGTATACAATGGAATATTACTCAGCCATTAGAAATGACGAATACCCACCATTTGCTTCGACGTGGATGGACCTGGAGGGTATTATGCTGAGTGAAGTAAGTCAGTCGGAGAAGAACACTCATCACATGGGTTCACTCATACAGGGAATATAAAAAATACTGAAAGGGATTAAAGGGGAAAGGAGAGAAAATGAGCAGGAAATATCAGAGAGGGTGACAAAACATGAGAGACTCCTAACTCTGGGAAATGAACAAAGGGTAGTGGAAGGGGAGGTGGGCGGGCGGTTGGGGTGACTGGGTGACAGGCACTGAGGGGGGCACTTGACAGGATGAGCATTGGGTATTATGCTATATGTTGGCAAATTGAACTTCAATTTAAAAAAATGTCTTCTGGGCCATTATTTGCTCTCAATGTGAATAGTTTTTTCTCTCCTTTTAATATACTACCTATGTAGCTAATATTTATCAAGCCCTTACCATGCCCCAGCCAGTGCTACAAATGCCCTGCACATATTAAATTATTTAACCATAGTAAAACTTTTATGACGTAGATACTCTTGTTATCCTTATTTTAAAACATAGGACCTGAGGGGCGCCTGGGTAGCTCAGTCAGTTAAGCATCTGACTCTTGATTATGGCCCTGGGGACCCGGGATCGAGTCCCACATCGGGCTCCGTGCATGGACCCTGCTTCTCCCTCTGCCTGTGTCTCTGCCTCTTTCTATGTCTGTCATGAATAAATAAATAAAATCTTATTTTAAAAAAATAAAAGTCTAAGCTGTTGGATGGTCCAGGAGAAGAAGCCAGCTTTGCTCTACTGTATGATTAGAGACCCAGACTCTACCTTCTGCTCCACCTTCTCCTAGGATGTATCTCTTGTGCTCCCATACATCTTAGTTCCAAACCAAAGGAAGTGGGAAAGAGGAAGAGAGAGGGAAGCAGGTTCCTTCTAGGTCTATGAGCTGCAAGTCACACATACCGCTTCCGTTCCTATGGCTCAGGCATAACTTAGTCATATTGTCGCACCTAGCTGTAAGGGGAGCTGAGAATTTAGTGTCCAACTAGGCAGTCATTGGAAACTCAAGGGAGACTTTATTATTAGCATTCTCTGCTGTGCATGGCCATCTCATAAAAATCCTGTGCCTGATCATCAGGCCATATGTAGTAACCAGATACCAGAGATGGAGAGTTAGAAGAATTTGTATTGAAAGCAACTTGGAGGGGCATCTGGGTGGCTCAGTCAGTTAGGTATCTGCCTTCGGCTCAGGTCATGATCCTAGAGTCCCAGGATCAAGCCCTGCATGGGGTTCCCTGCTCAGCAAGGAGCCTGCATCTTCCTCTCCCTCTGCTACTTCTTTCTCTCTCATTCACATTCTCTCTCTCTCTCTCTCTCTCTCAAATAAATAAATAAAATATTTTTAAAAAAAGAAAAGAAAGCAACCTGGAGAAATTCTAAGTTATAGAGAATAAGGTGAAAAATTGCCTGTAGAAATAGGTAACTCAGAGTGGTAATGGGATGAATCCTGATTTTGGATTCCAAAAGACTCAGGTTTTAGTCTGCCCCTGCCATTTACTAGTGTGTGAGGATGGGCAACTTAGTTAACTTCTCTCAACTTAGCTTTTCTCATCCCTAAGATGAAATTGACAACAATATCAACTTTCAGAATTATTTTGGTAATTAATAAGATGATGCATATAATGTCTAATAAACATGTTAGGTTTAATATTTCTAAAACCAAGCTCTCAATATTCTTTCTCAACTCTGCTCTTCTTGTTGTCTTTTTGATCACAGTAGATGGCGACCTCATCCTTCCGATTCTGACTAAAATCCTTGGAGTTGTCATTGACTGTCATTTTCCATCTTCATATCTAAACCATCAGCAAGTCCTGTCCACTCTTCCCTCAAAGCATTCAACCCTTCCTCACCATGTGTCCTCTGCTGCCACCGCTGGTCCAAGTCATTGTCCTGCTTTGCCTGGATTATTGCAACAGCTTCCTAAGTGTTCTCCCAGCTTCTTCCTGGGCCTCCTACAGTATTCCCCAGCAGCCAAAGTCATCTTTTTAAATATAAAATTGATTCTGTTCAGGGTTGTTGACCCTGGTTAAAACAGCCAGTTATTTTCCCAGCAGAATGTGTTTATTCAGAAATAGCAAGGGAATTGCCAATCAAGACACACAAGCTATGGCAAACTGGAGATGAAGTCTGGAGATAGGGACAGAAATCTTACTTTATAGAGACAAGGAGGAAGCTGGGAGGGTCTGCTTTAAATTAAAGTCATTTAGGGGATCTCTGGGTGGCTTAGTGGCTTACTGCCGCCTTCGGCTCCCAGAGTGTGATCCTGGAGACCTGGGATCGAGTCCCACATTGGACCTCCCGCATGGAGCCTGCCTCTCCCTCTGCCTGTGTCTCTGCCTCTCTCTCTCTCTGTGTCATTTCATGAATAAATAAATAAAATATTTTTAAAAAATTAAAGTCCTTTGGAGGAAAGCAAGAGATCAGGGTGGTTATGGTTTCTCATTGCCTGAGTTGTGGTATTATTTTTTATTGGCTGAGCTTACTGCTGAGCAAAGAGGCAAGCAAGGTACGTCTCTTTCTGTTGGGTCTGCAATTGATGACCAGTGGTAGGGTGTAAGAGCTTGCCCTTCTGGCCTCCATACTCTATTTTAAATGAGGTTTCCTTTATTCAGTTTCACATTTCCTCCTTTTGATCAAGATGTTTCTCCAAAGCATCACTGGTCAAGAATTTGGTTTTCTGCATTTAGTGGTTTTGTCCTTTGGTGCCAGGAAGGACCTTTGCCAGTTGTTATGTCCCACATAGAGGACAAGTGCATAGCAGTTGGAAACCATTTAAGGCCATATTTGGTAACAAGGAGGTTAGGATCCTAACCTGGCAGGGAAGATACCATGATAATGGAGATTATTTTCCCAGTGTGAGGCTCACCCTTTGCATTCCAGAGGGTGCGACTCCTGCAATTTCCCCAAATATGAGGAAACTCAACTGCATAGTTTGTGGTAGGGGAGGACTGTGTTTGCACTCAACCCTGGGCAAACACACACACACACACACACAAAACAAAACAAGGGAGATTAAGAAAGAGAACACTCAGGCATTTCTTATCCAAAGCCTATATCTCATCAAGGTCATAAACGTCAGAGAGCATATCAGCACCCTCCTGAATATGTCATTTCTACAAAGATTTGACAAGCAACAGATACAAGACTTAAAAATAATTATGCAAAGCAGAATCAAAAGTAATATGACAAATTAGTTTTTATGATGGTTTTATACCAGGAGCCCAAACCTGAATGTAACCAGCTAAATAGGTCAAAAGACCAGGGGTCATTGGGTAAGATTGGTTATAACCAATGGGTTTTTTCCCTGATCTTGTGTAATTGAATTTCTACCTCTCCAGAGGCATTTATCCATGTGCAACAGGTGGATTTGTGATTGTACAAATGCCCCCTTGTTCAGCAATTAGGTAATCAGGGCTGTGGGATTGTCCAAAAGTACTTTAGTCAAATCAGGTGATCCTTGTTGGGCTGCTATTGCTTTAGCTGTAAAATCAGGTAGTTATCCTAATGTTAGGGAGAGATTTCTGCTCATTCATTGGTACTTAACTCTGAGCCAGAGGAGAGAGGCTCTTTTTGAAGGGATATTAGAGAGGAGGTTTTCATTTTAAAAAATAGTTATTTTCCAAAGAAGCATTTGGAAATATAGCTGAGACATCATTCAAGCCTCAGCCCAAATGTCATATCCCTAGGGTTTCCTTCCATGACCACCCCATCTAAATCAGCCTCTTAGACTATCCTGCTAGTCTTTATCATATTTCTTTCCTAGCACTTCTTACTGATACCTTTTACCATTTGTTTACTTACTCATTTAAAGGTTGTCTCTGGGGCAGCCCAGGTGGCTCAGCGGTTTAGCGCCGCCTTCAGTCCAGGTCGTAATCCTGGAGACCTGGGAAGACCCGGGATTGAGTCCCATGTCGGGCTTCCTGCCTGAAGCCTGCTTCTCCCTCTGCCTGTGTCTCTGCCTCTCTCTCTCTCTCTCTCTCTCTCTCTCTCTGTGTCTCTCATGAATAAAGAAATAAAATCTTTAAAAAATAATAATAAATAAACGTTGTCTCCCTTCCAAGAGAATGTAAGCTCCAAGAGACAAAGCACCTTACTAGTCTTATTGACTATCTCAATTACTTGGCACAGTGTCTGCTATTTATTGGGTGTTAAATATTTCTTAAATAAATGAATGTGCAAGGGGCACCTGGCTGGCTCAGTTGGTGAAGCATGCGACTCTTGATCTTGAGGCTGTGAGTTCAAGCCCCATACTGGGTGTAAAGATTAATTAAAATAGGAGTGTCTGGATGGCTTAGTCAGTTAAGCATCTGCCTTTGGCTTAGGTCATTATCCCAAGGTGCAAGGTGCTGGGTTCGAGTCCCGCATTGAGCTCTCTGCTCAGTGGGGAGCCTGCTTCTCCCTCTCCTCCTCAATCATGCTCTCTCTCACTATTTCTCTCTGTGTCTCTCAAACAAATAATATCTTAAAAAAAGATTACCTAACATAAATAAATAAGCTTGAAAAATAAAATAATGTTCAAGATAGTTGCATGAAAAGGTGTATCCATTAAGGTAACGGCAACCACTGTAAAAGATAAATCCCCAAATCCCAATGGCTTGTAAAATAGAATTTTATTTCTCATTTCTCCATTCAGGAAACCAAACTATTTTTTTTCTGGTTCTGCTCTCCTAGTGGACTTTCATGTCCTCTGCATTCAGTCAGCAGAGGGAATAAGAGGATGGTGAATCACCAGTGAAATTTTTTGTAGGCTAGGAGGGACATATATTACCTCCTCTTGTTTTATTTTGGCTGGCACTCATTCATATGACTAGTTCATTCAAAATCTGTAAGTTTGAAGTCTGTTCAAAATTTCTGATTTGAATAAAAATTTTTTAAAATGTGGCAGACAGGGTTGCCTGAGTGGCTCAGTCAATTAAACGCCTGCCTTTGGCTCAGGTTCTAAGCTCAGTCCCACGGTCCTAGGATACAGCCCAGTGTAGGGCTCCATGCTCAGCAAGGAACCTGCTTCTCCCTCTCCCACTGTTCCTACCCCCTGCTTGTGTGCTCAAACACACTCTCTCTCTCTCTCAAATAAATAAAGTATTTCTTTTAATGTCTGATTTGAGAGGCAACTAGCTGGCTCAGTCAATAATCATGTAACTCTTTCTCTCTAGGTCATGAATTCAAGGTCCATGTTGGGTGAAAAGCTTCCTTTTTTTTTTTTTTTTTTTAAAGATTTTATTTATTCATGAGAGACACAGAGAGAGAAGGAAGCAGAAATACAAGTAGGCTCCATGCAGGGAGCCCGATGTAGGACTCAATCCCAAGACTCCAGGATCATGTCCTGAGCCAAAGGCAGATACTTAACCGCTAAGCCACCCAGGCATCCCTGAAAAGCTTACTTTAAAAAAGTTTTGTTTTATTTGAAGCTGTCATTGATTAATGAATGAAGCAAGTCAGTCACAGAAGCACTAAAATGTCTGCTCTTGTCCCCATGTTCCCAAAGATAGTAAAAAGGTCTAACATGAAAACCTAAAGATAAATTGTTTATGTAACATGCATTCATTTATAACAGAATTATCATAAATTTAAAGGAAAATATAACTATAAATCATAAAGTTAACTTTTAGTAAATACTTATGGCAATTATAAGTTAAAACATTACATTTTTTTCCAATAAGCTATGGTCAGGATATTTTTCTTGTGTCCTTAATGATGTCATATTGCCTTCCTCTTCTCGATGACCTTCTATAGAACAATCTCTATAAAATCAGTTTCTCCAGGGATCCCTGGGTGGCGCAGTGGCTTGGCGCCTGCCTTTGGCCCAGGGCGCGATCCTGGAGACCCGGGATCGAATCCCACGTCGGGCTCCCGGTGCATGGAGCCTGCTTCTCCCTCTGCCTATGTCTCTGCCTCTCTCTATCATAAATAAATAAAAATAAATTTTAAAAAAATCAGTCTCTCCATCTATAACACATGTGTTTCACCTCAGGCAAACAGTATTATAATTTAATCTTAAATATTGCATCTACAAGATGATTTTTGGGAGAAGAAGCCAAATAATTAATCTCAAAAAAACTAAGAACACCAGAAGAAACCTTTTTGCACTGGATTATAATTGTCTGTTGCTCTCCTGCTTCTCCACCGGATCCAGTTCCTTGAGTGTAGGAACCTTCTTTAGATTCCCATCTTTTCCATGGTGCCTGTACACAGTAAGGCCTCAATGTTTAGGTGAAATTCTATAATAAGACTATTAAAACAATGTTGAGAGAGGAACACGTCCCACATCCTCCTTCAGAATGCTAGCAGACAGATTTATATCCCCCAGGCAAGAGACTGGCAGCTATTTCTTTAAGAAATTGAATCACACAAGAGAAAAGGTCTATAGATTCTGACGTTTGGGGGTCCAAACTAGAAAAATTTAATGGTCCTCCACAAAAACTACAGTGAAGCCCACTTAATGAAACCTACCTACCCATGTCTCCACAATTTCTGTTTGATTTTTTAGAATCTGGGGACCCAGGATTGCCAGGTATTTGAAATATATGCCTCCTGCTTGGCAGATAAAGATCATACACAGTTTTTTAAAGACAAAAAAAAATAAAGAGAGGAAAATAAAAACTTTAATTGATATCCTCAGGGAGATATGAAATATATTGCATATAGGAAACAAAGACAATATTATTAAAAGGGGAAAAAAGAGAACAAAATAGAGTTCTTGACAATTACAGATTAGATAGTGGGCATAAAAAAATTCTGTGGAAACTCTGGCTGGTGAAATTGAGGAAATATCTAGAAAGAGGAACAAAAAGAGAATAAAAGGAAAATAAGGGAAAGATTTTCTTTCCTTTTTTTTTAGTCTATCCAGCATGCCCAATATTTGTCTAATAGGAAGGCCAGAAAAATAAATACATAATTAAAAATGCTAAAGGGAGGAAATTTCAATAAAACCAAAGAAGAAAGGTAACAAGAACTGATAGAAATAATTGTCCAAACTGAAAGGGCAAATTATACGTGTCTAGATTGAAAGATTGCTATTAAGAAGGTCTGGACTAACACAGAAGTCAGTTAGTAATACCTAAAATTAATCAAAAGGTGCTGTATCTACCTTAAAGATTACTATTAATAGTGAATGAGAAAATATTTATTCCAAAGTGCATGATCATGAAATTGCCAACCACTAAGGATAGAGATGGTCCTAAAGCTCATAGAGAGGAAAAAAATTGCATTTAAAAGTTTGAGGAGGTGGAGTTCTCAGATGGCTCAGTCTATTAAGCAGGTGACTTCTGGTTTTCAGCTCAGGTCATGATCTCAGGGTCGTGGGATTGAGCCCCACATTCGGCTTCGTGTCTACTTGTCCCTCTCCCTCTACTCCTCTTCATACTCTCTCTCTCTCTCAAATAAATAAATAAACTTTTTTTAAAAAGTTTGAGGAGATAGGGGATCCCTGGGTGGCTCGGCGGTTTGGCGCCTGCCTTCGGCCCGGGGTGTGATCCTGGAGTTCCAGGATTGAGTCCCGCGTCGGGCTCCCTGCATGGAGCCTGCTTCTCCCTCTGCCTGTGTCTGCCTCTCTCTCTCTCTCTGTGTCTCTCATGAATAAATAAATAAAATCTTAAAAATAAAAAACGTTGAGGAGATAATGGTATCACACTTCTCAACAGCTACATTGGGGAGCTAAGACTAGGGAGTGATGCCTACAAAATTCTGGGAAGATAGAATTTTAAAACTAGAATTTGATAAGAAAATTATCAAAGACATATGGGTAGAGGGAGACATTCTCAGAGATGCAAGTTTGCAAATGTAAAAGCAAGCAGAATTGGAAGCTTGTCAACCTGCTATGTGGCCTTTCTCAGGAAGTAACTAGAAGATATACTTCATCAAAATGGTAGGATAAACTAAGATAATACCTATTGCATGAATTAGAAGAAAAACGGAAATACAAGAGTGATGAAGTTATAGTAGACCAACAGAATGACAAGTCCATATTGGAGCAGGAGACAGAGGAGTTCCAGGAGGGCCAACTTGTACAGGCTTGCAAGACTGTGTGCTTCTCTTTCCAACTCTGCATTCAGTGACATCACGGCTGGTAGCTTGAAATCTGTCACGTGTAAATCTGTATTTATGCAATGGAAGGGGAAAAGCTAAAATTCAGAGTTCAGTTGCCCCTACCCTCCAAGGACAGCTATCATCCCGCTCCTGAATTTAGCACATTTGTGGAATTTTATAGTAAGAGGTATTTTACAAAGCTATTGGAAATGTGAGAAACTTTAGCCATAATTTCAAAACTAAGCAAGTGGGAAAAAATGAGGTAATTATTATATCTAGGAAAAACAAAAAGTACACAATAAAAACACTATCATTATAATGTATTATCTGGCTCAGCTATGAGCAAATTTTAGATAATTATAATAATGAAAGCCCTGAATATGGATTAAATCAAAATTGGAGTATAGTCATATCAGAGAGAAGGAAAAGAGGGGAAAGGGATTTAGCTCTCTGTGAAAGGGAGCAAAAATCTTCACTTGTCATATTGGAAGTAGAAGCAGGCATGAGACTGTCCTGTCTCAATTTCTAACTGCAGGGAACAAACATAGCTATCCAATGGGCCCAGTTGCTGCCCTTTGAAATCAATCACCACATTTATGCGGAGACCATACTTCCCATGGGCTGCTCCCAGCCTGTGACTGAGAGAGAAAGGGATATTAAGCTAAAGTGGTTTCTGGGAGATGGGGGATTTCTCCACTGAGTGACTACGATTCAAGGAGTCCCCAAGGGCCTTGCTGACCTTTCCTTTGAATTGCCCTGCGCTGTAAAGTGATTCCACCCAATCTTCCCTCTTTCCCTCTCTTCTGACTTAGTAAGGCCTGCTGAGCAGTCTGATAGCATTTCAATCTTCCCTTGCTTCCCTCTCCATTTTTTCTTACAGGCATTTCCCTAATAAATTTCCCACTTTTGTATCTGCCTCTTAGAGGGTCTGGACTAACACAGAAGTCAGTTAGTAATACCTAAAATTAATCAAAAGGTGCTGTATCTACCTTATTTCCTTAGAATATGCATGTAAATGTCAAAAGAAACAGCGAAGAGAAGTGATACATTTTTAGAAGTCTTTAGTACTACTTTACTTTTTAATATATGTGTATATATATTAACTATTTTAAGCTAATTGTTTGTAAAATGACAGACCACTGCTGTAGACATTGGTTGCTTTAGATTATTGAGGGAAACCAAGATTCTATCTTGACTTTATAAACTGTACTTCTAGGAGGTGATCAGTCTTATACAATGACTCCTTTCACTTTCTTTTGGGCATCAGTGGTTTCAGGCTGATTCATTTAACTCCTTGCAGACAGCTCCACCAAGAGGGAGCAAAGTAATCTGCCATCTAAGGGCCTATGCTGGAATGAAAATGCTATTGAAAATGTCCTTGCGTTATTGTTTCTAGGTTTAATATATATGAAAGAATAATTTTTAGAGATGTTATTTCCCCCCCCTCCTCTCTATTTTGAATAGACAAACACTTAGTATTACTTTGCCTTAGAATTTTTACAAGGGTCATCAAAAGTGGGATAAATCCTCCAAAATTTCACTAGAACTTTTTTACTTATTTACTTTTTTTTAAATTTTTATTTATTTATGATAGTCACACAGAGAGAGAGAGAGAGAGAGAGAGAGAGGCAGAGACACAGGCAGAGGGAGAAGCAGGCTCCACGCACCAGGAGCCCGACGCGGGACTCGATCTCGGGTCTCCAGGATCACGCCCTGGGCCAAAGGCAGGCGCCAAACCGCTGCGCCACCCAGGGATCCCTCACTAGAACTTTTTAAAAAAATCCAGGAGAGTGACTTTCCACACTTATAAAAAATGTTTTATATGATATGACAGTTTATTAAAACATTATATTTTATTACCTAAAAATAATAATAACCCTATTCACCATTTCATGATCAAGATTATTTTCCCAAGCTGTGCTCAAGTCTTTAAATAGTTAACTAATCCTAATTCTTTAAAGTTTTCACTGAAAATGTATGGGAAATTCTAGTTAAATTGACAGATTGAAACATAAACTTACCACCATTCCTTTTCATAATTTCTCTAAAATGGCAATGTTATACTTTAAAAAGTATAAAAGGATAGAATTATATATATAAAAAACAAAAAAAGACTGCAACAGAAAAGAGAATGTAGAAAGCAGATGTATATGTGCTAAGTACTTTAGCAGAAGAGAGGAAGCTGAAACCTAAACCCCCAGAGGGGTAAACCTAAAAGAAGCAAACTAATCTTTGTACCTGACTTTTGAGTAAATTAAAGTAAAACAAGCAAACAAGTGTGATATCCTCAAGTTTTAAGATACTGCATAGGACATAAGATATTCTTAGAACAAGAAAAAATGTGGTATTTTATAAAAAGAACATTTTGAGGGGCACCTGGGTGGCTCAGTTGGTTAAGCGCCAAACTTCAGCTCAGCTTGTGATCTTGGGGTCATAGGATTGAGCCCTGAGTCAGATTCCATGCTCAGTGGGGTCTCCTTGTCCCTCCCCACCCCCGCCCCAGCCCTTCCTCCCACTGTGTACTCTCTCTCTCTCAAATAAATGAATAAAATCTTTTTTTTTAAAAAAAGGAACATTGTGAAAACAAAAGGGAAAATTTTGGAGGTTAAATATATTATGGACATAAAACACATACACACACGAAAAAGGTTTGGAAGGTATAGTGAAGGAAATTTCCCAGAAATCAAAACAGAGACAAAAGACTTAAAATAAAAGGAAGGACAGATAAGAAAACAAGAGAATCAGAAGACTTTTACATAATAAAAGAAAGAGAAGGAGGAAATTACCAAAAAATTCCCCTTTTCATTTAGTCATGAATTCATTCATTCACTTTTAGTGAGTGCCTACTATGTGCCAGAACCTATGCTAGGTGATGAGAAATCAGCAGTAAACAGGAAAGCAATAAAATTCCTGATCTTGTGGAGCTTCCTCAGAAATGAAGACTAAAACTCTTCAGATAGAAAGAGCCCACTGAATAGAACAGGCAATAAATTAAAAAAATATTGGCAGTAAAGCATATCAACATGAATTCTCAGAACAGCAGGATGATGGAAATCTCCTAAAATCTTTGGGAAAGAGAAAAAGTTTATATACAAAATCTTGTGAGAGAAAAAAATAGGCTCCTCAACATACACACAGGAGCTAGAAGACAATGGAACAATGTCTTCATAATCTCAGAAGAAATTATTTTCTACCAAAAATTAAATTATCAGCCTATTAATCAACGTGAGCATAGAATATAGCCATCTTCAAATATTCCAAGTTTTCAAAACTTTTTTATCATGTAGCTTTTGCTGGGAAGCTACTTCGAAGAAATCTTCCACACAATTGAAAGTTAACTAAAGTTATAGGATCTAGGGGACAGGGAATTCAACACAAGAGAGGCAAAGGAGGTTCCAGGATGATAGTTGTGCATCAGACCTAGACAGCAACCAATCCCAATTAGAACAGAAAGCTAAGGAGCTCCAGGGGGTGGCTGCTTGCAGAAAGAGTGAGAGCAAGAGAGAGAGGGGTTGCAGGGAGCAGATAGCTTACCTGATAGGTAAGTATAATTAAGAGGACATTTACCCTGCTATTTAGCATTATGAATGAATGAATAAAGAATGGGTGAATAAAATAAGAATAAGCTAAAAACAAAAAGACAATTTTTTGGAGGTGTGGAAAGTAATTACAAGTATGTAAAATAGGGGCACCTCAGTGACTCCATCGGTTGAGTGGCTCAGTTGGTTGGGCATCTGACTCCTGATTTCAGGTCATGATCTCAGGGTCATGAGATCAAGTCCTGTGTCAAGTCCCATGCTGAGCATGGAGCCTGCTTGAGATTCTCTCTCTACATCTCCCTCTACCCCTCCTGCTTGCCCCCCTGCTCATGCGCACATACTCTCTCTCAAAAAAACAAAAACAAAAGAATATGTAAAATTGGAGAAAAAATAGTAGAGTGAACATGTTATTTACCAAGAAATAAAGAGCTGACAGCTAGTTAAAATTAAGTAAATTAGTTTTTTGCTCTTGTTTCTCTTGCCTCAGAAGACCTATCTAGAAAAATATTGCTATGGCCAATGTCAGAGACATTACTGCCTGTGCTCTCTTCCAGGATTTTATGGTTTCAGGTCTCACCTTTAGGTCCTTAATCCATTTTGAGTTTATTTTTGTGTATGGTGTTAGAAAGTGACCCAGTTTCATTCTTTTACCTGTAGCTGTTTAGTTTTCCCAATAACATTCGTTGAAGGGACTATCTTTCTTTTCTTTTTTTTAAAGATTTATTTATTTTCTTTCTTTCTTTTATCTTATCTTTTTTTTAAAGATTTTATTTATTTGGGAAAGAAAGAGATCACAAGCAGGAGAGAGGGGCAGAGGAAGAAGCAGACTCCTCATGGAGCAGGGAACCCAATGTGGGGCTCAATGCCAGCACCTTGGGATCATGACCCAAGCTGAAGGCAGACGCTTAACCACCTGAGCCACTCGGGCACCCCAGGACTGTCTTTTTTCCATTGCATATTCTTGCTTCTTCTGTACTAGGAATATATCAAAATAAAAAGCTTCTGCACAGCAAAGGAAATAGTCAAAAAAACTAAAAGACAACCTACTGAATGGGAGAAGATATTTGCAAAAGACGTATCCGATGAAGGGTTAGTATCCAAAATATTTAAAGAATTTAGACAACTTGACATCAAAATACTCAGATAATCCCATTAAAAATGGGCAGAAGACATGGACAGACATTTTTCCAAAGAAGACATAAAGATAGCCAACAGACATATGAAAAACTAATCAAGGGATCCCTGGATGGCTCAGCGGTTTAGCGCCTGCCTTCTGCCCCGGGCATGGTCCTGGGGTCCCAGGACTGGGTTCCGAGTCCGGCTCCCTACGTGGAGCCTGCTTTTCTCTCTGCCTGTGTCTCTGCCTTCTCTCTCTCTCTCTCTCTCTCTGTGTGTCTCATGAATAAATAAATTAAAAAAAAACTAATCAACATTCAGGGAAATGCAATTTGAAACAACAATGAGATATCACCTCATAGCTCTCAGAATGGCTAAAATCAAAAACACAAGAAGCAACAAGTGTTGGTGAGGATGCAGAGAAAAAGGAACCCTCATGTACTGTTGATGGGAATGCAAACTGATGCAGCCACTCTGGAAAACAGTGTGCAGTTTCCTCAAAAAGTTAAAAATAAAACTAGTCTTAAGATTACTACTCTAAGTAATCACTCTACTGGATATTTACCCCAAAAATACAAAAACACTAATTCAAAGGGATACATGCATCCCTATGTTTATTGCAGCATTATTTACAATAGCCAAACTATGGAAGCAGCCCACGTGTCCATCAATAGATGAATGGATAAAGTAGATGCCGTATAAACATACAATGTAATATTATTCAGCCAGAAAAAAAAAAAATGAAATGTTGCCCTTTACAATTACATAGGCGGAGCTAGAGAGTATAATACTAAGTGAACTAAGTCAGTCAGAGAAAGACAAATATCATATGATCTCACTCATATGTGGAATTTAAGAAACAACAAACAAACAAAGAAGGGAGAAAAGAGACAAAATAAAAGACAGACTCTTAAATACAAAGAACAGATGGTTACATGAGGGGAGGGGTGGGAGGATGGGAGAAATACGTGAAGGGGATTAAGAATATACTTATTATTATGAGCTCTGAGTAATGTATATAATTGTTGAATCACTATATTGTATACCTGAAACTAGTATAACACTGTGTGTTAACTGTGCTAGAATTAAAAAACAAACAAAAGAAACAAAAAACAAGACCAAAAATGCCCTCATGGATACACACAGATCAGTGGGGTTGATTGTGGTAATGAGAGCAAGAGAGAAGAGGGATTTGGGGATTATTTTAGTTTTTTAATTAATTCCAACAGTTTATACATCTTGAGGTCAGTTTCTATTAATTTCTATTAATTAATTTATACATCTTGAGGTCAGTTTCTATTAATTAATTAATTCTATTAATTTAATTAATTCAGTTTTTCTTGATTTTGTGTTCACTATTTCCTGCTTCTTGGTATGTCTAGAAAAATTTTAATTTTGTGCAGAACATTGTGAATAATACGATGTTTACAAATTTTTAAAAATAAGTAAATGTTGGGATGCCTGGGTGGCTCAGTGGTTGAGTATCTGTCTGCCTTCAGCTCAGGTCCTGATCCTGGATCGAGTCCCGCATCGGACTCCCTGCATGGAGCCTGCTTCTCCCTCTGCCTGTGTCTCTGCCTCTCTCTGTGTGTCTCTCATGAATAAATAAATAAAATCTTAAAAATATTTTTAAAAATAAGTAAATGTTTCTTCTGGCAAGAAGGATGATGGTGGGGATGAGTGTGGCAGAGGATACTCCTTTTCATTACAAGCCTTGTTAAAAATCTGAGTATATACATTTCTCTGATAAAAATTTAAATTAAATTATAAAAAGGCAGATTGTTAAAAATTGATGCTACTTGGAGCAGTTGTCAAACAGTATATAATAAAATAGAAAAATGATTACTTGATAAATCTATTTTATTTAACAATTTTTTAAAGTGTTTTATTCTGGCTAGTTCAGGTACCCTCTGAATTTGAAGAAAGAGCAAAGGAATAAGTCATTCATGAAAATAAATCTGATCCATGACCCTGGAACAAAGAGAAATCAGGTAACTACACCTATTGTGTGAGCATTGCATAATGTATAGGATTGTTGAATCACTATATTGTGCTCCAGAACCTACTATAACATTGTCTATCAATTATAATTCAATAGTTAAAAAAAAGATCTCATTTTTTAAAAACTTATCTTTATTTATTTATTTATTTATTTATTTATTTATTTATTTATTTATTTATTTATTTTATTATTTTTAAGTAGGTTCCACACCCAGTGTGGAGCCCAATGCAGGCTTGAACTCACAACCCTATGATCAACACCTGAGCTGAGATTAAGAATAGGATACTTAACTGACTGAGTCACCCAGGTGCTCAATAGTAAAAAAAAAAAAATTTAAATCAGGAAAGGCCTAAGGCAATTTAATCAGTGGGTCAACAGGGGGTCATTAATAGGCACAAGGCTCTGATTTGCCTTCTGCTCACCAAAGCTCATTTGTCATGGAAGTCATGTTTCAGGGAACTCTGAGTCATTTTGCAGCAAGAATAGACACATCTTCTCCTTCCTTCCTAAAAGGGAAGTAGCATAAAATTCTCAGTGTCAGAAGAAGTAAGAGGAAAAAAATGTTAAATATTTGTAAAGTATTTAAAATGGAATAAAACTGGAAAAGAGAGAGAACACAAGTGCACTACAGAAAATTTTATAACTTGGCAATTTTTATTATTATATAAGCCTTGGGCAAATGACTCTGAAGTCTCATCCAAGATGGATTTAATACCAATCCAGGAAAATAACTCTGTAAATTCCCCAAGCATTTAAAATAAAAAAGTAATCTTCAAAGTCCTTCATATAAATATCAGCTAAAAAAGTAAAACACAGAGATCGTCCAAGAAAGAGAACTACTGGAATGAACGAAAGGACAAAACCTCCTATCCTCCCCTCAAAGATTAATGATACAACAATGATGAGGGGGAAATGCATTTCCCTATGATCTATTCTTGGTCACATACCCATTAATAGTTTGTCCTCCCCATCACCTACTAATATCATGCTTAATAATGTATATCAGGGATCCCTGGGTGGCTCAGCGGTTTAGTGCCTGCCTTTGGCCAGGGAGTGATCCTGGAGTCCCAGGATCGAGTCCCACGTTGGGCTCCTGACATGGAGCCTGCTTCTCCTTCCTCCTGTGTCTCTGTCTCTCTCTCTCTCTCTCTCTGTCTCTCTCTCTCTGTCTATCATAAATAAATAAATCTTTAAAAAAATAATGTATATCAAGTACACTGGAGACTGTCTTTACAACACATAATGGGAAAACAGCAACAGTGGCCTTCTCCTCCCTCCTTTCTTTTTGTTCTTCCCCTTATTCTTCCTCCATCTTTTCAAACAATGTGTTGAAATAGGGACAAGTAGAGAAGCAGAATAAGGAGAATGATGAGGGATGAGAGCATGAAGTATCTCAGCTTTGCTTTTACAGCAATAAAGAGAAATTCATTAATTACACTAGGAGAGCTTCTGCATCAAATTAGAGTCTTAAGGGAAAGAGATGCGACCAAAAATCATTACCAAATCAACAATATTTGGGTCAAAGGTGAAGTATTTCTCTGTCTGTAGAGCCTGTAAAAATTTTCCCATTGAGGTTATTTGAAGGTATTTGGCAAAACCAACTAAAAAAGATTGACTACAAGAGTAAAGATGAAATATTACTTCCTCCCAAAATATGGCACTAAGTAGTTCCGGCCATAGCATGACCTTTCCAAATCTGTTTTTCTAGTGCATTGAAGTGGAAAAATAGAATTCACCAGAATTCCCTTCAGGGACAATGCTGTATTTGGACAGAAGAGAAGCCTTGTCAAACCTGTGAATGTTGGAAGCTCAGAAATTGAGAGTATTTGAATGTGGGTAGAACACCATATGTAGGACAAGGGGATGGATTTTGTGGTAGTTTCAGAAAAGGAAGAGAGAGACACAGAGAAGTGGTAGTAGGAGGAAAACAAAAATCCACGATGTGACATCTCTTTAAGACTACCACCACAATTCTTCATGCAGATCTATAGGGAAAAATCATGAAAGGCTTGAGGTTAGTGAGTAGAAAGTGGTAAATGTACAGATTTCATCTACAGGATCTCGTTGGGGCTTATCAAAGATGCATCTGAAGGCAAGAAGAGGAATGCTGAAAGCAGAGGAAAGCATGAGGAATCAGGAAGTCATCAGACCCTCATGGACCATGATATTGGGCTTTTGAACCAAGCTTAGGCTACTCTTTGAGGGGCCGGGTCCCCAAATGAGATACAGGTAACACATTATTTGCTTGTTGGCTGAGTAAAGAGGCAGAGCAGAAAAAGAAAGCGTTTATTTGAGAAAAGAAAGCGTTTATTTGAGGGGCTCAGAATTGTAATCCGGGGAACACAAACATGGGTAGCAACCCAAATTGTGTCCCCTTAGGGAACAAAAATAGAGGATTTTAAAAGACAAAAGAGAATGGTTGTATGGATTGTTTACAAATAATTTTGATTGGTCTTGGCAGCAGAAAACTAACCTTGGCTGAATGTGAGTGATTGCTAAGGCTATCACTAAGCAAAGCAGCAAGTTGCAGGTGTTCCTGCAGGATCTCTGGAATATTTGCAGCTTGGACCAGTTCAGAAGTTTATGGTTGCAGCTGCTGAGGACATGCATAAGGCCCATTTCCTTAATGGCCTCCTGGCTCCATGCTAAAAACCCCTCGACATAAGTGACTCCATTTCATTTTACCTTTCACAGTTTTATTTTGTGCTTTTGCTTTTCAGCTTATCCAGGCTGCTTGGAATGAGGATAAAAAACCCAGTTTGATCTCAGGTGAAATCATTGTTTTAGAACCCAGTATGCCATCTCACAGTTACTACCAAACTAGTCGATTCCTTATGGAGGAATGGGCATGAGCTGTAAGAGCTTTCGGAATTCAACCTGTAGTCGCAGAGAAATTAAGGAGACTGCTGAGGTCGTGATTGCAGACTGGAATAGGGGACTGAGAGTTAAGGGAGGTGCAATTTAAGAGAGAATATTTCAGACAAGAGGCCCAGGCGTACCCAGTGCCATATGAGCTTCCTGGCATGCACAAGTCCTAGAAACTCTTGGTGACTCAGGAGGCTGGGTTTTGATATTCCCCCCAGCCCTTATGCTACTTTACCTACCTGAAAAGGATTTTCAAAAGACTGAATGGCTTCTGTGGAGCTGGTGATCAGGCAGTTATGGGGAACCCTGGTGTAGGTTCCAGTTACTAGAGACAATTTGGAAGAAAACAAGGATAGAACAGAAGGATTTTGAGTTATAAGCAGAATATACCACTGACATAAAGAAAAAATGAGGGATCCCTGGGTGGCAGCAGCGGTTTGGCGCCTGCCTTTGGCCCAGGGCACGATCCTGGAGACCCGGGATTGAATCGGGCTCCCGGTACATGGAGCCTGCTTCTCTCTCTGCCTCTCTCTCTCTCTCTCTCTCTCTGTGTGTGTGTGTGTGACTATCATAAATAAATAAAAAATTTAAAAAAAGAAAAAATAACTATGAATATAAAATGTGCAGAGTTCAGCACCAGGAACTGGCATGGACTCGAAGTCATCAGTGCATTTATATTGGTGACAAAATGCTTGCCAGAGTTCAAGAGAAAATTGCTACAACTCGTATCCCAATTTTGGGGCTGTGCACAAATGGGAATTGGAAAGATCTCTACATATGTGTCAATATTCAAAGGACTTTTGCTCTGAGAGATGGCAGGGAACATAATTTGGAAAACAGAACCAGTTGGAAGACATTGCTCTAATAGCCATTTAAGTAAAAAAATTATTGTAAAAATGCAAGTTCCCAGGGTCTCCTTCTCTCTCCCACACAGGGTGAAATAGTATACCACTTCAGATTTAGAAACAATATAAAGATGACTCAATCCTCCTTGTTCACTCTGGTCTCTAATAGCTAATTACACATCCATGCACTATGCCCTCTCTAACTAATAAATGGTGTTCCCATACAAGTCATTCACCTAAGAAACTCCACATCTTTCCAGATTTGATTCTTGGCTCTCTTTACATATTCAGCAAACAGAATATGTCCTTAATCCTGTCTCTCCTCTAGCACCAGGATATTGCTTCCTCTGTACCTTCCTCTGGCAGGCACAGTGGTTATTATCTTCGCTTAGGATTCCACACTCTTACTCCTGGACCCAACATGTAGGGAGAGGGCATCCAGATGAAAATCACTATCTATGGCCTTAGAGACCCAAATAGCAACATTAAGTAAACACAAGCAATACACAAGGCATAATGAGTCTTTCTTCAAGGTTCCAACACCTGAAAAAATTAAAATCCAAGTAATACACCTAAAACAAAAACGCAAGATATAAAACATTCTAGAATAGTCCCAACTTGTACCTGGCAAGCATATAACCTGAATTCCAGCCTCTCTAATTTTTTTTCTGTCCTTTAAACAGTCTCAGGATCATTTCCAAAAAGTCCCCTCTATGGCAGGCCAGATGGAAAGAGAAAAAAAAGAAGAAGGAAGCTGCCTTCATAATGTAGACTACAAAATTGAATTAGCTGAAGAGCAGTGATCTGAAAATGTCTTAACTTGCCTGACAGTTTTATCGTGTAAAGTAAGTGACTAGGGGAATGCTAACTCTGTGGCAAACTCTGACTAACAGGGAGGAATTTGTTGGTGAAGTGGAAATGACAAGACTCTCTGGAGAAATTTATATGTCACTTAGAACTTGAAACATATAGCATGAAGAAGTTGGGACTCATGAGGCACACAATTGCTATCTTCAAGTATTTGAAAAGCATGCAAGTGGAAGAGAGATTATTTTATTTATCCCTAAGAAGTAGAACTATGTCCAGGGTGCCTGGGTGCTCAGTCAGTTGAGCTCCCAAGTCTTGGTTTCAGCTCAGGTCATGAACTCATGGGTCATGGGATCAAGCTCTACATCGGGCTCCAACACTCAGCAGTGAATCTGCTTAAAGATTCTCTCCCTCTGGCTTCCTTCACACTCTTTCTCTCTCTCTAAAATCAATAAATAACTCTTAAAAACAAAAAAGTAGCAGAGATGCCTGGGTGGCTCAGCGGTGGAGCATCTGCCTTCAGCTCAGGTCGTGTTCCCGGGATCCTGGGATCAAGTACTGCATCGGGCCCCCTACGGGGGGTCTGCTTCTCCCTCTGCCTGTGTCTCTGCCTTTCTCTATGTCTCTCATGAATAAATAAGTGAAATCTTAAAAAAAAAAAAAAAACGGTAGTAGAACTCGGCCCAATGAATAGAAACTGTAGGGTAATAGAGTTATTATAAAGAAATAACTTTCAAATATACTCAGTGCTATTTAAAGATTTCATAACTATAATTACCAGAGCCACCTTTTGGGGGTTTTGTGTTGTTTTTAGTCTCATATCACACAAAAGTAGAGATTATTATTAAAGGTGGGGAGTTCTCTGTTGCTAGAGGTGGAACAGAGCCATGGCTGGAAAGCATCTTGGTTAGAATTGGTCCTATGAGCATTGGGAAGAATATCAGATAGGTATCACTGCAGAACAAGCCACTCCAAATTTAACGGCTTAAAACAAAGCTATTTAAATCTGGGGGTCAGCATTTTGAGGTCAATTCAGCTGAACAATTCTCCAGATCTTGACAGAGTTCAGTCATGTGTCTATAGTCAACTGCTGAGTCAACTGGGAACTGGGACATTCTCTGCTGGGACACTGATCCTGAAGCCAGCTAGCTTCCCACAGCAGAGAGGAAGGCCCCAACAGAATAAGAAGTGTGCTAAGCACTAGTATCCAATTGGCCAAAGCAAGTCACAAGATCAACCAAGATTCAGGGAGTGGGGACTTCACCTCTTCACAGGAGAAGATAAAAAGTCATATTGAAAAAGGTTAAGGCACAGAGAGGAGTGAAGGATTGTAGTCATTTTTGCTATCCTGTGTAGAAAGTCACTCAAGGATGTTGCAGAGGAATAATGTAATCGAATAATCATGGTAGAATGATCACCCCCACAGTATGTTGAGAGCTATTGCTTTAACATCCCTCAAATTATATCACAGAAAACACACAAGTTATATACAATATACAATCTTCACTTTCCATGGTTGTGATATGCACACAATTGAGTTACCATGGGGTTAAATAGCATCCCCTAACAACACAGTCCCAAACTCTGGTAGTAGGGTATAGTTACTGAATGATTTTATACGGTATCTACTCACTGCTTGTTCTTTAGTTCACCAATCACTATGTAAATAACAGATGCACATCATGATCAGTGACCAATCACATCACTGCTTTCATTTTTTAAAAAGATTTTATTTGTTTATTCATGAGAGACACAGAGAGAGAAGCAGAGACACAGACAGAGGGAGAAGCAGGCTCCATGCAGGGAGCCTAATGTGGGATGCCAGGACCCTGGGATCATGTCCTGAGCCAAAGGCAGATACTCAACCACTGAGCCACCCAGGTGCCCTCACATCACTGTTTTCAAAGTCTGTAAGGGATTGGTCACTGCACATCTGTAATGTAGTCCACACTCAGCCAGCAAAGCATTTAGTTGTGGAGACTTCTTGTCTCCCAGTGATAAACCCATGTGACATTTTATAAAAACAGATCATTGAAAGAGGGAATTGGCCAGGAAAGATGGAAGTAGAGAAAAGAAACAAAAAGTGAAAAAAAAAAAAAGTGGTGATGTTAGATGTGAAATTCAAATTGAACGTAAATGGAGCTATAAAGAAATAGCTGACTGTGGGACTGGTGACATTACATATGCAGCCAGAGGAACTTAGCGGGGCAAACTTGTGGATGAAACAAAGAAAGTAGTTTTGATAAAAAGGATAAAGATGTCCCAGGGGAAATGACAACAGCAAGACACTTTACATTAAGGCAACTCTCAGAGCTATTTTACAACACTGAAAGCACAAAGGATAAAATATTGGAAGCCGATCCAAACTTAGGAAGGAATATGAGAATTAGCCAACATAGAGAAAAGAGGCTCGTTCCACATCATAAATTATATGATGAGAAGAAAGCTAGTGCTATTCAAACTACTTGTGATAAGTATTTTACAAACAAACATTTTAATTCTCAATCTAACATTTAAAATTACGGTGGACTAAATATGTATTAGTTTTACTATTCTTTTTTCCTTTCATTATACATTTATAACCAACAGCAAGGCAGTTTTTATGTTTTGACAAATGATCACAGAACAATTTTAATTCTTCCCAATGATTATTAAGATTGCTTGGCATGGTTTCGGTTTGCAGAGTCTATTTTTATAGTCCCATTGTGGTGTGCAAAGAGAGGACTGCCTATACAAGAAAGTTCCATATCAGTCAGTGAGATTGTTATTTATAGTTACCAAGTTTGGAATTGCTTTGAGTGTAGTAACTGTAATTAATAAATAAGAAAAAAATTAGATGTTAGGAAAACAAATTGAGCTTTTCTTTAAAAAAAAAAGATTTTATTTATTTATTCATGAGAGACACGGAGAGAGAGGCAGAGACATAGGCAGAGGGAGAAGCAGGCTCCTCGTGGGGAGCCCAATGTGGGACTTGGTCCCAGGACCCTGGGATCATACCCTGACCCAAAGGCAGACTCTCAATCACTGAGCCACCCAGGCATCCCACAAATTAAGTTTTAATAGTAAAAATATTCTTGATTAAAAGTAATGCCATGAGAAAAAGAAGAAGAAGAAGAAGAAGAAGAAGAAGAAGAAGAAGAAGAAGAAGAAGAAGAAGAAGAAGAAGGAGGAGGAGGAAGAGGAGGAGGAGGAGGAGGAGGAGGAGAATGAGGAGGAGGAGGAGGAGAAAAAGAAAAAGAAATAATCCCACGAGGGCTCCTGGGTGGCTCAGTTGGCTAAGCAGCTAACTTGATTTCGGCTCAGATCATGATCTCAAGGTCATGAGATGGAGCCCTGCATCGGGCTCTATGCTCAGTGCTTGTCTCCCTTTCCCTCTCTCCCTCCCTCCACTCACATTCTCTCTCTGTCTCTCTCTGTATAAAAATAAAATAAATAAATCTAAAAAAAAAAAAAAACCTAATCCCATGGCTTTAAAAAAAAAAAAAAAAGATTCGGCTTCTTTCAGATCTAGTAAACTACTCCCAGAAGGAAAACTGAGGATATGCTTTTCCCTAAATGTCACTTCAGAGACAATGGTAATGATGCATAATGAGCAACAAGAGATTTCTCAAGAACAAAGCTTTCTTCTTCAAAATAAAAATCTGTTATAGCCTCATCAAAAATTATAGCTTCTAATTCTTTGAAAGCTTCCAGTGATCTGGGGAATGGGGGTTCACTACCAATCTTGGAACCAGCATACTCTCTTTGTATTGGTCTCTCTGATCATCTGAACTATAGGAATAAATAAAAACATCTCAAAACCAATTCTTCCAGTACTTTCCTATGCCCTTATGGTCTGGTCCAAAAATGCCAGTTGTGAAAAAATAGTCAACAGCAAACTGTGTGCCAAACAAACCAAGCTCATGCACCAAAAAAAAATTTTTAAAGGATAAATGGTTAAATCATAGGTCTCCTCCCTCCGCAATTAAATGTATAAAAATGAATACCCCTTTTGAGAAAAAGAAGAGGAAAAGAGGAAACCAAGGAAGTACAAACATGGGCCTTGTGTGTGTTACAGGTATTTCTTCCGAGAGTCTCTTCCTACCCAAGCAAATTAAATATGGATTTGTTTTAAGATAATAAGAAAACTGCTATATTTGTTTATTGAACAAATACCCATATACATTTTACTGTATGCCATACACTGTCCTAAGCACTTGATGACTAATCACCCAGGAAATCATATCAACAACTGTTTCGAGTATTCTTGTTTAACCCACTTTATAGATGTAGGAACTGATCACAGTGAGGTTAAGTAACTTGCCCAATATCACATAACAAGTAAGTAGCAAAGCTGGAATTTGAACCCAGGCAGATTGGCCTCAGAGTCTGTGCTATTTGTCACTGGACTATGACCTGTCAATGCTTTCCACCCAGAAGTTTAGTTTGCTGTGTTTTTATTTTACTTTTCAGATCACTCCCACTGACTTCTGTTTGTTCTGCTGAAACTTGGAAAACATTATCCTCTTTACCCATGTATAAGAACTTGCATCTGATGCCTCATCTGTGATTTTCATTTAGTCTAATGGCCCATGAACTTTCAGTGAGATCACATTCTACACAGGGCAGAAATGTGCCTTTGTTTCTGGAAGAAAGAGAGGCCTATTTTTATGAAGTGACCGTCTTTGAAGAAATTGTTAAAATTGAGGTGCCTAGTTGGTGGAGTTGGTTGAGCTGTGGGCTCTTGGTTTTAGCTCGGGTCTGATGGCAGGGTTCTGGGATGGACCCCTCCCCCCATTGGGCTCCATGCTGAGTAGACTCTGCTTGAGACTCTTTCTCCCTCTGGCTCTGCCCCTCCTTATTGTTCTCTCTCTCTCTCTTTCTCTCTGTGTATTGTGTGTGTGTCTCTCTCTTTCTCTCTAATATTTTCTTTATTTTAGAGAGAGAGAGAAAACACAAGTGGGGGGGTTGCAGAACAGAGGGAGAGGTATAAGCAGACTCCTGCTGAACACAGAGCCTGACCCAGGGCTGGACCCCAGGACCCCAAGATCATCCAAGAGTCAAATGATCAACCAACTGAGCCATCCAGGCATCCAATCAAGAAAATCTTAAAAAAAAAAAAAAAAAAGTTATGGTTACTCAGCTCTGACATTAATATGTGCCAGGCAGTGTGCTAAGCATATTTATGCACAATTTCTCCTGAGCATCACATAACATAAAAAAAGATTCAGCTGCTTTAAGATCTAGTAGTCTAGGAGGTAAGTACATTATCATGTCCATTTTGTAGATTAGAAAACTAAGGTTAAAGAGGTTAAGTAAGACTCTAGGGCAACAGTGCCAGCTGGGAGGGGCACCCGAGAGTCCCTGATTCCATCTCCCAGGAACTTGAACTTGGAGAGCTGCAGCAGCATTGTGCTGGGTAGTGAGAGGCAGGTCATGGGGACCCCCGTGTCCCCCTGTGGTTCAGGCAGGAGAAAGAGACTGGAGGGAGTTCAGGGACCTGGGTTCAAGGTCAGACTCCGCTACTACCTTGTTTTGCTGTTGCTTGGCCTCAGCTTTCTATTTTAGGAAATGGACACCATCCTCTGTGCCCTTCCTCCCACAGGCAGTGATTATAAAGGCACCAAAGTTCTTCAGAAGTCACAGGCTGCAGGCAGAGCTGCTGGCCTTAATTCTTACCCACAGATGGCTGGGACCAACAGAGGGATTAGGGAGCTCCTGGGTTTAGAATGCAGCCCAGAAGGGCAGATGTGTAATCACTCTGGAGGTAAGGAGGGCCCTGCTCTTCTACCTCCTGGAAGGAATCAAGGACTCTCAGCCCTGAGCCCTGACTACAGAAGCTACATTTGGAAGTGAGGAGTCCTTGGACCTGGGTTCCTACAGCTGCTCACCTTGGCCAATCTTTGGGTGCCAGTGTTTTTGAGCTATGAGGTAAGAGTTTAGAGCTTGAACCCTAAGTATGGTTCTCAGGATTCCTAAAGCCTCCACCATACATCTGAAAGGAGGATCAGCAAATTGACTTTCTGTTCCTTCACCTATTCCCGTTCTAAATGATACAAGTAACATTGTGAGAGTTTGAATAGGTCCTCTTCCTAAAACCAAGGGCTGAGTAGGAACTACCCATTTCCTACCTCAGGGCGTGGTCTGTTTTAGCCCTGACCTAGGAGAATCTTTCTGCTAAGGGATTGAAGAGAGTATTAGGCTGGAGAGTAGACTCTTTAGACTTGGTGGACAAACTATGACCTACAGGCCAAATCTGGCCCACCTGAATGTTTTTTACATTTTTTAATGATTGAGAAAAAATGAAAAGTATAATATTTAGTGACATGTGAAAATGATGTGAAACTGAAATGTCAGTATCCATAAATGAGGTTTTTTGGGGAACACACGCACACAAAGAAGTTAAGTAGCTTGTTCAAAGTGGCACAACCAGTAGCTGTGGAGGCTAGACTCAAGGCTAAATTTATCCAACTCTGAAGATCATTGTTTGTCTACAACCCTATGTCATTCTGGGTCATTTTCCAAAATGAGTAATTTCCTTACAAGAGTATTCAAAGGAAGAGCTTCGAGACAGCAGAAGCCAGATGCTGCTTTACAAATAAAATTCTTCTTCTGAAAAATGGTAAGCCACACAGATACTCAGTGACTAACCTTTTATAATCAACAAGTCAGTGCTAAATAAATACTAACAAAATTTAAACGGAAGTTTTAAAACCAAACTATAATGAAGCATCCCTTCTAAGGCATAATTGCCTTTACTATTTCTTACCTCCTCCAGAACATTTCTCAGAAAAAAATATATTTTACAAACCCCTGAGTCTTCAACACACTCAACAGTGCTGACTTTTCCCAAATAATTTTTTTAGAATCTAGACAGTCTTCACAGTGTTCAACAGCCACCCTGGTCGGTTCAATACTACACTGTTCTCACTGTCTCTGTTTTTCTTTATTTCTCATTATCAGTGAATGAAGAGAACACTTCAAAAAATATGCCATGTACCCTTTCAAGCATCATGTCCTTGAAAAAGAAATAAAAAGAGAAAGCAAAAGGAAACAATGTATGTTAAATGGATTTTAGACACAGTGCCAGATGTTTTTGCAAGGTAGATTAATTTATAATTTGGAGAACATTCTACATACTTATTTAAAACTTGGCTATCTGTAAATAGTTTAAATGACTCTCCATATTTATATCTTTCTTTTCTAAGTTATTTTACTTATTATTATTTTTCTCAGGATCCCAATGTTCCCAAGCAATTATCATGGTCTCGTGGTTGGTGGGGGGTAGGAGGAAAGAGGGGAGGCAGAGATGGGGGAGACTATCACAAGGGTTGCCATTTCATTTTATTCCCTCTTCAGTTAGAAATGAACTCCCTTCCCCTCAGAAACAGTAGTAACTTTTGAAAAGTAAAAGCTCCATTCATTTTGGAAGAATTTGTTTGGCTATGATCTTTTAACACGAACTTTACCTGTCCATCAGGAATTTATCAAAATACACTTAAGAAAATATTTTTAAAAACCCACCCTGATTTAAAATGGGATGTTTTATTATATTGCAAATTAACCATAAGGCATCTATTTACTAATTCATCAATCCTTAATTCTCAAATTTTCCTCAGAAATAACTCCTTTGCGTTTCTCCCCACCCCCACCATGGCCCCATTTAAAAAAAATTTTGAATATTCAACAAAATACATTTTTAAGTAATAAAGGATTTCTTCCATTTTTAGGTGTTGGACATGTTACCCAAAACTAAATTCACCTCTTGTAGTCGAGCCAAATTCAAAGCAAACTGAAGAATAGCAAAGGGAAGGGTATATTTGCACCAAGTAAAGGAGAACACTGGGGATATTTCCCAAAACAGTGTCTCCTTGATCAATAAAACTGGGTAAATTTTTTTTTTAAAGATTTTAGTCACTTATTCATGAGAGACACAGAGGGGCAGATACATAGGCAGAGGGAGAAGCAGGCTCCTCGCAGGGAGCCCGATGTGTGGGACTTGATCCTAGACCCCGGGATCATGACCTGAGCCAAAGGCAGACACTCAACCACTGAGCCACCCAGGCATCCCCAAAACTACGTAAGTGTTAAGCTAAGGGTGCATACATATTCATGAAGGGGCTTGCGCAAGGGGGAATTCAACATGGAATTGGGGTATCATCAACTCTCTGGCTCTAGCTGGTCTGGTATCTGAGTGCTCAAAGGGAGTTCAGTCCTGCAAAGTTAATGCAAAAATATATGTCAGCTCAATCTTTACTTTTGAACCAGCACTGAAAGCCTTTCTTTCTTTCTTTCTTCTTTCTTTCTTTCTTTCTTTCTTTCTTTCTTTCTTTCTTCTTTCTTTCTTTCTTTCTTCTTTCTTTCTTTCTTTCTTTCTTTCTTTCTTTCTTTCTTTCTTTCTAAGATTTTATTTATTTATTTGAGAGAAAGAGTGTGTGTGTGCAGCATGGGTGGGTAGGGGAGACAGAGGGAGAAGCAGAGTCCCCAAAGAGTAAGTAGCCTGACATGGGCCTCCATCCCAGGACCTCGGGATCATGAGCTGAGCCAAAGGCAGATGCTTGACGAACTGAACCACCCAGGGCACCCAAAACTAAACTGAGTTTTACCACTGATCTATAGTCCCTGGTGTGATTAGGTTATCTCCTGGATTGATAGTAGCAGTTGGTTCTTACATTTTTTAGTTCTTTTCAAATCATCAACTACTGAGGTCTGTTCTGCAATTTCAACATATCCCAGGAAGTTCTGCAAAAAATGTGCTTTGGGGAAACAGTACCAGTTGAGCATAGATCACAAGACAGCGAGGGGCCGAAAATGACTTTTCTCATGTCAGAAAGCTATGTGTCATCTTTCTTTTTCTGGGAATGCCTGACTCTTTTTGCCTACAGACAGAGGGATGTAAGTGTTAACCATGTGTTTTCCCCTTAAAGTAATGGGTCAAGGCTGCACAGAGGGTAGAGAAAGAAATAAGATTTATATAGAATTTTTAAATGAAGCATTAGGCTGAATTGAACTAGTGTTATTAACTAAAATGAGTATTGTAGGTAGTAGATGAGTTAAGGAAGCATCTCTGCCCTCAAACAATGGTGAGAAGATGAATAGTTAATTCAAGGACAACAGGAAAATCTTCCTAATATTCATTTACATAAATCCACAAAGGTATCCCTTTCTGGTGCATTTCTTTCAGTCTTCACTAGCCCAAGATGTTTAAATCAAGTATTTCTACTTGCATTACCTAAAGCTCAAAGGAAAGGTTGAAGAATTTTTCCACATATCCCTAAAAAGCGCTTACTCCGTGGCATCATTTTTCTAGGAGCTCATTCCTACAGTGAAATACCTATATACATAAAATGAAAGTAGCAGCCCCCTTTCAAACCAGTACCAAAGAAAAAAATGCACTCTGCCCTCCTTACTCCAGCCACTTTCTGTCTTCATGCATCACTCCCTAAAGCTCTAGCAGTACAGGGAGTTACAACTAATGCTAGATTGAAGTGTTTAATGGGTGGAAGAATTAAACGAAAACAAAAACAAAAGAACCATCACAAACTGCAAATTAAGGGATCAGCAAAACCCCTGCTGGTTTAAAAATCCCATTCGACCTTGCCAATACACTAATTAATATAATAAAACACACAAAGATCTTGCTTAAAATTAAGCGAGCAGGCTGCCCACGGCTTGCTGCCCACTCTCTGAGCAAGCATCTGCTTAGAATGTCACCAATTGTCTCCTTGGGAGGTTAAAGGAAGGGAGGGGGAAAATTGCTTTGGCAGAGTCTACCAGCTAACTGTGCCCCTTTTGAAAACAGAATTCTTACCCTGTTTTTAATGCCAAGCACATACGATGTCAAGTAAATTGGTCTCGATACAAAACATGACAGATCGGCAACAAATGCATGAAAGCACTACTATTTACACTAACAAAAATGATAGAAAAAATACATACACAATGCATCTCCAATGTTAACCGGTATTTGGAAATTCTCTTCTTTCCAACTTTTAGCACTCTCTTGTGCCTAGAACAGAGGTTAGTACAGATAAATATGTGTTTAATAACTCTAGTAAAAAAACATAAATCTGCTGATGTTCCACAGACATAGTCAATGTTAGTGATTCAATATTAGTTCTTGATGTCCAAACCCAGAGGCCAAATATCTTGTTTTGCTTTGTTCAATCAATAATCATTTATTATGTCCATCACTGTTCTAGGCACAATAAACAATTTTTTTTTTAAATTAAAGATTCCTTAAGCAGTTTACATTCTGGTCTGCAAGAAACAACACACTGGTAGGAGTAGTTCAATAACAGTACAGAGAAACAAGAACTGAGTGACTCATTAACAAGAGTAAACCGCTGTATTTGTGTTACTCTTTTTTATGCCATTTTTAAGATATCTTCTATGTGCTAGCACTGCAGTAGGCTGTAGACATATGTGATTTCATTTAGCTCTCAGTGCTGTGACTCAGTAGGTTTTAAAATCCTTAGCTTTATAGGAAAGAAAACAGATACTCAGAGAGGTCACTCAAGGTGATGCAGATGGTAAAAGATGGAGTTTAGGATTCCAGATGTCTCACTTCAACGATTATACTCTTTCCAAGACGTCATGCAGTCTCCTGTTTTTAAAACTTATAGAGTGGGGCAGCCTGGGTAGCCCAGTAGTTTAGTGCTGCCTTCAGCCTGGGGTGTGATCCTGGAGACCCTGCATCGAGTCCCGCGTTGGGCTCCCTGCATGGAGCCTGCTTCTCCCTCTGCCTGTATCTCTGCCTCTCTCTCTCTCTCTGTCTGTCATGAATAAATAAATAAAATCTTTTTTAAAAAATAAAAAATAAAAATAAAATAAAACTTATAGAATATGTTTGTGCCCCTTCTCATAGCTACAGAGATATTTAGGAATAGTATAATAAATTGCCAAATACTCATCATCCATCATCAATAATTATTTCCTTGCAGCCAATCTCATTTTATTTATACCTGCACACTCCTCCCTCTACTCATTAGATTATTTTCAAGCAAATCCCACATAACATGTTACTTTGCCTGGATTTCAGTATGTATCTCTAAAGACAAGAGCTATTGTAAAAACAAAAACCAAAAAACCCATAATCACAATACCATTATTACACCTAAAAAATTAACAATAATTCTTAATCCACATATCCAATCCATGCTCAAGCTACTCCTTTTGCTTCATAATTTTTTCTTTTTTTAAATATTTTATTTATTTACTCATGAGATACACAGAGAGAGAGGCAGAGACATAGGCAGAGGGAGAAGCAGGCTCCCTGCAGGGAGCCTGATGCAGGACTTGATCCCAGGACCCCGGGATCACAACCTGAGCCAAAAGCAGAGGCTCAATTACTGAGCCACGTAGGTGCCCTGGCCTCATAATTTTTTTATAGTTGTGCTGTTCAATTCAGAATCATATAGAATTCACACTTCACATGTTGTTCATAGGTCTCTCAAGTTTCTTAAAACTTGTAGTTCTCCCTTCAACGTTTTCTTGGCAGTCTGTTATTGAAGAAACCAAAGGTGGGAGACAGGCTCAGATATGCAAGCATACAAAGGTCATGTGAGAACTCCAGGTTTTAAGTGTAATGGAAGGCACTCGATTTGTTCTAGTCTCAGTCTCCTAGCTACCACATGGACAATGGATTACAGTGGGCAAGAATGGAAACAGGCAGAGTCATTGCCATCTCCAGCATTAAGACGCTGCCCTTAATCTTGTCTCCCTCAGCTATGACTTCACATGAAGATTTTCCTGTTTTCAAGGTTATCAGTGACTACACTGGATGTAGACAGCTCTATTTGGGATAAGAGACAACTTTCCTTTTGGGATTCTCGATAATGAACATAAGTCAACATATAGCAGATGATTAATCTTGGCATGGCAGGAGAACAAGCCCTCACTTGCTCTGCAGTGCTCTCTTCTGTGCAAAGACAAAGTGGACGTTGGCCAGCCTCGCCAGTATGAACTGAACCCCACTGTTAACAGCGGCTTGTAGTGCAAGCCTCACTGAGTCTGCTTGAGTTGGCAGCATTAAAAGAAACTCAGCCCTTGTTAATTATCAGGACTAAACACTCCATCCCGTTTTTTTCCCAGCTTCCACTTGGAAATAAAGTGAATATTTCTAATTCTCAAAGATTGAATAAAACACACCTTTCAAAGAGAATTAATATGGAAGCTTCTGGGTTTGCATGCAGCCAATAATATCTGAAATGTAAGTGCCAGGAAAGGGCCTCTCCTAAACGTGGATAATTAATAATAAAGTGTTTTATTCTTATATTTAAAAAGATTAAATTTCCCAGTATCTTATATTTAAAAGATTAAATTTCCCAGTATCCTCTAGAAAGCACAGTAACTTTTGTCACCCTGAATTATTTTTTATAAAGTTATTTCCTGTTTACCAGTTCCTTTGGAACTTTGTGGCATAGTCACATTGACAAGCCAAATAAATGTATTGGCTTGAATGGACTTTCATACTTGGGTTTGAATCCCCTCTCTGTCTCTCTTAGTTGTGTAACCTTAGGCAAGATGCTTAACCTCTCTGAGTTCAGGTTTTCTCTTCTAAAAAGTGGAGTTAGTAAAAGGAATATGTCATAGGTTTGTAATGAGGACAAAATGACTTAATCTCTATAATGGATTTTGAACAACAACAATGGTGGGTGCTATCAAGTATTAGGTATTGTTATTAGCAGCCTCCAAAGTTTTAAAATGTTGTTAAGGCTATAATTCTTTCTTTATTTTTTAAGTACATAATTCAGTAGGTTTTGGTATATTCATAAAGGTGTGCAACCACTATGTACTTCCAGAGCATTTTCATCACTGCACAAAGAGATTCCTACATGTTACTAGTCACTCTCTACCTCTGACGACCACTCATTGACCTTTGGTCTCTATGGATTTGCCTATTATGGATAGTATATGTAAATGGTATCATAGAATACGTGGCTTTTTGTGTCTGATTTCTCTCACCATAGTACTTTCAAGGTCCATCCATGTTGTAGCATGTATCATCAGTACTTCATTTCTTTTTATGGCTGAATGATACTCCATTGTACGGACACATTTTGTTTACCCATTCATCATCTGATGGACATTTACATTGTTTCCACGTTGGAGTATTATGAAGAATGCGGTAATGGATATTCATATATATAAGATTTTATGTGGACATAAGTTTTCACTTCTCTTGGGTAGATACTTAGGAGTGGAATTGCCATGTCATGGGACAACTCTATTTTTAAGTTTTTTGAGGAGCCTCCAAACTGTTTTCCAAGGAGATCACACCATTCTGTATTCCCACCAGCAATATATGAAGGTTCCAGTTTCTCTACGTTCTCATCAATACTCATTATTATTTGTCTTTTTGATTAGAGTCATCCTAGTGGGTGTGAAATGGTATCTCACTGTGGTTTTGATTTGCAATTTTGCTAATGACTATGGCATCAAGCATCTTTTCAAATGCTATTGGCCATTTATATATCTTTTTTTTAAAAAAAAAGATTTTAGGGGATCCCTGGGTGGCGCAGCGGTTTGGCGCCTGCCTTTGGCCCAGAGCGCGATCCTGGAGACCCGGGATCGAATCCCACATCGGGCTCCTGGTGCATGGAGCCTGCTTCTCCCCTCTGCCTGTGTCTCTGCCTCTCTCTCTCTCTCTGTGACTATCATGAATAAATAAATAAAAATCTTTAAAAAAAAAAAATAAAATAAAAAAAATAAAAATAAAAAAAAGATTTTATTTATTTATTCATGATAGTCACACAGAGAGAGACAGAGACAGAGAGGCAGAGACACAGGCAGAGGGAGAAGCAGGCTCCATGCACCGGAGCCCGACGTGGGATTCGATCCCGGGTCTCCAGGATCGTGCCCTGGGCCAAAGGCAGGCGCCAAACCACTGCGCCACCCAGGGATCCCCCCATTTATATATCTTAAGAGAAATGTTTATTCAAGTCCTTTGCCCATTCTAAAATTGGGATGTAAATATTCTTTATTCGCTCCAGTTAACGTCCCTAATCAAGTATATAATTTGCATATATTTTTTCTCATTCAATGCACTCTCATTTCAATTTCTTGACAGTGTACTTGGAAGCGCAAAAGTTTTTATTGTTGAGGAAGCCCATCTAAAAATTTTAATTTTGTCTTTTATCACTTGTGCTTTTGGTATCGTACCAATAAACCTTTGCCTAATCCAAAGCCACAGAGATTTATGCCTAGATTTTCTTCTAAGAATTTTATAATTTTAGCTTTTATATTTAGATATGTGATCCATTCTAAGTTAATTTTTGTGGGTGGTATGAGACAGGGATTTGAATTCATTCTTTTACATACTGGATAGTATGTCTATCCTAGATAATATCAGTACTACATTGTCTTGATTACCATAACTTTATAGTAAGTTTGAAGATTGGGAAGTCTGAATCCTCTAACTCTGTTCCACTTTTCAAGATTGTTTTGGCTACTCTGTGTGCCTTGTATTTTCATATGAATTTTGGGATCCGCTTATAAATTTCTGTAAAAAAAAAAAAGCAGTTTGGATTATGTTGAATTTCTGGATCAATTTGGGAAGTTTTGACATCTTAATGATATTGATATTAAATCTTCCAATCTGGGGATCCCTGGGTGGCACAGCGGTTTGGCGCCTGCCTTTGGCCCAGGGCGTGATCCTGGAGACCCGGGATCGAGTCCCATGTCGGGCTCCCGGTGCATGGAGCCTGCTTCTCCCTCTGCCTGTGTCTCTGCCTCTCTCTCTCTCTCTGTGTGACTATCATAAATAAATAAAATTTAATAAATAAATAAATAAATCTTCCAATCTATGAACATGAGATGATTTTCTGTTTATTTAGGTCTTCATTATTCAACAATGTTTTATAGTTTTCAATGTACAAGTCTTCTATTTCTTTTGATGTATCTTATAAACGGAATTGTTTTTTTAATTTCATTTTCAGGTTGATCATTGCTAGCATATAGAAATACAACTAATTTTTGTATATTGATTTTGTACCCTGTAAACATATTGAACTCATTTATTAGATCTAATAGTTTTTTGTTCGTGTGTGGATTTCTCAGGATTTTCTGTGTATAAAATTATGTTATCCATGAATAGAGTGACTTTTACTTCTTGCTTTCCAATGTGAATGCATTTTTATCTCTTTTTTGTGGATAATTACCCTGGGTAAACCTCCAGTACAATGTTGAATAGAAGTGGCAGGAGGGCTCATCCTTGTCTTATTTATGATCTTAGGAGAAAGCTTTTAGTCTTTTTTTTTTTTTAAGTCTATTTTTTTTTAATTTTTTAATTTATTTATGATAGGCACACAGTGAGAGAGACAGGCAGAGACACAGGCAGAGGAAGAAGCAGGCTCCATGCACTGGGAGCCTGACGTGGGATTCGATCCAGGGTCTCCAGGATTGCGCCCTGGGCCAAAGGCAGGCGCTAAACAACTGCGCCACCCAGGGATCCCAGCTTTTAGTCTTTCACTAGTAAGTATGATGTTAGGGGGCGCCTGGATGGCTCAGTCAGTTGAGCATCTCACTCTTGGTTTCTCTTCAGATAGTAATCTCAGGGTCAGGGGATCAAGCCCTGCGGTGGGCTCCTGGCTCAGCGGGGAGTCTGCTTGAGATTCTCTCCTTCTCCCTCTGCCCCTCCTTTGCTCTTTCTCTCTCAAATGAATAAATCTTTTTTTTTTTTTAAGTATGCTGTTAGCTGTGAGTTTTTCATAGATCCCATTTATCAGGATGAGGAAGTTCTATTTCCATTTCAGGGTGTATTTTTTATTATAAAATGTTGTTGAGTTCTCTCAAGTGTCTTTTTCTGTATCTTTCTTTTCTTTTTTCTTTTTTCTTTTTCTGTATCTATTGAAATGGTCACTTGGGTCTTTTTCCTTTTCAGTCTTTAATATGATATATTAAATTGATTGGTTTTCATAGGTTGAACTATACTTGCCTTCCTGAGATAAATCACACTTAGTAATGCTGTACAATCTTTTTTTTTAAGTTTTATTTATTTATTTTATTTTAGAGAGAGCATGATGTGGGACTTGATCTCATGACCCTGAGACCGTGACCTGAGTCAAACCCAACTGCAATGCTTAACCAGCTGAGCCAACCAGGTACCCTGGTGTACAATCTTTTAAATATGATGCTGGATTCAGTTCTCCAGTATTTTGTTGAGGATTTTTGCATCTGTGTTCATAAGGGATATCAATCTATAGTTTTCTTTTCCTGTGATATCTTTGTTGGTACTGGAGTAATACTAACCTCAGAGAATGAGTTTGGAAATTGGGACAGCTAGAGGAATCTGTTCATTCATGTAGGTTATGTAGACCTATAATTTATATTTAGTTGTTTACAGTATTCCTCTGTAAGCCTTTTTATTTTTGTAAGGTTGGTAGCAATTACTCTGCTTTCACTTGTGATTTTAGTAATTTTAGTCTTCCTTCTTTTTATCTTGGTCCATTTTGCTAAATCTTTGTCATTTTCTACTATTTTTCAAAAAAATCTTTAGGTTTCTTTGATTTTCTTTTGTTTTATATTCTCTAGTTCATATATTTCCACTCACTTACTATTTCCTTTTCTCTACTTGCTTTAGTTAGGTTACTGAATTAAGCTCTTCTTTTTTCCTAATATAGACAATGATAGCTACACATTTTTTTCCTGCCCTAAAAACATACTTGTTGAGATTTAGCATTCAGGGCTAAATGCATGTAATATAAGATGTAATGCTTAGCATCTGGGGACCTAAAAGGTATTAACAGGACATGGATTTGTGTTTCTGCAAGAGGAGAAAAGCAGAACTCACTATCATTATCAATGGTAAATTTGTATTATTATCTTCCATATACGAACTGAAAGCTATTAAGCCTAACATTATTTTTAGAAGCAGGACATAAATAATAAATATAAACCTTACAACCTATCACTCTGTTATTTCACCTTTTCAATAAGCCAATATTTTTTTTATGTCCATGCTGTTATATCAACCTTAGTCTAATGGTTTGTCTATTTAACCAGTGGTTACATCTCTATGTTGTTTGTTAAGTCTGCCAGTGAAATAAACTAGAACAAGGCTAACTTGCTGTTCTCCTAATTATGTTTTTTTTTTTTCAAAAAAAAATTTTTTGGAAGAGAGTTTCTACTGAGAACAGCTAAATAAACAATTTTAAGAAAGAAAAATGTACTGGCAAGTACCTCATCTCTCAAGTCCCAGTGCAAATTCAACTTTTCTTTGAAGCCTTTCTGATCTTCCAGAAAATTATGTGTTCCCATAACTTTCCAATTCTTTCTTATTTTATAGGATTTACCATGTTTTATTGTTATTATTTGTGTTACAGTGTCTTCCCCAGTAGATTGTAAGACCGAATTCTGGGAGGTTGAGAACCATGCCTTCTTTATCATCAGGGCCTGAAATGTAGTGCCTAGGAGTCAGCACTGTGTTCATCTGAGAACACGGCTACCAGCCAGTTTTGAGATTTTAGCCATGATAATATGTGGCACTTTGGTAGTTCATTTAGCATCTATTGTCTTCTCATTTGTTCTCCCATTATCAAAGTGGTTGGGATTGATATTGTCATCTTCACTTTAAAATTAGAGAGATAGGGGCACCTGGGTGCCTCAGTAAAGTATCTGCCTTCCACTCAGGTCATGATCTCAGGGTCCTGGAATCAAACCCAGAGTTGGGCTCCCTGCTCAGCGGGGAGTCTGCTTCTCCCTCTCCTGCTCCCCCTGCTTGTGCTGTCTCTATCAAATAAATAAAATATTTTTAAAAATATAAAGAAAAATTAAGAGTAGAGAGACATAGTACAGAAACATTAATTGAACTCCCAAAAGTTAAAAAAAAGTCTTACCTTTTATTTACATACTAAATTGTATTTAAATTGATTTAGAATAAATTTTCTGTCATCATCCTGCTAAAAGATGCTATGCCTTTCTCTGAGGCTGCCTCCCATAAGGTATCTATTAACAAGTCAAGTTCATGTTTTTTCCTCGTATAATGCAAATATTCCTAAAGTAGAAGGAAAAGTGACACATTTTACTGAAAACCCTAGAAAAGAGACTGCAGTTGTCTCAAACTTCTGCTTTACCCCTATCAAAGCTAACTTTCAGAGAGCCATTGGTTTCCTTTTGTTTCCATTCCTTCCCCCTCAAGGTAGAATGCTTCCTTCACTACTGTTCCTTTACTAATATATTCCAGCAGAGGGAGCTCCAAGTGCTTTACAACTGTTAACTAGCGGAGCCTCCCTTCCTCCCACTCCACTGGATCCCAAAGACAAATTTTGGCCTAATTCTGGTGCTAAGTCATTGAATGGGTCTGGTTTTTCCCTGGGGTACATTAGGAGCTGGCAGGGTGTGAACAATTTGAAGAGAAAGAGAGACTGTATTATATCATACATCTCCATATCCAATTAAGGTCATATTTAAAATATCCAATATGAAGTATAGAACATAATTTTTAATGCTTGATTTGCTATAGATATTGTGATAGATGATGATTAAATGATTACAGCCAGGCTACTTCCTCACCTCCCCCCCCAAAGGTGTAGCTCATCCATCTCAAAGGATGACACATACATGAAATTTTTTTTCCTGGCAAAACAGTACTTTTTAATGACAACATGTTCTATGCTTCACAATCTCATCACTAGGGATAACAACCACTGTTTAGTGTGCCTTATAACCAGCATTCCTATGCATGTTTGTTTTTATAAGGCAGGGATTATAATCTATATTTTTATAGTTCCCTTTCTATTTATTTATTTATTTTTAAATTCTAGTATACATACAGGGTTATATTACTTTTAGGTGTACAATATAGTGATTCAACAATTCCATGCATTACTCACTGCTCATCACAATAAATGTATTCTGAATCTCCTTCACCTATTTCACCCTTCCCCTGCTTCCCTCTCCTCTGGTAACCAGAAATCTGTTCTCTGTATTTAAGAATTTGTTTTTTGGTTTGTCCCTTTTTTTCTTTGTTTGTTTTGTTTCTTAAATTCCACATATGAGTGAAATTATATGGTATTTGTCTTTCTTGTACTGACTTACCTCACTTAGCGTTATATATCCATGTTGTTGCACCTGACAAGATTTCATTCTTTTCTGTGGCCAAATAATATTCCTCTGTGTGTGTATTTGGTATATAAAACATCTTCTTTATCCATTCCTCTATTGAGCCTATTTCTACAAAGAAATATGTGGGAATGATAAATATCACATTCAGAACAGTGTTTATCTATCTGCGAAAGAGATAGAAGGATGTGTTCAAAAAGAAGCCCTACTGAACTAAGTACACTATCCTTTTTTCCCTTTATTTAATGGTATAAGCACATATATCATTACCAGATAAATTTAATTATTCTAAAATATTTTTAAAATTGTGTGTTTAAAGCTCTATTAGCTCTGAATTCAAATAAGTCATTCTGGGCAGCCCAGGTGGGTCAGCGGTTTAGCTTCACTTCAGCCTAGGGCCTCATCCTGGAGACCCGGGATTGAGTCCCAGGTCAGGCTCCCTGCATGGAGCCTGCTTCTCCCTCTGCCTGTGTCTCTGCCTCCTTCTCTCTCTCTCTCTCTCTCTCTCTCTCTCTGTGTGTCTCTCATGCATAAATAAATAAAATCTTAGAAAAAAAAAACCCAAATAAGTCATTTGGACAGGATGTGATAGGTTTAACTTAGAGTCATGGTTGTACAGATAATGTGTTGGGAGAAAGAGAGATCTTGTAAACAAAGAAACTGCATAATGATGTGTAGTTGGATTGGGGTACAAAAAAGGGAAAAGATTAAAGAGAAGTTCCCCTACTTCAAATTTTGGAGGCCAAGAGAATTTGAGTGTCACTGAGGAAGTTGGAAATAGTGAGTGATTGAAAGTCAGGACTTAACATGCTGATATTCAATATTGATAGGAGAGCCAATGGAGAGAGATCCAGTAGGTTATAGAAAGACTCATGTGATGGGCACCTGGCTGGCTCAGTGGGTAGAATATGTGACTCATGATCTTGGGGTTGTGGGGTTGAGCCCCACATTGGGCATAGAGCTTACTTAAGGGAGAAAAAAAAAGAGGAGTCATTGGTACAGAGACCAAGGTTAAACTTAAACATGAATTAGATACCCGAGGCAAGATGTCAGAGGCCTCAATTAGATAGGTCTGTTTTTAGAAGAAGAATAATTGAATGACAAAGAACAATATAGAGTGACCCTCAGCTGGTACTATAGCAGCATCTTCCAATAACTGTCCTTATGTGTAGAAATAAGCTAGTTCATAAAAAAAGGAAAAGAATGACTAATGAGAATATTAAAGGTTTGCCCTTATCATTAATCAAATAAATAAAATTAAATATTGGCAAGGACTGTACAAAGAAAATAGAATTGGTAGAGTTGTCAGGAAATCCATAGTCGTCATTGCTGGTAAGAGTATGAACCTTCTTGGGGGCCACTTAGGTTAAGATATCACAAATCCTTTGAATTTATATGTCCTCTGATTTCCCACATTTGGGATATCTTGATGATTTAGTTAAAAGTTATACAACCTAGCAATTTTTTTGAAAACCAAAAAGCTCAAAACAATAAAAAATGAAAGTTCGATTAAAGGGATAGGAATTGGGGTGCCTGGGTGGCTCAGTTGGTTAAGGGTCAGACTCTTGATTTCAGCTCAGGTCATGCTCTCAGAGTTGTGAGACAGACCCCCGGTCTGGGCTCTGCACTTAGCAGGGACTCTGCTTCTCCCCTCTCCGCTGGCCCCTCCCCATGCTTGTGTGTGAGCATAGGTCTGTGCACATGCGTGCACTCTCCCAAGTAGGTAAATCTTTAAAAAACAGAAGCGGGGGGATGGGAGCATAGGGTAACTGAGTGATGGGCAATTAGGAGAGCGCATGATGAGATGAGCACTGGATGTTATACTATATATTGGCAAATTCAACTGAAATAAAATTTAAAAAATAATTAGTTAATTAAAAAAATAAAGGGATACTAATAGTAAATCCATATAGTGAAACAGCCTACAATAATGTTTCAATGTTGTTAAATATACATACTTTTTGACCAGTTATTCAGTATATATTCTCAAGTGGGAAAAAAACAATTTAAAAAAACCCCAATATTAATTCATGTAAAGAAAATGGTTCAAGGATACACAGCAAGACAGTAACAGTTGCTATTTTAGAATAGTGATGTTATTTTTATTTTCAAATTTTCAACAGTAAGTAGATGTTGCTTTTATAATAAGATAAAGTACCACTAATATTTACTTTTAGTTTTAAAAAATGTGTTTGGAATTTTCCTCTGGTGGTTCAAAAATATATGTAGATACCATGAAACCAAATGAAAAGGAAAATATCAGGGTAGAGAAGTTACACCAAGCAAAGCACATCCTTTGTATATTCCTCACAGGTAGGTTGACTACCATTGGTATATCTTATCCTGCTACCCTAGAAGTGAACCTGAATATAAGAATTTAAGTCAGAATTATTTCATTTGGGAGATGATTCCAAAAGTATTGGCAGCACAAAGGAGGAATGAGAAAAAAGAAGAAAGCTATTAAAGGTGCATTATCATGCAGATGACTGCTGTGGGCAACTGGGTTCAATCCCCTGAGGAATTCTGGGAAACCATGTAGAAGGTACCTCAGCGTTGCCTCTCATCCCATAGGTGAGTTTGCTGTGATTTTTAGTCATCAGCTCCCTCAGTCACTGTTTGAGAGCTGCTTGTGAGAGAGAAGGATGACAGCTGACTTCCCAGCACTTCTAGCCTCCCCTGCCTTTGGGTAATCAGGCAGGCAAAAAAAAAAAAAAAAAAACCTCCAGTGAAGAGTCACAGATGTCTACACATAGAAGCCTAAGTTCCACCTGCATGTCCACTGCCCAACTTTAGGAACACCTCTACTGACACACTTGTATAAAAATCCTAACATCTAGAGGTCTTGTGCTTTCCAATACTGACTTTGAATGATTTTTTTTTTCTCCATTGAATGTCCACATAATAATATGAAGGTAAAATATGAAGGAATAGGTAGGGTGTGATGATAAAAAGAGGGAGAAGATTAATACGATTACAGTTTGTTTTAACTGGTCTATGTTGAACACTGTGTTAGATGCTGTGGAAATAGAAGAGTAACTCATACATTTTGGTATATATATATATATATATATATATATATATATATATAAATGTGAAACTTTAAAGTGATAATAAAGGATGTATATAGTTAAGTGTCAGTGCAAGTGATATAGATAAAATGCTGAGGAGAAAGGCATTTCCATATTTCAAAGTAGGTCATACACTGAATCATAGTCTAGACCAGAAGATTCTATTACAATCGAGAATGACAGCATTCTAGGTGATGAGCCCAGCATGAACAAAAATGTAATAGTAGGTGTGCTGACTATCTTCCAGTTGTCTCTATCCTGCTTTGTGCCAGAAAAGTTGACCTTTATGAACAAAATCGACAGACTTCCTTGTCCTCTGGCTTCCAGCAGCTGCCTTTGGCAGGGGCTGTCACTTGAGGTCAAAGAGGAGAGAAAGGTTGGGGCAGTTCCACCCCGACTTCTTTCTCGCAGTCACCACAAGTCAGCTGCTTTCCTTTGTGAAGTCTTTATTATAGTCAGGAGGCCCTCTACACATAGCTTTCTCTCATCTTCAGTTAGTAAGTTTTCTCTTACTAGCTCAGGAATACTGCACTGCTCCTAGGATATTTTTCTAGAATCTGTCCAATACAATACCTTTATTAAATTCTCCTCAAATGTACTGTGAGTTTTCTTTCAGCTGCCTGATTGAAAAGATGAGAAGGGGCTCCATTGAGAGAAGAGTAAAATGTTTGACAGAGCTTGAGGAAAGAGTTCATGTTGCCAAGTAGAGGCCGGTAAGACGGACATTTCTTTTTTAAAATTTTTTCAAAGAAAAATGATACTACAGATTTGAGGACAATATTCTGAGAGCAGTTTAAACATTCTTGACTGACGTGTAAATGGCTGCTTGCCAACGAGAGCATGTAGCAAAGGTCATCTCATATTCTCTATCCTGAGCTCTCTTTGGCCTCATCTGTTTTGTGCTCAACAGTTGTGAGCATAAAGGAAATCTTTTAGTGGGTACCTTCACTAGGTAGGCACATATCCAATTACCCTCTGGTCTTACATGATCCAAGCTTCAGCTGATGATAAAAGTAGCAACTGAAACTTTCCAAATAGGCTGAACAACAGGCTATTCTATTTTAGTAATCCAGTTCACCTCTGAGGATATTGGCTGAAAGTTTTACTTCTGGTTCTGCTTCCTTAAAAAATAAATGAACTTATAACAATTTTTCCTGTTCAATATTGACTTATAAACTCCCAAAGAGAACCAGTTACAAAGAGGATCTGAAATTTGAGCTTTTTGGACCATCTATGTAGGGATTATGGGTGCAGGAGTTCTAGATAATGGCTACAGGACAGCCAGCCCGCAGCTACTTAGGGAAAAGAGTTACATCATTTACCCAAGGTTGCAACAAGATAACCTCAAAGTATAGTCTTAAAGTTTCTGTGAAAAATGGTCAAGGCCTAGCGGAATAAACTCACATACTCTGATTACTCAACCTTGGTTTATCATTTTTAATCAGCAGTTTTCATCTGCTGATCTCTTCTTGGCTCCTGACTATTATATCATCTTTCTCCATTGACCCAGTAAAAGCAGTCCTAAATTGCTAATTAATAAGGAAAGAAAGCCTGCAAGCCTGGGCAGGCCACTGTGCCAGTTCCAAAATTTGGGAGCAGCCACATTTGGTTTATCAGATAGGGATATTATTCTTTTTGCAACCGGAAATTCTCACCCCTCAAGGCTTGTAGTGAGACTGTTTTGGTGGTTCAATGGTCATCAGGGACTCAGGCTCTTTCTGTACTTTTTCACCATCCTATACATGACTCAAGTAACCTCTTTGTCAAAGATGGCTGCTAAAACTCAAGCTATTCCAGGAGGAGAGAAGGATGAGAGGATTCCCCCAGCTGAATCAATTCCCTTTAGGCAGCCATCCCCCAAAGTCCATGCAACACTTGTACTTTTATCAAATGAACAGAACTTTGTCAGAGAGGCTGAAAGATAGTTTGTTAGCTAGGTACATAGCCACACCTCAAAAAACCTGGGGTTTTCTTATTCACAAAGAAGGCAAGCAGATACTATTTAAGCACCTAGCAGTATATGCCATGCTGCATTTATTTTGATTTAAATAAACTAATATTTCAAAAAATAAACTTTTCAGAGATAGATTCCATTATGACAATGTGAAGATGTTATCAGAAATCTAATACAGATCTATATCTTAAATGAGATAAAGACCCACCCCCAAACTACCCAAAATATTTATCATTCTAAACAAGAACTATGTAGCTAATGTGTAACTCTATGTTCAAGTAATGTTGTCATCCCAGAGCTGCACCCCCACTCTTTCCACTCATTTTTTTTTTAACTCAAATTCTGTCTTTTAGAGATATTCTGAAGCCACCAGTGGAAATTAGCTATTGTCCTTTAGGAAGCAGAGTTGCATAGTTGTGACAGGGTCTTAGAATCTGCAAGCCTTAAATATTTGCTATTGGCCCTTTACGGAAAATATTTGCTCAAACCTTCTTTATTGCACAAAGTTGGTATGCATTCATTTATTGCCCAAGTGTTTATTAAACAGCTACCATACATCAAGTACTATGCTCCTACTTTCTATTTAAGAGTCTTTCAGGGGCAGCCTCAGTGGCTCAGCAGTTTAGCACCGCCTTCGGCCCAGGGCATGATCCTGGAGACCCAGGATGGAATCCCATGTCAGCCCCTCCCCCCTCCATGGAGCCTGCTTCTCCCTCTGCCTGTGTCTCTGCCTTTCAATCTCTCTCTCTCTCCCTCCCTCTCTCTCTCCCTCTCTGTCTCTATGAATAAATAAATAAAATCTTAAAAAAAATGCTTTCTGGTAAGTGCTACCTTTGGGGCAAAAATAGGTTGCAATGTGAGCATATCTGTAAGGAACTAACCCAGCATTGAAGAGAGGGGCCTGTAAACAGGGAAGATTTCCTTGTGGAAATAGTATCTAAGTTAATATTGGATGATGAATGGGAATTAGCCAGGCAAAGAGAAAGAAAGCCCAGCAATTACAAAGGCCCAGAGAGAAATTAGGGAAATGCAAACATTTCAGAGAGAAGAATGAAAAAAGGTCAGCAAAAGTTTGGTGATACTTATGTCGGATTATTGGCAAGGGTAATGGATGGTAGAATGGTCAGAAATTCACTGAAATAGAATAAGTTGGGCTGCTGGACACAGGCCAGAAAATGTAGGCATCCGGTGTGTTGTGGGGCAGAAGGCAGGAAGTGATAGTTGTTCAAAGGGAAGCAGAAGCACCACAGTTAAGTTTGGCCGTGGAAGAGGGTGCTAAGATAGGGGTAGAGGAGTGGTAAGAAAGTGCAAGCCAGTGACTCTGACTTAGAGAGGGCGAGGTGGTGTTCAGGCTCTTTAAGGACTTTTTTTTTTTTTTTTTTTTCCCTATAGGCCGGAAGCTCTCTAGGGTACTGCCCTCTGGCTGGAAGCTTTGCCTCCACTGCAAATGGTGATAAAAATTGTCCTCTTTGTTAATCTTTCCAAATCCCTCTGCAGTCCACATCTGAAATTCTTCTGGAAATTAGAAGACCTTTTATTTCAGGATTAGAGATAAAGATGCCTTCTATTTTAGCTTAAAATGCAAATGTCAATTAAGGTTAAAACACTGTGATTTATTCAAACCAAAAAGTACAACAGACAATGAGTCAACAGCTATCAGACTTATTCCAGTTTTAATTTATGGGACTTTGTGGGATTTAGAGAAGGGGTGGAGTCTCTAAAGAAAGATCATCACTTATTAAGGCCAGTGCTGTTTATTCTCAAATGGAGTTAGAGAGGAATCAATAAAAGCTAAGAAAATATTCTTTGTCAGATTTAGGAAACCTATGTTCTTTTCTTTCAGTTGAAGTTAGGGAGGAAAAAAGTTTTCTTTGATCCTCTAGGATCCCTGGCTGGGTCTGAAAATTAAGCTGACAAAGACAGATCAACAGGAGAAAAGCATACACTTTTTTTTTTTTTTTTAACTTGCATATGGGGGTCTTTACAATCAAGACCAAAGAAATGACCAGAGCAGGAAGCTTTAGACAAAGAAGGAATAAATTTGTGACAAATTGACAAGACAAAGGGATTTGGGCTGGGAGTACTGATTAGTGAAGTAACCAGGAAGATAAGTTTAACAAGGTTTGTTTATACAGCCTTCTTGGCTTTAAGTTCCATTTCTGGTGATTAAACTATCTTTTTTTTCCCCTTTTGGTACAGGTAGGGCACTTTTACTTACATGGCAGTTTTACAAACTATTTTAGGTAAGAAAGGTGAGAGGGTAAGAAAGATGAGAGAGTGGCCTTCGCCCTTCTGGCATTTTTCTCAAATTCTTTCAGCTTTATTCAATATGCCAACATGCCATATGTGGGGGTAGCATGTCCTGAACCCCATCAAAGGTATATCTTGTTTTGTGAGATACATATATTTTTAGATAATTGAGAAAAATTTTGTGGATATATTATGTTTTAGAGATGGACTCTCTCCCCCTACCCCTAGTTTATGGATATTCGGTTTGAAAATTTCATTTCATTTTCAGATTTTGTGTGTATGTGATTTTCTTCTCCCAAAAAAAGCTCTAGATTGGTATACCTTGTATGCTCCCCACTCCCCTTGTCACTCTATGCATACTTTTTTATTTCTCTGTCAGTATTTTTTTCCTGTCTCCTCCACTAAAGTGCTAGGACTGCTTAGTGTTGTTCACGGTGTATTTCCCATTTCCTGGCTCAGTGTCTAGCATTAGTTAGATGCTCAGTAAATAATCTTGAATAAATAAATGATAAGAGTATTGAAATTTTATGTATATTTCTTTGATGTAGTGATTACAAGTAGTCTATTGCTTTGTATATGTCCATTAGAAGAGAAAACAGCATTCTGCTCTATAAGCATTTTTTATTGCATTTTAATTTTTTTATTTTTTTAAGATTTTACTTACTTATTCATGAGAGACACAGAGAGAGGCAGGGACAAAGGCAGAGGGAGAAGGAGGCTCCATGAAAGGAGCCTGATGTGGGACTCGATCCGGGGTCTCCAGGATCACGCCCTGGGCAGAAGGCAGGCGCCAAACCGCTGAACCACCCAGGGATCCCCCATTTTAATTTTTTTAAAGTAAGCTCTAGGCTTAACATGGGGCTTGAACTCATGACCCTGAGATCAAAAGTCGCATGCTCTACCAACTGAGCCAACCAGGCACCCCTATAGGCACCCCATTTTTTTTAGGAGACATAGTACACCTGATTGAAAAGTTCATATTATACAAAAAGTTCTACTAGGACATGGTTTTATTAAATATACATTGTATTGCATCCTGCTTCCAGACAAATTTTATAAGTGTGTGTGTGTGTGTGTGTGTGTGTGTGTGTGTGTGTGTGTACTTTAAAACTGGCCTTGTGGGATCCCTGGGTGGCGCAGCAGTTTGGCGCCTGCCTTTGGCCCAGGGCGCGATCCTGGAGACCCGGGATCGAATCCCACGTCGGGCTCCCGGTGCATGGAGCCTGCTTCTCCCTCTCTCTGTGTGTGACTATCATGAATAAATACATAAAATCTTAAAAAAAAAAAAAAAAAAACTGGCCTTGCTCTATTTTTCTAAGGGCACTGACATTCATTAAATTCGCAAAATACAATGCTCTGAAGAGAGATATTTTTAAATATTAAGGATTATCTCAATTTCTGTCATGTTAAAAAAAAGGTGATGTTTTTAAGAAATGGAATTTCAAATTCAAGTGGTCATTTTGGGGTCTTTTACATAAATGCCGCTATTTTTTAAAAAGCTCTTTTTCTAGGAAAATCAATACAAACCTATGTATTAACATCCATAAATGTGTTTACATAAACGCCGCTATTTTTTAAAAAGCTGTTTTTCTAGGAAAATCAATACAAACGTACGTATTAACATTCATAAATGTATGTAGGGTCGAATTTATTCTCAAATAGGCTGTAAAAGCTTGACATTGTTCTAACCGAAGACAAATTAGGGGACTATCCTTTTATTTATTTATTTATTTATTTATTTATTTATTTATTTATTTTTTAATAAATGGATTTTAGCTATCCTTTTTTTTAAATTTTTATTTATGATAGTCACAGAGAGAGAGAGACAGAGAGAGAGAGAGAGATAGAGAGGCAGAGGGAGAAGCAGGCTCCATGCACCGGGAGCCCGACGTGGGATTCGATCCAGGGTCTCCAGGATCACGCCCTGGGCCAAAGGCAGGCGCCAAACTGCTGCGCCACCCAGGGATCCCCGGGACCATCCTTTTAAATGTTTTTCTCTGCGCTTTCTTAATCTCCCACCTCTACGTTCCCTTGACTTCATTGAAAAATTGGTTTATTTCAACACCAGTTTTACTTGCAATGTTTTTTTTTTTTTTTTGGGGGGGGGGGGCGGGAGGGCAGTGTCTGCTTAGGTCAATCAACCGCTGCCTTCGGTTTATAAACCGTGGGTATGGGGATCCCTGGGTGGCGCAGCGGTTTGGCGCCTGCCTTTGGCCCAGGGCGCGATCCTGGAGACCCGGGATCGAATCCCACATCGGGCTCCCGCTGCATGGAGCCTGCTTCTCCCTCTGCCTGTGTCTCTGCCCCTCTCTCTCTCTCTCTCTGTGACTATCACAAATAAATAAAAATTAAAAAAAATAAAATAAACCGTGGGTATGTGCTTACGGACTCAGGCTGCAGGGTACTCCCTCCGCGGAGCACAGAGCAACGAGAGCGGACGCCTCGCCGCTGCCCCAGCATCTAGGAAACAGGGATAAAGCCGCCCAACACTCAGGCGCGGGGGAGCTGATGGATAATACTAAGAAACTAAAGTTTGTGTGGCCACCGAGGTGAAGAGACGGGGAAGTTCAGGGATGCGTGTGCGGCGCCCCACCTAGAGCTGCTTGGAGGCGCCCCCTAGCCCTAGCCCTGGTCTGCGCGCCCCAGCCGCCCAGCGCTACGGCTCCGGCCGCCCACGAGCCGCGGGGGCGGGGGCGGGGACGCGCGCGGGGGCGGCGAGGACGCGCGCGGGGGCGGGGACCAGGAGCCACACCTCCCAGGGTGCAGTGCGCAGGCCCGGGCGCGCGCGCTCCGCTCGCTCCGAGCCCGGAGGACGCCGGCGCCGGCGGGGACTCCACGGGGCCGCGCGGGAAGGCGCGCGTCCGTCGGGCGCTCGCGCGGGGCTAGTGAGGCGCCGCTAGGAGCTGCGGGCGGCCGCGGGCGTGCGGGAGCCCGGAGCGCCGCTGCCGCCGCCGCCGCCGCCGTGGCGAGGCCGGGCGTAACCGCGCCGAGGGGCCGAGGTAACCGCGCTCGTCCGCGTCGCTCCTCGCCTCTGACCCCCCGCCCGAAATCGCGCCCCCGGCTCGGGGCAGCTGCAGCCCCGCGAGCGGTCACGAAACTCGGCGGCCGAGAGCGTCTGGGGCCGCTCGGGTTGGCGGGAGGAGCGGGCCGCATCCCGCGGAGGAGAGCCCCGGCCTCGGGCGCTGTCGGCCGCGTCGGCGGCCTCTGGGCGGTCTCCTCGCGGTCCCTCGCGGAAGACAGGGACGGGCAGGTGCTCCTGGCGGGCTGCAGGGAAGCGGCGCGGCGGGGCGCGGCGGGGCGGGGCGGCCGGGGGGGGGGGGTGTCGCCGGCCCGGGCCCGGGCCTCGGCCGCGGGGGCTCGGCGCCCGTCGGGACTTGCCTCTCGGCGGGGCGGCCGTGCTGGAGCGGCGCGCGCCCAGGTGTCGCTTCCGCGGTGCTCGACCCCCGCGAAGGGCGCCTCCTGCTGTGACACCTGCGACTGCAGCCGGGTTCGGATCGCGTAGCCGACTCCGCTTGCCCCAGAGCCAGCTGTCTGTTCCTTCCCCTCCGTTCTGGGCTTACCTAACCCGCAGGCGATGGTTGTGCAGGGAGGGCGATTCGTCTACACAGTGGGGAGTTTTCTAGCTCGGGGCCAGGTCCTTACCCGGATTGGCACATTCGTAGCGTTTGCGCACCTGGCCGTGAAAAGCGTTGTGTCCCCCCTCCCTTCCCCCCCCCCCACCTGGTGGTGGTGAATCAGATGTCTTTTCGTAGAAATGGAGCCTTTCTCAGTAGTCCTTTTCATCTCTTTTAATAGCGTGACTCTTTCTGGCCCTTTATTCTATGCTCGTGGTACCGCTTTGGGATGATGCCCTAGGGGAAAGCTTTTCGGAAGACCTAGGTTGGTACAAGCATTTTATTTGTGAGTTGCACTTTTCCCTGTTTTTGCGTTGTTTTTCTTTTGCGAAAGTCGATCGTTGTCTGACTCTCGCCGTTCTTCGTTCGCGCTCTGCAAGGAGACCTTTATCTCCCTTGAATCCTGGCCGTGGCAGAGGGTGGACTTGGGAAAACGGGATCTCGGCTTGGCGGTAGCTCTTTTCATTGGCTGCTGCTTTTCCTCCTCCTTCCTACTGGCGCCCCTTCTAGTTTGTCTGTCTGCACAGTGATCCACTGCAAACTTGCAGTCCCTTGATATAGTATTGCCTTTTAAAATATCGAATAGTACGAACATAAATAGAAAGAGGAATCTTAAGGTAACTATACTCAAGTATGCACTTAGTTTTATATTGACATTTAACTTTTTTTTAAGCTTATTTATGATAGTCACAGAGAGAGGCAGAGACACAGGCAGAGGGAGAAGCAGGCTCCATGCACCGGGAGCCCGACGTGGGATTCGATCCCGGGTCTCCAGGATCGCGCCCTGGGCCAAAGGCAGGCGCCAAACCGCTGCGCCACCCAGGGATCCCTATATTGACATTTAAAACGAATTCTTTTAGCGCTTAATAAGATTACTGTTAATGGTTTCTTGAGTTATAAACATGTGATAGAACAATCCGACGCGCTCTATTCTGGCAGGAAGCTTAAGTCACAGGGCAATTTTTAGAAAACAATGATTTCCTCATTTGTTAAGAAAATGAGGTGAATTTTGACACACCCACCCCATTCCTTTTGTAAAATAGAGTTCATATTTAGGGCAGTTTTAAGTTCATAGCAAAATTGGATGAAGGATACAGGTTTCACATATACCCTCTGCCTCCCTGTGCCCCCTGCCTTGCTCCACATAGGCACAGCCTCCCCCACTATCAAAATTCCCACGCGGAAATGGTACGTTTATTACAATTGATGAATCTGTATTAACAGATCATTATCACCTAAAGTTTATAGTTTACTATAGGGTGTTGTATATTCTATGGGTTTAGACAAATGACACTTAAAAAAAAAATCAAGAAACCTTAAGATTATAGAGAAGGAAAGGAGTATTGTTATTTTTAAAAGATTGCAAGGAATATTTTGACCATCCTGAAAATTATTTTCAAATGGTTTTTTTGTTTTAAAAAAATTGGATGTTTAAACTTTCAGTTTCTTATATTTAAATTTTCAAGTTGTTATTTTTGTATATTAAGAATTAGAGTTAAATGAGAAGTGCTTTGTAAAATAATAAAATGTCCTTATTTTTAGTCCTAAAACTCATTAGCTTGACCATTTCTTTATTTTTCTGAAAATCATGTTTTATGTTAACCATTGAAACAAGAGGAAATCACACATTTTAAATACACTAATTTTTCTTTACTGATGTCAAGATATATCTCTGATAGAATGTGATCCATCAGGCCTTCCTTTTTAAAAATGTTTTCTCTGAGGGGTTTGTGTGGAAGTATCAGGATATAATAATGTAGTAAGTAAGCTCAGTTCTGGAACTAGACACCCTTGAATTAGAATCCAACTCTCCATTTGTTGGCTGTGTGACCAGGGCACATTATTTTCTGAACCTCCATTTTGTTAGCTGTAAAAGAGAGAAAAATATTGTTATAATAATGTGAAATCATTTTATAAATTCTAATATACTATAATTATTGATATCACTAGTTACATGCTGTATTTTAAAATGCTGCCAGTAGGGGATCCCTGGGTGGCGCAGCGGTTTGGCGCCTGCCTTTGGCCCAGGGTGCGAACCTGGAGACCCGGGATCGAATCCCACGTCAGGCTCCCGGTGCATGGAGCCTGCTTCTCCCTCTGCCTATATCTCTGTCTCTCTCTCTCTCTCTCTGTGACTATCATAAATAAATAAAATGCTGCCAGTATAATTTATTTTCAGGTGAATACTGCTTAAGTAAATACTGTCAAACTTTTATTTTTTTTAAGAGCTAGCTTTACCAGAGAATTCATTGTCTGGTTATGAAGGATTTAGTTGGTTCTTATGAGTCAGAGATAAAATTATGAGAGTCAAAGGTACCTCAGGAAAAATGTGTATTTTATCTCTCTGGCTCTTAACCTGATATGTGGGTGTGCCCATAGTCTTACAAGACTCTGTGAACTCTGTATATCTGTACTTTGTGGGGAGAAGACCCATAGCTTTCAACAGCTGTTCAAAAGGGGTTCATGGATGACCCCCCTACCCCCCCCCACAAAGTTCTAAGAACTATTAGTATCAGTTATGTAGGCAGGCTTCTTTACTAAACATTTTGTAAATTATTATTATTATTTTTGAGTAGGTTCCATGCCCAGTGTGGAGCCCAACTTTAAAGAAACTCAAACTTACAACCCAAGATCAAGACCTGAGCTGAGATCAAGAGTCAGATGTTTGACTGAGCCGCCCAGGCACCCCTTGCAGATTGTTTTTAATATTAGTTTTTTTTTTTTTTTTTTTTTTTGAGAAGGTAATTTCTGAACCACCATGAGTGCCTGTTTTTCTTCCAGAACTGGAAGTTGATATTTATGATATACTATGTTAACATGAATAACAGTGCTGCTTCTTCTATGTGGAGATGACATTACTGATTAATCCATTATTGTTAGGCAGATACTGTTCATTCCTCCCCTTCCCTTTAGTGTTTATGGGCAATAGAATATGTGGCAAGGAATGACACCCTACTATAATCCAGCGTGTTAGAATATTATTTTGAAATGGTAAAAGGTAATTTGATTTCCTTAATCTAAAATTTGAACATTTTTTCTTTTCTCAACAGAACACTTTTCTCAACAGAACACTAAAGAGAATTAAGTATCTTGTCTTCCAAAGTAGATAATGGTATTTACATAGTGTATTTGTTGTCATACAATATTTCTTTCTGAATAGCATAGAGTGTAATGTTTTATTAATTCTTAATTAATGATTATTTTGGCTTTCAGTGTTTCTGGTTTGGAAAGAAAATTGACAATCTGCTTATGTAGGTCAGATTATTATGTAGGTTAGATTATAATTTGTAATTTTATTTTTTTAATTTTTATTTATTTATTTTTAAAGATTATTTATTTATTTATGATAGACATAGAGAGAAAGAGGCAGAGACACAGGCAGAGGAAGAAGCAGGCTCCATGCCGGGAGCCCGACGCGGGACTCGATCCCAGGACTCCAGGATCACGCCCTGGGCCAAAGGCAGGCGTCAAACCGTCGAGCCACCCAGGGATCCCCAATTTGTAATCTTATTTTATTCCTTTTAAAGATTCTATTTATTCATTTGTGAGAGAGAGAAAGAGACCAAGAACGTAACATGCAGGGGGAGAGGCAGAGGGAGAGGGAGAAGCAGACTCCTCACTGAGCTGGGAGCCACCAGACGTGGGGCTGGATCCCAGGACCCTAACATCATGACCCGAGCTGAAGGCAGATACTTAAGCATCTGAGCCACCCAGGTGCCCCTAATTTATAATTTTCTAACATTGAAGATTAATCTTATTTGCATTTGGGGAATTTTAGAGTTAGGTTAGAGTTCTAAATTTGGGTTCATTCATGTAATAAAGTTTAGAAGTAAGCTATATCAGACTGTCCTGTGTTTCTTGTTAGTATTGGGTTGCTGGGCTCTGAGGCTTTAACATTTTTTTTTAATTTTTATTTATTTATGATAGTCATCACACACAGAGAGAGAGAGGCAGAGACACAGGCAGAAGGAGAAGCAGGCTCCATGCACCGGGAGCCCGATGTGGGATTCGATCCCGGGTCTCCAGAATCGCGCCCTAGGCCAAAGGCAGGCGCCAAACCACTGCGCCACCCAGGGATCCCGGCTCTGAGGCTTTACAGTATAAAGCCAACTTCTCTTCTGTATCAGTTACCAGTAGCATTCACAAGGCCTGGAGTATGAGGAGAACTAAGTGATGCAGCACAAACTTAGAAACAAACCTATGCACCAGAGTAATGTTTTTTGGTCTTTTTCCTTGAGGTCTTTTTTTTTCCCCTTTGATATTGGTCAGTATTTTCTTTTTTTTTTTTAATTTTTATTTATTTATGATAGTCACACACAGAGAGAGAGAGAGAGGCAGAGACATAGGCATAGGGAGAAGCAGGCTCCATGCACCCGGACCCCGATGTGGGATTCGATCCCGGGTCTCCAGGATCGCGCCCTGGGCCAAAGGCAGGCACTAAACCGCTGCGCCACCCAGGGATCCCTGGTCAGTATTTTCATTTGAATTGGAAAGTTTTTCTGAGCCCACGTTCTAAGTCAATACTTGGGAATTTATGGAATAAAGTAACAGAACTCCGTTAGGCTCTCTAGGTTTGCTTTTTATAAGATTAGTCTGAGAGGGCCTATGTAAATCTTAAAGATCAGTTAGAGGTGAATGCCAGCATTTGCATAGTACTTTATGTGTACAGGATAAGTCACTATGCTGCATCTTTAGTTATTTTAATGCCAAGGATTGCTTATTACTTTAAAAATGAAAGTTTGAGTTAAATTAATTAGCTATAATTTAAAAAGAGGAATCATTTCAAGAAAAATTTTACTTATGAGGAAACTATCATTGTAAGAAGATCTGTGATTTTACATGTTTTCTCCTACCCTTGAACTTAAAAAAAAAAAATCAGACATTTCCTGTATGGGGATTTTATAATACCCCTATATTAGTTCTTAAAAGTCATTTGTATGTGCCATACAGAGATACAGTTAAGGTCCTCTTTGGCCTTGTGGTAAGGATTTTGGCTTGTAGTCAGGCAGTCCTGTGTTGAGTCCTGGGCATTGCCACTTAATTGCTGTGTGACCTTGGGTAGGTTTCCTAGTTTCTCTGACCCTCATTATCCACAACTGTAAATATAGGAGTAATACCTCTTTAGGTTGTTCATTGAAATGAACAAATGTTAAATATCTAAGTAAAATAATAGCAGGTACTTACATAGTTTATATGCCAGACAATTTATTAACTGGCTTAATAATTGTAACAATCCTATAAAGTTGATACTGTTATTTTCCACATTTTTTCAGATGAAGAAATGGAGGCTAATGAAAGGTTGGTTATAGAACTTTACCAGAGTCATACAGCTAGTAAGTAAATAGTAAGCACTCAAAGCTGACTGCTATCATTTAAAAACAAAAATCAAAGCCATAGGAACTTAGGAGTAGTATAGCCAGCCCTTGTCTTTTGCTTTAGTGAAAAATGCATTTGAATATAGATCATTATAAAGCATATTTTATTTGTTTGCTGGAAAGAAATGTTGATTGGAGTATTGTGTTCCTGACCAAAGCTTCAGGATTGTGTAATTTATAAAAGTAATAATGTTCAGTTATTGAATGCTTATTATATACCAGATATAGGGTTAAATACTTTATATATTATTACTTTGCTTAAAGTAAAAAAAAAAAAGTTTTATTAATTTAAGTACTCCCTTTGCGGCCATCTTCCAGTAATTCGCCAAAATGACCAACACAAAGGGAAAGAGGAGAGGTACCCGCTATATGTTCTCTAGGCCTTTTAGAAAACATGGAGTTGTTCCTTTGGCCACATACATGCGAATCTATAAGAAAGGTGATATTGTGGACATCAAGGGAATGGGCACTGTTCAAAAAGGAATGCCCCACAAATGTTACCATGGCAAAACTGGAAGGGTCTACAATGTTACTCAGCATGCTGCTGGCATTGTTGTAAACAAACAAGTTAAGGGCAAGATTCTTGCCAAGAGAATTAATGTCCGCATTGAGCATATTAAACACTCAAAGAGCCGAGATAGCTTCCTGAAACGTGTGAAGGAAAATGATCAGAAAAAGAAGGAAGCCAAAGAGAAAGGTACTTGGGTCCAACTGAAGCGCCAGCCTGCCCCACCCAGAGAAGCACACTTTGTGAGAACCAATGGAAAGGAGCCTGAACTGCTGGAACCCATTCCCTATGAATTCATGGCATGATAACTGTAAAGAAAGTAAAAGACCTCAGGATTGTAAAAAAAAAAGTACTCCCTTTGTCCAACAGGACTCAAAAACTCAAAAATCCCAAGATCAGGAGTTACATGCTCTTCTGACTGAGCCAGACACCCCTATTATCACTTCATTTAAACTTCACAACAACCTTATAAGAAAGCTGAAGCTCAGAGTGATTTTAAGTGAGTGACTTGTCCAAGGCTAATAGCTAATAAAGAATCCGAAAACTGTCTGATCCGAAAATCTGCTATTAATCACTAGTTTATGTGCCTTGTGTTAGGATACGGCTAACAGATTTCTCTAAAAATCAAGGCAACCAGGGTGCCTGGGTGGCTTAGTCAGTTAAGCATCAGACTCTTTGATTTTGGCTAAGAGGCTAAGATTATGATCTCAAGGTTGTGGGATGGAGCTCTGCTTGGGGCTCTGTGCTCAGCATGGAGTCTCCTTGAGATTCTCTCCCTTTCTCTCTGCCCCTCCCCACTATATGCATGTATACTTTCTCCCAAATAAATAAGTAAATCCTCAAAAAATACATAAAAATAAAGGGAACAGTGTAGGGAATTTTATTTTTTATTTTATTTTTTTAAGATTTATTTATTTATTCATGAGAGACATAGAGAGAGGCAGAGACCTAAGCAGAGCGAGAAACAGGCTCTTCACAGGAGCCCGATGCGGGACTCAATCCCGGATTTCAGGATCACGACCTGAGCCAAAGGCAGCTGCCCAACAGCTGAGCCACCCAGATGTCCCGGGAATTTTAAATAGGGAAAAAAAATTCCTCTCATCGTTTAGAACTAAACAGTGGTTACTTAAAGCTAGGTTTTTATAGGCCAAACTCAGCTTGCTCTCACTTTTCTAAATAAAATTTTGTCAGAACACAGCCACAGTCATTTCTCTATGTATTGTTTCTGGCTACTTTCATACTACTATGGCATAGTTGAGTGATCATGAAAGAGACTGTATGGCTCACAGAGCCTAAAATGTTTATTATTTGGCCCATCACAGAAAAAGATTACTGATCCATGACCCATCCAATCCTATTCTTTTATAAATGAACAGACTTGGAGAGATTAGGTAACTTCCCAAAAATGTATCTAGCTAAAATCCAATTATCCTGATACCAAAGTCAATGTTATTTTTGCTAAACCATGCTACCTCTTTTTATTGTTATTTTTAATTTTAAGTTCGACTTATTTATTTTAGAGAAAGCACAGAAGTGGGAGGGGCAGAGGGAGAGGGAGCAAGAATCTGAAGCAGATTCTGCTGAGTGTGGAGCCTGACATGGGGCTCGATATCACAACCCTGAGATCATGACTTAAGCTGAAACAAGAGTTGAACCCTTAACCAACTATGCCACCAAGGCACCCTTATTTTTACTTTTTAAAAGTTTTAATTTATTTATTCATTTAAATAATTACTGCAATGAACAGGGGACTCAAACTCACAACCTCAAGATCGAGTCACATGCTCTTCCAACTGAGCCAGCCAGGTGCCCCATGCTACCTCTTTTTAAGTTCTATAAAATCAATAGCTCTATCTTATGGTCATTATGTAAGGGACTTTAAAGCATTATAAAATGTTTATGACCTATAAGAATATTTAGCCTAGTTATAAAGTAGTGTAGTATAGGTACTATACCTACCACATATACATCTTTAGAAAGTAGAGATCATACAGCTTGCATCCAGTTTTCTTTTTTCCTTACTTTTCCATTATTAATGGAATTTTTCTTACACTATTCATGGAATTTTTTAAGCAATGAAGTGATATCAGATTTGAATTTGGGAATGAAAACTGGCAGCAATCGGAAGGATGCACTCATGAAAGAAGAGGCTGTTGGGAGTTATAATCATAGCTGTGAGTTGTGGCCTGGGACTAACGTGGTATTGCTGGAGAAGCAGGACCAACAATATGAGAGGAATTGAGGAAGTAAAATGTACAGAACTTTGTTATAGTGGGTGAAGTCGAGTGGGAATTTTGAGTACATGGGAGCTTTCACATTCAGTGGGAAGCTTTGATCATCCAGGCTAGTTTGGGCTCTCCTATAACATCCAGTATATCTCTATACTACTGCCTTTACCACATTATTATTATCATCTGTTTTTGTACTATTGGGATAATTCAGGCTCATTAATGGTAGGAATTATGTCATGTCTTATCCATGTAATTTCAGGGGAGATTTATCTTAGATAAACCTTTTAAAGATTAGATTATTTTGTGCATGCATTTTTTTAAAAAATGAAAATAGAAGAGATAGGTTAAGGTGTTCATAAATTTCTTCATATTTAGAGTCTGATTCTTTTGAAGCAGCTTTATCTCTAGAGCCATTTGTTTTTCCACATACCATAATCTCCTGCTGCATCTGGGGGATAGATGATGCAGCATTTAGATGTGCTCTGTCATCATTATTCCAATTTTGTCACCATTCTTCCAATTCTGATGCAGGTGTTTATTTGCTTGGTGTGTGATACACATTCTTTTTGCTTGGATCTTCATAGCAAAATACAACATTCTCTGGTTGCAGATAGCTGCCTTTCTGAGTCTTACGAAGTAATGCTTCTCTCTGTGGTGAAAGACCAGTTTGTGAACCAATATTTTTATAACAGACAACAAAAATTAATTACTAGAAAAATGAAAAAATGGTTGTACAAAATATAAACTTTAATTTTTCATTAGATTCAAAGAGCATAAAATTATTCTGTCAAATACAAATTTCCTGTAAGAGTTTCTAAACACCCCATTTTTGTACTTACCTCATTGCAGACCTGAAACAAAAATTGTGGACCAGACTCACTTTGAATAGCTCTATAAACCACTTGGTTGTTGCTTTTCATATTCATCTTTGAATTGCCATAACCTATAACATGTAATGACTGATTAAATATATCTTGTAAGACAAGTGCTTTTCCCCCTTAACACTGACAATATTTCTATTTTCTATTTTTATTGCAATTTCTTGAAATGTGATTATAAAACCATATGACTTACATACACACACACACACACACACACACATATATATATATATATATATATGTTGGTTTATGTGCTTCCCTTGTGAAAATAAAACGAAGTTTCCATACTCCTGGTAGAAGACTGAATCTTGTATAGACATGGTGACTGTTAGTCACTCAAACCAGTTTCAAACCTGCTTAACTGAATAAATTACAGTTCCTTTGGGGTGCCTGGGTGGCTTGATTTGTTGAGCATCTGCCTTTGGCTTGAGTCATGGTCCTGGAGTCCTGGGATCCAGCCCAAAATCAGGCTCACTGCTGAGTGAGGAGCTTGCTTCTCCCTCTCCCCTTGCTGTTCCCCCTGCTTGTACATGTACACACACTATTCTCTCTGTCAAATAAAATATTTTTTAAAAGAGGAAAAAAGTTACAGTTCTTTAGAATTGTTTTTAAGTCAGTGTAATTAACCAACAGCAACCTGCCTTAGTGAACAAGATTTTGCAAGCCAGCCATGCTTCAGAGCCTCTGAAAATTCACCAATTCCTGGACTCCACATTTCCTCCTAAACCCTATGTATGACTAGCAATCTTGCCTGACCAGCATAGCTCTCGTAAGGAAGTAATTATTATTTAGTTTTGTGTTTTTTGTTTCATTTCAGATGTTGAATGGGGAATACCTTTCACACTTAGAAAAAAATATTGGTAAATTTATTTTTTAGTAGGCTTTATATTTTGAGTCAAAATATTTTTTTATATTTTGAGTCATTTTTTTATCTTTAAGTGCAACCCTGTGACTTCTATGACATTCTTAAACAAAACTATTAAGTAATAGAGTCCCTACCTAAGAGAGGGTTCATACATTTTATTCACATACTTAGGTAAAATTCAAGTCTTTTTAAACATTTTTTAATTTTTAGGAGTACCTCGGTGGGCAGTGTTAAGTATCTGATTCTTGGTTTTGGCTTAGGTTGTGATCTCAGGGTTGTGGGATTGAGCCTCAAATGGCGTTCCATGCTCAGCTTGGAGTCTGCTTAAGATTCTTTATTCTTCTTCTTTTTTTTAAAGATTTTATTTATTTATTCATTAGAGACATAGAGAGAGAGAGAGAGAGAGGCAGAGACACAGGCAGAGGGAGAAGCAGGCTCCGTGCAGGGATCCCAACGTGGGACTAGATCCTGGGTCTTCAGGATCCCGCCCTAGGCTGAAGGCAGTGCTAAACCGTTGAGCCCCCAGGGCTGCCCAGATTCTTTCTTCCTCTGTCCCTCTACTCTTCTGAAAATGAATAAATCTTTTAAAATGAAATATTTATATATTTTTTTACAACTTTATACTAGACTTCCCAATTATTATGACTATAAATTATGTGGACTAGTTCAACAAATGAATATAGTAGTGAAATATTAATAGAAAGCCTTCTTATAAAACAGACTCCAAAATTGAAACATCTTACAAAGTATTCAGTGCAGTGAAAATGTTTTTTATAGGCTCTGGAAATGACACTAGTATTTAACAAGCAGACTTTGATAACAATTGTATCTGATACATGGTAATGCTAAGAAAAACTTTTGTTTTTTAAATCACAGAAGTAAATTGCTAGAAGTCATGTATTCCTTGACTAAATAGGAACTATTGTAACTGTAATCCAGTTGGTTAAAGCAGCAACTTCTTCTTTAATAATTATGGACTGCTTGATTTAAAATTTAAAATCTCTGTTCTTTGCTTTTGTAAATAAAAGTGAAATAATGAGTATAGCCTATCAGATACTGTATAAAGTGTAATATTTTGTATCTTCTTAAAATCTTCACCTAACTGAATCATAAGGAGTACAAACTACAGTTATCTTATTTATTTTAAACTACAGTTATTTTAAGGAATGAATGAATCTAGACTTTCTGGAACAGGAGCTTGGGAAGATGATGGAGTAGGAGGATTCTGAGCACTCCTCCCATGGACACATCAGAGTGTAACTACATAAAGTTCAACTCACTTTGAAAATAACCTGAAGACTACCAGAAGAGCTGTTCAACAGCTAAAGACATAAAGAAAAGGTCACATTGAGAAGGGTAGGAGGAGCAGAGATGTGGCTGGGAACCAAACCTCCACTCAGTGGGAGGGATATCACAAGCCTGGAGATCCTCCCTGAGGAGTGAAAGGATTAAGCCCCATGTTGGGTACCCCATACCCTGTAGATCTGTACTGAGAAAATGAGCCTCCTTACCATCTGGCTTTGAAAATCATCAGGGCTTAATTCTAGGAGAGCTGGAGGGCTATAGAAAATTGAGACTCTTCTTTTAAAGGGCTAGTACTCTATATTACTCTCTCTGAGAACAAACACAGAGGCAGTAGTTTGAAAAGTGCCTAGTTTATATGTGAAGGAGATTTTTTGACTAATTTTAGAGAATGTGTTGGAGAGGTTGAGATACGTTGGAATTTTCTCTGGGAATGGAAGTGTAGACAGGCATCATTTTTCTTATCCTCCTTCAGCCTAACTGGCCCAAAGCTGGGGGGGGGGGGGCGGGGAGCCAGTTCTGATACTGCCTATCATTCTCTTGCAGATCTACCCAACCCAATCTTCAGGTGTACCTCCAAAGCAGCTGCCACTCTGCCATATCAAGCAGGCATCCTTGGTGTCTCCCCCTCCCCCCAAAGCAACTGCTGCCCTCTCATATGCAACAGGCATGTCCTCCCAAGTGACTCCTGCCCCAGGTTGGAGAGGCTGAGATCTGTCGGAATTTTCTCTGGGAATGGAAGTATAGACAGGCCTACCTGTCCTGCCTACCAGTACTCCCACAACAGTTGAAGCTAGGCCTCTCAGCCAGCTGTACCAGGGTTTAACCTGACCAACCAGCATGTCCATAGTATCGGCCATTCAACTAGCTGGGCTAGGGGCCAGCTCTGCTCATCAGTATGCCCATGGTGTTGAGGTTAGTCAATACAGTCATCCTGGGTGGGGGCCAGCCCCCACCCACTGGTGTACTTGCAGCAGTCATGGCCCAGTTACATCAGGAGGGCACATGTATCCCATAAAGGTGATGCCCCTGGAGCACCTGGTTCTGGTGACCAGGGGTGGTATTGTGCTACTGGGCCACATAGGAAGCCCTCCACATAAGGCGCTCTACTTTCAAGACAAGGAGACATATCTGATCCACTTGACATAGAAGCAGAGTCAGTCAACATGAGGGGAGAGGGGAATATGTTCCAAATAAAAGAACAAGACAAATCTCAGAAAAAGAAATAAATGAAACATATAAGCAATCTCCCCGATACAGAGTTCAAAGTAACGGTCATAAACAGGCTTGCCAGATTTGAGAGAAGAGTGGATGAATTGAGTGAGGATTTCAACAAAGAGAAAATACAAGAAAGAACCAATCAGAGCTGAAGGATATAATAACTGAAATAATGACACTACAGGGAGTCAACAGAGATTAGAAGATGTAGAATGGATCAGTGATCTGGAAGGTGTGGGAGTGGAAATCATCCAAGTTGAACAGCAAAAAAGAAAAAAGCATTAAAAAAAAATGAGGATAGGTTAAGGAACCTCTGGGACAATATCATGCATACTGACATTTGCATTATAGGGGCTCCAGAAAGAGAGAGAAAATGGCAGAGGACTTATTTATAGAGATGATTGATGAAAACTATCCTAACCTGAGGAAAGAAACAAGCATCCAGGTCCAGGAAGTAGAGAGAGCCTTAAACTAGATGAACCCAAAGAGATCCACACCAAGACATATACTAATTAGAATGTCAAAAATTAAAAATAAAGAGAATCTTAAAAGCAGCAAGGGAAAAGCAACTAGTTACATACAATGGAAAACCAAAGGCCATCAGTTGCTTTTACATCAGAAACTCTTTTTTTTTTTTTTTTTTTCAGCAGAAACTCTTCAGGCCATAAGGGAGTGGTATGATATATTCAGGGGGCTGAAAGGAAAAAAATCTATAACCAATCCACCCAACAAGATCATTCAGAATTGAAGGAGAGTTAAAGAGTTTCCCAGACAAACAAAAGTTGGAATTCATTACCACTAAATCGACCTTACAGGAACTTTTAAAGGGACTTCTTTAAGTGGAAAAGAAAGGCCAAAACTAAAAGTAAGGAAGTCATGAAAGGAAAAAATTCCACTGGTAAAGGCAAACATATAGTAAAGGTAGTATCACTTATAATGCTAGTATGAAGGTTTAAAAGACGGAAGTATTAAGATTATTTAATACTTAATTATTTACAGTAATTAAGAGATATACAAAATTAAGAGATATAAAATATGACAATATAAGCATAAAACATGGAAGGGGAGAATAAAAATGTAGTGCTTTTAGAATGAGTTCAAACTTGTGATTATCGACTTAAAATAGACTGCTATATGCACAGGATGTTAAATATGAACTTCATTATAACCATAAATCAAAATCCTGTAACAGATACATTAAAGATAAAGGAATCCTGGATGCCTGTGTGGCTCAGCAGTTAAACATCTGCCTTCAGCCCAGGGCATGATCCTGGAGACCTGGGATCGAGTCCTGCCTCGGGCTCCCTGCATGGAGCCTGCTTCTCCCTCTGCCTGTATCTCTGCCTCTCTCTCTTCCTGTGTCTCTCATGAATAAAGAAATATAAAATCTTAAAAAAAAAATAAAGATAAAGGAATTCAGTCATACAACTAAAGAAAATCATCAAATCAGAAGGCAAGAGAGCCAGAGAAGAATGGAACAGCGAAGAATTATAAAAACAACCAGAAAACGACAAAACAGCAATAAGTATGTACCTGTCAGTAGTTACTTTTTTTTTTTTTTTAAGATTTATTAGAGCATGCATACATGACTGTGGGAAGGGGCAGAGAGGGAGGGAGAGGGACAGGCAGACTCTGCTGAGCACAGAGCCTGACACAGGGCTCAATCTCATAACCCTGAGATCATGACCTGAACTGAAACCACGAGTTGGCTGCTCAACCTTTTGAGCCACCAGGTACCCCTATTAGTAGTTACTTTAAATGTGAATGAACTAAATGCTCATAAAAAGACATAAGGTGACTGAATAATGAATCAGGATCAGTCATTATGCTACAAGACACTCACTTCACATACAGACTGGAAGTGAAGGGATGCAAAAAGAAACTCCATGCAGGAGTGCTGCTCTCTCTCAAATCTTTTTTTTTTTTTGAAGAATTATTTTAGAGAGAGAGTACATAAGCAGGGGGAGAGGGAAAGGAGAGAAGCAGGCTCCCCCCTGAATGTGGAGCCAGACGTGGGGCTCAGTCTCACAATAGAATCATGACCAGGGCTGAACCCAAGACTCAAGTGCCTAACTAGCTGAGCCACCCAGTCACCCCTCAAATAAATTAGATCTTAAAATATAAATATTTCATGTAAATGGGAGTGAAAGAAAAACTGGAGTAGCAATTCTTGTATCAGACAAAATAGACTTTAAAACAAAGACTGTGTAATGAGACACAGAAGGGTATTACATAATGATAAAGAGCACGATCCAACAAGAAGGTATAACAGTTATGAATATCTATGCACCCAACATAGGAGCACCTAGTTGTATAAAGCAAATATTGACGGTATACAATAATAGTAAGGAATTTAAAACCCCATTCATATCAGTGGGCGGATCATATGGGTTTGAACAACACATTAGACTGGATGGTCTTAGCAAATATATACACAACATTCTATCCAAAAAGGGCAGAGTGCACATGGAACATTTTCCAGGATAGATCGTGTTAGGCTACAAAACAAGTCTCGGTACACTTTTTAAAAGATTATTTATTTATTCATGAGAGACACAGAGAGAGAGGAAGAGACATAGGCAGAGGGAGAAGCAGGCTCCTCGTGGGATGCCTGGGTGGCTCAGCGGTTGAGCATCTGCTTTTGGCTCAGTGTGATCCCAGAGTCCCGGCATCGAGTCCCAAATTGGGCTTCCTGCATGGAGCCTGCTTCCCCCTCTGCCTGTGTCTCTGTCTCTGTCTGTGTCTTTCATGAATAAATAAATAAAATCTTAAAAAAATAAAAAGCAGGCTCCTCACAGGGAGCCTGATGCAGGACTGGATTTCAGGACCCCAGATCATGTGACCTGAGCCAAAGGCAGACGCTCAACCACTGAGCCACCCAAGTGTAGTCTCAATACACTTAAGGTTGAAATCATATCAAGCATCTTTTCTCACCAGTAACAGTATGAACCTAAAAATTAATTACAAGGGAAGAAAAAACTTGAAAAAGCTGAACAATGTGCTACTAAACAACCAATGGGTCAGTGAAGAAATCAAAGAGGAAATAAATACATGGAGATAAAATGGAAACACAAGGCAGATTCTTTGGTATGTGGAAGGTCTGTCTCAAGAACAAGAAAAATCTCAAATAATTTAACCTTATACCTAAAGGAGTTAGAAAAAGAACAAAGCCCAAAATTAGTAGAAGGAAAAAAATAACAAAGATCAGAGCAGAAATAAATGAAATAGAGACTTTAAGAAGTCGTAAAATGGTTAATGAAACTAAGAACTGGTTCTTTGAAACATTAAAATTGACAAACCTTTAGCTAGACTCATCAAGAAGAAAAAAGGAAGACTCAAGTATATAAAATCAGAAATGGAAAAGAAGTTATAACCAACACCACAGAAATACAAATACTTATAATAGACTACTATGGAAACAAATTGGACAACTTAGAAGAAATGGATACATTTCTAGAAACACAATCTTCCAAGACTGAATTAGAAGAAGTAGAAAATCTGGACCTACTGGTTACTGGTAACAAAATTGAATTGATTATCAAACTCCAAACAAATAAAAGTTTCAGACCAGGTCATTTCCCAGGTGAAGTCTGTCAAACATTTGAAGAAGAATTAGTACCTGTTCTTACAACATTTTTCCAAAAAATGGAAGAGGAAGGAGTACTTCTGAATTTATTTTACCAAGCCAGCATTACTCTGATACCCAAACCAGACAGAGACACCACACAAAAAAAGAGAAAATTATAGGCCGTTGTCTTTGATAAACATACATGCAAAAGTCCTCAACAAAATATTACCAAGCCAAGCTCAGTAATACATTAAAGGGATCATTCACCATAGTTAAGTGAGATTTATTCCAGGGATACAAAAATGGTTAATATTCACAGCTCAATCAATGTGATATATCACATTAACAAGATGAAAGATTAAAATCACATGATCATATCAGTAGATGCATAAAAAGCATTTAACAAAATGCAATATTTGTTCTTGATAAAAACTCAGCAAGGTGGGCTTAGAGGGAACATACCTCAACATAATAAAGGCCATATATGAAACATAAGCAGAAGACCTGGATAGACATTTTTTCCAAAGAAGACAGATGGCCCACAGGCACATAAAAAGATGCTCAATACAATTAACCATAAGAGAAATGCAAATTAAAATGGGAATGTAATATCACCTCATACCTGTCAGGATGGCTGTTATCAAAAAGACAAAAAAATGGGCCTTGTAGGTGGCGCAGTTGGTTAAACATCCGACTCTTAGTTTTGGCTCAGATCATGATCTCAGGATTGTGAGATTGAGCCCCATGTTGGGCTCCGCACTCAGCACAGCGTCTGCTTGGGACTCTCTCTCCTCCCTCTGCCCCTCCCCTTTCATATATATGTGCACACTCTTTCTCTCTCTAAAACAAATCTTTTAAAAAAGATAAATAACAAGTCTTGGCAAGGGTATAAAGGAGAATTCTTATGCACTGTTGGTGTAGCCATTATGGAAAACAGTATGGAGGTTCCTCAAAAAATTAAAAATGGAAATACCTATGCACTCCCATGTTTATTGCAGCATTATTTACAATAGCCAAGACATGGAAGCAGCCCTAGTGGCCATCAATAGTGAGTGGATAAAGATGTGGTATAAATAAAGTGGAATATTATTCAGTCATAAAAAACCAAAATCTTGCCATTTGTGACAAACATGGATGGACCTAGAGGATATTATGGTAAGTAAAATAATCAGACAAGACAAATACCATATAATTTCATTTATATTTGGAATCTAAAAAACAAATGAACAAACAAAAAAATTAAAGAAACTCTTAAATACAGAGACCAAGATAGTGGTTGTCAGAGGTGGGGTGGGTGGGACGATTGGTGAAATAGGTGAAGGGAATCAAGAGTTAAAAAATTAAAAAAAAAAAAAAAAAAAAAAGAGTTAAAAAATTTTTTTAAAGATTTTATGTATTCATGAGAGACACAGAGAGAGGGGCAGATACATAGGCAGAGGGAGAAGCAAGGTCCGTGCTGGGAGCCTGATGTAGAACTGGATCCCAGGACCTGGAGATCACGACCTGAGCCAAAGGCAGATGCTCAACCACTGAGCCACCCAGGTGCCCCAAGATTTAAAATTTCCAGTTTTAAAATAAATCATAGGAATGAAAATACAGCATAGGGAATATAGTCAATAATATTGTAATAATTTTGTATGATGATATATGGTAACTACACTTAGTGGTAAGCATTGCATAATGTGTAGAACTGTTGAATCACTATGTTGTACCTGAAACTAATATATATGTCAACTATGCTTCAATTAAAACAAATAATAGAAGAATTAATCTAATAGTACTATTGCTGCCTGTAGTAGGTACTGCAGAAGTGCCATTTGGAGTTCCTCTTTCTACTAAGTACTGTTCTGATTAATGTGCAGTATAAAAGTCACTCTTTGCCTACAAAGATTTTAGCTAGGAGAATAATACAGTCTGAGCTAATACAGTGTTCTGCATAATAGTATTATATGTTGATAGTACATACTAATATGTGATATAGAGTGTAAATACAAGGAAATCAGAAAAAGGAGAACAGAGTGACTTAACATAGTATCTTTATGCGTTAGCCGTTAAGTTTTGTTTTCTGAAATTTATTGTAAGTTGTGTTAAAACATAAAAACACTTTAGTTTTATTATATATTCTCTGCACTGAACCAGTAAAACTATCTGCTTCTGCATGAAATACTTTGTTCTTCAGAATTTATTTTGTTGATTGATAATGACTTTACTAGCACTTAGAGGACAACAACAACAGGAAAAAATGGTCTCACTTCCTGTCTGCTTCAGTGTCATAACACACTATGGTATGATAGAAACATTACCATGGATCATGTCTTTTTTTTTTTTCTTTTTTAATCTCTTATTCTATTGGGGAAGCGAGAGTATCTTATTTTTTTCTTCCTACAGGTCAAAATCTTAGATACATTTTTTAAACATTTTGAGTTAGAGTTTAGGTTGAGTCTTACTTTCACTTAATACAGTCTTTGTGGGATCCCTGGGTGGTGCAGCGATTTGGCGCCTGCCTTTGGCCCAGGGCGTGATCCTGGAGACCCGGGATCAAATCCCACGTCGGGCTCCCGGTGCTTGGAGCCTGCTTCTCCCTCTGCCTATGTCTCTGCCTCTCTCTCTCTCTGTGTGACTATCATAAATAATAAATAAAAGGAAAAAAAAAAAGCCCAAATTAAAAAAAAAAAAATACAGTCTTTGTGAGTTACAAAGTCTGTGAAGCTCCTTAGAAGAGTGAAATGTCAGGATAAATATTCTTTTCCTGCTCTTGTCTTCCTATTTTACTTTATATATTTTTAAAAGTTTAGGACAGACATTGCATTCTTTGAATAGACTGTTTTAAAAGAATTTAATATAGAAAATTTTTGAGATGCTATATCATGCCCAAATCTGATATCAATAAAAAATAATTATATAAAATGGATATTAATGCCCCTTTTCATGGAACAATCTTCTAAGGAAATAGTTTTGTGACAACAATGATAAATTAAGCTGTTCGTAAACAGGAGCTAGAGAGGCTTAATATGTGTATGATAGTTCTGAATTCTGTGTCAGTAAACCTAGTAAGGTTTAGAAATAACATATTAGTAATGCTTGCTAGTTAATCCTAACACTCATAGGGCACAAAATATGGTATGATGAAGGTTCTGGATGAAAGAAGACTTACTAGTCTAACCAATAATGAAGAGCTGACCAAGTTCCTTTATATTGGGGGAAAATCATACAGCCCACAAAAATCATGTTGACTCAGTCACTTATGACCTAAGCTTATGTGGGCAAGATACATAGATATTGAGATATTTTTCTCTAAGTTATTTAACATTGTGTTAAGTAGACAAGTCTAAAACACAAAAGAAATAAAGTCACTCCAAAGAAGTACATTTTACCATGTGAGTTCACAGAAGGGTGAACACACCCCATTGGAAGAATTTAGAGAAGGCTTCATGCCATTCAGAAACATTATTTCAGTTGGGCCTAGATGTCATTCCCTCACAAGAAATAGGTTTAGTACTTGCACATATATTTGAGAAAAATGGAATAGTGAAGTCTGATTTAATATAAAAAGAATGGACTTTTAGAGCTGAATTGAAATTCTAGCTCCCATGTTCCACCTGTGTCACTTTGGGCAAGTCAGGGATGTTCAGGCCATTATAATGTACTCGTGATGTTTAAATGAGGAAGTATATGCAAGATTTTTATCAAAATATTTGACACATAGTGGTTTAGTAAGTAACCTTTCCCTCCTTTCCCCTACTTTATGTCAAAAATTGATGGAGGATATGCTGGAAAATTGAATTTAAATAAAAATTTTTAAAAAATTAATGGAAGAAAAGACTAGAAGGTAATTTGGAATCAGAGCAACGAATGCCAGGTTAAGCAGTTTGAACTACATCATCAAATAGTTTGGAATTGACACTGAGAGCTAGATAAGTCTGGCAGCATTGCCCATAATAGATTTTTAGGGATGATACGGGCATGGTAATTGGTCAATGGGGGCTATTATAATCCAAGCAAGATTTGTACATCTCAGAGTACAGTAGTCCCCCCACCGCTCCCTTACCTATGGCTTCATATTCTGCAGTTTCGGTTTTGTGAGATCAACTGCTGTTCAGAAGCAGATGATTCTCCTGACGTATCATCAAAAGGTCAATAGTAGCCTGATAGTGTATCGTAATGCCTGCCATTCATCTCACTTCATCTTATGTAGGCATTTTGTCATCTCACATCACAAGAAGTGTAGGTATAGTACACTAAGGTATTTTGAGAGAGAGTGCATTTGCATAATTTTTATTACCATATGTTATATTTGTTTTATTATTTAATTTCTTACTGTTAATTTCTTATTGTTAATATATTAAACTTTATCATAAGTATGTATATATATATATAGGAAAAAACATAGTATATACTCTCTGCAGAGAGTTTGGTTTGGTACTCTCTGCAGTTTCAGGATCCACTTGGGAGTGTTGGAACATAAAGGGGCTGCAGATAAAAGGGCTACTATACAATGAAAAAGAGTTGAATTCAGTGAGAGCAGGAAAAATGGAGGAATAGGAGAGAGATTTTTCCAAGGAGATTTCAGGGGAATTGAAACTAATAGGTTATGAAAGTCAGAGGGGCTAGATATGGTTCAGGTTACAAACGAGGGCTGCTGAAAAAATGGCATCCCCACATGCAAAAGTAGGAAAATTAAAATAGCTGGTTTTATTTATTTATTTATTTTTTAAATAGCTGGTTTTAGAAGGAAGAAGAGAGGTACTTTGTTTTTGTTGTTTTTCTAAAATTCTATTTTACTTGCCAAGTGCTTGGGACAGACCTTTGGAGCTGTGCTATATAGGTTTGAACACTAGCTCTACCACTTGGCTCCACTTGGGCTCTACTCCATCTCATTGTGCCTCAATTTCCATATCTGTAAAAGGGGCAAAATAAAAATAGCTGCCTCATAGAGCCATAGAGGGAACAGGATTTAATAGACATAAAGCACTTGAAACAGTGATAGGCAGATAGTATTTTGAATCATGATGGTGACGATGGTAGTAGTATTTTGAATGATGATGATTGTGATGATGTCTACCTTTGTATCTTACTCTGTGGGCTCATTTATCCCATTAGGGAATAGACTGGCTTGTGATTATATTGTCTTTTGTGTGTGTTTTTTTAAAGATTTTATTTATTCATGAGAGACAGAGAGAGGCAGAGACACAGGCAGAGGGAGAAGCAGGCTCCATGCTGGGAACCCGACGTGGCACTCGGCACTCGATCCAGGGATTGTAGGATCACGCCCTGGGCTGAAGGCAGAGCTAAACCGCTAAGCCACCCAGGCTGCCCTGTCTTTTGTGTTCTTATGATTTTATCATAAATATGTTGCAATGTAACTGTCTTTTTTTCTATTTTTTATCATACAGTAAAATTTGATATTTTTGGTGTACAGTTCTGTGAATTTTAACACATGTATAGATTTTTTTGATCACCACCAAAATCAGGATACAAAATAGTTCCATCATGCCCCAAAACTCCTTTGTGCCAGCTCTCTATAGTCACATCCTCTCCCCATCCCAATCCCTGGCAACCACTAATTTGTTTTCTGTCACTTATGGTTTTGCTTTTTGAGAATATCATATAAATTAAATCATGAAATAACCTTTTGAGACTATTTCTTTTGCAGTCATAACTAGTTGATACCCTTGAGATTCATCCAAGTTGTTGCATGTACTGTTTTTATTGCTGAGTAGTATTCCATTGTATGGATGTACCACAGTTTATCTCTTCACTTGTGGACGATTATTTGGGTTGTTTCTGGCATTTGGAAGATAGAAGTGCTATAAATTGTCATGTATGTATTTCTCTGCAAACATAAGTTTTCATTTCTCTAGGGCATATACTCAGGAGTGAATTGCTGGACCATGGAGTAAGTGTATGTTAATTGTGTAAGAAACAGGAACTTGGGTGGCTCAGTAGGTTAAGCATTTGACTCTGGATTTCAGCTCAGGTCTTGATCTCAGGGTCGTGAGTTCAAGCTGTGCATTGGGCTCTGTGCTTGGCATGGAGCCTATTTTTTAAAAATTGTATAAGAAATGCCATTTTTTTTAGAGCAGCTACACCATTTTGCATCTCCACAAGCATTGCATGAAAGTTCCAAGTGTTTCACATCCTCACCAGCACTTGGTAGTGTTAGTATTTTTTAGTTCAGCTATTCTGATAGGTGTGTAGTAGTATTTCTTTTTTTTAAAGATTGATTGATTGATTGATTGATTGATTTAGAGAGGCAGAGGCAGAGACACAGGCAGAGGGAGAAGCAGGCTCCATGCAGGGAGCCGATGTGGGACTCGATCCAGGATCACACCCCGGGCTGCAGGCAGCGCTAAACCACTGCGCCACAGGGGCTGCCCGTGTAGTAGTATTTCATCATGGTTTTTATTTTCATTTCTCTAATGGTGATGTTGAGCATCTTTTTGTGCACATGTTTGCCACCAGTATATCCTCATTGTTGAAAAGTCTTAAGTCTTTTACCTGTATTTTAATTGGGTAGTTGTCCTTTTACTGTTGAATTTTGAAAGCTCTTTATCTATTTGGAATACAAGTTTTTTGTCAGATATTTTATTTGCAAACATTTTGTCTAAGTCTGGAGTTTGGCTTTTAATTTTTTTTACAGTATCTTTCTCATAGCAAGTATTTTCAGTTTTGATGGAGTCCACTTTGCCAGTTTTTTCTTTTATGTATCTAAAAATTCTTTTCTAAAGACTAGTGGTCTAATCTCAGTCTTGAACTTTTTCCCCTAACTTTTCTAAAACTTACATACATATATAGTCTCTGATCCATTTTGAGTCAATTTTTTTCTTTAAAGGTTTTATTTGACAGAGAGAGAGAGAGAGAGAGAGCAAATGCACAAGCAGAGGAAGCAGCAGGGAGAGGGAGAGGAAGAAGCAGGCTCCCTGCTGAGCAAGGAGCTTGATGTGGGGCTTGATTCCAGGATCCTGGGATCATGACCTGTGCCAAAGGCAGATGCTTAACCAACTGAGCCACCCAAGCGCCCCATTTTGAGTTAATTTTTATGTGAGGTGTTTTTATGTGTGAGGCTTAGGCCAAGGTTCATATTCTGTATATGGATGTCCAATTGTTTCAACATCACTTTTTGAAAGACTCTTTTCTCCACCGAATTGCTTTGTACCTTTTCAAATCAATTGGCTAATTGATAGATGAAAAGATAAAGATGTGGTACATATACACAATGGAATAATAGCTATAAAAAATAATGAAATCTTTCCAGTTGTGACAACATAGTTGAGCCTAAAGGGTATTATGTGACGTGAAATAAATGAGACAGAGAAAGACAAATACCGTATGATTGCACTTATATGTGGACTCTAAAAAACAAAACAAATGAGCAAACAAACAGAAGCAGGCTGATAAATACAGAGAAGAAACTACTGAGTGCCATAGGGGAGGAAGGTGGGAGGATGGATGAAATAGGTTGTAGGGGATCAAGAGGTACAAACTTCCAGTTATGAAATAAATAGGTCATAGAAATACAAGGTATAGCATAGGGAATACAGTAAATAATATTGTGATAACTGTATGGTGACATGGTAACTCCACTTATTTTGGTAAGCATTGCATAATGTGTAGAATTATTAAATCACCATGTTGTACACCTGAAACTGAAACAACATTGTATTTCAATTATACTATAATTTTAAAAAATCAAGGGGTGCCTGGCTGAAGAGCATGTGCTCATAGGGTCATGAGTTTGGGCCCCCCATTGAGGGTAGAGATCACTTAAAGATTTTAAAAAATCAGTTTGCCATATTGTGTGGTTCTGTTTCTGAACTGTGTTCTGTTGATGTTTATGCCTGTCCATTCACATTATCACATTGTTTGTTTAAGCATTTAAATGTGAAAGATTTAGATTTCCAGTTTTGTAGTTTATGTTTCCAGGAATGCATCTATTTCTTTCAGATTGCCTAATTTGTTGGCATATAGTTGCTTGTAGTATGTTCTTAAAATTGTTTGTATGCCCTTGGTGTTGGTCGTGCCCAGGAATTGCACTATTAGGTATTTACCCCAAAGATAAAAATGTGATCTGAAGGGGCACCTGCTCTTAGAAACAATGTCCACAATAGCCGAACTGTGGAAAGAGCAGAGATGTCTATCAACAGATGAATGGATAAAGAAGATGTGCTATATAACACAATGAAATATTACTCAGCCATCAGAAAGGATGAATACTTTACCATTTGCATCAGTGTAGATGGAACGGGAAAGTATTATGCTGAGTGAAATAAGTCATTCAGAGAAAGACGGTTATCAGGTTTCACTCATGTGAAATATAGGAAACAGCACAAAGGATCATAGGGGAAGGGAGGGAAAAGTGAATGGGAAGAAATCAAAGAGGGAGATAAACCATGAGAGACTCTTAACTATTGTAAATAAACTGAGGGTTGCTGGAGGGGAGGAGGGTGAGGGGATGGAGTAACTGGGTGATGGACGTTAAGGAGGGCACATGATGTGATGAGCACTGGGTGTTCAATGCAACTGATGATAAATTGCTGAACACTATATCTAAGATTAATGGTGTATACTATATATGAGTTTAAATTAAAGTTTTAGATTTCAGAAAAATTGTGAAGATAGTACATATAATTCCTGTATATCCCCCTCATCCACTTTCCTCTGTTATTAACATCTTTCATTAAATTGGCATGCTTGTTATAATTAATGATACATTATTGACTAAAGCCCAATACTTCATTTAGATTTCTTTAGTTCTTTTTTTTTTTTTTTTTTTTTTTTTGAGAGTGCACATACATACACACGCCACACATGTGATAGGGAAGTCCGGGGAGGGGGCAGAAGGAGAGGGGAGAGAATCTTAAGCAGGCTCCAGGCCCAGAGTGGAGCCCAAGGTGGGGCTTAATCTCACGACCTGAGGTGATGACCTGAGCCAAAATCCAGAATCAGAGGCTTAACTGACTGAGCTATCCAGGCACTTCCAGATTTCCTTAGTTTTAACTAACGTCTGATTTCTGTTAGAGGATCCCATTCAGGATACCACATAACAATTAGTTGTCATGTCTCCTTAGTCTTCTCTTGGCTGTCATGGTATCTCAGATTTTTCTTGTTTTCAATGACCTCGAGGAGTATTGGTCAGGTATTTTGTAAAATGTCCCTCAGTTGAAATTTGTCTGGTATTTTTCTCATAATTAGGGATTATGGATTTGGAGTAGGTACATATAACAGAGATAAAATGCCATTTTCATCACATATTAAATCAAGCATATATACTGTCAACATGACTTATCAAAATTGGTGTAAACCCTCATCAACTGACTGAGGTAGTGCTCGTCAAATTTCTTCACTGTAAAGTTACTTTTTTTTCTTTTTGCCCCTTTTCATACTGTGCTCTTTAGAAGTAACTTGCTATATGCAGCCTGCACTTAAAGAGTGGAGAGTTATACTCCACTTCCTTGAGGATGAAGTACCTACATAAATTATTTAGAATTTTTCTGCATAGGAGTTTTGTCTGTTCTCCTCACTTATATATTACTTACATCATTTGTTTTTATCAGTATGGTATGGACTTACAGATATTTCTTCTATACTTTGAGTTGTAGTCCTATTTATATATATATATTTTTTTGGGGGGGGGCTAAAGGCATGTAAGTTATGCTTTTAAATTAGATGTGATTCCTCAAACCTTATTCTCTTTCAAAATTGTTTTATATATTGTTTCTTTGCCTTTCCATGTAAATTTTAGAGTTAGCTTCTCTGTATCTATAAATAAATCTGTTATTTTGATTTTGATTGCTTTAAATCTGTACATCAATTTGCAGAAAATATCAGCTATTTTGAATTTTCTAATCCATAAACATGTTATATTTCTCTATTAGATTTTGATTTTTCTGCATTCATGTTTTGTTAGGTTTATACCTGAGTATTTCATTTTTTTGTGCCACTTAATTTTTTCATTTTTTTTATTAAAGATTTTATTTATTTATTAGAGACACAGAGGGGGCGGGGGCAGAGACACAGGCAGAGGGAGAAGCAGGCTCCGTGCGGTGAGTCTGATGTGGGACTCAATCCTGGGTCCCCAGGATCACGCCCTGGGCTGAAGGCAGTGTTAAGCCACCGGGGCTGCCCTTTTGTGCCACTTTAAATAGAGTGCCTTTTAAAATTTCATTTTTCAATTGTGCATTGCTAAGGTATGGAAATATTGCTTTCGTTTTGTGGTTCACCTTGTATTTTGTGATGTTCCTAAACTTGTTCTAGCAATTTATTGGAAATGTTTTACATAGGTAATGTCCACTAATGGAACAGTTTTATTTCTTCCTAATCTCTGTGCCTTCTGTTTCCTTTTCATGCCTTATGGAACTGGAGAAAACCTAGTGGTTTTTCTTTTTTTAACATGTTGTTATGATGGTTTATTAGGGTGTTAATAGGGTGGATTATATTGATTTTTTGAATATTGAAGCAGCCTTATTACATTTTTAGGATAAACCCCACTTGGTCATTGTTGTTATTCTCTATTTTCCTGGATTATGTTTGCTGATGTTCTGTTGGGGATTTTTGTGTCTTAGTTCATGAAAGATACTGGTTTTTAGTTTTTGTTTTCTTTTTCTGTACTCTGGTTTTGGTGTCAGAGTAATCCTGGTCTCAAAAGATGAATTAGGAATGTTCTCTTTCTGTTTTCTGAAAGATTTTTGTAGAATTGATGCTATTTTATTTTAAATATTTGGTAGAATTTGCTTGTGAAGTCATTTGGACTTTGAGATTGCTTTTCAGGGGGATCCCTGGGTGGTGCAGCGGTTTAGCGCCTGCCTTTGGCCCAGGGCGCAATCCTGGAGACCCGGGATCGAGTCCCACATCAGGCTCCCGGTGCATGGAGCCTGCTTCTCCCTCTGCCTGTGTCTCTGCCTCTCTCTCTCTCTGTGACTATCATAAAAAAAAAAAAAAAAAAAAAAAGAATAGAGATTGCTTTTCAATATGTAGTTATAGAAATATTCATGTTATCTCTTGGGTAGATTTTGGTAGATTGTGGTTTTGAGAAATTCATTTAATCTAAGTTGTCATATTTATGTGTGTAAAATTTACTGTCGTAGTCACCTTACTAACCTTTTAATGCCTATGAGGTTCATAGTGATAGTGTCTGATATTCCAGATATCGGTGACTAGTGTGGTTCCCCCACCTGTTTTGGGGGGCAGTCTTGCTAGATGTGTATCAGTTTTGTTGATCTTCCCCAGAAACAGCTTTTGTCTTTTATTTTATATCTTTTCTGTTTTTAGTTTTATTGGCTTGTGCTGTTTATTATTTCCTCTGGGTATTTTTTCTCCTTTTTTTCTAGTTTATTAAGTTGAAAGTTTAGATTCTTGATTTCACGTCTTTTCTTTCTTTAAAGATTTTATTTATTTGAGAGAGAGAGAACGAACGAGTGGGAGGAGGGGCAGAGGGAGAAGCAGATTCCCCCCATGGAGCAGAGAGCTTGACGTGGCCCTCAATCCCAGGGCCTTGGGATCATGACCTGAGCCAAAGGCAGACATGTAACCAACTGAACCACTCAGGCACCCATTTTTTTGTTTTCTAATATAAGCATTTAGTGCTCTAAATTTCCCCATGCACTGCTTTAGCTGTAACACTAAATTTGTAACATCAAATTTTGATACATTGTATTTTCATTCTTCTTCAGCCTAGAATGTTTTCTAATTTCTTCTGAGACTTCCTCCTTGTTTCATGGATTATTTAAAAGTTAATTTCCAGGCATTTGGAGATTTTTCTGTTAGTTTTGATATCTATTTCTAGTTTAATTCCATTATGGTCTGAGAACATATGTTATATGATATAATTTCCTTTAAATTTATTAAGAGTTGTTTTTTGTCCCAGAGCATGGTTTTTTGGTAATTGTTCCATAGGCACCAGAAAAGAATGCACATTTTGCTGTTTGGAGGATTGTCTTACAAAACGTCATTTCAACACAGTTGATTGATGTTCTGTTCTCTGATATCACTACTGATTCTTGATTAATTATATTACTGAAAGAGCAATGTTGATGTTAATCTTAAATATGATTGTGGAGTTGTCTTTCTTCTTTCAGTTCTATCAATATTTGGTTCATGTGTTTGTTGTTAGGTACATATACATTTAGAATTCTGTCTTCTTGGTGAATTGACCTTTTCATCAGTATGTAGTATCTTTTTTTATTGTGGTAAAAAACACATTAAATTTACTATCTTAGCCATTTTTAAACATATAGTTCAAAAGCATTAATTATTTGCACATTGTTGTGCAACAGAATTATAGAGCTTTTTCATCCTATAAAACAGAAGCGCTATATCCATTGAACAAGAGCTCCTTTATCCCCTCTTCTCAGTTTCTGGCAACCACCATTCTATTTTCTGTTTGTAAAAATTTGACTACTTTAGACACTTCATATAAGTGGATTTGTGCAGTAGTTCTCATTTTGTGACTGCCTTATTTCACTTAGCATAATGTTCTAAAGGTTCATAGCATGTGGCAACTCCTTTTTTAAAGGCTGAATAATACTCTGTGGTATGTGTGTGCCAGATTTTCCTTATCCTATTCATGTGTTGGTGAACGTTGAAGTTCCTTGGACCTCTTGGCTATTGTGAATAATGTTATGTTGAATATAGGTATGCAAATAGACCCTCTAGGTTCTTTTCAGTTCTTTTGGATCTATACCCAGAAGTGGGATTGGTACATGGTATGCTAATGCTAATTTTAATTTTTTGAGGAACTGCCATGCTCTTTCCATAATATCTACACCATTTTTTAAAAAAAAGTAAACTGAAAAAGAAAAAAAAATAAATAAAAAGTAAACTGTACCTCTAACATGGGCCTCAAACTCAGGACCCCAAGATCAAATGTTGCATGCTCTATGGACTGAGCTGGACAGCCAGGTGCCTCATATCTCCACCATGTTTTTAAATATGAGTATATAGTGTTGTATTGACATGCAGTGTTTTATTAGTTTCTAGTGCATATATAATGGATATTGGGAAATCCACACTTTTATACGTTTCAACACTTCTATAGGTTTTTTAGTGCTTATCAAGATAAGTTAATACCCTTTATCTAATTCACCCATCTCCTACCTACCTCCCCTCTAGCAGCCACCAATTTATTCTCTATATTTAAGAGTCTGGTCTTTTTGTCTTTTTTTCTTTCTTTTGTCCATTCTTCATTTGTTTTGTTTCTTAAATTCCACATATGACTGAAATCATACAGTATTTGTCTTTCTCTGACTTTTTTTATTATATCCTCTAGGTTCAGCCATGTTGTTACAAATGGCAGGATCTCATTCTTTGTTTTATGGCTGAGTAACATTCCAGTGTGTGTGTGTGTGTGTGTGTGTGTGTACACACCACATCTTCTTTATCCATTCCTCTATCAATGAGCACCTGAGTTGCTTCCATATATTGACTATTGTAAATAATGCTGTAAGAGCAGATGCATGTGTCTTTTTTTTTAATACATTTTTTTTTGTTTTTTTATTCATAGAGATGCAGAGAGAGAGAGAGAGAGGCAGAGACACAGGCAGAGGGAGAAGCAGGCTCCATGTAGAGAGCCTGATGTGGGACTCGATCCAGGGTCTCCAGATCACGCCCGGGGCTTTAGGCGGCGCTAAACCGCTGCGCCACTGGGGCTGCCCTGCATGTGTCTTTTGAAGTAGTGTTTTCATTTTCTTTGGGTAAATATTTTTTGGGAAACCTCCATACTGTTTTCCACAGTGGCTGCCCCAATTTGCATTCCCAGTAAGGATGCACAGTAGTTCCTTTTTCTCTATATCTTTGTCAATACTTGTTATTTAATGTCTTATTGATTTTGGCCATTGAGACTGGTGTAAAGCGACGTCTCATTTTGGCTTTAATTGTGTCTGTTGGCCATGTGTATACCAATTTCAGGAAAATATCTATTCAGTTCCCCTGCCCATTTTAAAAAATTGGATTATTTGGGGAGTTTTTGGTATTGAATTGCATAAGTTCTTTATGTATTTTGGATATTAACCCCTTATCAGATATATAATTTATAAATATCTTCTCCTTTTTGTTTTGTTGATGATTTCCTTTGCTATACAAAAGGAAACTACCAACTTTTGGTGTAGTCCCAATAGTTTAATTTTGCTTTTGTTACCCTTGCCAGAGGAGACATATTTAGAAAAATATTTCCATGGCCAATATCAAAGACATTTCTGTCTATGTTTTCTAGGAGTCTTATGGTTTCAGGTCTCACATTTAGGTCTTTAATCCATTTTGAGTTTATTTTTTGTGTATGGTATAAGAAAGTGGCCCAATTTCATTCTTTTGCATGTAGCTGTCTAGTTTTCCCAGTATCATATGTTGGAGACTGTCATTTTCTTATTGTATGTTCTTGCTTCCTTTGTTGTAGATCAGTTGACCATAAAAACATGGTTTTATTTCTGGATTCTGTTTCATTGCAAATATCCTCGTGTCTATTTTTGTGCCAGATAATACTATTTTGATTACTACAGCTTTGTAGTAGATCTTGAAATCTGAGATTGTGATACCTCCAGCTTTGTTACTCTTTTTCAAGATTGCATTGGCTATTAGGGGTCTTTTGTGGTTGCATACAAATTTTAGGATTATGTTAGTTTTGTGAAAACTGTTGGTATTTTGATAGGGATTGCATTAAATCTGTAGATTGCTTTGGGTACTCTGAACATTTTATTTTATTTATTTATTTTTTAAGATTTTATTTATTTATTCATGAGAGACAGAGAGAGAAGCAGAGACACAGGCAGAGGGAGAAGCAGGCTCCATGCAGGGAGCCTGACCTGGGACTCGATCCCGGGACTCCAGGATCACACCCTGGGCCGAAGGCAGGCGCCAAACCGCTGAGCCACCCAGGGATCTCCTACTCTGAACATTTTAACAATATCGGCTCTCTCCATGTACCTGGAGTATCTCAGTTTTGTCATCTTTAATTTCTTCCATCAGTTTTGTACAGTTTTCAAAGCACAGTTATTTACTCTCCTTGGTAACTTTATTCCTAGGTATTTTATTCTTTTTGGTATAATTGTAAATGGGATTGTTTTCTTAATTTCTTTTTCTGTTATTTCATTATTTGTGTATAGAAATGCAACAGGTGGGATCCCTGGGTGGCGCAGCGGTTTAGCGCCTGCCTTTGGCCCAGGGCGCGATCCTGGTGACCCGGGATTGAGTCCCATGTCGGGCTCCCGGTGCATGGAGCCTGCTTCTCCCTCTCCCTGTGTCTCTGCCTCTCTCTCTGTGTGACTATCATAAATAAATAAAATTAAAAAAAAAGAAATGCAACAGGTTTCTGTATATTAATTTTGTAACCTGTAACTTTGATGAATTGATTTATTCTGGTAGTTTTTGATTGAGTTTTTAGGGTTTTCTATGTTGAATATCATGTCATCTACAAATAGTGAAGTTTTACTTGTTTCTTACCAATTTAGATGCCTTTTATTTCTTTTTCATGTCTGATTGCTGTGTTAGGACTTATACTCCTACGTTAAGTTCAAGTGATGAAAGTGGACAGTCTTATTCCTGATCATAGGGGGAAAGTTCTCAGTTTTTCACCATTGGGTATGATGTTGGCTGTGGATTTTTCATATATGGCCTTTATTACTTTAATGTATGTTCTCTCTAAGCCTACTTTATTGGGAGTTTTCATCATGAATGGATGTTGTACTTTGTCAGATGCTTTTTCTGCATCTATTGAGATGATTATGTGAGTTTTATCCTTTCTTGTTGATATGATTGAGTTAAAATGTTAAACTATACTTGCATCCTTGGAATACAGCCCATATGACCATAGTGAATGATATTTTTTTATGTATTGTTAGATTGAGTTTCCTAATATTTTGTTGAGGATTTTGGTGTCTGTGTTCATCAGAAATACTGGCTTGTAGTTTTCTTTTTTTTTTTTTTTTTTTTTTTTAGTTTTCTTTTTCTTGTAGTGTCTTTATCTTTTTTTGGTATTAGTACAATGCTGGCCTTTTAGAATGAATTTGAAAGCTTTCCTTTCTCTTCTATTTTTTGGAATAGTTTGAGAAGGGTAGGTATTAACTCTTATTTAAAAGTTTGGTAGAGGGCAGCCCCGGTGGCGCAGTGGTTTAGTGCCGCCTGCGGCTCAGGGTGTGATCCTGGGGACCTGGGGTCGAGTCCCACATCGAGCTCCTTGAAGGGAGCCTGCTTCTCCCTCTGCCTGTGTCTCTGCCTCTCTCTCTCTCTCTCTCTGTGTCTCTCATGAATAAATAAATAAAATCTTAAAAATAAATAAGTAAATAAAAATAAAAGTTTGGTAGAAAACCGCTTTGAAGCCATTTGGTCTATTTGTTTTTGGCAAGCTTTTTGATTACTGACTTAATTTCATTGCCAGTAGTCAGTGTTTGCAATTTTCTTTTACTTCCTCAGTTTGTAAGGTTATGTCTCTAGGAATTTATCCATTTCATATAGGTTGTCCAATTTGTTGCGTATAATTTTTCCTAATATTCTCTTATAATCTTTTGAATTTCTGTGGTGTCAGTTGTTGGTTCCCCTTCATTTCTGATTTTGATTCCTTTATTTTTTTGTTGTTGTTTTGATAAGTCTGGCTAAAGATTTATCAATTTCATTGATCTTTTCTTCAAAGAACCAGCTGCTGGTTTGTTTGTTTATTTAGGTTTATTTCACTTCTACTCTAATCATTATTATTTCCTTCCTTCTACTGGCTTTAGGCTTTCTTTGTTCTTGTTTTTCTAGTTCCTTTAGGTGTAAGGTTAGGTTTTTTATTTGTATCTTTCTTGCAGGTAAGCCTGTATTGCTATAGTCTTCCTTCTTAGAACAGTTTTTGTTGCATCCCAAAGATTTTGGAGCATTGTGTTTTCATTTTCATTTGCCTTTGTTTTTCTAATTTAATAACCAACAACAAAATTGTACCGAGGATGCCTATACAAAACCACACAATAGAGGTTCAGACATCAAGGTGTTTTCTCATGCATAGGCTGAAGGTTTCAGTCTCTGGTATTTGGAATTTAGGCTGCAGTCCTTGTTTTTGGATGGACCACTGGGTATATAACACATACCCAGTCCATGCTTTTAACCAAATAGGAACAGAAGAATGGCCTCTTGGCCCAGGTAGCAGTAGATGAATTGTTTAGTTTCACGTGACACATAACTACTGAGGTTTCTCCCAACAATGCAATGCCAGGTGGTGGTGTACTTCTTGTCAAACTCTGTCTTAATATGGAGTTCCCTATATTTTTTTCTTTCCCTATATTTCTTCAACATCTGAGTAGCGCTTCACTGAGTCTTGTTGCATCTCATCTGACATATTGGCACTTTTGATTACAGATTTTCAGTAGCACATGATTATGGAGGAGCAGGGCCCCTGGGGAAGAGACTGCAGTATTTTCCTAGGGGATAGGCTGGTGACACTCCACCTGGTGGGAGCTACCGTGCTATTGAAGCCATGACATTTAAGGAGCTGTATGCCAGCTGCTGCTGTCTAGTCTGTTTCTATATATTTTGTGATTTCCTCTTTGATTTCTAGGTTAGCCTATTCATTGTTCCACTGTTTTGGGATGGAATGTTCTGAATACTTCTGAATGTTTGGAGATGGAATGTTCTGAATACATGTATTTGATCCAGTGTGTCATTCAAAGCCACTGTTGCTGTGTTGATTTTTTGTCTGAATGATCTATCCATTAATATAAGTGAGGGTGTTAAAGTTCCCTACTATTATTGTATTACTGAAATTCTTTTCTTTATGTCTGTTAATACTTTATGTATTTAAGTGTTTTTATGTTGGGTAAATATTTATAATTTTTAATATCCTCTTGTTGGAATGTGCCCTTTATCATTATGTAATTTTCTTTGTCTCTTGTCACAGTCTTTGTTTTAAAGTTTATTTTGTTCAATATAAAGATTGCTACCCCAGCTTTGTTTTCTTTTTTAAAAATTTTTCTATTTAAATTCAACTTAACTATCATATAGTGTATTATTAGTTTCAGGGGTAGAATTTAGAGATTCCTCAGTTGCGTATAATAAACACCCAGTACTCATTCCATCAGGTGCTCTCCTCAATGCCCATTCCCCCCACACATCTCCCCTCCAGCAACCCTTAGTTTCTTTCCTATAGTTCAGAGTCTCTTCTGGTTTGTCTCCCTCTGTTTTCATCTTATTTTATTTTTCCTTCCCTTCCCCTATGTTCATCAGTTTTGTATCTTAAATTCCACATATAAATTGAATCAAATGGTATTTGTCTTTCTCTGACTTATTTATTTTAACATAGTACCCTCTAGTTCCATCCACTTCATTGCAAATGGCAAGATTTTGTTCTTTTTTTATGGCTTAGTAATATTGCAGAGTGTGTGTGTGTGTGTGTGTGTGTGTGTGTATGTATGTGTGTATGTATACCACATTTTCTTTATCCATTCATCTGCTGTTGGGCATCTGGACTCTTTCCATATTTTGGCTATTGTGGACATTCCCAGCTCTATTTTCACTTCCATTTGTATGATAAATGTTTTTTCATCCCTTCACTTTCAACCTGCATGTGTTTTTAGATCTGAAGTGAGTGTTTTGTAGGCGATGTATAATTGGATCTTGCTTTTATATCCATTCAGTCACCCTCTGTCTTTTGATTACAGCATTTAGTTCATTTATATTCAAGATAATTATTGGTAGATATGTACTTATTGCCATTCTATTACTTACTTTATGGTTGTTTTTGTAGTTATTCTCTATTCTTCTTTCCTTCCTTGTTGTTTGATGGCTTTCTTTAATGATATGCCTGGGGATTCCTTTTTTTGTGTATTTTTTAATATTGATTATGGGTTTTTGATTTGTGATTACCATTAGGTTCATATATAATATATTATGCACATATTAGTCTATATTAAGCTGATGGTTGCTTACTTTGAGCCCATTCTAAAAGCACTAAATCTTTACTCCCCACACTTTATGTATATAATACTTTACATCCTTTTGTTTTGTGAATCCCTTGGCTGAATTTTATAGAAATAATTGATTTTACTAATTTTGTGCTTTAATATCTGTACTGGTTTTTTTTTTTTAATCTGTACTGGTTTTATAACCGATTGATCTAGTACTTTTGTTATGTTTGTATTTACCTGTGAATTTTTTTTCCTTTCCTAATTTTCTTACTCTTGATTATAGTTTTTCCTTTCTACTCAAAGAATTCCCTTAACTTTTGTTGGTGTGGGAAACTCTCTCTCTCTCTCCTTCTATTCTGAATGATAGTCTTGCTGGGTAGAGTATTCTTGTTTGCAGGTTTTTTTATTTTCAGCACTTTGACTATATCATGTCACTCCCTTGTGGCCTGCAGTGTTCTGCTGAAAACTCAGCTGATAGCCCTCTGGGGTTTCCTTGTACACAAGTAATTGTTTTCTCTTGCTGTTTTTAAAATTCTCTCTTTTTCACTACTTTTTTGCCACTTTAATTGTTATGTATTATGGTGTAGACCTCCTTGGGGTGATTTTCTTCAGAGTTCCCTGTGCTTCCCAGATGTGGGGTCTCTTTCTTTCCCCAGATTTGGGATGTTTTCAGCTATTCTTTCTTCAAATATGTTTTCCCTTTTCTCTCTTTTCTCTTTCTGGGCTTTTCTCTCTCTTCTCTTTCTGGGATCACTATATGCGAGTGTTATTACACTTGATGATGTCAGTCAGTTCCCATAACCTACTCTGATTTTTTTCTCACTTTTTTTTTTTTCTGTTCAACTTCGTTGTTTTACTCCCAGTTTGCTTATCCATTCTTCTGCCTTTTCTAGTTTGGTATTGATTCCTTCTAGTGTACACAATTTTAATTTCAGATATTGAGTTCTCCATCTCTGATTGGTTCTTTTTATCTTTTCTATCTCTTTGTGACAGTCTCACTGAGGTCTTTCACTATTTTCTCAAGTTCTATAAGTATCTTTATGACCATTACTTTGAATTCTTTATCAGGTGTATTGCTTATCTCCATTTCATTTAGCTCTTGTCCTATGATTTGTCCTGTTCTTTCTTTTAGAACCTATTCCTCTGTCTCCTCATTTTATTTAACTCTGTGTATTTGTTTCCCTGTATTAGGAAAGTCAGCTAAATCTCCTGTTCTTGAATGTGTGGCTTTATGAAGAAGAGATCCAGTAGTGCGCTATAGTACAGCATCTCTGTTCACCAGAAATAGGCACTTCAGGGGTGTCTTTTATGTTTGTCGCATGCACCCTCCTATGTGTGTTGTAGCTGAGCAGTGTTTGCCTTAAGTTCAGTTGGTTGGAATGACCCAGTTTATCTACTCTTCGCAGGGTTTGGTCCCTGTCCTTTTAAGTGGCTGATCTGGGGCTACTGTGGGCTTGTAGCTGGGTGGTGTTAGCAGTCAGACTAGATGCTGCCTTCAGCTTGTGTGATGCAGCTGTGGTAACACTGAACTGCAGGGTGCTTTCCCTGCAGTGTCCCCCTAGAGGCTTTTGTTGGTTGGTAGGCCTGCAATCAGACCAGGTGCCTGCCCCCAGTAAGTCTTATGAGGCTGCAGTTGCACTGGTGTATGTGGTTAGTTTCCCCTCTCCCTGGTGCAGGAGTCACTTTGGAGTGATGCCATTCTCCAACTGGGCTGCTTGTAGAATGTGTTGCAGCAGGAGCTGCTTTGGAGGGATGCTTGTCAAGCGAGACAGGGTTGGATGGGGCAGATCTGCAGGAGAATGCAGAGTCAGGGCATGTGGTGTTAGCAAGCTAGATGGAGTGTGTTCCCAGAAGTGTCCAGTTCTCTAGGCTTGGGGGTGGAGGAGAAATGGCATCTGCCGGCTCTTTTGTTCTTAAAGAAGTCTCCTAAAGATCTTTGCCTCTTCAGCATATTCTGAGATTATATAACTCTTCTTCCTGCAAACCACAGGTGCTTTTCAAATTGCTGTTTTTATGCTGGGTCTTTCAGGGCAAGGACTTGGTTTCCTATCACCTTCTGGCTCTCCCAGAGCCAGGCCTGCTGATTTTAAGTACTTGGAGTTAAGCCCTACACTGACTGTAAAAACTCATGAAATTAATCTTTACTGGTTTTCAAAGCCAGCTGTTCTAGGGATTTTGTCTCCAGTGCAAATGTTGATGCAGGTTGCTCCTCCTCTCTATTTTCTGTGCTTGTGGTACCCCTTCCATTTGTGGTTAGTTTTGCAAGGAGTTTGTTTGCTGACCATGTCTTTGTTCCTCTTACCCTGTTTTATGTGGCCTCTTCTTCATGAGTAGCTCTGGAAAGTTTGTTCTGCCAGTCTTTGTGTCATTTTCTAAAGTTAATTCATCTGCTTTGGCTTTCTAGGTATGTCTGTGAGACGAGGTGAGCTTAGGATCCTTCTAATCTCCTTTCTTCATCCTGCACCTCACATCTGCACCATTTTAGTATTCCTAGCAACAGTGCATAAAGTTCCAATTTTTCCACATCCTTATGCACTAAATAACACTTGTTATTTTCTAAATTTTTTTTATTGTGGTCATCCTAAAGGTTGTGAGGTCTTGATTTGCTTATTCTGAAATAATCTTTTCATGTGTTTATTGGTCATTTTTTATTTCTTTGGAGAAATATCTATTCAAGTCCTTTGCCTATTTTTAAATTGAATTGTTTGATATTTTTTGTTGTTATTCTTGAGTCAAAGGGTATTAAGGGTTTATTCTGGGTATTAACCTCTTATGTATATATGACTTGCAAATATTTTCTTCCTTTCTGTGGGTTGCCTTTTCACTGTGTTGTTTCCTATGCTGCACAGAAGTTTTAAAATTTGATATAGTCCCATTTGTCTGTTTTTTTTTTTTTTCTTTTGTTGTCTGTGCTTTTGGTGTTATAGCCAAGCAGTCATGGCACATTCAGTGTCATGAAGCATTTCCTCTGTGTTTTTTCTAGGAGTTTTATAGTTTCAGACATCAATGTTCCTAAGATTTATAGGTTTGTAGTTTTCACATACAGGGTAATGCTGGCCTCATAGAATGAATTAAGATGTTTTCTGACCTCTTCAATTTTGGGGGAAAAGTTTGGAAGGAATAATATTAGTTTTTCTTTATATGGTAGAATTCATTAGTGAAGCCATTAAATTTAGTTCTTTAATTTGTTGGGAGATTTTTGATTATTGATTCAGTCTTTTTAATAGTTATAAGTCTATTTAGATTTTCTATTTGTGTATGATTTAGGTTTTGTTTCCTAGGAACTTGTCCATCTCATACACAATTTATGGATGTACAGTTGTTCATAGTATTCTCATGACTTTTTTTTTTATTTTTACAGAGTCAGAAGTAATGTTCCTTACTTTCATTTCTGATTTTATTAATTTGAGCATTCTCTCTTTGTCTTAGTTGATTTAGCTGAAGTGTTGTCAATTGTGTTGATCTCTTCAAAGAACCAACTTTTGGTTTGTTTTCCTCTATCATGTATCTATTTTCTATTTCATTTATCTCTGTTCCAATGTTAATTTCATTTCTTCTGCTAACTTTGGGTTTAGGTAGTTTTCCTTTTCTAGTTAAGTTGTAAAGCTAAATTGTTCATTTGAGATTTCTAAAAATATGTCAATAGCCATAAGTTTCCTCCTTAGCACTGCTTTCACTGTGACGCCTATCAGTTTTGGTATGTTGTGTTTTTGTTTTCATTTGCTAAGTATTTTCTATTATTCCTTGTGATTTCTTCTTTGATTCATTGGTAGTTTTAAAAGTGTGTTAATTTTCCCAGTTCTGCCAATTTTCCATTTTTCTTTTGTCATGATGTCTAAGTTCATCCTGTTGTAGTTAGAGAAGATAGTTGGTATGCAGTTTATCTTTTTATTTAAATCTGTGAGACTTAATTTGTGGCCTACCAGTGATTCATTCTGGAAAGCATCCCATGTGCACTTGAGAAGGATATGTGTTGTGTTGGGTAGAGCGTTGTGGTTTTTTTTTTTGTTTTGTTTTGTTTTGTTTTTATGTCTTCGATCTAATGGGTTTATTGTGTTATGTGTCCTCTGCTTTTTCTGTGGTTATTCTGTCTATTATTGTGAATGGAGTATTGGAGTCTTCAGTTATTATTCTGGAACTATTTATTTGTCACTTCAATTCTATTAGTTTTTACTTAAGTATTTTCATTATTTGTCATTATATGCATAATCATTGTAATTGTCTTTTCTTATTCTATTGATCCTTTATTAATATATTTCTCTTTGTTTCTTATAACATTTTCAGACTCAAGGTCTTTTTTTATCTGGTATTAGTATAGTTATATTTGCCCTCTTTTGGTTCCTGTTTGCATGGAGTATTTTTTTCTATTCTTTCCATATTAACTTGTGTATCTTTACACAATTAGTAATTATTAAATTTTGAATTAAATTTTTTTAATTTCAATTTTTTATTTATTTTAAATTATTCTCAAGTTGTATAGGAAACAAGATTCGGTGTGCAAATGAAAGTTACAGTAAAGCTGCTTTCACATTAATAATTACTTTTTCTTCTATGGATGTATTAGTGTATTAAATCTGTAGAAAATAAAATGTGGTTACAAACCAAAACTAGGGCAGCCCCAGTGGCTCAGCGGTTTAGCGCCGCCTTCAGCCCAGGGCCTGATCCTGGAGACCTGGGATCGAGTCCCACATCGGGCTCCCTGCATGGAGCCTGCTTCTCCCTCTGCCTGTATCTCTGCCCCTCCGCCCGCTGTGTGTGTGTGTCATGAGTAAATAAATAAAATCTTTAAAAAAACAAACAAACCAAAACTACAGTAATACCAGATTTTGTAATTACCCATGTATTTACTTTTTTTTTTTTTCATGTATTTACTTTTATCAAACTCTTATTTTTCCATATGGCTTTGAGTTGCTCTTGGGCATTCTTTTATTTAACCTTATAGGACTCGATTTCTTGCAGGTGGTGTCTAATGGTCATAAACTCTCCCAGTTTTTGCTTATCTGGGAATGCCTTAATTCCTTCCTGACTTTTGAAGGACATTATTGCTAGATACAATATTTCTGATTACAGCTTTTGTCTTTCAGTACCTTGAACATATCTGCCCACCCTTGCTGGTTTCTGAAGTTTCTGGTTAAAAAAATCTGCGAGTATACCCTTATTGAGGAATCCTCTATCTAACAATTCACTTTTCTTTTGTTGTGTTCAAGATTCTTTTTTATCTTTGGCTTTTGGAAGCTTTTTTATAATGTCTTGGTGTGGTTCTTTTAATTCCTCTTTCGTAAAACTTCTTGAATGTTTACATTTATGTTTTTCATCAAATCTTGGAAGTTTTCAGTCATTATTCTTTAAATATTCTCTCTTCCCCTTTATCTCTCACTTACTCTTCTAGGATTCCAATAATGTATATTGGTCTGTTTGATGTTCCACAGGTCTTTTAGGTTCTACTCATGTTTCTTCAATGTTTTCCACTTGAGAGTCGATAATTTCCATTGTCTTGTCTTTGAGGTTGGTAATTCTTTCTTTTTCCTGTTCAAATCTGTCCTGAGTCCCTCTAGTGAATTTTTCATTTCAGTTATTGTACTTCTCCATTTCAGGAACTCTTTTTGGTCTTTAGTTTTTCTGTTTCTTTTTTTGATAGTATTGATTGTGTGCCTGATTCTATATCTTCCTTTAGTTGAGCATCCTTAAAAGAGTTGTTTTAAAGTTTTCATTTAGTATAAATTCCATTAGTTCCTTTTCAAGACAGTTTGTTGTTTGTTTCTTCCCCCAACACACACCTTGAATGTGTTTCATTGTATGCCTTGTGATTTTTGTTGTTGTTGAACACTAGGCATTTGGATCTAATAATGTAGTAATTCTGGAAATCAGTGTCCAGATTTAATCGAATTCTTCTTTAAGTTCTGCTATTTTTTGTTACTTTTTTTCCTCCTCTTTTTGATTGTTTTTAGACCATCTCTGTGCTGAAGACCAGCCTGAGGTATAATTTAAGGTCTTCTCAGGTCTTATTTGAGCATTTCCCTTGGCATGCATTGTCATTTTCTAATTTTCTTTGTTTATACTCTTTATTTTTTGTGTCTTGCTTCTGAAAGGGGGAGGAAAAAACCCCCAAACCAAAAAATGAATGGGAATAAAGGGCACAAGCCTTTTAAATCATCTGGAAGTCACTTCAGCCAAGAGGGAGGGATTTGCAACAGGTAAAGGTGTATTAATAATGGCTATACACCTTTTCCTTTATCTATACCTTGGTGATCAGAAGCAGTAGTCAGCAATCAGCAGAGATCCCTGATATTTGGAGGACTGGGTTCTTTTTGCCCACCCTGAATCCTAAAAATTGTAGCTCCTCCAAGGAACATGCACACAGTTGCTTACTTGCCACCTGACTGAGGATGTGGGGATGGGCAGCTGCTACTGCTTAAATTGACCAAAATTAAACTTCTCAGTCTTTCCCTGGAAGTTGCAAGCCTTCAGCAGGCTCCATAGAATTCCAAAATAGTTACATCAGACAGATTCTGCCAGTGTAATTGTTGCCTATGTGGGGAAGGCAGATTCCTGCTGCTTCTATTCCACCATTTCCCAGAATTTTCAAATTAGATTTTTTTTTTAAAGATTTTGTTTATTCGTGAGAGACACACAGAGAGAGGCAGAGACATAGACAGAGGGGGAGAAGCAAACTCACTGTGGGGAACCTGATATGGAACTCAATCCCAGGACCCTGGGATCATGCCCTGAGCAGAAGGCAGATGCTCAACCACTGAGCCACCCAGATGCCCCTCAAATTAATTTTTAAAGGAGTTCCTTCAGTGGAATAATTAGCTTAGATAACTTATATGACTTTTAGCATAAAGTTACAAAGTAACTTGTTCTTAAGTAATAATTTGTGTGGTCACTTTGCATATGTAGTTTTGGTAAACTATAATTACTAATGATATTTTTTCTTTTGGTGTATTTTTATGTGTTTTACTTATTTTTAAATCTCAGGAAACTGAACAATGGCAATTTGAGTGGATTTTGAAAAATATCTGAAGGTTAGTGGGCAGCATCTCCCTTCTGCCTTCTCCCCACTCTTTACAAAAGAATAAATGGGATGTTTGAGAACAGTGCTGTATTAAAAGAAGAGTGTTGCAAATGGCTTCAGAATCTGTGAATACAAAACAAGCTAGGAATCACTGCACAAAGGGGAAAAGGCAGCACCAGCAAATAAAAAACAGGTCTTCAATTAGTGATGGTGATGGAGAAGACTCCTTTATCTTTGAAGCTAATGAAGCTTGGAAAGATTTTCATGGTTCCCTTCTTCGGTTTTATGAAAATGGAGAACTCTGTGATGTCACACTAAAGGTGAGACTATTTTTCTTTTTCAACTTCTTTATTGCATTATGAAAAATGAAGGTTTCTAGAACCACACAAGACAAATTTTTGGTGCCATACTTACTTGTTACAGTCAAGATGACTGGTCTCAATCCTTTTTTATTGAAGGTGAAAGGACATAAGCAAAGGTGCTTAGAGGTTAGTATAAGCTAAATTTATTGTACTAATTAAATGGTAATATTCATTATTTCTTGGTAATGTAACTTCTGAGAGTTCTGGAACCTTAAAACAGTAAGTAGTCATTATTAGGGAAATTAATAAATTGTTGTTAACTAGTAAGCTTTTAACTTACGAATTTAGAAATAACTTAGAAAGTTAGGAATTCTTGGTGGTTTATTCAGCTGCACTAGTGTTCTAGTATATATTTCTGTTCTGGTAATTTAATCTCTACTTTAAAACAATTATCTCTTAAGTGAGATTTTCTATACCTGATAGTGAAGTAGAATCTATTTAGACTTGGATGAAAAAGCATAGTAAATTTTAAGTCTGTGGTCTATAGAATCCTGTTATTCTGCTGTAAAAGACAGTTTTAGTAAAATTGATAAAGTGATAAAGTAGTGTGGAGGAACCCATGTTCTAATTGTTCCTCATTACTTGTTTAAGATTCCTTTTTACTATTATGTGTCAGTGTGATATTAAAATTTTTTTGATGATTCATATGCATTCATGCAGCATTTTCCACATTTTATGCCATTGTTCTAATTTTCAACCCTAGTGTGAAATTCAGTGACCCACATTAGCTTTGGAAAAAAAAAAAGTAAAATAGATTATTTGAATTCAGTTACCATTCAGCATATCAATGTATGAATGGAAAATAATTAAGTAGAGTATTATTCATTTTATAAATTTTATAATTGAATTTTAGAATAATTTGTACAACATAGTAACTTTCTTAAGTAAAAAATAGGGCAAGTGAGAATTAAACTTGTAACTTTATTGTGTAACTTAAGCAATAGATTGAAATAACTCCCACAGAATCAGAGGTTGAAAACTGAAATACTATGTTTTAAACATGATGGAGATTATTTGGGGATGAGACACACTTCATTAATTTAAGGGACTATCATTTTTATTTTTCAACTGTAAAATTAGAGTGATGATTAGGTTTTTGTGAGGAATAAGTGAATTGATATAACTGGAGTCCTTATAGCGTTTGTTTGGTATATGAAAGATAACAAATATCAGCTATTTGGATCATGTTACTATTGTTGTTGTTCCAAGGGTATCAGATAATTCTGCTATGGTATATTCTCTTCCTATTCATTAGAAAGTATTACAACTGAAGTTTTAAACAAATCTATTATTGGATTTGTTTCTTAATTTGAATTCAACATTTCTTCAACGGTCAGAATTTTTTTTAAGATTTTATTTATTTATTCATGAGACAGAGAGAGGGAGAGGGAGAGAGAGAGAGAGAGAGAGAGAGAGAGAGGCAGAGACACAGGCAGAGGGAGAAGCAGGCTCCATGCAGGGAGCCCGAACGTGGGACTCAATCCCGGGACTCCAGGATCACGCCCTGGGCTGAAGGTGGCGCTAAACCGCTGAGCCACTCGGGCTGCCCAACTGTCAGAATTTAATTGTCATAGAACAACTAAGTCAAATAGGATTATGGATAATTTATAATGTTCTGTTCAACATAAACTTCACTTTTTACATTCATGTAACTTTAAGAATTCTTTAATATAAAGTCATCTACTTTCTTTTATTAGTATGTTTCCTTTGACCATTATTGCTTTTAGGCCACATATTTTATTTTTTATTTTTTAAAAAAGATTTGTTTATTTATTAGAGCATGCATGTGCACTTGCACATAGAGGGAGGGAGAAAGAGAGGCAGAGTCCCCCTGAGCAGGGAGCCTGATGTGGGGCTCAATCCCTGAACCCCAAGATCATGACCTGAGTCAAAGGCAGATGCTTAACTAATGGAGCCACCCAGGCACCCCCAAGGACACACATTTTAGAAAGACCATTGAGCTGGCTCAGTTGGTGGAGTGTTGTGACTCTTCATATTGGGATTGTAAATTTGAGTTCCATGTTGGGTATAGAGATTACTTAAAAATAAAATCTTTAAAAAAAAAAAAAAAACAACCAGCAACTATCCAGATTTATTTTATTGTTTGTATATATGGTCATTAGCCAATTTTTAGATTCCAAAATGAGCACCTGTATTACAAATAACAAGTTTATTTAGCATATATTTACTAAGGTCTTACTCTAGTACATGGAGAGTATAAATAAACTTGAAATTTGAATAATATTCTGTTCTTGCCTTCAAGGTATTTGAAATTTAGTCAGAAATAGGCACATATAAAGTTAAAGACAGTAAAATTTAGCGATTATCATTTTTATGTTATTTTTATGGTAGCATAGGAGAGGATTTAATAAATTATGCCTGAGAGGTGATTCAAAAGGCTTCACATAAGAGATTATTGTCTTTAAGCCATTCCAGGGAGAGGTAAAACTTGTTTATATATTATTTTTTAGTGAAAACATTTTAAACAGTATATCCAGTAGCAGGTCTAAAATTGTGCATGGGGCAAGTTTCTTAGGGGGCAACTATTTGGTTGAATAAAGGTCAGGGGAATTTGTCTTTCAGAGGTATTGCATAGCACTCATAATACTTAAGTTATATGCTATACATCAACAAGAGTAACACTTACAAAGATGAGTAAAAACTCATGCTTTATGTAGTTTGAGGAAATGTAATTATTCTTATTAAAGATCATAGTTAGGGCAGCCCCGGTGGCGCAGCGGTTTAGCGCCGCCTGCAGCCTGGGGTGTGATCCTGGAGACCCGGGATCGAGTCCCACATCGGGCTTCCTGCATGGGGCCTGCTTCTCCCTCTGCCTGTGTCTCTGCCTCTCTCTCACTCTCTCTGAATGAATAAATAAATAAATCTTTAAAAAAAATAAAGATCATAGTTAATTTTACTTGAAGAAGTTAACAGATTATTAGAAGAAGGAAGCTCCCTACACCATCTGTTGATGCTGCCACTGAATATGTTTTATTCATATTATTTGGCTTCTTTTTTTTTTGAAAGTACGTTTCTGTGATTTTTTAAGCAAATATTTATAGGATTCTAATAAATATTTTCAAGATTGTTGTTATTTTTTGGTGTCAAACTTCCAAATGACCAAGTAAGAATAAGTGCTCCAAAAGATTTCAGGGAAATAAAATATATAAACTACATTATAATAGCATACTTCCAAGAGCTAGAAATGATAAAATTATTAGCCTTATAAAGGTAACAGATAACTCCTGACTAGAAGACAGACATAATCTAATAAAAGAGAAACAATAAAGGAGGAGATGATTTTCATATTTAACACTTAAGTATTCTGTGTTAAGCAGTGTAATAAATGATCACTTTTACTTTCTGACATTCAAGTAATAAATTGACATTTTGATTTTTTTCAGGTTTCTCAGAAAAAGAGGTATTTAAATACTTATATTTGTAGATAGTTGTTTATTCAGTCTCTTAAAGTGTTAATCCATTGTTTTCTTTAAGCAGATCTTTTAATAAATGTAGTAAAATTAGCCAAGATTGTAGAACAGTGGGTGTGGTGAGACATTATGATGTGATAATTCACCATAAGCCAAACTATCTTGAGTCTTATATACCTAACCTGTTCTTGATCTTGGCAATAAAATACTATTTTGGTTATTCAAACTGATTAAAATTGGTGGATTATTGAAAAGAGTAGCTAAAGGATTAAAAGGGCAAAATTACAAAGGATTAAAGTTGAGAAATTAGAAAAAAATTGAGAAATTAGAATATAGCTTATTAACATACATAAAAGGAGATTGAGCATGTAGGTTTTTTTTCCTTCTACGCTATTCCTCTTTCACTGTTTGTTTTAGGCACTTTTATTTCAATGTAGTTCTTAAACACTTAGTTTGAGTTACTAAGTGGCATGATTATAAACATTTCAAACTAATATACTTTAGTTTTAATGATTTAAAAAGTTTTTTTAGCATGCATGTTTATAAATGATTTTTAACAAACTGTGTTAATGGGATTATACAGTTAATACTTCGAAGTGAAGTGAAGCTATGTAATAACAGCTCCTTTGCAAAAGAATAGTTACTAGAATAGCCACATTTTAAAAAAAGATATTAAGGGGCACCTGTGTATCTCAGTTGGTTGGGCATCGGGCTCTTGGTTTCAGCTTAGGGCATGATCTCATGGGTCTTGAGATCATGCCCTGCCTTGGGCTCCCCACTCAGCAGAGTCTGCTTGAAGATTCTCTCCCTCTGCCCCTCTTCCACACTCTCTCACACTCTCACTTCACTAAAGTAAATCTCTTGAAAAAATATTAGAAATAACTAAGAAGTGGGGCACCTGGGTGGTTCATTTGGTTAAACATCTAACTCTTGATTTCAGCGCAGGTCATTATCTCAGGGTTGTGGAATGGAGCCCTGCCTCAGCTTTGCACTTAGCTGGAAGTCTGATTGAGATTCTCTTCCTCTCCCTCTCATCCTGCTCCAGATCTCTCTTTCCTCCTCTAAAATAAATAAATCTTTTAAAAAAATAGCTAAGAAGTAAAAATCAAATCAATTAAAAAATTGTTAACTTATCAACATTGAATATTTTAAACATTTATTGCTTTTGAAATTTTGGTGAAGGAGGTATTCTTAAACATTTCTGGTGGATATGTAAATTGACTCATTGTTTTTCGTGTACAGTTTAACAGTATGTGTCGAGCTATAAAAAGCTTATATTTTTTTGTTAATTAATTCTACTTTTCAGATTTCATCTTAATGAAATATTCTGAAATTCTGAAAAAACTTTCTGCTCTGAAATAGTGTATTTTAAAATATGGAGAAGCTATGTAAATGGCTAATATCAGTATGATTAAATAAAGTGTGTTACATCCACTGTATAGGGTAGCAAATAAACATGAAGGTTATAAAAGTTTTCAGAAACTTAGGAGATGATGACAAAGTTCAGGACAATCTTTTTTAAGAAAGTATGCTTGCCAGTGGGGTGCGGGGTGGGAGTAGAGCAGAAGGAGATAGAGAATCTTAAGCAGGCCCCACACTCAGCATAGAGCAGGTTGTGGGGCTTGATCTCATGACCCTGAGATCATGACCTGAGCTGAAATCAAGAGTTGGATGCTTAATTGAGCCACCCAGGTACCCCAAGTTTGGGATGGTCTTAATTATGTTTCATAACACGTAGAAAAAAAAGTTGGAAATGCATCAAGAGGTTGACAGTATTTGTTGAATTGTGAGCAGAATTTTTCCGCTATTTTTTTCCTGTTCTTTGTTGATTTTATACACTGAATTTGTATTTTAGAGGGAAAAAAGAAAATTGAAATGTAAGTCACCTTAAATGTAGGATAATAAGTTCATTTTGTAAGTTAGAATTGAAAGCTATTGAAATTTCAATGTTCATTTTTGGGGGGAATATCAATGTTCTTGGTTAATGTTCTTTTTATGTTACTTTTAGCTTACTCATAATTCAGCAAAAGATCACTTATTATTTTCAGAGTTCTTTTTAGTCTGTCATGTAGTTTTTCTGGGTGGACTTAAATGTCAATCAGCAATAAAAATTGAGGATGCTTGACTTCCCCCGTGCCCCTCTCTCCCTCCCATCCCAGTGTTGAAAAAGTGAAGTGGTTTCTCAGTCTAAAAACCTTTGTTTCATTGTGTGTATTTTGATCCCTACTGACTAATCTATGGAAAATTACTCAAGGTTTTGATTAGTGGTTTGTATTTCAAGTTTTTTTTTAAGAAGACATAATCTTATTAATGTTATTCTACATATTTCACTACTTAAGTTTAAACTTGACATAATTTTTCCCCAGAGCATCTTGAATTATTCATATGTTCATTAGTCTAATAAAAGATGTAAATTATAAAATTCACTACCTTTTCACTAGTATTAAAGGGACTTATTATTGTATTCATATTTATTAGTCACTATTTTATTTTTAATATTAATATTTTATAAATATTGTTATTTTATGGATTTTAATATTAGTATTTTAATTTTAGTATTTTATGTTAAAACCAACATAACATTTATTATTATTTACTAAATACTGTAGTATTTATTTAAAATTGTAATGTCTACTATTTTTGTAATTTGTGTATTTTTCACCAAATTTCAAGCGTGTAGTCCTTATACTCTGCTTTCTTGCATTCCTAACTTTCTGATGAAATGTTTTTAGTAATTGGTAATTATTTTTATGTACCAGAGCACAAGAGTATAGAAATAAGCTGTCAGTAATACAGTGAGACTCAATAATGTCAAAAGAGAATTAATGCATAAAAAGCCAAATATTCTCATGTTGCTATTTCATACACATGGCTCAAAGACTTTTTTAAAATTAAGATGGGTATTTATTCTAAAAGGGCATATGGGGGTATGATTGTGTGTATTAAATAATCAAGTTTTACTTCATTTGCATAAATTAGAGTTTTTGAGGGACAAAAGCCTTATGAACAATATGAAAATAGTTTGTGGTTCATTGATTTATACAGCTTGCATAAGCAGACAGTGTTAAAATAATGTTTAATTGGAAATTGTAGAATTCTATTTTATGTAATGGCAGATTGTTTTACCAGATTTATGTCATGTAAGATTTACATATATTTGCATAGAAACTAAATCTCAGTGGTGGCATGTGGAGATATTCTGAAAAGGTATTTTTAGTTTCTTTTTAAAATGTTTAATATCAGGTTTCAGATCCCATTTTAGGACTGAAGTAAGTTTGAAAACATGCCAATCTCTCTGCTTTAGTCTAGGTTATACCTTTAATCTCAATAGAATCTAAATCTTGCCTTGTGAGTACTTTTTAAAAAATTAAATACAGTATAACCAACAGAAATGATAATCCTGTATTTGTTGAAGGGATATTCATTCTTCCTCCACATTAGTGAAAAAAGGTCAGGGAGGAACATTTATGAACAAAAACATTTATACATTATACTCCTCAGGCCTTTTTCTGTAGAAGTTCTTTTTTTTTTTTTAAAGATTTATTTTTATTTATTTATGGTAGGCAGAGAGAGAGAGAGAGAGGCAGAGACACAGGCAGAGGGAGAAGCAGGCTCCATGCCAGGAGCCCGATGCGGGACTCGATCCGGGACTCGATCCGGGACTCCAGGATCGCGCCCTGGGCCAAAGGCAGGCGCGAAACCACTGAGCCATCCAGGGATCCCCTGGAAGTTCTCATTTTAAAATTCATTCCCAAATAATGAGACCCAACAAAAAGTGTATTATGCAGTCAAAATGCTACATGCAAACAGGAAAATTGGTAAAACACTATCCTGTTACTTGTGCTTAATGGTTATTTAACTTTAAGGCTGGGAAAACTGGATACTCAATACCAAAAACTTGCAGATGGAAATAAAATTATAAGTATAAAACAATAAAACCATAAATAACCACTATAATACCAAAAAAATACTCTAATACCTAAAGTTAATATTTATGGAATATTAGAATGATTCTCATTTTAAAGCAAAGAATCTAAGGCAGAAATCATAAAGACACAGATTGATTTGGTTGTGTAAAAATCTATAGGGGGTGAATAAAAAAGTGCACCATAAAAGAGAAAAGCTTGAAATATATATGAAAAATGGCTCACATTCTAAATGTATGAGGAGTTCTTACAAATACATATGAAAAAAGACATAGAAAAAAGTTCATAGGAGAGATGAGATACAAGTAGCCCAAAATGAATGATTTAATGGTATTGGTAAAAGATAAACTAAAACAATGAGATAATATTTTCATTAATCAAATTGACAAGTATATTTCAATAAATTAACACTTGAAACATCGCACAAATATTGTAGGTAGATCAGAAATAGACAATTTAGCAGTATATATTCAAGCTGTACCTATACTTTGAAATACTATTTCTACTTTTAGGAACTTATCTGTAGGAAATAATGAAGTGTGAACATAGATTCAGTGACAGCAAAATTCATTGTGCCGTTTACAACAGCGAAGTATTGATAGTCTAATTTTTCAACAAATAAGGTGGTTAAGATTTCATTGTTTTTATTTCAAAATAATTTAAGAGGGATCCCTGGGTGGCGCAGCAGTTTGGCGCCTGCCTTTGGCCCAGGGCGCGTTCCTGGAGACCCGGGATCGAATCCCACGTCGGGCTCCCAGTGCATGGAGCCTGCTTCTCCCTCTGCCTATGTCTCTGCCTCTCTCTCTCTCTCTCTCTCTCTCTCTCTCTCTCTGTGACTATCATAAATAAATAAAAATTAAAAAAATAATAATTTAAGAAACGAAAAAACTTTAGTTCATAGTATATACTACAAAATAATGGATTATTTACTCTCTCAGTGTTCTCACTGGTAAATTATGGATCATAATAGTACCTACCCATAGGGGCATTGGGACAATTAAGTGAGTTAATATGTGAAAAGCACTTAGAATAGTGCCTGACATGGTGACTAATTAATAATACTATATTGTATATTTAGAAGTTACTAAGATAAGAGATACTTTTTAAATTTATTTTTTATTTTTTAAAGATTTTATTTATTCATGAGAGACACACACACACAGAGAGAGAGAGAGAGAGAGAGAGAGAGAGGCAGAGACACAGGCAGAGGGAGAAGCATGTAGGGAGCCTGACTTGGGACCCGATCCTGGGTCTCCAGGATCTGGCCCTGGGCTGAAGGCGGCGCTAAACCACCGAGCTACCTGGGCTGCCCAAGAGATCTTTTTAAAAAAATATATTTATTTGAGAGAGTGCATGCATCAGCATGGGTGGAGGGGAGGAGCAGAGGGAGAGAATCCCAAGAAAACTCCCCACTGAGTATGGAGCCCAATACAAGGCTCTGTCTCATGACCCATTAGAGATTACTACCTGAGCCAAAACCAAGAGATGGACGCCCAACTGACTGAGCCTGGCAGGTGCCCCTAAGAGATCTTAAAAGCTCTTATCATAGGGAAAGAAAAATTATAATTATGTGAGGTGTTAGATAGTTACTAAACATTGTGATAATCATTTCATGATGTATACATGTATGAAATCACTATGTTATATAACCTAAACTTACCAAATATTATATGTCAGTTATAAAACTGGAAAAAGGTTTTTTAAAGATTTTATTTATTTTTGAGAGAGCGAGCGAGCGAGCATGAGTGGGGGAGGGGCAGAGAGAGCAGCAGACTCCTCACTGATCAGAGAGCCTGATGTGGGACTCAATCCCAGGATGCTGGGCTCATGACTTGAACCAAAGGCAGACGCTTAACTGAGCCATCCAGGTTCTCAGAAAAAAAAATATTTTATTTTTAATTCTTTTTATTTTTGTATTTTTTAAAGATTGTATTTATTCATTCATGAGAGACACAGAAAGAGAGGCAGAGACACAGGCAGGGGGAGGAGAAGCAGGCTCCATGCAAGGAGCCTGATGCGGGACTCCATCCCAGAATCCAGGATCATGCCCTGAGCCATCCCGGGAATCCAGGATCATGCCCTGAGCCAAAGGCAAATGCTCAACCACTGAGCCACCCAGGCATCCCGAGAAAAAAATTTTAAGAAAGGGTCTCACAGACCAAAAACAAGAATAGTGCCCAAGTAGTGGTAGATAATGTGTGTTGCTCTTCTCATTCATTCACAGAATGTTCCTGAAATTTGAGGTAGTCTAGAAAATCATAGTTTACTATATATACATTTTAGATAATATATAGAAGATAAGTGAATACTTTGGAAGAAGAAAATTGCAATTGTCCTTGATTAAAATAAGTAACCAAAGGATTGGATTGTTAAAAACAAATACACTAAATTCGTGCAGGTTTTTGTCCCTGCTACCACACATGCTCAATGCTGATCTAAAACTGATTTTTATATTAAACTAAGTCTCCTTTTGTTTGTTTGTTTTAAACAGGTTGGCTCAAAGCTAATCTCTTGTCACAAACTAGTATTGGCTTGTGTTATCCCTTACTTCAGAGCCATGTTTCTTTCTGAAATGGCTGAAGCCAAGCAAACACTGATTGAGATCAGAGATTTTGACGGTGATGCAATAGAAGACTTGGTAAAGTTTGTCTATTCTTCACGGCTCACTTTGACTGTTGATAATGTCCAACCTCTCTTATATGCAGCCTGTATTCTACAGGTTGAACTGGTGGCTAGAGCTTGTTGTGAATACATGAAGTTACATTTTCATCCCTCCAACTGCCTGGCAGTGAGAGCTTTTGCTGAAAGTCACAACCGAATAGACTTAATGGACATGGCGGATCAGTATGCCTGTGAGCATTTTACTGAAGTAGTGGAGTGTGAAGACTTTGTAAGTGTGTCACCCCAACATCTCCATAAACTTCTGTCCTCCAGTGACTTAAATATTGAGAATGAAAAGCAGGTCTATAGTGCGGCCATCAAGTGGCTTCTTGCCAATCCACAGCATCATTCCAAATGGTTGGATGAAACACTTGCACAGGTAGGGGCTAAAATAAGCTGGTGTATAGAAATGAAGTGATATAGCAGCAAATTAGGTTGTTTCACTGATATGAAATGTGTAGATTATCTAAAGGAATGTAGAAATCTTTGTGTTATACAGTGTGAAAATGGCTTTCTCTTCACTTTCCTATTTATTCACTATACTATTTAAGGAAAGGTCTGAATTTGTTACATTTAATTAGAAATACCATTCTTTGCTTTTTAACCTGAATGTTGAAAATAGCCTTTTGAAATTGTAGTAATGAATATTTTATTTATGCTGATAGAAAATGGTTCTGAGGAAACAGCTCTAAGTAACTATTGTTTATAATGAAGTTTTGAAATTATAGTGGTTACTTTCTTATCTGGAAAGAACCACAAGACATAACATGCCATTTTCTTTCCTCACCATGGTTTCACTTCTGTAACCTCAGAAATATGGCTCTTTTCTTATTTATTTCATTTCTTTTCTTTTCTTTCTTCCTTTCTTTATTTCCAACAGGGTAACCTGGGTAAGGAGATAATAAAATAAGCATTAGAATTACTCTGAAAATAATTTTGTCAACAGAAACAAAAAGTTTCATTATGTTGCAGCTATCTTCTTTCTGTATATGCATAGGTACTTTTAACTCAAAATCATATTACCTGATTTGATCATCCCCTTAATCCACTAGAAAATCAATGCATCTTTAAGGGAAGAAAGGTGAGTGCCTCTACCTAATAGGGGATGCATCCCTCATTCAGTATATAACCTTCCAAGGTGATTAGTTTGGAGAAAACAGCATTAATTTAATATTATGCATGTTTATTTGTTCAAGTAATGAAGAAATCCCATTTATTTGTTCTATCTAAGCTTTAAAAGGCAAAAGAACAAAATATGGCAATTTTGTTTTGATTGTGCCTTTTCTCCAGCAGCAGTGGGGCCTTGTGATTATGACACTGCCATTTTTGGAATTAAGTAACTTGAGTGAAGACAATTGAATTATTTTATTAGTCTACTTAAAACTGTATTTAAAGGGGGGGAGGATGTATTTAACATACAATCTGATTTCATTAGTGCAGAGCATACTAGAAATCACTTTAGAACTTGGCTCATTGAACTTCCTTCACATGTTAGAAAGGCTTTGTGTAATAAATGAGGGTTTTTTTCTAAGATTTTATTTATTCATTTATTTTATTTATTCAAGATTTTATTTATTATTCATTCATTTATTTTATTTTTTCTCTGAGAGACACAGAGAGAGAGACACACACACACAGAGAGGCAGAGACACAGGCAGAGGGAGAAGCAGGCTCCATGCAGGGAGCCGGACATGGGACACGATCCCAGGTCTCCAGGATCACACCCTAGGCCGAAGGCGGCACTAAACTGCTGAGCCACCCAGGCTGCCCAATAAATGAGTTTTTAAAAACAACGTAAACATACTACAAAGTACAGAATGAACTATCTAATTACAGTTTAATCTTATATCTGCTACTGTTCATGATCTTAGGTTCGTTTGCCGCTGCTGCCAGTTGATTTTCTTATGGGTGTTGTGGCAAAAGAACAGATTGTCAAGCAAAATCTAAAATGTAGAGATTTGTTGGATGAAGCAAGAAATTACCATCTTCACTTGAGTAGCAGAGCAGTACCTGACTTTGAATACTCCATTCGGACTACCCCAAGGAAGCATACTGCTGGTAATTAAATTACTCATCTTATTACCTCTACTAGAAGGATCTTTGTTGTATTTGAGGACTAGTTATGTATTCCCAAACTTAATTGTAAGATGGTTAGTATCTGATTGTCTTAAAGTAGTAATTGGCAATAATATGGTTGTATGTGAATTCTTACTGGACATGATTCAGGTAGTTTTACCAATAAACCAATTTTTTAAAAAGTCATAAGCCCTATACACTTTGAAGAGCCTGCTGAAATCTCTCTCTCTTTTTTTTTTTAAGTTTTCTTGATACTTCTAGCAGAGTTAATTCCTCTATCATTTGTACTTTTAGAATGCTTTGTTTGCACTTGTTTTATTAACTGTAGTGCATTGAAATTTATTTATTTGACATGTTTCGATCTCTTTAGAGACAGGTAAATATCTTATTCAGGTGTATCCCTAGTGCCAAGGATGGAGCTTGACACATATTTTGTGTTTAAATATTACTAGTTTTTGTGTTTTATCAAATCGAAAGGAAGGCACTAAGTGGGCCCCCTGGCTGGCTCATTTGGAAGAGCAATGTGACTCTTGATCTTGGGGTTATGAGTTCAGTCCCACATTGGGTGTATAGATTACAAAATAAAATAAAATAAAATAAAATAAAAACTTAAAGGCAGTAACTACGTTACAAATTTGTATAATAGACTATGTTAGACTCCTCAAATCTAAAGGTCTTATACTTAAGGAGGCATGTAATTTTATCTTTATTTGCCACAGTTTTCAGACTGTATTTTCCTAATAGTTCATGTTCACTTATGCTACTTTTTATAACTATAAAAAATATATTTGAGGGATGATGGAAAATAAATGAAGGTCTAGGAATTCAAGAAGTGGTACTCTGAGCAAAGAGTTTATCTACATTCGTTGCTACCAAATATAGTTATCATATAAACAGATCTGTGGAATAGCCTAAAAATAACAACAAAGGGCAGTACATGATTATGAATAGTGGGATTTTATATAGGTAACGAAAATTTGAATGTCATAGATGTATTTAGAACTACTTCTTCATAGATACAATTAGCCCTCGAACAACATGGGTTTGAACTGCATGCATAGGTCCACTTGTATGTGGATTTTTTATAGTACTATAAATGTATTTGTTCTCTCTCTCTCTCTCTCTCTCTCTTTAAAGCCCTAGTGAGGGGCTTGAGCTCACAGCCCTGAGATCAAGACCTGAGCTGAAGTCAAGGGTCAGATGTTTAACTGCCTGAGCTACACCCAAGCACTTCTCTTATGATTTTCTTAATAACATTTTCTTTTCGGGGATCGCTGAGTGGCTCAGCGGTTTAGCACCTGCCTTTGGCCCAGGGCGCGATCCTGGAGTCCCGGGATCGAGTCCCACGTCGGGCTCCTGGCATGGAGCCTGCTTCTCCCTCCTCCTGTGTCTCTGCCTCTTTCTCTCTCTCTATGTCTATCATAAATAAATAAATAAATCTTTAAAAAAATAACATTTTCTTTTCTCTAGCTTACTTTATTGTAAGAATATGGCATATGTGTGTGTGTGTGTGTGTGTGTGTGTGTGTGTGTATATATATCATACAAAATATGTGTTAACTGACTATTCATGCTACCAGTAAGACTTCTGGTCAGCAGTAGGCTATTAGGAGTTAAGTTTTGGGGGAATCAAAAATTATATGCAGATTTTCTTTTTCTTTTTTTTTTTTTTTTAAGATTTTATTTTATTTACTCATGAGAGATACAGAGCGCGAGAGAGAGGCAGAGACGCAGGCAGAGGAAGAAGCAGGCTCCATGCAGGGAGCCTGACACGGGACGCGGGACTTGATCCCGGGTCTCCAGGATCATGCCCTGGGCTGCAGGTGGTGCTAAACCCTTGCACCACCGGGGCTGCCCTGCAGATTTTCAACTACAAAGGAAGTTGGTACTCCTAACTCCTGGGTTCTTCAAGTGTCAACTGTAGTTTTCTATGGAAAGGACTGCTTATTCTCCTTTTTTTTAATTGGTTGATGTCAAAAATTAAATTTTTGAAGCATGGGGTTTTTTAAAGTTGTGAATCCTGTTTCTGGAAGTCAAGGTATTTAGTTAAATTCCTCTTTAAATTCAGATTTAAATTTAAACAACACCTTGGTAGCCTGGCTTACATGCATATAGTAGGCATATAATAGACTCTTGTATATGTGATCTCTTAAATGATTGCAGCAACTTAATGAGTAGGTTTTAGTGTAGGATTCAATCCTTACTATGAGATAGATGGCGTTATTCCATTTTATGCATGAAGAGACTGGGTGGCGCAGCGGTTTGGTGCCTGCCTTTGGCCCAGGGCGCGATCCTGGAGACCCGGGATCGAATCCCACATCGGGCTCCCGGTGCATGGAGCCTGCTTCTCCCTCTGCCTGTGTCTCTGCCTCTCTCTCTCTCTCTCTCTGTGACTATCATAAATAAATAAAAATTAAAAAAAAAAAAAAAAAAAAAATAAGAGGGATAAAAGTATGCCTGAAAACAAAAAGACTACTAAAAGTGATAAGAAAGGACAGGATTTTGCAGTATTGGGTAATAGCAGATGAGGACCTGAACTAAAACAATGGCAGTGGAATAGTGAGGGAGAGGAAGGATACCTCAGGGAAGGAAGGGGTTGTTCAGGTAGGTGAGGAGGGGAGATCCTTTCAATATGTTGGGTTTGAAAGGCCTGTGGGACATCAAGTGGAAATATGGCTTAGATATGTAGTTTGGAAGGCATTATGATACAGAATGGAATTTAAAATCAAGGAATGTACTTTTCCTGTGTTAACATAAAGTATGTGAGAAGTCGGTGAAGGATGAAACGTGGGAAACATAGGAAAGAGAAATTATTGGACACAAAAGGAGAGACTTCAGTATTTTGGAAATCAAGAGAATTGAGGAATTTCTCAAAAAACAGGATGATCAACATATCGAGTGTTGTACTTGTGTTCAATAAGAAATTAACTTAAGCATTTATTGGATGTAGTTCTGACCTTAGCCAAGAGCAATTTTACAGAGTGGGTGAAAACTTAAACCTTACTATAATGGGATGTAACATTACATCTCTGTTTAGCAAACAGAGATAATAGCTGATGTATTCTATTCTTTGAGAAGTTCAAATAAGGGGAAGAAAAGAAAGTTAGAATTTTAGTAACATAATGACATTGAAGTTATCCAAATAACTCATTTTTTTTAGCAGTTCATCAAAATTTTGACTTCCTAAGTATTTTTTTCCACACTAATTTAAGAAAAATTAGGGAGCTATAATTTTGATCTCTATTTTCTGGTTTTACCTTTAGGCGTGCTGTTTTGTGTAGGTGGTAGAGGTGGATCTGGTGACCCCTTTCGCAGTATTGAATGCTATTCTATCAACAAAAACAGTTGGTTTTTTGGGCCAGAAATGAATAGTCGAAGGCGACATGTGGGTGTAATCTCTGTGGAAGGTGGGTCCATTATTGTCTTAAGTCATAGCCATGATGGTAACACTCTTTTGAGATATTTAAACTTTGAGAATTTCTTTCTGTAAGAAAATTTCTAAATTATAAAATGTTTCAATCTGTCAATAAAATATGTGTGTGGTGATTATTTGTCTTATGCCCAAAGATGCTCAGTGAGCAATCTCTTGCATGTAGGTGCTTACTGAGAGATGAGTATTAGGGAAAAGAGAGTTAAAGAGTTAAACTTTTCTTAGTTATATTTGCAAAATAATCAACCTAAAGAAGAGTGCTTATTGAACTCAAATAATAAATATATATCAGCTTTTTTCTTATGTTTAATTATTATTGAAATGAGATTCTTTTTTTACTGGTTACTGAAAATGAAATAATTACAGAACCATGGGTAAACTGTTAGAGGACCTTAAAAAAATCACTTTTTTTGGATTATAGAAGTGTAAATTCTTTTTTGGAAAATAAGAGAACATTCTAATAAAAAGTAAAAATCACCTATAACCCAAACACCCAGAAATAGTCACAGTTGACATTATTTCTGTGTAACCTTTACAGTTATTTATTGTATGTGAATTTTTAATAACTTCATTTAGAAAATTTGATCACATTGTACTGAATTTTATATTTTCTTCACATAACATTGAACTTTTTTTATTAAACATTCTTTGAAAGCATGATTAGTGATTTCATCTACTAAGTAATGAGAGTTGGGAAATCAAAGGTAGGGGTAGTGTTTGGACATTTAAATAACTTTATATAGAACAGCATGTTCCAGGCATTTTATTGAGCAGAAGCTTACAGTTATTTTCATATGACTATTTAAGTGACATTATTCATGATGTTGAACAGAAGAATATTTGTTGAAAATTATCATGCTATTCTAATTATATGTGATCTCATATATATTATATATACATAAATAACTATCAGTTTACCCATTTGGAATCAAATGAAAATCAAACTTCTCTATTTGACAGGTAAAGTATACGCAGTAGGTGGACATGATGGAAATGAACATTTAGGTAGCATGGAGATGTTTGATCCTCTGACTAATAAATGGATGATGAAGGCATCAATGAACACAAAGAGGTGAATCAGCATGGAAATTTTTTGATTTGTTGGTGGAAAATAAAGCTTCCAATAATTTAAAGGGCTAATTTTCTACTTTTTACGTTTTTAGAAACTTTAATACTGTCTTAAACACTTTTTGTTAAATTTAGCATCCAATGTGATGCTTTGTTATAACTTTTTATATTTTCTTTCTTCAGAATATATTTTATTTTTTTAATAATAAATTTATTTTTTATTGGTGTTCAATTTGCCAACATACAGAATAACACCCAGTGCTCATCCCGTCAAGTGCCCCCCTCAGTGCCCGTCACCCATTCACCCCCACCCCCTCTTCAGAATATATTTTATATTTTCTTTTTATATTTCAGAATATGGTAATGATTAATATGGTTTCCACCTAAACCTGAGCATTGATTTTTTTTTTAACTCTGAAATAATTATAGATTTAAGGAAAATTGTAAAAATAGTAGAATTCCTGTATGCCAGTGATTCTCAATAAAAGATTATTTTGCTTCCTCTGGAATACTTGGCAATATCTGGAGACATTTTTGGTGGTCACAGATTTCGGGGGGGGGATGTTAGAGGGAGTGGCTGCCAGCATCTAGTTGAGAGAGGCCAACAATGCTGCTAAAAATCCTATAATACATAAGAAAGCCCCCTACAGCAAAGAATTTTCCTCCTCAAATGTCAGTAGTACTGAGAGAGAAATCCTGTGCTATACTCCTAACCCAGCTCCCTTCATGTTGACATTTTATACCATCGTAGTACAATTACTGAAAACAGGAAATGAACATTGATATAATGGTATTAATTAATAGACTTTATTCGACTTTTGCCTGTTTTTCCAATGCTTTGAATGGTTTTTCTTGTCTAATTATTTTGCCTATTAATCTAATACAGGGTGAATAGTAGCAGAGATGGTAGGTGTTTTTGTCTTAATCTTGATCTTAGTGGAAATGTCTCTAGTGTTTCCCTATTAAATGAGATACTGGCTTTAGGACTAAGACATAATTATTTTAACATGTTAAGAAAATATCCCTCAGGGTGCCTGGGTGGCTTCAGTTGGTTAAGCATCTGCCTTTGGCTCAGATCATGATCACAGGGTCCTGGGTTGGAGCCCAGTGTCAGGCTTCCTGACCAGTGGGGAGCCTGCTTCTCCTCTCCCTTTGCCTCTTCCCATTGCTCATGCTCTCTTGCTATCTCTCACTCTCTCTCTCAAATAAATAAATAAATAAATAAATAATATATTTATTAAATCCCTCATTTTTTACTCATTTTATTATGAGCATTAATACTTAAAATTTTAATCTACAGTAAATTGAAATATATGTTGATAAATGGATTAATCTAAAGAAGAGGAAGATTTTCAATAACTTAGTAAGTTTTAAATAGCCTATTCAGAATTTTTTTGATGACTTCAATATTGGATTTTCAGATATCTTAAGGTGGATGACCAAATGAAGATTCAAAAAATATTTCACCAAATGAAGATTCCAAAAGTATAATAGACTAATCACCCTGTAGATCTAGAAACAATACCTAAAAATATTAGAGTTACAGGTAAAAACCTGCTTTAGATATTATGAAAGATGAATTACACCAGTACAACATGGTAGAAAATCAGGTTAGCAATTATGTTTCTTATAGATAAAAGTACTTGAACCAATATGAAGCACAGCTATAAAAAAATGAAGAAAAGGAAAATGAATATAATATAGTTGAGAAGTGTAGCCTTCAGATCAAGGAAGATTGTAGTTATACTGTTCTTCATGCTGATGTCTCCATATCTATGGCTGGGTTCTCAAAGTGGTATATACAACATTAATTGGGGTATGGAAATAAAAATTAAGCTGTATATATTTTTGTATCCTTTTAAATTTATTCTGATTGCAAGTTTTTTAAATGAACATAACCTGTTAATACAAAAATATGTTTATAATTTGAAAATAATTATGGTATATGGAAGGTGCACAAAAATTGTTACAAATCTGAGAGTTATAACCTGGAATGCATATAAGGACTAGTAGTTTAGTAAGAGATCTGAAAACTTTGTCATTAAAAAACTATTGAAGGAAAAAAAATAAAAATAAAAAACTGGTGAAGGGTTTTAATCTGAGGAGAGAGGATTTTTTTATTTTACTTCTGGTGTAGTTAACATACTGTATTACATTAGTTTCAGATGCACAATATAGTGACTTAACAAAGTTCCATATATTACTCAGTGCTCATCAAGATAGATGTACTCTTTCTTTAAATTTCCCAAATGCTTATTTAAAATTTTTTTTCATTCTAGCAATTTATCTTGGAATTGGTGTGGAGTGGGCCTAGATCTCTTTTTTTTTTCCAGTTAATATACAGTGTAATATTAGTTTCAGTAGTACAATTTAGTGATTCATGACATATATACAACACCCAGTGCTCACCAAAGGTGCCCTCTTTAATACCCATCACCCAAGATAAGTGTACTCTTAATTTCCTTCCTCTGTTTCACCTACTCAACCTCCCCTGTGGTATGATATTTGTTCTCTATATTTAAGAGTCTGTTTTTTGGTTTGTCTCTTTTTTCCCCCTTTGTTTTGTTTCTTAAAATCCACATATAAGCAAAATCATATGGTATTTGTCTTTCTCTGACTGGGATATTTCACTTATCATTATACTCTGTAGCTCCATCCATGTTGTTGCAAATGGCAAGATTTCATTCTTTTTGATGGCTGAATAATATTCCAGTGTGTGTGTGTGTGTGTATACATTGAACGTTTTTTTATTAAACATTCTTTGAAAGCATGATTAGTGATTTCATCTACTAAGTAATGAGAGTTGGGAAATCAAAGGTAGGGGTAAGTGTTTGGATATACATATATATATATATATATATATATATATACACACACACACACACACACACACACATACACACACGCACATGCACACTACATCTTTATCCATTCATCTATCTAGTGGATACTTGGGCTGCTTCCGTAGTTTGACTATTGTAAATAATGCTGCAATGAACATAGGGGTGCATATATTCTTTTGAATTAGTATTTTCATGTTCTTTGGATAAATACCCAGTAATGGATCTTAGGATAGTTCTATTTTTATTTTTTGAGGAACTTTCCATACTGTTTCCAACAGTGGATGCACAAGTTTGCATTCCTACCAACAGTGCACAAGGGTTCCTTTTTTCCCCCACATCCTTGCCAATAGTGTTATTTCTTGTGTTTTTTATTTTAGCCATTCTGTGACTTGTGAAGTAATATTGTGGCTTTGATTTGCATTTCCCTGATGATAAGTGATGTTGAGCATCTTTCATGTGTCTGTTAGCCATCCGGATGTCTTCTTTGGGAAAATGTCTGTTTGTGCCTTGTGCCCATTTCTTAACTGGATTACTTGTTTTTTCGGTGTTGAGTTTGATAAGTTCTTTATAGATTTTGGATACCAACCATTTATCAGATAAGTCATTTGCAAACATCTTTTCCTGTTCAGTTGGTTGCCTTTTAGTTTTGTTGATTGTTTCCTTTGCTGTGCAGAAGCTCTCGATTTTGATGTAGTCCCAATAGTTTATTTTTCCTTTTGTTTCCCTTGCCTCAGGAGATGTATCTAGAAAGATGTTGCTATGATCAGTGTCAGAAAAAATACTGCCTTTGCTCTCATCTAGGATTTTTATGGTTTCAGGTCTCACACATAAGTCCTTAATCCACCTTGAGTTTATTTTTGTATATGGTGAAAGAAAGTGGTCTAGTTTCTTTTCTTTCTTTTATTTATTTTTTTTGCACGTTGCTGTCCAGTTTTCCCAACACCATTTGTTAAAAAGGCTTTCTTTTTTCCATTGCATATTCTTTCCCCCTTTGTCAAAGATTAATTGACCATATAATTGTGGGTCTATTTCTGGGCTTTCTGTTCAGTTCCATTCTGTTTCTGTGCTAGTACCATACTGTTTTGATTACTACATCTTTGCAATATAACTTGAAGTCTGGAATTGTGACACCTCCAGTTTTCTTTTTCTTTTTCAAATTGCTTTGGCTATTCAGGTTCTTTTTTTGGTTCCATACAAATTTTAGGATTGTTTATTCTAGTGAAAAATGTGAAAAATGCTGTTGATATTTTGATAGGGATTGCATTAAATCTGTAGATTACTTTGAGTAGTAGACATTTTAGCAATTTGTTTTTACTCATGAACATAGGATGTCTTTCCATTTCTTTGTGTTGTCTTGAATTTCTTTCATCAGTGTTTTATAGTTTTTAGAGTACAGGTCTTTCACCTCTTTGGTTAGATTTATTCCTAAGTATTTTATTCTTCTTGGTGCAGTTGTAAATGGGATTGTCTTCTTTATTTCTCTTGTTGCTGCTTCATTATTAGTGTATAGAAATGCAACAAGGGTGACTGGGTGACTCAGTCCATTAAGTGGCTGACTTTTGATTTTGGCTCCTGTCATGATCTTATGGGTTTACTTCTGTAGATCTTACATTCAAGAAGGAAAGATACAAATAAAGACATAATTACAAGAGCAATAATTTTTAAAATTTTATTTATTATTTATTATTTTTAAAAATTAATAATTTTATAATATAAATATATAATTATATAATATAATTTTATTTTTTAATAATTTTATTTATTTATTTATTTATTTATTTATTTATTTATTTATTTGAAAGAGAGCATGAGTGGGGAGAAGGGCAGAGAGGGTGGGGGGGAAGCAGACTCCCCATCGTGCAGGGAGCCTGATGTGGAACTTGATCCAAAGACTCTGAGATCATGACCTGAGTCAAAGGCAGACCCTTAACCAACTGAGCCACGCAGGCCCCCCAAGGGCAATAATTCTGGGCTTGAGAGTGGAGAAAATCTTGAAGTTCCATTTAAGATCTGAAGGAATAGAAGAATTTATCCTGGTTAGATATTGGTGGATAGAAGGGTGATGGGTGGAAAGAGATGAAGTCTGAAAATCTGGAGGTCAACAGAGCAGAGAGCATAAAGGAAGTCCAGTGTGACTGAAATATCAAGGTGAATGGTGTGAAAAAATAAGACTGAAACAAAAGGAAAGGATGAGGGCCTTTCAGGCTTGCCAGAAGTTTTTAATTTTATCTGGTGAGCTTTTACACATACACACACACACACACACACACACACACACACGTTTTAATAGCAGGGAAATGAAATGGAGAAAAGATTTGAGGAGGAGCAGAGTGAAAACAGCTTGGGAGACCAACAGGATCATTGTAATATTTTAGTCAAGAAATAATGGTGGCTTGGACTAAAGTGGAAAAAGTTGGGATAGAGAAGAGAGGAAATATTTGAGAGATAATCAAAAGATTTTATGACACTGAGATGTGGAAGGTTGAAAGAACAAGAAGCAAGGTTGATTCTTCAGTTTTTGGCTTAAGCAATTGGATATGGCTAGTGGTAAAATTTTCTGTATTAGAGAAAACAAGTCAATGAACAGGATAAAATTTTTATTTCCCTTGTGATAGGTGTATGAGTTTTCTATTGCTGTGAAACCATTTACCACACACTTAGCAGCTTAAAACAATGTCTATTTATTAAAGCTCACAGTTCCATAGATCAGAAGTTCAGCAGGTTTGATGGGGTCTTACAGGCCAAGGTCAAGGTGTAGGCTGGGCTAAGGTCTTCTCTGGAGGCTCTGGGGAAGAATCTCCTTCCAAGGTCATTTAGGTTATTGATAAAACTCAGTTCCTTGAGATTGTGGCACTGAGTTTCTCATTTTTACTGGCTGTTGCCAGATGTCACTCCCAATTCCTAGAAGCCATTCAGGTCCTTTCCAGGTGCTCCCTTCTGTCTGCAAACAAGCAGTGGTATGCAGAATCCATCTCATTCTTTGAGTTTTTGAGTTGTCTCCTGCTGGAGAAACTCTAAGCAGGCTTGTGTGATTAGATTAGGGCCGTTCAAGTAATCTTTTTGCCATATAAAGTAGTATAAGCATGGGAATAAGACAAGAGGGTGAATATACTGGGGGGTGGGGGGTACATCTTAAAATTTGCCTATTACAGGGAAGTAGGCCGTGAGTTTCATCTCAGGTTAAAGTTAAGGTTGAAGAGGGGCGCCTGGATGGCTCAGTTGGTTAAGCGTCTGATTCTTGATTTCAGCTCAGGTTATGGTCTCAGGATCATGAGATTGAGCCCTGTGTTGGGGAGCCTGCTTAAGATTCCTTCTCTCTGTCTTCCTCTATTCCACCCCTGCCAACCTCATTCATTGCTCTAAAAGCAAAAAATTAAGGTTCAAGAGCTAGCATGACAGATTTAAGGTAGAAGTTGGGATATGTGTCTGGAAATATATATTTGAGTTATCATAAATCCATGGAAAGTATGAGGTTGCCTCAGGAGAGAGAGAGCATGTAAGTGATAAGAGGCCTTAGTGAACATGGTGATTTAAATGATGGGGTAGGGTAAAAAAGAAGACACCGATTAAAGGAAACAAAATAGCACCAGCTAGAGATTTGGGAGGGAATTCAAATGTGTGATTTCATGAAAATCAAGAGTTTTGAGGAGTAGGAGATAACTAATAATGTCATATACTCTTGTGGTTTGGGATGGTGAGGGGGAGGAATATTTATTAGGCACACATCTGCCATTATATAACACCTGTATGTTCTGGAGTGCACGCACATGTTCACACACCTGCGAATTTTTATAGCCACAGTATTTTATAAGTCATTGCTCTATACTCAAGACAAAAGAGATTAAGAGGATTGAAAATGAGTAACAACCTTACCCTTAAGAATCCTTCCTAGGATTCTCTTGGTAAACTTTGAATTTCTGTTGAACAGCTGCGCTCTCCAGTAATATATTTAATACATAGCATTAAACATAGGCCAATCACTGTTTTAAGTGCTTAGCTATATTATCTCCATATCAATTGTGTCTACTCCTTTCTCAAATGGGTTACAGATGAAGAAGCAAGGTAGTAAGGTCGAGGTTTATAAAGTACACTATCCAAAGTACATACAAAGTCAGTGGCAGTTTATAGTTTTAGAATAATTCAATTTTTTATTGCTGCAGTGTTTAAGAAATTATTTTTTCTGATTACTATTACAGTGAATTAGCTTTTCACAAGGGCTAAGTCTCCCTTCCAAGAAGAAAAATAAATGCCCTTCAGAAGTAAAACAATGTGATATAAAGCTTGTAATATGAAAGTTGATGTTCTTTTGTGTGGTACCATGAAACCCTTTGTCCAAACACGTGCTGTGCAAATACATGAATTTAGAAATGAGATTGATTTCTGACCTCCACAGCAAAATATCTCTTTCAATTTATTTAATCTCTCATTATGCAACTGTGTGTTTTGCTAATTGTGTTTTGGACTCCATTTATATAGTATTTTGTTGGGTTTCACTTTATTTCATTTGAAATTAAAGTAACCTGTGTAGACTATGCATTATAAAACTCCAGAGGGCACTGTTCACATACAGTTGCATAATTTGGCAACCTTATAGCCATCTATTCAGAACGTTTGATAAATCTAAAAATAATGGGGAAAAAAGCCCACACTGATCTTTAACAAAGTAAATGCCTTCCTTAGGATGATATTTTTATTACCTTTTTTCTGGAAACAAAACCGGACACTAAAGTGTGTTTTTATTGTCTTTGCAGGCGAGGAATTGCCTTGGCCTCCTTGGGTGGTCCAATTTATGCAATTGGAGGGTTAGATGACAACACTTGTTTCAATGATGTAGAGAGATATGACATAGAATCTGATCAGTGGAGTACAGTGGCACCAATGAATACTCCCCGTGGAGGGGTTGGCTCTGTGGCTCTTATAGTAAGTTATGTGACAATTTGCTTATGGATTGCATTGTATCACGTCCCTAATAAAGAAAGGTCTGCTATCTTCTTATCTCCAGGATGCAGATAATGATTACACACCATATTATCTCATGAAACATGCTTTCTTGCACATCTGGTCTACCATTACATATACATCAATTAAAAGTCTAATGAAATAAATACATAAATAAATAAATAAATAAATGTCTAATGTTAAGTGTTTTTATTCTTTCTTTATTTAGAACCATGTTTATGCAGTAGGTGGCAATGATGGAGTAGCTTCTTTGTCTAGTGTGGAGAGGTATGATCCACATCTGGATAAGTGGATAGAAGTTAAAGAAATGGGTCAACGAAGAGCAGGCAATGGAGTTAGTGAGCTCCATGGTTGCTTATATGTTGTTGGTGAGTAGTTGGTATTTCTCTAATTTAAGAAAATACAGTACCATAAATTATATAATATTTAGGCTCAAGTGGAATTAGTCTTAAAATTTGCTTTCAAATTACTAAGATCCACATTTGTGCTTTTGTTTATGCCTTCATCTTTCACGTTTAAAATTTCTACCTTCATATTTTTAGTAGGAGTAGTAAATATATCTAAAGTAGAGGATTATATTTAAATAAGATATATATTTTTTAATGTAAGGACACATATGCTTTGCTAAAATCTTTGATTTAAGAATATTTTTTCCATCATCATTTCAAGGGAATTATGTTGATTCCTTAAAGCAAAGCAATGGTTATTTCAACATGCATAATGGCTGTTGACCTACTGAATTGCAGAATTGGAAGGAACCATAGGGCAGTGCTTTCTCAGACTTCAAACATATGAATCTTCTGGAGATACTGTTAAACTGCAAGGAAGGAGCCCAGATTCTGTATTTCTAACAGTTCCCAACTGATAATCAATGCTGCTTCTGGTCTGTTCAGCACACATTAAGTAGCAGGGTGTTGTTGTTGTTATTGTTTTAAGATTTTTATTTATTTATCCATGAGAGACAGAGAGGCAGAGACATAGGCAGAGGGAGAAGCAAGGCTTCCCTACGGGGAGCCTGATGCAGGACTTGATCCCAGGATCCTGGGATCATGACCTAAGCTGAAGACAGACACACAATCACTGAGCCACCCAGGTGTCCCCAGTAGCACGGTTTTAAACTATGAAATAGGAATAATAATGAGAATTATTTTTGAGAGAATTATTCTAAAATTTAAAGATAAGATATAAGAAACATTTCAAACTGCATCTGGTACTTTGTAGTTACCCAGTAAATGGGGAGCAATATTGTGATGAGTAATTCCCTTCTTTACAGAAAAAGAAATTGGTCAGAGAGATTATAACTAGCATATGTCACACTTATGTTGATGTAAACTGTTTGGTATTACATAACTTAACAGTTCTTGATAAGAGAGTGTGGGGTATCATTAGCATTGAAATATCTGCAAACAATAGAAGTAATGCTGAATATTCCAGGGGTTATGTGTACTAAAGAAAAGAGATAACAATTTATCTTTAGATCTTGTTTGATCATCACAGCTCTGTGAGGTAGCAGAGACTCAATGTGAATAATTTACTTCATAGTGATAAAGCTAGAATTTGAACTTGGGTGTATGAGAAACCAGAGTTCTTGCAGTACACAGTTGCTACTTCTCACAGCTCCCTGTTTAGGAGAGCTTTATTATAATGAAAATATGTTTTGTAGCATGGTTGCAGTGGTGAGGATACTATTGTGCACATTTATAATATTTATCAAATTATATACATAAAATTGGTGAATTTTATTTCAGTTAAGTTGATTTAATTAAACACATTAGAGAAATTAACTGTTGATTTTTTTTAACTGACCTTGTTTCTGAATAGACTGATCATAATAGCAACACTTCCTGTCCTCGGGAAAATAGGCTTAGTTGCTGAAGAGAGTGATTACTCATGTAGACAGAGATGGAGTTTAAAAAGAGGCACACTTATTTTTTAAAGGAAAGAACACTGTCAGAATAAGTCACTATATTTAACCATCAGGAATATAATAAGTAACACTGTTAGAATGATGTATAGAGAGAACTGTCCCCATCTAGAGTATGTAGCATGAAGATGTAGTTTTGGCAAAAATTGGTGAAAGTTCAATCATAGCCATCTCTGTAATTGTGATGGCAGTTACAGCATTATGGGAAACAGTTGGAAAACTTTAATGTATCTACATAAGTCAAATGATTCAGTGGTAGTTTTATTCTCTTCTCAGGCCCTCCAACTGTTTAAATATATAATACACAATGTATACACAGAGAAGAATCTCAGTACGTCTTATTTGCCTCTAGTAGGTTAAAGACAAATTATATGAATGTTTGTGGGGGGTTTTCCCTTCTAAGTTATCTGCTTAGATATAGGAACTTCAGTTTTTCCTACTTTCAGATTTTTAATCTTAGTATTGAGGTACAGTACTATCTAAGTTATCTCGAATTGTAGAAATGTCTAATAGGAGTTGGTGGTGATGATAGGCATTGGGGTGAATTTTTTCCTTGATTTTTTTTCTATTTCCTAAAATGTTTTTAAAAGATTGGGCTGAGAAGCTATTGGATTGAGATTTAATAGTTAATTTCTATGAAATGTACTATTTTTAAAATCTTTTTTTTTTTTTAATGTATAGGTGGTTTTGATGATAATTCTCCTCTAAGTTCAGTTGAGCGGTATGATCCTCGAAGCAACAAGTGGGATTATGTAGCAGCACTTACCACTCCAAGGGGTGGAGTGGGGATTGCAACAGTGATGGGCAAAATCTTTGCAGTTGGTGGGCATAATGGCAATGCATACTTAAATACAGTGGAAGCATTTGATCCAGTCCTGAATAGGTAATTTTCATGTTTTCTGTATGCTTCAATGGGATCTTCCAGTAACAGATTACTCCAGAGTGCTAAAACACTGCTAGATGTAGCCATTAATATAGAACATTAGAAATATTTTATTTATATAAGTTCCCTGAGGAAACTTGCTGTCTTTTAAAACCAGTCCCAATAATAGGGAGTTTTTGTCTTTGGTTAGAATTTTGAGTAAAGTAAATCATGCATTAAGATAACCTGTTTTTCCTGTCTTTTCAGGTGGGAGTTGGTTGGATCTGTGTCTCACTGCAGAGCTGGAGCAGGCGTAGCTGTGTGTGCCTGTTTAACTAGCCAAATTCGAGATGTAGGTCATGGATCCAATAATGTGGTTGATTGTATGTGATTTGAGTTCCAGCCACCAACAATTTAGTTATATTTGATATGCGAGAAAGACAACCAGGATTTTGTGTTACCACCTTTGAACAGTTTTCACTACCACTAGAGTCTTATTTTAAATGGAAACTGTTGTATTGTGACTAAATGCAACATTTAGACAGTAGCTGAAGATTTATTAGTAAAAAAAGTAAATTTGATACTTCCCACTTTAGCAAATAACAGTCTAACTTGAAACCATACCTCCTCTGAAAAATGTTTAAAGTAGTATCAAAATCTTGAAATCCCTCTTTAAGGCATTTTGGATAAATCAATATGTAAAATGGAAATGATTTTTACCATTTTACTGAGTTTTACCTTTTCTTTTATCCAGAAGTGTTAACTGTAGGCAGTGGACTTTTCCTTGAGGGGAGATTAGAACCTATTCATCAACACATAAAAGACCTGCTCATTTTGAAGATTATTTCTCTTTGGTGCTGATGAATTTATGCCTTGCTTTTTTTTTTTTAATTTTTTTTCCTATTTTTATTTATGATAGTCACAGAAAGAGAGAGAGGCAGAGACATAGGCAGAGGGAGAAGCAGGCTCCATGCACCGGGAGCCTGATGTGGGATTCGATCCCGGGTCTCCAGGATCGCGCCCTGGGCCAAAGGCAGGCGCCAAACCGCTGCGCCACCCAGGGATCCCGCCTTGCTTTTTTCTAGATGTTGACTTCTCAATTTCTTGGATCTTTATAGAAGTAGAAAAAATGTTTAGTCTTTCTCAGTGCCGTTAGCTGAATATTCAGAAGCTTTATAGGAGTGCTGTAAGGAGTCCTTGATTTCAGTTTGACTTGTTTAGGGCAACAAATACCTACCTGAGCTAATTCCATCTGAATGAATTTATACTGTTATTTTTAAATTTCATGTAAAAAGGATTTGTTTCATATTAGCAAAATTTGAAACAGAAGAAATATTAGAGGAAAAGGCTTTAGAGTTGGTATTATTCTAGTGCCCAGTTGAGAAACCTTCAGATAAAATGATGCCCATTCCATGACTCCTTGAGAGGAATCTGAAAATATTTCTCTCTTTGGTTTAATCATTTGGCTTTGAGCCCAGGATTATTATCTTTCCATTTTGTTCTTTTCCTCATCCTGGTTTTTAAAAAAACTGGAATTTGGATGTATTTATTATCAGAAAATGAATGCATTTTTACAAAAATTCTTTATAGATTATGGTTTACTAATTAGTTCAAGTCCATTATTACCAATAAAATATATTGTTAAAAAGATTGAAACTGTTTTTCTGTTTAATCACCTTCAGTATATTTATTGAACTTCAATTAAAAATATTTCAATGGATTATTTGAAGCCAGGATTGATTAACCTACTGATTTAATAGCTCTTCCTAGTTTTAGCCAGTAATGCAAAGTGGCCTATTCATTATATGTAAATATTTGTAAAACTATTTATGAAGAATATTAAAATATTCTGTTTTGTATTTTCAATGCACTTTGGTACCTCTCTTCCAGGCCTCCCTGAATTTTCCTGTCATCATGCCTCAGAATTTAGTATAGTTCTTTGCTGGTTGACAGGAAAGCTGGGCAATGAGGAACGTTAACCCCATCCATCCAGCTCTGAAATTCATTGCCTAGTAACTCTGATGGCCCTCATTAAAAGGCAGCCTGGGCTTATTAGTATAATAGGGTAGAAAGCCACATTACAAAAGCCAGTGTCTACTGGATTTATTAGACCAGAAAAAGAAAAAATTTGTAAGAGGATCTCAGGCTCACAGATAAAGGTCTTCCATGAGGTAGATTTAAAAGTTCCCCAATTCCGCCATTTTTTGCTGTCAGCCGGTAGGCAAGTTCATAAGTCTTTGCTGGATCTGAATCAGTGTTTTCTTGTATAACTAAAACCATATTTCAGTCAGTCCCCAAAGAATTTAACTCTAGCACTCACTGGACTGGTTATAACCAGCTGGATGTGGAGTATAAATCTCAACACCTGGCTTCAACAGTCTATTTCTTATGTGTAATGGAATTCTTGTGTTATAATGCTTGTCTGGCTATGGTTACTAGTATGTTTGTTATATTTATTTTGTGAGAGAGAGGATCATGATCTCATTGTTCCTAAGATTATTTAAAATGGTTTTTTTCTTTAACATATTTCTGCCTTTGTCATGTGTGCAGAGTTTAGGAGCAAAAGGGTGTTAAATTTCTATTTCTGGTCTTACTATACTGTAGTCATGTAACATACTAAATTGGTACCCTAGCTATCAATAAAATAGGAACTATTCATAAGGGAAGTAAAGAAAACATGTGGCTGTCGGTTATATTATGTGTTGATAGACCATTAGAAGCATAGTCTTGAAGGTCTTGACAATAGTATGAAAAGATAAATAGTGGGATCAATATATACAGTTTATTAAAAACATTCTTTGAGATATAAAATGAGAATCAGGCTGAAGGACTCATGCAAACGAAAGATGATTATATTCATAGGAATAAAGAGATGACAGTATTAAAATAATATGGCTACTTAATTATGAAGCCTTCATTTCTACTCAGATGTTAATAAGAATACCAAAAAAGTGATAGAAAATTGAGATAAAATTTTGAAATGGTAAGCAGAAAAACAGAAAAAGTGAAAATTTGCATATTATTATTTCTTCAAGAAATATTGTAGGTGCTTTTGTGTGAATCTTCCATAAAATCACTAAAGCCACTGCTTTCCTATATTGTACTATCACTTTAAAAACAAATTACTTGATATTGTTTTTGATTAATTTCACTGTACTCTGTATAACTGATTATTTTAAATTATTTAAATGTTTGAATAAACTTTGTACTCCCTCAAAAGAGTATGATTTCTTCTCTTATTCCTCACACAAAATTTGTTTAAATGCCTAGATAAGAGATTGTTGAAATTACATAAACTCCTCTTGCAAATTTTCTTTGTTCCTTTTTTCTCCATGTCCTCTATGTTAGAGAATGCATTTAGAATCTGATTTGTATCTTATCAGTAAAGAACATTTTTGTGGTTTTTTTACATCAGACCTCTAAAGAAATTGTTGGGGTGTCATTGGCTCTATTTCTTCCTTATGTGGAGTTAAAAGTTGCAATAAAACTTCTCTATAATATTTTCTTAAAACTGAATATAAATTTGTATAGAAATACTCCAACAAATCAAAATAATTATCATATATACTGCCAAGTACTGAGTTCAGAGTTGGATTCACATCAGTACTATTTATTGGTTCAAAATATACTACATCTATCTATTATGAATAGCAATTTCTATAAAGTCTATGTAACTTTGCTTCTCATTTTTTGAGTGTTTTTACAGAATCCTATCAAAACTATATAATTGTTTATTTTCCATTCCTGAAACTGATTTAATAGGTTGGCTGTAATATGTTTTATCATATAAAGGATGTTTAGGAGCACCTGGGTGGCTCAGTTGGTTAAGAATCCAACTCTTTTTTTTAAAGATTTTTTTTTAAATTTATTTATTCATAGAGATGCAGAGAGAGAGAGAGAGGCAGAGACACAGGCAGAGGGAGAAGCAGGCTCCATGCAGAGAGCCTGACATGGGACTCGATCCAGGGTCTCCAGGATCATAAGCATCCAACTCTTGATCTCAGCTCAGGTCTTGATCTCAGGGTTGTAAGTTCAAGACCCACACTGGGCTCCACGTTGGACGTGGAGTGTACTTAAAAAAAAAAAAAAAAGGATGTAGGCAACTAATGTAAGTAGTTTCACTAATCTTAGTAACTGATTAAAGCAGTTGTCTCTTCAGCAACTGCAGACTTGTATAGAAATGAGATTCTTTATGCATTAGGATGAATGCTGTCCTTCCAAGTAAGTAATCCTGTTTTTTTTTTCAATTATGTTGCCATTGCTAAACATTTTTCTGAAAATGGCCAGAAGACTCCATTTGTAAGGCATCCAAAAGAACTAGTCTTGTCACTCATTTTAGTCATGTTAGTTAAAAAGAATTTTTTTAAGATTTTACTTTTAGTAATCTCTATACTCAGCATAGGTCTTGAACTTACAACTCTGAGATCAAGAGGTACATGCTCTACCACTGTGCCCACCAGGCCTCCCAGTCATATGTTAATTTTGACCAGAATCTTGATTGTGGCCCTGTGTACTTTATTCATCAAACTTGATTAAAATATTTTATAGTTACAACAGGGAAATCTATCCTCAAAAATTAAGGTTTAACTTTGTGGGACAATTTTTTCACAAATAAATAGTTCCAATGGAATATTTCTAAAATCACTGAGTGAAAGTAACTTCAGTATGTAGTTTCTTTGAGGGGAAACCTTATTTGATGCAAAAATTCTGGTGGTTTTGTTGTTTCAGAAAGTTTCAGAAAGTCCTCCATTGTAATAATGGTTGAGGCTAAGTTCAATCTACTTGAAAAAACTCTGTAGAATATAGGGGTTTCTTTTTTTTTTTTTTCTTTTCTTTCCTTTTCTTTTTTTTTTTTTTTAAGATTTACTTATTTTAGGGCAGCCCGAGTGGCTCAGCGGTTTAGCGCCACCTTCAGCCCATGGCCTGATCCTGGAGTCCCGGAATCGAGTCCCACGTCAGGCTGCCTGAATGGAGCCTGCTTCTCCCTCTGCCTGTGTCTCTGCCTCTGTGTGTGTGTGTGTGTGTGTGTGTGTGTGTCATGAATAAAAAAATTTTAAAAAATCTTTAAAGATTTATTTTAGAATATGCGTTGGAGGTGGGGTGGGTAGAGGGAGAAGGAGAGAAATCCTCAAGCAGGCTCCCGTCTGAGACAGAAACTGATAACTTGGGGTTTGATCCCAAAATCCTGAGCTGAAATCAAGAGTCAGATACTTAACTGACTGAGCCACCCAGGTGCCCCTATAACTGGTTTCTTAAATTTGGTAATAGTTGAGGAGAGAATAACTATTTTTTTAAGTGTGTAGTTTATACCACTTTATAACATTTAATCTTTACAGTAATTCTGTATTTTACAGTTAAAAAATAAATTCAGACATAAAATGACTTGTTCACAAGATCCACAACTAATGAGTGGTTGACCAGTATTCTTTGTGACCAAAAGATCCTACTGTTGCACTTAACCAGCTATACTGTACATCTGCTTTTACAAGGTAGTGTATGTACATTTAAGGAAAGATGATTTCCTTTTTCATAGTGTCTTAGAAATATAAAAGTATTTCTGGTCACTATTTTTTGGTTACTTAATTTTTTATTTTTTTAAAGATTTTATTTATTTATTTATTCATGAGAGACACAGACTGAGAGAGAGAGAGAGAGGCAGAGACACAGGCAGAGGGAGAAGCAGGCTCCACGCAGGGAGCCCGATGCGGGACTCGATCCCGGTCTCCAGGATCATGCCAAGGGCTGAAGGCGGCGCTAAACCGCTAAGCCACTCAGGCTGCCCAGTTACTTAATTTTTTAAATCGAGATATAGTTGACTAGTTTGTAGTGTATACCATAATGATTCGATGTGTATATTTTGTGAAACAGTCACCACAATAAGTCTAGTTAAGATCTATTTTTTTGTTGAGAAAGTTTAAGATCTCTCGTATTTTTTTCTTATGTTGAGAAAGGTTAAGATCTCTCGTATTAGCAACTTTCAAATATATAACACAGTGTTATTAACTGTAGTCATGGTGCTGTAATTATATCCCTAGGACTTATTTTATAACTGGATGTTTGTACTTTTGACCACTTTCACCCACTTTGTCCACCCACCACACCCAACCTCTGGCAACCACTGGTCACTGTTTTTCTTTATATAATGTTTGATTCATATATAAAAATATATGCAATATGGAAGTAATAATTGTACACCTGCATACCCATTCTGTAATTAAGAACTAGAACATTTCTGATAGTATTGACTGTACCTTCTTGTTCTTCTCATTTCCAGTACCCAGTCTGCCCTCCTCCTCAGAGGTAACTATTGTCCCGAATCAATCATTTCCTCTTTTGCCTTTTGCTGTATATATACACGTCCCACGTAATGTTTACCTTTGTTGGTGGACTTTATACAAAATAGTATTGTACTGTATGTATTCTTGTTTTTTTTTCTTTTTTTAACACAACATTTTATTTATTCATGAGATACACAGAGAGAGGGAGAGACACAGGCAGAGGGAGAAGTATGCTCCTCCCTCTCCACGCAAGGAGCCCGATGTGGGACTCGATCCCAGGACCCCAGGATCATGCCCTGGGCCGAAGGCAGGCACTAAACCACTGAGCCATCCGGGCTGCCCTATTTGTTTTTTTTTCTATTCAACAGGTTCATTTTTATAATTTATATTGGGAGTAGTTTTCCTTATATTTGTCTTTGGCTTTTACAGATAATTTATATAGTGTCTTGGTACAAATGTGCAAGAATTTCTTCAGAGTATGTAGTACTAGCAGAGTTGGTAGTAAGGTATGTGCTTATTTTCCAAAATGGTTGTGCTAGTGTACAACCTGGTTTATAGTTTGCTTACTGCTCTAAGAGGATTCTTGCCAATTTGATAGGTGTAAAATGACATTTTACTGTGGCTTTAATTTGCATTTTCCCAAACAATAAGTTGAACATGTTTTCACGATTAGCTGCTATTGCTGCTATTGTTTCTTCTGTGAAATACTTCTTGGTGTCTTTTGTCCTTTTTTCTTAAAAGTTCTTCATAATAGGATACTAATATTTCTGTAATTTTAACATTTTCAAATGTAGTTATATTTATGTTGCAAGATTTTTTTTTTTTAGGGGTACCTGGGTGGCTCAGTCAGTTCAGCATGCAACTGTTGATTTTGGCTCAGGTCATGATCTCAGGGTCGTGAGATCAAGCCCCATGACAAGTCCTGTGTCAGGCTCTGCACTCAGTGCAGAGTCTGCTTGAAATGCTCCTTCTCCCTATGCCCATCTACCCACCCTTGCATGCACATGCTAAATAAATCTTTTTTAAAAAGTTTTTTTAAGGACCTAAAGTAATCTCTACACCCAACATGGGGTTTGAACCTTCAACCCTGAGATGAAGGGTCCCATGCTACACCAGGCGAGCCAGCCAGGTACCCTCTGTTTTAAGATATTTTTATAGTCTCCTTTAGAAGTCAGAAAGTCTCACATTTGTCTTTAGTCCACTTGGAATTGATTTATGTATGTGTGAGAAATAATTTCAGTTTTTTTACTATGCGGATAACCAGTTTTCTTTCTACTGTTTATTGACTAATGCATCCTTTCTTCAGGGACTTTGTCTACATGGCGAATTTCCACGTAAATAAATGTCTATTTTGGGACTTTTTGTGCCATTCCTTTGGTCAGTTTGGCTAGCCAAGAGCTAAGTGGTACATAATTGCTGCAACTTGATTAAAGGTCTTGATAACTTGTAAAGTAACCCTATCCTCATTTTAAGGAGTGTTCTTGACCTTTTTGTTCTTTCATTAAATATTAGAATCAGTTGTCAGATTCTTTGGGAAGAAAAACAACTGCAGGAGGTTCTTTTTCTTAACTAGAATCATATTTAATCTATAGGATAATTAGAGAGTACTGACAGCCCTACTCTTTGGGGTAATATTGAATTTTACTAGTTTTGCTACTCTTTAACAAGGCAAGGAAGTTTCCTTCTATTTTGTTAAGCTTTAATTTATAGGGGTTGAAATTTATGAAACACTTTTTTTTCCTCTTGAAGTCAATGTATTTATTCTACTTTAATCAGGTAATGTGGTGAATTACACATTTAAAATTTTTTAAATGTTGAGCCGTCTTTACCTTCTCGGGCTAAAGCCATCTTGATCATTAATGATCATTTTTTTAAAATACACTGATGAACTTTAATTGCTAATGTTTTGCTTAGAACTTTTACATCTGTGCTTAGGAGTGAGGTTGGTCTGTTACTTTGTTTTCACAGTTTTTAGCTTCATAGAATGAGTTATGGAATGTTCTTTCTGTTCTCTGAATTATTTAACATTGAAATAATCCACTTTTTGAACATCTGATATATAACTTAATTGTAAAACTACCAGGGCCTACAGTTTTCTTTTGTGGAAAAATTAACTACCAGTTCATTATTTTGTTGATTATAGAATATTTTAGCATTTTTAAGTTGGTTTTGGTACGTTTGATTTTTTAAAATGCCATTTTCTGGATCCCACAAGTTTTATTTTCATTTCCTTATTTCATTTCAGTGTTTATTTCTAAATAGTTTTAAAATGTTTACAAGTTTTTCTTTGAACCATGAGTTTAGAAGTGTATTTTTTTTATAGAAGTGTATTTTTAAATTACTAGTTTTAATTTCATTTGATCAGTGATCATGATCTGTTTGACTCCACTTCATGGAAATACACTGAATTTATGTCCAATTATGTAGTTAAATTTTGTTATGTATTCTCAAGCCTGTTTTGATGCAGTTTCTGTATTTGTGCATTATATCAAAGTAGCAATTTGTGCTGCTCATAATTTACACTTTTTTTTCGGATCAGTATTTTATATTTATTTAACATGTTTTTATTTAAGTTCAATTTGCCAACATATAATACCCAGTGTTCATCCCATTAAGTGCCCTCCTCAGTGCCCACCTCCCCTAAAAGTCTATACATTGGCATTTATTTTCCTTTGGCTATTTGACCTATCAACAGAGGAAGTATGTTGACATTTCATATTATGGTTAGTTATGTGTTGGGGTTTTAGGTGTGTAGGCTGATTTTAAAAAAGTTGAGCATTTTAAGTTGTCTCTTCTCAGGTGTGTATAGGACTCTGTTTTTAGGGACTTTATCCTGGAAGGGAGCTTTCACTGGCTAGTTTTGAGAGTTCATAGGCCCAAAAATGCCTCAGCCCTTTCAGACCTGTCTCACACCCTTTGCTCTCTCAGTATTGGAGAAGGCAACCTCCCCCCCCCCGCCCCCCAATTCAGTTTCAGTGGTGTTCTGGAGCTAGTCTCCGAATTTTCCAGTGACTGTGTTTCCACCTTTTGTGGTTTATATACCTGGTTGCTTTTCCCCTGCTCAGTTACTCATTTCTCACAGGTCTTACACCTGCCCAAATTTGGGGTTCCTAGTTTTTTTTTTTTTTAATTTTTTTTAAGTTTGTATTTATTTATGATAGTCACAGAGAGAGAGAGAGAGAGGCAGAGACACAGGCAGAGGGAGAAGCAGGCTCCATGCACCGGGAGCCTGATGTGGGATTCGATCCCGGGTCTCCAGGATCGCGCCCTGGGCCAAAGGCAGGCGCCAAACCGCTGCGCCACCCAGGGATCCCCTGGGGTTCCTAGTTTAATTAGGATGTTGTACGTAGGTTTTTTGTTATCCTACTTGTCCTGTTTTTTGGGGAGTAGGAGACGGGGAGCAGGTTAAAGGGTCAGAAATTTTACCAGCACTTCCATTTCTGTCCAAGATCTTTGCCTTTAAGATTTTTGTGTTTTCCTTCCATCCCTTCCTATTCAATAGTTAACCTTAAATGTGCATTGGACTATTCAACAATCCAAAGTTAATTAGTGTGTTAAATGCCTTCCTGAATACCGAGGGCCTTAGAACACTAAAATTCATCACCTCTCTTCCAAAGTAAAAATACTTTGTTATCCAGTATTTTAGTTGTCTCCCAACCCACATGTAAACATTACTATTTGGGGTCATTTTGATCATTTTTCTTTGTGTATCTCAGGCATTCCGAAGTAATTTGTTTTCAAAGGATGTATTTCTAGGAAGTTACTTTAAGGGAGTTCAAGATAATCACTCAGTTTTTGTTCATCAGAAAATGTCATTTTACTGCCGATTTCATAAAAAAAAAAGTTTTTTAGCTTTGTTGCAGTTGACAAAATCATATATTTAAAGTATAGAACCTATAGGCACCTGGCTATCTCAGTCAGTAGAGTCGGTCTCTGGGCTGAGTTGGAGCCCCATGGTGGGTGTAGAGATCACATTTTAAAAATGTGTGTGTGTGTGTGTATCTGTAGTGAGAGAGAACATGATTTGACACATATACATCCATCACTTCACAGTTACCTTTATGTGTGTGTTTGGTGAGAACACTTAAGGTCTATTCTCAGCAGATTTCAAATACACAACACTTACTGTTATTCTTGATAGTTTTATGGGTACAGTTCTAATTTTTATCTTTCAACAGTTTGAAGGTATCATTCCACTATTATCTAGTTTCCTTTGTAGTTTAAGTCAACTGCTATCCTCTGTCTCCTATGGGATCTCCTTTTACTTTCTGCTCCTATTAACGTCTTTTCATCATCTGTTCTGAGCTGTAGTTTCTTTAAAATGCATCTAGAGGCGTCTCTGGATTCCTCATTTATCTTTCTGCTAGGAAATTTCAACCACGACCTCTTTGAATATCACTTTTTTTGAGACTTTACACAGAGCTGAAATGAAAGTAATAACAACATAGCTTAATCTGCTGTCACCACCACTGACTAATTTCAACCGCTGTTTTTCATTCCCCAAAGTACTTTCTCTTTTAGGGAGGCTTGGCCTAAAGCGTTCTGATTTTTTCTTCTTTTGGTTTCATTGAGCATTTCATACATAGGTAACTTTATATCCTATGGTTGGGAATTCTGGTATTTGAAGTCGGGGGTCCTAAATGTCTTGTTGCTGAGTTGTTCTTATGGTGCCATTCTACATGTGTGATTTTGTGAATGCTTCCTTGGTTGAGCCTGTGGGAATCCAGAGGTTCTAAGATGGACATGTTCTCTCAAAGACGTCTTGCATTTGCTTCTCTAGGCTGGGAGCTGTCCCTGGACATTTTAGCCCTCCTCTTGGTTCCTGGCCTGACTTGGGGTACTCAGACTTGGCTCCTCCCCTTACCATTCATCCAAGGCTTAGCCTCAATCCCAGTGCTGATGAGGGTATATGTGTCCTCAGGACAACCATGCTTTTCTGTTTATTCACCATTCCTGCTTCTATATAGTCCTTGGAGGTTTCTCTGCTTCCCTGAGAATCCAGTAAGGATTTTTAAATTTTCTTATTTTATCCAAGAACTGATAGTTATGGGAGAACCCTTTGGAGGGTGCCTGACTGGCTCAATAGGTAGAACATGGACTCTTGATGTCAAGGTTGTGAGTTCAAGCCCCCCCACATTGGGCCTACCACTTACTTAAAGAATGACAGAGTATATTCTATTAAAACAGTTACTTGTGGGAGATACTAGAGTGTTGCCACTGCGATTCTAGAGCCAAAGGGCATAGTTTTGTCTTAATATTCACTTACCTTTCTCAGATTACTGCTAGATTCCTTTGTAAAATTTGAGTTTCTTAGAAGGCTGTAACAGGGCTTTCTAGCCCCAGACACTTGCTATATCTTTTAAGATTTTGTTTATTTGAGAGGGTGAGCGAGAGAGCGAGGAGGAGCAGAGGGAGAGGTAGACTACCGGCTGAGCAGGGAGCCTGATGCAGGCGGGGCTCGATCCTCAGACCCCAGGATCATGACCTGAGCCGAAGGCAAATGTTTGAGCCACCTGGCACCCCTTAAGTTTGAGTACATTTAAAAATCAGAAATATATAAAGGATAATTCAGAATATGTAATATTACGTGACATAGATGGATTGATCACTTGTCTCAAGTATCAGTTATTTTATACATATCAGACCCTTAACTTGATGTTATAAATCCCTTCAGAAGTGACTCCAAAGTACTGGTTTTCATTCAGAAAATAATTGCATTCTGCCTGAAACTTTGCAACTTTGCAACTTTTTTTTTAATGTTTCCATTTTGGCCTCCGGCCAGAAGTAATAAAATTTTTACCTGACCGTAAATTCCCTGACTTCCCTCCATTGGTCTGCAAACAATGTTCTTTTTTCCTGCCTGGAAACCAGAGCCCAGGACTGAAATGAATGACACAGTGGCTATTTGTATTATATCCTAACAGCGCTCTAGTTTTCCCTCTACTTGTTTCATTTCTTAGTGCCTATTCTAATGTAATACTAAATCAGTGTGCTTTTTTGGATCCAGCTTTACTGAGGCAAAATTTATATAAAACTCATTCACCATGTTTACAATCCATCACTTAGTAAGTTTACAGCTGTGCCAAAATTACCATAATCCAGATTTAGACATTTTCATCACACCCCCCACCGAATTTTCATGAGCCCTTCTTGCAGTCCATCTCTACTTCTCCCCAGGCAACCAGTGATGTGGTTTCTGTCTATAAAGAATCATATTCTATATGATTTTGCATCTTCTAGTATAAATTTCTTGAGGTTCACCTCAAAAACCAATCTAATTGCTGAATAGTATTTCATCTTATGTATATATCATGTTGCTTATCCATTCACCAGTTGGTCATCTGGACTGTTAACAAATTTTGGCTCTTTATGAACTTTTGACAGCATCTTTACACATAAAAGAAGTAACACCAGTCATCAAAGTAGTAATTAGTAAGTTTATTGTGCATACACTGGGAGTGCTCAAACCACGGAATGAGGCTTAAGGGTTATTATCAAACAGCGTATATAGTGAGAAAGCAGTGGCTGTTTATTCTTCACAGGGTTTGACAGGGAACTGGTTAGTGGTTACCTCATATCCACTTTGGGAAACGTTTCAAGTTTTGCTTATGAATTTTAGAAGCATAAGCAATAAATGACCCAGGTCAAGTGAGTCTTGCAAAATAAACTTAATGTGTGTGACCAAACTGGTTTTGTCGGCCCAGGGAACTGTTAAGGCTGGTCTCTGTTTTTAATAAATGCCTTTTTGGTCATTTCCTCAGGGGGCTGAGAGTACTATTAACCAGTATGGCGGGATTCTCAGTTACTACTGTTGGTGTAGTCGGGATCAAAGAATTGCATGTTCAGTGTTTTCATCCCGCTGAGTTGTCAGATTGCAAGGCATGTAGGCACCATCTTCATCATTTCTGGGGTTACTGTTGAGTTCATCCAGTTGTCTGATCACTGGAATGTGAGTGGCTGCTGCCAGGTATTGAAAACCCTCCAGAGTATGCAGTGCACTGGACAGGTGTATATGATGACTATAGGGAAAACCACACCAACGACTGAAAAACTCCCCAGAGCAGAGATAACCACTTAGAAGAAAAAAAAAAAAATGAAACCCACTTATATACATAGGCACACAGGATGTATTAGCATTCACAGCTTCATTACTTAAAACATCCTTATATTCATCCAATCCTGTTTCAGGTGAGCTTTCACCTAAATTAGGTCTCTATAGAATATGAACAAACCAGTAATGAGATACATTTCTATGGAAACAAAGGAAAAACAAAGATTAATAGTTCCAGCACACTGGAGAGCTGTCAGTTGAGAAAATTTCTAGGGTTGGGTTCAGATGGAGTGAGGGCAGGCAGGGACCGTCTGGCAGATTTTCCAGTTTGCAGTGTGAATGTCTATATATGAGTTATTCTGATGATTTCTCTGAAGTTTGTATCAAGTTGTCCAGCTTTAAGCCATTGGCTTTGGGTAAAGGGTAACTTTAGTTTCATAGTGATTCTATGTCAGAAGAGTGGGAGAAAACTGGATGTGTTAGTTTGGAGTTCTAGCCAAATACTGGAGCAAACTAGAATAATTCAGGATCTAGTCTAGTTTACAGGTAGAAAACAAAACCTCAAAGACAACAGCAGTAGAATCCAATATCCACAAAGGTATATTATTGAAATGTAATTTCTCTCATCACTTCCATTACAATCAGAGATAATGACTAATTTGTTTGCAAATTAAATCTAGTTTCAATAAAGTTGGCCTAATTAATTACATAAGTGCAGCAAGAATAGGGATTGACCATACAGACTCTTTTAAATCTGCTTTGCTGGGACTTTTTATAAGGAATCTTAGAATGGACTTTCAAAAGCCTGAGGCTAGGAAGCCAAGCCTAGGACTTACCCAACTGGGTCCTGTTAGAACAGATTATTGAATTTTTTTTTTCCAGAGGGAGCAAGCATGCATGCATGCACATGCGAGTGTGTGTAGGGGGGCGGGGGGGTGGGGGTGGGCAGAAGAGAGACAGTCTTAGGCTCCAAGTCCAGTGCAGAACCCTACTTGGGGCTCAGTCTCACAACCCTGAGATCATGACCTGAGCCAAAATCAAGGGTCACTCAACTGACTGAGTCACCCAGGCACCCCTGAACTTAAGTTTTCAAAATCTGGAGAAATCAGGTGGAAAGTGACAAATGCTTCAGCCTTTGTTGCAAATATACACTTTACCAAATTGCTGTAAGTTATAGATAGCTTAAGAGAGGAGAGAAAGTGATCCTTTAAATCTAAAGGACAGGGGTAGGGCCGCCCGGGTGGCTCAGCAGTTTAATGCTGCCTTTAGCCCAGGGCCAGATCCTGAAGACCCAGGATCTAGTCCCACGTCGGGCTCCCTGCATTGGAGCCTGCTTCTCCCTCTACCTGTGTCTGTCTGTCTGTCTGTCTCTCTCTCTCTCTCTCTCTCTCTGGCTCTCATGAATAAATAAATAAAATCTTTAAAAAAAAATAAAATAAAATAAACGACAGGGGTCCCCGGGTGGCTTAGAGGTTTGGCGCCTGCCTTCAGCCCAGGGTGTGATCCCGGAGACCCAGGATCGAGTCCCACGTCGGGCTCCCTGCATGGAGCCTGTTTCTCCCTCTGCCTGTGTCTCTGCCTCTCTCTCTCTCTGTGTGTCTCTCATGAATGAATAAATAAATCTTTAAAAAAAAAATCTGAAAAACATTAAGGGACCAACAGTGTTTTAAATGAAGTCATAAAAATTCTAATCATCTTCTTAAGTTCAATTTAGTTGTATGTAATTCTTTTGTTTCATCTTGGGTTAGCGGCTTTATGAATCAGTTTTCCATTAGAGCTTTAGAAATTCTTACCCAGTTCAGTGTTATGAAGTTGTTTAGAAGCCTGCATCTTTGAGTAATTGTCAAGATCTTTCACATGAATTTCTTTCAAAATGAAGCATTTTTGCAGGAATACTTTTGCAAAACCATCAGAGTAAAACTATGGCAAAAGACTTAAAAAACAGACACTTTTTAAAAACATCCCATGAGAGTTCCTATATTTACACCACCAAAATGATACAACTGACAAATTTGGTTATTTTTTATGATCTACAATATTTTAAGATCATACTTGGAACTATGATAATACTATACCAACACATGAAATTCTTAAAGATCTTATAATTTGAATTTTAATGACCTATATATCCCAGAAATATGATCTAAGAAGGTTAAGCAATTACAAATTATTTGATGTTTCCCATGCAATTTAATATATCAAATCAGCCTAAATAAATTAATACTTCTCTTAATTCAGAGTTGATTTGGGGCAGTTTGTTAAAAATGTCAAAAGATTTTTTTTTAAGATTTTAATTCATTTATTCATGAGACACAGAGAGGCAGAGACACAGGCAGAGGGAGAAGCAGGCTCCATGCACCGGGAGCTCGATGTGGGATTCGATCCCGGGTCTCCAGGATCGCGCCCTGGGCCAAAGGCAGGCACCAAACCGCTGCGCCACCCAGGGATCCCCCTTACCTACTTTTCATCTACAGTTGGTTTTCTTAGCCCTATTATTTCTAATAGTTTTAATTACATGTATTAGAATTCATAGCTATTAGAATCTTTAATTACTAATTAAAACTAAGAAAAAAGCAATTGTGTTGGCAAATTTATAAATATATCTCATAACTTCTAGAAGTATATTTTTCCTGATAGATTTTTTGATGTGGCACCATGTTAATTAATGGATCCAAATATCTTTTATCTCCCTGTGGATAAAATTAAAAAGCCAAAGATAAACACTAAATGCTAAATGTAAGTTTGGAAATGATTTAGATATTCAATGAATATCCATTATTCAGTTAAAATTAATATAAACTTCAAGTTAGTGCTTTGAACACTGATGCTTGGATTAGGCATTGAACAACTAAATCATCTTGTTTTTTCTTTCTGGCAAACTTTGAAGATATACTTAATTTTATTAAACTAGCAAACTTAAATTAGCTTTTACGTATCTAGGATTATCTCAGATTATATGACCTTGAAAAACATCTGGGTTCATTCCTATATTTCTGAGAGTATACCTGATAAAACACTTCATTTTCTTTAAATGAATTAAATGTCTAAGTAGGGAGGCTCTGTTTTCCAGCAACTGTTTCAAAACACAGGGAGTCACATTCCACCCCACCCCATTCACTTTGGACTAGAACAGAATGACTCACCAAGGAGCTCCAACAAGCAAACTGCAGGGGGTGCTATAAAGTTGAAGTGCTCAAAATACACAGCACAGCTGAGGTCCCAAAGAGATTTACCCTCCAATTCCAGGGTTAGTGAGGAAGCAGGGAGTTCAGTGGACTTTGTGGGTACCAGCACCTATTTGCTCACTGGCCTTGGAGACATTCAGGTTCTTCTTTGGATCCCACTTCTGTTGCCATGAGATGTCAAAAGTTCAGAAATAACAGAAGCAAAACCAGTCACCAAAGTACTGATTAGGAAGTTTATTGTACACACACTGGGAACACTCAAACCAAAACATGGGATGAAGCTCAGAGGAATATTTGTTAGCAAGCAGCTACGATAGTGAGAAAGCAGTAGCTGTTTATTCTTCACAGCGTTTGGTTATATTAAAATATTCTTAAATGATAGGGAATTGGTCAGTGTGCTGCCTCCTACGAACTTTGGAATCTGCTCAACTTTGTGTATGACTTTCAGAGGCATAAGCAAGAAGTGACCCAGGTCAAGTTAGTCTTGCAAAATAAGCTTAATTAAGCTTTGTTTGTCTGACTAAATTGGTTTTGTCTGTTCAGAGAATTTTCAAGGCTGGTCTCCATTTGTTCTTTATTTTCACACTGCCATGAATGTTCATGAGCATATCTTAACATAAATGTGTTTTCATTTATCTTCATACAACTGGAATTGTTGGGTTGTATGGTAACAGTTTTTAAGAAACTACCAAACTTATCCACAGTGGCTGTACTCTATTATATTCCCATCCGTACAGTAGGAGGTTTCTGGTTTCTTTCCATCCTCTCCAACACTGTATATTGTATTTTTGGTTACAGCCATTCTACTGGGTGGAAGTGGTACCTTCTTGTGGTTTTAAATCCATGTATTTTTTCCTAAGGGAAATGATTGCTCTCTGGTGGTGCATTCTGCACATTACAGTTGGAATAAGGGCAGTAATGAGAAGCCTAAAGCTAAAACTTGTTAAAATTTACATTCATGTCATGTTGTGCCTGCATTGCTTAGCACACCAAGTGCGATTTGAGGCCCAGATTCAAAATGTTTTCCTCATTACCACTAATAATAATCCTCAGGAGCTGGCTCTTGGCTGTGGCCTTTACTTAATCCCCAGAGGTACTTTATAGTCCAAACTCTAAGCTCTTGCGCTTCAGATCTCCTCCACTTGATGCCACACAGATCTTCTGGCGTATGGGTTTACACCTGTGGAGTGGCTAATGCCTATGAATAAGGGGAGGAAGAGGCTAGAGACAGTTTTGTTGACTCAAACCTACCACATCCTTTCAAGCTGAAGCAGTAAATAATTCTTACTAGTGGAATGAATGTAAATTCTTTTTAATGAATTGCACACCAATGGAATGTCTGCTGGCTCCTTGGCATTTTCAGGTAACACTCTGTAAATATGCCTGTAGAGAGTTGTAAAGTTTTAGGAGAATGGGTCTCAGTTGACCCCAGGCTCCTAGGCTCTGCTGAAAGGAGAGAGCAACTATGGGCATTAAAAATAGCAAAGAAATTGAGCCAAGGAAGGAACCCGGCAAGGGATTTACTTACAGGAATGTATATTTGGTAAGTAATGAAAGATGTAGCTTCAGGAAATTAGAGAAGTAGAACCAAACATTTAATGGTATAATGTAAGAACCTACAACATTTGCTTTAGTACAACAGGATATCTCACCTTTTTTTTTTTTCCCCCAACAAAGTGTCCATATGTGAAATTTCCCTAAGTTCCTGTGTTTGAGGTAAGTGCCTTGTGCTAACAATGCATTTTACTATCCTTATATGTCCATTAAATGATCATGGATATTCATTTGTATGTATATACACATAAATACATAGGCATACACAAATGCCTGAGCACAGCATAGTACAGAATATAATGGATGGGCCTCCCTGTGGTTGAGTCCCTGCTCCAGTCAAAGGGAGGCAAGAAGAAGAGAGGCCAAGCCATCCCTGAGTGACATTTCTGTACACAATAATTATACTTCATAGTAAATATAGTTGAATTCTCTTATGTTCCCAATTGAGGTTGGATATAAGGGTATAACGTTTAGGATAGGAGGAAGTCTACTCAACTTTAGCTTAAACACTAGATAGAAGGGAAAATTAAAAGAATTTTTAAACACGTATTAGAACATCAAAAATGTGGCTGCAGGGCAGCCCGGGTGGCTCAGCAGTTTGGTGCCGGCTTCAGCCCAGGGCCTGATCCTGGAAACTCGGGATCAAGTCCCACATCGGGCTCCCTGCACGAAGCCTGCTTCTCCCTCTGCCTATGTCTCTGCCTCTCTCACAAATAAATAAAATCTTTAAAAAAAAAAAATGTTGCTGCAATGAATATTGCCATATATAAAGAATATGTGGAAATTTTGATTAATCCAGCGATGCTGCCATCATCGCCAAAACAAACATAAGGAGATACTGGAATTATTCAATAGGGACATATTTTTTTTCTGCTGCTTTTTTAAAATTGGTGTTTCAGAGCCAAGTCTAATGGGTAGTATTATTTAGCTCTTCCCAGAAAAACTACCATAAAATAAATATGCTTGTCTGCCCATCTAGTCTTGCAAACAACTTTAAAGTGTTCTGCCTCTGTTTGGAACAATTCTGACATGTGTGTACAACTGCCATCCACCACAAGATTATTTTGAAGGACAGGATTTTATTTATTTATTCATGAGAAACAGAAAGAGAGAGGCAGAGTCACAGGCAGAGGGAGAAGCAGGCTCCGTGCAGGGAGCCCAATGAGGGACTCGATCCCGGGTCTTCAGGATCACGCCCAGGGCCGAAGGCAGGCACCAAACCACTGAGCCACCCGGAGATCCCCTCTTTTAAAAAAAAAAAAAAAATTTTATTTATTTATTCATGAGAGACACACAGATAGAGGCAGAGACACAGACAGAGGGAGAGAGAAGCAGGCTCCATGCACGGAGCCCGAAGGGGAACTTGATCCCGGGACCCCAGGACTATGTCCTGGGCCGAAGGCGGTGCTAAACCGCTGAGCCACTGGGGCCGCCCCAAGGACAGTAGTCTTTTTAGTAAATTCTGTGTATCTCTAAATTTTAACCCATTACATTTAACAAATATATTAACATTTTTCACTTCATAGACTTTAGGATGGCCTTTCTGTCACAGGTGAGGAAATAGTACCAGACATTCAGGTGACTTGCACAAGGTAGAGGATGATTATTGTTTTTGGCTTCTGGTTGTTTTTCCTAGACACTGTAACTGTGAATGTGAGAAGCGTCCTGCAGGGCCAAGGCATTCAGTCTTCAAAGTCATACGTTTCTGACCTAAAGGTTTTTTTTTTGTTTTTTTTTTTTTTGTTTTTTTTCTGAGCTAAAGTTTTATTTGGTTCCACTATTCTCCAACTTGGAGGGCCCGGGGGGTGCAGTGGGGTGGGGGTGGGGGAATCATGCTGTTGCCTGTTTCGGTTATTTCATATTTGCTGGGATTTTAACCTTTAAAGCTTACTTTGCATTGTTCATGACTTTAGAACTTTTGTTTTATGCTTGTTTTTTTAAAGGCTTATCACTGAGGTGTACTTTTTAACTATACTTCATTAAACAATCCATGTCCCCATAAAAAGAAAAAAACTTGTCAATTGCAGCAAGCCCTCGAGGTCCACTTGTATCCTGACTAGTACTAGTAAATGGAGAAAATCTACAAGGCATATGTAAAGTAACATCAGACTTGGAAAATCCCCCACTGTGCTAGTCATTGTTTAGTATCTGCAGATTCTCAGGATTTCCTTCTCAAATTCTGTTTTATAAAACCTCTCTAATTCCTACCCATAATCCTATTTTATGAATTGTCTCTAGTGGTAATCCAAAAGTGGTTAACTGTTAAAACAGAGTGAGGATACTGGTTGTAGATGAAATTAAAACAGCTTATTTTAAAAAACAGCTTATATTAGGGTGTCTGGTGCCTCAGTTGGTTAAGTGCCTGATTCTCGGTTTCACCTCAGGCATGATCTCAGGGTCCTGATATTGAGCCCCACGTTGGGCTCTGAATTTAGCATTGAGTCTGCCTGTCCTGGTCCTTCCCTCTCCCTCCCACTCTGCATGCATGTGCTCTCTCTCTCTCAAATAAATAATCTTTAAAAAAAAAAAAAAAAACTTATAAAGGTGCATTTCCTCAGTTTACTTTCATAAGCAAAATCCTTTATAATGAAAAGTCAGACAAATCTGTATCATAATCTGGGTTTCACCTTTTATTAGCTGCTTGATCGTAACTCACTCATCTTTAAGTTTTATCATCTATAAAGCATGATAATGACTAATGTGAAAGGTAATTTTAAAAATATAGACTATGGGGATCCCTGGGTGGCGCAGCCGTTTGGCGCCTGCCTTTGGCCCAGGGCGCGATCCTGGAGACCCGGGATCGAATCCCACGTCAGGCTCCCGGTGCATGGAGCCCGCTTCTCCCTCTGCCTCTCTCTCTCTCTCTCTCTCTCTGTGACTATCATGCATAAATAAATAAAATCTTTAAAAAAATAATAACTTTCTTTAAAAAAAAAAAAATATAGACTATGGAGACTATACAGAACATGTGGTTTAACACACATTCCTTTCCCCTTCCGCATTTTTCCATTTTCTAGGTCTACTGTGCCGTAGGGATGGGGATGTATCATGGATGTAGTAAATGAAAAGGGGAAAGGCTGAGTAGCTCCATTTTGCTCTGAGGAATTTAGGACAGATATATAGGCACAAGAAGCCTACTAGATAAACTGGCTTATGCCATGCTGTTAAGCCTGAAATAACTCAGTCTGAACAAGGGAGCTAGCCACAGGGTGTTAGTTTTATAATAGCATCTATATTAGGACTGGCTGGAGGCAAGGACAATGGCTGTCAGACTGGGAAAGTGACAGATCTGAAGTTACCTGTCACCTGGATGAAAAGAGACATGCTGTCCAGAAGCTAGGCACCCTGACCTATGCTTTGTATTAAAACACTCAAGTGTGTCACTAGACACAAAACAATCACTCAGACCACTGAATGGACAGAAGTAAACTTCATAGGGATAAGAAATCAGTCTTCCCTTGTTCTTTCACCTTAATTTAAAATAAGCAAATATCAGATTAATAGGACTATAGTCAAGTAAGGCTTGGGACTGAGCTGTGATGCATTTTAGATTTGATCTCTGCAGGCCATAAAGAAACCTATAAAAAAAAAAAAAAAAAAGAAAGAAACCTATGGTGAAATTCATTCTGTACATCCATTGGGCTTCAAAACTACCAATATTTCACAGCTTTCGATTTATCAAGGATGAATATCATTTGCTTACACAAGTAATAGGTTTTAAAGATTAATGGACCTTCAATTCCTATGTCAATGATGTGCATGTAGTTTACTTACTTAGGGACTGATCACTGCCTCCTACAGCATTGGAAAAAAGGAAATGGGAATTGTAAGCAGCTCATGGATGATGTTTCCTGAGGTGCAAGCTATGGAGCAAACTTGGGAAGAGTCATGCAGTGGGTTAGAGGCAATCAACAGCCTAGTCCAGGTTTCTTAATTTACAAATTAGAAAAAAAGATAACCTCATAGGAAATGTGCTACGCACAGGAATAGGCATTCCATGGAACCAGAAACAAAGGGCCAATAAATCTGACAAAATGGTCAACTTCATTTGTCAGAGAAGTGTGAATTGTATAAGGTTTTTCATACTGTATTCAAAGCTGGCAAGGATGTATGCCCAACCTGATACAGGCCTTACTGAAAAAACCTACAGCTAATATCATACTCAATGGTGAAAAACTGAGAGCCTTTCCCCTAAGGTCAGAGCAGGACAAGGATGTCCACTCTTACCACTTTTATTCAACGTAGTACTGGAAGCATAGCAATCAGATAACAAAAAGAAATAAAAGGCATCCAAATTGGTAAAGACGACTCACTATATGCAGATAACAGGATATTATGTATAGAAAAGCCTGAAGACTCTACCAAAGAACTACTAGAACCAATCAGTGAATTCAGTAAAGTCACAGGATACAAAATCAACATAAAATGCAATCTGTTGCATTCTTATGCACTAATAATGAAGCAGCAGATAGAGAAATTAAGAAAACAATCCTTACTTACAATTGTATCAAAAAGAATACCTAGGAGTAAACTTAAGAAGGTGAAAGACCTATATTCTGCAAACTGATTAAAAAAAGAAAAAAACCCTCTAAAACACTGACTACTGATGAAAGAAACTGAAGATGACACAAAGAAATAGAAAGACATTCCATGCTCATATGTTGGAAGAACAAATACTATTAAAATGTCTATATTACTCAAAGCAATCTACAGATTTACTGCAATCCCTATCAAAACACCAGCAGCATTTTTCACAGAGCTAGAACAAACAATCCTCAAATTTGTATGGAACCACAAAAGACCCTGGATAGCCAAAGCAATCTGGAAAAAGAAAAATATTACAAAGTGGTGGTAATTAAAACAGTATGGTACTAGCATAAAAATAGACACACAGATCAATGGAATAGAAGAGAAAACCGAGAAATGAGCCCACAATTATATGGTTCATTAATCTTAATCAATAAAGGAGGAAAGAATATACAATGGAAAAAAGAGTCTCTTCAACAAATGGTGTTCGGAAAACTGGACAGTCACATGCCAAAGAATGAAACTAGACCACTTTCACTATGCACAAAAACAAACTCAAAATGGATTAAAGACCAAAATGTGAAACCTGAAATAAAAATCCTTGAAGAGGGATCCCTGGGTGGCGCAGCAGTTTGGCGCCTGCCTTTGGCCCAGAGCGCGATCCTGGAGACCCGGAATCGAATCCCACATCGGGCTCCCGGTGCATGGAGCCTGCTTCTCCCTCTGCCTGTGTCTCTGCCTCTCTCTCTCTCTGTGACTATCATAAATAGATAAAAAATTTTAAAAAAAATCCTTGAAGAGAGCACAGGCAGTTAATTTCTCTGACATTGGCCATAGCAACATTTTTCTAGCTATGTCTCCTGAGGCAAGGGAGATAAAAACAAAAACTATTGGGACTACATCAAAATAAAAAGCTTCTGCACGGCAAAGGAAACAAAACTAAAAGGCAACCTACTGAATGGGAGAAGATATTTGCAAGTGACTTCTCTGATAAAGGGATACTCCAAAATATATAAAGAATTTACACAACTCAACATCCAAAAAAATGAATAATCCAATTAAAAATGGGCAGAAGATATGAACAGACATTTCTCCAAAGAAGACAGACATATGAAAAGATGCTCAACACCACTCATCATCAAGGAAATGCAAAGCAAAACCACAATGAGGTACTACCTCATTACTCTCAGAATGGCTAAAATCAAAAACACAAGAAATAACAAGTGTTGGCGAGGATGTGGAGAAAAAGGAATCCTTTTGCACTGTTAGTGGGAATGCAAACTGCTATAGCCACTGTGGAAAACAGTATGGAAGTTTCTCAGAAAGTTAGAAATAGGAGTATCCTATGATCCAGCAATCTCACTACTGGGTTATTTACTCCCAAAATACAAAAACACTCATTCAAAGGGATACATGCAGTTCTAGGTTTCGAGCAGCCTGATTTACAATAGCCAAACGATGGAAGCATCCTAAGTATCCACTGATAGATGAATGGATAAAGAAGATGTGTTATATACAACAAGAGAGTATTATTTAGCCATAGAAAAGAATGAAATCTTGCCATTTGCAACACGGCTAGAGCTAGAGAGTATAATGCTAAATGAAATGTCAGAGAAAGACAAATGTCATATGTATGATCTTACTCATACGTGGAATTTAAGAACTAAAATAAATGAGGGGAAAAAGAGACAAACCAAGAAACAGCCTCTTAACTACAGAGAACAAGCTGATGGTTACCAGAGGGGAGGAGTGGGGGAAAGGATTAAATAATACACTTATCAGGGACGCCTGAGTGACTCAACCTGAGCCTGAGTGGTTGGGCGCCTCCCTTCGGCTCAGGGCGTGATCCTGGAGTCCCAGGATCAAGTCCCACATCAGGCTCCCTGCATGAAGCCTGCTTCTCCCTCTGCCTGTGTCTCTGCCTCTGTTTCTCTCATGAATAAATAATTAAAAAAAAAAGAATACACTTATCATAATAAATAAATACATAAATGGGAAAAAAATGTATGCCCATCCACAGTTGGTATGAGAGCTTTTTGGGAGAAGTGGTTTAACATCAAAAATTTTAAACTTGACTTATCTTTTGACTCATATCCCCCTTACAAAAATTTATCCTGTAAAAATACTTAAAAGAATACAACATGATGTGGTATCAGGATTCCTTTAGAAAAAAAAAAATCCTTAGTATAGCACTGTTTGTAACAGAATAATGGGTGGGGGAGGGTTACAGGGAAGGCCTGTATGCATAATGCGAGAATGTTTACATCAAGGGTGATATATCCTTATTATGCAGTAGTTTGCAGCCAAAATAGGATTACCATAAAGAAGACTGATATAAAGTGAAAAGAGTCAGAATATGGAATATTCCACATTTATGTTTAAAAACAAGGTATAATTGCACAATAAACGTTCTGGAAGGACATGCACCAAACTTTATGGCTGTTAACTCTGGAGGGAAAGGGATGAAGTATGTTTGCCCTTGCGATTTTTATTCTGCATGCTTTTATGTCATTTGATTTTCCTTCAAATAGCAATCAACAGCCTAGTCCAGGTTTGTGAACTGATTTGTGAATCAGTTAAAAACAAGATTTTAACAAAAAATCCCAAATGATTTGCATTAATCAATGTAGGTTCGGGAAGCTCTGCAAGCCACTCTAGCATATCACAGACTTCCTCCTTAAGATACTTGGCAAGTCCTGTTGTAATCCCAGGTGCCAAGTCCTACCTGCAGGAAGAGTTTCTTCAAAAACTGCAGGACAAAGATGGAAAAGCAGGGCGTCAAATAGTTCAACTGAAGACATATTTCCGAAGCCCACGCAGTTGAGTACAACTCATTTTTCATATCCACGAGTGTATATACCTGTAGAAAAATATGTGTGCGTGCTCCTGTTTGTGTGTGTACTGTTGCTTACATGACCGTTTATAGGAATATTTAGCAGTAGAGAGCTACAAACCCATAATTGTTTTCACTGCCTCCCCATGAAGTAAGGTAAATGAGAAGTTAGGACTGGGCCCTAGTAATAGAGAAGGGTGATTTACAGCACTTATCCAGGGCAGGCACATGGTCTTTTGAAGCTAAAATAGAATTGTCTGTTTAGAAAGTATTCCAGGTCCACCCTCTAGTCTGTTCAAAGGCACAGGTCTTTATTATCAGAGCCTTGATGTCTCACTACAGTCTTGCTTTCGGCGTAGTGTGGTCTACAGGGAAACCACAAACCCTGACACAGTCCTGCTCTAAGACAAAACAGACAAGATGGGTACATTTATCCAACCAAGCACAGCCAAAGTAGCAGCAGATAAACCTCGGATTATGTTACGGTAAAGACCCATTGGGCTTCAAAGTCATTGAGAATGGACTGGAGGACTCTAAACACCTAGATGTCCTAAGGAAACGTAGCCTGGGTGTGACAATTTACATTTCCAACCACCTGGCAAATAGTGAACAAATACCTATTTAAGAAATTCAGGCTCCCAAGTGCCCAAATACTTGCCGGTACAAAGACTGAGCAGCACACGAAGGGCGAGGACTGCTTACCTTGGAGCTGCCGCCGGGACGCAGCTGCTCTGCTCCAGGGGGGACGGCGCGGGTGCGCCTGCAGGGCACCACCGGCAGAAAGTGCACACACACTGGCAGAGGTTGGCCTACATAAAGCAAAAACAAACTTTATTTAAAAGTGCCATAATAAAAACCGAAAAGCAAAAGATAATTTGAGAGAAACCTTTCTAACCTAAGAGATTAATATCTTGAATACAGAAATCAAAAGGAAAAAGATGAATAGCCCGGAAGGGAATCATCTATTCTTTTTTTGCTGCTCAGCATCCTCTCTCTTCCTTAAGAGAACCCTTCCTGCTGGTGAATTCATGACATGATTTAGGTGAAAACCTTCCCCGTGTCTACTGTTTGGGGCATTTGATCTAGGTCTCAGGGTATTGGCCATATAACCCACATGCTGCGAATGGCGCCTTGGTATGTGATGGGGAAAAAAAGAGTGCCACGGGGATAAAATGTGAATGAAAACATCAGAAGACACTGTTTTCCACCTAAAGAATTAGGTGATTTCTTTTTTCCCTTTGCATTCTTTAAACATAATACCCGGGACTGCTAAAGGAATGGCTTGTCGATGCATACTAAAATCACTAAGTGTCAGAAGCTGTTGGGCCATGGAAAAGCCCATATTCACCACAGCATTTCAGGGGTCGCATCTTAACTAAACGTTCAAAGTTAGCATCACTAACAATTTCAGGTGCCTCCTGATAGAACACAATGTGAAGCATACTACATCCCCTGTGGGGTCCTGCCAAATATAATCGTCTAAGATCTAACCTAGTTTGCAGGAAATAAAGGAGTTGGAGGAATGAATTGAAGGACACTTTGGGAAACAAGAGGACATCATATTTTTTAAAAGGTTTTTCCTAATATAATGACTAATGTTATGCATGAAACTTAACTGAATCTTGGTTTGCAAAATTGACCCTTCAGGGACAATTACAGAAACTTTGCCATGAACTGAATATTAGACGTTTGTTGAAAATGTTTCTTAGCTGTTAACATGATATTAGTGTTGGAAAATGTCCTGGGAAATGCATGAACCTGCTAGGGCTGAAACCTCTAATTCAGCATAAATATATACATGCACCCATTTACTTAAGGACAATATGGTAAAGTATTAATTGCTGAATCTGTTTCAAATAGTTTGATTCAGGGAGGTTTGTGGAAGCATTCTTTATAATATCCCCTAGTTACAAATAATCTCAATGTCTAACAAGGAGGTTGGTTAAATAAACTGATACAATCGTACAAAGGACAACTACAACTGAAAATTAGTAACAGACAAGATAGGACATGGGACAGCTTCTGTGAAAAAGATGAAAACCAGAGATTTTATGACCCATCTGCCCTATAGCTTCTCTGAAGAAGGACTAAAAACACTCCCTGCCCCACACTTGCTTGCCATCGTGTGCTTTACCAGTTCTTGCTGCTGGTCGACTCATCACGAGCTTGCGGAGTGACAGTGGGTGTCTGTTCAGGAGGCCCGATGGTAGGCAGAGGTCAGCCTAACCTAAGGAACAAAAAACGAAAAAGGTGGTGGCAGGTAGTGAGGTCTTTATCAGTGTTCAGCCATAGGCTGGGGGGCAGGTGTTGGGGGGACTGTGGTGCAGTAAGGGCAAGGAGTAAACTGAAGGAGCCATCAGCCAATAAGCATTCACGGCAGGCACCACGCTAAGCACTCTCCGTTACCATCTAGCGCAATCCTGATCATCTTACTAGGTAGGTCGCAAATCAACAAAGTTTATGAGAAAACCCCAGAGAGGTCAAGTAACTTGCCCAAGGCCACAGAGCAAACTCAAGAGCCAGGATTCAAATTCAGGGAGTCCGATTTCAGCACCTAGGTTCTTTCTGATTTACTAACATCATTGAGGCAGAACATTAGTTCTTTCAGAGTTACAAAGGGAGGAGAGACCCGATGGCCTTTAGAATCCCTTTCAATACCAACATTCCACCAATCGGTCCACCCAACAAACATTCAAAATAGGCAAATGATGGTCACCATTGCACCTGGCACTTAATGTGGGAAAGAGAATGATGCCACACTGATGATATTAGGCTAATCTGTGGGTGACTGAAGTTCTTAAAAGTAAGCCAAAGAGAAGGATGACCTACCCTCTACCCACCAGTCTTTCCCCATTTCAACACTTAATACACATTGTGAGTAAGGGCATGTTCTGTTATCCCACCATGTCAGACTCTTCTTGGCTATAAATGGTAATTACATATAGCAATTTTAGGAATCACTTTATTCAGGCAAAATGAAAGCATGGATTCAACCCCAATGATTTCTCTAAATTTTTATTGATTTTTTTTAACAGTTCGATCCTCTTGTGAAAAGGAAAGAATTTGAAGATTAACAAGTCAATTACATTTTTTTTAAACAGCAATTAATCCTCATTACAGAGAACAACAAACAAAAGATCTGTGGCACGTTATCTTTGGAAAGATCTTTTGCAAATTTTTCTTCTAAAAAAAGAAAACTATAATTTTCACAGATCACATATGTCTCTTTCAAAGGACTATACAAGGCAGCTAAATTTTATTCACAAAAGCCCCAAGTTGCAGTTCCATTGCTGAAGTAGATAAAATACATGGAGTCCCCCCTTACTCGTGTTGCACATCTTCCCATTGAGAGCATCACTGCTTCCCTATCCTACATACAAAATCACTGTGTGGACTAGATAGCTGGCACATTATTCCACAATAACTAAAGACAAATTCATATTTTAGATAGACCAGTGATCATTTATCAACTGGACAATTTATTCCTTTTTAAACAATTTTAATACCAAGATTTGACTTCCTCTATAGTTATAAGAAAGCAACAAATATATAATATAATATAATATATAATGGTAATAAATTAAAAAAAAAAGGCAACCCTGCTCAGGTATCATCCAAAACATGATCACATTCAGAAAAAACAAAAAAGATTTGGGACACATGCCTACAAACACACACACACACACACACACACACACACACACCATGAACAGTGTATACTTGATATCTGAGGGGGATGTGCAGTAATTTTAACAATACATGTGGATGGCCTGAACAAAAGGCAAAGTTAATACTGCCTGTGTGAAGCATCATTTGAACATCTACTTTGAAGCAAAGCACATTATCTTCCTCAGGTGAGCCACCGCCCACTCTCACCAGCGCAGCTTGGCCAGCCTTGCTGCCAGTGGTCTTATTCCCTTGTCTTTCCAGGCCAATATAGTACTATGTAGGCTCACAGGGAGCTGTAGGTTTCCTTCCTGCCCTTGTGGGTAGAGAAATATAGGCACTTTTCTACCCATCACAGTACCTGTTGATATCTGTTGCACAGCGGAACATAGTGTGATTTCCCCCGGACAAGAGGAAATTCACAGCCCCCTTAAGTAGACAGCGCCTTGCCAACTCATCATAAGAACTGAAGAACATGGCCAGTGGTCATCATTCTTAGTCTCCGAGAAGCCAACACAACTGGATTGCATATTGGAGGTTCATGTGGTAGATATCACTTGCACTGTTTGAAGGAAAAATCCCCCAACACCACTCCACCTCCAGCAAACAAAAGCACAAAGATGAAAAGGCACAGGAAAAACCTTACATCCATTAATTCTGAATAGGACGAAAAACAATCAAAATAGGCAACCCACTACAGAAAGGGAACAAAGGAGTAAGTATCGCCATAATCCTGACACCCCTCCATAGCCACAATGTACAACTCACTTTCCAGTGAGCAAAGCTCTGCATTTATGTTTCTAAAAGAAGCCCAAATATTCCTGCAAAATTTAAATACTGGTAATTGATGATAAAGAGCACAGAAGAAGTGGCAAAGTTTTTCAAAGATTTGTGTAGTGTCTGGGAAAATAAATCCTTAAGAAAAAAGTAGAATCTGTGGTGGGAGGTAGGGAATCAAGCCTAATTTGATGATTCATTTACCTTAAGATGAATAATTATGCCTCAAACTTCACGAAGCAGAACAAAAGATACAAGACCCACATTAACAGGTCTTAAAGCCACATCAAAATAAATACAGCATTATCCTCAAATTAGGATTTCAAAATCAGGCTTGGTTAACAAAGACACAATGAATATATCCAATTCAACCAGCCTCCTGTTCTGTGTATGAATGTATGCACATGTACAACACACACACGTCTCCTTTCATATGTCAGATATAAAACCTGTTCATTTTGGAGGATGCAATGGTTCATCTTTTTGCTTCTAAAAATTACTGGACAGGAATCATAAAAGAAATAGTAAGCTCCTGGTTCTATTAACATAAATATTTCAGGTACCAATTAAGGCAAGCTTTCAGCCAGAAAGGGGTGGACAGTTAGCTTCTCAAAAGCCTGAGATCTGAAATTAAAGGATGTAAGTGTGTTTGAATTTGTCTAGGGGCAAAAGCTAAATTTCTTGATCAAAACAGACCTATAAAATAAAGGAAAGTCCTTTTATTAAAAAAAAAATCAGATTCATTTAGTATCATTCGTAGAAGTCAGTCCTTCTATTGCAGTTCTCGTCCTGATAATATGCCTGCTGGACCCTCGCTTCTTTACCACAGCGAGTGTGCGGTGAAGGTTTTCACATTCTTAACCCAGTGCAATTTGGTAGATTTCAGTGAAGTGTTTTTCATTCTTTATCAGGGCCCCTAGTCTGGCTAAAATCTCAAGTTTAGTGATTCACATTTTAATTATCTACAGAAAGGACAGAAACATTCAACATTTTAAAAAGTGAAACAGTGTTCTTCCATTTCCTAGTAAACACACACGCACGCATGCACGCACACACAAAATTATAGTGCCAAAGGCAAGATTTTACACTCAATTTTCACTCCTTAAGATGTTCTGTATTTGTCTCATTTTATAATCTAGTCCTTTCAATTATCTACCCCAGTACAAATTCTGCCTTTGGGAATTTAAGCATGCAGTGAAAAACTGCTGTGATTTTTAAAATTCTTTAGATTTCTATACACAACTGAAACAAGAAAAAGATCTTATGAACATTAAGGATTCATCAGCCACTATTTTTCATACTCTATTTAAAAAGTAGCCACTGGGAATCCTCTTTTCGGTATAATGCAGTAAGAACTGGAAATATTCCACGATCAAAATACTACAAATTGATCTCTGCAAATTGATGAGTTTTTCAAGGGACAAATAAAATTTTAATACAAAGGTTGGAGGTGGGGAACACTACACAAGAAGAGTAAGGCCACTGAAAAAGCAACCAATTTAGAAGTGGCTAAGAAATCGCTTAGAAATGTCTTTAAGTCACAGGAATGCTGTCGCTCTCACCAACAGAACACACACACATACACACACACTCCAACACAATCTGCATAGATCAGAACCTGTCCCTAAAAGGACATACCCTTCCAAACTGACAGGTGACTTGTATTAGGGAATGGTAGGGGAAACGGGGCCAGGGGGGCCAAGTGAATAAGGGGGGGAAAAAAAGACTTAAACAATCCCATCAACCTGGTTCTGGTGTCTGGTCTCACACATGTAAGAGATGGACACAATGCCACAACCCACCAGGCAGTTAGTGCTCATTTAACCAAAGGTTCTGTTAAATGGCCTTGCTTTAGAACATCAATGAATGAAACAGGCCCATCAAGATCACACATCCAATTCTTACGCTCAGATACTACTACTGCTGTAACTCTGGCTTTCACCTAAACATGAGGTAACAAACCACTACACTAGCTAGGATAACAAGAGGATAGGCTGGATTAGACACTGAAGGAACAGCTTCACGCAAACAATTCATACATGAAAAATCATCACTCCCATCCTCTACACATCCTTATATTAGTGACCAAATCACCAAGTTCTTGCATTCCTCGTACAGATCTTCGACCTCTTTGTAATAAAGATGGTCCACCTTTCTTCATGAATAGTATGAAAATGACAAACATTCTTGATAGGAGTCAAAACGGAGAGGGGCAGAATGGGACGAAGGGAGAAAAAAAATGAACCAACAGTAGTGATAACACTCACTCCTCAATTTTAATGTGTGTGCAAATTCTACTTCTAAAAGGGATATAAAGAATTGGCTTTTTAAAAACACTGCACTCAAAATAATGCTTCCAATAACCTTCAAAGTTTCAATTAAAAAAAATCTGTGCTTATGGTTATGTGGGAATTTTGATTGTGTTCTTTCATTTTAGGTTATTCCCTATGAACTTGGTTTAACGTCTATAATATGGCAATAACAGTGTATGGGAAGGCCACGGTTCCTCTTCAATCCAATCAAATCTAGTTGATTGAGAACACTTTGGAGTGAAGGCATGTGGTGACAAATTTTTTTTTTTTTAAGTCTAATTAACCACCCAAATCTCCACATCCTCTCAGGGAGTTAATTTTACCCTAGACAATCAAGGGCTCAGAAAATCTACTTTTGCTATAAATATAAAATAATTTGTAGCAGAAAAATATAGCCTCTCTAAGAAGTAGTTTTCATTTTTCTTTGCTGACAAAATTGTGTGTTGGTTAGACAACATGAGTTACCACATAACTGTAGACCACAGATCAGCACCTCAAATCCCAGCTCTACTTAAACAAAAATGAAAAAGCATTTTAGCCATCTGGTCAGGTATAAATGTTGGTTCCCTTCTTCCCCAAGTAGAAAAGTCAGAATATAGTCAATGGTGACTGCCTTTCGCTGAAGCAGGGGATGGAGACGGCAGTGCCACGTCCTCCATGGTGCATGCGATCTCAAGATGGCTTCCCCATGAGCGGCAGCTCCTCCCTCCACTGCTCTGACTCAGGCTGACTGCAGCAGTGACAGAGAAATCCGAACTGGGGTGAACGCGTGGTACTCCAGGCAACAGGGGTGTGGGGGGGAGTTGCCTTCAATTTTCTAAATTGTGACAATACTTGGTATTATCAAAGCCACTGTTCATGTGCAGAAAGTGGGGTACAGTGGAGTCCTTCAAAACTTATGCTTTACAGATGACCATTAGAATTTACTAAACAAACATTCCCCCCCTGAACTTAAAAGGAAAAAAAAAATCATCCACAAAACCCTACACCAAAATTCATTGTTTAAAAATTTTTCTGGGAATAGATTGGGGTGGCTACTGAGAGGACATGAACTTGCTTTCAGAGCTGAAACTGCTTCTCCTCATTTCATCTGCCTTTTGCATCCTGTTGGTTTAAAAAAGTACGGAAATGTTTCTAGACCACTCATACGCCCACTTAGTCTACATTGCACTTCTGTCCTTTAGTTAGGAAAGGCAAGATCATCTCTGAGGCCAGCCTCCTCATTGCTGCTTCTGCACAACCACCATGTCCAACCAACGATCACATAAGTTCTTGAACGTTTAAGTGGACACATGTCCTGGCCATCTCATGGTGCTTCTCTTCTCGAGTCTGGTGTCCTGATGAGACAAACGTCTGAACTGTTTTTGAGGCTTTCAATGTGCAAAAAAGTTCCCAAGCCATCAAATCAACTTGGGCCTCCGTTAAGGTGTTTTGGTTGCTTGTTTTAGCCGCTGAAAACCCTGTCTTGTATAGTGCACCAGATCCATCAAACTGCTGTTGAGGGCCAAGGCACACACACTTGTGCTGAGCTGAGCAAAAAATTCTGCAAACAAAACAAAACCAAAACCAAGTAAACACATTTGCACACACGAAAATAAAAACGGATACCTAAAAAGTCAAAGTTTCAGCAACCGTATCCCCCACATTATTCTATACTTCATCCCAGACAAAAAAAAAAAAAAGTCACAATCTACTATAATGGCTCACTAGTTCTCCACATTCCTCCACTAGACTAGAAGGATAAGAACTGGGTTAGTTTTAGAGCTGAATCCATAATGCCTGGCAGATGGCTTGTGCCAGAAAATACCCCAATTTATGCGACTGGATCAATGGATGCGTGAACCAAAACAAAAAAAATCCCCAATGTGTTAAAAGCATCCTTAGTTTGCTATGAAAGAAAATTAAATTGTAAGAAGCTATGAGAAAATTAAGTGGCTAGAGCCGGCTGGCCACCGCTTCCCCTACAGCCAGGAAGAACTAAGGAATGACGGTCATGCGGCAGTTACACAGACGCAGTGACTCAGTGGTCGCGGTACGACACGGAGCAGTTCCTCTGATAGCAGAAGCTCTACCACCTCCTACACCTTGAATTTCTCCAAGGGCCTGCTTCTCAGAGAAGTCTCGGGAATATTCACTACGCCATACTTCTTATACTGTTGCAAACCGTCTTTCTTAACATACGCTGAAAGCAGATAACGTCACTTGCTGTTGAGGTTACGCTACTTCACATACCAAACTGGTTGTGCCCAAAGACAGCCAGTGACTTCCCTTCTTCACTTGCCTTGCCCTTTTGCTAGCATTTCAGTTCAAGCTGGAATAAACGATGCCAGAACTTCTGGACGGGCAAGGTGCTACAACCACTTCTAATTTAATTTTGCTGAGATCTAGTCACAGAAATCTGGCTCCAAGCTGCAGAGCTCATGCAGTGTGGCTCAGGCGTGAGGCAGAACGGAGGAGATGTGAGGAGAGCAAATACCTACATACTTCCTTTTCTTCCAAACACTGAACATAAAGCACAAACCAACCACATTACTCCCTCCCGATCCCCCTGCCCCGGTAATTACCACCACAGAGCCATTTACCTTTATTCTTCCTTGTAAGGACCTCAGCCTGTTCCCAGAGATCAAAGGCGGTAAGGACATGGGAAGTAATGGTGACATAAGAAGATGTCATGTTCTGGATGGTGACAGGCATACCACTGCTCCCTATGCTGCCAGCACTGGACTGGGACCCTACGGAGCTGGCAGGAGAAGGAACTGGAGAGAGAGGGGATGGTGTGCCTGTGTTTCTAGAAGGCGAAAGAAAGAAGACAACTGGTTAATCACCTACCCGAGGACTATGGATTTATTGTCTCTGGGACTGCAGTCCAAATTACAAAGTTCCAGTGTGTACTAGCCAAATTGACAATCGCTTCCAAAAGATCAGAGACACCCTTCACCTTCAGTATTTAGGGAATTTATTTCATGAAAGACAACAAAATGGGACCCACCAAGCAGAGGAAGTAAATGGATGGAGGCAACGTGTCCTTCACTGGACACAGAATCAGGTGGACCTATCTATATTCCAAATATGCTTGCTCCATTTACAGTCTACTCCCTTGGCCTGGAATCCCTTCTTCCCCCCATCCCCTCAATTCTAACTTTACCAAGACAATGCTTCACTGTGAAGACGGTTCTGACCTCCTATACATTCATTCTTTCTTTCGCTCAAATACTTACCGAGCACCTACTCTACACTCGGCACTCTTCTAGACACTAGGGATACAGCAAGGCTTCCCTTCAGCCACCACCTAAGCTGGTCTCTTTGCATTTACCTTTTAATTTATCTACTGCATTTATCACATCCCGTTTTACTTTTCTGTCTATTCCTTTTCCTTCCTTGAAGGCTGGAACCATTTCTTCCTAATCTTTGCATTTCTAGCACTTAGCACAAAGAGTAGGCTCTTCACATGTAACTATTGAATCCATGACTAAATGAATACAGGACAGCTTCCAAGGAGACTGGGCAAAAGGTATTATGCATCGGGGGCTTCACAGTCTTCCCTTCACTCCCCTTTTGGCCGTATACCTGCACATGCAGGTTAATGGGGGCCTTGATGTGCATCAAGTGAGAAATACAAGGAAAACGCTTAGACATAAAAAGTAATGGAGGGTGCCTGGGTGGCTCAGTGGTTGGATGTCTGCCTTCAGCTCAGGTTGTGACCCTGAGATCCTGGGATCAAGTTCCACATCAGAGTCCCCAAAGGGAGTCTGCTTCTTCCTTCCTCTGCCGTGTCTCTGCTTCTTGTGTGAATTAATTCATTTTAATAAATAAATAAAAAGTAATGGAAAGATGGGTCAAACAGGAGCCCCATGATTGGGTACATCTGCCCTCGGGGGCTGCAGGGACCCTAAATGTCTCCTGCAGAATGTATATTGTAAGAACTAGAATGGAAGCTCCATGAGGGCAGAGATTCTTGCCTCCTCTGCTTACTGCTTTATTCCCTGTACCTAAAAACAAGGTTTCGTACAAAGAAGGCTATATAGTGGCTGGACAAATGGTGAAGGAGTTATATAAAATAATGTGACTGACAACTTACTAAGAATTAATATCTCAGAGGTGAGAGTCATGAAAATTTTCAGAAGAAAGAAGTTACTTCTCAATCAGGGCTTTTGCTTTCTTTCTCTTTCTTTCTTTCTGTCTTTTTTAAAAGACAGGCCATAAAAAAAAAAATAAAAAATAAATAAATAAAAAAATAAAGACAGGCCATATGGGAATTTCTTCTCTTGAATGTGCTAGAAATGGGGCAATCTTCTAGGTGATATTCTTAAAATAGCAAAACTTATTAGAACCAGAAACTTTTCAAGGAGTATAACCAAATTAAAAAAAAAAAAAATACTAGGCAAGCACTATAGGGAAGAAAATTCTATCTTCATTTTAACAACCTGCACAAAAATTCTATTTTCCAACATCTTATGGCACAGATGAACAACTTCCTTCACAAAGTGGGGGTAGGGGTGAGGTGGAGGTGAAATTTAGGTAGGAATTTTTTTTTTCGGGGATCCCTGGGTGGCGCAGCAGTTTGGCACCTGCCTTTGGCCCAGGGCGCGATCCTGGAGACCTGGGATCGAATCCCACGTCAGGCTCCTGGTGCATGGAGCCTGCTTCTCCCTCTGCCTATGTCTCTGCCCCTCTCTCTCTCTCGTTCTCTCTCTCTGTGACTATCATAAATAAATAAAAATTTAAAAAAATCTAAAAAAAAAAGAAAATTTTTTTCATTTTTATTATCACTCTCATGGATCCTAGGTAAGGGTATACAGTTCTGGAAAGTTCTTATTACCTGAAATGACAAGACCACATGTCATATAGACAGAGAAAAGACTCTATCTGATTGGCTCTGCCTCTGTTTTGTGTTGTTAGGCCTATCTGAAGATTCTCAAAGCTCTAAAATGTTGACCCTATATTCCTTGTAATTATCTTTTTATGTTACTTAATCAGCAAACACCTGGACTTATAACTATTCCTCAAAAAGGTAGAGATATGCAAATAATTTAAGTTTCAGGGGCAAATCAGCACATAAATATACACAATTTTTGAAAAGCCAGAGTCCTACAGATGGTTGCAAAAAGCAAGAGGTAAAAGAAAGCACTCAATTTTGAAAATTACATAAATTAAACTTTTCATTACCTTGCAATGCATGGAGAAGGTGCCTGGGCAACTTTGAAAAAACTGCTGAAGTGTTCGTTAAGAGCACGAGAATACTTTATTGCTATATCTTTTTTACAACGAAACATCGCCATGTTCAAAATGGACTGACAACGCATGCTATGAACATAAACAGAAGTTAAAGTGAAGTATTACTTTATAGACATGAGTACAGAAAGTCATATAACTAGCCTTTTATAGCCTGAGGAACACATTGGGTTTTCCTCATCTACCTGAGGAAGACTATCTTAAGAATCTTACTGTATTGTTCAAACTATCATCAAAAGGAACTATTGGTAGGGGCACCTGGGTGGCTCAGTCAGTTGAGTGTCCGACTCTTAATTTTGGCTCAGGTCATGATCTCAGGGTCCTGACATCAAACCCCAGGTTGGGCTCCATGCTGGGTGTGGGGCCCGCTTAAGGCACTCTCTCTCTCTCTTCATCCCCACCCCTCAGTAAATATTGGCGGAAAAACACAAATACACAAGAATATCATTCAAGTCACGAGACCAAAGCATCTACTGAGTCAACAGTAAAATGGCAATAGATGCCTTTCATACAAAGTATCAGTGGGATTAACCCCTTTGACCACACATCCTACTTTCTGGTATTGTTCTACCTTCCATTATTAATTTCCACTTTAAAAAAACAAACTTCCAAATCTTTTTTATAACAGCAAAAGGTGCAAAAGCAAATACTATTTAGACAAAGTAAAAAGTACACACCATAAAACAGCAAATATTTTCTCTTGTGGAGATGAGGCGTCTGAGAAGGATTTTAATGACATTATAAATCTATAGGAAAATTTAAAAAATACACCAGGTTAAACAAAGGCAGTTAGAAAACCCCAGATGCAAAAACATCTTATTATATTTGTCTTGGTTTTATGCTGATTTTCCTGAAGATGTGTAGACATGAAAACCACAAAGAAAAAAACCCCAGGCTTTAGAGCAGTAATTCAGGCCATTCAGAAAAGCAGGCAAGGACATGTCTCTTCTCTTCTCTGGCCTGTCTACCTGCTTGAAACCACGTACTTGTGTCCTCACTGGGTCCCCTGCCCAAATACAGATGAAGAAGGGAGCTTTCACACTGAGCTGCCAGCGCATCTGATAAGAAAACCAAACTGGAAAAACCAGCCTCTCTCTGAAAGGTCTGGCATTTCACAGCACACTTGGCAAAAGGACGGAGCTGGACTCAGTCCCTCTATTCTAGCACTTCATCCAGGATACAACTTTCGTCTAGGACCCAAGAAAAAGTCTTGGATCAGTCACTTTTTTAAAGCTCTCCTTTATTAAAGTTGTCTTCCAACTGAGTTCAAATGGATTCAGGCAATAAAGGTGAGGAAAGAGGAAGCTCTTAGGAAGATGGCAAAATGACTTGGCACTTACTTAATGAGGTCTACGGTTTCGGAGTACACCGAGTAAGCCGATTTGGAGGCTGGGCTTTCCGACTCCATGGCAATCCCACACTCAATTAAGGACAAGGCGGCCTCCAAGTACTTAAAAGCCTTCCCAACCTTGTCCATCTGTAGAAGAATATGGTCAGTATTAGGCCCAAGACAGACTTTTGTTTAGTTTCTCAAACACAGTCTTTACCTTCCCTCTCCCCTCCACTGTATTAGTTTAATTATGGCCAAGGAAAACTGTGAGAACAAATGAATTCACAGTGACAACCAAAGCCTGTTGGCTCTGACCTACTGAAAAATTTCTTTTAGAGAAAATTTAATAGAAAAGAGAAAACTATCTTATTAAGACTACTCTAAGTCTTAAACTACATATTCAAAAACCAAGGCAGTAAGCACATCCTCTCCTTGTTATTAGGGCACAATTTCTCATTATATAATTTTCCTGAGAAATAGACTTTTCTACATATCTAGAATGATGCAGACACAAATTTCTTTGTACTTGTGGTGTTTATCTTACGTGCAACAGGAAACATTATGGTTTATAAGCATCTTAAATATTAATTCTAACAATAATTGTTTTATGTATTTTAGAGCCAAACAGATCATCCAATCTCATTTGGAAGTCAGGGCTAAATGTACAAGGCTATCCCTGGGCCAGCCAGCAGGGATAAAATTTCAGAGTCCCTTAAAGGGCAAGTAGAAATATGAATGAAATCGAATACTGGTGCTCACGTAAACCTGAAAGCACACCCTGTCACTGAATGCTCTCCTCACTGGAACACAGCCACCTCCTCCAAGACTGCGATGAGCACCTTCCACCTTTTCTCTACATTTGTCATATGGACCATGTGTTATAAGAGCAATGCATATCCAAGCTCGTAGTTTCTGCTAATGTTTTCAATTTGATATGTTCAAAAAGAATTAATAAAAGCAGCAAAGATGCAAGTGGAGTATAAGAAGATGGTGACAAATCAGCAAGGAAAGATGGTGTGGGGCTACTAATTTTTTTAAAAAATAGCTTGATTCTAAAATATTTTTTCTAGAGAAGACAGGGTCAGAAAATTGGTGACAGTAGGGAGGCTCCTCAAAAAGTTAAAAATAGAACCACCCTACGACCCAGCAATTGCACTACTAGGTATTTACCCAAAGGATACAAAAACACTAATTCCAAGGGGCACGTGCACCCTGATGTTTATAGCAGCAGTGTCTACAATGGCCAAATTATGAAAGAGCTCAAGAGCTCAAGTGTCCACTGACTGATGAATGGATAAACAACTGAACTGCAGGGGATCCCTGGGTGGCGCAGCGGTTTAGCGCCTGCCTTTGGCCCAGGGCGCGATCCTGGAGACCCGGGATGGAATCCCACATCGGGCTCCCGGTGTATGGAGCCTGCTTCTCCCTCTGCCTGTGTCTTTGCCTCTCTCTCTCTCTCTGTGACTTTCATAAATACATACATAAATAAATCTGCACACACAGTGTGCATACACACACACACACACACACACAAAGGAGTATTACTCAGCCATCAAAGAGAACGAAATCTTGCCATTTACAGTGACAAGGATAGAGCTAGGTATTATGTCAACTGAAATAAGTCTGTCCGAGAAAGACAAATATCATGATTTCACTCGTATACGGTATTTAAGAAACCAAACAGATGAACATAGGGGAAGGGAAGGAAAATAAGATGGACAAAGAGAGGGAGACAAACCATAAAACAGACTCGACTGAGAGAACAAACTGAGGGTTGTTGAAGGGAAAGTTGGTGGGGGGGGGGGGTGGGCAATAAAGAGGGCACTTATGTGATGAGTGCTAGGTGTTATATGTAAGTAATGAATCACTAAATTCTATTCCTGAAACTATCACACTATATTGTAACTAACTAGCATTTAAAAATAAAGAAAAATTAAGAAAAACTTGAAACACTATTTAATAAGTGCTGTCAACTTCTTATACTTGAAAAGTGTATTTTGTGTTTAATAAAAAAAAATCTGTTTTACATTCCAAAAAAAGAAAAAGAAAATTAGTGACAGAAAGAATAAGAATCAAATTGGCAAAGCCCACTCTATCAGCAGTATAGGGCTTTAGTGGTTTGCTTCACTGATGAGACTATGACTCCTCATATTTACTTACTCAATGCCATCTCTTTCATGGAATTTCCAAGATTTGTACTGGCCTTAGTGTACAAACAAAAGGAACTATAGTAAAACAATTTGCCAATATCTACTTCTCTGAGGGACGTATTCTGCAAGGCTAATAATGAAAATATTTCCGAGACAGCTCCTTCTGCAGCTCCAGAGACAGTGTTCAAGCAGTAGCATCCTCACCTCCCTACTCAACAGTGAGTACAATGCAGAGAGAAAATACATTCCTCTCTATTCAGTGGTGAACTTAACTACCTGGAATGCAAAATGAACTTATATGAGACCTTGCTCAATTAAAGGAGAATATTATAAAGAGATTGCCATTCTGGGTTTTATGCAAACCAGCATAACTTCACGGTGAAATGAGCTTTTATTAGCTATTAAAATGAGATGCAGCAAGGTATAAATCAGGACTGCCCTGTACACACGGGAATATATGGGCAGCTAAGGTAGGGAGTAGAAGAGGTGCATCTGGAATCTGTATAAATTAATAGCAAAACAGAAAGTTCCCTGGACTACTGTTTGAATAATGAAGGAACCTAGTGGCTGAAAAACATTCAACCTCAAGGTAAGTGTTAGATAACTGGCTGACAAAGCACTGAGTATTTACTCTCTTGCAAAATTCTAAAGGTTCTTACGGTTCTGGCACCAACTTTGGAGAGCTGGAAGACAGGCCAGAAAAAACACTGTCCTTTAGTGCAGACATCTTAATCTGACTCAGGCCATCCTAGTAACAGGGCTGTTTTGGAGACAGGTCTACATAGAGAGGCTTAATTTTGACCCCCTCACAGCATCCCGCATAGTAAGGACTTGATAAACATCTTGACCTGATGAACAGGGACTGATAAAGGGTCTAGTCCAGCCTTCCCTCGCCTGCCTGAGAAGAGATGCCCGCCTACAGCCTGGGGTTGAAGAACACCAGGCCAGGACATTAGTGGCCACCATGCTCTTCTCATGTGGTACAAGGTTCAGTAAGTGGTATTCGTAGGGGTTTGGGTTTGGAGAATACATTAAATAAATAAAAGCGCCCAAGTCTTAGATATTTAAACACAACAAAGGGCAAACATTATCCTAATTATACTGCAGCAGAGAAGTAAACGTACATTTAATTGCGTATGCAATTAACCACAAAAGCACCACTTTCCAGAAAGTCCCAACAGCCACTGGATAAAGACAGCTCATTTTTAAAAGTATGTTCACCAACAGTGCAATCATTACCTCCATCTTAAAATCTTACCTAATGGCACTGGTCTACTGTTCTCTCAGGTTATTATCTCAAGGGCTCTAAGACCATTCTGGAGCACAGACTACCTCATCTCCTGAAATGTTTCAGGTTAAACACAAACTGACAGACTTTGAATAGCAGACCTTGTCTTCTACATCCAAAGAACTGATCCACTGATCCAGTGGCATATATTAATTAAATCAAACACTTTTGGGTGGATTTAACTTCCATTCATTTACATATAAAACTTGTCACTAGGTACCCTGTACATTTGCCTATGTTCAGATGGAGTCAAAGAAAATAATTTCACTAAGAATCCCTTACCCCTCACTCCTTAAGACCCGCTGATCCCGCTTATTTCGCAGCCCATGTTGGCCCTCCCCACCCCACCCCTGCCGTCCAGTGATAGGGAATTCAATGAGACAACAGATATCTATCTTATCAGAAAACTTTCTACCAAAGGGATGAAAGAGCCAAACTGACCATTAACTCTGCTTTTTGCTTCAACTTTTTGGCCTCCTTCCTGTGAAAATCTGCTTGTTGTCTGAAAGAGAAGCAAACATCAGGGGTGGGTCACAGGAACCTGGAATTATTAAGACTGGGACAAGATGACCTTAAGACTATGAGGGCAGAAAAAGGATGGGAGGAGATGGGGGGGGGGGGGCGGTTTCAAATGAACGGGGTTGAGGGGGACAGAACACTCAAGGTCTTACCTGTCAAGCTTCACTGGAGGCTTCCCTGGTTTAGAGTTACCATTTGGCAAAGAAGGCACTAGAAAAGGATATGCACTATCTCCAGAAGATCCCTTTAAAAAAAATCATCATACAGCTCACACTCCAACAGTTAAAACCACTGACCACCCCTCTAAATTAGACCAAAATACCAGTTCAGAACAGAGAAAATCAAGCACTGTACAATTCAGCTTGGTCACCCATTTTCCCAACTAGATTCAACTGAAACTATAGGCTCTGGTTATACTGAGGACTAGAAAGATGTAAGACAAAAATGTCAAAGAGCACAGATAAGCTAAACATAACATTTTCTCTTAGTTGACACACATACACACCCACCCAGCCCAGGTCAGCAGAAGAGAAAGTGGCTACATTTTTCCCATTACAGCCAATAACGACAGTAGGTGACATGCAAACCAAGAACTAACCAGGTAGCATTCTTTACTGCAAGACAACTGATAGAAAATCAGCACGATAAAATCTATTCTGATCTTTCACCTCTGAACCACTTTAAGAAGAATAAACTGACATCTAAACAACATGGAATAGTAGTCATCTTTTTTATTCTCCTTCTCCCTTTTTTACTCTCCCTCTATAAGTTTAAACACAAATAACTCATTATTGCCTTATTAACAGTGATGAAGAGTTCTGAAAAATCATCATTGGGAACTTCTCTTATTTGGGAATTTAAAGTAAAGATGTAATGATGTGTTGATGTATTCCGTTCCGTTAAGTTCCAGCCTTGCCTGCTTACCTTGTGCTCTGTACTGCTTCCAGATCCCTTCCCCTCTACTTTTCTGTGCTTGGGAGTGGAAGAGTCTTTGTGGTTGCCCTTGCTACTACTGGCACTTTGGGAAGCGTCTTGGCTGGAGGGATCAGCTTCCCGCCTTGGCCTCTTTTGTGCAGGCTTGGATGGCTTCTGGGAGGATGAGGATGAGGATGAGGATGACACAGGTGGGGGGGGAAGCATCTCCTTCTTTGAGGGCTCAGAGGAGGGCCTGGATGTTCTGGAAGGAAACATCACACAAAACTAAGTTAAGGCAGAACACGAAACACATTAGCTTAGTAGTTTAGTTGTAAAATGGCTGCTGACACCAAAAATTAACAAATCACAGAGCATGAAATCCATTCTTATAGAAAGGCCAAACTTCAGGGACTTCAGGTACCTCTGAGAGATCTAGTCCTATCTATGAATAATGGATTAAGTTGTGTGATTTGTCACTAAACTCATAGAGTCTGCCAGAGATCCTAACTTCCCCAACCAAGTTAATCTCATTAGCTGTGCCCCAACCTGGACCTTTGCTGGACAAGCGGGCAAGCCCAGCTGTCACCTTCTCTCTGCTCCTTCTTCCACCCTCCCTCTCAAATCTGTTGGCTCCCACCCAGTGACACTATGCATTTACTTTCTTTTGCCAGGTCATTTTATGCAGTGATTTCTTGAATAAACCAGGGAGTGAATAATAACTTTTTATATTCACAACTTCCTGGAATTAGCCGCCTGCCCTGTGGCCACCTCTCCCCAAAGCAGGAGACTTAGTGAGTCAGCCTGGATGTTCCCAGGCTCCCGGGGTTCAAGTGGTAGTTCCATCTGTCAAGAATTTTGTGACTATTGGCATCACTTTCTCTCTGTGCCTCTGTCTCCAATTCTGCAAAGTAGGGATTATAAGAGTACCCTTCCTTTTTCATTAAAAATTATTTTAGAAAGAAATTACTTCCAGATGTTCAGGAAATTTTCCATTGTTAAAATGTCTTTGATAAACCTAGGTTTGGGCTCAATGAACTGTTCATTCCCAAAAGGGCCTCGTGGATGAAAGCAACATGAAACGAACTTAGCAAGTCATCAAAATGAGCTAGACAGTGTGTTGATCCACTCCTACTGCAGAAGAAAAATGATTTTGCCCTGTCGAGCCTGGGGAAGACTTGATCACCTTTCAAGGCCGCTGCTAATCTCTATACTCACTTTGTTTTGGAAGATTCTTTGTGGGGGGATGAAGATAATGACTGCAACTTGGTTTCTTTCTCCAGTCTGGCTTTCTTGCTGTCATGGTCTTTCTCAGCTTCAGCCTGTTAGCGTTGCATGACAAAGTACACTGTTAGGAACACAGGTGTACAGATAAAACAGAAAATGCTACACAGCAAATGGAGTAAGAGTAATTAGACTTCTGGTGACACCTCCACACACAGCAAACTTACAAGTACGTACACTGTATTTCGGGGGGTTGAGGGAAGCAATCGAGATTTGATGAGATTTGTACTGAGACAGGTTTTCACATAAGGAAGGCATATTCTTCCCACCCAGGGAAGGGAGGATGTCTAAATCATAGCTGACAACAGAAGGGTAAGTAATGGTCCTCAATATCTCACTGATGTTTTTCTAAATATAAAAGAATAAAACATGCATATTCACAGCAAGTAACAACAGATGATTTTTATAAGGACAGCCTCTCTCTTTCAAAAGGACTATCTGCTTATATACTTATACCCACTAATTTCTTTTTAAGAGATTGTCTTTATCTTTATATATATACATATGGACACACGTGTTTCTATTTTTCAAAAAATTTGAAAAAAAATGAAGGGTAAGTATAATTTTAATGAGAGAAGAGTATGAGCAGAAGAGCTATCTAATTCTATGGAGAGTCACATACCTCAAAAACATCTGTTTACACCAACTAAAGTGCAAGATAAACACACGCAATCATTAAGAGAACAAAGAATTCTTCATGGCAAAAGTCTTTTTCACTTGTCAACACACAGACCAAGCTTACAGCAAGTCTCACGTAGACTCAGTGACTTCACAGTGGCCTCCTTCCCACTGGTCTGGGCTCACGTAATGACTCCATGGGAAGAACAACAAGTGACAGTGCAGTGATTGGTGGGAGTCCTTCAATTAATTCTGATGCACATTTAGAACTAAACTCCTCCAACTGTCAGTTGTTCACCAAGAGAGAAATCTGGGACACCACCCAATCTAGGACAATCCCTAAAAAACCTGAAATCCTCTCTTAATGCCTTAAAGGAAAAAAACGTTCTTCAAATTAACTGATAGTGGGAGGCCCCAGTTTTCACCGCTGTCTCTCCCTCATTCCCTGAATTTCTCCAAGAAAAAGCAGTAAGTTAAGATGTGCAGGCTCAAGCTCTGCCCAGACGTTAATAGGCAGCCTGACCCCACTCAAAGGAAGGGTAACAGGAAAAACAGTGCCCCTCCTCCACCAGATATTCTGCAAACCAATGTGCCTGAGCATACACGTCCACTCAGCCCTTCACAACTCCACTGGAAAAAGTTTGTCTCCTTTCAAAATGGATCATTCAAGGTACCTAATACCTCCAATCTCCTGATGTGTGTACAAGTGAAAATATTAAGAAGGGAAAATATGGGTAGAGAAGAGAAATGAAATCCAAGGGCAGGCTTTCACTCTCCTAGAGGCCGATTCTGCATGGCCTGTGCACTCCCGACAGCCACCAGACAGTATCTAGATGGAACTCCAACACAGCTAGTCCAAAGGGACCAAGTTCAAAGGCTTAGTGCAAAAAATGGGAAATGTAATGATTTTTATATCGATTAAATGTTCAAGTGGTGCTGTTTTAGATATGCTGGATTAAATAAAAATCTAAAAATTATTTTCACTAGTTTTTTTTTGGTCTTTTTATATTTTTAAATGTAGCTACTAGAAAATTTAAAATTACATATGTAAAAAAAATAAAATAACATATGTGGTTTACATTGTACTGCTATAGTACTGTGCTACGGCAGTGCTGTGCTACAGTTTTCTAGTGCCAATCTGTAAATTGCACTCTGAACTTCCAACTAGTCAATGCAAAGAAGAAACTATGTAATGTACAGGTGAGGGGCCCCTGGGTGGCTCAGTCATTTAAGTGTCTAACGCTGGATACTGGCTCAGGTCATGATCTCGAGGTGGTGGGATGGAACCCCATGCTGGGCTCTGTGATCAGTGGGGAGTCTGCTTGGGATTGATTCTCTTTCTCCCTCCCCCTCTGCTCCTCACTTCCTCTGATAAATAAAATTTAAAAAAAAAATGTATGGGTTAGATAAGATAAAAAAGAGACCAGTTGCCCAGAAATAATAACCATTTATTACAGAAGACCAGAGAAAAAACATCTTGGGAGAGCAGGTAAGGAGATGATGTGATGTACATAAATAGGCACATCTCAAAGGCACAGCTGAACAAGGAGAGGGCAATTCACACAGCTATTTCTCTTGTGGCATGCAGCAGGGGCCGGCCGCAGAATTCTGGAGCACAATTCAGAAGACATGAAAATGAAAGGTACCGGCACATGCCAGGGGAGCCCTCCTAGGTGGGGTTCTGCACAGCACACAGATCCACAATTCAACTCGTCCTGCTAACATTCCAGAGACCATCAATGTTGGCAGAGAAGAGAGTGAATTGGAAATGACTGGGTTAAAACAGAACCCTACTATTCTCCCTGTCAGTTAAAACCCTACTGTGCCTGGGAAGCCCGGGTAGCTCAGAGGTTGAGCATCTGCCTTCAGCCCAGGGCCTAATCTTGGAGACCGGGGATGGAGTCCCACGTCAGGCTTCCTGCATGGAGCCTGCTTCTCCCTCTGCCTGTGTCTCTGCCTCTCTCTCTCTGTGTCTCTCTCATGAGTAAATAAATAAAATCTTAAAAAAAAAAAAAAAAAAAAGGAGCCTACTGTGCCAAGAGTCTCTGCCACCACTGGGCCCAGTGAGTTCTCAGTTTTAAATTAAGGGCTAGAAAGTTGGCCTAGCAAGCCATGCAAAAAGATGGGAGATTTACCTTTAGGCCAAGTCACAGAATTTGCTAAAATACCCAGACAGATATTAACGTGTACAGGAGGTAGTTGGCAATATATACTTTTTCCAGTGGAAGGTATTTCCAGCCAATTAATGACACAGAGAATAAGTCCCCAAGGGAAAACCAGGCATAAACTGTCCACAAGGTTACTTCCTTAAAAACAAAACAAAACAAAACAAAAAAACCCCACCAAACCCCAGAGGTGGAGAGTTAGTTTTTGTTTGTATATCTTCATGCTGCTTAGGACATGCCGGTAACCCAAAGTGGTAGACCTTATATACCACACATGAAAATAAGATTCATAGTGAGTCAATCCTCACAAACTGGACATAACCTTGGCTTGTGCCAGTCGGTGACTCAAGAGAATAGCCAAAATAACCCTCAAGAAATCACCAAACACACGAACTTTGACACTAGCATTTAACACCCATGTTGGCAATAATATGCTCATTACACTGATACGCAGAACTTACAGACAGATAGTATTTGGTAAGCTAGGAGAAAGTAAGCCATTAAACTAAATCAAACAACATTCCCCTTCTTGTGATTTTCCTTGCTTGACTGAGTTCAAGCCTGTGGGCTTGAGGTCAGTACTTCCGTACACTATGCACTTGAAACCTTGTCATCTTCTGTCTGGAACAGTCACAGAGGCTTCCCCGGAATAAACGTTTGTCAAGTGGCACAAGCTGAGCAGCTGAAGGGTGCAGTGGAGGCCCCTGGGCAAGCTGGGCTGTGCGACAACTCTCAGGGGGTGGATTTAGGAAAGCAAGCAGGGAGTCCAGCAACACTCAGTGGCAGGAGATGCAGTCTTGAATTCCAAGACTGAAAAGCAGGAGGCAAGGACTTCTGAAGGTTTTTCTGGGACAAGAAGCCATTTGAAAATGAGACAAGAGTGGGGTACTCACTCTTCAAGAGAAAAAAGAAGTCTCCTGTGCCCGTGGCTTACTTACAGGTCAACCCTGTATGAGGTCTGGGCTTTGGAAGTTCCCTTTTTCCAGAAGGATAAGCATCTCCACAAGCCTGCATCTACACAACAAAAGAAGGCTGTTGACTTGTTTGCTTTTCTCAACCAGTTGGATCAGGTGGCCCAGATTATCTGCCAAAAACTGCTCCACCTACAGGGTACAGCAGAAGGGCAAGTATGAAGACCATAAAAGGAAGAGATGGGACAGTGCTGAGCCAGGGTGGTTTCTGGGAGAGAGCGGCCTCATGCCTGCCCTGGCATCTGGCTCACCATCTAAGTACCTACAGGTAGCAGAGGGAAAATGAAGACAGCTTTTCTAGGACGGACACTCATTTCAGGCCACAGAGTTTCTAACAGGTAGAAGGTTGGTCTCCCTGATGCTTAGTTAGCTATGATAGAGACGACGAGCTTCTGAAAGGGAAATGGGTGGGGATGAGGGCGCAGGCCCTGGAGTGGCAAGAATGGGGACAATGGAAGGACTGAGCCAGGGATGACACTATCAGAGTCCGTGAACCCATCCTGAACTATGACCTTGTGCTTCTCTCCAATAATCCCTCCAACCAGATACCTGTGTACCAAAACAAAAGCAAACAAACAAACAAAAAACCCATCAGGTGTGAAAGAGAAGAACGAACATCACTGGACTGGGCAGAGTGAGCACACAGGAGTTCCAGAACTACGTTGGCTAAGCAGCCAGGTGATGTGAGAGCTTTCCCAGATCTCACCTAGGAAAGGGAGCAGCTGTACAAGCAACCCACAGGCTCTTAGCACTCAAACTCTAAGGCTGTCATCTCCCTCAGGGAAGCAAATGGGCTTGGTAGCACCTGGGGTTAGGAAAAGTAGAGAAGCAGCCATCTGGGAAATTCGAGGTGTGTCCCTGCAGGAGGTTCAAGAAGACGATGATACAGTGCCAATCAGCACCAAGAACGAGGGTGGGGACTTACTGAGAAGACAGATTAGAGGCACTGGGATAAGTATTACAAAAAACCCATTTTCCCCCCTTCTTGGTGACGAAACACACAGGCATGAGGATGGTTTATTTATTTATTTTAAAGATTTTATTTGTTTGTCAGAGCAAGAGAGCATAAGCAGGGGGAGAAGGAAAGGGAGAAGCAGGCTCCCTGCTTAGCAGGGAGCCTGAAGCAGTGCTCAATCCCAGGACCCTGAGATCATGACCTGAGCCAAAGGCACATGCTTAACGGAATGAGCCCCCCAGGTACCCCCATAAGAACAGTTTAAATCAGTCTTCACTATCATGCTCATATGTTTATGAGGCCCTTCTTGGGGTAACTAACAAAACATGATGAAATTAGACATCAATGGCCTTAGGAAACTATAAGGGATGACGTTTTAAACCCTTGATTTTGAAGAATAACTGGGAATGTTGGTCTGAATAAACAATCCAAATAAAGATGGTCAGATCTTGGATAGAAGGAAGGGACTGAACCAACCATTCACAAGCAATAAAAATGCGCACTCCCATCACATCCCATAATTTCCTTTTCCCGTTCCCCAAAACTGACATAATTGATAGCTCTGAAATGTTATTTCCCAAAATGCCAAAGCATCTTGGTCAGTGAAGCCATTATTTAGAAAAATGAAAGGACAGAGATATTTGTCTACATGATGGTTAGGACAGTCTGGCATTTTATTTGAAAGGCGATCTATACAATGATTGAAATTAAATGAGATATGATCTACAAAAGTGCCTAGAATATGCTAAAGTCATACATGGAGCTCTATGCACGTTAGATGTGTCATTAGAATATGCTCAATTGTGCTGCACTGTTTTCATTATATTGTACTTCCTGACTTCCGTTTGTCTTCCTAGTCTGCAAAGACATCAGCTTGATTTATGAATTAAGTAAGTGAAAATACAAGTAGTATTTTAAATTCTAAATTGTAAGCTAGATGATGAAATTCTGCAGTTTCTGTAGGGAGCATGATGTCAAGTCATGCCTATTTACTCCCACACTTTTCTCCATTTTTCGTCATGACCTGCCTCCCTGCCTCGTCCTTTTCTCCAGAGGCAACATGTGACAGCTTCATCAGAGCTGCCACAACCCACCATTATGTCTTTAGGATTATCTTCTCATGCTTTTAAGTCTAAAATCGTTACAAGGATTGGTTAACTCTCTGAAAATGTTTGCTAAATTTGGCACCATGAAAGAAACAGAGTTTAAACGAAAAGCTAAAGTTCAGGGGTGCCTGGCTGGTGCAGTCAGGAGAGCATACAACTCAATAGCAGGGTCATGAGTTCAAGACCCATGTTGGGCATGGGGTCTACTACAAAATAAAGAAAGAAAATACAAAAGAAAAATGAAATTTCACTCATGTGAAGAACCAGGCATGTTCTTCAACTGTTCTCATTACTTCCTCACAGATCTTTTTCTAGTGTTCACACTTAAAATGAAGATGAACAAATCGTCACCATCTGAGTTTGTGAAAGAGTGCACAGGCTTAACCTGAGAACAGCCCTGCCTGCCTTGAGGCCCAGGTGCACATGTTGGGGGGAACAGCTGCTCTGTGGGGAAGGCCTGAACAGGTGAATCAGGGTCCGGACAGGATGAAGTCCACCCATATAGGGCAGGATCTCAGGTTCATATGCTCAATATTCCTAATATCGGGCACACAGCAGGAATAAACCCAAAAGACTGTGATTCTCTGATCATGAAAAAAGTATACAGTTGATTATTTTTAAATTGATTTATCTGAAAGCTTCTAACTAGTGATATACTTTGGCAAGGAATTCCTGGTTGCCTAGATCCAAGATGTTCAAATGTAGCACAGTGGAGGAACTTCTTGAACCAAAGAACTAGCTTTGTACAATCTCAGCCCTGTGGTATGGCTCTGCTCCAGCAGTTCCCAGCTCTGCTAGACATTAGGATTTAGAAAACACCAATGGAGGGGGTAAGGTAGGGGGTGCAAATCCTGCCATAGGCAATAAAGGCTTCCCCAGGTGACCATCATGTGTAGCCAGGGTTTGGAACCACTGGTTCAGACCCTGATCCTGTCAGTATCACAGTAGAGAGGTAAACTGTTCCCAGAGGCAGATCTCTCCCTGCCTGCCAAAGCATTCAAGCAAGCATGTATCTGACTCAGATGAGCAGGTCATTATCTCTCCATCCTCCAAACAGAGAGAGATAAATGAGCCGCCCTGGTGGAGCAGGGCCAAGGGCTGGGAATGGCTTTCTAGAGCCTAGAGCGCACAGCTCAAATACTCAACAGGGAGAGCTGACTTTCCTGTTCCGGAGCTGCAAACAATGCTTCTAGACTTGCACTGGGGTATGGACTGGGACTGAGAACTGTCTGCAGAGCCTCCAATTTCTAATATTCCCATCCGGTTAGTATTTTAGAAGCGAATACTTCTCCCCAATCCAGCTAATGCAGAAGGTTCACTTGAGATTAGACAGGACCATGACAGGTGAGAGGTAAGTGATAAAATATTTCCCAGGAGGAAGGGGAGGTAAAGGAGGGTTGTGTTTTATTTATTTATTTATTTATTTATTTATTTATTTATTTATCTATCTATTTATTTATTTATTAAGATTTATTTATTTTACAGAGACAGGGAGTGGGGGGCAGGGCAGAGGGAGAGAGACTTCAAGCAGACTCCATGCAGAGCATGGGGCCCCGCAAGGGGCTTGATCCCAAGACCCATGAGACCATAACCTGAGCTAAAACCAAGATTCATAGGCCTAACTGACTGAGCCACTCAAGGGCCCCAAGGAGTGTATTTCTGAACCTTTCTCAGGGATATGAGATGCAGGCGTTTTTTTCCTAGCCAGATCCATCGCCATTTCATCCATAAAGTTTTATACCTTTAACACACACACATATCATTTGAAAAGTTCCCTGACATGGGAATATGCCCTCCTCTAGCTGGAGCAGCACTACCAATTAGGACTTGAGCTGCCAGCTGCGGTTACAGTGGTAATACACACCCTCACATCTCATTCAACGAGCTTCTGGAGAAAACAGTCACCCTGTGCTATTTGATAAAGTCATGTTATATTTTTAACCTGGTGGAGTAATTGGTGGAATCACACAGACGGGACAACAGGCTTCAGGATCTTTTTGTCCTTTGTTATTCTTAGTTCAACTTCCACGACTGAGTAAGAAGTTTTTGGTGTACTTATAAAAGTGTTAAAATTTTTATCCCTTGTCAGCAGGAAAGAGTTGGCCCTTCCCGTGCCTTTTACTCTGAATCTGGAACAGATTAGGTTGGAATGCCACTAGGGGAAAAATTCACTTATCTTTCACCATGAAGCATCAGCAAAAAGTGTATCGGGGGCTCAGTGATTCAGGATATAGGAAGAAATGAGACTATCCAAAATAGTGGTATGTCCAAGTTAACTCAGGATCTTAAGTAATGTACAAATGTGGTTTTTTTTCATTGTGTTTGTTCCTTAAATGAAATCTCCAAAAATGGTGATAAATGAAACGACAGATTTTCATTACCTCACAATATATCCTTATCAGCCCGGTATTACTCCACAAGATATCCTAACCGCGTGTTTAATAGCTCTATAACTTTTTTTTATAACTTTCTGCTTATTAATAAAAGTCTTTAATAGAGGTCACAAATTCTAAATCTGGTAGTTTCAAATTAATGAGGTGTTAGGCAGCCATCAGTTAAAATACAGATATAGTATCAGTACTAAAAAGGATCCTACCAGAAGAGTAAGATTTAATATACAGCAGTTCTTTCAGTAATTCAGAATACTGATTAAAATTTCAGTTCATGTAACATATTAATTTTAAGGGCAAAACCTAATAATGGGTCAGGTGGCAAATACCAATGTTATCAGAAAAAAAGTGCACCTGAAAATGCTAGATTATCCTAAAACAAGATAGCTTTTTCAAGGACTGCCTCACCTCTTCTCAAACTAGCCAGACTGCTGAAGGGATCCAGCATTTGGTAATGCCTGCCGGCAGAGTGGGAAGCACGCAGGTCCCCAGGGACAGGGTCATTCTGGTATAGGAGCAAAGGCTATAGCAGATCAAAGCAAAGACTTCCCGCCTCTTCTAAGACAATTCGGGTCACAGCCAGCTCCGGGCCAACAGTAGGTACAATCCACCCTGCAGAGCGCGGCCCTGCCCTCTACACTCACCTTTCTTTTTTTGACCAACTTGCTGGAGTTGTCTGCGCCTCTCTTCTCCAAATCGGGCTTCTTCCCTGTGGGGGGCTGCTTGTCCTCTGGCTTCTTCTGCCGGCCCCCTTTCCCAGGAAGCTGGGGTATCCGAGAAAGAAGGTCCAGGGTTATCTTCACCATCAAGATGGGTGGGGGAGGAGGGTCCCTGAGCGGCGACAGCAGCTTGGTGTCTCTGGCAGGCCCCGGGAGCTTGTCCTTCCTGCGGTCCTCCTGGACCACCACTGCGCGCCGGCAGCCACTAGTCCTGCCGCCACCGCCGTGGGGCGGGCCCTGGCTCTGGGTCAGGGGAACCAGGGCAAAGTGCTCGGGGCTCCTGGCCCCCGCATTGTCCTTCGTGGGCTCGGGGCCCGAGAGTGCCTTTGAGGGGGCCAGCGGCCCGCTCTGGTGCTTCTTGCGGTCACCGGGGCTGGGCGCGGCGGGCTTGGGCTCCCTGCTGTCGCCGGCGCGCGGCCTCCCTTTCGTCTTCACCTTGGGCTTGTCTTTGGAAGGCTGGTCTCTGGAGCCGGACGGAGGGGGGCCCGGCTCGCTCTCCACCTGCAGGCCGGCCCGAGGGTCCGCCGGCGTGGAGGCCTTGCCCGGCTTCTTGGGTTGTTTGGTTCCCACAGTCTGCCTCGGCAGGGCCTCCTGTTGGGCCGGGGACTTCGGACAGCTCCTCCTGCCGGGGTGAGGGCCCTCGGAGGAGCCCCGGGGGGCTTTGCCGGAGCTCTTGAGGGGAGGATCTTTGGATTCCGAGAGCTCGTGACCAGTGGTGGGGCCGCTGCTGTCGCCTCCCCCCTTGCCCTTACTGTCTGGGTGCCGAGGCGGGGGCTCTGCGCTCCCCTCCTGGGTGTCTGGTGGGGCTGCCGGTTGGCTGACTTTGGTCAGCCAGTTGTCCAGCTGCCATTTGTTTGTTGTAGGAGGCTCAGGCTAAAAACAATGGAAAAGAGAAAAACGTGAGCTGACCGATGATGATAAAAACTCTTCTTCTGTGTTAGTCAACCAATCGTACACAACCCCTGCCTCCCACCCCCACCCGGGGAGAAATGCAATCATTCCAAACCTAAGAATTCAAGTCCTTTTTATCTTTCTCTAATTACAGGTCAGAGTCTCTTAATAATTAACTCAACACAATCTTCCAGTCCGTTTGTGCTACAGGAATTTTCGCTGTAGCAGATGTTGACTAGTAATAGACCATGAGATACTGACCAACCTAGACAACTGACAATTGCTGAGAAATCTTCGTAATGTGAAGTATTTTGTCCTAATGGTAATTATAATTTAGACAGAATTGACACATTATTTTGGTTTGTAAACTATCAGAAAATAAAGGGAGAAATGAAATAAACAGAATCCTTTTATAAAGAGGAGTTTCAGAAGGCTAGTGAATAGACTAATTCTTAGTGATTACCTATAGGCTTTAACCCCCTTTTTTGGACCTAACTTTTCAACTGAAAATGACTTTCCTGAAGACTTGATTGCATTACTTTTACTTACTTAAAAACATTAAACACTTATACTTGACAAGGTTTGCAGTATATCATGGATAACAGCCTGACTTTCAAATTTTACGCCTTGGTAAAAGAGTAAGTGAAGTCACAGTAACCCACCTAAAGTTAGTCCCACTTGAATTCTTTAAAAATCAAACATTAAGTCTCCTGTTACAATCTTATCTGAAATAACATCTATTTTTCTGAGAAACACAGGGAGACTCCACAGCACACAATTAAAAGCAGTGAGATTATACTGATTATATATACATCTGACGAATGAACAGAAGTTTCTGACTTCTCCTGATACCCTGTTCTTTAAATCTTTGTTGCTATTGATGTATCCCAACTCATCTCTCCAAGTAGATTATTAACAGAAGACCCAATGGCATTTCTATCTCCAAGTTCCACTATTATCTTGCATATAGTGCTATACATGAGATATTAACTTGAGCATTTCTACAGACCTATTAATGTACCTACACTTATGCCATACGGAAACATATTCATGTCTAATACAGTAAGCAATGATCACATCTTTTAAAAGGGCAGTACAGGGCAGCCCGAGTGGCTCGGCAGTTTAGCGCCGCCTTCAGCCCAGGGCGGGATCCTGGAGAACCGGGATCGAGTCCCACTTCGGGCTCTCTGCACGGAGCCTGCTTCTCTCTCTGCCTGTGTCTCTGCCTCTTTATCTTTCTCTGTGTCTCTTATGAATAAATAAAATCTTTAAAAAATAAATAAATAAATGGTGATGGTACATCACCATTATGCTACATGTTTTTAAGATCCATTCATTCTGATAGGTGGCTTGTATGAATGACTAACTCATATACACAAAGCACCAGGAAATTAAATGAAAGATACTCCACATGGGATTTAACAGGATAGATAGATTATGGATAAGGAGATCATTCTAGTAGGGGGATGATATTTTACAGGGAGGACTGCTAACAATTTTCCCAAGAAGAATGTCCCAAATTATTCAACTCTATAAAAACACAACAACCTAATATATCAGGATGTGTGGATATAATGTAAAGAGTTTTCGGCCAGGAAAAAGGTAATAAAATGACCAGGTAGGTAGTTTGGGCTTGGTGTGATTACAACAGAAGAGCAACTTTAAGGAGCCTGGTAGGACCAAACTTTGGCCACAAAGAAGGCTGCAAAACTGTTTTATTTCTGGCTACCTCTTATTGCTGCTTAATATAATAGGTCTCCTTCAGGATCAACTCTACATACCCAGACTCTTATTTGAATTTCAGAGCAGGGAGGAAGCAAGAAGGAAACTACTCCAATGTGCCAGGTATTTATTTTGCCACAGGAAATCTAAAACTATAGTCCATATTCTAACAAGACAGGATGATGGTTAAGGGTGGAGAAAAGATTAGCACCCAATACGTACTTGTCAAACGATATTTCCTGCAAACACTTGAGGGTGTGGTAATCTGGGTGGCTAACCCGGGACAAGACATTAGGATATATCACTTGCCATTCACCTAAGGAACCAAACCCTTCAAACCCTTTCTTGGGAAGGGAATGGATCTCTCACCAGGGCTAAGTTTACAGCCCCAATTGAATCACTGACAGAGTATTTATTCGTGAACCAAAAAGGAAAGTCATTCCTGGTATAAATAACATCTACTCTCCCCCACCCCAAAACAGGGCAGTATAAGATACATTTAGTAGGGATGTCCTACTAAAGGAATGTCCTGATTACAGAAATAAAACACATTTTCTTCCACTGTGGTCCTAAAAATGTCCAGAAGGGGAGGCATATGGCCCAATTGCAGGGTAAAATTGAGTTTATGTGCCCAGGCAAGGAGAATCAGTAGGGCCAATCCTTTCTACAGACCTGCTATAAAGATGGGAAAATGTATAGAATTCTTTTAAGGTCAGATATTTGGGTGTTGAGATGGGGAAAACTTTTTACATAAGGGATTGATTGAAATAGATTCTAAAATGAATTTTAAGTCTAAGTGCTGGATAGGATCAAGGTCTGGACTTTGTTTTCTTGCCCTACCTTGCCCTGTGCCCCACTGACAGCCACCCTGGGCTGGCACAACCCAAACACTGCACATCAGGTGTGGAAAAAAAATACCAGATTGGTTTTCATTTGGCATTTTTTAAATTTTTTTTCCTTTTTTTTTTTTCATTAGGCATTTTAATAAATGTTTGAACTGCATGTCCCTTTACCTGTCCTAACTCCTCAAATTGTCAGAAGTTCATTTTAGGCTGAATTGTGATATTGAATAAAAAGTTATAAACTATGCACAAATGTCTACATTTTTTTAATAAAAACATCATCATTGAGTATGAATCCTAAAATGAAAGAAAAAGAAAATGAAGAGAAGTATGGTATAGTAGGAAAAAAGGCTTCAGGATTAGATGGCTATGCGCCTGAATCTTGGTGTTGCCACCTTTTTTACAGGTGAAAAGACAGCTCCGAACCCCACAGGGTTGATGGAGAGCTAAGTCAAATAATTCATGAAAAAGTACCAAGCATCTAGAAAAATCAACAAAGGTTGTTTATTACAAAAACAAAAAACTGGACAGTGAACAGATTAGAAAACTAAGTAGATCCCTGAATAACTGAGAAGAGAAGCATTTTTTCTGAACCAAAGCAGTAAAAGACGATGTGTCCCACATATTGTGAAAAGCTGAGATTTACGTTTCGTTTCACACTATAAAGCAGAGCTAAAAGCGGCTTTCCCCCCTTGTTCACTGCCAGCCCACTGACAGGCACAGGACATTTTAGATCTTATAAGATCACTGTCAAATGAACTGAAGACAGAGCCATAAAAAGCAAAATTCTCAGCATTAAAAATAGATTTTAAAAAAGGTGAGAAAGTTAAAATTAGTAACTGTGGCTTATTGTGGAATTCATGTTACTCTCACACAGGAGATTTACAATAAAGCGGGTATTCCTTTTAAAAGGAAAGAAGGTAGTTAAATACACTGGGGGAAATGAAAGGTTTAAAATCTAGACCCAGACAAAATATTTCTGGTGAAATCAAGTGTCAGGAAATGACACACAAACTGTACCCAAGTCTAGATAGATTTACTCGTCAACACAAACATACAAATATCAGCCTATTTGTAAGGCGATTAAAAAAAAAAGTGGGATGGGAACATTTATTTTTCAACTAAGAGTCTCTAAATTTATTCCAGTAACCTTTTGAGCAATAAGATATAATGGTTTCATTAATACAAACACCAGATTAAATTCTTTTTTCAAGTTTCAATTATTCAGCCAAATCTGTACGGTTTCCATTTTACTTGAACTGAATTCTATTATTTAATTCAATTATCTTCCTTCTTTTAGTAACCAAACAAGCATGCAGATTTTTCTAATTGAATAAGGTGAGACATAAAGCAAAGATCTTATAAACAAGGAACAAACACACAATTTGTCTGCACAGCATATTCAATATCTTTTTCCCTGAGGCACAGAAAAATTATTTCAACAGTGATTAGTATCACACAAGGAAACAGCCCCCAGATATACACAGAGTAGTTCCTACAATCTAAAAGGCATTTTTAAGTGCAGTTAATGCTGATTCATGTTTATTCACTCCAGAAAATATTTATTGAGCACTTACTCTGTGTCAGATATAAATTCATATCTAACAACAACAAAAAAATGACTTGGGAGTTCTTTCTCCAGTTTCTCTTGCTCTCAGACATGGCTGTTAAGGCTCACTACATGTTCTCCAGATGTATTCAGTTAATGGTCTAGTGGAACTGCCCTGATTGCTAAATAGCAGAGACAAATACTGGGAACTTTAATGCTTTCTTAATCAGAAAAGCTCATTTCCCAGGATTCCCGTCTAAAATATGCAGAGTTATTTTCTCTATACAAACTGGACTAGCTCACCAAAAATGTCTTTCTTCCCTTTCCACGAGGTAGTCTTCCCCAGCATAATTTTTACATCACTATTTCAAGTTTTGAGGGCATCTGACAACCCTGATTGTTACTAGACTTCTTGCATTAAACAATCCAGTAAAAAAATAGTATAAATCCTCCAGATATACTTAGTGCTTGCGATTTTGCCATCTCATCTGTTTATCTTACAATATCTCCCAAGGGTAGGGGTGACAGGCAAACACAATTATCCCTGTTTTACATGGAGCAAAGGGACCAAGAAACACAGCCCTGGTAAAATCACTTTGCCATCAATTTAATGCATGGCTTTTAGTGATTCAAAAATAGAACCTCTGACGACTTATTTCTAGTTCACGTTCTTGTCCTTTGCTAAATTGGGCTGTCTCCTTTTGATTTCCTTAATTCATGCATTCCTGAAATTTCAAAAAGAATTCTCATTAGTATTATAACAGCAGCCTACTAAAAAACAAGTTTGGTTTTTTTTTGTGGGTGGTTTTTTTTTTTTTTTTTTTTTTTTTTTGCGCAACAGAAGGGAAAAGAAAATGGTGTGCAAACATTTCTTAATGACTTACTCTTCCAAACAACACTAGCAATGACAGAGAAGAACATATTATTTTAAATAGGAGAGAAAGGCCTCTCTCCCAAACCTCTGTTGCCACATGTCTGTAAGAAGTAAATAGAAATAGCTGGCTCGGCTCTACACAGCACAAGAGTAGGAAAGAGGTGCCCGTGGGACAGAACCACTCAGTCCAGGGTCAGTGCTGGCCCACAGTGGACGCTAGCCCCAAAGGACAGAACGCTGCCGTCTTAGACTGCCTCTCTGCCTCCTGGAGGGGACACGGTACCTCAGGAGTCGGAGCTGCTAGGGGCTCATTCTCTTCGCTGTCACTTGAGCTGCTCTCGCTCTCGGAGTCGGAGGAGCTGTCTGAGTCACTGGTGCTCTCTGACTCGGCACTACTGGAATGTGCTGAGGCCGCTGCTTCTGGAAGCGACTGCGGGGCACTGCGAAGCAAGCAACCCGGAGAGAGACTCTGAAGACACCTCAAAGGTGGATTTCTCTTCCCCCCTCTCTACTCATTTCCAACCTCTTGATCATTTTTCTGCTACTCAAAAGCAAGGGCCTCCATATTACTAAATCACCATTATCATCCAGTTGAGGGAAAAGCCCATGGTGGCTCAAAACCCAGTGAAAAATCCTTAAAATAGCTCACCAAATAACTACATAAAAGAAAAGCCTGTGGGAATTTTGCTCCTGAAGAACATTTTGAGCTATACAAAATTTACATTCGATGGTAATGCTTTGTATCAGAAGTTGGTAAACCCCAACATGGACAGGCTGCCTGTTTTTCTAAATAAAGTTTCACTGGAACATGTCCACACTCATTATTTTATATATTGTCTGTGTCTGCTTTTATACTACAGAAGTAGAACTGAATAGTTTTAAGACAGGGTATGTAGCCCACGAAGCCTAAAATATTTACTTTCTGACGCTTTAAAAGTTTACTTTAATTGGGTACATTTTAGCCCAAAGAAGTTAATTTATAAAAGAGCGGCCAATACATAAAATTTCCCTCTATTTTCTATATGAAAACTAACAAATGATAGCCAGAGAATTACTGAATATATTGAATATAAATGGTGTTCCTCTGGTAAGTGACCTCAAAGGTAATCCAGTCACACTCTTAGGCAGCAATGTAAAAGAGGCCTTTCTTTAATGAGTGGCTTAGGATAACCCTCAAACACCAGCCGAAGTAGAAATTAACTACTCCAAGTTTTAAGAATAGGGCAATAACTCTAGGTCAGTGAGAAAACACGTGCTAATCGCACTGCTGGACACACATAGAATTTCATAGCTTGTCATGCCCCAGATGGAATCGGCCAGAGCAGTAAATCAATAACTATAATCTTGAAAGCCTCCACATCTTCCTAAAATACTGACCTAATAAAATTGTTTAATAAGTAGAAAAAAAATTAAAGTCACTAGTTGAAGTAATTTTAAAACACACACACTATGCTATAATTTCCTCATATAAAAATGCTACATCAAGCTTGTGGTCCTTTTCCCACTGGTAACTTAAGTCAGTGATGACTGGAATGAGATGCACTTTCAATGCTATTCCTGCTTCTAATTTATGTCCACCTTTCCTCTTTTTCCTCAACTTTTAAGTTAGGCTCGTCATAATTTTTGGGTTATTACAAGCCATGAAAAATTACTGAACAGAATAGAATATAAATAAATGAGTAGAGCTTATGAATACATGATCTTCCTTCACATGAACTCTAACATCACCTGCTTGACAGGACGGTTTTATTGCTGAGCTTCAGAACGGATGACCCCATCTCAAGAAGTACAACAGCGATAGCATAGTTTAACTCTGTCTATGGAAGACAGGTACTGGTATATTCATTAATGTACCAGTATATACGGGGAATCCCTGGGTGGCTCAGCGGTTTGGCAACTGCCTTTGGCCCAGGGCATGATCTTGGGGTCCTGGGATTGAGTCCCACATCGGGCTTCCTCCATGGAGCCTGCTTCTCCCTCTATGTCTCTGCCTCTCTCTCTCTCTGTGTCTCTCATGAATAAATTAAAAAAAAAAAATATATATATATACACACACCAGTATATACTGGCATATACTGGTAAATTCAGTACCAGAGGAAAATATTATAAAGGCAGTTCCAGTAACTCCCATTTCCAAAACTTAAAGCATCGTATTTTCTGAAATATGGCTACTGTTTACAAAGTAAAAATACTGCCATTTTCCATCACACTAAAATGTATTTTAGGTCATTTTTAAAAGCAGCTGAGGGGCGCCTGACTGGGCTCAGTTGGGAGAGTACGCAACTCCTGTTCTTAGGGTTGTGGATTCAAGCCCCATGCTGGGAATAGAGATTACTTAAAAATCTATTTATTGGGGATCCCTGGGTGGTTCAGCAGTTTAGCGCCTGCCTTCGGCCCATGGCACGATCCTGGAGTTCCGGGATCGAGGCCCACGTCAGGCTGCCTGCATGGAGCCTGCTTCTCCCTCTGCCTGTGTCTCTGCCTCTCTCTCTCTCTCATGAATAAATAAAAATCTTTTTAAAAAAATCTATTTGTGAAATCAAATTGAATAAAATGAAATGAAAGCAACTGAAACAATTAGAAATTCATGACTGGGAAAACAGGTACTATGGAAAACAATTTCTAGAAAGGATTCAGTTTTACAACTTCTGAAAAGCGCAAATAAATCTCCATAAAAATTTTCATACAAACATTGGGCTCTTCAGCATAACTTTGAAAATACTGGTTATATAATACTGAAAAAAGTGATTTGAGCTTATTTTTAAACTCTCAAAAATTTTATATATTTTTAAAGATTTTATTCATTTATCTGAGAGAGTGAGAAAGAGAGGAAAGCAAGGAGCGAGGGGGAGGGACAGAGGGAGAGAAGAAGCAGTCTCCCGGCTCCATCCCAAGGCCCTGAGATCACAACCTGGACCCCAAGATATAGCCTGTGCCAAAGGCAGATACTCAACTGACTGAGCCACCCATAAAGTCTCAAAAATTTTAAACTGATGATTTAGGTGGGTACAGGGACTTTCTCTTTTATAGAGTTAACAACCTCTCTAGGCTTATTTAAGCTTCCAAAAAATTAAACAGGTACTTTCTTCTGTGATCCTTCATGTCTTTCCCTAGGAAACAGCTATGAAAGCACTAAATAAAGCTGTATTTTCCCCATTTGGTAGAAAAATGCAAAAATTTGCTCACACATGCACACAATACCTGGGAGGTGCAGACGCAGGAGGAGGCTTCTCTGGGCTCTAGGGATTCACAATAAGGGGAAGAAGGACCAGGAAAAGAACAAAAAACAGATTAGGATAAGCAGCTCAGAAATACTAGATTTAAAAGGATCCCTGGTATTATGGGGTGTACAAAACTTACTTGTTCGTTGTCACTGTCCTCACTGTCACTGAGCTGAAGGTCATCTTCAAGCATGCTGAAATGGGCAGGGACAAAGACATTGGAGGATTTAAAATAATTTCTAATAATTTCTTTTAGCATATAAATAGAAAATATGCTTAATAACTAAAAAAAGAGAGATGGGATACGGTCTAATTTTTATTTATTCATCAAATGTCTCATTTTCCTGGAAGTTTAAGTTTTACCTTTATAACACAGTCCAGGCTCCTTACCATCTCAAGACTCACTCTTTCACACGTTCTGAGCATTAAAAAGCAGAAATACCATGAGACAGGGCCTTGTGGCCAGCCTCGGGACTCCTGTACCCAGGCCCACACAAACAAGACAAACAGTGACAACCACAAAGAGAAAAAATACACCAAATACACTCTATTTTATTCTATACTCTATAGAATAAATGATTAATCATTAGCTAACCCTGGAGAAGTGAATATCTGTCAAGTGCTGAAAACGGTGCCAAGGGACTCAAGAAAAAAGTGCTCTATGTCAGCTCAGTACCTAGTAAGGCAGATGAAGCTACAGAGGCCACTGTCACCAAACAGTGCAGGCTTCTTAAATAGCTTCGTCCAAAGGACATTATTAATACCGAACTTTATTTTTCACTGCCCCCCCCATACAAATTCTCAAACACAGTCTGCTTAAACATTAACGAGCTGAAAGCTGAAAGAATATACAAATATTATTATTGTCTGGAAAATATGCTTAACTTTACAGGTGTCATTCTAGTGAAAATATAAAAGCTCAGTTCGCTTCCTCAAAGTTATTGTAATACTTCTCTAGGCATTCTGGTTAATGATCAACCTGAATATTAAAAGCAAACATTATATTTTGATTTTTTAAAAAGCCATTTTCAATCTGCATGTGTTTCCTGAAATCTTAGCCCTTCCCTATCTCCTCCCTCTTTTACCATCTTCCATGGGGGATGCCTAAATATCAAAAGAATCAATCCTTCATTAAACTGCTTGCTCCCGTTTCCCCCAAAATTTATGAGCATGACTACTGGAGGAAATGTGCAAATGAAAAACAAAACAAAACAAAACAAAAAAACAACCAATCTCCTTAAGTATCATTAATGCTCCAAAAGGCAAAATTGTATTAGAAGTTATAATCCTTTAGTATTTCTAAAAATACTTCTTCAAATAAATAAATTAATTAAAATAAAATACTTCTTCAATAATCTGATTTTTACTGCAAACCCACTAATCTGCCACTGAAGTAAGTAAGCATGATTATTTTGGGAATCCTTGGTAAAATCATTATATTTTCTAATGAAAATAAATGATAAAACTTGGCTCTTTCATAATGACCACCTACATGCAATGTTATAATTCTGCCAAGGAAATATTTTCACCAACAAATGTACTAAAACTATCCTGCAATAAGTTTCTAAAAAATATGAAAACTGTTAGCTACTTGTAAATGTAGATGCTGCTCAATATTTATCTAATGAGAGCTAACTTCTTATTTTAGCAAGGCTAGAAAACGCAGCCTTCAGATGCAGGATTTGGTAGTAGATATCATAATAGTATATAAGAAAAAGTCACTCAATGGTGTTACTGCCAAGTCCTGGTTTGGCTGGGGCATACCCAAGCAAAAGATAAAAAGATGTACCTTTGAATAAATGTAGGGTACAACACAACCATGGAAAAACAAAAACTAAACCTGACAGTGTACCCAATATTGACCACTACCAACAAAACCACAATAAGTGGAGCTCTTTGTTTCTTACTCATTGGGTTTTATACTAAACTAGCGTGCTTTAATTTCCTGAAACATCAATAATCAGGTAACCAATCACACTTCTTCTTGTAAGCAGAAGGCTAAATATGCTGTAAGCTGTCTGCCTGGCTTCCACAAATATGTTCTCCTAAAATCAGAAAGTATATGTTCTGACTTTTAGCTCTACTTGCTCTTAGGGAATAAAAGGGAATGTAAAAATGCTGTCCCAGATTCTGAGAATTTCCCCTTCAGAGCCTTACGTAGACAATGACAAAATAACCCTGCAGGTATGACACCTAAAGAGATGAGGGACAGTGACCTCTGAAGGAAGAATGCTCCAGATTATCTCCAAAGAAACATTCACTCAAAAAGCAATAATAACCCCACAGGGTCAAACAAATCTACCCCTTATGTGGGATATACTGGTTATTTACACATGGTATTTCATCTCATCAAAATTCACGGTACAATTTATTTGATGCAAAAAATCAGTTTTTTTTTTTTTTTAAGAGTAAGCTCTAATAGGCCCAATGTGGGGCTTGAACTCATGACCCCAAGATCAAGAGTCACATGCTCTAACAACTGAGCCAGCCAGGCACCCCAGTGCAAAAATTGACGAAGTGTATTATCAGTGTCTACCAACCCTGCCAAGAGAAACCACAGCTTCTTCCAGAAACCACAGTTTATTATATCACCAGATGGGCAGCTTAACATAAACCAGCAAGATTAACTTCTAAAGTATTTTATAACAAACATGTACTGAATCTGTAATAAAAAGTAAGTACAAAGAAAAGTTACTTAAAAACCATATCTAAGTTTTACTAATACAGAAAATTAATCATGAATGCTATTGTGATTTAATTAAAAGAATCTATGTAGTTGGGGGAAATCTAACCTAGTAACAGGTAATGGTTTTATTTTTAGAGATAAGGAAAAAAATGTAAAGGAAGCAGCTGCTAAAATCCCCTACTTGTCTCACAAACAGGCCTGAGGCCAAGCACAATACTCTACCACACTTCACATAGTCTATGTAGGAGAACTGGTCCTTCATGTGAAAAACAGCAAAACTAATCACAGCACATCTGGGTGACCACCTCTGCACCCACCAGAAGGGAATCAAATTTCTCAGACCTCACTCATACCAGTAAGATCTAGGTCAAGAGAGCATAAGGCCCAAAAGACATACTCAACTGCTCAATTGTAAACTTTTCTGAGGCAGGACCAAGTCATTTTCACCTTCATATCATCTATATGCAGAACTTGGCAGGTACCCTACAAGGCCAGTTGAATGAACAGCAACCCTTTTGCTGAATAACAGTAACACATAGCTGTGCCCACTGAGTGATCAGAACTCTACCGACACTGCCTTTACGCACAACCCTGAAGGCTGCCTCTCCTCTGATCATCCCCTCGCAGTCTGAGGGAGAGGAAACGGGCTCAGAACAGCCACTGAGCCTGCCTAGATCATGAAGCTGGTACATGCTGGATCTGGAATCCAACAGCCATTCCACCTTCTACGATCGCCTTGCTCCAGCCAATAGAGGGCACAATGGCTAGAGAAAACCTGATAGGGAGGAGTATCTAAGCTCCAGGATCCCTGAAAGACTTTGATTTAAAAGAAAACAATAATTATCCTGTTGGAATAAAATGAATACACTATTTTTCTCTTATGAAAATAAATGAACTATAAGCCTTACATACTTTAAAAGTTGGTTAAATGACTAATTTCACTTCCAAACACCAAGACAAAGCAGTTATTTCAAAGCATATGTCACCATACAGCCTACCTTGGCACTGTTCAAAAGAAGCCAAATACTCAGGTACGGCAACTCTTTGAACTAACACGTAGGTGTGACCACATTTTACATTACTGGTGAGGTAGAGTTTTTACTTAAAGGTTAGAAACAATCCTCAAACCCCTTTGTACAAATGCATTCTTCAGGCAGCTGCTCTGCAAAGCTTAAAGAGCCACGTACAGGTTCCGGCACAGAGGCTTCAGTGAGTCAGAGCCCAAATGTTACTGTGTGAAGACACACAAGACAAGCCTTTATTCCTTTCCCATTCCCCAGTCCTGGGCTTGCCAAAGACTTCACTGCCAATATTCTGTAACATCTCAATTCAAACCCAAAAACTACTTAAATACGTTAATTTTTTTGGCTCAATGTTTCCTAAGATCAGGCCATACATTTTATTTGGGAAAGAGCAAGTGAAGGCAAGCTCGCAGTAATTAATAAGTCACAACCCTGGTATTAGGTGTGGTTAAGATGGCAAGTAATACTTTTCAGAAACCGCTAATGAACACGTGAGAGTGTGTGAACTTCAACAATCTCACAAACTTCAAACTGACATGGGGAATAGAATAGGCGACAGAGTGGGGAGAAAAAGGTTCAGCTCCAGAGCAGATATACCTAATTCCCCAAATCTAAAATTCAATCAGGCTGTGATTCCCTTTTTTGATCAAGGGCGGAAATAAGGACTACAAATGCTTTGCAGGAGATGACAGAAGGCTACAAAGTATGAAGAAGTCTCCACATATAATAAATGAAAAGCTGAAAAGGCAAATCTCCAGCGGCTGTGACACTATATCCAAGGGGAACTCTCTCCAAATGGTGGCAGTGGTTGGCATTATTCAAATTTATGGAGACACTGTCTATGGGAGGTTATGGGTACACAAGACAGAGAGGAAAGTGACAGGAGATCTAGTATTCAAGATTATGGTTGACAAAGTAAAACTTGTCATTAGTGTAAAGGACTATTTAAAATCCATGGATGAAGTGAAGATTATCCGAGGTCACCTGAGGACATGAGAAAAATTATAAGAGTATATAAATGAGGAGAAATTTGAAGTGAGTAAGATTAAATCCGTAAGTATGACAGGAGTGTGTGGCTGGCTCAGTGGGTAGAGCGTGGGACTCTTGATCTTGGGAGTCACTCTTGATTGTGAGTCTGAGCCCCATGGTAGGTGGAAAGATTACTTAAAAAAACAAGTATGACAAATAAGATGCTAATGCAAGAATGACATACTGGACAAACAGGAAAAACCTAGAAAAATCACTGCTGAAAAAAGTTTACCTTTCCAATGGGTAAAAAGCCTATGGAGGGGAATAAAAGAGTGAAGATGGGTACAGGTTGTTTTTCTACGTGGGGTAGTCAGGGAAGTTTGCACTGATAAGGGGATGGCATCCACTGCGGGAATACGGGGTAGTGATTAGGGCATAGAAAACAGCAAGGAAGGGGCGTCTGGGTGGCTCAATCGGTTAAGTTTACCTGCTTTCGGTTCAGGTCATGATCTCAGGCTTGGGGGATCAAGCCACATTAAGCTCCTTGCTCAGCAGGGAGCCTGCTTCTCCTTCTCCCTCTGCCCCTGCCCCCCTGCCCCTTCCCCTACTTGTGTTCTGTTTCTACCTCAAATAAATAAAATCTAGAAAGAAAAAGAAAGACGACAGCCAGTAAGGAGGCCAACGTGGCCACAATGGAAAGTATGCCAGAGTATGGGGAGAAAAGGACAGCAAAGGAGGTTAGACAGGTAAGTTGCTGGTGGGCTTTGGAGGCCCTTGTAGGGTGAGACAGAATACACATTCTTAGGGAAGTAGACCACATCTTGTTGATGTAATAGTCTAGCACCCTACAGTGGGCGGAATACACAAATTGCCTGGGGGCTAACAGATTCTTAGTGAATTAAAACATGTTCAATCTTTCAGTCCCTGTTTAAATTAGCCTATGGTCACTTACTGCAGGAAATTAGCAATTATGATCACCTTTTTTTTTTAAGCTTTTATTTATTTATTCGAGAGAGAGAGAGAGAGAGAGAGAGAGAGGTGCAGAGTCACAGACAGAAGGAGAACCAGGCTCCATGCAGGGAGCCCGACGTGGGACTCGATCCTGGGACCCCAGGATCACGCCCTGGGCTGAAGGTGGCGCTAAACCGCTGAGCCACCCGGGCTGCCCAGCAGTTATGATCAAATATGAGACTAAAATGGACCTCCAAGGGCTCCCCCAAAACCATGTTTTGCATACGCAAAGAACTACTTACTTCAAAGTTGTCACTCCAGTTAAGAATTACTATTCCCCCAATGTTTTCAAATGGCTTCAGGGCCTGCTGCAAAATCTATCAGGCCCCTTTAGCCTTCGCAGAAATTCTCTGCCTCCCTCTTATCATTCAGGCATCAGATCAAATGTCACCTCATCTAAGAGATCTTTCATGACCTCCCTCCCAAAATTATCACCACCACCCAAAAGAATTGCTCCTGAAGCCTGTCACCACACATCACCTAGTTTGCATGACATGTCACCAGCATTAAGTTACAAGACATAGAATGTAAGAATTTTCTTAGTGGCCACTGTTTCCAAGTACCTCAAGCAGCACCAGACACACAGCATGTTCACTAGTTATGCTCTGAATGGATGAATGGAAGCAATTTTTGGAAATCTCTCCAAGTCACCTGGAGCTCAGTCCAGAAAACAATAGATCTAAGGATTCCCAAGTACTAGCAACTGAAAGATAAAAGCATAAAGACCTAGATTGATTTTTAAAACCATAGTACACATGACCCTGAAATGAACATTTTTTTTCTCTGACATACAAAGTGCATTAGACCACCTCTCTGGCACTCTGCCTCTCAAATAGTTTAACTGAATGTCAAAGAACTTAATGTTGACTCTAGATTAAATTAACCTGTGAGCACTAACAGATGTGACATACTAAATATGATACAACGATTGCACTTTACAAATTAATTAGAACACTAAAGTGATTTCTTTTTCCCAGAGTTGCGTTTGGCACTTATCAATACCAGCAGCCCCAGCCCCGGATAAACACAACCACACCACTTTCATCATCTACTGAGCCCTGGTACTACTTTCTCTCCTCCGTCATGCTTCCCTTCCTCTTCACTTCCATGAGGCCTTGCTTTCCTCTCCTCCTTCAATCTATTAGGATCATAATAAATATTATTTTCTAGGTAACTATACTTTTATATATGGCAAATGAATAGTTTTGTACAGGAAGCACTACGTATGTCAGAAGATACAAGTATACCTGTCACACACTTTCAGGCACCTTTGATTTCTGTGGTTTAACTCAGCCGGAGAACTGCTTATCTCTCTGAGGAGCAAAACTGTCATAGAAAATAGTCTAAGTCCGTGGTACCTGGGTGGCTCAGTGGTTGCCTTTGGCTCAGATTGTGATCCCGGGATCCTGAGATTGAGTCCCACATCAGGCTCCCCGCAGGGAACCTGCTTCTCCCCTCTGCCTATGTCTCTGCCTCTGTCTCTCATGAATAAACGAATAAAATCTTTAGTAAAAAAAAGAAAATGGTCTAACTACTCGAGCCTGAAAGCTGATGAAAATGGGTGTAAGAGGGTGTAACTTTGCCCTGGCTCACATCCAGCTGCCTTTCTTCCTCTACCCACAGGCCTAAGGACACAGCGGGTTCCTTCTCTTCGTGTTGCTGCCTCCACACACTGCTCTGTGGGGACCTCCTCCCCTCTACTCTTATTACCAAGGGGGATGCAAGCTGCCCCCAAAGACACTGACAAGGACCTTTCATGGTCTAAAGGACTTTACTACAAATCATTACAAAGATCACAAGGTGTAAAGCTTTGGGGGAAGTTAGAGCCTCCACAGAATCATTAGAATTGTGGTCCCTCAAGCTACAGTTTCTATTCTCTACCAGCCATTAGTTTAACAAACCTCCTCCTTATTGACCTCCAGAATTCAGCAGCCAGTAAAATTTAAAAAGGAAGGAAGAAAAAAAAAAAGAGGGGAAAAAAGGGAAGAAAAGGCACATAGCTTTTAAAAAAAATTTTCTTTTTCTGGTAAAGGAAAATAAAAACAAGCAAAAATCTCACCATCTGCCAGTACCACAAATGAAATAATTTTTATTACATGTACAAAAAAAGTCCATCCTTCAAACTACAATAAATTACTGTTTTAAAAAATCTTGTTATATTGTTCTTTTTCTCTTATTTTGAGATGGAGAATTGAACAGGACATTGAGGGGCTGGCACTTGGCAGTGATTTAACTCAGGTCCCACACTCAGTCATGGTGAAAAGATAATATAACCTCTTTGCCTCGACTACACAGCTTTTCAAAAATATTCAACCCATAGCAATGACCCCTTACAAGATACATGGAACAAACACTGCCCAGAACCAAGCTGGAGCATACACCTGAAATCCTGGGAGGCTGGCAGCTCCCAGTGACTGGGAGTACTGGAGTATCAGTGACTTGTCACTGATTAGATACTGGAGTATCACCTTGTTCCTAAAAACCCTTTGCAGCTGTATGAAAAGAAAAGAAGTATCACTTTGATGCCATCAAGAAATGACAAATCGGGTCCAAATGCTGATTTGGACCCAAATTTTTATTATGCACTTTAAAGTGTTGCAAAACCCCTCAAATGTATCTGGACTTAACTTGCCCTTAATCAAGAACAGCTGGGCAACAGGATTTGTTTTTTATTAGTTAAAATCAGGCCAAAAAAGTGGCAAAAAAAATCATAAATTGTACACATCCTCCAAAATGTGTTTTCCAACACAAAAGCTATTTAAGACTGAAATTTACAAAGCTAAAATTTCTTTTTCCACAGTTAATATGTAAAGAATGGCTCAAATGCCTTTCTTTTGAGAAAGCCCCTTAGCAAACTCTCTTGTAGTACCTGAACCTTCAACAGAAGGCCTTAATCCAAGTATAAATGTAGGGCATTACTTCCTTTTACAATCCAGTGGTAGTTTATGCAAGTCATTACTTGAAAGCAGTAGGGAAAAAAAAAATTTAAGCAATGGATTTACATGGATGGGTAATTACAATGTTACATTATAAACTTTTAATAAACAAAAGCATTTTACTTACGATGTTCCCTGCTGAGAATTAGTGTGGGTTTTTGAAGATGTATCATATTGTTCTGTGGGGAAAGGAAAATGATCAGAGCAGCACAATGAGATATACCCATGAGTTTGCTAGTTGTAAGTGCCCCCCCTTTTTTTTGCTGTCCCCCTCACCCGTCTTCACCTAAACACTTAGTATAAACTCCGTCAACCATACTGCTTGCTATACACACTGCACTTGGTACAATCTCACCATTACATAACAACATATTACCTCTAGAAAGAGGACTTGCTCAGAATTGAAATATCCTGAACAGAGCAAAAACCACAGAAGAGCACCGCTTGCAGCATACCCCACACCACCTGGCTGATAAGTTCCCTACATGCTGGGGAACTGACTTTCCTTGACATCCAGTTGTGGTGGACTCACATGCAAGCGCAATGACAGGGCTGCTCTCACGCCTACCCGGTCTGCCCTTACCTACGAATCAGTGATTGCTAGCAGTCCCTTTATATGTTTCTGCCCTTGGTCGAGTATGCTCTTCCTCTCAACTGCCGCACCCCCCACCCCGCCCATCATTTAACACCTGTCCCCAATCATTTCTTCACACTACCGTACAGATACAAGATGTTCAAGGCACTGAACCCTACCCTCAATGAGCTTACAATTGCCTGAGGGACAGGTGACAGGCACACAGCTATCTACAACGTACACAAATCAATCAAATAAATTAACAGTCTAATCTAAAGAACAGTCTCTCTATTGGGAGTGACTAAGAGGACAAGTTAGACAAAGAGCAAAATGAATTGTGCCACAAAGGATGGATGAGATTTTGACAGAATGACTGCTGGCCCAAGGGAGGCGGGGGAGGGGGAGGTGGAAGGCAGAAGAGACAGTGTGAGCATAGGCACAGAAGAGGGAAGGATTTAAAACAGCACAGATTTGGAAAGGGGAAGGATGGGGTACAAAATGTGTGGACACCGTGGTAAGATGAGTAAAGGTCAGACTTCAAAGGGTGCTGAATGCCAGGATGCTAAGTTATAACTCTGTTAGGCAATGAGACACCACCAAAGGGGGTGTGACAGGAGATTACTCAGAAAGATTAATCTAGTGGTACCACCCGGTAGAACCTAGAAAGGAATGGGGAAATATTAAATGTGGAGGCAACAAACCATGTGGGTAGTTGCTTTAGGCATGAGATAGTAGGGACCTGAAACAGAACTTGAAATGGCATGGAAATACGGGTGCCTTTTAAGCAGCACTGAATGAGATTTCCCCAAAATGTCATGTGGAGACCTTGCAATGAATCACTTCATCCTCATGGTGGCAGCAGCTCTTATGCGATATTTGTAAATGCTTCCCTTTGGGGCTAGAAAGCTAGAGGTAGGATTACAAACTGGAGGGGCTAAAGTCACTCTTCTAAGCATTCACAGGGACTCTTCACTGTGTTTTAAGTGCCACAAAGCTCCAGTTATCTTCAGGCATACTTCATTCTCTACAGACTCCAAAGCCTTAAGATAGCTCCCTCTTCATCTGACGTAAAACTAGAACTCTCTAGCATAAAACGAGGCCCCAACTCTCACAAAAGTAAACAAGGTTCCCCGGAACACTAACAGAGTGGCAAGCAGCATGAAAATCCCTAGGGTAAGTATCTATGGAGCCAAGGCCTACTGGAGACCTGCCAGGGTCTGAAAACATCTCGTGGCAAAGAGATATCAGCCCACACTACTCCACTGGCTGAGAGTGCCATCCATCCTCAGCCAAGAAAGCGCTTACCTACTAGCTCATCTTGAACCATATTTTGCTAAAAGAGGAAATCAAACAATTTAAAGGATTAAAGGGTCTTTCTAAACCAGGAGTGAGCAATCACCAAACCTGTGAGCAACCCAGTTGAAGAGATGTGATCTGCCTGACGGGCAGCCCTACCTAGCAAATGGGGAGCAGGGAGAGCAAGAGGTAAAGGAGCATACAGCAATCCTGTCCACAGCTGAGTTGGTGATCCATCCGAGACTTGTGCCACTTCACTGCTTATCTGTCTCTGGATAGGCTGCCAAGATGTTGAGAAAAAAAAAAAAAGATTTCCCAATCTCCCTAAGAAACTATCAAAAAGATTTCCCAATCTCCCCCCAAGGAGCCATTAATTTATGTTCATTTTACCTTGCTACTTATAAAATACTGTGGCAGGATGATTGGGTTTATTTCTTTGCATTTGGGGGAAATTCAGTTGAGTTCTTTGCAAGATCTTATTCAGTATCGAGAGGAGAGGATGGCAAACTTTCTCTACAAAGGTCAGATAGTAAATATTTCAGTCTTTGCATGCTGTACCTTGTAGCATAATAATAAATGAATGGGCATGGCTGTGTCCTAATAAAACCTTTACAAAAACTAGCTGCAGGGATCCCTAGGTGGCGCAGCGGTTTAGCGCCTGCCTTTGGCCCAGGGCGCGATCCTGGAGATCCGGGATCGAATCCCACGTCAGGCTCCCGGTGCATGGAGCCTGCTTCTCCCTCTGCCTGTGTCTCTGCCTCTCTCTCTCTCACTGTGTGCCTATCATTAAAAAAAAAAAAAAAAAAAAAAAAACTAGCTGCAGAACAGATGGGACTCTCAGGCTAAAGTGGGTCCACCCCGGCTCTAAAGGAAAGTGTATCTGTTTCTTGATTTCCTCATCTTTCCTACTCTCCTCACATACTGTAATTTATTAACTGTGGAAAAATAAAGGGGAAAAAATATGAATGAGGAAAAGGAATGGGGTGGGGAGAGGTGAGGAAGAGTCACCTCCAAGGAGTATCTATGTGCAACCTTCTCCCAACATACAGACAAACCCTACTTCGGTTGTCCTATTTTTTTTGAAGACTAATACTTCATAACTTGGACACCTCACCATATATTCATAAACTAAATGACTGCAAATACCCTAGTCATTTTTATAAGGTTTGAAATGCCTTGTACGTAGCCAGAACACAAAAAATTTATTGAACCAAGGGGTTATCAATGAAGAGAAAAGCTGGATCCAGTTAGCTTACTTCTGTTTCCCTCTGAATTCTCAACTACTTACAATCCATAAAGAGGGACCAAACAAGAACTGCAGGACAAACACACTGAGAAAAACTAAAGAACCTATGTACTCTATTCCTCACACAAATTTCTTACTTTTGAGAGGGAAACACACACACACACATGAACCACACAAAATATCCCAATCTGTTTTATATACTATTCCTGGGTTACAATGCTTTGAGAGTCACATTCGAGATATGTACATATGTCAGGGAATTATATTTGTTACAATTATGACACATTTTATTTGCCAAGTATTTTACTAGGACATCTTCATTAGCTCTTCCTAACAATCTGAAACTTCACTTAAAGAAGTTTTATGTTTGCACTCCATTCCTACTCTTTCAACATAGGAAGCATCTCATCTTGTGCTGGGCTATTTTTCACTGTTTTTTCATATTACAATAAAAACCATGCTTTATTCTCCAATGCAATAATCAGTTCCACTTACTTTGATTTTGGGTCACAGAACTAATGTGCTGAGAATCCTAGAAAGAAAAAAATCTCTAGTTATTAAAATATTAAGGGTTATAAATCTAAGGCTACATCACTGCTAAGTCTAATGAATACTGATAAATCTAATTTTTACATATGTAAAATGGGTTTTTACTTCTTCTACTTATTTCCTCTTCTATTCTATCCTAGAATTTATTTTTCCTGTGGCATTAAGCAAAGACTGACTGATTCAAAGTCTAATGTTTTACCTTAAAACCAGTAATAACGAACATTTAAAACAAACAAACAAACAAACATCCTATCATGAGAAAATATGTAACCAAATTCTGGTTTGAGTATGAAAATAATACCATGGAAAGGAATAGCTATATTAACAATCTGCCTGCATACCAAGCTGAACAGAATACAGATCTGAAGGTGCTATTTCTATACTCTGAAGGTTATACAAAAGTACAAATGAGAAAAGGAAAATGGCAGTGTTTAAAATGCATTGTTCACAAATACTTCAGTGGAAACATCCAAGTTAGCAACTGATTCGCCTGTTATTAAAACCAGCACTAATACAAATGATCACATCAAACTTTATAAAAATTAGTAGGCATGAGAAGTATAAGATTTATGTGTTACGCATATATCTAAATTCCAAATGAGGAATCAGACCTCTACCTCTCCTACTTTTCCTGTACTTCTGTTTTCCCATGTCTAAGTAAAAAATCGCACATGAGAGAATTTACTGAAAAGTGCTGAATGCTTTCATAAGCTATAGAACCTCATACAAATATAAGACATTCTTACTGACATAGTTTGGAGAGTGAAGTGTTTGAAAACATTATGAAGCACTTCAGAAGCTAAATTAGTTGCAATTTTAACCTAATCTGCAGAGATTTCATCAGCGAGTGCTAGATCCATCTAGCTCCCAGGAATACTTCAGACTTTGCACTGGTGTGGATACAATGCCTGCTGGACTTGTAAGGAATTACCTTTGTGGGAAAAGGAAATTTGGAGGGCTCAGCAGTACTAGGCGTGTGTATTGCTGTCAAAGGAGGTGGCCATGAATGGGTCATTTCCTGGAAAGAGATTTGGAAAGGGAAGAAAAAGTAAATTATAAATAGAACATTTACAGCTAAGTAAGTTAATATTTTACACTAAACATAGAGTGGATTGGTAGTAAATAAAAAGAGAAATCATAAAAGTTATTTTATTAAAAAAAAAAAAAGACTCCTACTTAAAGGACTATGTTCCAGCGCTGACAATCTCCAACTCACAAAACAGAGATCAGTTCAAAGAAGAAAAAAACGAGAATACAGAACATGAACAGTCTTAACACTGAATATTATAAAGCATATAAAGAGTAATAGGTATTAACAGAGCTTATGTAACTGTGACCACGGAGTCTCTACTCAATGCTTTCTTTTTCCCCTCAGCTTCTTTATTGAATTTCCTGGAATTATTTAAGTTCAAAGGAAGAAGAACTTTCCTGTTTGACTTAAGCAAACAAGTAATTCAGGTCACTTGTTCCACTTGGGAGAGTTTTAATGGATTTGACCCTCCCCTGATAAACACTATTAGGACATACGAACTTTTTTTTTTTTTTTTTTTTTTTTTGAGGACAGGACCTTAAGAAATTACCTTCCCTTTCCAGTAACAAGTTTTACTTCTATTCACTATTTTCATGGAGGCAAGATTTCTCTGTCTTACAAATTAATACACTTATCTTGACATGAATTCTTTTCTAAGCACATTTATGACCTATAGTCTGCTTTGCTAAAAAAACTGGCAGAAAACAATGTCAGATTAAACATGTCTAATCACAAATATGTGTGCGCGCGCGCACACACACACACACACACACTTATGCACGCACCCACTTTGGTAAAGAGCTAAAATGTAACTGGAGATCATTAATATCAATCCCTTCGTTTTTCCCGAGGAGAAAACTGAGGTCCAAAATGGGTGGATCAGGCTGATGGCTGACAACGCACAGTGTGGGCCTCTTGGCTCATCTAATCTAAGAGCAAGAAATCCATTCCCATATGTGTCCAACTTGCCTGGGAAACTGGCTTAAAGAATGACAGACAACTCCAGCAAGCTGGTGGCCGGAGACTGTGCTGAATTACTTCAGGTGTACAACACTGTGTATTATAACGCTGCATTCTTTTCAAAGTGCAGACCAACCAGCCCATTACCACAGAAACGCCGTCTGATCCTTGAGCAACCAGAGAGGGATCTCCAGCAAGTATTTCCATTGCCAGCCACTGTACCTTTTCTCCTTGCCTTTCCCCAAGGCCACTATCTGGGTGGCTATCACCCCAGGACAGACAAATGATCTGGCACAGTAGCAAGCCAAGTAAGTGATGCTGGCTTTCTTAACTAATTTCTGCTAAAGGTAAAGACATGCCCCTGTCTACTGACTAACCTTCTGCTTTGTTTAGCACAAAGGAAGAATTCTGTCCTGAAACGGAATGGAAAGAGTAGCTTACATTGGAGCCAGAGGCCCAGACTGGAATCTGAACTGTGATCCTTACCAGCCCTGGCAGTCTCACATGCCTGGGCCCTCTGAACAGCTGTGCTCAGGGAGAAGCGAACCAAGACCACTTATTTTCCTAAGTGGAATGAGGGCAATTTAAGTAAAGAGTTTAGATACATGGTCATAGAAAGTACTCCATAAATGAAAAGCATCACAACTTTTAATTAAGTCTAATTTTTAAAGAATTTCAATACTGCACCAAAGAGAGTTCCCTGCTGTTTCATGTATTTGACTATCCTTTAAGGAATGGATCATACCGCTACAATATGAAAATGTAATTAATGCAGGTGTTTGAAAGTATTCTTCCCCTCTTCTGTTTTCCAAGAATTTCTTTAGAATCCCAATGGTATCTATGACTTTTTAGTCACCAATTATTCCCAGAAAACGTCCATTGTACTCTCAATGCCTAAGGCTGCCCCAAGCTATTAAATTAGGCAGTTGGAAAGTGCATAAACTCTTTCAGGCCCTAAGTGGTTTGCCAAAGGTCTGAAAGAATTTATATACTTCCCTAAATGCCTAGCTTACTAGGAGTTAGGCCTTGGGAGAATTGGGGTCATCAGTCAAGGAGGCTGGCCAGAGCTACATGCAAGGTCATGAATTCACTACCCACCCTAACAGTGACTTCTCACACCTGCCTCAGGCTCCACTTCTAGGTGCCATGGCTGCTCTTGCTCCTTCCTCCCTCTCCACCTGGGTCATTGTGCTCTAGGCACACACATGGTCTGGCTCTTGGTGCTTTTCTAATACACCAATCTGTTCCCACCTCAAGGCTTTTTGCAATCTTTCCTCTGTCTAGTCCTCTTCATTTGTCTGCTATAGGACTCACAGCAGACATTTTTATTATATAATTATCTTCTCCCTTTTGAGCGAGAACTCTTAGTCATATGGAATCCCCAGTGCCTAGAAAAGTATCTGAGGCTGAGTGGCTATCTGTTGCATGAATGAATGAATGAATGAATGAGTGCTGCCACTCATTGTACCAACATCACTGCAATGCTACACTGAGGTCATGCCCACGAGTGCTGCACTGACTTCCCCAGGAGGCTGTCCAGGCCAGGCCACTTTAAGTAGAAAATGTGAGCTGCTTCCAAATGCCCATGAGGACATGAGGACATGAGGGCACAGTGCCCTGTCTGGATCCTGTGTGTGACCATTTCCTAGTTTCTAGTAGTGTCTATCTGCTGTCTTCTTACCCCACATCAACTGCAGGAATTACAGGCCACCGCCTCCCCTTCATTAAAACACTTCCACTCTTAATATTTCCACCACAGAACCAAACAATATCCCCTATGATTGATTTTTTTTCTGTTAGGTAACTATTTACTGCTTCTATTGCCCATCAGAAAGATTTGTGTTAGGACCTCTGGCAATCATCATACATTGTTGTTATAAGAGAAGAACAGGAACCATGAGGAGGAGGAAAGTATCTGGATCAGCACCAAAGAGTGGGAGTTAGATTAGACCCTAGAGATCATCTATTAGCCCAGGGCCTTCATTTTACCAACAAGGAAACTGAGGCCCCAGCAGTACACATGATGTAGCTGGAGCTCCAAAGAGAGGAGAAAAGAAGGGGGACAAACTCTAAGTCTCTACTATGTCAAGACCTGTGCCCCTTCCTCAGTCCAGGACAACCTTCTGTTTGCTTTCTGTATGATTTCCAAATGAAAATACTCATCTGTTTGCTTGCATTAACCATTCATTTTCATGTATTTCCATGTAAGGAAAGTGATGTGAAAGTGATGTTGGCTGAGAAGGGAGGGAGAGTGAAAGGGTTCATTAAATTAAAATCACTTATCTGGTACTCTACTGCCATCATCCTAAATAAGATATTTCACAAGTAGTATACTAACACACCACAAAACCTAAGAGTAGCATTTGACATATATAGAAGACAAACTAACTATATTATTGCATTTGCTTTTGAAATAACTATAAAACAAATCACATATACTCTTAGAGAAAATGCTAAGGCCGTATTTTCGAAGTCATTTGTTGTTTTTATGACTCATCATACCAAAGGATTTCAGAAATACCAGGAGAAGATAAAACAAAAGCTTAATCAAGATAACCTGTTTATTATTAATCTTCCTTGCTGGTTCACAAAAATTGCTCAATTCTAGCAGTATAAAGTGTGTTTCCTTAGAGATATTTCTTTCTCAGAAGATCCTAACTGCAAAAGTAGGGGATAAAGAAAACAAAAATGATGAGACTACTTTCCAAACAACCTTTGTCAAAAATGTTGCAAGTGAGAAGGTAACCTATATAATTACTGGTTTCAGGGGCACCTAGGTGATGCAATTGGCTAAGCATCTGAGACTATTGGTTTCAGCTCAGGTAGTGATCTCAGGGTTGTGAGATTGAGCCCCACGTTGGGCTCCCTACAGTTTGTTTAAGGCTCTCTCTCCCTCTACCCATCTCCCGATTTCAATCACTTTTTCTCTTTCTCTCTCTCTCCCTTTTCTCTAAAATAAATAAACAGGGATGCCTGCAAGGCTCAGCTGGTTAAGTATCTACCTTAGGCCCAGATCATGATCCCAGAGTCCTGGGACAGAGCACCACATCAGGCTCCCTGCCCTTTGAGGAGTCTGCTTCTCCCTCTCCTTTTGCCCCTCCCCCTGTTTGTGATCTGTCTCTATCAAATAAATAAAATCTTTAAAATAAATAAATCTTTTTTAAAAATGTTGGTTTCAGTGCCCCTTACTTTACAATGAAAAATTAAAGGGAAAAATTAAAGGGAAAATTTGGGTAAGTATAGTTTGAGGAAAAGTGCACAGTGAAGATACACATGAATAGGTACCTGTGACATATATATTCTACTTCAAAAAAAAAATCAGAAAATAAAGTAAAAGATAAAAGCAAGGTTATCATTAAAACCCACACGGAAGTTAGAAGCCAAAAAAGAGGAATGAGAAATAAAACCCTCAGTTATTACAATTACAGTACTTGAACATTAAATTTAGCTCTAGATTTCCTGGAAATTAAAGCCAAAATGGGAAACAACAGTTTAATATAATTCTTCTCTGATAAAGCATGCCCCCCCTCCACCCCCAAAAAAGCATGCTAGTTCACAAGGAGAATTTTTTTTTTCCTGGAGCTTAATTCTAGGAGGCATTTGTTGTGCTTGTGCAAAAAAACCTTGAACCCATAGATAATGGGGGTTCAATGATGTATCTGTAGCTGAATAAATGATCATGGCACCATCTCAAGAAACAAGAGTGAAAAATAACCCTTTAAGGTAGGTTTATAGATGTCCATTTACTATGTTATTTTTTTAATTCCCTTAAAAATTCATGGCCCCCCTGAAGATGAGGCATACATATCAGGTGTCACCTTACAAAACACCAAGAGGTATAAATCAAGCACTGTTTCACCCCTCAGATACAGAGGACTTTCCTTTCTAAGAAGTGAGCAACTCTTGTGGGTCTTTATGAACAAGCAGGAAAACCTGAGAGGTCTTAAAACACTGGTCCAAATAATGCCTTGCAGCTTGTAGACTTCATTTTAATAAACAATCTGTCAGAGAGCTCAGTAAGGCTCTTAGGGTCCCTCTGTTATTTCTCTGGTTTATTTTGTATTGGGAGGTGTGAGGAGGGGAACCGTTGAAAGGGGTTGGAATGGCAACTGCTCCTTAAAGTCAAAGTGGATATATGTCTACCTCCCTCAATAACTCTTCAAATGGAGAGTGAAGATGAACTCTTCAAATGGAGATTGAAGGTAAATGAACTCACCTTCAAAATCTCTTCAACACAATGAACTTCATTGGAGTAGGTCTGCTGAAAGTGAAAAACAAGGAAAAGGTTAGCACAAATGAACAAAACCCAATTCCAATGACGGTTATTAGTAGATGCTGGTATTATTACAGCAATACTCTTGCAGGGATTGAATCACCCCAGGCGCCATCTTTGAGTGGTTAAGTATTGGAACTTCACATTCTCGATGAAAACAGGACTGGAGACTAACCTGACCTCATCAGTGGGGAAAGGGTTCTGCTGGGAGACTGTGGCAGACTAATATGGACTCTCAGGTCAAAGTTTCCAGAGGAAAATGCAGATCTTAAAGAAAATTAATAAATTAGTAAATCTAGGGGAATAACAGATACTAACAAAAATGGAGGCAGAAAGAAAGAAAACTGGGGTCACAGTTTGCTGCTTCACAGCAACATCTGTCCAGCCAGCCAAGGAAAATGAACACAAAGATGGAAATCATCTGAACACCTCTGTGAGCCCACGGTAAAGAGGCTAACATCGAATCAAGGATAGGTTAGAGTTGTGGTTTTTTGTTTTTGTAGTATTCTAGCTGGCCAAAAATTGGCTTTAAAGTAATGACATTCACTTTAATGTCTCTCCCTCGACTTCAAGTCAGTATTTTCATTGTATATATGTACATATATATATATATATATATATATATGCACATGTATACACAAACACCCACACAGTAAATATTTCCCCAGAGAAAGACCCCAGGAAGAGAGATTTCCTAGTGTCTTGGATGAAAGATCTATTTATACTTCTTCCTTCTCCACACCTAAACAAATGACAGCTGCTGCCACTAGTATTGTCACCATAGTGTCTAGGAAATGTCCTATTACAGTCTTTATAACTTTAAGTGCAAAGAAAATGGAAAAGTTAAAAAACAAAACAAAACACTTTTCCTTCACTAGAGACATGAAACAAATCCCATGACCTCATGCTTTTCCCTGGAAAAGCAACTTCTGGCTCTGTGTCAATTGAGAGCCAAGTGCTCTGGGCAAGTTCTATACAACAACCTCCCTCCCCCCCTTCCCTCAGTTACTGCCACTGCTATGTGCATAAAGCACTGGTCTTCCTAGTCTGTCTGGTCCAATACCTGCCTCCAGCTGGAGAGGACATGAAAGGGTTCTTTTCCAGGCTCTCATTTCTAATCCGAGTGTAATTTAATACAGCATTGGTTGCTAATTCCTGATCTAGGATTCATTAACGCACCATTTCAGTTTAAGGATGAAGGAAAAGGAAAGAAAAGAGCACACAACATTCACACTGTTGTGGAATCAAATCGAATGGAAATGTCAATGTTCACATGTAATTTAACCCACCTGGGTCTGGTTTTAAAACATGTAAATTTCACGGAAACAATTTTGTTGAAATGTCTGCAGTTTGGTATTTTTGAGGAAGGAGGTATAACCGAAGAATCAGGGTAATTCCTTTTATCTGAGTGTCCTATCAGATCTGCCTGTAAGCATTATGCATATCACAAACTACATTTGCTTACCTGCTTTTTGTTATTCAAACCTTGAAGGTGAATCAATACAACAGAGCATATAGCATATTACTACTGACTCTGATCAAACAATTCCCTTATCTCATCTGTTCCTGGAATGGGAATGGGAATCTGATTAACATGCTTGGGAATCAATGAAATAGTAGTGAAGCATGTCGGAAAGAGAGAGAGAAAGATTTGCCTACCACTTCCAACAGAATGAGATGAGAATGCTAAAAGACCTTTGGATCTTTGTAATTATTCAAGGAGTCAACACTTAGCCAAGGTGCTTCACATCACTGAAAGATTCTTTTTTTTTCTAAAGTCTTATTACATCAGATGAAGCAGAGCTAAGGAAATTTTTCTATAGCTCATTATTTATTAGTATCTGGATAAGATAAATATTGCTAGGTAGTCACCATTTAACCCATTTAAAATTGTAAAATAAGGTCTTAAGGTTCAAGTATTAATTCGGTTAATTTACTGTGAATTTTCCTATTAAGTCCATTATGAGAGTGGGAGTATTTCAATGGAGTGTAGAGATTCCATTCCAAATACATGAGGGTATTATCATATTTAAGGACCTCCAAGTGGCACTGTTTATAATTGCAAATACCTGTTAATAATCAAATGCCCAACAACAGTTTAGCTCTAGACCTTCACAGTACATCCATACAACAGTATGATACAGAAAAATAAAATAATGTGAATGCATGGGCTTGCATGGGAAGATGCTCAAGATATTTTCAACTTTTTCTTTAGAAATAATTTTATAGATACAGCAGAATTATAAAAATAGTAAAAGGAATTCCCACAAACTCTTCACCCAGAGTCCCCAAATGTCAGCATTCTACCACATTTGTTTTTTATTTTTCTCCCCGACCCATCTATGTGGAACTGTTCTACGAATATCTTAGAGTTAATGCCCCTAAATACCTCTATGAGTACCAAGACATATTTTTATATTAACAGAGGGGAGGTTACAAGATAGTCTATATAACATGAACCCATTTTATGTTCCATCTGAGATTCAAATCGCTACTCTTCTTCTGACCCAAATTAGAGACTCTTAAGCTAGAGTATAAGTACTTCAAATGTGTCTGCAGAGAAAGATCTGTAAGGACAGGCTCCTTTGTTTAATAAAATACAGTCTGGCACCTCCAAGTCTGCCACTGGAAGGAGACCTTCCAAAAAGGGAGGGGAAGTTCAACAAGCCATCATGGCCTAATCCCTTCCTTAAAATCCACTTTGGCCACCCGGTCTCCAGCTGAGGACTGCTACTCCTGCTCAGAGAAGCCAGGCTCCCGGGAACACACACTGCAGCCAAAGAGTAAACAATCAGCCTCTCTAAACACGGTCTAGTTAAGGCTAAAGATCCTCCGGTAAGACCTCCACAAACAGTAAGAGGTGACAAAAAGCAACAACAACAAAAATCTATGCTAGTTGCATCAATAAGGAAGTTCTAGTTTGCAGGTCCTTCCTTGTCCAGTTCTGCTTCCAAGGTGCAGACGGGCCTTTAGCACTTACAATCACAAATCCCACTTCTGTCTCTCACATGCAACATCTAGGTGCCTACGGGAGTGCAGCTCTGCCCTCCTGCCTGCTTTGTGGCTGCCTCACAAATCTGGTGTCTTGTGTGTAGACTGACCTCGCCTCCCCACTAGGGAATGGCCTTAACACAAGAACCAGAATTCTGATCAATTAAAAATAAAATGAGAGCAGATACTTACTGAATACATATTGTACCTGACACTGCATTAACCTTTTTACACGCCATTGTTTCCTCTGATTGATACCATCTGTTATAAGATGCAAAATCATTAGCTTGTAGGGCAGGGGTAGGGTGGGGGTGACTGTACTAAATGTACCCATCAATTGTAGATACAGCCCTCATTACAGAACCTTAAAAACGAAATACTGGAGCTTACATTCAACTGTGAGAAGCTGAAAGCTTTTCCTCTAAGACGAGGAAGATGTGGATGCCCACTCTTGCCACTTTTATTCAACACAGCACTGGAAGTCCTAGCCACAGCAATCAGACAAGAAATAAAAGGCTGGAAAAGAAGTAAAACTCTCCCTATTTGCAGATCACATGATACTATATATATAAAACTCTAAAGACTTCACCAGAAAACTATTAGAATAAATGAATTTAGTAAAGATGCAGGACACATGGGCAGCCTGGGTGGCTCAGCGGTTTAGCACCGCCTATAGCCCAGGGTATGATCCTGGAGACCCGGGATCGAGTCCCACATTGGGCTTCCCTGTGTGGAGTCTGTTTCTCCCTCTGCCTGTGTCTCTGCCTCTTTCTCTCTGTGTGTCTCTCATGAATAAATAAAATCTTAAAAAAAAAAAAAAAAGATGCAGGACACAGAATTAACATATATAAATCTATTACACTTCTATATACTAATAACTATCAGAAAGAGAAATTAAGAAAACAATCCCATTTGGGGTGCCTGGGTGGCTCAGTTGGTTAAATGTCTACTTTTGGCTCAGGTCATGATCTCAGGGTCCTAGCTAGGATAGAGCCCCGCATCAGGCTCCTTGCTCAGTGGGGAGCCTGCTTCTCCTTCTCCCTCGACCCTTCTTCCCTTGCTCATGCGCACATACGCACTCTCTCTCAAATAAGAAACAAAATCTTAAAATAAATAAATAAATAAAAGGACAAAGCTGAAGGTATCACACTCCCTGATCTCAAACTATACTACAAAGCTATAGTAAGCAAAACAATATGGGACCAGCACAAAAGTAGGCACAGAAATCAAGGGACCGGAATAGAATCCAGAAATATAAACCCATGCTTGTACAGTCAATTAATCTTCAACAAAGGAAGAATATACAATGGGGAAAAGACAGTCTCTTAAATAAATGGTGCTGGGAAAAACCGGACAGCTACATGCAAAAGAATGTAACTGCATCACCTTCTTACATCATACACAAAAATAACCTCCAAATGGATTAGAGATTTAAACCTAAGACCGGAAACCATAAAACTCCTGGAAAAAAAAAAAAAAAAAAAACACAGGCAGTAATCTCTTGGACATCAATGTAAGCAGTATTTTTTTGGATCTTGCTTAGGCAAGAACAGAAGCAAAAATAAATAAATGGGACTGAATCTAACTAAAAAGCTTCTGCATGGTGAAGAAACTATCGACAAAACAAAAAGGCAACCTACTGAATGGGAGAGAGTATTTGAGAATGATATAACCAATAAGGGGTTAGTATCCAAAATACATAAAAAACTCACAACCACTATTCAGAGAACAATCCAATAAAAGAATGGGCAGAGAACCTGAACAGGCATTTTTCCAAAGACGACATACAGATGGCTGACACATGAAAAGATGCTCAACACCACTAATGATCAGGGAAACACACAATGAGATACCACCTCACATCTATCAGAATGGCTAGTATCAAAAAAGACAAGAAATAACAAGTGTTGGCGAGGATGTGGAAAAACGGGAACCTTCATGCATTGTTGATGGGGATGCAAAATGGTGTGACTACTATGAAAACAGTATGGAGGTTCCACAAAAAAATCAGAAATATCATACAATGCAGCAATTCCACTTCTGGGAACTTACCCAAAGAAAACAAAACACTAACTGGAAAAGATAATAAGTACCTCTATGTTTACCACAGCATTATTAACAATAGCCAAGATACGGTAGCAGCCTAAGTGTCCATCGATAGATGAGTAAAGAGGCAATGTAGCTGTACAATGGATTATTACTCAGCCACAGAAAAACGTAAACTTGCCACATGCCACAACATGGATGGACCTAGAGGATATTATGCAAAGTGGAAGAAGTCAGAGGAAGACAAATACTGTATGATTCTACCTACCAAAACAAAACAGAAATAGACTCATAAATACAGACAGCAATTTGGTCACCAGAAGGGAGGAGGGGAGGGAGGATGGCTGAAATAAGGGAAAAGATTAAGAGATACAAACTTCCAGTTATAAAATAAATTTGACACAGGGTGCAATATACAGCACAGGGAATATAGTTCGTAACAGGTAACAACTTTGCAGTGACAGATGTCAGCTAGATTTATTGTGGTGATCACTCCATAATGGAAAGGTTGAATCATTATGTTGTACACCTGAAACTAATATAATATTGTATGTCAATTATACTTCGGCAACGACAACAAAAATCTCTGAGGGAATTCTGTATGATGCTCCAATTCTCCTATCAACCTCGGTGGTAGCTATTATCCCATTTTCTAAAAACGAGACTGAATTCTAGAGAAATTTAGTTACATCTCCAAAGTCACACAATGCTCTGAAGTGACTGAGCTTGGGTTTGTAATACTGTTAACACTACCTTTCCAAAAATCTCAACCTTCAGGCAAGAGACAAATACATTAGCATCTTTTTAAAAAAAATTATTTATTCATGAGACAGAGACAGAGACAGAGACAGAGAGAGAGAGAGGCAGAGACACAGGCAGGGGGAGAAGCAGGCTCCATGAAGGGAGCCCAATGCAGGACTCCATCCTGGGACTCCAGGATCATGCCCTGGGCCCAAGGCAGGCTCTAAACCACTGAGCCACTCAGGGATCCCAAATATATTAGCATCTTAAGGAGGGGATGGGACTCCAGTTGTCCTATGCATGACCAAAAACATTTTTTTTTAAAGAACAATGGTTTGCCTCTGTGAAAAGCAGCAGTTTGGTGTTCAGATCTAACCGCCTCTCTGTACTACAGGTGAGTCAGACCAGAAAAGGCAGCAATGCTGGCCTCAGTCTGATTTCTCACACCTCATGGAATGACGCTATAATCCTAAGGAAATGCATTGATACCAAAATAAAATGTTAGTAAATGTCAGTTTGTTTTAGTAAGCTAAAAAGAGCTGAACCAAAGAACCATACCTCACCACTGAGACCAGGGGGCCCTCACAACACTGTGTTTTAAGTATCTCAAGTTTCAACAGAGCAGCGCTTTTGTGACAATGCTATCCTCAAAAAGGCTTAGTGGCACTAACTGGGGAACCCAGGGGGCTCAGAGGCAGCATGCTGATGAAGGAAGCCAAAAGACCTTGGATTCTAGTTCTGGCCTGCTGAGGGCTGGCTCTCCAATTACGCATGAGAGTCAACTTCTTGACTATTTCCTCATGGTGATTCTAAAGGGACAGTATTACCCATCCTAACCCTCTCCACAGGATTGGTAAGAAGGTCACATGTGAAACCTGAAAGGCCATCATAGGCACAGATATGTGAAATAATGCACGGTGCCAGCATTACTGGGGCATTCTTGAATGGTGTGGATGGACGGAAACCCCAAGAGGATTCTCTATCGTTTAATTTTTAAAAGATTAAAGCTCATGCTATTTTTCTTCAAATACATGTCACCTTTTGGATTATGGATCAACCAGCAGTATCTACTTGCTGCACACTGATCTCCATCTAGGTAGATGAATCATACTTTTCTTGTCCCTATCTCAGACTCTCTTCCTTCTCTCACTGGTGACCACGTAACTTCCACCCAGACTTCTAGTAGCAGATTAAAAAACATCTTTTGGAAAACATTCCCCGAGCCTGTCGCTCCTGAAACTGCGCGCACTCCCACACCTGGCTATACGATCCCTGACAAAGCACCTCCTGCAGCAGCATCTCTGCTGCTTCTTGATTTCAAGTTCCAGGAGAGTAGGGGCCAGTTCTACCTTGGTAAATCACCAATCAGACACTGCTGCCATACAGAGGCAACCAATAAATGTTTGTTGGTATGCCTTCAGGCTCAGAACTCAGAACATGAAAATAAATTTTCAGATTTTAGCTTAGAGCCTTATTAAACACGGTTGTTTGTCTGAATTGTAACTCAAAGTCTTAAGTAACAAACTACTGGAAATAAACATACTAGGGACAAAAGGGAAATTGTTTCCTCCTTTAAAACATTAGGATTAAATAAAAATAAAAATAAAAATAAAAATAAAAATAAATAAATAAAACATTAGGATTACTCTTAGAAACTCTTTTCTCACATATTTGGCAAAACAAAAAAATGACGATACTATGTCTGTAAGACAGACATGAGGAAACAAGCACTCTGATACCCTGGTTGGGGGAGGGTAAAGGGTCAAAACCTCTGAAGACATCAATTAGGCAACAGCCCCCAAATTCTAATTTCCCATACTCTGAAACAGCAATATGACTTCTAGCACCAACTTCTATATGTACACAAAGACACATGTACAGTTATTCATTTCAGCCTAGTGGAAACAGTCTAAATGCCCATCCAGCGGTAACGAAGAAAACTGTGGTACATGCCCTTTACGCAGAAATACCATACAGCTATGACACAGAATGAGGACCCTCTCCACGTATTGATTTGAGGGTAATCTCCAAGATACACTGTTAAAAGCAGGAGGAAAAAACATAGGTGCAGTATACGCCAGGATCTAAATAAATGAAAAGGTGACAGAAGAGAACATCTATGTGGAGTAACTGATTACGAATGAAACATCCCTGGGTATACAGATGAGGAGAAGCCTCTAACATCAATAATGACTTCTAGAAAGGGGAATTCGGTGGCTGGGGGTGGGGTGGGGTATAGCAGTGGGAAGATGTTTAATGTAAAAACATTAACCTTTAACCTATCCTTTAAATCCTGAATCATGCAATATATTATCTATTCGTAAATAAAAACATCATTAGATTTTTTAAGTGATAAAAATGTTTACTCAAAGTACAGTCAAATGTCTTCTACCACATTTATCTTTACTTTCATCTTCCTCTAAATGACTTTCCTTCTCTCGAACACACACCTACGTGAATCTATTCCCAGCTTCTTCCTCAGGGTTCTGGGCTTGCCCCACCAAGCACTCAGCACACCGAGCTGTTCACAGATCACGGTCAGTCCTCCATGAGACTGTGAGCTGTTCCTGTGGAAACTGGGGACTGCTGTGCAGGCCTGGTCCAGTGTTTGCTAGCTAATTCACTCTTTCTTCCCAAACTAACTTACAAAGTCCTTGAAAGAGGTGTATTGTTTGGATTTGCTTTTTAAAAATCAGTCATACTTTAAAAAAAAAAAAAATCAGTCATACTTAAATACTGAGCAGGCACATATGAAATACACAAAACCTCACAGGATTGTTGTGAGGAAGAAATAAGACAGTACATGTTGAAGCCAATGCCAAACAGATAAATGCAGGCATTTATCAAGAAGATGCTACAATCAGCACTTCCAAGAGACAGATTAGAGGAGGAAACCAAAAGGCCTGTCTGAGCAAGGTTTTGACACAAAATTAATTTTATTCTGTGAATACACCATAAATTACCTACATAGCGAGGCCTATTACAAGGACCTGCTCATTCTGCCTGGGTGTGCCTACTTAGGCTGGGAAAGGTATAAAGTTGCTAGGAATAATACTTCTTCAGAAGCATCATGCCCTTTGGGCAACTATCTAAACGTCTACTTCCATACCCAGTATTTTAGAAGAATTTTTAAGATCCCTAGACAGATTTAAGGCACACTTAATAGTACACATATTTTTAAAAAGAAAGCTATAGACTGTTAATATGAAAGGAGGGAAAGTGAGGTAGGAGACAGAAAAGGCACTCTTAACAGTATTATGTAACTGTAAACCAACTTTAACTGTTAAATTCTAAAACAATTACCCTCCCATCTCTTCCCAAATATGTTCAAATAATGGAAAGGTTTGGAATAGCTTTTAAAATGTGATATGCTCTAATATGCAGCAAAGAATCACTCATGTTTCCTTGGAACCCTTTTTTAATGCCAAACTGTCTGCTGCTACACACGAAGGCTACCACAATTAATGTCATGCTAACTGCAGAAATCTCTATGGCTCCTCTCCAAATTAATTTTTCAAGGAAAGAAGGAAAGAGATTGATAAAGCACAAGATTATATTTTAAATGATGAGGGATCTACAGATCACCACCAGTTATCATCCAACAAAAATTTACTGCGGAAAGACCATGCTTTCTACTCTTATCAGGGGATCTAGGAAGAGTGGTAGATGCAAACAGGGGCGTCACAAACACTGGCAGACCTTTCCTGGAAGTCTTCTTGTTCATTGACACTCTACCCACCTTCAATTCTGAAACAGCCCTTGGTGCTTCCATTTGTTCTCCTAGGCTCATTTCCTATTTGGTAGGATCTGGGGGCTTATCCAGCTCTGTGTCTCCCAGGACCCTGGCATAATTCTGAACTAACACAGATGTGTAAGAAGTAGTATTTGTGAAATGAATTTGATTTTGTCATTTCATGGCATCGCTGACAAAATTCAGAAACAAGAGCACCAAAAGTTACGCAGTATTTTATGGTGAATTCTTTTTCCTACATACTGGAAAAGCAATACGTTTGTTCACATTTGTAATATTCCAGACATCCTCACAAAACAATGATTTAAGATACAGATATCCTCCGTGGAAAAAAAAAAAAAAACTATTATAACAAAATTCCATCACCACCCCATCAGATGTTCTTCACCCAAGGAGTAGTTTCCTAAGCTCAATTTAGGGATGTGAATTTCTCCGAGCAAAGTTTCAGATCTGAGAGTTACAGGAGATCATGACAGGTGGGAGAGGGGATATCAGGTATGCGTGGGTTGGGGTAAGGGAAGGCATGTGTCTTCTTGAGACAGGACATTAAGAAATACTCTAAGGATAAACACAGTAGAAGAATGCTGAATGCTTGGAGGATGTGGTGCCACCGCAATTCATTTATTAAACATGAGCTAATATCCCTGGTTTTTAAAAGTTCACCCTTAGGTAAACTGCTTTTTTATAGGCAAATTATTATTTCCTTGTCTTTCACAAACTAAAACTAAAAATGAAAAGAAGCCTAAACATCATTAAGGAAACTTATAAAAGCTCACAAGAAGTATTTTGAACTTTTAAAGATCAATATGATAGTTTGTTTCTTTCCAGTCACATGGATTTTACTACAGTTACATGCTTTAGTGTCACTAATATATTTTTCTAAAATGTGTAAAATTTATGAAAGCTCTTAATTTGTGTTAACTGCTACTTAAAATATTCTGGAAATTCTATTTTGATCTCTGTTAAAGTATCTTTTCATTATAGAACCTAGGATCTAGTTCTTAAGATCTGGTTTAAGTAAAAATAAGAGAAGTGAGCAGCTGTTCTCCACATATAGAACCGTAAAACCTTACTTCATCTAAGTGTACAAATGACTATGAGGGGAGTACTAAAAGGATTGGTTTCACTTATTTGATTACTATTATTTTCCTAAGATCCCTGAATGTGTACATTTTAATGTATTTCCAAGGTTTCTGTAGAGCTACATGAAACAGTTGCTATTTTTTTAAAAATACCATTTTTGTTTATGCATTATATACAGAAATATCTTCAGTAGATATTATTTATAACTATATGTCAACTAGTTTCTTGGTGTAAAAGTTAAGGGGGCAGGGGGTACACCTGAAATAGGTTTAAACTGACTTAAAAACAAAGTTATCATTGTTTGATAGTACTTACGTTTAATCTCGGTTATTCACCTACTTTCTAACTTTTGACTGTGAACCACTACCATTCACCATGTAATAAGGTATCAGAAATCCCCAGTGCTCTTAAGACTTGAAAACACTGTGCCTTTGATGAAAGATCACTTGAGACCCCATGAAGCCCATTGTGGGCATAGCAACCGTGAATGATTTAAGTAAGCCTGGCTACAAAGGCACTGCTATTAAAAAAAGAAAAAGAGAAAAGAAAAACAGAAAGAAAGAAGGAAAAAAAGGAAAGAAAGCAAAAAAAAGGTGGGGGGGGGGGGGAGTATCTCAAAGAACAAGTCTAGACACTGGTTCCATGCTAGTGATAATAAACTGGCAAGTTCTTTCAAATGGACCAAACTATGTGATCCATTCCTTCCACAACCAATTCTGTTCACTAAAACCATCTTCAGTATTTTTTTCTGAGAGATCTAATTTTTATTTTTGAGTGGGTACATTAACATGAAGTCTTTCATTAAAATATGTCCCTGTAGGGGAGGGTGTTACACTGCAGTGTGATGTTCTGTGATCATGCTTACTCCAATCCCCATCCCACCCTTCTCTCATGCATGCTCCCTCTCCCCTCTCGCTTACACACACACACACACACACACACACACAAGTGCTCTCCCACAAATCACATGAACCAATGGTTTTGAGTCAAACCACACTACTAAATTACTTTGTCAACCATGACCGGATTTATAGATACATAAACTTGTATTACTGTTCCTCCTTTGAGTGTATGTGTCTATCAAAGTTAAGTGGCAAACAGTGTTCAGGAACCATATCTAATTCTATGTTACATAGGGTGCCTGGACTTTTTTTTTTTTTTTTCATAGCTGAGCATAAACTAAGACTAGAGAGGCACCAGGAAAAAGAAAAAAAAAAAACTTTCCATCAGTTTCTGGATTAGGTTGAAAGAACCTGAAGTCATATGAATAAGATAAGCCATTTAATCTATGCTTTGTCTGAAAGAACATAAAGATTTTATCTTGGGTTTATTCCAGCAGTAATCTCAACAGTCCCCTCTGGGCTAGGTGTTGGTTGCCTGTCTCCTGGCATGATGACTTTTAAAAACAAAAAGCAGAACCTAGTGAAAGAAAAAAGGAAAGAAAATTATTGAAGCAGGCGTATATGCTCTGAGGAAGCAACCTGAGCTTCAAACCACCTTGGGGATTACTGATACTATAATAAACAGAGGAGAGAAGGAAAATAAAGATGGCCTTGCCCTTTACATCCAATTCCAAACAAGTAAATTCTCCCCTTTCTTGGGGCTTTAATATTAGGTAACAAACCACCAGGTTACTTGCCAGGGTCTACAAAACTGACCAAAGATCATTCTTGGAAAGTACAATTCATCTAATACTGCAATATTATGAATGGTTACAAATCACTTCTTTAATCCTATCATCAAAGAACATCTAAATTTAAGAGACTGTTCTGCTTTTCTATAATGTATTAAGAACGAGATTCGGTCACTCTCTTTAGGAAAAAAAAAAGTTTGCTAATTCCACTGACATTCTGGTAGACTAATAATCTTTCCCTTTTCCTGCATTATCTTTGTATGTAAATTTGGTCTGAAAGTTTAGATAAATTGCCTCAAGATTCCAATAAAGCTCATCTTATAAAGTAATTTACTATATTGCCCAAGATGAAAAAGTTTAATAACAGTGTTTGGAAAAAATATTTAGTCACTCAACAATTGCTAATATTTATTTATATTATATTATTTAATAATTTTAATAATATTTATATTATTTTATTTATGTTATAAATAAAATAATCCAAAGCATGGAACCTGCCTGGGATTCTCTCTCTTCCTCTGCCCCTCCCCCAACTCATGCTCTCGCTCTCCCCAAAAAATAAATTTTATTCTTGCATATGTCTTAAGTAGGTATTTTATATGTGCCAAGGAAAAACATTCTTTGCTTGTAAAATAAATGTACTCTAATACCCGCTAAATTTTTTAAGGTTTTATTTATTTATTTACATATGAAAGAGAGAGAGAACGCGGGCGCACACACGAGACTGGCAGGAGGAGCAGAGGAGAGGAACCAGCAGACTGTGCTGAGTGAGGAGCCCGACAAAGGGCTCAATCTCACGACCCTGAGATCATAACCTGAGCTGAAATCAAGAGCTAGATGCCCAACCGACTCGCCACCCGGGTACTCCCTAATAGCTGCTGAATTTAAAGCATCTAAGCATTCACACTATGCATGATCACAATTCTAAGAGTTGCAACAGCAAACAGTTTATATCCATTCTGAACACATGAAACAGTGACTCTACTCACTTTCCCCATCTCAGTCTCCTTGCTCTTCTCATCCCCTCACACGTGCAGTGAAATTTTAAAAGTACTTTCTGACTTTTAACGCAGAGCCCGTGACCCAAGACTCCAGCTTTTTGGATGATTTAAGGCACAGGGTAGGTCAACCCCATGTGTCCTAACTACTAATATTCTTGCATTTACTGTCATTCCTGTTTTCCTAGAATATAGAATCTAGGTGCCAGAGAAGAGATACTATGAAAAACAGTTAACCATTCTCACAGCTGCAACAAAACCAATTCCTCTTGAAAACTGCCTTTGAGAGAGGGGGAGGGGGAGTGCAAATAGCTGGGGGAGGCAGGGGCGGAGATGATGCTCTTGGAGGCCAGGGCACTTTTTCACTGACATTAGCATAATCACAATGCTGGTTTGGGGGATGCCGATGGGAAGGGACACATGCTATTTAAAAAGTCCTTTCAATTTAAAGTTCTTTAATTGGTAGACAGACGAATCCTCTGTAAAAATATGCAGTACTGGGACGCCTGAGTGGCTCAGTGGTTAAGCGTCCGCCTTCAGCCCAGGGCATGATCCTGGAGACCTGGGATCAAGTCCCACATCAGGCTTCCTGCCTGGAGCCTGCTTCTCTCTCTGCCTCTCTGTGTGTCTTTCATGAATAAATAAATAAAATCTTTTAAAAAAATAATAAATAAGCAGTATTATTTATACAGCCACAATGCTGCCTACCAAGTAACATTAAATGAACCTGAAGGGTTTTAGACCAGCTCCGGAGCAGGTGAGTCTCATCTGTTTTATTATATATTTTAGTAAAAAATGTTTAAAGAGGCATCTCAATGTCAAATGTTTCCTTAATAAAACTCAAAAACTTTTTGTAGGACAAAGTAAGCCAGTTTCTTCTGGGCTTAATTACAACAAGTTCTTTGAAAAACAAACATACTTGTGCCCAGTTTCTCTGCTCTCTCCTCATTGACGAAGATTCACTGCTGCTTAACTGTAAACAAATTCTATCTTCCGAGGGGGAAAAATGGAAACACTGTCACCTTCTCTAGCCTTTCATCACATAAATTTATATCCCACAAAGATACAGACTATGTGACCATGAACTGTTCTGAATCAATTAATAAAAACCAAGTAACTATAAGAACATTAAAATTTGTGTCCTGCCTGCCTCACCAAAGTAAAATTACTTCAAAATACTCTTTCATCACTGAAAATCAAGTATTACTACTTATCAGTTAGAATTTGGGTAGGAGTCCCACAATCATTTGAATTTGACTCAAATTCCATCTGTCTGCTAAAAAACAAAAGCAAAGCAATAAAAGCCAAGGGGAAAAAGAGCTAGGGAGAAGGAGGGAGAGGCAAGGGAGAGAAAGTGGAGGGGGAGCATACACATGTACACACACACACACACACACACACACGTAAGCTTTTAAGCTGTCAGTTATCTTCCATTTGTACCTTTACAAAGACGAAAGAGATCATCAGTATTTGTCAAGAGATCTAGAGGTTCAAGACCGGAGTTTGAAAGATGGACCAAAGAAAGATCTAAGTGGTAAGGAACTGCTAATTTTTTAATTTCTTTAAAATGCATTGCCAAAAATAGGCTATGATTTCATGCAAATACGAAACGATAATGTACTTTCTCTACTTTTACACCATTATTTCATTAAAAGAGACAGTGACAGAGAGAGGAAAACCCATAATCCAAACCAACAACCATGAAAATCTCAAGGGGTATTCGAAGTCTCTAGTGGCAGCCAAAAGGGGAGAAAAAAAAAAAAAAAAAGAACGAACGAACCCATACCACCTGTAGGCTACCTATCAAGTGTATACCAAGGGAGGGGCCATGGGAGGGGCCGAATACCTGTGGCTGGTGAGCTTATTTACCTTGTTTAGAAGGTCACACACTGCAGCACTCAACTATAGAGGTTACTCGGATCCTTCTCTTTGATGTTAGCCCCTAACAGAGGAAGCAAAAGAGAAGGAGAGAAGAGAGAAAGGAAGGAAATGAGGGAAGGGCAGGATGGAGAGAGTAAAGGAGAGGGAGAGAGATTTTTCCTTTGAGGCCTCACTTTCTCACCTCTTTCCCCACCTGAAACCTCAGGCGTACACTTACTCGTACTTACTGTGGGGCAGCTGTTCACTGGGGGGCACTTACCTCTGTGAACATGGCTTACTGCCTTCCTACATGGCAAAAAAGCTTTTCTGTTTTCATACATCCCTTTGCCAGCCCTAACTGGTGCCCCTAGGTCACTGTCTTTTGTGCTGGCGGTTGCAATGGCGGCCCTGACAGGAAACAACTTTTCATCTCTTCCCTTGTACTGAGCCATAAGAAGCAGCAAATGCTCCCAGGCACAACTCCCCTGGCTCTGCTCCTAAAAATGCTCTCTCAAGTACACCGTTGCTTAGCAATATTGGCCTTCCCCCTGTACATCTGAAATTGGCAACATCTGTCCCTTTAGCAGTGTTTTGACTTGTGCAAAGCACCATGCTCATAGTTTAAAAACATACGGCTTTATGAAATGGGCAATCCTCCACTCTTCCCATCAAAACCAGGGATGTGAAGACCCCCAAGATGGTTTAAATCTTTACTTTGCTTTCAAAGGTCGATATAAAAATCTTCGTGATTTAAAATTGACAATAGCACAAAAGCAAAATATTCAAGCCACCACTGGGAGTTCCTATTAAACCCCACCTAATAAGTGCCTACACAATGACACCTGAGGACGTGTCTGAAGTAAATCCCATTCTGCTCAAAATTTTCTATATAACTAATGCTATCACCAGGTATTATATGCAAATACGTACTTGATAAGACATAACGCTTATTAGTAAATACGTATAAGATATAAAGGCAATGAAGTAGATAACCCAACTTCATAATCGAAAATAAACACCAACACAGACAGACAGACACACACACACACACACACACACACACACACACAGAGATCAATGGCAAAGGAAGCTAAAGAACCTAAAGTCTTGAGAAAGAAAATTCATTTAATTCCAACATTATGTATTTCAAAACAAATGATCTTAAGTTTCCTAAGTTTTTTTTTATCCCTCAACAGTCTTCTTAGTATTCTGCTAAAGTTACTCATTAACACGAAAGTAGTTCATAATGCTGTAATGTTACACATAAGAAAAAACCTAACATAAAAATTAGTGTTTTTATGGGTAGTATGTATGTTCTGCAAATAACTTTACTCATCTAACACACTGATGGGAAATAAAAATCAGAGTAATAAAAAGCAAAAAGAGTCAACGAAGAAATGAACCATGCTCTGTACACTGAAACTTTGGTGTGTAGTTATTTTTGTTTCTTTAAACAAGTCAGGCTACAATTTTCTTTTTGGCCAACCAATTTTGACAGATTAAAAACACATGTTTTCAAAGACATTCTATAGGAACAGCTTCAGCTATAAAGGGCAGGGTGACCTACTGGTCTCATCAAGTCTCTACCTGGCACTCATATGAAGCAGAAAAGACTGGGTGATGCTTATGGCCACTAAAAATATACCCTAAAACGTCCTTGATTCTGCAAATTTAACCCCTAAAATCCCATTAACATGCATGGATTTATAATCCTGCTTAGCCAACAAACATGAATTCAATACTCTAGAATCCATTTCCCACTGTAGCTCAACATTCACTACTTGCCCAGATGCACACAGTAATTCTTGTGAAGTTAGGCTTTTTACTGCAGTTTACTTTTTTTATTTTTATTTTTTTAAGTTATTTATTGCAGTTTATTAAAGAAACTTGAGCAGACTTTACAATTGGGGATTCTCAGAAGTCTCAGATGTTCCTCCAAGTCATCCCCAGTGATTCTGGCCTTGCAGGATTGTGCTTATGAGCAAGGGCCTGAGTTGGACATAACTGGCTTTCAGATAAGGCTGCCAGGGACCAACTACAAGCCCCCTGCATGGAGAGGTCTTAAACACCGTGCCTGGTACCCAATGCATCCCCAATAAAATATATCATTTTTACTCTTATACTCTTACCATGACACAAAAGCCTGACTCTCTTAATTTGTTCCTTTTTTTCTGTTCTACTAAACTTTCCCACTTCTCCACCCCATCACCCAAACACAACCTTTATTAAGGTAATCAATGTGTATGAAAACTTCCTCTGGAAGGGAGAAGGGAATTCTGAAGGAATGAATGACAACAAATTTTATATCTTTTAATAACTATATAGTACTATATAGTACAAACCTTGCTTGCATCTTCCTCTGATTTATCATTAAACAGCCAAAGTCTCTTCAGCTTTGGAGCAGTCATCGCCTATGGACGCTTTTGTCTACTTACATTTCTAATAAATTCTGAATGAATTAATGTGGGCAAAAACATTTGTAGAGGCTGGATCCAGGGCCCTGGGCCTTTGGGACGGGGGACTGGGAGGATGAAGGGAGCCAGGGCAGGGGCTGTGGTGCTGTCCACTAGCAAGTGCTGATAAGCCTTGAGGGTTCAGTTGAGCCTGCCTCCAGGATACCCCTCATGTCAAGCCATTTATTGGACAAGGAGAAAGTGCAAAAAAGCTTTCCCTGATAAGAGTTTCAGGGCCAGCAGGGGAAAACAGGACTGGCCATGTCAGCACTGCCCTTCTCCATGACTGCCCTTTTACAGAGTCTACTAAATGGACAATCAATGAGAGGCCACTAGAAAGCTAAACCCTGGGTTTACTTAACCAGCCAGAGCATTATTGAGAATTTCTCCATTCTGATGCTTCTGGCATGAGACTTGTTCTTCAGGATGAATGCCATCACCTATCCCACAGTGCCAATCAACAAATAATTATTAAGTCTTCAAGCAAGGGAAATAAAACACAGGGTGTAATACTCATCAAAATCAGTTGTATCTTCATTACCATGTAGTGATCCTCTACCCTATTCTGATATGCTTAAAAAAATAATCTATGGAGGATCCCTGGTGGCTCAGCGGTTTAGCGCCTGCCTTTGGCCCAGGGCGCGATCCTGGAGTCCCGGGATTGAGTCCCACGTCAGGCTCCCAGCATAGAGCCTGCTTCTCCCTCTGCCTGTCTCTGTCTCTCTGTCTTTCTCTCTGTCTGTCTCTCTGTCTCTGTGTGTGTCTATCATGAATAAATAAATAAATAAATCTTTAAAAAAAATAATCTATGGCTCTTGTACTACCTTCCACCTCTCAAATAGAGCTAAGCCCCAACCTCCTTTAAATCCTACATACCTAATAACTTTGCAGGACAACTGGATGGCATAGTCAGAAATAAATTTCAAACAATACTATCATAAAAGTCTTCTAAAAAATATTTCTCACTCAAGAAAAATGTTAATAGTATGATATTAGTAGGAGCAGTAGCTGCTGTCAGTAGTAGAAACATTTTTAAGCACCAGTTGAATAGAGGAGATGGAAGAAGGGGGAAAGAAAATAGTGGACAAAATTTAGTTCTGATTCGAGGGAAGAAGCTCTTCATGTATGAAGAGGTCCTTCACTGGAGAAGACAAAGAAATGTTTTATTTTTTATTTTTTTAATTTTTATTTATTTGTGATTGTCACAGAGAGAGAGAGAGAGGCAGAGACACAGGCAGAGGGAGAGGCAGGCTCCATGCAGGGAGCCCGACGTGGGATTCGATCCCGGGTCTCCAGGATCGCACCCTGGGCCAAAGGCAGGCGCCAAACCACTGCGCCAGCCACCCAGGGATCCCCAAAGAAATGTTTTAAGTCACCACCAGGCCTCAAGCTTATTTTCCTTCTTTGACACTGGCCCATCTCTAACCAAACTTTATAAAAATCTTTCCTTCATGACTCAAAGTACAGTCTATACCACTTTTACCCAAACTTTAGTCATTCCCACACTATCTTGACAAGGATACCATATTGTATTGCAGTACCACCTGTACTATTTTCTTTAACTTATGATCAATTCAGTTTCTCACTTGCCTCACCGTAAGTTACAATATTTATGAAATCCTGAATTTGATGAGCTGGTACATATATTTTTTCTAATTTGCATTACGATACATAAAATAAATATTGGTGTCCCCATACTCTTAGAAGTTCAGATACTAATCAATATTATTAGAACCAAAGACTGAATGGATGTCCAGACATTTCACTGATGTTTCTCAGTAAAGCTGTGGTGACTTCCCTACTTCGTAAAGTCACCCTATTTTATTAATTTATTAAGATGCCCATCCTCTGTATCAGACTCAGGAAGCCTTCACAAATTACATGAATATGCCTACTCATGCCTATCCTTACTGGATTTGTGACCCAGACCACAAAATTAATACTATATGATCTGCAGTTCAGCACTGTAATTCCCTGCCCCTTCCCCCCAATCCATATGTTTCATGATGCCCAAAAACAACTAAAAGCTCTTCACAAGGCTGGAATTACCCCCCATGGAATTCTTATGACAACTAGTACAATTCTAAATCCTGAAAATACAAAGGAAGGAAGGAAGGAAGGAGGGAGGGAGGGAGGGAGGGAGGGAGGGAGGGAGGGAGGGAGGGAGGGAGGGAGGAAGGAAGGAAGGAAGGAAGGAAGGAAGGAAGGAAGGAAGGAAGGAAGGAAGGAAGGAAGGAGAAAAAGAAAAAGAATAAATCAATCAATCCTGAAAATACACCAGGTACTCAATACTTTACTAGTGGTACAAAATATTCATTCAAATCTCTTATTTTAAAAAGCCTATTTTAAAATTTGAATAAAATTAAATGCATGACATAGAATTTCATCACTTCACCAAAACACCCGAGAAACACAATCAAACCAACCCAAAACATTAGGACACTTATTAGGATTCCAATGACTTCCAACCATAGTTATAGTCAATAAAGACAACTGGAAGACGGGTAATATCTACAGAACCATTTCCTACAATGTGAATTTGCTTTTACTGTCACTGCAGGTCAACAGAAGTGGGACATCATGCAGCCTACTATATGCTAGGCAAATGTATATCCTGTTTCATTCTCACACCAGACCTGTAGTTCAAGTAGAAATGTCTCATTTAAAGATACAGGAAAATGAACGTAAGTATTCTGACTCCATAGTGCCATCCATCATTAGATTACCTCCCACTTGTATTTCTTTAAACCCTTAAAATTCAAAACTATTGGGGTGCCTGGGTGGCTCAGTTGGTTGACCCTGGATTTTGGCTCTGGTCCTGATCTTAGGGTCGTGAGACTGAGCCCCACATCGTGCTCTGTGCTTTGCATGGAGTTTAAGATTCTCTCTCTCTTGGGGATCCCTGGGTGGTGCAGCGGTTTGGCACCTGCCTTTGGCCCAGGGCGCGATCCTGGAGACCCAGGATCCTGGAGACCCAGGATTGGGCTCCCGGTGCATGGAGCCTGCTTCTCCCTCTGCCTGTGTCTCTGCCTCTCTCTCTGTCTCTGTGTGTGTGACTGTCGAAAGAAAGAAAGAAAGAAAAGAAAGAAAAGAAAAGAAAAGAAAGAAAGAAAAGAAAGAAAGAAAGAAAGAAAGAAAGAAAGAAGAAAGAAAGAAAGAAAGAAAGAAAGAAAGAAAAGAAAGAAAAGAAAAGAAAAGAAAAGAAAAGAAAAGAAAAGAAAAGAAAAGAAAGGTTCTCTCTCTCTCACTCCCTCTGCCCCTTTCCCTCCCTCCCACATGCATACAATATCACTCTAGAAAGAAACAAACCTAAAACTATTAAAACTACCCAAATTTCAGATTCTAAGCTGAAGCAAAGAGGTGGATCTGTTACATTTACTCATACATTTAGACAATGTCAGAATAACTATGATAATGACATAGACACAGCAGCTATTAAATATTTACTACATGCCAGTCACTGATCTAATATTTTCTTATTTAAGCCTGGTAACTACCTTATGAGAAAAATTCCATTATTATTTCTGTTGTACCAATTAAGAAATGAAGCATGAACAGTAATTTTTAGTATTTAAGTAATTTATCTGTGGTCTAATAGCTAGTTTGAGATAAAGACTCAAACCCAAGTCTTCCTTAATCCAAAAACTCATGCTCTTAATCACTACCTATAATACCTTAAAGTCCCATCTAATTAGCCAAAAAACAAAAACCCCAAGATTACAAAAAGAAATTAAAGTATATCTTCATTCCCTTCAACAACTCCAAAGTTTTTGGTGGCCCATGGATTATATGTTCTATTATAGATTTATTATTTATTCCTAGTTATTAAGTATTAACACATCAAAATTCTCAGCAATTATATCAATGGGGGTTGGGGGGGTATATCCAACAAGAAAGAATAGTTTAGAAAATCTCCAGAACACTCACACCTCAGTTCTTGAATAGTAGTACTAATTAGGTACACTTGCATATCTGTACAAATATAGAAACCTGTACCCTAAGAAACTTCAACATTAGTTGTCCATATAACTACAGGACCAATATTGTTAAGATCAGCCATTTTGGGGGTGATGGGGGCTTCTGCAGGTACCTAGGACCCAGAGCTGTTGTATCTCTTCCTCTTTTCCACTTCCTGTTTCTATCAATAAAGGCTGTTCATACCATAAAAAACAAAAACATGTATACATGTTGCTAAGATCAAAGGAAGAAAAGCAGCTCTTGTTTGCTGAATGGGTGTTGAAAGCCCATTTCCCATCATTCGCTCTAAAAACAAGAAAAACAAGAAAGCCCATTTCGAATAAAAGGGATTGAAAAATATGCTACTGGGCTCAATATAGGAAATAGCATCAGCATCCAACTGCTAGGAATTCAAATTCCTTTTCTAAAAAGAATCATGATATTTTAGAACTGAGAAGAGCATGAATGACTACTTACCTCCTCATTTAGAAAAACTATGTAAGTATACTTCTAACTGGTGACAAGGAAAATAAGAACCCATGTTCATGGTTTTGGGTAGTAGCAAACAACTTAAAAAAAAAAAAAAAGAAAGAAAGAAAAGAAAGTAGGGCCGCTTGGGTGGCTCAGCAGTTGAGCTTCTGCCTTTAGCTCAAGGTGTGATCCTGGAGTCCCAGGATCCAGTCCCCCCCCCATCAGGCTCCCTGCATGGAGCCTGCTTATCCCTCTGCCTATGTCTCTGCCTCTCTCTGTGTGTCTCTCATGAATAAATAAATAAAATCTTAAAAAAAAAAAAAAAAGTTGTTAAGTAGGCTATCCTTGTGGGGTTTTCTTTAAAATATGACTAAGTGCCTGAATCATACACCTAAAGGCTTATTGGAAAAATCTCCACATTTGGAAACAAGAGCAAAAGATAAAGCAGCAAAGCAGGACCAACTTTGCATAATTTTTTGTAAAAATGTGAAATCTGCAATCAGGGGCACTTGGCTGGCTCAGCTGGTAGAGCAGGCAACTCTTGAGCTCAGGGCTGTAAGTTCAAGTCCCTCATTGGGCATAGAGTTGTTTTTTTTTTTTTTTAAAGAAGTTTGAAAATCATTCATTTTTTTACTTGAACTAGATTACATTAAACACACCTCATTATAAATCCTCCTGGAAAAATACACTTTTTGCATGACTGGGTTTTCATCCATTGGATCTGCCCAAAAGGGAGGAACAATCAAGAGGATATAAAAATACTTGAATTCACTGAGAACACTGACACTCCCAGGGCTCAAGCAAGGACAAGGGCAAGCCAAAGTGTGTGCCTTGAAGGACCAGCCAATTGCTGCTTTGCAGGAATGCAAAACCTGTGTTTTCAGTGCTTAAGGAGAAAAAAGATAAAATAAAAATCCAGACTTCAGTGTTAAGTGTATTAATTTTCAGATGCTGGCAACTCAATCAGTACAACCATACAAGACCCTGCCCCTCTGAGAGTGAGCATTCTCTAAAGCCAGCTTTAATGCTTCCTTCTCTCACAAATAGGGGAATGGGGAAACACGATATTAAGAGCCTGCTCATTTTGAAGACATGAGTCTCTTTTTATACTAAGCATGGCCCCACACACATTATGAACATCTTCGGTTCCCTTGGGGAGATTGTGAAAAGGCCTTCTGTCTGGGGGACCCAGTGTGCGGCGGCCTCCCGGCTGCGCTGTGCGATGGTCTCCTGTTTGCCGCACGAGCGCCTGCCAAAGCCTGCTTCAGCAGATTGGCATATGCAGCCTGACAGATCACCAGAAACATGAACCAAGTAAGCAAAACAAACCACAGTGTAGTTATTTTACATGACTTGCACGGAATAAATCTGTGAACTATAGGTGAGTCATAACATAATAAAGGACTCAATTAGGTTCAGAACAACACACCAGTGTTTTCCCTCATCGTAGCAACTAGCTCACTGGAATCTTGAGAAAATATGAGGGATATAAAGAACCCTGGTGTCTCTGTTTTACCCTTTCCTGCAAGATAATTAATCTTACTAGAAAATTAAACCCAGGTTGCCAGTTGGGCATTTTCAGGGTCAATGATTCTTAAGTTACTAGGATACCAATTAATGATACCCAAGTGGCCTAGAAGAGTTAATGCCCCTACCCAAAATGATTGGCTCATTCCCAAAAAAGTGATTCATTCAATGGCAAAATATTTAAAATTGAGAATCCTTGGAGATTAACAGCAATTTTATTGTATATAAGCACTTATATAAAAAGAAACCCAAAATACACAAAAGGATATTTGGTACCTTATTTAATAGAGAGGAAAGCACCTACATACATGACAGATATAGAAAAAATCATGACTTTCCAAATTTTATAGTACATAAAACCACCTGATTAATCTCTGAACTCAATACTGAAAGTACAGCAATTAGGAGGCTAGAGCTTTACTAGGAAGACCTAATGATCGGATTAGGCTGCTTATTTTCAAATCCACACATAAGAATGCCTAACATGACCTGGGAATACTTAGTCTGAAAATGGTTAAGTCAAACAATTTCTTTAAAAAATTGTTGAACTTATTAGTGCCTGCTTCCCATCCCAGTGTCCTAAATAGTAAATACAGTCCCAAATCAAATTGTTCACCACCCTCCACACACACACACACACACACACACACACACACACACACACACACACACTTATCAGAGATTATCTTTCAGACTCTGGATTTAAGTGAATCAAGTAAGAACTTGAGCTTAGCACAGAACAAGAAAATCCCTGTTTTTGCCCCTGTCCTCACTTGTGCTAAACACAAAGGACCAAGAAACAAAGGAGACAAATGATCCTGCCCTCAAAATGTTTACCATCTGGAAAAAAACACAGACCATAGCACTAAGAAGTGCTGAGACCAGAAGTCTGGGTACCAGGAGCATAGTGGAGGAAGTCCTCTCATTCAGGGTCTGGGTGGCTGCAGAAGGGAAAGGAAAGCATCAAGCAGGGGGGCCATAACCCATGCCTGGAGATACAGGTAAGAATCCCATCAAGAAAGCAACTTGGGGAGGCAGGGTAGGGAGGGGAGAAGGGAACTGGAAATAATCTGGACTTTTTTTTTACCCTGAGCAATGAAGAGGAACTGAAGGATTTTTAAACTAGGATGACTTGATGCTATTTTCATATAATAAAATCACTATTGTGCAGCAGTATCACAGGTACTTTGAAGAGAAGAACGGGGCAGGAAGATACATTAGAAAGAAATTGTAACAGTTCAAAGTAAGCATAAAAATCTGAACTAAAGATTGAGGACTGTGAGGAAGAGAGAGGAGAGGCTTTCAACAATGTTTAGAAGGCAATATCCATTACGACTGGGTTGCCAAGTGGATAATGCAGTCTCCACTCCAGAAAGGAATGGGGACTAATGACCAGGAAGGAGGAGAATGTTCTGTGTGTATGAAGAGGTACAGGAGACGGAACGAAACCTGTTACAGATACTGACTTTGAGATGTCTGTGCAACATCAAGAAGAGCTGCATAAAACAAGCTAGAGCTGAAAAACCTTTCTGCAATTTTAAGCTAGGAAAATCAATTTGGTGATCATGAGGGTGCGGGCAGTTGAATCTCCTTATGTGCAAATGAGATCACCAGAGAAAGGCTGCAGAATGAGAAAAGATGGTTGAAGGCAGAGCTTGGGGAAAGAGGTGGGAAAGAGAGCCTCCAAAGGGGATCATTAAAGCATGTGTGGGGAGGCCAGAGGAAAAACCAGACAAACCAGGGCAGTATTTCAGGGGATGGTGGTCAATAGTGTAAAAGGCCATGGAGAGGCCAAGCAGGCTATGCCCACCTCAACAATACTCCTTGACTCTGTCCATCGGGAGTCCACTGGAGGCAGCACAGTGGATTGGTAGGGGTACACGTCAACTTGCAGTGGGTTCAGAGATTATCTGGGAGGAGAAGAAGCAGGCAAGAAATGTTTACCTACTTCTCTCTCCAGAGCTCTGGCTAGGAAGGAAACAAGAAAGAGGTAATTAAGAGTAAGGGGTGAAAAAAGGTTTCTTAAGGTAACCAAAAAGGGTGCGCAGGTGGAAGGGCAAGAAAAGGATCAGCTCCTTCTACAAGACCAAAGGGAAAGAGGTAAATGGTGAATATAAGTATAGATTGGTGGGGGGAATAATGTAGATGGAGAAAACCCAGAGATCTCATAACTGGTGGCCTCCTTTTTTAAAGGATGGAAACCTCAGAGGAAGCCACAAGGCCATCACGACTAAAACTGAGTTTTAATCACCCTCTCATCTGAATCATCTGTACCACCCAATATTTGCATGTATCAGACACTGACATGAAAGTAAGGCCATGGAGAAAGGTCAGAGCTCTTAATGTTTCAAACAGAGTGTTAAACAAATGATCATTACTTCACAGAAACCATGTTTTGTGATAGAAAGAATACTAGAGGGGTGCCTGGGTGGTTCAGTCAGTTGAGCATCTGCTTTCAGCTCACTCAGGTCATGATCCCGGGGATCCTGGGATCAGGCCTGGTATAGGGCTCCCTGCTCAGCAGGGAGTCTGCTTCTCCCTCTGCCCCTCCCTGCCTTGTGCTCACATGTGTGAGCCCCTTCTCTCTCATATAAATAGAATCGTGGGCAGCCCCGGTGGCGCAGCGGTTTAGCGCCGCCTGCAGCCCAGGGCGTGATCTGGAGACCCTGGATGGAGTCCCACGTCAGGCTCTCTGCATGGAGCCTGCTTCTCCCTCTGCCTGTGTCTCTGCCTCTCTCTCTCTCTCTCTCTCTCTCTCTCTGCATCTCTATGAATAAATAAATAAAATCTAAATAAATAAATAAATAAATAAATAAATAAATAAATAAATAAATAAATAAAATCTTAAAAAAAAAAAAAAGTACTGAAACTAGAAGCTAAGGGTCCTGGTTTCATGCCCCCAGCTCTGCCACTCAGGAGCTTAATTAAACCATTAAACTTCTTAAGACACTCCGTTCCATGGCTTGTAAGATAGTGATTTGTGCCAATGGCCCAAACTCACAAGGTTGCTGTGACAACTGAGAGAAACAAATAAGCAAGGGCTTTGGAATTAAAACGGGGTGCGGTGGGGTGGCAGTAAAATATTCTCAAGGGCCTAAGTTTTTATAAAGGGAAACACTGATACCAGGAATTGCCAAGCTATGGGAATCTGCCTTACAGGAGTTGAGTGCCCCCTATTCTCTCAGGCAGGATTGGACAGTGGTACCCTCACCTCACAAACCAGTTAAAATGTTCTTGATAACCCCACCCCTAATCATATGTTGTTTTTCGCTAGGCTCTTCATTGGTTTATTTTTAATACCTGTACATCAAATTTTTAGGGCTTTCTTCACCTAGCACCTACCTGGGAATTCCTGATCCCTTTGATCTGATTCCACCTCCATTTTTTTTTAAAGGTTTTATTTATTTATTCATGAGAGACAGAAAGAGAGAGGCAGAGACACAGGCAGAGGGAGAGGCAGGCCTCCAGTGGGGAACCCAATGCAGGACTCGATCCAGGGACTCAGGATCATGCCCTGAGCCAAACGCAGACGCTCAACCACTAAGCCACCCAGGTGTCCCGATCCCACCCACATTTCTAAAGCCTATGCCAATAAACAAGACTGTGTTCAGAGTCTTTCTACCTTCCCAACAACACCAACTCCTCATTCTGATATCCCTCTGTCTAAATTCTAACTTTTTCCAGTTCAAATTTTAACTCTAATTGCTCCTACTACCACCCATTGAGCTCTTATGTACCAAGTGCTGCTCCAAGCATTTCTTGTGGACTACCCTCTCTCAATCTAGTAGCCCCACTGTACAGGTAAATAAACTAACAACATGGCAAGGTCAAGTTCCTTGACCAAGGTCTCAGAATTGTAACCCTGTGCTGTCTGCCTTCAAGCCAAAGTAATTTCTCCTTTTTATTAAGCATTGGTTCTTGGATAAATTACTCAATAAGGAACTAAAGAATTTCACAAACTGTCCCCATTCTCACCATGAGGGCTCATCCCCCACCCCACCCCGCCCCGCTCCCCCCACCATTGCTCTGCCCTGCCTCTATCCAACCTCTCTTGATAGGCTCTTCACTGTGTCTTCCCTCAGTGTTTTCTTCTCTCCCAAATACTTTGGCTTAGAATGCACTTTTGCCAATACCCAAAACCCAAAGTGCTACAAAAGTCAACGCTCAAAGAATGTACGGTTTTCAGGAAATCTGAACAGCATGGAATGCTTTCTTTAATTCACACAGCTCAATTCAAAGCTTCAAATTCTGGCCTAATATATGTTTTCAGAGTCCTATTTGTACACTGGAACAACAACAAAAAAACCAACCCTAAGGTGATTTTCCTAAGGGACAGGGCTAGAAATAGGACCTCTAATTACTTAAATGCTGAGGCCCTTAGATTAAAACATTAAACCTCAAAACCCTTCAGCCAAAGGATTAAGGAGATTAGAGTGGGCTTGACAAATTACCACAGGGTTAGGGGGAAAAAATGCAGACAGAAAGTAGGCCAAGCTTAAAGAGGGAATGAAATGAAGTTCAAGAGAAAACTAATGGTGTGTGTGGACTCTGTACCTCTGGGGGGAGGGGAGGCTGTCAACCTAGTGATTTCAACAATTAAAGAAAACAATATCAATATAAAAATAGCGACTTATAAACTTCTCAGAAAATGTGAACATGGAGCAAAGTTAACCTCAGAAAATAACAATTTTCAAATAGATCTTGGCAACTGAAGAGGAGAAATACAAGGCCAAAAAATAAACTTGTTATGATAACAGGAACCAGGATTCTCTCTTAAAAGGAATTCTGCTTAAATAACTCATTAGTATTGGTCACTCCCATCAAAACAACCAAAATCAAAACTACTAACTCGGTCATCAACAGATTCCCCCTTGGAATATTTGGTTTTCTGTCCCTGAAGATTATCAGTTGGCTCAAAATAAATCACAATTAATCTAGACAAGAGCTAAAATGACTCTAGTGGCTATGTGAGAGCCTGGGAGAGCGTGCGACCTGGAAAGATTCTAAAGAGTTGAATGTCTACATTTTGGCAAAGGCACAACATGAGGGACCCAGGGGGGATCCAATAACTCTCCACAAACATCTCAAGTGTGAAAACAACAAGGAGGAACAGGAATTTCTTATCCTGGTACCAAATGTACTTCTGGCATTTTGAGAAGAAACAGAACATAAAACGTACAAGGAAAACAAGTCCAATTAATACCACCCAAAAATATTTTCAAGGTTCAATTGTAGGATTTCTTCTTGGGCTACTTTATGTAATTCCATTATTCATACCAACTCATTTCTAGCGATTTTAGAGGGGATTCAGTAATATCTTGCCTCTATCACTTAGAATGTTGCCTTCGGAATTTAAAGTGTTTCTTCAGACTCAAAAAATTATCAGGATCAGGAAATTAAAGGAGCAGTTTCTACTCAGCTGCAGTTCGTGAAACTGAAATCTGATTTTTCACCAGAATTCTCCAGTTTGTAAATATCGGCTCAAAGGAAACAAAAACAACCAAAACATACACAAATACATACACACTTGAACGCAGGCACATTAGACAGGCAAAACAAAATAGCCCACAGGCCCCGTCTAGCACTCAGGCTGCCAGTTTGTAAGATTCTGCTCTAAAATTTCTATCACTTGCTACTATTTTTCACTTTTATATTTAGGTATTTCAGGGCTCTAAAATTCAGCCAGCCTCTAAGCAGATACAAGTTAGTTACTATACAATATTTCTCCCAGATTCGGAGTATTCCACTCTAGACACCCAGCATCATTAGGGAGTTGTGTACACAGATAACCTTTCTGCTCTGTTACCATTTTCTTAATATTTAAGTAGAGCAGGTCTGCCAAGTTAACTGAGTGCTAGCTCCCAGAATCTAATTTAATTTGCTCAAAAAGTTACTGTAATAAAAATGCTTTTAGAAAACTGAAGCAAGCTAGATAAGATTGTATCAAAATCTTACTCCCTACCACCACCACCCCCAAAAAAAGAGAAAAGAATTTTACTTCCCCCACAAGCCTGAAAATGTTGGGGACACAAGAAAGGAAACAGGAGCAGTGGGACAAGAAAGGAGTGTCTGTAGTCTTTGGAATCTTACTCCCTTGTTTCTTCCCTGAGGCTACTCTCATTTCCTTCTCAGGACAGAAAGTCCCATCAATTCCCAGTGATCCTTTTGCCTGAGGCTCACTTGGGAGATATTGGGACCAGTAAGAGGAAAACAGTCCTTTAACTCCGTGGGGTCTATTTTTGGCTCCTGTGGGGCAGTTTTCATTGCCAGGCTCTAGAACAAATCTCATGAAAAATCACAGATATAGATGTATGAGCCTACCTGTGTACCTGCTGAATCAATCTCCCAGGCTGGGGACCAGGAATTTTATTTTTTACAACTTGTATCTTTAGCAGGCTTCCCCAGGTGATTCTGATGTGCTGCCAAGTTTCAGAAATGCAAAACTCCCCTTTGATCTACACTACCGAGCTCATAACCCAAGAGTACTTGTAACAGTCTCTGTACATCACTGGGCATTAGCCAGAGGCATATGCTGTTCCCTCTTCCTGAAATATTTATGCTGCCTAACTCCTAGCACATCTGCTACAGTCTCAATGTTTATGTAACCCTCAAATTCATGCTGAAATCCTAAATTCATGTTGAAACCCCAAAACTGATGACAGTTAGAGAAGGGGCCTTTGGGAGATGCTTAAGGGCAGAGCCCTCACAAATGGGATTAGTGCCTTATAAAAGAAGTTCAGAGAGATTCCTGCCCCCTCTCACCAAGTGAGGATACAGTAAGAAGACACCAACTAAAACTAGAAAGAAGGTCCTCTCAAGAATGTGATCCTACTAGCGCCTCGATCTTGGACTTCCAGACTCCAGAGCTGTGAGAAATAAATTTCTGTTGTTCATAAGCCACCCAGTCTGTGGTATTTTGTTCATAGCAGCCCAAACAGATTAAGACAACCCCTCACTTCCATCACTTTTACTCGCTATTCAGGTCTTGCTTGAATTCTCTGAGCTCCTTCATTCTCTAAGCCACAGTTCCCCTTCATCCGTCTTGTAATGGTTTGTGGGTTCCTTCCTTTACAGCACTTGCCAAAGTTCTTACAAGTGTTCTGAGTGGTTATTTAAAGATTTTATTTTTTTTTAATTCTTATTTATTTATGATAGTCACAGAGAGAGAGAGAGAGAGGCAGAGACATAGGCAGAGGGAGAAGCAGGCTCCATGCACCGGGAGCCCGACGTGGGATTCGATCCCGGGTCTCCAGGATCGCGCCCTGGGCCAAAGGCAGGCGCCAAACCGCTGCGCCACCCAGGGATCCCTGAGTGGTTATTTAAATGCCAGTTCCTAACTAGATAGTCAAGGTCCAAGAGGATCGAAATGACCTGTTTTGCCAACCTTTTTTTTTTTTTTTAAGATTTTATTTATTTATTCATGAGAGGCAGAGACACAGGCAGAGGGAGAAGCAGGTTCCATGCAGGGAGCCCAAGGTGGGACTCGATCCCGGGGTCTCCAGGATCACACCCCAGGTTGAAGGCGGCGCTAAACCATTAAGCCACCAGGGCTGCCCATGTTTTGCCAACCATTGTAACCCCGTCCCCAGCATAAGGCCTGGCACAACGTAGGTGCTCTAGATATTTTAGTTACAAGTCACAAAATTGATGGTGTATATGGAAGAGAGTGAGATTAACTCCACTGAGTTCTGCATTAGCAAGATACATACCACCAACATACCAGAAGTGAACGGCCTAAAGGGTGAGATCATTTCATAATAAGCAAGTTGTTCTTTTCAAGGTTTAAAATAAGAGAACTAAATTGGAAGTCGGAAAGACCATTTGTGGGGCACCTGGGTGGCTCAGTTGGTTGAGCATCTGCCTTTGGCTCAGGTTGTGATCCCAGAGTCCTGGATGGAGGACTTCTCCTGTGTCTCTGCCTCGCTCTCTGGGTCTCTCATGAACAAATAAATAAAATCTTCAAATAAACAAATAAGGAAAGACCATTCGCACATATGAATGCAAAGTGAATCACTATTACACACAGTTTTCCACTGTGGATTAATTCACACGGTTAGGCTGGCAGTTTAGTGAAAATGGAAAGTTCAATTTAAGACTTGCCATGTGTCAAGGTGGTCCAACAATGAACTTGCAGCTTCAGGTGACACCCAAGTTTTGGAAATTAGGTGACAGAAATCATTCCTCACTAGTGCCATAAGAGGCCACAAGGAAATCAGAGACCATCAGGACTCAAAATCAGATTCATCTGGAGGGGTGTGGCATGGGACCACATAAGGACATCGAAGCAGTAGCAAATTTAAACCACTCGTAAATTCTGCTAGATGCCAGGAGTTATTTTGAGTGAATTAAGATAACTGTACCATTTACATGTATACTTCAAACTCTAAAAAATGGAAACCTATCATTTCTACTACTTTATAAGCAGATTCTCAAGTTCCCAGGATGGTCTTCCACTTTTTTATTTATTTTATTTTTTGGTCTTCCACTTTTATTTCTGAAGATCCAGCTCATCCTCATTTTTCCCACCTGCTGCCCCTTGCCACAGGTTAAGCTGAGCCAGGAAGGGCTTGATTCAGGCACTTTTCAGGCAGACTAGTCCCAAAAGCTTTAAATGCCGACTATATGCAAACACAGTCCAAACTTATCATTACTAGTCTTAACATTTCTCTGAGCTGCTCTGCTACTTATGACTGCCAATTTGTCGCACTGACCTGGACAACCAAATCCCTACCAGTTTTTTGCCAAAAACATCAGGAATTTGTCCAGTCCGCACCAGTCCACTTCTATTATCCTATTCCAAGCCATCAATCATTTATCAACCCCTAACTGGTCTCCCTGCTTCCACCCTTGCCTCTCAAGCCATTTTCCACCCAGAAGCTAAAATGATTTTTATTTTCCAAAAAAGAGAAAGATCTATCACTACTCAAGATCTTCCAGCAGTCTCCAATTGTACTTAACAAGCAGAAGCAGAAAGATCATAGAACTGAGAGTTCGAGCTCTGGTTTTGCTACTAACTATAAATCTTAGCAAAATTATGTGACTTCACCCTCCTAGGCCATACTTGCAAAATGAACGGGCTGTTTAGCTTTAAAAGTCTAATATTCTAAATCCAGTATGCAATTTTATTTTATTTTTTAAAAGATTTATTTATTCATGAGAGACAGAGAGAGAGACAGAGAGAGAGAGAGGCAAAGACACAGGCAGAGGGAGAAGCAGGCTCCACACAGGGAGCCTGATGTGGGACTTGATCCCGGGACTCCAGGATCACGCCCTGGGCCGAAGGCAGGCACTAAACCGCTGAGCCACCCAGGGATCCCCAGTATGCAATTTTAAATGCCCATCTTGGCTTATTCTATTTCTCTGTTTCAATAAAACATCTATTTCATAAATCCTATACCCATCCTGAGGTCTATGCTCAGCAACACAACATAGAGATGCCCTGGTTTTTCTCTCACTTTCATTTGATATCTTCAGGCCGACAAGAGGGATAGGAGCAACTGGGTGGCTCAGTTGGTTGAGTGTCTGACTCTTGATCTCAGCTCAGGTGGTCTTGATCCCTGGGTCATGAGCTCAAGCCCCATGTTGGGACCCACGATGGACATGGAGGCTACTTTAAAGAAAGAAAAGAGGAGCGTCTGGGTGGCTGAGTCAGTTAAGCATCTGCCTTTGGCTTAGGTCATGATCCCAGGGTCCTGGGACTGAGCCTGGAATCAGCTTCTTGCTAGGCAGGGAGTCTGCTTCTCCTTCTCCCTCTGCCCCGCCCCCACCATCACTTGGGCTCTGTCTCAAATAAATGAAACTTTTTTTTTTTTAAAGAGGGATAGAGAGGAATCTCAGCCTTCCACTTGGGCAAGTCCATCTGATGTGGCAACTCTACAGCTGGAAGGTATCCACATAAGATCACCAAGTCCTGGCTGTACCCCTCAGATGGGTCATTTCAAGCTGCTAGACATCTTCCAGTTGACACAAAACTAAAACTGACATGCCCACAGAAAAACCAAGTGCAGATTTTTGTGAGACAGGCCTCTATGTGGTCAGAATATTGACCTCTTGATGATTTTTTTCCCTGTAGGATTTTAGCAAAGACTAAGTTTTAACTGTGAGAATGACTTATTCCAGAAAAGAATATCATTTTTTATGGAGAACCAACTAAAATATACAAACCACGTTCCACAAAATGAAAGGACAGTGTGGTGTAAGGAATTCACATGTACGTGGCTTGAAAATGAAGGAGGCAGGCAGACAAGAGGATTTTCCCAGTTTGGTTCGTTTTTTAAAATACTATTTCATGGAAGCCATGGGGAAGGGGTTGGCGGTGAAGAAACAAGCCACAAAACCCTCACACTCAGAAAACCAGGAAAAAAACCTCCTCTTACTTGCCTTAGGGCAAATTAAGCAAATAAAGGAAAACCACTTAGTTACTCCCACTCCCCTTCTCTCAGGGCTACCAAGAGCCAACTTCCTCTATCGCCATGCTCTATCCTTCTGTCTCAATGTCACAAACAGCCCAAGATATTGCTAATATTCTGGTTCGATATTTAGTTTACCTGCTTTGGGATTAATACCTGCTTTTTCCAACCCCCACTCTAGGCTTTCCTTTGATTCATCAGAATACTAAAATTTGAGATTTTAATCCAACCTACAGTTTAAACAAACAAACAAAAATATTTAATGCCCATTTTCTCAGGTGTGTGAACAGAAAATGAATGTTAAAATCTGTGAAATGTGAGATTAGTTAAAAGAGTTAAACAGATCCAAAACCCAGCCAGAGAGCACCAATATCCCTGCTTCCCAGATTCATTCCCCCTTTACCCCAAGACCTTAGCTCTGAATTCCCTCTTCACAGTGGTTGTTGCCCGGCACCCTCCATCTGCCCAGGGACTCCAAGGCAGTTGGCACCACAGCTGCCACTAGCGTGAGAATCCTGAAGAGAAACTAGACAGAGCTATCCTATTAAAATGAATGCTCACTGCAAACACAGGCCAAAGACAAAATACTTACATCTACTCAAACTGTTGATAGCAGATGACCCTGTGCCAGAAAACCCCATTCTTCAATCACCAAACCTATGGAGGATTTTGTGCATTTCAAATATCCACTCAGAAAATATTCAAGAACCATCGCATGGTCCTATGTTTGAAATACACATTAAATCTGAGGAGCTCTTAGGCCTTAGAGAAATCTCAGCTTGGCTTATCTCTTTTTTTCCACCAAGAAAGCAGTAAGTTAGCCAGGACCCTCTCCCCTGGACAGTCAACTGGAAATCCCATTGGTTGAATGTACCTAGGTCCCCAGCTTTAAGACTGCTGGCCGGCAGTTTGAAACTTTCTCTAGGCACCAAGTAGTAGATAGTCTGGACTCAATTGTTCTCTAATTGTTTCCTGTGTGGAGGCTGACCTATATACTAGACTGTCATCTCGCCTAGGGCAAGGACCAATACTTGCTTGGCATCCTGCCCTGCGCTTAAGCATATGGTCATGCATTTGGTATACAATGCAAATATCTGATTTGTCTTAAAATTTGTTTAAAAGCAATTTTTAGTTGCTTTTTAATTTTTTTAATTAAGAAAATATGTTTGGGACGCCTGAGTGGCTCAGCAGTTAAGCAACTGCCTTCGGCTCAGGGCGTAATCCTGGAGTCCCAAAACAGTCTGCTTCGGGCTCCCTGCAGGGAGCCTGCTTCTCCCTCTTACCTGTGTCTCTCTCTCTCTCCGTGTCTCTCATGAATAAATAAATAAAATCTTAGAAAAGAAAGAAAGAAAATGTTTAAATTTCTCCCTTATGTTTTTTAAACTCGGAAAACTGAACATACCTCATTTGATAAACAAAGCAAAGAAAATCCCACTAAGTTCTTCACTGTACAAATTATAAGGCAGGCTGATGACTGGCCATTATGAAAGGGGATCTCATTTCATTCCATTGGGCTCTAATTTGCTGCCTACCATTCCTCCCAGCACAGCACAGAAAATGTTTAATAAGTATTTCATTACAGTGAAATCTTCATAACTTAAGAGGTTAAAGGCAGAATTCTGCTATCTTGGTCATTTCTACCACTTGTTTTCCTCTCTCTTTCCCATTTTTCCTCAGCCTCTAATCAAGTCACATTCTGAAGACATTCAGACTCACTACAGCTCAAGAGCTGACTGTGGACAGAGCTATAACCTCTTCTAAACCAAAAACTGACACCTCGGAGGAATAGATTTTCCTCCTTCAAGATAAGGGTTATCTTTAAGCTAAGCATCCAGGAGTCTCCCTTGGTTTTGTTTTTAAGCCTTAAGGAATTTTACCTTCTAGCACTATGTAAGAGGACTGATATCTGGGTACACACAAAAGCCTCCGGGTGATGGATATGCAAATTAGAATGTTTATACAATAGATGTAACTAAACCAAGGACATTACCTTAGCAGATAGGCTTTCAGACAAATTCACTTCAAACATTTCACTTTGCACTACTAATCTGAATTTTGGTGTAACTGTTGCTAATTTAGAATTTCAGTGATAAGATGTGTGCTCTGATTCTCTTCATTCAAACACAATGCTGCCATTTACCAAAGGAGAAGAAAAAGGAATTTTTTTTGTTGTTTAAAAAGATCAAGTATTTTGGTTACTTGAAAAAGCCATGAATAACATTCTGTATTGTATATTTGACTCACTCTCCAATAAGACATCATCACACCCCCAGTCTTCATTCTTAGGTGATAAAGAAAGAAAAAAATACTAGAACAGAACTTTAGCTTCAGATTTTCTTGTAATTTACTGGGAACAAACCATTGGAAATGCTTTGCCTTCAATATTTTAACTTTTTTTTTTTTTTTTTTTTACGGTTTGGATCTCAGAAAAACTGAGGCTGAGGAAGTATTAACCACCACCACTCCTTTCTTTTTTTTCCTCTAGAATGTTAAAATAAGTCAGTACTCCCCCAAACATACAAGTAAAAGCAAACAAACAAAAGCAATGACAGCTCAAAACCTTCCTGAAACTTTCTCATGATAAATATGACTGGGTTGTGGGTTATACAGGTGTATACATTTTTCAAAACACAGCAAAATGTACTCATGATCTCTGTATTTCACAGTATATAAATTATGGCTCAATGTTTTTTAAAAATACCTTCCTGAAAATCATATTTCACTGTCATCAATAATTCATCTCAGACCTGAGTTCTTTGTGGGTCAACAAAATCCTAAAGCCAAAAAGGAGTCTCATAACCCAAAAGCCATTGATACCCATGCCCCCAAGTCACCAGAAACTTCCATCTTGAATTCCCCTTCACACTGAAATTGCCCCAGATATGAAATTCCACTCACCTCACCCGACTGAGATGGCATCTTCAGTTTGGTGAGCTTGGCTTTGGCAGGCACTTTTAAGTCTGTTTTTTCAAAGGTCTGTTGCCGGTAGTCCTCCGGCAGTGGTTTCAGTTCAGGTGACTCACTAGGAGCCTGATCTTGACCGTCCATGGGCCGGACGTAAGCCGTGGGCTTCTGCTGCATCGCAACAGTTTTTGAGGGGAGGGAAGGTGGGGGGAAAGTCTGAGAAGGTGGCTGGGGAGGGGCCACCCCAAGGCCGGCAACTGCCACTAAATTGTCTTGAGGGGTCTCTTTATCATGGACCTTTGCTACTAGGTCTTTGGGAGATTTGGCTGGGCAATAGCCTTTACTATTACTGTTACTGCTGTGAATCTTGCTGCTTCCTTGTGTCCGGGGAAGAGCTTGCTGGTTGGAATGTACAGATGACAGGGGGGGCACTGGGGAAGGCAAGGAGAGTAAGGGAGAAAGCTCCCTCTCAGGAGCAGAGTCTGTCACCAAAGCACAGCGGTCTCCATCAGCTCTGCGGTCACCTTTTTTGTGATGACCAGAGCCGCACACCTCCTGACCAAGGCGATCTTGGGTTGGGTGCTGGCTGTCTGGTGGGCCATAGCTTTTGACATGAGGATTTGACATTGGTTCCATTCTTGGCTGTGCCATCTTTGGGTTCTGGCTTACGTTACCAACAGGAAGTGGTCCGGAGGCAGGAGTATTAACAGGCTGGTGGTGGGCACTCGTGTGGAAGGAGTGGGATGGAATGCTGCTCCCCTTTTCAGGAAATAAAGGATATCTTGGCTTTCCCAACCTATTTTCAGAGGCATCCAAGCGATGAGGGTGGGACTTGCTGCTAAAGAACTCCTTCACTTCTTCATAGTTTCCCAACATGTTCTGTATTCGACTGGATAGCTCATCACCTTTTTCTGTCTGGAAAAGAAAAATATAGCAGAGTTAGATACTGGAAAAAAAAAATCTAAGGAAAATCATCATTTAATAAATGTTGTTACATAATACTATTTAAAGAAAAAAAATCCACTTCTATTTAATGTATAACATAAAATGTAACATGCAGTTTAAACTCAATTATCCTGTTGAGAAGCCCACCCTGGACAAATATTACTAAAGACAGGAGACTAACATTACAAAGGAAGACCACAAACTGGTAATTTGAATGGCAAAGTACAGAGAATTTTCAGTCTTTTTTCAAAGACAATCTAAGATAAGTGGTCTTATTTTCATATTTGTGACCCCTGTTCAAACTCACTTTCTATTACAGAGTGAAATATGGTGATAAATCAGGCTTTCTAGTATTCACTGAATACCTTGTAGGGCTCTCCAAAAAGGGGGATCTTTTCAGAAAATGCCTCTTTCTCTTGGTGAGCTTCCTGGTTGCGTCTTTCCTTCTCTCTAATTCGAAGCAGGTTCCGGTCTTCATTGTACAAGCTGTTTCAGATGCCACAAAGGAACAAAAACAATAAAATTTATCAGCGTCCAAGTTTCGTTTTGCATATGTACATGTGTGAGGGAGGCCAGGAGAGGTCAACAAGAAGTGATAACAAAGGAAATGTTTCAAAGAAAGCGTAAGTCCCCCAAACCACTCCTGGATTGAGGCTGTGACCCTCTGGCCTAAAGTCCTGGCTCCAGAAACCTAAGCAGTCACTCTGGAATACTGCCCTTCGTGGCTCAGGACTGACTCCAAACTGAACACTCTTTTATAGGCAGTCGTGGAAGAGCGACAAGATTAGCGTTATTTTTACTTTCAGCTTGCAAAATATGGGGTAGAGATAGAAGCTTTTCATCTGAAGGAGTCAGCAGGATGTGAACTTTAATAAGGCTGTTTTCCTGGATCACTATTATACATTTTGGAAGATTAAAATCAAAAGGTTTATTTCATAATTAAAAGATTACCAAGCACCCAAAACAGCATTTACTTCATTCTCTGCCTATTCTACCGGGAGTGTCTTGGCATGTTAAACCCCAAAAGATAATTTTAATTCTCATTTCAAATGTAAAGGATGGGAAAATCCATTTTTTTTTTTTTTAAATATTCATGAGAGACACAGAGCAAGAGAGAGGCAGAGACACAGGCAGAAGGAGAAGCAGGCTCCATGCAGGGAGCCCGATGTGGGACTCAATCCTAGGACTCCAGGATCACGCCCTGGGCCGAAGGCAGGTGCTAAACCACTGAGCCACCCAGGGATCCCCAGGAAAATCCAATTTTAGATGTCAGCTTTACCTACCGAGAAGTCTGATAATCTGATTGCCCTACTTAAACCACATAAAAATATATCCTAAATCATCAGCCCTGGCACTAAAAGGGTTAAAAATGCATTCACTGACAGACAAATGGCAGAAGGAAACCAACAAGAGTGCAGTTTTAGCTAGCATGTAATCCCAAAGTAGGCTGGCCACAGGTCAGCAACACAGGCCACACTCTCCCGACACTCATATGTGATATATAAGAATAATGATAGTAAGAACTATAAACTGACTTTTGTCCTCATACATGTATTTCTAGGGGAGCTACTGAATCCTTTCCCCCATCATTATGTGAATAAATAAGTAGGAAAAAATTAAACTGTCTTGCCAAGGTCACATGCACACCTTCACAAATTATAGTGCTGATCTCAGACACCCCTTTTCCTGGCCTCTCTGCTCTCATGACTTGTCTTATTTTCTCCAACAAGAGCCTACTTACTGTTCTCCCTGCTTCCCCAACATCTTGTCTCTCTAAACTAGCCTTCTCATAGAAAGAAATCCAACCTAAAGCTCTGGTTCCCATGCCACTACCCACATTTTAAAATAACAAGCATTTGATAGCTCTTTGCTGCTGCAGAATTAACTCTAAATCCTTGCTATGGCATTAAAATTCTCCCAATAATCTAGTACAAATCTACTCTAGATATCACCCTACTGTTTCCCTGTAGACCTGCCTCATGCATTCTCCTTGACAGTCATGTCTACTTCCCAAACATAACCTTTAAAAGCAGCCTCTTGCTCTAATCTCATCTCTAGAACTCTGAATGATAATCAATTCTCCCAGGACCATTTCACACATGGAATATGATTCACCCACAAACCACCTGTATATTCTGGGCATTCCAGACTATTCCTTGCTCCTCACTGGTATCCTGGACCTTGATGCTTTCATTCTAATCAAACAAATTTCCTCTGCTTCTCTCTCAACCTCACACCCTTATCCCCGATTTTCAGCTACCAGCAAATCTCTAGGGTGGTTCCAATGTTACCCAATCTAAAGGCTTCCTTAAATTCACCAAGCATGTGCTAATATAACACAATGAGTGCTTCTCTCTCCTCCTCCCCTTTCCCCCTAGAATGTGAGCTCCATCAAAATAAAACCTCTCACTTCTCTCTCTCTTGATGCTAATGCACGGTACTTTACATAGAAACTAACCATTACTTTGTTTTGTTTTGTTTTTAAGATTTTATTTATTTATTCATGAGAGACACAGAGAGAGGCAGAGACACAGGCAGAGGGAGAAGCAGGCTCCATGCAGGGAGCCTGACATGGGACTCTTTCCCTGGACTCCAGGATCATGCCCTGGGCTGAAGGTAGGCACTAAACTGCTGAGCCACCCAGGGATCCCTAACCATTAGTTTTAAATTAAAAAACAGCCACTATGTTTATAATGTATTTTTAAAGACTTACATATAAATTTTTAAAGATTAACTCCGGAAGACATATGCAAAAACAATTTTTTAAAAATAGCCATCTATAAAGTTATTTTCTGCTTTTACCATAGCCTTAAGGTGGTGAGGAGGCTAAGCTACCTGGCTAAATTTACCTGGATGTGGCCAAAGAATTACCTGTTTAAGCTTACCATAACAAAAACTTTTCCTAAAGAATGGATAGCTTGATGTCATACTTTACAAGAGAACTACAAAGTGAACAATTTATGTTAGTCAACATACTGAAAAAAGTTGGAAAAAAAAAGACTAAACCAGAAACTAGCTATGGAATCTTCTTCAACAGAGTCTGAATCTCACATGTTTTGGACAGTTAGAGTTATTTCTGGTTGAAAGCAGCACAGTGAACCTGATGACCACTCAGGAATTCCTTTCAGTTATTTTATAACTTTGGTAATTCTTCATTGGCTCAAAAAAAAAAAAAAAAATCATGAGGGGCAGCTGGGTGACTCAGTGGTTGAGCCTCTGGCTCAGGGTGTGATGATTCCAGGAACTGGGGATTGAGTCCCACCTTAGGGTTCCCATGGGGAGCCTGCGCCTGCTTCTTCCTCTGCCTATGTCTCTGCCTCTCTCTCCATGTCTCCCATGAATAAATTAAATCTTAAAAAAAAATCATGTAACGTTAACATACATCCATGAGAGCCAATTAAGTAAGAGGGTTGATCAGGAAATCAACTTTTTTCCTTCCAACTTGCTTTTACAGCCACTTGCAGAGCAGGTAGGGCATGCAACTGTCTTGTAAGCAACCCGAAATGCCAAGCTTCTCTTTTCCACAGCTACTTGGTACATGTACCACACACAGGTAAGAAGCAGCTTCCCAAGGGCACCTGCTTTACCATCCTCATCACGAAGGGAGTTCTCCCTTTCTGATTCTGCAGGTTACACCACCACAGTCCCTACAGCTTTATTTGCTTATGAGTGTTCACAGCCTTTGGTTCCACTTCAATAACAGACTTCTGCCCACTTCTGATTTTTACCTTGGTCTCCGAGAAGGTAACCCAAATGCAAAGTTCTCAGTTCCAGATGGAAAGTGAGGGTGTGAGCAGTGGCACCCCAACTATAGGCAGCTTGGGGTCCTCACTTAATTTTTCTATCAACTCCACACATATTTTTAAGAAAAGCTACCCTGGCTTAAAAGTACTCAGGTATTTCTAAATTGATCAGCACAGCCTTATCTCCGTTATCATGGGAGTTTTACCACACTTCAATGTTTTATTTCTTAAGTAACAAAAATTGCTATGGAAATAATAAGAACCCAATTTTACAATGTTTCCAACACAGGCTTATGGCTGCTATGTGACTCAAAAATCCAGGTACCTCCCACAGGGGAAAAAATCCTATTAAATTAGGGACTCGGCTTAATTAGAGGTTTTACTTCATTAGTTTAAAAGTTAAAACCCACACCAAGATTTTATTGGCAGACAAATGTAATACTATACCAATTTTGAAACAACCTTTGAGTGTATTTCTTTTTTAATTAACCATTCATTACCCTTCAACTGAAAAACCTAGTGAGATGAGGAAAGACCTCATGAGTGTTACTGGTAGGATGAGTTTTATGAGTTCTAGACTTTGTGAGAGAAACTCACTCTCCCCCAACTGTCCCTTGGGTCTCACTCCCCAAGGCTCCTGGGCAGGGCAGAGGTAGGCCGAAGAGACAGTAAGTGACCAGTTCACAATTCCCAGGACTACAGAGGACAGGCTGTGAGCCCTCATTCTTCTGGACTGTCTACCTTCTCCTTGCAACTGTCAGGGTTTTACCAGTCACACTGGGGAGCTTTCTGGTTTACTTGGCTTTTACTTACTCTAAGTTTGCAATGGTTTAACGAATGGTTTGCTAAAGTTCATAGGCAAATTTTTTCATGAATATTTTTCTTTATTCTATTTTGACATCAGGGGAAATATTTTTTTTTTTAAATATCAAAACAATTAGTAGTCATGAGTAAGTAAATCACTGTTCAGCCTTACACATCATCTTTAATTCAAGGTGCAAAGACGGGGTCGACAGAAGAATCTCAAACGAGGGGATTTGAAGTACATGTCCTACATGATTCACAGACTTCATTACCTTTGAATAATTACAAGGTGACTATCACTTCATTTAATTAAATTAAAGGTGGCATTTCTCCTCTGGTGTGGAGGAGAAAACATTCTCCCTTAGGGGATAACCCCATCCCAACATCATCCTTTCACTGGACTTTCTCATTGTTCCACACAAAGCTACAAGTTCTCCTTCCCTGCTTTCTATGCAGCATTTTGGATTAGGTGAGAGGTTCCCAAATCAATGAACACTAGAATCAACCTGGAGGACCTGTTAAATCATGGAATGCAGAGACCTATCCCCCAGTTTCTGAGTCTGTAATCTGATGTGGGACGTGAGATCTTACACGTAACAAGTTTCTAGGTGTGCACACTCTACTTGGCTCTATGGATCACTCTAATAAAGCTTACCAAAAATGGGAGCAAGGATGACAGTACCAGCAGGTTGCCAAGAACTGCCACCACTTAGCAGCTGTTGTTCAGTCAGCACTGATTTAGGCACACCACATCGGTCTCCTATTTAATTTTCACAACTCTGTGAGAGGGAGATTATTAACCCCATCTTCCAGACGAGGAAAAAAAAATGAAGCTCAGATTAATTTGCTATTAAATGATAACCTTAAAATTCGAATGCAGGTCTGTTTGGCAAAAAAGCAGGTATTCTTAATCACAGTTCTGCTAGCAAGTTCTGCACAGCAAGGCTATATTAAATAGGGCAACAACAATATTAAATAGGGCAACAACAAAGAAGGTGTGCTGTGTGTTCATTTACTATCACTCGTAATTCCTTGGTCTCAAAAAGGTACACATCGATGATTCAGGTTTTATCCCTGCCAGTAGAGCAATCTCAGAGCCACAAAATGTGTTTGGTTCAATGTATCCACGAGGGTCTGTCCTTGCCTCAGGACCGGACAGAGAGCCCTTTGAGAGAGGAATGGCCAGCAGCATGAAGTTACTCCTCAGGTTATAAAAACCACACCACAATTCTTATTTTAGAGCCTTTAAAAAAAAAAAAAATTAGAGCCCTTTTTAATTTACAGATTTGAGGTTACTGGCTCCATAACAACCTCTAAATTCACAAGTCCTCTCCAAAGTGCTAAGGGGCTCTTCACATTAATTTCTTTCAAGGACAGGCTGTAAATAAACTTGCACCAAAGCAGCCATTACATGCCTGATATCAGGCTCCACTCCCAGGAACTTCTGGCCACTAACCCAGGCAAGTTCCTAGAGCCTTGGTGCCACTTGCTTGGCCAGCCCAGGAGCCCCCTCCCCTGACCTGGGGAGAGAGAGACAGAGACAGACAGAGAGAGACAGAGAGACCACCAAGTCACATGATGATTTGAAGCAACCTAGGGCATTCAAAAATAAGGCCACATGTTGAAGTGCCCCTGGGGGGAGGGTGCCAAGTCTGACCACCCAGCAGATGGTCAGGAGTTTCCGCAGAAGTCTGCCTAAATAAAATAGGGAGTTACTTCCAGCGGCCATTCAGTCACCACTCTGTTGCTTTTGGATCACATACTACTGTCCCCCGTCTGCAAAGGTTCAGTACCGATGGATCAAAAAGATCTCTGCAACAAACCACTGCCCTCCACTTTTCCCCCCTCGTAAGCGAACTAGAAAGACCAAAGGGGAAACCACAGGCTCCAGCTTCCTGTGCCTGGTGGGCCCTGCAGAACACGAGTGCACCAGCCATTACTCGGGCGGAGCGGCCGCAGGTTTGCAGTCACAGAATCCTGCCGCTGTAATCCACGCGGGAGCCCCGGTGAAGCCTGGAAGTCTAACACACACCAGGCTGCTCTCGCTTTCGGAGAGGTGCTGAACTCCTGAGGAATTCAGAGCTGCCCATTCAGCCCCTGAACGCAGTCACTCAGTCGAGCCCATGCTGGGGCCTGTCAGGGCCCATTTACTCTGACTTCTCAAATGTCCCTCCTTGCCATCATGGGTAGATGCGTTACAACACTGTGATAGAATGAAGAAATCACAGTTCTGGTATGGATTAATGAGAGAGATCCTCTTTCTCAATTTCCCTTGCACTAAAAAAGAAAGGAAAAGAACATAGGTGGAAGGAGGAAAAGACACTATAAGTTACAGGAAGGGCCAACTTGAGCGTGAGCGATGGGGCCATCATCTGGCTGTGAGCACCTACGTCCAGGCTGGAGCCCACGGGCCCTGCTGCTAATCTAGGTTAGTCATGCAGGATCACCAAATGCCATTGGGTGCTTCCATGGCAACCCTGGGCCCCCAGGGCAGGCTATGCACAGCTGACTACCCATTTATCACCCTTGACTGACCACTCCACACAGACCTGCCTCTAATAGATGTGACCATTCTCTCTAGAACTCACATTTAAAAGCTGAATTCTTCCTTGGGGGATAGAGTGTAATTTCTCCAGTGTATTTATCTCCCTAGGCATGGAAGAGACATTTGGCAGGAAGGAAAGGAAAAAATCCTAAAATCTAAAACACAGACTAATTTTTGAAAAGAATGAGTCTTTTTACTGTTTTAGGAGGACTATGCCATTCTGATTTGAATGGACAAAAGAGAAAACAAAACGAAAAACTCTCAGTCTATTCACAAAAGTTGGAAAGGGTGGTTTAAAGATTGGTGATATGGGACGCCTGGGTGGCTTGGCGTTTGAGCATCTGCCTTTGGCTCAGGGCGTGATCCTGGAGTCCTGGGATCGAGTCCCACAGCGGGCTCCCTGCATGGAGCCTGCTTCTCCCTCTGCCTGTGTCTCTGCCTCTGTGTGTTTGTCATGAATAAATAAATAAAATCTTTAAAAAAAAGAGAGAGAGACTGGTGATATGATATGTCACAAAGTGACAGAGACAAAAGGATAGCAGCTTTGGGTTCTTACTCTCATGCAAGCGACTTACTTTTAAAGTCCATCTTCAGGCCCTTTGCCACCATGTTTCTCTAGTCCTACAATCTAACATTCAGGGAACATTTTTCACATACTGGCTTTACAGGACAATGTCAACATACTTCAAAGCACAAAGTTCATTTTGCCATTAAATCTGTATTACTCATCAATACACTTTAAACATGAGAAATCAGAGTGGCTCCATGTTTGAAAGAAGAAATGCTGCTTCAAAGAATGGAGAATTTTTTCCCTCTTTTGCTTTGTACATGTGAAAGAATTTGCAACAGGTTTTCTTGTAATAAAAATCACTCAGCTAAATCTTCCAAAGATTTCACCTTTATTACTTCCCCCATCACCTAACACACACAATAAATGCAAAGAAAAAACAAAGATTTAACCCTTAATTTCAAAGACCAAATCTGATTTAATATAAAAGAAAAATCAGCCAAGTGAAATGACAAAATAGAATTATGTCACTCTTTTTTCCCTGGAGGAGCTCCAAGGGGATTATCTCAAAGTACAGCTCTGCTACTCACTTTTGCTTGCCACAGAAGACTCAGCCTCATTAGAATACTGAAGGAGTTGTATATCACTCCATTTTGCAAAATTAAATCAACCTTTAAGATATTTTTATATATCTTATAGACATACTATGAGTTTTGAATTGAGAGAGCATCAACTTGGGCAAACTTGAGTAAAAGGTCAGGCACTTCCATCCTAATGAGAGACACGTTAATTTACCTTTCAAAATGAACCTGCCAGGTCTTTTTCTACATACGTTAGTATGTAGCAAAGGTCTAAAAGGATTCATTTTACAAATATCTATCAGGAAGAAGCACCAGATTAGGGTAGAGGAGGTAAGCAGTAGTATAGTGGTTTAAGGAATATTTTAACTTTTTTTTTTTTTTTTTAATGAGAAGGTATCCATTCATTATTTGTGCAGTTAAAAATTTTGATTAAGAACAAAAGAAACTGCCTCATGTAACAACATCAAGATCAGGGCTAAAGAAAAATTGAGGTGTTGAACATTTTACCACTAACTCTCACTGGAACCTATGAACACTGATTTTGGACCCTGGACTCAGTCTTCAATCATTACTAAAAATTACAGACCCATCTGCATAAAGCAGTGCCTTAGAGACTATGTTCCAAAGTTCAAACACCAGCAGCTGATTTTTTTTTTTTAGAAAACCTGTCTCACTATAGCCCATTTTGGTTACCTTAATAGATCATAAATATATTTGGAGAGGCATTTGTATCCTATTGATGGAAAAGCACAAGAATTTGTCTTCTTCAATAGTCTTAAAAGGGCAGTGAGGGAAGCTGTGTGGGTGGGGATACAGAGCTCCAACAAGAGGACGATGAGGGGAGAGGAGACAGATGAGCTACTGTGTTCCTATGCATAAGACATAGTACTTTACCTTCTAATAAACACATTTAAAACACAAGCACAAAAAAAATAAAAATAAAAAATAAAAAAATAAAACACAAGCACACACATTTTAAACATTTTTTAAAAATCAAAAAACTAGTACTGACTCAGGAAGGCCATCATGCAAACGGCACAATTACACAAACCACAACACTGAAAAGAAATCACTCCCGACCTTGAAGATTTGACAATCTATGTGCTAGGGGTTAGTAAAATTTGCTTTTAATGCTATTTGAAATGAGAACATATTAATGTAACTAAGAAATTCCAGAAAAAGGCAGTCTCTCAGAGGGGATCCCTAAAATTCCGACACTTCCTACTTACAGTTAACTGAAAGCAAGTACAGAAATGACCCTCCCCCTCCCACAGTGGCAACAGGCTCACTAGAGGTAAATCTGCCACTTGACTATTTCTGTTCCCTCATTTAGTTATAAAGGTCCCTGGTGTTCGGAACTACCTCAGACCGCCTGCCTTATTGGCAACTGTACATTTGGCACCAGTCAGAAACATGGGCAGAAGCTGTTGGCTCTCCCCTGCAGATCTCGTCTGTACTAGGATCAACCAGAGCACTGGCCTCATTACCATGCCATTCTTCTTTCACACTCAACTGACCATGAAGGACCACATCACACACCTATAAAATAATGAGGCTGGTGAAAGTCTGTATTATAATAGCCACAAAATAAAAGAATGCGGTGATCATAAACTAAGAAAGAATGGAGACTATCTAGCTCAAAGTTCTAGACTTTTATGCTTGTCTCATTTAATTCATGCTCAACCAAAAAAAAAAAAAAAAAGTTTGGGATATTAAATCTATTAAGCATCCAAAATTTAAATGAAGTGTTGTGTGGACTTCCTTACTTCTGACTTGGGAGCACAGCCCCACAAGGCTTCTTGTCCTCAGCCACTTAGCTCCACACAGCTGCCTCACAGAAAATGCCTTTATAAAAATCATGAATCTGATCTTATTACTCACCTATTTACAGCTTTTCTGAGCCCAATGCTGCCTACAGGATTAAAACTACAGTGGTTAAGCCAAGCAACACCCTTCAGTACCTGGCTTCAACTTACCTCCAACCTTCAAGGGGTAAGACCTCTTTCTGCTCATTTCTCAAACAAAAATGGGGAAGACCCCATTCCTGCGCCCCTTCCCAATACTATGAACACAAAGAACTGGGGGATGTAGGAAAAAAGCACAGCCCTTATCTCTGCCAGTTCTCTTGAGAACTCTCCCCCTTTCGAAGCCTTCCCAAATATCCCTGCCTCTCCATCAGGGTCCCTAGCCCCAAACTCCATTCTCACCTCCAATCTCTGATGTGAATGATTCCTTTCTCTGGAATACATCTATTCCTGCAAGTCTTTCCATGTTTACATTTACAGAAATGAGACAGACTGTACACGTGCCTACAGATTTTCTTTATCAGACTGTGAGCTTCTTAATGGCAAGGACTCTTCCTGAGAGCACAGGGCTTAGAACTAGAAAGTGATGCTTAATCTACTATCCTTGACTTAGTGATTACATTCAAGCATTACTCAATTCCAAACAGTCGAGAATTCTCCTGAAGCCTGCCAGTCTTACTCATTATTTGATGACAAAATACGATTCATTGTCTCATACCTAAAACTGATTTTACCAGACTGTTGTACCCATCAAATGACTCAAACCGAGAAGGAAGCTGACATCTCTCTTTCCTAGGTCAGCCATGAAAGCTGCCTCAGCTAACACCATATGTCTCAGTTAATATTAGGGTTTTTATTCTTCAGTTTGCCATATTATTAGTCATGAAAGTCCAAGTATACTACACCAAAAAAAAAAAAAAGGCTAAATAACATTTATAGCAAATACACATTCATTTTAAATCAAATAAGATTCAGAATAATATTAATAAGCTGTCCCTAGGACTAAAACTTCAACAAAAATCCCACAATGAAAAAAAAATCTCTCCATGCTGTTTTAAATGCATTGTGGGGAAAACAAAACAAAACAAAAAATACAACATCTAGAAAGTTTTAAAATGCAAATGAGATTACATGGCTCCTTCCACTGCTGTAAGATCAGCATAGGCTTCCCTTAGAATTCAAGATTAAAACCCAGAAGGTTGATCTATAAGGCTCTATCTCCAGCACACTATCTCCAGATATAAGCCCCTCCCCCCTGCCCTTCTCAAGTACTAGCCACACTGGCATTTCCATGCCTAGAACCGGTAGAGTTGTGCATTGCTGATCCCCTACTTGGATGCTCCCTCAGGAGAGTGGAGGACAATGTTGCCAGCAACACCTTCGGGTTAAATGAGCTCCTCAGTGAGGTCCCAGATTTAAATGAGCACTTGGCCTCACCAGCAGGAGTTCTGTAGCACTTCACCCTGCTCCATCTCTTTTTATCACTATCTAAAAATTATCTCGTCTATTCATTTATCTGTTCAATTATGTCTGGCTCTCAGGCAGCTCAGGTGGCTCAGCGGTTTAGCGCCTGCCTTCGGCCCAGGGCATAGTCCTGGAGATCTGGGATCGAGTCCCACATTGGGCTCCCTGCATGGAGCCTGCTTCTCCCTCTGCCTGTGACTCTGCCCCTCTCTCTCTCTCTCTCTGTGTCTCTCATGAATAAATAAATAAAATCTTTAAAAGAAAATTATGTCTGGCTCTCCACACTCACTTCCTCCAAGAACATATGCTACAGAACGTCAGTCACCTTTTCTCTCTTGCTCCACACTGTGGAGCAAGCACTAACCCATTAGGCTAAGGAGTACTGACTGAATGGATGGAAATCTGCATACAGATGCAGAACCTCAAGTAGTGTCTTTTTTTTTTTTTCTTTAATGAACAACAAATTATACAATCTGGAGCTAACAGAAACATTTTCAAAAGACAGTATTTTTTTTTTTAAACTTGGCAGTTATGGACAGCATCCCACAAATAAGATTTACACATCAATCAAATTTTCAAGTACCACACAGAAAGCAAGAGAAAAACAAATAATTCCTAAATTCATCTTGTATCTCATGAGACTGCTAAAATGCCTCTAAGGGATTTAAAAAAACAAGAAAAGCAACTACTCTCAAGAAATTATTCAGGAACAAGTTTATTTTTTTGTTTGTTAAGACGAGTCATAAGAGATCAAATATACTAAGGGGATTTTTTTTGTCACTTAACATCTTGAGCAGCATATAATTCCCCACATACATCAAACTGAATGAATTACATTCTACAGAACAGCTAAGACAACTACAGGATTTACCATTCCAAAAGGAAAAGTCCCTCCCAATGACCGAACTTCCAACACACACACATTCCAGAGAACCAATTGCAGCACATACGATAAGAAGAACTGTTTGAAACTGGGCCAATGTACCAAGTGCTGCTTCAGCCAGAATAAATGCTCAGCATTCAGACTCACTAACCAACAGCAAAAAGCAACAGGAAAAGGCTTACTTTTGGAAAATGAAAGGAAAAACAATGTCTATGTATTGATAAGAACAGTCAGGAACAATGGGATAATAAGGAAACTGGCAAGAGGTGATTTATTTTTCTAAAAAAGAAAATGTTAAGAAACATTTATTCTTTAAATGAATATGTAGAGACCCATTAGCACATTTCAGTTACTGAACAAACAAAATAATGTAGGGCTCCTCCTCTGCCCATTTAATGAAACTCATTCCATTATGGGAGTATATTGAAGACTAAACTTAAGGATGGATTTTCCATCCCCTGGTCAACACATAACCTCCAGTGGAAGCCACTGCCAATTATACTTTAAACCTAGTTAAACAAGCTGCTGTGGACATGTATATATGAAGAGATAAACTTTCTACAACTAAAAAAAAAAAAAGGCGGGGGAAGGTGGTTAGGCTCTAACACACATGGATGTAAAACACAAAGATAATCCTAACTCACTTGCATATCACACAAAACAGACAATAATGTAAGAATCAAGTGTTGGTATGTTTTTACAGAATCATCAGGTTTTTTTCTTTACCTCCTGACTTACAGTTATCTTCTTTTAGTTAACTGCCCATGTCACATTTGTTTTCACAGAAAGAAAGCTTAATGTCATAAAAGCTAGAGGCATTCATTATCTCTTCCATTTTATCCTACAGACATTTCAAGAAGGAAGAACAGGGAGATTATTATAGGAGAAGAAAGCTGGAAACGTGTATTGGTATTTTATATGGCAACAAGCAACAATTACATGTTTCTAAATATTCTCATTTTCATCATAACCCCAGCTCACCTCCTACCACCGGCTATAATTGGCATCTCCTGAAAGCTAAACAGTAAGTCATTGTTTTTCTGGAGAAGTCTCCCTTCATTTTGACCTCTGCTAAGCAGTGTTATGAGCCTTACAAAGCTTGTCAGGATTCCTTGGGCTGGATTTTGGCCCAGCCATGGACATTTATATGCAGAATATATCATCTTTTCCCCATCACTGCCAACAGGCAGTTCACTTGCTTAAAACAAAGGGTATTTATCAAACTTAATACAGCACCCTCTACCTTCTTCAACACCAGTAAACTAGAAGCTTGAGAGTTCACTTAATTTTTTTAAATACACTTCAAGAGCTTCAGAGTTTATAATGCTTTAAAATTTTAAATTTGCTTTAAAATTTAACTCTGTCTTTGAAAAGCAGAAGCAAATAGTCCTATTGTAAGGAAACAATAAGCAAACATTTAAAATAACCAAATGCACTGATGCTTTATATTAACAGTGTCTGATTGTAAAATGGTTTCTTCCAACATCATCGCATTTTAAATTTTATTGCACCTAAGGTTATTTAAGAGCACAAATGCACTTCTATGGTTTTCCATAGTCCAACTAAGACCTTCAGCCTCACAGAATAAAAACAGAAAATCTATTTGTTTCCAGTCAATATTGACTCCCTTCCTATGTGCTAGACCTAAGGACAAAAGAGTAAGGATTCTACAATCTAGCGGGAGAAATACAAAAGGGGGTAGGGGCAGACTGCTAAGATTGATTGCAGAGGCTGGTTACAAGTGCCACAAGCACTAAAGAATCAGAGGAGAAAAACATCAACTCTAAAGGAAGGAGTCTGGGATGATTTAATTAGGAGCAGTGACATCTGAGCTTGAAGAACAAACAGGGGTTTGGAAGAGGGGAAGGGGTCCCTATGCCCCTGCTGAGAAAGCATGTAAGTCCTGGAGGGGTGATCATTCACCATGGGATGTTTGCACCATCTTATTTACATCATTCCCCAACTACAACTCCAAATTTCTCCTAAAAAGGGTCCAAAGAACCACTGATAATTCAAGGGGATGACAGCCTTTTTGCAGCCACCCAATCCACCTGGTTGGCCCAGAGCCTCAGTGATATTTTAGGGCAGCAAGCCCCTAAGAATTGCCTGTGGACTTTTCTCCTCCTGAAACAATGACCTCAAATTATTTGTTCATGAAAAACCATCAATTTTAGGTAATGAACAGAGTGGGGATGTCAAAGTTCAGAATGCAAATGGACTTAGCTGTGGCCCCAGATGATCACAAAAACAAAACTGACCACTCCTCCCAGCCCTCCATCCTCCTCATTGCCCCAAAGAACACAGTCCTGGTGCCCAATGGATACAGAGCCTTGCTGTGCAAAGTCTGGCCTGACTTCCTAATTCAAATGGTTTCACACTATTTTCAAGACTTCCTTGTATCCTTGCGTGTTTGTTGAACCAGCAGCCACAATTCCACGATTTAAAAAATTCAGTAATAAATGTAAAAGGAACATTTAGTTGAACATCCCCATGTGATTGTTCCTTGATTTCCTAACATGCTTAGCTCAGAAATTTCAGGCTTTTAAGTAAAATCAATTTAAAAAGAATAAGGCTACCAGCAGCAAAGAGGGAAAAAATTTGTTTGAACATTCCAATTTGAATGATCATTGAGCAATGCTTAAATTTCAACCTAAAAATGTACAGTAAACAAAGTTAGCAGAAACAAAAAGATGGACTAGACCAGAGGTTAGCAAACTGGCTTGTGAGCCAAATCTGGCCCAGCTGCTTGTTTTTATAAATAAAGATTTATTGGAACATAACCCTGCCCATTTGTTTACACACTGTCTATGGTTGCTTTGGTCCTGGAACAGCAGAGCTGACTAGTTGCAACAAAGACTGTGTGGATAGGCAAAGCCTGAGATATTTACCATCTGGTCCTTTACAGAAAAGGTTTGTCAGCCCTTGGACTAGATCCTAAATTATTAAGAAAGACAGAGGGTGAATTTTTAAGTTTATTTTGAAGTGTTTCATTTTAAAGGAGTAAAGTACAGACTATTTCTGAAATGTCTTCTGAAACATGTCAGTCTTTCAGGAACACCAAATTTCTCTCTTATCAGCTTTCCTAACTTGAGGGCGAAAGATGAGAAATCTCTACTCTTATCTCTAATTTTAATGCCTTACTTTTTTATTCCAAAAGACTGGTATAATGTAGTGTGTGATGCACAGTGTGCCAAGCTGGCTGCCTCCAGGGTTTGGCACCATTCACTGTACGATGTTATCTATTACCTCCAGGACTCAGCTCTAATACCCTGCCTGGCCTAATGGTCAACAGCCTCAAAAGGGTTGTAGAAATAGTGTGCTGGTGGAAGCCTGGGAAACGAGGAGGCATAAAAACCAACCCAGTCACTGGTTCCAGCTGCATCTTCAATGCAGTAATAGACTTCATGCTACAGCTGTATATGATTTAGGGTGAAATGAATGGGAAAGGACAGAATATGAGGGAGACAGCAGAGCAAAGGAAAACATCAGGAGAGGCTCTGGGATTCAAAATCCCAAGGCACAGCAAGTCCATCCAACTTCCCTGAGCTATCTACTCCAGCAGGCGGGTGTGGTTTGTGGAAAATATGAAGAATTAAGCCAGTGGCTGCTATTAAAGGTCAGAACTTACTGTTCCTCAAATGTCCTGGTTCTTTAGAAGTCTGGTGGGAGACTACACCACTAGATTTGAATACCTTCATTTAAATAAAAGGACATTTGTCAGGTTGACAGTGTAAGGAAACAGGCTGACAGCCTTGATAAAATTAAACCAAGATCTTCAAAATGAATGTGGACTGAACCTCTTACACACTTTAATCTTATTCCTTGGATTTAAACCTTCTAGGGGATCTCTCACTAATTAAGGCTGCTATCTTCCCTCTGCCCCAGGGAATGCTGCTTCCACTACAACTCTGGCCCAATCACAGATTCAACTAACTATTCCCTTACTATAAAATAGCTAGGAAGTGGCTGAAATATTTACATAAGACTTTACCAAAACCTGGAGAAGAACAGAATAGAAATAAACAGGTAACATTCAATCAGATAATTTGATTGACAAATTACAACTTGCCCCGCTTCAGCTTGGGGCCCCTGGTTGTCTACAGACCCACCACCAGGTTACTTGGGAAAGCATTCCTGTATTCCCAGATTCTCTCATTCATCCTGGTAGAAGACGGAGGCTCTGAGAACCCTGAGCCCACCCATGCAGGATGAGTGACACTGAGTCCACCACTTTCAGGAAAGACCCCATTCTCCCTACCAGTGACTTCCATAGCATGATCCTGGAAGAACACAACCCAAACACCCTGGCGCCCCTCTACTACATGCACTCTTTAAGCATCAGGCTTTAATTGCACTCTGTCACATGCATCCCACTGTTACCCAGAAATAGGGAGGTCTTAAAGAATGGACAGGGGGCTCTACTCCCATGAAGCATCTTGACTGGGCAAAGAGCTAATCCAAAAAAAAAATTCAATGATTTTGGACTTAAGCCGTCAAAGCACTCTGTAAAGAAGGCTTTGCTTGTTTCAAAGAAAGCAGTCCCCATGTTGCCCAGTCACAGACTGAAGAAATTGTAGTCTGTGAGTCAGGGAGAAGTCATTTTAAAAGCAATACTCAAGGGGCACCTGGGTGGCTCAGTCGGTTAAGCATCTGACTCTTGATTTTGGCGCAGGTCATGACCTCAGGGTCCTGGGGTGCAGCCCCACAGCTGGCTCCACGATGGGGGTGGGGAGTAAGGATTCCATCCCTCCCCCTGCTTGAGGTACTATATCTCTCAAAATACATCCATCTTTAAAAAATGAGAAATACACAGAAACTAAACCTTGAAAGGAGGACAAATAAAACAGAGTGAGTCCATTTACACATCTTCTAATCATCTTCCCACATGCACACCAAATATAATGACCCTAAAATTAGTCCTACATTTTTGGAGGGATTTGGGTTACGCAGACATATACTGCTGTCAAATGCACCAGTACACTTAAAGTTTGTGCGTTTCGTGGCATGTGACTTTTGTGGTGAAAGGGGGAAAACCCTGTAAATAAATACTTTAATGACATACAAGCGAAGTATTCTGGGATCTGGAACTTACACAAGAGGCATAAGAGATTAATGGATAGACATAGCAATGAAGAGATGAGTACATATGTGAGAAAACAAATATAATAATAAAGTTAATAGTATAATCTGGGAATAAGGCTTTTTACTGTTCAATTCTTCCAACTTTCTGAATGTTTGAAAAATTTCCCAATACAGTGTTAGGGAAATTAGCCACAAGAGTAAATTCATAGGGACGCCTGGGTGGCTCAGCAGTTGAGCGTCTGCCTTCGGCCCAGGGTGTGATCCTGGAGTTCCAGGATCAAGACCCACATCAGGCTCCCTGCATGGAGCCTGCTTCTTTCTCTGCCTGTGTCTCCGCCTCTGTGTGTCTCATGAATAAATAAACTTTTTTTTTTTTTTAAGATTTTATTTATTTAGTCATAGACACAGAGAGAGAGAGGCAGAGACACAGGCAGAGGGAGAAGCAGGCTCCACACAGGGAGCCCGATGTGGGACTCGATCCCGGGTCTCCAGGATCACACCCCAGGCTGCAGGCGGCGCCAAACCGCTGCGCCACCGGGGCTGCCCCTCTCATGAATAAATAAATAAAATCTTAAAAATAAAAATGAAAAATAAATTTTTAAAAAAGAATAAATGCATAAATATGGTAGGATCTAAGAGGCTGCCAAACACGAAGAGATCCCACATGGTTCCATCACCCATATCTACAGATAAAACTTCAGACTTAGGGCAGCCCGGGTCGCTCAGCGGTTTAGTGTCTTCAGCCCAGGGCGTGATCCTGGAGAACTGGGATCGAGTCCCACGTCAGGCTCCCTGCATGGAGCCTGCTTCTCCCTCTGCCTGTCTCTGCCTCTCTCTGTGTCTCTCATGTTTAATAAATAAAATCTTAAAAAAAAAAAGACACTTCAGATTTAACCAGAAGTCTCCATCAGAAAGGGGGTAAGGTGGTGGGTACATGTGGATGGCTCAGTCAAGTGTCTGACTCAGTTTCAGCTCAGGTCGTGATCTCAGGATCATGCGCTTGAACCCCCACATTGGGTTCCCTGCTCCACACAGAGTCTGCTGGAGATTATCTCTCCCTCTGCCCCTCATCCCCACTTGGGCATGGGCACGCTTCTAAATAAATAAATCTTTGGGGGGGAAGAGGAAAGTGGAAAGCACAAATTCATCTATTAACCAGTACAGTGGCTCCCTGAAAGGAAAGAACTGAAGAATGGTCCTGAACTCTGTGAGACACATCATGACAGCTACTGTTGGCAGAACTGAAGCAGCTTGAACATACATACGCCTGCACACTGCAAGAGTTTATCCATGTGTGTACACGGAGCCAAACCTTTCCTTGCTCTTTCAGAATCTTCCACTTTTGCTCTAATGAGACGAAACAAGGGATCCAGCAGAGATACATACATGCATTTGAAGAAAGACATTTCAGACTCCCATTTGGGAAGCTTTCAAGGCAATCTCCTTAGCAGCCATTGTAGAGGCTTAATTCACCTTTCCCTCCTCCCTCCTCCAATCTTCACCTGTGTAAAAAAAAAAAAATCACTGTTTTCCCCTATTTGAGAACCAGGTTGGTTGTGAGGTTTCAGAAAATTAATCTTCTCCAATTCTTGTCCTGCTTCTTCATGTACAGATTTAATGCCTATAGAGGAACCACTGGAATCACATTTCCTTCTTCATATTTCAAAGTGTTTTCCCTGCAAGTCCTTCCCTACAAAATTACCAAGCAAGAAAGCCCTGGTCTTTAAGAAGGGCTTGATTCTATGGTTTCCCTAGTTTAAGTCACATCTGATATCTAAGATACAAAAGGCCAAGATTTTAGACATGCATTTTACACAAGTAAATTTGTAATACAATAGGTGGTTACCTTATACCTACCAATCTCCCTTTCTGCCTATTTTCTCCCTTGAGTTAGTTCAAAACGCTTCTGCAAATCAACCTCTTCCCTGCTAGGTATGTTAAGGCCCCATGTCACTGAGAAGTCTTTCCTTGCTGCCTTAAAAGGCCTGACTTAGTTCTCTGCTAATGGGCTCCCTCACCTCTGACCCCTGTATGTCACCTCCTGCTGCGGAGCAACCGAAAGGCCACTCAAGGTCCCCAGATGGAGACTGCTGTGTGTCAGTCTCCTACAGCAGCTTTGCTGAATTCGGGGAAGGCAGGGAGGAGGATGAGCAATATGCAGCAGGATGCAACACTCTGGCTACCAGCACAGTAAACTGATGAAGAGCATAGTGTCTGGAATTAGGGATAGGTTTGAACTTGGGCTCCACGACTTTCTAGCAGTGTCCTCTAAGCAAGTCATTTAACCTGAATGTCAGCCAGTTTAAAAAGATCATGGTAACAATGGTAAATTAATGTGAGGTTTAAGTGAGCTAATGTCTGATAGTACAAAGTAAACTGAGAGCACTCAGGTGAGTGAGAAAGGAGAAATCTGAAAATGTCCCTGGATGCACTTCCAGAAGTGCTCTTTATCCCACTCGGGGTTTACACTCTCCAAATTTGCAGCCTGTATATATCCTAGCCTTTGCCCTTCCCCTTGTCCCCTCTGCTTCAACAAATCCTTTCCCCTCCACCACACTCAGACGTGTTTCTTCCATTTCTTCCTTTCCTACAGGGCTGTGTAACCCACATGGTGCCCAGCAGCGTCCTGCGCGCGCGCACACACACACACACACACACACTGTGTCCTAAACAAACAGGTTAAATAACCAACACGTGGGGCCAGCCATGGCTGAGCTGGATGGAGTCTGATTACAATATGCTGATGTTCTCTGCAGCACTAATATACCCATACCTATGAGCTAGGGGGAAGCAGCAGAGCAGGGCTTCTGAACTCAGGCACTACTGACATTTTGGACCAAATAATCCTTTGTGCCCGAGAATGCTGTTCCCTGCATCGTACGATGTTTAGCAGGATCCCTGGCTCGCATCTTAGGTGATGGCAGCACAGCATCTTCCCAGCTGTGACAATCAAATATGTTTCTAGGCTTTGACAAATATCCCTGTGGGGGGTGGGGGTTAAATAACCTCCTCCTCTTTTCCCTGCCTCCCCCGTGTTGAGAGGCACTGCTGCACAGAAGAGAAATATTCCCCAAGTCATAGTGTTGGTGCTCGACTGAAACCGCAACCGCCACAGTGCAGCACACTGCAAAGTGACCCGGGAGATCTTTCCTAACAGCTACGTTTGTGAAAGGCACCTTCGAGAGTCTGTCACTACAAGCTTAGGCCAACAGGGTAGGTCACAAACTCCAAGTTCTAATTGTACCAAAGGTTTAGAACTGTTGTAAGAATGAAGTGAACGAGTGTACATATACATACTTTATGGGACTTTAGTCCCATGCCTAGCAAATAGTTAAGTCTTCAATCCCTGTGCACCATTATTAAGGATCTACAGCTGGGGTCCCAGCGCTGGGCAAAGCAGCACAGGCCTTGGCTCTCCCCTCATCCATTTTTCATATGTTCCTCCCATCCATCTCCCCAAGGAGAAACTAAGATAATACTAAACACAGTACACCGGTCCCTAGAGCTGACAGCATATGAAGCAGGGTAAGAGACCAGAAGAAAAAAAAAGGAGAATCCAAGAGTGGCATGAAAAGTGTGGTGTCCTGCAGCAGAGGCAAAGGGGTGCACACATTTCATACTAAACAGGAAGAAGCAGAAGGAGGTCAGTTTCACTCCAAAATGAGTTTCTTATAAGCAAGCAGCATTCTGAAAGAGGATGAAGGGTACAAGGGATTTCACATCTTTTATCCAGGGAAGTTCCAGCAACATAAATCTCCCTTTCCAAATAATACAGAGTTCCCTGAGTTACAAATACCTCACAACTTCAAACAGTTGCACTGTTTGTTTCCTTAATTCCCCATGTGGCAACGCAGTTGTGGGGAAAAGGCACTTCCCAGTGCGGGGCATTAGGAAATACCAATCTCCCATTTCTTCTGTACCTTTCTTCACCCTGAGACGAATTTTACACATACCATGTTTCTCTACTCTCATCTCATTCCCTCTTCCTGTTTCATACACTTTAATTAAAAGACACAACGCACAGAATCATGCTCCATTTTCTCCATCCTCCCTTTGCTCCATTAGTAAAACCAAGGACCACTGACCATACAGATTAATGTATACAGGACAAAGATGACATTAATGTGAAAGTCTAGAGTAGATTAGTGGAGGCTGTGTGCCAAGTGTCACCTTCTGGCTCTGTGACTGTGATCAGTCATTTAACCTCCATGAGCCTCAGTTTCTTCATCTGTACAACGGGAGTGAAAACCGATACCTTAGAGAGTCAGTGATAATTACCATATACCAAAATTATACATGTCTGTTCCTTCAAAGTACCCAAAGTTCACCAAGAGAAATACTACCAGGAGAATTCTTTATTTCCACATTTTCTTCCTATTAAACCTAAAGGTCTCTTACCTCCCTCCAAAAGAACCCACTTAAGCAGAAGACAAACTATCTTATTCAAGTATGGTTCATCAGCCTTGTTTAATCAATTGCACTGTTTTCCATTTCTGTACCACATGTTTGACATTTTGGCACCGTTAGTGAAGAAACATTCTGGGTTCAGCCTGGGGCCTAACCTTCATCACATGATTTTCATTGCTGCTTCTGCAAAACATTTTCTGTGCTCCAAACCTATTTCTGGAAAAAAGCAGTTTGTAAATAGGAAACCATGCATGCTTTCTTTTTAAATTCCCAACATCTATTGAAGTAACACCCACTCTTACCAGCAATTCAACTATGAAAACAGTGAAAGAAATGATTTTTTGAGTTAAATCAGAAATGTTTCTCTTTAAAAAAAAAAAATAATAATTACAGTGGCTCTTACTGTCCTACAGTTTGGGCACAATTTTTAAAGGAATTCTATAAAAAATATAAGATCTGAATTTTCTGTTCTTGGTAATTTAAACAATTAGATTAAAATTTACAGTTAAAGACAATTGGTAAAAACCTGTTATTTCCTTAACATTTATAAAATGAGATCGCAAAAACAAGAAACGCAATTTTTCATTGGCTAATTTTTAAAAAATATTTAAAAGCACAACGAGAAATAACCTGATTTCAATCTGCATTAGGATTCCGACTTCTAGGGGCACCTGGGTGGCTCTGTGGTTGAGCGTCTGCCTTTTGGCTCAGGTCATGCTTCCAGGGTCCTGGGATGGAGTCCCGCATGGGGCTCCCTGCGGGAAGCCTACTTCTCCCTCTGCCTATGTCCCTGCTTCTCTCTGTGTATCTCTCATGAATAAATAAAATCTTAAAAGAAATAAAATAACACCTTGCTTTATTCAAGGGGAGGCTTTTGGCTTTTAAAAATGTATTCCTAGCATGGCATTTCTAAGCATAAAAGACCTTACGTTCCTCTTCAAATTTAAGACAAAATGACAATCTAAAAAATCACAACCGCCTAAAGTAATCTCTAACTCATCTTTCCCCCTCAATATTGAATAAATCACCTATCAAACATATATCAAGAATGATTCAAAATGTGGTAACATTTAATGTGTAAAGAAAAAATGGAAAAGGATCAAAAGGAAAATGGTCAAGTTGTTGAAAATTATGGAAGATGTTTCTCTTTCATTTTAATCACAATTAACTTTAATATATTGTTGCTTTTGTTTTACCAAACTACAGAATATTTTAGAGCAGAAATTGTATCTATTATGGTCAAGGAAAAGTGAATGGAAAAAAATCTGCTAGGAAGTAAGATTCTCTCAAAGCATGTGGCTGGCTCAGTCAGTGGAGCATGCAACTCTTCATCTCAGGTTTTGAGTCTGAGCTCCACACTGGGTTTGGAGATTACTTAAAAATAAAATCTTAAAGAGTTAAAGAAAAAGAAAGATCTTCTCTACAGCAAATAGAGACTACAAAATCCTCCTCTGCCTAAAGTCCAATGTAAGTCACCTAACGGAAATAGGATTCCACTCTAGAGAGTTAGACTAACAATGCATTCATTTGGGACAAGAGCAAATGTACATTTTCATTTCCTCCTGGAGAAACTGAGGCAAACAACATTTCCCAAATGTCTCCAAGATAAATAAGGGGTGTCTGGCTAGTGATTCAGGAGTCCCTGGCACTCAAACCTACTCTTTTCCATTCCATGAAAATCTGCAAAGAACACAGTAATCCTGTCTAAAACTTTAATACTTCTCAAAAACAGGATGAGGTTTTTATAGGAAGTTATCCCATTAAAAGGCCACCAGCTTTTTTATTTTTTTTAAACAAAATACTCAAGTTGTCTTGAAAAATATCCACGAAAATTCCAAAAGCACGGTCAAAGAAGGGAGGTTGGCTCTAGGCATATTAATACACCTTAAAAGGGCACAGTGATTGAGTTTGACAATAGCTCTTGAATAGTGAGAACAGAATGGCTACTTTTGAGGGAGAGAAAGAGAGGGCTCCAGAACCCTCACTCCTCAAACCAAAATAAAATCCACATGGATAAAAGATACAAAGATATAGCTTTAAAAAAAATACATCAACAATACTCAAAGAAACCTTCTGGAAGTAGACCTAAGAAACTAATACCTTGAAGGGCGGGCGGACAATTTAAAATGAAGACATAACAATTATGAGTATTTATGCAACAAAAGCATTGTAACAATATTCATAAAGCAAAAACTTCAGAAGATTAATAGGAGAAATCGAAGCTCATTAATGTACGAGACTTAGTTTATCTCTCAGTCCACAGAATGGACAAAAAATATGAATATAGAAATTATGTAAAACAGGTCTAATGTACAAACCCACATTTAACTATGGACCCTGAAAATAAATACATTTTTTATATGTTCACAATACATTCATAAAATTATCATATGCCACAAAAGGTCCACAACTAAATATTTATTTAAAAAGAAGTATGAAACAGAGGTACAAGAGATGACGTGACAGTGAATGCAGGATCCCTGAGGTAACTTTATATAATCAGAAATAGCTGTGATGCATGCAGAGGTAAGAACTTTCAGTTCCTATAGTAGTTTGTTGTGATCACATTTTTTTCAAGAAGCCACAGAATCCCTTGAGAAAAAGGTACCCTAAGCTATCTGCTACTGCCTAAAATATCCAACATAGAAGAGTATCCCTTTCCTATTTCTAAATAGACTAAAAGAGCTCCACCTTCCACTGTGTTTTCAATTTAATTATTTTCAATGAGAAGTTTGTTCTTTTCCTTAAACCCTTAACATATATAATTTATTAATCCAAGATCTGTTTTTGGCAGAGGTGGAGGCCATCTTTCACCACACTTCGTATGGCAGTCTTTCACACGCATGAAAGGTTGCTTTGTAAATTAGCCTTTGTATTTAATAGCCAGGCTAAATATCCTCCTTACTGTCTAAACCTTCACTTCCTTATGACCGGACTCACTAAGCTGGGACTTCCCTAATTTTATCACAATCTTTATTTGATGGCTTTCCAAACTAAGAAAAACGTACTCTCAAATTTCTTTCCCACATGTTTAACTTGTTTATATTTATGCACCAATTAAGGCAAAGTCTTAGAAAATATAATCCCTATTTTAAAAATACAATTTGCTATGGAACTCATTTTGCCTTCATTAAAAAAAAAAACAAAAAACCCAGAGCTGACTTTTGATAAAAATTATTTTTGTGGATTAATTCTATTTCAAGAAACTGCCACATGGGGATGCCTGGGTGGCTCAGCGGTTGGGCGCCTGCCTTCAGCTCAGGGTGTGATCCCATGGTCCTGGGATCAAGTCCCACATCGGGCTCCCTGCATTGAGCCTGCTTCCCTCCCTGCCTGTGTCTCTGCCTCTCTATGTGTTTCTCATGAACAAATGAATAAAATCTGGGCAGCCCGGGGCGCTCAGCAGTTTAGCGCCTGCCTTCAGCCCAGGGTGTGATCCTGCAGACCCAGGATCCAGTCCCACATCAGGCTCCCGGCATGGAGCCTGCTTCTCCCTCTGCCTGTGTCTCTGCCTCTCTCTCTCCCTCTCATGAATAAATAAATCTTAAAAAAAAAAAAAAATGAATAAAATCTTTACCAAAGAAAAAAGAAAGAAAAGAAACGAAACTGCCTCAGGACAGTATTTCCTAAAACCATATTTGCCCTGTTTGTTTGTTTATTTATTTTATTTATTTATTTTTTAATGATAGAGATTGAGAGGGAGAGAGAGAGGCAGAGACACAGGCAGAGGGAGAAGCAGGCTCCATGCTCCGGGAGCCCGACGTGGGACCCTATCCCGGGTCTCCAGGATCGCGCCCTGGGCCAAAGGCAGGCGCCAAACCGCTGCGCCACCCAGGGATCCCTGCCCTGTTTATTTATTTATTTATTTATTTTTAAATTTTTATTTATTTATGATAGTCACACAGAGAGAGGAGAGAGGCTGAGACACAGGCAGAGGGAGAAGCAGGCTCCATGCACCGGGAGCCCGACGTGGGATTCAATCCCGGGTCTCCAGGATCGCGCCCTGGGCCAAAGGCAGGCGCCAAACCGCTGCGCCACCCAGGGATCCCTGCCCTGTTTAAAAATGCCATCCTTTCCAGTACTACCATCACTTATTTCTATGTATATTCTGAAAGAGCAGTTAGTTCTAACATATATCATGACCTGCTTTTTCTCCACTTCAGGTCAATTTTGTCAGAGGTTCTTGTGGCTGCCAGGAGACCAAGTTCCACACTCCATTATTCTGTCACAACACCAGACACCCTGTCTTTTGTCACAGTGCTTTAAAAGTTTGCAATTGTTTCATTGGCCAGGCTGTTTGCTTATTTTCCCTCCTCCACCCCCTACTTCCTATCAACTATGAGCTCCTCTTCATGTGGGGAGGCAGATATATCTGTCTGAACCAGCTTAGAGCCCTGTACACACTGTGGCTGGCTCTCAGTAAGCAATGAGGTGTTCATCGATACATGATATGAAAAATATTAAAAGTGCTGCTTGTGTATGTGAATTGGCCACAGTCATAAAGCTATTAATGCTGATATAATCTTTAAGAAGGTAAATTAATACCGAGAAGCAGTGAATGCCAATAACATGCCATAACGTTCTAAGGCTCCAAAGCTGAAGGCATACTGGGCAGACTCATTAAAGGTATCCATGCAGGAGATAGCTAACCAGGGCCTCAGAGCTCTCTAACAGAATAGCAGCAGGAGTGCTGAAAAGATGATTCACTTTAACTACCATCACACATACATCTAAAGACAATTTCAGAGCACTTCATGAGTATTTTTGTTCATAAAATAGATCTATCTTTTCCTGAAGTTTGGAACACACCACCGATTGAGGGCATATGGTCACCACCTTCTCCCAGCAGGACTCAAATTTTAAAGATAATTTCCAGAAGCTCCACTTAGATAACGTATCTTTGCATTCAAGACTGCAGTGAATGGGAACAGCTAATTTTTGCCTGAACACTTTCATTAAAACAAAACACAACACATTTAAATGACAATTTCCAGGGCTATTTTACACTTCTGAAATAAAGGATATATATAATATATTTATATTTATATTTATTGCTATTTGCAGGGTTTATGAGTTATGTATTGGAAGATTCACTTCCTACTTTGGCAAAACATACATGGATACTTTAAAAGGTTTTTTTTTTTTTTTTTTTTTTTTTTAAGATTTATTTATTTGAGAGAGAGGGAGAGAGCACAACAGGAAGGAGGGTCAGAGGGAGAAGCTGTCTCCCCAGTGAGCAGGGAGCCAGACGCAGGGCTCCATCCCATGGAGGACTTGAGCCCAGGCCTCCAGGATCACGACCTGAGCCAAAGGCAGACACTTAACTGACTGAGCCACCCAGGTGCTCCTTAGATGTTAATTTGGTTTTCTTTAAATATTCCTTAATATAAATTTGTCAAAAAGCCCAATTTTAGAAATACTATAAAGTACTTTCTACAGAAAAACAGTTGTGTTTTTAAGCCATATGTATTTAAAACATCACTTTTAATAATCAAATGCAAAATTGACCAGATCTCAAAACCACCAGTTCCACAGCCCAACTGACTCTAAAGATAGCAAAATAACTTGCAAAACATTGACTGAATTAGATCAGTTTAAACATAGGCTAGGGTGGACATACAGTCTGAAAATAGTTTAGTGGTTTCTCAAAAAGTAAGGCATCATCAAACTACCCTAGGACCCAGCAATCTCATCCTTAGGTCTCCAACCTAGCAAAAGGAAAATGTAGATCTAAATAAAGACTTACATGCAAATGTTCATAGAAACATTATTCATAATAATAGACACCCCTACCCATGAACATGAACACACACACACAAAACCGGTTTATCACATTCAGACAGCAGAATACAAGGCAAAACTAACACATGCTATGCCATAGATGTACGTCAAAAAAATTATGCAAGTGAAAAAAAGCCAGATGCAAGAAATCAAAAGATTCCATGTATGTGAAATATCCATCCACAAAAAGCCAAAATTACACACATGGAGCTAGGAACAGGCATTACCTATAAATGGACTAAGGGATCTTACTGGAGAGATAAGATGCCCTAAAAATGATCTAGTGATGGTTGTATGACTCAGTAAAATAAAAATAATTGAATTGTACACCTGAAATGGGTAACTCTTATGATATGTAAAATATACCTCAAAGTTATAAAGAAAAAACTTGAGCTAAAAAAAAATCATAAAATGAGAAGTAACAAGAGATAAAAGATCGGAGTGATAGTGAATGTATACTGATTAAAGCAAGCTATTCCCACCCCTCCTGCCAAAAAAAAAAAAAAAAAAAAAAGTCATTTACCACACTACCAAAAGACCACATAGGAGTAAAATTTCTACTTTACTCTTTAACATAATAGATAATAACCAACTCCTGGAGGTACCCCCAGAATATGAGTGACCTCGAGAAGAAGCCAAGTTTTATTCCAGGCTTATCATGAGCACTGTCATGATCTTTTCAAAGCCTACAAATTAAAGTCCGCATTAAGTAAATCTAATGATTTTCACTTTATCCTTAGAAAAACATGCCTGTTAAAATAAAAATATGAAGCTGTTTGTAAGAATAAGGCACCTGTCGTGAGGTTTAAAACAAAAACCCCACACTATTAGCAAAATGATAAAAATTATCAAACTCAATCTTTTTTTAACTCCCAATCATCTAGGGCTTTTTGTTTCTGGGCACAGTTCCCACTTAAAAACAAAAAACTATGGTTAATCAGTTATTCCGAATTTTACTAAAACCAAGAGACCTGACAAGGAGACAACATTCATCTCTTTATCCTTCCCACGTTTTCAGCTAAAAACTGATTTTGCAAACAAATATAACCCACTGGATTCCACTGTATCTTTTTACTGTGCTAATGTCAGTAAATGTGGCTGCCTAATTTCTTTCCTGTGGTACAAAGTTTATATTTACATAGCTTTTTAAAATGGAGAGTTAGGGCAAGTATGGTTTAACTCTAAAAGGGAAGTGAGTGGGGAAGGAAGATACACAGACTATAAAATTACAGAAAAACAGAATACAGATCAACGTTACTTGAAAAAGTTAGCTATGTGTTACTGTCCAGAATTTTGTACCAATAAATATCCCTTTTAACAACTTTTTAAAGTATTTAAAATTCAGCATATTAACTTAAGAGGTTCTGTTTTCCTTTAAAACATGCACACACACATCCTAATATCATGGGCTCACAGCAGCTCAAGCTACCAACTTACTAGATAGGCCATCTTAGAAATGTCTACTGTAAAATATTAATCAAGAGACAAAAATATGGAATTTCTGCCAAAACTAGGAAAACAGGTTTCATTCTTTTACACAAAAACAATGGGAACTGGTTAATTTTATACCACTTTCCACAAATTCATATCCAGAGTAAATCAGGTACACCTGCATTTTTAAGGCGACAAGAGTAAGGGAATCATTTAACAAGTTGTCCAGATGCACACTGTCCAGGATGAAAGTCACGTGATAGTCTCGGCTCTAGCATGACCACAAAAACATATGCACCAAATCAAAATTTAATTACACTGCAGGACACCACTTGTGAATTGTGCTACATATTTTATCAACTGCTCTGCTTTTGACAGGACAGTTTCCTGAAGGAAAGTTCCAAGAACTGAAGAGTTACAACACCCACATACCAGAAAGTGTTTCCTGAATTTGTTACAGGAACTGACATCTGCTATAATTTGAACATTTACTTCCCAGTAGGAGGCCCATTTAAAATTTTTGTTGAACACTATTTGTTCAACAACAGTAGACATAGACAATGTTTTGTTTAAAAAAAAAAAAAAAATCACCACCACCACCACCTTTCAGTTTCAGAGTTTGGATATAACTGACCAATTCACAGTTCTAACTTTTCCCCTGGGAACAAAAACATCTGCCACCTGATAAACTGGGGGATGCCTGGTAGAGTGTGAGTTTGTTGTTTTGGGAGGGAGCCCAGAGTGGACAGGAAAGGGTAAATTAAATATCCAGGTCCTTGAGAAGAAACAATTTGTAGGAAAGTGCTGCATGATCAAACTTGGGCACTACTTCTTGGTACCTTCTGTTTATTTTTTAAATTTAAGTGCATATGGACACTTCAATTACAGTCTGTAACCGATACATGAATTTATAGAGATGGAGATTAATTCTTCTAACAACCTCTCGTCTATTTCAATGGGGGAAGGAGGACATGTGTATATATGAGTATATTAAGTCAAAATGTAACTGCATTGCATGATATACTTTATGTATCTCTCACACACAGACTCCATTACACAAAGAGTAGTAGGATGGGCCTCTGACCTCAGAGCCAGCAGGGCTCCACCCAAGCTCCACCCGGTGGGGGTGCGGGGGGTCGGGCAGAGTAGAACCAGCACCTTGGCAAGCACTTCTAGTGTCTAGTCAAGTTTGAGAACCTTGAACTTAATAGGACTACATTGCACCTAAAATATTATTTGTCTGACAATCCAGCAGTAAGCAATACTGAAAATAAAGGCAAGATCATTTGGGGTAAAATACAGGCAAGTCAGTAACTAAAAAGTTACATCCTTAACTCTCTCCAGCCCACCCAAGCCAAGGATCATGTGGCCCACAAGTCTCTAAGTATTCATCATCATATGAGCCATTATGGAGAAACAATAATTCTTGGTACTTTTAGAGTGTGGTCAAACTGTGGGTGCCCTTTAGAGATATAATACCTAAATCCATGGTAAAGGCCACTTAGGTATCAATCGAAATACAATATATATTCCACTTCAGTTGACTTCAGTTATTTTTTGACAAGATGTTGCTCCTGGGATTCCCCTTAAGATATTAAACCTGACATCAAATTACTGCTTGAGTAACAGCCTTAAGAATCTGATAGTTCAATCTGGTTAAATTAAAAACAAAGCCAATAAACCATAACAAGAAAACAAACGTTCACCACCAGAAAACAAGACTTCCAGGATATTAAGTCTGCTAGCTTTGTGGCCATCAGGTTAAGCTTTAACTCACTGTGGATAGGTAGGGGAAAGTTTGCACAGGGGAAAGATTCTCAACACTGATCACTGCCAAGACACAAAAAAGTCAGAACTTGGGATGGTTCTGAATTTAATTTTTACTTAGGGACTCTGGGCATTAACACTAAAAGCTGTCTTATTTCTCCCCTTGAGGCCTAAAGCTAAGCTCCACCTGACACATTTATATTTGAACAAAACATTACTGTGCATTCTATCTGCTGTATTATTCTGAGCAAATGAATACATGTATATTTATAATAAACAACCTGAAGCAGAGCTAAAAATACTAGTTTTAGCTCTCCCCTCAATTTTTTTCACTTACGTAAAATAAGAATCATTTAAGCTGCTGTAAAAGTTATGCACACACCCTATACCAATAAAATGTAACTGAACCACAACAGAGATTATGATATCCAAGCATGTTATGTTTGTACTTCTGAGCCAAGAAACTTTGTCCTAAAGATGTAGGCTGAATCTCCAACTAGTACTGAGGGAAAATCAAAATACACCATCACTGTAGTTCTTACTACAACTCACATACAGGACTTTCCTTTTTAAAAGACAGATTTTTGGAATTAGGTTTATTTGCCAATCTTGGAAAACAAAATAGAGAAAATTCCTAATAGAAAACTAAGTTTATATATTTATTTTTGTAAAAGAATTTATTTATTCATTAGAGACAGAGAGAGACAGAGAGAGGCCAAGACACAGGCAGGGGGAGAAGCAGGCTCCATGTGGGGAGCCTGACGTGGGACTCCATCCGGGACTCCAGGATCAGGCCTCAGGCTGAAGGTGGCGCTAAACTGCTGAGCCTCCCGCACTGCCCGGAAGTCTATATATTTAGAAGCAATCAAATTGTGTGTTATATCTCAAAGCAGTGATGAAGATAATTGGCTTCTTACTTCCTCCACTTCACAGATATTAGGTAATATATAAATTTGAATGCTCAACACAAACGACAGTACCAAAATGAGATTTCCCTCTTATCCCTGATTAAGATAACATTTTTCTTTACGGAGAATATGTGAAATTTAAATTGCTTAAATGCAGTGTTCACTAAATTCCATTTTTAAAAGAATACAGAAGCAGCAATTGAATACCTTTTCATGCTCTCGTACAGAATCCCCTAAATCTTTTGAGAGATCACTTGAGTTAAAGTTGCCAAAGAACATCCCCATCAACCAGCTGACTGAAAAAAAATGACTCAATTCTCCTTCTTTATCTTGGAAGAAGCTGTAGTCTGAGTCAGGAAGCTCAGCTGGCTCTCAGGATGAACTAGAAGGAAATCACTTAAGAGACCTGTCTGTTTCTCTTCTGTCAAGGACACTGTTTACAGTGGCGTCATAAGGGAAAAAATGAAGATATTCACTAGGTCAAAATACTGCATAAATTATTTCCCTCTTGAAATTACTTCCTTGAACCGCACTTTCCAAAATACCATAGCATTCTTCTTTGATATCTGCTCACATTTAACCAGAGTTTCTCTGCTTTCATGAATTTTCTTCCAAGGTAATCAGTAGCTCACAAATCAGGAGGGAAGAGGACAGAGCAAAACTGGTTCTATACCAGTTTAAGAGCAATGCTTTTCGCAATGGAAAAATTTCCCTCACCAAAGAGATCCACCAAAAACCGGCTTCATAATTATCTTGGGAACAATCTGACTTTGCTTTATTATTATTTTTTAAACGTCATTAACATTAACTTCAGTCAAATTCAAACAAAAACGCTGTGGCAGAACTAACTAAACCTAATTTCCTTTTGCAATTTGTCTGAAAGTGCTTTCTTCTGAGATGTGTTCAGCCACCAGATGCTACTCTCCAACAGAATTTTAACTCCCCCACTCCCCCCTTCCTCCTGGGGGTGGGGGGTGGAGGAGGGGCAGGGCTTCTCCAAGAGCACAAGGTGCATTTTAAAACTGGTTAATCCCTGGCAGTAGTTGAAGGTATGTATACCTTTCTAGAATTCAAGGATTGCTTCAACTGGGGGCGTAGGGGGAGAAGCAGAGATGAACCAGACAAAGCCCTCCTTTCTGTTTTATCCATGAACACACTCTTCAATATAAAGCAAGCTAATCCTCACAGAAAAGTATAAATCTACAAACTATTATTAAGATTCTATACCCATTCCTACCCATTCAAAGGCTTGCCACCTTCAAAAGAGGGCATGCCAGATTGTATATTTTTATAAGGTATTCTGTGCCTTAGATGAGAATTTGGAAACTAAAGCCACAATCTGTTAACTATTTCACATTAAAGAAAGTTAAGTGTGTTAAAACTCCCATCAAAAAGTCGTCAATGTTATCTGTTGTGCTTATAGGTTCCAAAGAAAGCACACACTAATCTGAGAGCTGAGGCATAGTATAGGTATGTCCTGCTTTAACTGATACTGCATTTCTAAGTGACTGCCTTTCTCCACAACTCGAAAACTCAAACCAGGGGATCCCTGGGTGGCTCAGCGGTTTAGTGGCTGCCTTCGGTCCAGGGTGTGATCCTGGAGTCCTGGGATCAAGTCCTGCATCGGGCTCCCTGCATGGAGCCTGCTTCTCCCTCTGCCTGTGTCTCTGCCTCTCTCTCTCAGTCTGTGTCTCTCATGTATAAATAAATATTAAAAAAAAAAAAAAAACATATTAAAAAAAAACATATTAAAAAAAAGAAAACTCAAACCAAATACTAAGTGCTTTCAAAATAATGACCCAAAATATAGTTTTTAAAACATAGGCAACTTGTGTGCCCGGGTGGCTCAGTCGGTTAAGTGTCTGCCTTTGGCTCAGGTCTCGGTCCTGGAGTCCTGGGATGGAGCCGCATGTTGGGTTCCCTGCTCAGCGGGAGACTGGTTCTCCCTCCTTCCCTCCCTCCCTCCCTCCTTCCCTCCCTCCTTCTGTCAAATAAATAAAATCTTATCTAAAAATTAAAAAATAATAATAAATAAGTAAAACATAGGCAGATGTCTACCACTTCTGGGAAGGGGGAAAAAAAACCCAACTGCAAAATAATCAACTTCCTACTTTTAGGTTTTAAAATGTGGGAGAGAACTGGTCAGCTTCAATTTATAAAGGTTCACAAGCTAAGAAATACTTAGGTAGAACCTCTCATTCAAAATACTTCCAGCCTATGCAGGAGATGCTAAAAATGTGAGATAACATCTTGTCTTAAGGAGCTGACTGTAGAAAAGGAACACACCGCCTAGTCTCTTCACATGAAAAATTAGTCATGGGACGCCTGGGTGGCTCCGTGGTTGAGAATCTGCCTTGGGCTCAGGGCGTGACCCCAGGGTCCTGGGATGAGTCCTGCATCAGGCTCCCCAACATGGAACCTGCTTCTCCCTCTGCCTGTGTCTCTCTGCCTCTCTGTGTCTCTCATGAATAAATAAAATCTTGAAAAGAAAAGAAAAAGAAAAATTAGTCATATCCCAACCATAAGTTTCAAATGAAGAATATTCCCTTACAGCAATGTCAAATAATGAGAGAAAAGTGCCATGGCCATCTCATGTATTCACTATCAGTGCCACAAATTTCATTCTAAGTTCTCATCTACCTCTTCCACCAAAAAAAAAAAAAAAAAAAAAGTCAAATTATTTTAGGTAGTGCACAATGAAACAACTGTGGTTAGAACAAATCGAGCTATGAATTGAGGGTCAATGAGTCTACCAATTCAGACTAATTGTTCCAAGAGAAAATAGATACTGCAGTGGCACATGGGCAAGATTTTACTACCCTAGATTATAAATCAGAGGTGATGGTTCTGTTTCTCTTAGCACTACTCTGAACAATCTGACCCAGCTTGAGGTTTCCTTGAAATCCAAAAATATATGAATTCTTCTTAGATCTCAAAGATTACCTACTGTCCCACAAAATACAATGTCTAAATGAGTACAGACCACAGACCAGATGAGATGTAACTGGAGAAAGTGAATATTTACAACTTGTGAGATCTACTCCCATTATGCAAGCTAGGAAAACAACAGACATCATGGCTTTGTTCCTAGTTCAAGGGCATGTCTGAAGGCCAGGTTAGAAGAGCAGAATATACACAGACCTATTTCAATTACTAGCAAGTTGCACTACCACACAGGTAATTCAAATTTTTCCATTTTATAGCAAAGCACTTTTAGCAGAAATTGCTTTTTGTACACTTATAGTGAGGCTCTGCAGTTCCCTTTTCACATCTCACCTCAAGATTAAAGAGGAAGTCTGGAAGTAAGGAAATGCTGCAGAGCAGCTCAGGAGTCAGGCATTGCTCTACTATGTGACCTCAGGCAAGAAACAGGCTGGCTGGGCCTCAGTTTCTTTAACTAAACATGAAAAGTAATAGTACTTACCTATTTAAGTGACTGAGAAGAATCAAAGAGATAATCCAATTAAAGTAGCTGTGCCTGGCACACTGCATGCAGTGACCAATTAGCTATTATCTCATCTTATTCTTAATTAGTTTAAGAGCCGAGGCATTGAAATCACTTGCACCTGAGTTCAAATCCCAGCTCCATATTATTGAGTTCTGTTGGGTATTTAATTTCTTAGACCAAGGTATCTTAATCTAAGGCTTTATTCCACAGACACCCCACCCCACCCCCACCCTTGGCAGTTAAGTTTCATTAGAGGTTAGCCAAAAAAGATGCAACTTTTGCTTCTCATCCATCCAAGTTTTCCTACTATGTGGTTTCAAGTTAAGAACCCCCCTCCCCCCCCCCCTTTTTTTTTAGAACAACCAAGAACATGGGGCAGGAGATAAACCACTGAGTTCAGAGGATTAAATATATAAAGCAGACAGCACACAAGAGGCAGAACTATTTCTACATGAAATAGTTCTCTTCCTAGAAAATCCTCTTAGGAAAAAAATCTTGAATTTTATATAGCCCACACTTCAGTATTTGAGCATCTTTCTTTCAGGGGTACACCTGGGTTTTCAGACCTGAAACGTTCTTAGCCTTCTAAGACACCCCCAAATCCCTAAACTACATCAACTATCAACCCCAAGGGCCCTCCTACTTTAAATATTTGACACCAAACTGCTTTTTTAGTGAAAGTTATGAAAGAACTCTTAAATGTAACTCTAAGTTGCCCTCAGCACCAACCTGCTGCCACAACTAAAATGAACTCACACTCAACAGTCTGGGTCGTGTAAGGATCACTGATGCCTTGTCATCGGTCCTTAACCCTCGTTACAAGAAAAGGAACCGACCGTGAAAAGTCAGGGCCCGAGGTCCTTACAACAGCGTTCCTCTGACAGCAACTGCACTTCATTACCCCCCCCCCCCCCCCCCCGGTACATTCCCGGTCTTTGCCTACTCAGCAGATTCTCGCACGCTGCGCCGTTTTAGGTGGAATCCTACATGTTAGCCGTTAAAATTCTCGATCACTCACCAGCCGAAATTCTCAACCACCTTCTCCAAGGCGAGCTGCTTTTACATCAACTGCTTTCTAAAATTCCGATCAAAACAGTAGCCGCCAACCACCCCCCACCCCCACCCCCCACCCCCATCCCCCAGACAACTCAGGAGAACCCACGGGAGGTGCACAAAGAAACAAAATGCAAATTCCGGGCAAAGGCAGACAAGTCAAAAACAACTCAATTTCCACGAAAACAACCAATTATTCTGGAAGACGGGAGACATTTAACTTCGAACTCCCCGTCTCTCCTCCACGCTGCAGGAATTGTCCAGTGTGCTCTCTCCCAACTGGTTTTTTTTTTTTTCTTTTTTTTTTTAATCTGACGGTAAGTACCGAACCGCGGCACCCGCAACGATGAGGGCAATGACAAAGCTGCTTCCTGCCGGTCTCCCTCGCGGCACCCAACCTCCCCCCCCGCCCCCCTGCCCGCAACCTTCAACTCCCCCAGCCACCAGCTTAAGAAGTTCCCGTCGGCGCCGGCTCACCTGGACTGGGCTGCCATCGTTCAGTCCGCAGAGCTCAGGGACCTGCGTCCATCGGAGCCCCCGACCCGCGGCCCTGCGGCCAGCGCCGCGCTCACCATCGGCCGGCGCCGGGCGGGGGCCGCCTCCGCAGCACGACTCGCCACGCTCCGGGACTACCTGCTCGGGCAGCCTCGGGCTCCGGCCGGCCGGGCTCGCACCAGCCCGGGGGACATCCGGGCACTGGGGCCTCTGCGGGCCCGCTGCACTTCGGACCGGCTCGGGGAACGGCGCGTCCGGACTCGGAGCAAGCCAGAGCCCCCAGCGCGGCCCCGCAGGAGCCCGGAAACCCAAGCCGCCCGCGCCCCCGGCCCCGCGGCGCTCGGCAACCCCTGAGCCGCACGGGGACCCGCGCCGCGGCTCGCGGAGACCCGAGACGGTCTCCTGGCTCGCTGGAAGTTGTCCGAGTTCGTCGGAGTACCCCCTGCCAGGAAAGTTCTGGTGGTACGGTCCGCCTCCTTAAATGGGCACGGCGCTCCGCGGGCCCGAGCCGGAGGCTGCGCCGGGCGGGGGCACCTCGCCGAGCGCCGACGCAGCCCCGTCCGCCCGCCCGTCCGCCCGCCCGTCCGCCCGCCCGTCCGTCCGCCCGTCCGCCCGTCCGCCCGTCCGTCCGCCCAGCCCCGCCCGCAGGCCCCCGGCGAGCGCGCTCCTGCCAGGTTTTAACAACGTACAAACACCCCGCGGGAACACCCAGTCCCCGGGCGCTCGGAACTCAGCCCCGATCGGAATCTGGGTGGAATAACCGGGCCCTAGAGGCTGCCGCGAGCAAGGAGCGGAAACCACAGCAGCACGCCGCGGCCGCTCCTTTGGGCCGTTCCGATGCGTGCGGCCAGGAAACGTGCGGCCAACGCGCTCTTTCTCGTTTTACTCCGTTCACTTTCAGTTTTGATTTCATGACATTGGAAAAAACAAAAACAAAAACAAACAAACAAAAAAAAAACGTTTACAAAACGCCCTTCCCTTTTTTGGACGACATACTGATGACAGAGTAAACAGTAACTCATTTTGGGGGCCGGCACTTTAAAACCCAAATCATCGAGGATGCAAACCAGCAACACGGTATACAAACACTGTGCGAGAAGTACAGATGAAAACGGGTCCTACACTAAGAGGACAGAGGACCGGGGAAGGAAGGAAAACCTTAGGTGGGCAGAGATGGAGGGAGGCTGCGCTCCAGTAGCTCGGGGGGGGGGGGGGGGGGGGGGGGGGGGTAGACAGCAGCACACTGTGGGAACTGAAAAACTCTTAAATGAATGCCTGCCCAGTAGACTCATCAATTCTACCTTGAATCGTTACAGCGCTGTCCACCTCACAAAGGCATCCTCCAGACTTATTACTAGCGAGCCATGGAATACAGACATGTGTGACTTCTGGCATGAAAAACAGTGCTGGGAGGAAGGCCCCAATGCATCTCTATGCGCGGTTCTCCAAGTGTGATCAGTAGACTGCAGGAGGCCCCAAGAACTTCTCCGAGGTCAAAACTATTTTTAGGTTGACACAAAGACATTATCTGTCATTTTCAACTGTGCTGACATTTGCACTTCTGGGTGCAAAAGCAATCGTGGGGTGACTGCCTTAGCACTGACGGAGGCAGTGGCAGCAAACGGGAGGGACTAAGCAGTACTGACTTCTGCACCACCACACAGAGCAGTTAAAACAAGTGTCCTTTCCCGATGTCCTTAATGAAGCAAGCAGCAGGAATTACTTTTGTTAAATCTCAACAAGGCCTCGAGTAGAGGTCTTTTGGATGTTCTTTGTGACAAAATGTGCACATGAGCACCCTGCTCCTGCAAAGTACAATAGTCTAGAAGAAAAGCACTTGTGTAATCGAGTTGTGAGCTAAACCAGCTGTTTTTTTCATAGACTGCCATTTTTACACGAAAGCACAATTGAGGAACTGTGATCATTCCAACTTGGGTTTTTGGCAGGCATTTTCTCAAAAATGCACAAAGTGAGTCTGTTTCCTCAGGGAAAACAACTGACAGTTACCTATTGCCAATGATAAAATTTGAGCTTTCAAGCATTTTGGGAAACTTTTACATCTGCCACTGTGAGCTTAATAGCTTCCCGAATCATGAAAAGACTTTTCCAATGAGAATGGAGGAAGACTCATTCATCGCCCAGAATGATTCCATTTTGCCTTCAGATCTGTTCCTCTTAACTACCATTTTTCTCCCTCCAGCTTTATCTGGCAAGGGACCCAGAGGGTAAACCATCCAGGACTGGGAACCAAAACTATCCCCTCAAGCAATAAGGACTGCCCGGACTCCAAGCCCGTGTGGTTGACCCCAAGACAATGATCAACCTGACGTTTTGCTGCTCAGCTGCAAGCACCAAACTTTGTTCCGCATTTTCCCTATATAAACTCAGAAGTATTCTCAGCACCTTGGAGATAGTTCTTTAGGACATTAGCCCGCTATCTCCTGGCGTTGGCTTCACTGAACTAAATTCCTTTCTTGTTTCACCACCGCTTGTCTCTCAGCCCTTTAGATTTTGTTAGCGGTGAGTGGCAGAACTTGGTTTGTTTGCCCCCACCACCACCCCTACCCTGGGCCAGGTGTTCCCGCACCCTTGGGCTCCAATAACAAATTTTCTTGTGAGCCAGCCAGGAGCTGTGCTTCCGTTTTGTCCAGCCCTCTTGGGATTCCTGGATGGAGCAGTTGGCTGCAGTGCACCAGGGCTCGCCTGTTCATTTCCCAAATCAGTGACACTGACAGGCTGGAGACAAGCACTAGTGACTAGCTGACCTCAGGCAAGGAGAACAGTCCCTCATAGTGGCCAAAACTTGTTGTGGGCACACTTCCTTCCACTTACCCTGGATAGGAACCGATTGCCTTAACCACATTTGGTGAAGCAGAGAAATGAACTGAGGAATAAGTGGGCCCTGAAAGATGTGGTCCCTGGTAAACTCCTCCACAATGTACACTGGGCCCTGTCCTTCTCAAGTTCCCTGTTGTCTGAGCTCCTTGGAATCATTTTGAGCTTGCATGGCTGGTTCATATGATTTGTAACAAGGAATTTATAAAATTCGTGATTAGAAGTACCATTAGAAGAGGAGAAGGAACATGTGGCAAGTAGGGAAGTCAGGAGAGGTGTTTTCAAGACTCTTGAAATTCGTGTAAGAATGGGAAGTACTGGGGATCCCTGGGTGGCTCAGCGGTTTGGCGCCTGCCATTGGCCCAGGGCGCGATCTTGGAGTCCTGGGACCCAGTCCCACGTCAGGCTCCTTGCATGGAGCCTGCTTCTCCCTCTGCCTGTGTCTCTGTGTCTCTCTCTCTCTGTCTCTCTCATGAATAAATAAATAAAATCTTAAAAAAAAAAAAAAAAAAAGCTCAATCTGAAATTCCTTGTGAAAAGTTCCAGCAACGCAGATTTAAAAGAACTTATATGGCCAATTACTATTCTTCCTGTGCTTGTGTAAATAGTTAGGCCAAGTTTGTTAAAACTGGACTTGTGGGACACCTGGGTGGCTCAGCAGTTGAGCATCTGCCTTCTGCTCAGGTCATGATCCCGGGTCCAGGGATCAAGTCCCGCATCGGGCTCCCTGCAGGGAGCCTGTTTCTCCCTCTGCCTATGTCTCTGCCTCTCTCTGTGTGTTTCTGGTGAATAGATAAATAAAATTAAAAAAAAAAAAACTGGACTTGTTTTACAAAATAGTCTTAATTTAGCTACCTTTGTTGGAAATGAAGGTGATTTTGGAGAGAAAAGTTATGTTTCAATAACGTACTTTTGTGGATGTTAGATTCTAGTTGTGATTATCTTTAAAGGTCTGTTCACCTAAACTGCATAACTTGAGGCAAATTTCAGAGGAATTGCCACAATAACTCAGGTATAGACAATCTTCATGCCTGTTGCTCTGTGGGGATAATAAAAGGACCCATGGGCATAGGACTGAGCAGTGGAACAATGGGAGGTACTTGCTCTTAGGGATCCTTACTACTCCCTTCTCAGTCTACACTGTGTCAGAAGTTGCCCATCGGACTAGCTCTCTCAAATTAATCACCTAGGTCACACAGGCCCTCCCTGGGGGAAGTAAAGGATGGAGCTGAGTATCTGCGGGTATCCTTTGCTCCCGTGGTGGCGAGGTGCAGGTCATTAACATGTGTTTGCCTTAGTAAAAGAACAGATCACCACCACCACCACCACCACCACCACGCATGCCCCTCTTGTGGGAAATGCAGTACATGCCAGAACTGAGTAGCTAACTGCTGAGTAAGTCCAGTGGAATAAAGCTTGTAATATGTAATATTATGTACAATGTAGATTGTACATATGTACATAAAAAGTTATGTACTAAAAATATGTAATATTTTGTAATAAAATACAAATATGTATTAAATTTGTAATAAATCTAATGTAATAAATTATGTAATAATTTACATGTATATGTAAATTATGTATGTAATAAAAAGTTAAATAGTATTCAGGGATCATCTCAGGCAATGGTATGGACTTCCTTTAGTTATGTAACTCACTATTACACTGACAGATTCTATGTGGCGAGTATGGCAAAAATCACTCCCTGAAAACCAAGTGGACCCCACTCTGTTGGGTTAACTATGGACTTCTAGAAATAATGCATGGCCTTACCTTCCTTATGATTGGATTAGCCCATACATTTGGGGATGAATTATCTCCCACTGATTAAACTGGAGTTAAATCCTAGTGATTTCTCATAATTGGGATATTGTTAAAACTCGACATCATGCAAAGTGGGCTTCTTGATGGTTTTCTCCCTTAGCCGTATTTGTCCCAGGAGCCACCTCCATCAATGTGGGGGGCTTTAGGCAAGCATACAACCAGCCACCTTTAAGCAAACCTAGCATACAGTCACTCTCCTAAAATGATGAAACCACACAAATTCCAGAACTAGCCCTTCAAAACTGGATGGTCCTTGACATTTTGACTGCAGCCCAAAAGAGGAACCTGTGCTCTCATTTAAACAGAATGTTATGTCTCTATTCCAAATTACTCAAAAAATGTAACTAAAGCCATAACAGATTTAAACACACATATAACTGCTATAGATGCCCTAGTTCTAGATCCTTTTAGCAGTTGACTAAATTCGATTGCTTTCAAATGGAAATATGCCCTGCTAAGCATTGCTGTATTTCTTGGTCTTCTCTTTGGTTGTTGTCTGACTTTGTATTTTGTCAAATAAGAGCCCACGCATGTACTAGCTCAGAGATCCCCTTCTGTCCTCCTCAGCAGGAACACAAGAAACAAAATTCTCCTAACCTATCAAAATCTTCTATTCCAAAATTGCTACATTAATTATCCCTGGCCCGCAGGAAGCAGTTACAGCAGAAATGACCGCTGACTTTTCTCCTTCCACTGAAATGGAATGATGACTTGACAGTGAGGATTTGAAGGAGGTCCCAGTCATTGCCCAGATTGACTCCATTTAGCCTTCAACCATTTCCTCTTAATGATTTTGTTTTTCCCTCCAGCTTATCTGTTAACTCAGGCAAAAACCCAGCAGGCAAAACATCCCGTGATGGCAACCAACACTACCCCTCAAGCAATCACTACTCCCCTGATGCCAGCCAGACCCCACGACTGACCCCAAGACAACTGTCAGCCTGACCTTTGCTACTGCTGTGAGTACCTACGGATCTTTTTTCCATGTCTTCTCAATATAAACTTAGAAGTATTCTCAGCACCTTGGAGATATTCTTAGGACATTGGTCTCCTGTCTTCCCAGTGCTGACCTCACTGAAATTCCTTTCTTGTTTCACCACTACTTGTCTCTGGGTCTTTAGAATTTTTTAGTGGCAAGTGGCTGAACCTGATCTGTTTGCTGCCCCCACCCACACCACCACCTTGGGGCTGGGTGTTCTTGCATCCTTGAGCTCCAGTAACAAGATGAGAGAAATAAATGTGATTTTAAGAGATCTGCATAACTTTGTAACCAGTATCTTCTAATTAGTACAAAATCATGCATGGAAAAAGATTCACTGAAAGCGTAAAACAGATGAATGGATTTTAACGTATCAAAGTAAAAACCAAGACAAAAAACACCCTAAGTGATAGGATTTCAGATTCCACACTACAGCTAAGCTTTAAGAAAATAGGACTTGTTTCCTTTGGTATGATTAAAATACTGCCCCCTTTTCTGTGTGCAGCTGGATCTTCTTCATAGATTTCAACCAAAACAACATTACAACAGATTGAATACAGAAGCATATGAGAATCCAGCTGCCTTCTACTGTATTAACCTTCTACTTAACAGTAAAGAGATTTGCACGAATGTAAAATAAGGTCATAACTGTTGCTAATTTATTTTATTTCGGATTTTTTTTCAATTACAAAGTATTTAAATAACAAGTAATGGGTTTATTTAATAAATAATATTTAACGTATTAAATATCTCAATTTTAATTTTTAATATGGTATCAATAGATAAAACCCATATATAAAAAACTTTGGGGTTCTCAATAATTGTGGGGCACAAACTTATTCCATGTCATTTGCTAATACTTTCATGTCCCTCTCACCTCTCCACACTTACCACGGCTTCTCTTGCATTATAGGTTATACTCTTATTAACTATTCCCATGTAACCTCTTAGCATCTAAATCAGCTTTGAGGGATCCCTGGGTGGCGCAGCGGTTTGGCGCCTGCCTTTGGCCCAGGGCGCGATCCTGGAGACCCGGGATCGAATCCCTCATCGGGCATCCCGGTGCATGGAGCCTGCTTATCCCTCTGCCTATGTCTCTGCCTCTCTCTCATAAATAAATGAAAATTGAAAAAAAAAATAATAATAAAAAAAAATAAATCAGCTTTGAGAAAATATGGCCAGATTACCTGGGACTTGTGTTAAAAACACAGTGGAGTCTAGAACTATCGAACCAAAGTCCTTGTGTGGTGGGGTCCCACAGCTAAGCATTTCAGCATATTCTCCAGGTAACACTTGTTTCTGCTTATATGTGAGAACCACTTACCTAGATCATGGATATTTAGAAAATAATGTTAAGAGCTTTTGATTCACTTAACGGTTTAAAATCCCTAAAATCATTTTAGAAGTCATGGTTGAACAGCATTTATCTTCAGAGATCGCTATCAAACAAAATACCATCGCATGCATGTATTCTTATTGCCATCACAGAATGATAAACCTTCAAGGAAAGAAAGTATAAATTCAGAGAAAAAGTCTACTCCTAAGAATTTTCTGCTTTCCATTTCCCTCTCCCCCCGCACTTTTTCTCTTTTTTTTTCTCTTTTTCTTCTTAATACCAATTATGATCATCTGTGCTTTAAACAAATTGGTACCAGACATAAGTAAGATGAAACAGTATTTCATAAGAGCATTTACTCACAGAGTCTCCATTTACCACAGGCCAGAAATGTAACAATAGTAATATTAAAATTACGTGTTTCCTCTGTGAACTGTGTTAATTGTTCTGGCACTATTTAAATATGAGGATATGAAAGAATACAGCAAATGGTTACCCAAAAAGAGGGAATCACCAGATTATGATTACACCTGAAACTACTCAGGCTCTAAAAACTGTAAATTAGTGACGGTAATTTGAAACTGAAGCAAGATTATACTTGATTTGTAATAGATCTAAAAATACTAGAGGAAAGTGCAGAGAAATTTTCTGGAACTAGATACTGCCTGTGGCTGCAGTACAGCAATACAAACATGGGTGTTATTACTTCCAAGCATTCTGAAAACACCACTGTGTCCTAACCACAGACTTGACAGACTTATAGAGTAATGAAACTGAACGAAACAGACATTTTTGATCTTTAGGAGGTGGAGGGGCAAAAAAGTCTTTGGTGTTCGGAAAAAATTTGGAGAAAGCCCCATATATAACATTTGTTTACTTTGATGTGTTCATGATCTCCCTGGCACCCACTTAGGGAGCCCATGAGGTTCTGCAGACTTCAGGTGAAGAATCACTGGGCCCTGAAGTATGCTCAAACTGGACCAGCTCATAGACCCAACTTAAGTTTACAAGTTAAGAGGTAAGATCACCTGTCAATCTTCACTGCCCCTTTAAAAACTTAGAGCTATCTTTTTTTTTAAGATTTTATTTTTTTTTTAATTTTTATTTATTTATGATAGTCAGAGAGAGAGAGAGAGAGAGAGGCAGAGACACAGGCAGAGGGAGAAGCAGGCTCCATGCACCGGGAGCCCGACATGGGATTTGATCCCAGGTCTCCAGGATCGCACCCTGGGCCAAAGGCAGGCGCCAAACCGCTGCGCTACCCAGGGATCCCAACTTAGAGCTATCTTAGGAATGCCCAGTGCAGTGAAGAATTGCTAAAGAAAACAGAAAGATCAGAAAGATGTTATAGGACACTAAAACACCATCTATACAACAAAATAACAAGTTTCTCTGTACAGTGAGAATATGCTAATCAGTCTACATTTTCTAAATTAATCCTACAGTGACCAAGTATGCTAAAACCAAAAGTAAGGGGACACAATTTAACAAATAGGGTAGAATTTACAAGATGAGTTAGATTATTTCACAATCTAAACTTTGTTCTTAAATAACAAAAGAGTATTTTTTTATTAGCTCTTTAAATTAATGACCTTTATAAATGACACTTGAACACATGTAGTGGCAACAATATATGGCATATATAACACACCGTAAGTATGATCACAAATATGTACTAGATATTGTAGGGTTTTTTTTAAGATTTTATTTATTTATTCATGAGAGACAGAGAGAGAGAGAGGCAGAGACATAGGCAGAGGGAGAAGCAGTCTCCATGCAGGTAACCTGATGTGGGACTTGATCCCGGGACTCCAGGATCACGCCCTGAGCGCAACCACTGAGCCACCCAGGTGTCCCTGTACTAGATACTGGCATCCAAGAGAGAAGATAGAATCATCTTTCCAATGCTCCACCATTTATTTGACAAAATATACAGACCTATGTTTAGAATTACGTATATATATTTACATTTTTAATTCTTAAAAAACTTTAGAAGGCAAAATCTTTCTAACACACCCTAGTTGAAATTAAAGGAAGAAAAAGAGGGCTACATAGGTTAGCTTAATCCAAACTATAAAATATCTCTTTCAATGTACTACACATTTGGTCCACAATAATCATCCAGTGATTCTACTCTTTAATAGCATTTTTAGGTCTAAAAGTTATATAGGTCAAATCTCCTAAGAATTGCCACTTCATTTCAACGGAATGTTATTTAATGAGGACACTGCAAAAATCACTTCACAAAAAGAGGTCTGCTCAAGGTTGCCACTGGAAGATATCAAATAAAGCAGACACAGGAAAAGGGAGAAGAGGCAGAGGAGGAAACAGATGAGCAGTCCAAGGGGCCAGAACTAGCAGGGAAAACAGTATCATAAGCACCACTGGAAATTAACTACTCTCCTTTCAGCTGTGACCTCCATGCAAAGTAGTTCTCCTCTCACTGGTCTTGAGAAAACCCTCTTCTTCCCCAGGCACGCTTTCAAAGCCTTACCCCACATCTCTCAGGTCCTCTACTATGGTCTTCAAACTGGGGGTACAAGGAAATTCACAAAAGGTATGAGGGCCGAAGTTTTAGGCAAATCTCTTTCCAAGGTCCTTAACTTCCAAATACCCTCTTCAGGCCTTCCTTTCACTTCTCACTTGCCTTTCCCTAGCTGAACAGGAAAAGCAGTCCTCTCATCCCCAATCAACAGTACATTGCTCCCTGGTGTAAACACCTTTGAGGCCCCAAGGAAGAGAGAGAAGAATCCCTGAGCTCAAATCAAACAATAATCATGGGTGATTCCTCATTTAAGACATCCAGGTAGGGGCGCCTGGGTGGTTCAGTCAGTAAAGTGTCTGCCTTCAGCTCAGGTCATGATCCCAGGGTCCTAGGACTGAGCTCCATATTGGGCTCCCTGCTCTGCAAGGAAGCCTGCTTCTCCTTTTTCCCTCTGCCCCTCTCCCTGCTAATGCTGTCTTTCTCTCTCAAATAAATAAGATTGTTTGGGGGGGGGGGGGCGGGGGGGAAGACATTCAGGTAACCAACCTGTAGCAAGGCACATGCTTTCTCTGTCTAGCTATATAGCAGAATTACAAAATGAGGTGAAGATTTTCTCTGATAGGTCTGAAAATGAAGACTTGCAGTTTCTCAACATTCTACGGGGGTGGAAGCGTCGTACACAAGTAAAAAGATCCAGAACTTCCGCCCAACTTCAGCTTACTCTTCACTGAATGAATGTCTTTTTCTCTACTTCTGGTTTACACTTTTCTGCGTCTCCTTCTATTTGTGCATTGTTAGAGCATCCCTCTTTACTCTCCTCCCCAGGACTCCTGTCCTTCCGTACCAATTACTTATTCTCAGCCTACAAACAAGTTCAAGTTTTCCAAACCCCAACCCAATACACACACACACACACACACACACAGCATCTTTAAAAAAGTGTTAATTTTAGAATAATTTTAGATTTACAGAAAAGTTGCAAAGAATTCCCATATACTTCCCCAGTCAGTTTCCATTTTCACATATTATAGCATTCTGTCATCTGCTGAAACTGAGAAATCAACACTGGTTTTATTACTCTTAAACTCCAAACTTTGTTGGAATTCAGTTTTTCCATTAATGTCCTCTTTCTGTTCCAAGAACCAATCCAGAGCATCACACACTGCACTCTGTGACAGTATCTCAATTTTACTTGGCTTTTCATGACCTTCACACAGTTTTGAGGAGTTCAGGCCAAGTGTGCTATAGCATGTTCCCCTCCCTTCCTCCACTCATCTGGGTTTATCAGATGTTATCCCTTCAAGGGAGGGAGGGAATTATACTATACTTATTTGGAATTCTTCTGTGGGAAAGATTTGCTTCTCCTCCATCTATTAATTTATATAACCACTTTTTTATATAAGTATGGGCTCATGGTTATTTTATCCTTTGGGCTATAATTCACTGCTACATGATTTATTTTATTCATCAAATTGTTCCACCCCTGGCCATTGGGTGCTCTCAGATTAACTCTCTGTCCCTTTGATTTGCTCCCATTCTTTTGTCTTTTGAGCACTTCCTTACTTTCTGGTACTACAAGATGCTCCAGGCTCATCCATTCTTCTCTACCCCAATTCTAGAACCAGCTATTTCTCCCAGATGTTAGTCTTCTCTTCTTAAAAGCTATCCCCTGGGTTGCCTGGGTGGCTCAGTAGGTTAAGCATCTGACTCTTGGTTTTGGGTCAGGTCATGATCTCAGCTTAATAAGATAGAGCCCCGCATTGGGCCCCACATCAAGCTCCACATGGGGCTCCTGGCTCAGCTGGGAGTCTGCTTTTCTCCCTCCTTCTCCTCCCTCTCCCTCTCTCTCTCTGCCCCTCCCGCTGCTTGAGCTCATGCTTTAAATAAATCTTCAAAAGAAAGAAAAAAAAAAAGCTATCACCCAATCTCTTGCCATCTTGCAAACTTCCTAAATGAAGAGTAGTCAGTCAGCAACCACCTTCCTTCAAAGCTCTCCTCCAAAGTGATTTTAGGATACCACTCTAATTGGGGGGAAATAATTTTATTTTGTTTTATAATCCTTTCTGTTCACACATTCATTGTAAGACATTAGAAAATTTCAATTAACTCTCATTCTGTATGTGGTCTTGGTCAATATCATCAGTGACACTCCCAAAAGTGAGTTTAACTCAGCCCAAACCTCTCTCCATGACTCCACATTCATTCTTTCCAGCTGCCCAAAAACACCATCCAGAGTATCAAAAGGCACTTGGAAGGTTGTCTGAACATTCACTTACTGAAAAGTGTATCACCCTAGATGCCAAAAGACACCTATCACTCAGCCTGAGCTGTTGCTGGAGTCTGCAAAGGGCATTTTCTCTGTAAAGGATACAATGTTTCCGTCTCCAAAGAAGGGATGGTCAAGAACTGAGGGAGGAAGGCTAGAGCTGGTTCCACTCTTGCAAATAAAAGCAGAAGGCAGAATTTATAAAGGGCTTCCAATTAGCAATCAGGAGGGACATGAGTAACAGAAAACTAAAAAAAGTCATTATCTTTATAATGTGTTTAACTGTGATGAACAGCAATAAGCATCTTAAAATAACAGCTGCTTCCTTAAATTTTTGACTAGCAAAAACCAATGAGTGTGCACTGTAACAGGTGGTGTGTGCAGAGTAATGAAACCTTTTAAAAAAGGAAAGGCAAACAAGATGAGGGAAAGAAACAAAATCAGCCTGAGAAATGGCCACAGACTAGGCAGTGACCCCCAGCAAGTCACGCTCAACAGGGCCAGAATTATTCTGATGCCAGCTCCAACCCAGTCCTCTCCCTCTGGTCCCTTGGCTATCGACCAGTATCCATCACCCAAAATAAAGATCAGTTAAGCACTCCTTTTCCTGGCTCTTTCCTCACATGCAGTTACCACCCACTCAAGAGACCCAAAGGTCTCTTGAGATAGGAGAAATGCAGGGATACAGTGGTGGGGAGTTAGTTCTTCATTTAAAATACTTCTCCATTAAAAAAAAAAAACAAGAATTCTCCATTATTTTCAATTTAAAGATTCTTATTTTGAGAGAGCTAGAGTGAGCATGAACACAAGTACACAGGGAAAGGGTGGAGGGAGGAGAATCTCAAGCAGACTGCGCTCAGCTTGGAGCCAGACACTTAGACTCAATCCCACAACCCTAAGATCATGACCTGAGCTGAAAGCAAGTGTCAGACGCTTAACTGACTACACCACCCAGGCACCCTTCTATTATTTTCAATTTATACAACTATTTTCTAAGTACTTTTTCTTCCCTTGGGTTGAATACATCTTCACTCTCCTGTTTTACAAAAATATTTCATGACATGGGAAGATACTATAATATGGTGTAAGGGGGATGGCTGGGTGGCTCAGGGGTTGAGTGTCTATCTTTGGCCTAGGGCGTGATCCCAGGGTTCCGGGATCGAGTTCCACACCAGGCTCCCAGCATGGAGCCTGCTTCTCCCCGTGCCTGTGTCTCTGCCTCTCTGTCTTTCATGAATAAATAAATAAAATCTTTAAATAATAATAATAATAATAATAATAATAATATAGTGTAAGGTCTTTAAGAAAAGCAATTGTGGGGCACCTGGGCGGCTCAGTTGGTGAGGCATCTGCCTTCCATCCAGGTCATCAGCCCAGGGTCCTGAGATGAAGCCCAGCATGGGGCTCCCTGCTCAGCAGAGAGCCTATTTCTTTTCCCTTTCCCTCTGCTGCTTCTCCTACTTGTGTGTGTGCTCTGTCAAATAAATAAAAATCTTAAAAAAAAAAAAAAAAAAAGCAATTGCAATACAGGTGCATTTGTTAGGAACCCACTTCATCAAAATTTAATTGAATATGTGCATTAAAAAGACTGACTGGGCCTCTGAACCAAAATGCTAGCCATAGATATTTCTGGATGGAAGGATCAAATGGCTTGTCTTATCCTGGGCATTTAAATATTTTCTAAGTGTTATAAAATGAACACATATCTGCATTTCTAGTCATTAAAACAAAACAAAACAAATCACAATTATCATAAAAATAAACTACTCAAATCTTAGCTCCAGAAAGGAGACCAAGGTCATCTAATCCACATCTCTATGCAAGAATGCTTTCTCTACCTAGTTTGTTTGCAAATCTCCAATTTAATCTATTGTAATTAAAAGGCAGCCCCGTCCACCAATAGCCAGGGATGAACACCAGAAAGTTCTGTGCTCCACAAAGCTAAAATTGGCTTCCCTGCAGCCCTCATCCACTGGTTCTACTTTGGCCCTCTTAATCTTAATGTAGCTATCCAGCTTTCTTATGCTTACTGGGTATTAGAGGGTGTTTCTTCTTCAGTCCTTTTTCCTTATACCTATGTATGCTTTCATATTTAAAATGCATCTAAAATAAAATAAAATGCATCTACTCTAAGGGTATTGTGTTGGGTGAAGCCCAGTCTGCTGGATCTTTGCCTTGTAATTGAAATGTTTAGTCATTTATTTTAATTATTGATATTGTTGGGTTTAAGTTCTACCAACTTGCTATTCGTCTTCCAATTTCCCTTGAGATTCCTGTTGCTCCTCTCCTGCATTCTTTTGCAAATTTTCAGGCCCCAGCCAAACCCACATAATCAGAAACTGTTGGGGGGGGGGGGGTAAGGGGGCACCATCGGGAATTTCAACTAGCCCTCCAGGTGATTCTGTTTTCTACTAAAGTTTAGAAACCACTGCTCTAGGGCTAATAGAAGGCATCCTTAACATACCAAATTCTATTTAGAGTACCTATTCCCAGCTTACACTTTCATCATCTAATTCCTTTTGGAAATTTAAAATAATCACAACGTCTTCTAGAACCCCTACCATTCTCTTAGCTCAGGTTTTTTTCTCATATATCATCGTGCTTTTTCAATAGCTTAAGAATTCTCTCTTGCCAACTTTCTCTCCCCACTTAGCCTTCAACACTACTGCCAGAATGTATCATTCCTAAAATACACATCAGATGTTACTCTCTTGTGGAAAAAAAAGATAAAATGCGCGTTTCCTACAGCCTCCAGGATGATGACCATACTTCTTACAGGGACATCCCACACACATACCGGTTGGGTCAAACTTCAGCAGCCCTGCTCATCTACCAACTGCTTCCTCACCTTATCACCTCTACTGCCAGCAAGCTTTGCACAGAGTGTTTTCTTTGTTGGAATGCTCTCTTCCCCCTCCTCCAGCTGGAGTCCCCACTACCATTTTTCAAATCCCAACCAATGCAGCTCTTTTCCGAGGCCTCCTCTGCTAATCTTAACCTTGATGCTATTCCACGAGCTCCTAGCTCTCCTGTATATCAAGTCAACAGGGTGGGACAGGATCAAGGGGATTGTTTGCTTGTTTGAGCAGAAAGGCGGCTAAAAGATAACTCAGCTACGGAAACAGGACTGTGAAGAACTCTGCTAGTGGCAGCTGCAAGGCTGCTTCCTACACCTGAACCCCAGGGAGAGCTCTGCCCCCAACCAGCACCACCCGAGGAACTCTCTCATTATGTAATCGCTGGACTCTGACCTAGGTCCACAAATGAAGATCAGTGAACTATTTTCAACATTTCAAAAAGGCCAAAGGAAAGCATGTATTTGCCCATGGAAAGTATGTGCAGGACTGTGCTCTGGACCTTTCTGGAGCTTATGCCAACTCCGTGTGGTAACAAGAGGGAGTTCATGCTCACCAGGAAGTCTGACTGACAAGTTTATATGGATTGATTAATTTTAATAGGAAAGCGAAGTTGTTTAAATGTATAGTTTGTTTAGTAGAGAGATGCTTTCAAAATACGCAGTTCCAAGGAGAAGGGAGAAATAATAACAGAAAATAATAATATAAAACACACACAGAGGACATGTTTGAAGACAGGCTACTTCCCCACAGATGTGAATAATGGAAATGATTCAGATCCTTCAGACTGGGGCACTGGCTCACAGCCTTGACTCTACAGGAGAATCACCCGGGGAGATTTAGAAATTCCTGAAACTTGGGCCACACCCCTGGGCCAATTACTCTCTGGAGGCAGGTAAACGTCCTCAGGTGATTTAATGTGCAGCCAAGTTTGAAAATCTCTGCTTTTGAGCCTTACGACCTCAAGTGAGGGCTGCAGAGCAGAAGCGGTACCCCTATGTGGGAAGCTGCTTAGAAATACAAAATCTTAGGGGCTCCTGGGTGGCACAGTGGTTGGGAAGCTGCTTCTGGCTCTGGACGTGATCCCGGGGTCCTGGGATAGAGACCTGAACATCAGGCTCCCTGCATGGAGCCTGCTTCTCCCTCTGCCTCTCTCTGTGTCTCTCACGAATAAATAAATAAAATCTAAAACAAAAAAATAAAAAAACAAAAAAAAACCCAGAATCTTCGGTTCCATTCCAGACCTACCAAATCACAGTCTGCATTTTAACAAAATTCCCAGGTGATTCATACACCTAATAGAGTCTGAGAAGCACTGCACTGTAAAATACAGAAGATTTAAGAATTCCTTAAACTCTCAAAGACCAGTGACCAATATCATCCCAATATTAAGTCTAAAACAATAATCTCTAAACAATGTTTGAGGGCTTTTCCATTCCTTCAAAATACCCTCAAATTTTCTTGAGTACACATATAAGAAAAAGGGAAGGATTCAGGGCACCTGGGTGGCTCAGTCTGCCTTCACCTCAGGTCAAGATCCTGGAGTCTGGGGATCCAGCCCCCAAGTCAGACTCCCTGCTCAGCAGGGAGCCTACTTCTCTCTCTCCCCCTCCCCTTGCTTGTGCTCTGTCAAATAAATTTTTTTTTATTCTTTAAAGATTTTATCTTTTCATTCATAAGAAACACGGAGAGGCAGAGAGACAGGCAGAGGGAGAAGCAGGCTCCAAGCAGGGAGCCCGACGTGGGACTCGATCCCGGGTCTCCAGGATCACGTCCTGGGCTGAAGCCGGCGGCGCTAAACTGCTGAGCCACCCAGGCTGCCCCCAATAAAGTCTTAAAAAAAAAAAAAAAAAAAAAGGACAAAAAAGAGAAGGATGTAAGAATTGGAAGAGAGGAAACATTTCCCCATCTCTGCAGACCATTTTCTCCTTTTGTGAGAAAAAATAAGTTTACACAGACAAATCACAATGATCAGTAAATTGCAGTTCATAAATTACATTAAGATCTCATCTTCCCGAAGCGCCTGGGTGGCTCAGTGGTTGAGCATATGCCTTCAGCTCAGATCTTGATCCTGGGGTCCTGGGATCCAGTCCTGCATCAGGCTCCCCATGGGGAGCCTGCTTCTTCCTCTGCCTAGGTCTCTGCTTCTCATGAATAAAATGTTTAACAACAACAACAAAGAAAGACCTCATCTTCCTGCACATAAAAAGAGGTTATGTCAACTACTGACGTTTGTCTATGATAGCCAGGCTTGTCCTAAATGTGTTTTTATTTCTAGCAAATGTTTGAATTGAAACAATTCAAAACCTAATTTGAGGTCCAAGTTTCACATTCCATTCCATTCTATTCCAAGAGGGCAGAAGCTCTTCTTCAAAAACTCAAGGGGAGGTGGTTCACCAGAGGTCTGGAGCTCTGCCCCCTACCTAGGTCACATGCAAAACAGGAAGATTAAAATGAAATGAAAGCAGCATTAAGCATCTAGTATGTCCAAAGCCCTGTATAACCTTACAGGAGAGATTTAAAAGTCCTTGTCTTCTAATCACTAACTCAGGGAAAGGGACATTTTCTAGGTCCTAAATATCTTGAACATACAACAAATCTGACGAACAAAAAGTTGATTCATAACCAACCAATCCATAACCAATTAATTCATAACCAATTCATAACCAACCATAACGAATATAACCAATTCATAACCAATTAACCACCCAGCCTGGGTGGCTCAGAAGGTTTAGTACCATCTTCAGCCTAGGATGTGATCCTGGGGACCGGGATGGAGTCCCGGGTCAGGCTCCCTGCATGGAGCCTGCTTCTCCCTCTGCCTATGTCTCTGCCTCTCTCTCTCTCTCTCTCTCATGAATAAGTAAAATCATAAAAAAAATAGAAACCTCTTCATGATCAAGGATCTCTAAGTTATTGAGTTAATTAATTAGTTTTAACCACCATGTTTAAGAATTCATTTACACCAAAATCACACCAGTTTTAGTTCACCGTGTTGTCTGTAGTCTCAGCAAGGAGGAGACTTTCTGGCTAATCCAATTAGAACTCAGCCAGTTCCAGGGTCCAAGGTGAGAACTCTTAGCTGGGAACTCTACTCCTAGTTGACAGACTAGTTAGTGCCCTTACCACCTCAAAGCCAGCTGGCCTCGCCTCGTGACTTAAAATGATTAACCACTTAATAGTAGTCCCCTACATTTTATCCACTTGGAAATTCAAAGAAAGAGGACTTTTCCCCCAAATACAATATTCCCTCAGTTTGCATCCTTGAAATGGTTAGTTACAACCCTAAATACATGCCAAAGTCTGGGCACAGTGGTAAGAAGGTGCTGGGAATAATTCTGTTAGTGACATTAACTGTGAATGTTTGCTGAGCACCCACAGTATACAGTGCTTTGCCTGTATTAATTCCCACTGCAAGCCATTAAGCCAAGTAACAGTACTGCACTCCCTGCTATATCCATAATGAGGATAAGGCCCATGAAGTTGGGTGATTTCCTCAGTCACAACTGGTAAGTGGTGGGATGGAGCTATAACCCTGGCACCCTAGCTCCAAGAACTCTTGCTCTTAATCACGATGCCAAGTAGACTCTGGAGAAGCTACTGTTACACTGTCAAGCTGTCAATCACAGAACCACTTTTACAGCCTTTCAGTAAATATTTTTTCTGACATCTAGCTATGTTTCATCACAGCACTCCCAAATTTGTCATTACTTTTGAACTCAGCTAGACAGCTTCTACAGAAGGCAAATTAGGGATTTATGATCACAGTTGAAAGACATTCGAGGGGTGCCTGGCTGGCTCAGGCCAAAGAGCTTGTGATTCTTCACCTCAGGGTCATGAGTTCAAGCCCCACATTGGGCATCGAGCCTACTTAAAATAAAAAATAAATAAGATATTTGATATCTGCGACCAGGGCATCTACCATATTTCAATGACTAAAGATAAGGATATAAAAGAAGCACGTTGAGGTAAACATGGAACTCCAGTCCTGGTTTTTACCTGATATTTCAGGTGCTATGAACACTCAAGTTTCCCACCATGAAGATGTGGTTAAGAGATGCCCACCTCGGGGGATCCCTGGGTGGCTCAGGGGTTTAGCACCTGCCTTTGGCCCAGGGCGCAATCCTGGAGTCCCGGGATCGAGTCCTACGTCGGGCTCCCGGCATGGAGCCTGCTTCTCCCTCTGCCTGTGTCTCTGCCTCTGTCTATCATGAATGAATAAATAAAAAATCTTAAAAAAAAAAAAAAAAGATGCCCACCTCCATCCTAGCAGAAAGTCTGCAAAGCTGTAAGCTAATGCTACTGAGTCTGAGGTAACAGTAACACAGTTATTAATAGTGGTGTCATCTATGACAATCACTTTATGAAGAGAAAGCGATTTCAGAATAAGAACTTGGCTGAAACAATTTCAACTAATAGCATTTCTCTCTCCTTTAATAAATGCACAGTTGCAGAGAGCTATATATGTAGGTTACATATTTCCAAAAACCTAAATAAGTGGATCACAGCTGATAAAATAGTAAACAGAAAATCATTCTCTATGCAAACAATTTTTCTAATGCTCATACACTTACTTATTCTCAGCGTTGAACCAAGTTCCTGAGAAAAACAGCCTCACAGCCTACATGTAATATCTAAGCCCTAGTTTTTCAATGAACTTTGATGACATCTATAGCATGTTACCCAAAACAACTTTGGCAAGTAGCTCCTTGTGCTCTGCTTACCCACTGTTAGTGGCTAGCAGTGTTGCTCTTGGATGGCATCCTCTTTGTGGGCAGTCTGAAATTGTTCTTGGGAGACCTGGGATTTCAAGTTATACACAACCTCTGCTGTACAGCTTTCTAGAGATGTATCCCATGGCCTAGTGTTTTCTTCATACTTCTTTCATGTCAACTGCTAACCAAGACTCTTTTTGAGTATTACCAAAACTGGAGTGCTGATGGCACCTCCTGGAAGAGGACCAGCTATCTCTACAATTTATGTAGCCTTAAAGAAGTGCTAAATTGTTACTACTCTAGAACAGTTATTGCCTCTGGTTTCTTCCTGGATATTAGTTATCACTTCTTGAGGAATGAAGTCTTCTATAGAGTGGGCTGACTCCCAGCCAAATCTGACTCAGCGCAGCCCATATATTGTTGTCAAGCCCTCAAAGCTCAGAACTGTTGTGGTCAGACCCTGGCTCTGAGAGGGCAAACGGCCAGGAAAAAAAAAAAAAAGAAATCATAAAGGAGCTTTCTAGGACCTTGGGTCAATCAGACCATTGAGATTGAGCCCTGGAGTTCTTCTACATGAGGTACACTGTTAAATAAAGCCTCATCCACATGCAACACTGCTGCATGCTCAGAACAGCATAAGATTCTGAGGAGGAAAACAAGAGGGAGTGGCTACTGCATAAGGAGCAGAGAAAAAAAAAAGGAATCTAATCCTCTTATTTTACAGGTAAGAAACTCAAGTACCAGGGTTTCCCAGGTTTAAATAGATTTTAATATGATTTTCTTAAAAAATGTGATCACAAGGGAATCCCTGGGTGGCTCAGTGGTCTAGTGCCTGACTGGCCCAGGGCGTGATCCTGGAGTCCCACATCAGGCACCCTGCATGGAGCCTGCTTCTCCCTCGGCCTGTGTCTCCACCTCTCTCTCTCTCTGTCTGTGTCTCTCATGAATAAATAAATAAAATCTTAAAAAAAAAAAAAAAGTGACCACAATAATATTGTCCCACCTAAAATGTTTTCTTTAAATAAAAATAGGGGGATCCCTGGGTGGCGCAGCGGTTTGGCGCCTGCCTTTGGCCCAGGGCACGATCCTGGAGATCCGGGATCAAACCCCACGTTGGGCTCCTGGTGCATGGAGCCTGCTTCTCCCTCTGCCTGTGTCTCTGCCTCTCTCTCTCTCTCTTTCTCTGTGACTATCATAAATAATAAATAAATAAATAAATAAATAAATAAATAAATAAATAAATAAATAAATAAAAAAATAGGGGTACCTGGGTGGCTCAGTCATTTGAGCACCCAAATCTTATTTTCAGCTCAGGTCATGATCTCCCAGTCCTGGGATCACCCAATGTCGGGCTCTGCACTCACTGCAGTCTGCTCCAGATTCTCTGCCCCAGCCCCCCACCTCAGCTCAAGTGCACGCTATCTAAAAAAGTAAACTCTTTTTTAAAAATTAAAAATAGGGCAACCCAAAATAAATAAATAAATAAAAATTAAAAATAATAAAAAATAAAATAGGGCAGCCCCGGGTGGCTCAGCGGTTTAGTGCCGCCTTCAGCCCAGGGCTGATCCTGGAGACCAGGGATCGAGTCTCATGTTGGGTTCCCTGCATGGAGCCTGCTTCTCTCTCTGCCTGTGTCTCTGCCTCTCTCTCTATCATGAATAAATAAATAAAATCTTTTAAAAAAATTAAAATTAAAAATACAATTTTTAATATTAATATTAATAACATTTTTCTATAATGGCCTCAAATGTCCAGTTAGTCTTCAAATTTAATAGGTATGCTTAGATCAAACAGGATCCTTTCACTACAGGGTATGTCTCTTGGATTTTTATATAATCTACATATTTTTTCATACAGAATTGTTAGAAAAAAGATTATTCCTGTAGTGTTCTCACATTATGGATTTTGCTGAAAGCCAGCAGGAAGTGTCCTTTAACACATTTCTTAGTCCAGTGTACTTCCTATAAACTGGCTTGACCAGATTCCCATCCAAACTTTTGGAAAGACTCTTTCACAGGTGGTTTGCCTACATCCCATTGAATCACATTGCGATGTACAATAGTTACCTCTTTTTTAAAAAAAAATCTAATGTTAAATAATGGATCCAGGCGTTATCAGCCACCCTAAACCATCCCATTGAAAAGCTTCTCACCACTTTTTATTATTTTTTTGAATTTTTATTTATTTATGATAGTCACACAGAGAGAGAGACAGGCAGAAACACAGGCAGAGGGAGAAGCAGGCTCCATGCGCCGGGAGTCCGATGTGGGATTCAATCCTGGGTCTCCAGGATCGTGCCCCAGGCCAAAGGCAGGCGCTAAACCGCTGCACCACCCAGGGATCCCTCTCACCACTTATTAAATTTTTATTTATTTATGATAGTCACACAGAGAGCGAGAGAGAGAGAGGCAGAGACACAGGCAGAGGGAGAAGCAGGCTCCATGCACCGGGAGCCCGACGTGGGATTCAATCCCGGGTCTCCAGGATCGCGCCCTGGGCCAAAGGCAGGTGCCAAACCGCTGCGCCACCCAGGGATCCCTTCTCACCACTTTTTAACCTAATGATATTATCAGCTACTGGTGATCACTGCCTATTCAGTTTGAGAATGCCAATACTGAAATGATAGTATTCCAATGCTATCACTCCTTGTTAATTTTTTCCTGTAAATAACGCTTCCTCATTAACTATTCGATTACCCAGTTCAGGAAGCCATGATAAACACTTGGTACTTTATTTTATTTCCATTTTTTAAAAATTATGAGTTGGTTCCCTACCATTTTCCAAAAGTGAAAATGGATTTTGTTGTTTTAATATCAGTTTAAATCCACAGGTTTAAATGTATTTGAAACCAAATACATTTGGTTAATGTATTTGATTAATACATCAAGTGTAATTGATTAATCCACTCAGTTTTATTTTTTTGTGCACTTATGCTGACATTTGGCCGCTGAGAAACCCTTCAAGTTGTTTCTGGAGTCTTTTTTGCTATCACTCCAATAGCCTTTAATAGTGCTTTCCTTTCTGGTAATGACGAGAAATTATAGGCTCATCTTGTACATTTCTAGACCCAGACCTAAAATCAATCTTCACTCCCTAGAGTCCTGGTTCCTTTCATTGGGAAATTGTATGTATAATCCATACTGTGGGATCTGAAAGAGAGCCCTGCTGCTGGGTTGGCCATTTTTTTAGGGTTGTTGTTGTTTTGTTTTGTTTTGTTTTTGGTCAAGAGACAGGAAGAAAATGGATTTTTTTTAAAAAGATTGCATTTATTTATTTAGAGAGAGCATGCAAGCAGGGGAAGGGGCAGAGGAAGAGAGAGAATCTCAAGCAGGCTTTACAACCAATGCAGAGCCTGAGGGAGTGCTTGATCTCACAACTCCAAGATCAGGACCTGAGCCGAAATCAAGAGCCAGATGCTCAACTGACTGAGCCACCCAGGCGTCCCAAAAATGCAACTTAAAAAGATAATAGACATCATTAGTTTCCACTGATGTTTCAATTAAATTTAAGATTTTAAACAGGTTTTTTTACACTGGTGAATTCTCTCAATGTGATGAAGTAAGAGTTCCTTTAACGTAAGCATTACGTTTCTCTCTCCCCCTCTGCCCCTCCTCCACACTCTCTCAAAATAAAAATAAAAATACTGTGATTTAAAATATTAAACACTTTGAGAATTAAAGGGTTTTATTTCTTTGCTTAAAAAAAACAAAAAAAAAAAAAAAAAAACTAAGAGGGCAGCTCGGGTGGCTCAGCAGTTTGGCACTGCCTTTGGCCCAGGGCATGATCCTAGAGACCCAGGATCGAGTCCCACGTCGGGCTCCCTGCATGGAGCTGCTTCTCCCTCTGCCTGTGTCTCTGCCTCTCTCTCTCTCTGTCTCTCTGTCTCTCATGAATAAATAAATAAAATCTTTAAAAAAAAAAACAAAAAACAAAACGTAGAGTACTCTGAACAGTGTTTGTCTTCTTGTCACATAACTCACGACACAAAGCGGGACATCTATCTCTTCTACACCTTGGCCAATTGTCATATTCCTAAGTATGGATCAACTTCCAACATCTTTATCCTTGGCTCTTTCAATGTGGTGAAACGTCTCAATGTGGTGAACTAAGGATTCCTTTAACGTGTTTCCCCTGGAACATCGCCCTCCTTCTCATCCCAAGCGCTTTCCTTATTTATGTCAGTAAGTACCTCTCCACTGGTCCTCTCTGGCTGCACATCCCCAGTCAGCCACTTCTTCTGTAGCTTCCTTTATGCTCTTTCAGCATTTCTCTCTCAGCACTGTCACGTTCTTTTTCTTTCTGCGCTTTCATATTTGTTGGCGAATTTTCTCTTTCAATTATCCATTTATGTGAAATGTCCCAGGGGTTTATCACTGGGAGACAAGGAGTCAACACACCTACAGCCACTAATCACGGCAGGCTCTAACAGAAGTGCCCTGATTGGTTACTGACCATGCTGTCCTTTGTTATTTATACAGTGATTTGTAGAGTAATGAGGGAGTTTGCACTTTATGAAATTGCTGTGCTAACTGAAATTTGAACCACTGCATTTGAGGATTGACATTACTGAAACCATGATAACGGAAATTTGTGTGCACTGGAACTGTGCAAGGCAAGAACAGACTATAATTCCTATCAGTAAAGGCAAACCACCAACTTGAGAAACTATAGATTCATTTGTTCATTGTTCCTTCCCACTTTTAAGGGCTGGTTTCATCCTCCACAATTTTATTTTATAATTATGTCTAACATTTAGCAATTCCAAGATGAGCCACAAAGCAAGGCATATTTAGGAAAGTGTAGTTTCTATTTTTGTCCTCCCATCAGTTTTTCGGTTAGCTATTACTTATTCTTCTGGTATGAGCAAATACATAGACATTTTCATATTCTTCCCTTACTATATTTTACTAGTTTTTTTAAGACTTACTAATTTATTTGAGAGAGAGAGAGTATGTGCCTGCACACAGGTTGGGGGGGGGGGGAGTGGGGAGCAGAAGAAGAGAAATCTCCAGCAGACTCCCCACTGAGCAGGAGGCCCAAGGCAGGACTTGACCCAGAACCCTGGAATCATGAGCCCCAGGCAGACACTTAACCAACTGAGCTACCCAGGTGTCCCAAGCATCTGACTCTTGATTTTGGCTCAGGTCATGATCTCAGGGTCCTGGGCTGGCACCAGGAGTGGGAGTCCTTGCTCAGCAGGGAATCTGCTTCTCCCTCTCCCTCTGCCCCGTCCCCCTGCTCATGCTATCTTGAATAAATAAATTAAATCTTGGGCAGGGGGAGAGTCAGATGCTTAACTGACTGAGCCACCCAGGAGTCATGGCTTCCCTTACTATATTTTTTATTTATTTATTTTTTTTTAAATCTTTTTTTTTTTTTTTAATTTTTATTTATTTATGATAGTCACGGAGAGAGAGAGAGGGGCAGAGACATAGGCAGAGGGAGAAGCAGGCTCCATGCACCGGGAGCCTGATGTGGGATTCGATCCCGGGTCTCCAGGATCGCGCCCTGGGCCAAAGGCAGGCGCCAAACCGCTGCGCCACCCAGGGATCCCCCTATATTTTTTAAAGTAATCTTTACATCCAACGTGGGGTCAAGAGTCTCATCCTCTACTGACCAAGTCAGCCAGGTGCCTCTTCTCCTACTACTACTTTTTCTTTTTTTAAGATTCTATTTATAGGGATCCCTGGGTGGCGCAGAGGTTTGGCACCTGCCTTTGGCCCAGGGCGCGATCCTGGAGACCCGGGATCGAGTCCCACATCAGGCTCCCGGTGCATGGAGCCTGCTTCTCCCTCTGCCTGTGTCTCTGCCTCTCTCTCTCTCTCTCTCTCTCTCTGTGACTATCATAAATAAATAAAAATTAAAAAAAAAGATTCTATTTATTTATTCATGAGAGAAAGAGAGAAGCAGAAGGAGAAGCAGGCTCCATGCAGGGAGCCCAATGTGGGACTCAATCCTGGCACTCCGAAATCATGCCCTAGAGCTGAAGGCAGATGATCAACCGCTGAGCCACCCAGGCATCCCTCTTACTACTTTTCCTACTATCTTACAAAAGATAACATAATTAAACATAGTATTCTGCACCTTCATTTTTTTGGACGGGGGTGGCGGGGGTGGAGGCAGAGGGAGAGGAAAGGGGAAAAAAAGAATCTTAAGCAGGCTCCACACCCAGTGCTGGGCCCCAAGCTGGACCTCAATCTCACAACCCTGAGATCATAACCCGAGCTGAAATGAAGAGTTGGATCCTTAACTGACTGAGCCACTCTGACGCCTCCCCCCATTCTGTACCTTACTTTTAAAAAACGATATATCCCTAGAGATCATTACTTACTTTTTTTTTTTTTAAAGATTATTTATTTATTTATTCATGAGAGACAGAGAGAGAGAGATGCAGAGACACAGGCAAAGGGAGAAGCAGGCTCCATGCAGGGAGCCTGATGTGGGACTCGATCCCGGGTCTCCAGGATCACACCCTGGGCTGCAGGCGGTGCTAAACCGCTGAGCCACCCGGGCTGCCCGAGATCACTACTTTCATAATGAATAAAGTTCTCATTTCATTTTATACTTTGATAATGCTCCATGAAGTTGAAGTACCAGCTAAGTTTATTTATGTATATATGTATGTAACCTCTGCACCCAATGTGGGGTTGAACTCAGGACACTGAGATCAAGAGTTCCATGCTCTTCTGCTGAGCCAGCCAGGTGCCCCCCACAGTACCAGATTTTTTTTTTTAACCAACTTCCTAATGATATTTAGGTTATTCCATCTTTTGCTAATACATTTAGCCTGTAATGAATAACCTGTAGATACCTTTTTTTTTTTTTAATTTTTCCCAGTGTATCTTGGGGATAAATTCCAAGAAGTGAGCTGGCTGAACCAAAGAACAAATGCAATGCAATTTTGCTACCTACTGCCAAACTCCCCTCATAGGGTTATACCAGTTTGCATTCCTGCCAGCTATGTATGAAAGTGTTTTGTCCCCTACAGTCTTATCAATAAAACGTCATCAAATTTTTTAATTTTTATCACCCTAATGGACAAAACATGATAGCTTAGTGTAGTTTTCGTTTGCATCTCTTTTATTTTGCATGACGGAGCATCTTTTCTTATTAAAGAGACATTGTAAAATTGTAATGTAACCGTTCTGACAGGGTTGCTATTTTAGAATAAGTATTTTCAAAGAAAATTTTCACAAAGATAAAAAGTACTATTAAACACGCACCTTAAAAATCTAATTAAAAAAAAAAATCTGAGTAATTTAAATACCCGTCCACCCCTACATAGGCTTTATGTGAATCAGTTTATTGAATCAACACATATTTGAGGGTTTTGCTGTACCAGGACTTGCCCTTGGCATACCATCAGAAGTGTGGTTTAAAAAACAAAAAAAAACAAAAAAATTTTTTAAATAAATAAAACAAAGAAGCATGGTAAAAGGGTATGGGAATGCTAAGGATGAAATGTTCAGTGAGGAGCCCACTAGTTTAAAGACCACTGGAGTGGAGAGTTACCTGAGGTATTTTCAATAAGGAGTAGTTCACTAAGCCAAAAGACAAAGGGTTTTCTGAGTTTAGAGATGGTCTGAGCAAGGAATGATAAATGTTTACAACAGAACAAGTCTGCCTTTAGTATTAAAAAAAAAAAAAAAAGGCAGTGAGGTAGGCTACAGATGCCAGAGAATTATGGTGAGAAAAGCAGGGACAGGGACACCTTGGGTGGCTCAGCAGTTGAGCATCTGCCTTTGACTCAGGGCATGGTCCTGGAGACCTGGGATCAAGCCCCACATCTGACTCCCTGCATGGGGCCTGCTTCTCCCTCTGCCTCTGTCTCTCGTGAGTAAATAAATAAAATCAAAAAGAAAAGAAAAGAAAGAAAAGAAAAAAAAAAGAAAAGAAAAGGAAAGAGAAAGAAAGAAAAGAAAAAAGAAAAGAAAAGAAAAGGAAAAGAAAAGAAAAGAAAAAAAGAAGAGGAGAGGAGAGGAGAGGAGAGGAGAGGAGAGGAGAGGAGAGGCACAGCCAAAAGCTTAAAACTATAGCTGTAATAAAAACCTATAACTAGGTACCTCTAATCAAACAGAAAACCCGATGCTGATTATGGATTAAGTCCAAGAACAAAGAGCCCAGGAAGGTACTTCATCCAAGGACGAGGATATATCCCCCCTGTCCCACATGAGTGGGATAATTTCTATTCAGGATTAAAAACTGAGAAATGAGCAGGCTTACTGTGAAACTTTACACTGTGCAGTGTACTAAACAGATTCTGTCAGGACAGAAAACTGAAACATAACAATGAAAAATAAGCTGCCTTCAACAAGACAGCGTCAAAAAAAATAATTCTGAGATTCTCTGATTGAAGCAATCACTTCTAAACAAAAACCCCAATACAACCAAACCATTCTCATTAAACCTATCAGCAACCATTTACCTTTTCCCTTACACCCACCAATTAATAGTGCAAGAGTCAACACAACCCAGGGCAGAGTACACAGTTGATTCATCTTTGTATCCCCCACAGCACCATGTGCAGTAGGCACTCAATAAATACTTGGTGCATTAAAGAATGAAAACACCCTCCCATAGCAACATGCCCAGACTTTTCCATGGGAGGACCTTTCTCCTGAATTATAAGTTAGGGCAACTCCCTAGTAAAGCTTTCAAATAAATTCAACAACCACTTCTTGAGTGCCCGGAATGTGCCAGTGTTAGGCACTGTCCTTGGCAAGGGTATGTAAAGATGAGTAACACATAGTCCCTAACACCCCGGGGGAATTCAGTCTAGTGGGAGAAACACAAACTATAAAACACAATGGGAAAATGCCACCATGGAGATAAAATAATGTGGGAACACAGGTGAAGGAACACATAATTATGCAGGGAACGAAGAGAAAAGGTGAGGTCAGAGAATCCACAAAAATACAATCCCAGTCCCCTCCTCCCCAACACGCAGGCTCATGCTTGCTCTAAAATGATCTTTGAAAAACAGAAGGATCAAGTCATTCCACTGCGAATAATCCTTAAGAGGTCTGCAATAGGTCATAGCTTAGTTCCATGTAACACTAAGTCCACAATCACCACCCCTGCAGTTTAGTGGCACCTGCTGTGCTAGACACCATTCCAAGTACTTTACAGGTAGCTATTTAACCTTACAATAACCTGATGAGGTTGGTGCTATCGTCTCGGCTTTACAGATGAGGAAACTGAGGCACAGATTTTTTTTTAAAACCTTGTCCTATATAACAAAATGCCAAAGGCTGAGACCTGAGCCTATTTCTGGCTCCAGAGTCCTCTGCATCTTTCCCCCTTCTTCTCAGCCTCATTTCCTTCCTCTAGGTTCCTCACACTATAAAACTTCAGTACTACCAAAGTACTTTAAACCCTGTGAACACAAGTCGCTTTAAACCTCTGTGCTTTTGCATGGAAAGCCCTGCAGCCACCTCTCACAGATCCTTCCACTGCATGGCAGGAAAAACCTTGCAAGCTTTCATACTACCCAAGAGTCCTTTGTTAGCTCCCTGTATCATTGAGTTTATCACACTCTGTTATAACTATTTGTTTGCATTTACATTTCTACACACAGGTCTCCTATACTTACCCTGTGATAATTAACCTTTGTTATGCTTTACAACAATTACTTGGGCTTTTTAAGATTTTATGAGAGAGAGAGAAAGAGAGAACACAAGCAGAGGGAGCTGCTGAGGGAGAAAGAGAAGCAGGCTCCCCACCAGGCAGGAAGCTGACTCTAGGCTCCATTCCAGGACCCCAGGACCATAATCTGAGCCAAAGGCAGATGCTTAACCAGTTGAGCCACCCAGGCGCCCCTATAATTACTTGTTTAAATGTCTTTTTTAAAATGTCACCTCCTTGGGGATGGAGCCCCACGTAGGGCTCCCTGCTCAATGGGGAGTCTTCTTCTCCTTTTCCCTGCCACTCCCCCTGCTTGTGGTCTCTTGCTCTGCACACACGCTCTCTCTCAAATAAGTAAATAGAATCTTTTTATTTTTTAAGATTTTATTTATTTATTCATGAGAGACACACAGAGAGAGAGAGAGAGGCAGAGACACAGGCAGAGGGAGAAGCAGGCTCCATGCAGGGAGCCCGACGTGGGACCCGATCCCAGGTCTCCAGAACCAGGCCTGGACTGAAGGCGGCGCTAAACCGCTGAGCCACCCGGGCTGCCCAATAGAATCTTTTTAAAAAATAAAATAAAATATCACCTCCTTGGAGAAGCTAATCCTGACTCTCCTTTTTTTTAATCTAAAATTGACTTCCCTACCCTCCCAAATTACTTCCTTTCTCAGATCAAAGGGGTTTTTCACTCTCCCAGAACTTCTCACAGATCAGTTTCCAAAATTTGATTTCTTCTCCCCAACCAGAACATATGCTTCATGGGGGGCAGGAAACATAAGGTTTGTTCTGTCATTATATTTCCAACACCTAACCCTAGCACTTAGGAAGATTAATAAATATTTGTGTACCTGCTACCTTATACTATTAACTCCTTGAAAAAAAGATCATCTTAACGAGTTTTTTATCTCCAATATATAACGCGTGCAATAACCTCAATAAATGTTTGCTGAATTGAAACCAAATAAATAAATAATTGTTATGGCAGGATAAACAGGATTTCCCCCCAGGAAAACAAAGTAGTTTTAGAAGATCATTCAAGGCTTGGGATCAATATGGTCAGAAACACAGAGATAAGAAGCAGTTTTTTTTTTTTTTTCATTTTATTTATGTGAGAGAAAGAGAGACAGAGAGAGGGATAGAGATCATAAGCAGGGAGGAGAGGGAGAAGCAGACTCTCTATTGAGCAGGGAGCCGATACAGGACTCGAACCCAGGACTCCGGGAGCATGACCTGAGCCAAAGCCACCCAGACACCGCGAAGAGGCAGCTCTCAGTGAAAAGGTTCTCTGCGCAGCAGGGAGCCCAGAGGAGAGCTAAGGAAAACACTGGAGAGGTCAGCACACCAGGCTGCAGAGGGACTTGCACTATTTGTCTTTAGGCAGCAATGATGTAGCAGAGTTTTTAAGGCGGTTGTGGTTTTTGAAAGATTGTTCCAAACAGAGGGGACTAGCAGAGGCAGCTGTTAGCTGCAGATACAGGGAACTGGAACCTGTAGCAAAACAAGACTGTCGATATATATGTTCAGAAGATGGAAGGAAAAGAAAGAAGGCCTGGAATCTGAGCCAGGAAAGAACAGCACAATCTCCTACACCACAACCTGCTAGCCTGTTCTTTGTATCATGACCCGCGTATTTAGCTAGTCACCAAAATTCTTTTCTGAATTCAATTTATATGGCCAAGACGTTAGGTCCAGCTTTTTCTCTTAAGTGTGTACTAATGCTTTCCTGTGATTCTACACTGTTAGCCTTTAATATGTTTTATATGAATGCTTTTAGAAGAAATATCATCTTTCAGGAAATCACAAGCTAGCAATTCTTGATGGCACTTCTTAATGCCTTCGTCGACACTCGACACTCAGAATCAGAGGGAAAAAGCAACTCCACAGTTACCAAAATGATTACAGTTAATATAGATCACTGCATTTACACAGAAAGTTTAAGAGGCACTAGACTTAAACACACAAGTTGAACTCTTCCATAGCACCACCTCGAGCAGGAGGAGATGACCGCAAAGAAAGTGAAAATGAGCAGAATAACCACAGTTCTCGGGATCCCTGGGTGGCGCAGCGGTTTGGCGCCTGCCTTTGGCCCAGGGCGCGATCCTGGAGACCCGGGATCGAATCCCACATCAGGCTCCCGGTGCATGGAGCCTGCTTCTCCCTCTGCCTGTTGTGTCTCTGCCTCTCTCTCTCTCTCTCTGTGACTATCATAAATAAATAAAAAAAAAAAAAAAAAAAAAATAACCACAGTTCTCATCAGGAAGATCTTATGTAGGGCACTTCACTGCTTTCTACTATCTGTAGCATTTTATCGAGACGGCCCTTAGCCGAACATTTATCTATTACACAGTTTCATAATTTATCTGTGGGCCTATCTTGCTGGCTAAACAGACAGGGACTCTTATTTTGATCATCTTTGATATATCAGATTTTAATATTCTCCCTACCATAGTAAATGTTTAATAAGTACCTGCTGAATGAATGAATGAAAACAATCCTCAAAATGGAGGGATTTCCTAATAAAAACTCAGTCCTCATTCTGATTCTAGGAAATAAAGCTCAGCAAATTTGTTATTTGGATACCTCTTTTCTCTTTACCAAACCAACCTGCTTCCAGAAATAATAAGGAAAAAGAGAAGTTACCGTACTAGTCTAAATATCTGCATTAAATCTTTTTGGTCACACCATAATTTGTATGCTTCCTTTTCTCTCTAGGATAAAGTGTGGTAATTTTAGGAAAAAAAAAAAAAAAAAAAGGATAGGGGATGTCTGAAACAGAAATGGGAAGCCCAGTGTAAAACTGAGCATCAACAAAGCAATTCTGCAGAATATTTCTAGAGGACATCACTCTCTCACCCTGCCCCCTCCAAGAGGCTGCAGCAACCAGTTGTGATGGGCATGGGACCCAACCTAACTGGTCTGCCAACCTCCAGCTCCTGCCAGCTCCACATTTTGCTGCCAAATTAATCTCCCTACAGCACAGCCTATGATCAACAGGCCCAAATGAAATCATCACTGCCCTCCACCCTCCAACGCCTCTGTGCAGCCACGTACTCCTTCAAGTTGATTGCGACATCAGGCCAGAGCCTGGGGGAGGGGGGTGTCACTGACCTCTCCCACACCCACTAGTGTAAATCCTGTAGATCCTCCTTTTCTGGTTGTCTTCTGTGTCTCTCCTTGTTGCCTTTCACCCTGCTTCTACTCCCTCTTCCAGTGTTAGTAGGCCTAACCAAGATCAGCCACAGCCAATAAAAACGTAAAGGGAGGGGGGAATCCCTGGGTGGTTCACGGTTTAGAGCCTGCCTTCCACCTAGGGCAGGATCCTGGAGTCCCAGGATGGAGTCCCACGTCAGGCTCCCTGCATGGAGCCTGCTTCTCACTCTGCCTGTGTCTCTGCCTCTCTCTCTGTCCCATGAATAAATAAATAAAATCTTAAGAAAATAAAATAAAGTAATAAAAAAATGTAAAGGAGGCTACAAATGTAATTTTTAATTTGCCAGTAGTCACATTAAAAAGGTAAAGAGAAACCAGGGCAATCAATTTCAATAATGTTTTAGTTAACACCAATATAACCAAAAAGTAATTTCATTGTTTGACTTAACCGATCTAAAGTTAATGATGAGTAGTTTTACTTTCTTCCCCTTGCCTCCAGATCAGCTTTGAAATTTTTCAGGGCATCTCAGTCCGGACCAGCCATGTTTCCAGTGCCACATGTGGCCAGTGGCCACTGTACTGAACCGTAACAGCTCAGGCTCAGATGTAATGATCCCACTGCACCCATTGCCTCTCTTTTTCACCTCCTGAAAATACTTTAATTTGGCTAACCTATACACTTTCCTGAACCCATTTCCTTCCATGGCACTCCTCTGGCTGTCCCTTAAGTACAAAATGTCTTCTGGTCCTCTCCAAACTTCAATACCCAGTTCAAGCACTACCTCATTCATGAAGCCTTTCCCGTAAGCCCCACTCCTAACTCATTTCTACCTCCTTTGTACTTTTAGTTCTCATCTTGCAACTCTAATAACATTAGTGCTTTTGCAGATTGTAAACTCCTCAAGGGCATGATACTGCTATTTATATTATAGCTCTTAGAGAACACGGCACACTGCTTTGAGTACAGCAGATCATGATAAGCTAGCTTCTGATGATATGAAGTCTATAATTTACCAGCCTTATTTTTTTTTAATCTTTTTTTTTAATTTTTTATTTATTTATGATAGTCACACAGAGACAGAGAGAGGGAGGGAGGCAGAGACACAGGCGGAGGGAGAAGCAGGCTCCATGCACCAGGAGCCCGATGTGGGATTCGATCCCGGGTCTCCAGGATCACGCCCTGGGCCAAAGGCAGGAGCTAAACCGCTGCGCCACCCAGAGATCCCAATTTACCAGCCTTATGATAAATAAATGTACCCTTCACATGCACACTCAAGGTACCAATGGTTCCAAAGCAAGCTTAACCACTGCTTAAAACCAGCTGACGAAAACGAGCACTTGATGTGTAGGTGCATCCAAACCCTGCCATGGAAAAAGCAACACTAAGTCATACTCTGACTCAAAATTTTAGCAAACATCCTAAATCAGAAGCATTATCTTCCTATAAGAAGAAGACTGAGGCCAGAACCCCTAGAAATTCTGTAGCATCATGGGCCTACTACTCATAATAATTCATCAGAAATCTAACTATTAAAAATAACATGCTATAATAGAAAATGGAAAGTCCCAGATTAGATACCCTTACCTGTATAACCGAGTGCTGAAATGACAACCAGGAAAACTCCGGGCCTGATCCTAACTCTGTAATGCTTCACATTCCCAAACCAAACTTTTTCTACTTGTGAAGTGAGGGGGAAGGATATTCCCCATCCACTGCAGAGACGGTTTCTTTTGCTCATGCCTACCACAGTGTAAACTCCACAAAGCTTTCCCAAGTGACCCTGTTAAAAGGACACTCAGACAGTGCTACTCCTCTGATCAAAAATAGTTTTCCAGGGATCCCTGGGTGGCTTAGTGGTTTGGCGCCTGCCTTTGGCCCGGGACATGATCCTGGAGCCCCGGGATAGGTCCCGCGTCGGGCTCCCTGCATGGGGCCTGCTTCTCCCTCTGCCTGTGTCTCTGCCTCTCCTTCTCTGTCTCCCGTGAATGAATAAATAAAATATTTTAAAAAAATAGTTTTCCATCTCATTCCAACAACTTTCCAGTGGCCTACAAGGCCCTGCATTGTCTGGCCTCCTGTTAGCTCTCTCAGACTCCATCCGAACCACCTTCCCCCTGGTCACTGCTCCAGTATCACTGGCTGCTTTGCTGTTTCTCAAACATGCAAAACACACACTGCCCCAAGGCCTCTACACAAGCTCCCTCTGCCTGAAAAGGGCCCCCACCCCCAGCTGTCTGGCTTACACTTCTTCAGATCTTTCCTCAAACATTACCGTATCAGAGAGGCCTTCCCTGATGACTGGATATGAAATAGCACAGCTTTCCTTCACATACCTAACACTGTTTCCCCTGACCAACACCACTTTACAACCCTGAGCTGGTACATGTTTACTCTTAGTATGTCCCTATACTGGACCATAAGCTCCAGAAAAGTGGAATCCTGTGAGGTTTATTTGTTCCTGTATCCTCACTGCATAGAATAATGCCTGGAATGCAAAACAAGCAAATATTTACCAGCTGAATAAGTGAGTAAGCAACACTTTAACCTTCCTTTGGAAGAAGCAGAACAAGAGACCACTGCCTCACTTTTTCAAATAATATTTTAGAAGATGTTTTCAATATTATACATGCACATCAAGAAAAAAATTACCTATAAGTGTACGAATTTAAAAACTGAAAGTCATCTAGTGAGCATCCTAAATAATCTTTTTTTTTTTTTTTTTAATTTATTTATGATAGTCACAGAGAGAGACAGAGAGAGAGAGGCAGAGACATAGGCAGAGGGAGAAGCAGGCTCCATGCAGGGAGCCTGACATGGGATTCGATCCCGGGTCTCCAGGATCGTGCCCTGGGCCAAAGGCAGGCGCTAAACCGCTGCGCTACCCAGGGATCCCGCATCCTAAATAATCTTATTCCCAAGAAAATTATGCACAAAGGTTGGTAAATTTCCTTTCAGATCCGTTTTATGTATGTATGTCTAAACAGATAGAGCTCTACGTTATTTCTATTAAAAAAAAATCTTTTGATTTTATTCTGCAATTCATACACTGTATCCTGCCATGTTCATATACTTAAAATTATCTCATTCTTTTTAATAGCTATTTCTATTCTGTAGGTATATCCTGTATCCTAGTTTAGAATTCAAGTCCTTATTGATGGACTGATTCAAGTATCTTTCATTTGAAATGACAAAGAATGTTGGTTTTGTTTTTTTTTTCCAGGCCCAATAATTCGCCCTCTGGCCAAGACATTAGGATCTCACCTATATACATCCTGAACTCGAGCAGAAATTGATGCAGATTAATGAAGGAACAGGAAGAAACTCCAAACAGAGGGTACCATTTAATACCTGAAACCAATGAACACAATCTTCTGCTCCCTACCAAATGGCCCCTTCAACTCTACTCTCTTCTTCACACTTCAGTGAGCATTTATAAAGCTATAGATAATTCTGAGCCCTCTGTGCCATCTCTGTTTTCTCCTGTTCCTTTTTCCTTCCTTCTGAAAGATGGATTACCTCAGCCCAGCATTAACCCCCACAGACTTAAGAGTACCACCTATCAATTCTCTTTCACCCAAGTGTTCTGCAAAAGATATCCATAAAAGGGCCCCCTGAGACTCCTATAGCAGACTTTATTTCCTGAGCTGCCTTCATGATTTATACAGAAATTTCTCCCCCAATTCTGTCCCCAGCAGTGATCCCAGAGCAGGATGTTGCTCATAAATCTTTTCTCTCGGCTTACCTACCACCCACTGACCAGCTTATTTTTACAAGAGTTGCCATTTCCCATCTTCCCCTAGTGTAAGCCCCCTATGTCACGTAAGTTTTATTCCTGAGGTCTTTGTCTATCACAAGAACCAGGCACAGTCAAAATGTCGTACTTCTGCCATTGGGAGTGCAAAAAATTCTACAAGGCACTATGAAGGAATGTTGATATATTTAAAAACATACCCTAAAAATCCAGACAAAGAGGCCATAAGCATTTCTTGATGGTAGAGGTGAATTCTCATTTATTTTAAGATTTTATTTATTTGAAAGAAAGCAAGAGTGAGAGACAGAGAACATGCACAAGCAGGGAGGAGGGGCAGAGGGAGAAGCAGGCTGCCCGCTCAGGGTCCTGAAATCATGACCTGAGCCAAAGGCAACCACTTAACTGACTGAGCCACCCAGATGCCCCTCTCATTTCTTTATAAAATATTAACTTACTGAATATCTTCTTAGTCCAGGTACTACGCCAGCCCTTGGAGACACAAAGATGATAGCCCTCCAATCAGCTGTCTGATGACAGAATCTTGTAAGGAAGATAAACATCACAGCAATTTAGGAAATAAATGTCCTAATACAAGGCAGTATCTCTGACAGGCGGAGGACCATTGCTGCCCGAAGGTGGCAGGAAAAGTTGCATGGAAAAGGCGACTGAACCAAGAGTTAAAACAGTATTCCATACTCTGAACCATCCTTGCTATGCTCTCTTCTCTCAGTCCCCAAGCTAGCACCCTCTTGTTTTTCCTCCACTTCTTTGCTAATAATCTTCTCAAGCTCCTTAAAATTTCTTATGACTTAGTTTCCTCCTCTTAGGCATTTTCATTTTTTCACTGTCCCAAGAAAATCTCATGGATAACTGTGATTCAGTTTTTACTAAACATATGTATATCTTAGGCCCAGACCTTCAACCAGAGAGCTCCACTCTTAGATAACCAATTGCCCACTTGACATCTCCACTTGCAAGGAGTTTCACTGGCATCTCAAACTTAAACCCTCCCCCAAAGAACCCATAGCACCTCTAGTCTTCCCCACCTTGCCAAGAGCATCTCCCAGTAACAGAGCCAAATAATTAGCAATTGTTCTTGACCCTTCCTCTTTTATATATCCTTCACATCCAACCAGCTATAAATCTTTTCTTGTTATTTCTCCAAAATTATCCAGAACATATGTGGTCCTTTCCAGCTCTCCCATGAACCACTTAATACTCCAACTGGTTTCTCTGCTTCATCTTCCGCCCTACTACACTCCATTCTCCATTTGGTAAGTGACCTTCTAACATCATGTCAAGGATTAGCCTACTTAAAATTCTTTGAGGACTTCCCATTCCCCTAAATATAAAGTCAAGTTTCTTAGCATGGCCCACCAGGTCATTTCCTGGCCTGGTACTCTTATTATTCTCCAGCTATACTGAAGTTTCTTCAGTTCCTCAAAGGAGCCCTATATTTTGTTTAACCCAAACCCTCACAAGTATGTTTCCTTTTACCTGTAATACATTTTTCTTCTCCCTATTCCACCACCCAATTGTTTCAACTGATTAACTCTTAAACATACATTCATTTTCTGCCCAGCCACCCCTTCCTCCAATAAGTCTCCCCTAATTCTTATACAAATCTGCATTTAGGTGCCCTTTCTATAAATTCCTGCAAAGCCCTGGACTTCCTGGATAGCACTTACAGACAAATGAAGCAAAGATGGGAGAAAGCACAGCATATACCAAAGCATATAATTTAAAGAGAAAAGCCTGCACAAGGAGTTGTGATAACTTCTATACCTCTAAGCACCAGGGTTGGTAGAAAGACTGGAGTGACTAGAGATGAGACTTGAAGAAAAGGTTGAGGCTCAGGGGATGGAGATTTAGGATTCATTAAGGGAATCCAACTATAAACAGTAGATGATAGGGAGCCCTGGAAGTTTTTTAGGTAAGGGAGCAAAATGAACATACAAGAAACCTATTGGCATAATGCAGTTCCTCCTATTGAGGAATAGCAAGGGAGAGGAGGAGCAGTGTAGCTGCGCGGGGAGAGAGAATGACTGACCTTTAGAGCCAGAGGAATCTGGAGAGGGAGATGATGGCAGATGTGAACGCAGTTCTGGCTTAGAAATCTAGACGTGGGAGTCACCTATTGTGGTTAGGACAGCCAGAGAGAGACTGTACACAGAAAATCTGTGGTGTAAGAAGGAAGCAAGTCAGGGACAAAGGTTTGAGGAATGACAATTAAATTTTTATGAATCAGGAAAAAAAGGAAGTTGCGTGTGGAAAAGGGAGGAGCTCAACAGAATGGTGAAGAGCTTATGATCCAGTATGAGTGTCCCAGATAAGGTACTGGGGAGGAGGGGAAGGAAATGTCCCACCACGTGCCCAATTTACTGTGTAGCACTCTGCACACAGTAGGTGCTAAGCATTTGCTGGAGTGTAAAGTAATACACAGAGCACCTCTGTTCAGGTTACATATATTCCAAAGAAACTGTAGATCATCAAGACCCTGTCTTACTACAAAGAGATACTCTGGGAGGTAGTTCAGAAAACCACACTTATTCCCTGATTCAAAGGATGCTGGATGTGAATCCTTTTGAAAAGAAACAACAAAATTTTCTTCATACAAGTAATTATCTTCTAACATTTCAAATTGGGGGTTGTTATGTATCGGATCTTCAAAAAGGAAAGAAATCTTGCTTTAGTGTAAAAAAGTCATCTGAGGGCAGCCCGGGTGGCTCAGTGGTTTAGCACCGCCTTCAGCCCAGGGTGTGATCCTGGAGACCCGGGATCGAGTCCCACATCGGGCTCCCTGCATGGAGCCTGTTGCTCCCTCTGCCTGTGTCTCTGCCTCTCTCTGTCTCTCCCTCTCTCTCTCTCTGTCGCTCATGAATAAATAAATAAAATCTTAAAAAAAAAAGTCATCTGAGCGGATGGAATAGGGAAGGGGTACAAAGATTTGGACAACGACAGAAAAACACTGATGGAGAAGACTGGGCATGGGCAAAGGGAAGGCAGAGGCAAATACCCATGAGCTGAAATCAGCATATCATAAAGGGTCAATGGCAAACTGACTGAACCAAATGACCTCTTAGGATTCAAAAATGCTTATTAGTCTCCTAATGATATCAAGTATCAATATTTCCCTTCTGAGCCATAATAAAGCACCTATATTCAAAATACAGGCAATATTCCTGCTTTTCTGGCTACACTGCTTTCCTGAACACAGACTTAGAATGCCAAATGGAGGGGAAAAAGATGCTCTCCCCTATGGGCTATATACCCTTTACTCTGCTTTTGCTCATGAGCTCGTGAGAGAAAAGGCTTAGCAAATATGTGCATAGAACCTGAACATTAACCCAAGCCTAACACTCTGGCTCAAACAGATAACACTAGTGTAAGATGATGCTGACAAATTAGCCTAAAAAGTGAAATACACGTGATTTTTAAGCACCACTAGCTATAAGGCTTGCTGTGCTTTAAAGCAATTTGGGTTTTTGTTTTTGTTTTGTTTTTTAGCAATCTGTTTCTAAAAGGTCAATGAAAACAAATAGGTAGCAGTAAATCACTGTTTACACAATTCTGAAGACTTTCGACACAGGTCTTAAAATGTACTTTTCGATAACTAGGTCACCAAGTAATTGCCCCAAGTGACAGGATTTCACAGAAACACAAGTTAGCACACTAGGAATACAGCAAGAACTTTGAGTTGTCTTTTTGATAAAGGGCAAATAAATACCCATTATAACCATCCTCTATCACAGCCACAACAGCAGCAGCAGCAAACTCAATCATTCATTAATCACAGGTTAGTTGCAAAGCACAGAGATAATGCCAAGGGATTAAACAGGCCTCTGCTGTAAAAGTAGTTAACAATTTACACAGATGTGTCAAATAACACTGAGACTAAGGAAAATAAGCATTAGAGGTTGTATTCGTCTGGGTATAATCAGAAAAGAGAAACCATACAATAATGTGAACAGAAATCTAATACAAAAAATAATTCAGGGCAGCTCGGGTGGCTCAGTGGTTTAGCGCTGCCTTCAGCCCAGGGCCTGATCCTGGAGACCTGGGATCGAGTCCCACATCGGGCTCCCTGCATGGAGCCTGCTTCTCCCTCTGCCTGTGTCTCTGCCTCTCTCTCTCTTTCTCATGAATAAATAAAATCTTTAAAAAAAAAAATTCAACTCTGATAGAGGAAAACCATAAAGGCATAAAAAGAACTCTAAAAGGTACCCAAGGAAGAACAAACTTTGAAGAGGAGTCCCTCCCCAAAACTGAAGCTATCGCTGGTGAGAATGTGGTTGCAGCCCACTGGGTGGTAGAGAAGTTGGCTGGAACTGGTCTACACTAACAGAGCAGCAAGGAACAATCTTCCAGAGGGCAGGCAAGGGGCAAGGTAGTTGGCAGGTACACAGTAGGAGCTGGGAACAGACACAAGGCCTGGAGTGTGCAGTGTCTGCACTGAGACAATGAAAGCAAGGTCAGGAGATCCAGGCAAGGGCTGCAAAGTTACCAAGAGACTGCATGCACGGAGGTAGAGCACCAATGGTTAAGTGTGCCCACATCATGAGCATGCTCACAATGACCTTACAGGAAGAGAAAAAGAAGCAACTACAACCAGGCAGAGACTATCCCTAACTCCACAATGTCCCTTCAGTACCCTCTACTGGCCAAGCTTAACTCCAAGTTCACTGGAAAGGAGAAAGGCTTCCAATCTATTTTAACAGAGCAGGTACTGAAGGGTGACTTTGGGAAAGAGGAGCATTAACTAAACTCTGGCACAGAGGAAAGGACAAAGATGAGTGCTCAAAAAGAGTAACAAATTTCTTGGGTGATCAGAGTTATAAAAGAGGTATTATTTCAGTGGAACCTTGAAGAACAAGAAAAATTTTGAAAGACATGGGGGGAGTGGGGGAGGGTGGGAAAGAGAGAACGCATTCCGGGTTAAGGAGACAGTTTTCTTATTAACTCTGGGATGTTGGGCAAACCATTTAACCTCTTTAAGTCTTATCCACCTTATAAAATACCTATGTGGTTAAAATGCAACAGCATTTTATGTGGTTAAAATTAACAGCAGACTGTTAATGCTCTGAAAAAGCTTTAAAGCACCAGGGGCGCCTAGGTGGCTCAGCTGGTTGAGCATCCAACTCTTGGTTTCAGCTCAGGGTCCTGGGATTGAGCCCCGTGTAGGTCTCCACAATCAGCAGAGTCTGCTGGAGATTCCCTCTCTCCCTCTCCCTCTGCTCCTCCCCCTACTCTCTCTAAAAAATAAATGAGTAAAATCTTAAAAAAAGAAAAAAAAACACAAAAGTTTAAAGCACTAAATGAAAATCACTTGATGGTAATACCTTTACATGATGACTAGAATGCAAGCTCTAATACAAGCTCCTACCAGCTAACCCACTCTCATCCTAGCTCCTTCCCACCCCATCCACTACCCCTAGTTCCTGGTAGGCACTTGTGACATCAAGGAAGGCCCTATAAATCACTGCTGAATGAATGACTGGATCTTAGATTATCAGAAAAACAAAGACTTTTCATTTAAAATCAAACTAACCCAGGGGCACCTGGGTGGCTCAGGTCAGTTGAGCGTCAGTCTTCAGCTCAAGTCACAAACCCAGGGGCCTAGGGTCAAGCCTCACATCAGGCTCCCTGCTCAGCAGAGAGTCTGCTTCTCCCATTTTATCTCCCTCTGCCTCTTCCTCTTGCTAATGCTTGCTCTCACTGTCTCTCAAATAAATCTTAAAAAAAAAAAAAAAAATCAGGGACCCCTGAGTGGCTCAGTGGTTGAGCATCTGCCTTCAACTCAGGGTGTGATCCCGGGGTCCTGGGATCGAGTTCCAAAACCGAGATGCCTGTGGGGAGCCTGCTTCTCCCTCTGCCTATGTCTCTGCTCCCGGTGTCTCTCATGAATAAATAAATAAATCTTAAAAAATAAAATAATAAATCAAACTAACCCAAAGGAAACAAATGATTTATTTCCTTAAAACAAAAGGGTAAAAGAAGTATTATTAAATATTCTCTCTACATAGTTAGGCATACTTATCTTGATGGGTACCCTAAATATAGGACTGCTATTCTGCCTAAATATAGTCTTAATATAACATTTAACAGGAAATATGAAATGAGAATTTTATTAAGAAATGGATGCACAGTGTCATCTAGCACTTTGAATTACCCAAATTCTCAATAATATAAATCCCACAGTAACAAAAATCATTCTCATTCTCACTTGAGCAGCACAGATACTACTAAAAAAAAAAAAAAAAATCAATCTCAATCACCTGAGCAGGACCATTTGATTAAGCAGTTCACACACTGCCAGACCCCTGTCAATGACCAGGTGTTTCAGAGTTGCATCTCAAGGGCACAGCAGGGCTACTTCACTAAATTCTGCTCAATGGGGCCCAGACTTTTAAACCCTACTAGATGCTTTAAGAACATCACGGAGTTCAAATTCTCCAGGCCCTGAACACTAAAATTATCAAAGGCAGGTCAACAGAAAAGGAAACTAATTAATATTTATTAAATACCAATTCACTGCAGGCACACTGCTGGTTTTTTTTTTTTTTTTAAATTTATTTATTTTTACACTGCTGGGTTTTTAAAAAATTTTTATCTCACAAAATTCTTTTCTTTAGGGCAGCCCGGGTGGCTCAGCGGTTTAGCGCCACCTTCAGCCCAGGGTGTGATCCTGGAGACCAGGGATCGAGTCCCATGTCAGGTTCCCTGCATGGAGCCTGCTTCTCCTGTGCCTGTGTCTCTGCCTCTCTCTTTCTCTGTGTGTCTCTCATGAATAAGTAAATAAAATCTTAAAAGAAAAAAAGAAAGAAATAAAAAAGAACTCGAATCAATGACTTAGCTTAAAAAAAATTTTTTTTTAAATAGTCTCCACACTCAACATGAGGCTTGAACTCAGAACCCTGAGATTAGGAGTTTCATGCTCTCCTGACTGAGCCAGCCAGGCGCCCAACATTATTATTTTTATTTTGCAAATGAGGGAAGTGGAGTTTGAAGAGGTTAAGTAAACCACATTACACAATCTGGTAGGGTTAGAATTCAAGCCCAAGTCTAACTGATTTCAAAGTAAACTTTTTCCCTTGAACTTCAGCTGCCTCCAGGTCAAATTCATCAGCAGAGTTTCAGTGAGTCTGTAAGAACTCCACTCACCTGGGTCCCTACTGTAGGTTGAGGACACGGGGACAGAAGGAAAAGTAACGCTGACATTAAGAACTATTCCAAATATCCTCCCCTCCCATTCCCCTCATTGCCTTTGTTCTCAACTCTTTTGTTTTTTGTACAAGCCAACACCTATTTTTAAATATATTTTTTGGGACACCTGGGTGGCTCAGTGGTTGAGCGTCTGCCTTCAGCTCAGGGTGTGATGGCGGAGTCCTGGGATTGAGTCCCACATCGGGCTCCCCACCTGGAGCCTGCTTCTCCCTCTGCCTGTGTCTCTGCCTCTCCCCTCTGTGTGTCTCTCACAAATAAATAAATAAAATCTTTAAAAAATAATTTATTTTTTGGACAAGATATATTCTCTGCTCTCATCTATTAGATCTTCTGTTGTATTTGAAAATCAACACCTTCATCCTTAAATTAAGGAGTTTCATATCTGGCATCAAAGGCTCACTGGAGGAAGGTCAGTCTCACCAAATGTTGAAAAGATAATCTAAAACAAGAACTGCTACAATTTCTGCTCGTCGAGATGTTGACTTATGAACAGGGGCCACCACCTGACATCTGTGATACTCTACAGACTGCACGGTGCTCTCCAAGAGGACACACGACATCTCACGGCGAGGATGACAACAGCTCTGCTAGAGGCGAGTCAGGGCGATCCTATGTTTTGTTTTGTTTTTTTAAGATTTTATTTATTTATTCATGATAGACACACACACAAAGAGAGAGAGAGAGGCAGAGACACAGGCAGAGGGAGAAGCAGGCTCCATGCAGGGAGCCTGATGAGGGATTTGATCCTGGGACTCCAGGATCACACCCTGGGCCAAAGGCAGGCACTAAAGGGCTGAACCACTCAGGGATCCTGGGGGGCGGGGGGAATGACCCTATCTTATCCTAAGCTGGGCACGGGCACCACCTCTGTCCCTCAATTCATCTTTTCCCTGCCATTGGTTCAACAGTCACCCCACTCTCTTTCCTTCCTTTCCTGTCCCCTCTCCACAATCTACACCTTAAAGAAACCAGCTTTGTCCCTTCCCTAGAAAGGATGCATGTTTCTGTGACCACTGGAGCCAGGCTGAAGCACTGTCCCAGGCAGCAACCTTTTATGTAATACTCCTTCATGGTGGCAGAAAAGAACAGTCCACCACAGAAGGTCTCTCTTGCCCAAGCCTCAGACTTTCAAATCAGAGCTCAGAAAGCGGGTTAAAGACTGAGGGTCTGGTGACAGAAGGAAGGTAGCCTGAATATCAACCACCGGAGAGTCCATTAACCTCTCCTTTCCTTTTTTCTTTAAGATTCTATTCATTTATTCATGAGAGACAGAGAGAGAGACAGACAGACAGACAGAGATACAGGCAGAGGGAGAAGCAGGCTCCATGCAGGGAGCCTGACATGGGGCTGGATCCCCCCAGGTCTCCAGGATCAGGCCCTGGGCTGAAGGCGGCACTAAACAACTGAGCCACCCAGGCTGCCCATCCTTTCTTTTTTTCATCTGTAAAATATAGCCTCGTAGGAAACTGAGACTGAAGTGAAATCATGCCTATCAAATAAATACATACTGGCACAAAGTCTGGTCCCTGTGGTCATTAGATATTAGCTGCTATTGGCATCTGAGCTCACAAAGGCAGTGCTAATTGCAGCGTTGCCCACAGGCTCACCTACCATTCTAGTATCAAAGGAGATTTATATATATATATATATATATATAGAGAGAGAGAGAGAGAGAGAGAGAGATTGGACGGCCTCTAATACCCTTATCTCTAGCTGAATTGTCTTGGCTAGAAGACTGCTATTCTACCCCCCATCCAGGGACCTGCTTGCTCCCCCCACAGCTGTGACCTCTGCTCCTTTCTCAAGTTTGACCACTTATTTGGAAGATACACTCAGAAGGTGATCACCGAACATCTGGAAAGGCAGTCAGTAAACACATTAGAATTCTTGGGTGCCCAGCACTGTACTAGTATCCACCTGAGTTACAAAGGGCAATCTCTGACCTCTGGGTTAAAATCTCGTTGGGGCTTAGACTGACTGCAACAAAGGAGCCAGGTGAAAACCAAGCAAGAGATAAGCTCGATGGAAGTTGGGTACACAAGGGAGGGAGTTTACTGAAGGTGGACCTTCAACTCTGCAGAGCTGGATTTAGACAGCAGTTCCCAAGTCTTGGCTCCATAAAATGCTACATGATTAGTTGCTTTCAATATAAACACTGAACATATGAACATAAAGTGTTCAAATCTCATCATTTCGGAGAAAGGCCTCAATCATATGCAAAGCCCTGCACTACACAAACAAAAGGAATCTAACTTTGGGACGTCTGGTGGCTCAGCGGTTGAAAGTCTGCCTTCGGCTCAAGTCCCACATCGGGCTCCCTGCAAGGAGCCTGCTTCTGCCTCTGCCTGTCTCTGCCTCTCCCTCTCTCTGTCTCTCATGAATAAATAAATAAATAAAATCTTTAAAAAAAAAAAAAAAGGAATCTAACTTTAAAAGTAAAATTGAAAAAAAATAAAAAATAAAAGTAAAATTGAGGGGCACCTGGGTGGCTCAATGGTTGAGCACAAGTCATGATCCCGGGGTCCTGGAATTGAGTCCTGCATCAGGCTCCCCGTGAGGAGCCTGCTTCTCCCTCTGCCTAGGTCTCTGCCTCTCTGTGTCTCTTATGAATAAATAAAAATAAAAAATATTTAAAAGTAAAAATATATATCTAAAAGTAAAATTGAAAAAAAAAAACCGCCTTTGGACTCCTTTACAAAGTTCTAAGAATTTACTTAAAAATTGACCTCTTTCTGTACTATGCAGGAGTTAAGGGCATTTTTCTCTTGGTGTTGGGTGGGAAAAGGAGCAGAGGAAGAGTCTAAGCCCTCAACCTCCTCAGAGGTACAGAGCTCAAGAATCCTGCCTTGTTCCCCTTATGGCAACAACCACATAACAGAACCCAGTGCCCTTCAGATCGCCCTCGTGGAGGAACGCCTGTGAAGCTGCCCTGGCCTGGGTGCATTTATGCCATATTTGAGAGTCACAGCAAACCCAGGATAACAGTGGCCACCTCCTCACAGCCTTAATAGAAATCTCCAGCATGAGTAGTCAAAATTCAAACGAAGAGCAGCCCCACACTCAGCACTAGTAAACCCTGTTTTCTTTTAATTAAAAAAAATTTAGAGGTCACCCCCTCAGCTTTGTTTACAAGTAATGAGTCCAGCAGCCCCCATTTATCACCCCTGGAGATTCTTTTACACTTTGATGTGAAAAGAGTCAGGACCCATTGTGATTTCAACTACTCCAACAGCAGTCCTTTCATTTGCAAACGAAGCTCTGGCCCCAGTAAGAAACAACTGTCAGAAAAAATTCATTGCCTTTCCTTCTAATGATTTATCAGAGATGGGGGAAAGAGAAGCTGGCTCTAAGACAACTTTCCAGAAAGGATTCCCAGCACACCCCTGATGCGTTCCCGACCTTTGCTGGTTCTTTCAGCCCCAAATGCCCCTTTTCCAAATCCCATTGCTCATGAAAGGCGACCTTCTCTCTTGAAACCATCCACTTTGGAAGGGCTTTCTCTCTCTGCTTTAAGCCTTCAAAGTACTCCAAGTGGCCTAACTTTACTGACCGATTTTAGGTGTTCTCTCTCTCATGGCAATGCTCCAGAACATGAAAAATACCTGACTGGTCCATAACTGACACTCGACCATCCTAATAATTAGGTCACAAGGCACCTGTTTTATGCCACTGTTATGCTCTTACATTAAATGGAACTGAGTATTAAGGAAGTTTAAGAGAAGAGGATTTAAGGATTTCTTAACATATCTAAGAATTCAACGTGGTAGTAAAAGGTACACAACAGGACTATTAAGACTTTTTCAAGTAAACTTTAATAATTAGAGTATAACACACATTTTAAAAGTATACAGCTCTTGCTGCCATTTGCAACACCATGGATGGAGCTAGAGACTGTAATGCTAAGTGAAGTCAGACAGAGAAAAACAAATATGTGATTTCACTCATATGTGGAATTTAATAAACAAAGCAAATGAACAAAGAAAAGAGAGACCAGAAAAAAACAGACTCTTAAATACAGGGAACTGGTGGTTGCCAGAGGGGAGGCGAATGGGGGGGATGGGTTAAATAGATAAAGGGGACTAAGAGTACAGTTACGGTGATGAGCACAGAGTAATGTACAGAATTACTGAATCATTGTACACCCCCAAATAAAACTGTATATTAATATTTCAATTTTTAAAAAGTGCACAGCTCACACATGCATTTCACAGAGACATACTCTTGTAACCAGCACCCAGATCAAAACACAGAACAATACCAGCACTCTTGAACTATTAAACTATTTTTAGTAAAAAGACTTATCTTGACTCTGAGCTTTAGAGCTAACTTCCATTCTACAGGAAATACCTGGAATAGAACCACAGGGATTCTCAACCTCAGCAATGCTGACATTTGGAGCCAGAAGATTCTTTGTAGTGGGGGCCATCCTGTGCATTGTAAGATATTTAACAGCATTCCTGCCCTCTACCCATTAGATTATGACAACTAAAAATCTCTCCAGACATTGTCAGATGTCAAATGCGGGAGGTAAAATTATTCCTGATTGAGAACCACTGGTATATAAGAACAAGTTAAAAACATTAAGAGTTAATAAACTGTCATACAGACAACTCCATTCTACGACCAGTCAATGCCCCCTACCCCTGCCCCCAAGTAGGGTAGCTGCTCTAGATTAAGACTCAAGAAACAAAACATAGGGGCGCCTGATGCTCTTCATCTTGCACTTGTAAAGTTGTGCCCCACGTTGGGTATAGCAATTACCTAAAATAATTAAAAATTTTAATAACAACAACAAAGAAGCAAAACCAAACACAACATAAGCACTTTGGCTTACGTGGATCAGTATGTAAATAACTTTAATACACTTTTTTTTTTTTAAACATAATCTCTATACCCAATATTCGGTTCAAACTCACAACCCGATCAAGACTTGCATGCTCTACCCACTGAGCCACTCAGGTACCCAGAACTTTAATAGACATTTTTTCTTCTAAGGATTTTTTTAATTTATTCATGAGTGACAGAGACCTAGGCAGAGGGAGAAGCAGGCTCCCCGCTGAGCAAGGAGCACAATAGGGAGCTTAATCCCAGGATTCCAGGATCATGACCTGAGCTACCCAGGCACTCCTAGACACTCTTTTCTTAACCAGAAGTCATGGACGACCTCATGCTTTCTAATAGCTTTAACAAGACATGTTCTCTTGATATCTATGAACATCTTATATAAACCTACACAATCTAGTGTCTACAATTTTAGCAACAAAAATGGTGGCAGTCTGCAGTGCAGTCTATGAAAAACGCATCGTCTGATGGAGGCATTCAAACCTGTTGGTCAAAAGCAGAAATGAAATTGCACCGTGCCTCACATGTTAAATGTTATTCTGTACAGTAATTTAAGAATTTCACAACCAAAACAAACTAGCTGCCCTTAGCATTCCCCATAGTCTGATTCACACATCCAGCTATTAACTTCTCCAGGCCTTTGCTTCCTCCAGTACAAGTAAGCTGATTACCATCTAATCTGACCACTTTACAGGGTTATCATGAGCTTCAGAAAACAAGACTCCAATTCTGAAATGTCCTCCAGGCTTCCAGAAAACCACAGGAACCTGGAACTGAAATTCTCTTCCTCCTAATCCTGTTCCACAGATTCCTAAAAAGGCTAACTGCTACAGCTTAAGAAAAGGATTATTGAAAGAAAGAAAGAAAGAAAGAAAGAAAGAAAGAAAGAAAGAAAGAAAGAAAGAAAGAAAAGAAAGGAAAGGAAAAGGAAAGGAAGGAAGGAAAGGAAAGGAAAGGAAAGGAAAGGAAAGGAAAGGAAAGGAAAGGAAAGAAAGGAGGAAGGAAGTAAGGAAGTAAGGAGGAAGTCAGGGATCGGCATTTACGCAAAAGAAATACCTCGCTCATCCTCTCCAGCAGATCCCTCCCTACAGCCAGAAAGAATAACGAAAGCACCTCAAATAAAGAAATAACACATCACAGCAAAGGATTGTTGTCATTGAAGCCCCCCCAAAAGAAAAAAAGGTTTCCCTTCAAATCAGGAAAGCATAAATTTAGGATCCCTACAAAGATAGTCTAATCCTAAATCGTTTAACTCAATGTCCATCTTATCCACCACCAAAGACCAAAGTATCACGTAAAATGATGTCATGCTAACTACCTAGACTAGTAACCATTATACAGAAGGCACTAAATAATATTAATTCATTCTCTTCCATCTCTTAGCATTAGTAGAGTTCAGGGCTGAAGGCAAAGAGAAAAACCATATGCAAATGAATCTGAAACTGACCCACTAGCACAATGAACCAGAATTTAGAATAATCTAAAGACGACTCTAAACACGAATCTACCTTACAAGAAAGCAATTCTACTTCTAATAACTACCCAAAAGAGGGATCCCTGGGTGGTGCAGCGGTTTGGCGCCTGCCTTTGGCCCAGGGCGTGATCCTGGAGACCCAGGATCGAATCCCACATCGGGCTCCCGGTGCATGGAGCGTGCTTCTCCCTCTGCCTATGTCTCTGCCTCTCTCTCTCTCTCTGTGACTATCATAAATAAATAAATAAAAATTAAAAAAATATTAATATCTACCCAAAAGAAAGATATGTACAATATTCATAATAGCTACAAAGTGGATACTATCCAAATGTCCATCCATTGGTGAACAGTAAATAAAGCATGCTATATTCATACAATGGATTATTTGGCAATACAAAAGAATGAAAAATTGACACATGCTGGGACACCTGGGTGGCCAGTAGTTGACCATTTGCCTGTGGCTCAGGTCGTGATTCTGGGATGCAGTCCCTGTATCAGGCTCCCCATGGAGAGCCTGCTTCTCCCTCTGTCTCTGTCTCTGCCTCTGTGTGTGTCTCATGAATAAATAAATAAACAATCTTTAAAAAACAAAAATTGACACATGCTACAACATGGATGAGTCTGGAAAACTTTACGCTAAGTAACCAGTCACAAAGAAACCACATTTTATATGACTGCATTTATATGAAATGTTCAGAATAGGCAAAACTGTTCAGTAGATTAATGGCCACCTGGAGTTGGGGTGGGAAAAAGCTGAATCTACTGTGAGTGCAATTCTGAAAATGGAATGTAGAAATGGTTGCAAAACTCAGTAAGCTTACTAAAAAATCATTAAATTGTATACTTAAAATGGTGTGTAAATGATACCTCCATAAAGTGCTGTTGTTAATGACGATGTTACTTGCAAAAAAGAAAATACTACGCAGTAGCGTGTTTTTTATCCTATGTGTATGATTGAGGACAATCCCATCACCAATATCAAATGTAAAATAGACCACTGTAAAACTTGTAAGTGTATCCACATGCTCTGCAAATAAACACACATTTTGTTTTTAAAGGTCTGTTTCCTCTATCATCCTTCTTTGTATGAATGCTATTCCTGGAGTAGCTTGAAAAACAATCTCTTTTATCCAAAGAGTTGCCTCGAAACAAAGCCTTTCCCCTCAAAATAGAATTAAGGAAGCTTCTGACTCCCCTGAAATACACCATCCTACCATCATCACCAAAGTAGTAGAATTAAAAACTCATGGGAGATTTATGATGTAGGAGGTACTGTGATAAGCACTTTCCACTTATTATTCTTCTTATCCCCATTTTTTTTTCTTATCCTCTCATTTCAATGAGGTTTTAAGAATTGAACGATTTGCCCATGTAACCAACATGTCAGAGATTGAAACATAGCTATCCCACTGCAGAGTCCTACACTTTGGCTTGCTGTAACACGGATGTAATACTAGCTCAACTGGATTTTACTGGTGAAAGTATGCAGTATTCCTACAGTTTAGTCTCCCTTCCCCAAATTTTAACGGTCCCTTTGGGAGATAGATAATTAATTCTGACAAAGATTTCCTCAGGTCTGGGAGAAGTCTGAAACCAAACTCCTAAACCCATCAAACTAAGTGACTCATCCTAAACTACTTATGACAATGTCACATACTTAACAATTAGGAACTGATTTCTAAAGTAAAGGGATACAATGAGTTCTATATAAGAAACATTATTGCACTTGTAAATTAGGCTTTAAACGACTTAAGAAATACAGGAAACTTTCCTATTTCCCCAGTTCACAATCCAGGTGTGGATTATTTACAATGCCCAGGCCAATCACTGCTTCAGGAAAACACAGCCTCCAGCCATTAATTTCTCTAGTAAGCATCTGGAAGTTAGGCCCCTGATTTACTCACACAAAGAAAATCTGTCCATATAATAGGTGTTAATCAGCTTAACACCTTGTAGCTTCCTTACTAATTGAGGACTCTTCTCAATTAGGAGAGCTAAACATTATTTCAGACTCTCCTGGGGAAGGAGATTGTCCAAGAGTACAGTACTATAATATGATTCAGCTCTCACAAAATCCAATCTTTCAAATCTTTCCAAATATTGAAAAGCATATCTCAGCACATCTCCTAAAACACATACAAGAAATACCTACCCTGGATCCCTGGGTGGCTCAGCGGTTTAGCGCCGCCTTCAGCCCAGGGCATGATCCTGGAGTCCTCGGATCAAGTCCCGCGTCATGCTCCCTGCATGGAGCCTGCTTCTCCCTCTGCCTGTGTCTCTGCCTCTCTCTCCCTCTCTCTCCCCTCCCCACCCTGTGTCCTCATGAATAAATAAGATTAAAAAAAAAAGAAGTATCTACCCTTAAAGGCAGGAAATAACAAAATCACATCCCACAGATCTGGTGATACAGCCTAAAATACAATTTCTTTCATTCTTACATTTTACCTTCGTATATTTTCCACCCATCAAGTAACATTTTCACCGAATGTATCCCCACTTTACTCTCTGGCTTCACTTACCTGGGCCCAATTTCAGAAGAATGAAGTTTAGCACATACTTTGTAAAAATTAATTTTAATTTCTGGATTCCAAAAAGGAAATGAGACATTTCAGTCAAATAGATAAGAATAAGAAGGGGAGGAAGAGGAACAGACTGGTGAAATGGCAAAAAGGTATATTCTCTCAGTAAGAAAAAAGAAAAGTAACTAAAAACTCCAGGAAAAATAAAAACATCAAAGATGAAGCAATTTAAAATGTGGCATGAATTTGAACAATTTGCTCAGCTAAAGAGTTGATTTCTCCTGACCAAAATGAACCTTTCTCCTTCAAGTGGTTATCTGTGATAACTGTGAACCCATATGAAATATAACCCTATGTGAAACATGAAATGAAACTCTAGGGACACCTGTGTGGCTCAGGAGTTGAGCACCTGCCTTCAGCTCAGGGTGTGATCCCTGGTCCTGGGATGGAGTCCCACATTGGACTCCCCCTCAGGGGGCCTGCTTCTCCCTCTGCCTGTCTCTGTCTCTCTATCTCTCATAAATAAAAATCTTAGGAAAAAAAAAGCTCTAAACATTATTTTGCTTCCTGATAAAAGTAATGTAAATAGAAGTTTGAAAAACCTATTATCAATTTAGAGACAAAGCTTTCAAGGATATAATTATAAAATAAAATGTCCTATCTGGACAATTTAAAACTAAAAGCAGGGGCAGCCCAGGTGGCTCAGCAGTTTAGCGCCACCTTCAGCCCAGGGTGTGATCCTGGAGACCAGGGATCGAGTACGTCAGGTTCCCTGCAATGGAGCCTGCTTCTCCTTCTGCCTGTCTCTCTCTCTCTCTCTCTCTCTCTCTCTCTCTCTTTCATGAATAAATAAATAAAATCTTTAAAAAAAATTAAAAGCAGAGTAATAGTTGGAGGGTAGAAGAGGAAAAAATGGAAGAAAGAGTAAGGATAATTATATCAAACTATGGAAAGTTGATGGAAAGGAAAATAAAAATATTCAGGATGGACTATATAAAATATACCTAACATAGCATTTTTATTTATTTTTTAGCATGATTTTTTTTAAAGATTTATTTATTTATTTATGATAGAGAGAGGAGAGAGGCAGAGACACAGGCAGAGGGAGAAGCAGGCTCCATGCCGGGGGCCCGATGCGGGACTCGATCCCCGGACTCCAGGATCATGCCCTGGGCCAAAGGCAGGCGCCAAACCAGTGAGCCACCCAGGGATCCCCTAACATAGCATCTTAAAAATTTTATTTAAATTCAATCGATTAACATATACTGTATCATTAGTTTCAGAAGTAGTGTTCAGTTATTCATCAGTTGCATATAAAACCCAGGGCTCATTATATCATGTGCCCTCCTTAATGTTCATCACCCAGTTACCCCAACACCTTGCCCATCACCCAATTACCCCCATCTCCCCACCCACCTCTCCTCTAACATAGTATTTTAATATAAAATACATTATTACTGAGACAGTTAAAAGTTCATATTTAAATTTATGAAATAGAATAATAATCACAAACATCAAAATTGAATAGAAAACATTAAAAATCATAGTCTATGGTTAAACGCAAATAAAATTCAAAAGCTAGCAAAACAAATTCATGATGTCAGAAGTCAGAATAGTGGCAGCCTTTGAGGGAGTTAATAGCTGAAAGGGGACAAGAGGAGGCTTCTGGAGAGCCGGTATTGTCACTTGATGGGTTACACAAGAGTGTTCACTTTGTGAAAACGCACTGAACTGTACTAATAATGTCTGCTCTATTCAGTTTGTTATACTCCAGTAACAATTTTTAGAAAGAACAAAAAGAACGGGAGGAAAATGAGGGTAGGGGTAATATAAGTGAGCTGCGATTCACTAGTGTCTAATGCTGATAAATCTGCAAATCAGAGAGTAAGTCTATTATTTATAAGAACTAAAACAAATATTGTCTTTACACATTACATTAATATTTTATCCACGCTTATGACTTTTGATAGCCTTGAGCAAAGTAAGGGCTCACACTCAGACTTCTGTTTGGTTTGAACAATTAGAGTTGCATACTCAATACACATCTGTTTCCTTTCAAGTATGTGCTAGCCCTGGACCAGTTCCACGTGAATTTGATGGGATTTTTTTCTGGACTACTAAAAGACTAACCTGTCATGATTAAACATTTAAACAGTGAGCTTACTGATATATATTAAAAATTGAGTTCCATTCAGGATTTCCTCTAACTTTATCACTTGTATTGGGTATTAAAACTAAAAGGCGCATATCAGGAAGGTTATGAGTTGAAAAAATGTAACAAACAATAAAACCAGTTCTATAACTGCCAGAATGTTACTACAAATGCCATTCACCCATTCTAGTAATTATTAACAATAGCAACATATGTAAGTAATAGAATACAAAATTGTTTCAACCTTAACACTGAAAATACTGTAACTATTATAACTGAATATTCTACTAGAAATTATATGGGAGGCAATGTCAACAACTAGAAATTTTTTTTTTTTTAAAGATTCTATTTATTGGGCAGCCCGGTGGCTCAGCAGTTTAGCGCTGCCTTTGGCCCAGAGTGTGATCCTGGAGTCCCGGGATCAAGTCCCACGTCAGGCTCCCTTGCATGGAGCCTACTTCTCCCTCTGCCTGTGTCTCTGCCTCTCTCTCTGTGTCTCTCATAAATAAATAAATAGAATCTTTTTTTTTCTAAAGATTTTATTTATTTATTCATGAGAGACAGAAAGGCAGAGACATTGAGGGAGAAGTAGGCTCCCTGAAGGGAGCCCAATGTGAGACTAGATCCCAGGACCCGGGATCACTGCCTGAGTCAAAGGCAAATGCCCAACCATGGAACCACCCAGGCAGCCAAAAACTAGAAATTCTTGAAAAATCAGACACCCGCAAAAATCTTACAATTTAAATTTAAAATTTCTTCATCCACTTAAAATTTCACCATTCTGATATTTAGATTCCTTTGTAGGGAGACTCAGGTTTAATATGCTATAGAATTAAGCTCTCCCTAATTGATGAAATTCTTTTCTTTTAATTTGTTTATTCATGAGAAACACATAGAGAGGCAGAAACAGGCAGAGGAAGAAGCAGGCTCCCTGTGGGAGCCTGATGCAGGACTCGATTCCAGGACCCCAGGACCATGACCTGAGCCAAAGGCAGATGCTCAACTACTGAGTCACCCAGTTGCCGCCTTAATTGATAAAATTCAAAAAGACCTGAATCAAAATGTCAACATTTTTCTAGAAAATGACTAATGACTTCAGAGGATACATGGAAATGTAATCAGATGTGAATAACTACCAAAATTCTAAAAATGAAAAGTAGTGACAAAGAAGTGCCTGAATATTAAGATCTATGAAAATACAGTGACATAGTATGGCACCATTGCCAGAACAATCAATCAATGGAACAAAAGAGTCCAACCAAATACTCAAGATGGTGATGGAATTTAGATGCAGCACTCAAATCAATGGAGAAAAGAGATGATGTAATAAATTATGTTGAAACAACTGGCTAGCCTTTTGCTTTTAAAAAAAAAAAAGGCGGGATCCCTGGGTTTAGCGCCTGCCTTTGGCCCAGGGCGCGATCCTGGAGACCCGGGATCGAATCTCACATCGGGCTCCCGGTGCATGGAGCCTGCTTCTCCCTCTGCCTGTGTCTCTGCCTCTCTCTCTTTCTCTCTCTGTGACTATCATAAATAAATAAAAATTTTTAAAAAAAAGGCTCCTAAAGTGCCCGGGTGGCTCAGTCAGTTAAGCATCTGACTCTTGATTTCATCTCAGATCATGATCTCAGGGGTCTTGAGATGGAACCTTGCATTGGACTCCCGGCTCAGCAGGTAGTCTGCCTGAGATTCATCCTCTCTCTCTCTCTCTCTGACCCTCCCCTGCTCATGCAGTCAAACTCTCTCACGCAAAAAGATCTTTAAAAAAATTAAATTTTAAAAATAAAAACTAGGGACGCCTGGGTGGCTCAGCGGTTGAACATCTGCCTTCAGCTCAGGGCGTGATCCTGGGGCCAGGGATCAAGTCCCGCATCAGGCTCCCTGCAGGGAGCCTGCTTCTCCCTCTGCCTGTGTCTCTGCATCTCTCATGAATCAATAAATACCTTTTTAAATAAAATACTAAAAGGTCCAAGATCTGGGACCTGGCTGGCTCAGTCAGTAGAGCATATGACTGACTCCTGATTTCAGGGTTGTGAGCTCAAGTCCCACATTGGATATAGAACCTACTTTAAAAATTAATTAATTAGGGATGCCTGGGTGGCTCAGTGATGAGCATCTGCTTTCATCTCAGGGTGTGATCCCAGAGTCCTGGGACCGAGTAGCAGAGCAGATTCCCACGGGGATCCTGCTTCTCCCTCTGCCTGTCTCTGCCTCTCTGTGTCTCCCATGAATAAATAAATAAAATTTTTTTTTAATTGAAAAATTCAAAAATTAAACATCCAAAATCTGAAATGGGTCACAAGTTAAGAGGGCTAAGCAGTGAAGTGAATGTGTGATTCCAACTGTGGAAACTAGTGAACTAGAAAGTACCTGTACTCTTCCGATCTTTTTTTTTTTTTTTAATAGCAAGTCTTTCTGGGGCAACCTGACAAAGCAGATGTCTGCAAGAGGAAACAAGGGGGAGTTCTGGAGTTCCGGCTGACCCACAGGCTGGGAGGATGAACATGTTGGCACACCTGAAAAATACTGATGGCATACCATTTGGTAAGTTCTGAATTAGAACTCATCTAACCTCATGCCTTGTTGCAAAGAGCAGTGGCTATTAGATTGTATCTGAGTGCTGCTATACAGCAACGCAAGGCCGAGGTTGTTAAAACTTCAATTTTTTAAGAGAAGATGGAAGTCTAGATTGTTATGTAAAAAAACATTGGCAGATATATATGTATTTTTTTAGAACACTGTGAGGGGCCAAACAAAACCCATCTGTTGACCAGATCTGTCCCATAGGCCACCAGCTCACAAGTTCTGATTTAAATGCAAAAAATGAAACCATTCAAGTGCCAGCAAAGAACACATGACATTATTTTCACAATCTTGAAGTTGGGAAGACCTTTCTAAGCACAATCAAAACCAGAATCCATAAAGGACAAGACATTTAACTGCATAAAAATTTAAAACTTATGTGTAACTGAACATAATGAACAAGCCTAAAGACAGACGACAACAGCTTCCCCTCGTTCTAGCAGAATGTGAATTGCTGCAGCCTGGGTCACATGCCTTCCTCTGTGGGGGAGGAGAGTGCACCAAGTCTAACAACAGTACCACCAGGGCCACCTGGAACAGAGGAAGAGTTTCCTAAATGAACCAGAAAGGGAAGTAGGAAAGCATCCAGGCAGGACCTTCCAGAATTACAGGCACGAGCATCTGTTAATAAATGTTAGCTGAGTAAGTCTGAGTCTCCATCTTTCATTCTTAAATCTGTTTTTGAATATCTAACAGTATAAATAAAAATTGATCAGTGATATCAAATGAGTTACTCTTAATAACTGCTTCAGAATATTAATATGCTCCCCTCAACCAATCCTGATCATTCAGTATATGCAAGAAGGAAGTTAACTATATGTGCACACTTGGAGGGAGAGATCTGAAAGTAGTAAGATGTAACTGACAGGAAAGCCCAGGTGTCTCAGCGGCAGCCCAGGGCGTGATCCTGGAGACCCGGGATCGAGTCCCACGTCGGGCTCCCTGCATGGAGCCTGCTTCTCCCTCTGCCTGGGTCTCTGCCTCTCTCTCTCTCTCTCTCTGTGTCTCTCATGAAAATAAATAAAATATTTACATAAACAAATAAATAAACTGTAACTGTCAGAATTCCGTCCTTCAGAGTTCTCATGATAGGGCAGATTTCACGAACAGGTGCTCCTTTCTCCAAAACAGTGTAATACAGACCAATATCCTGCACACAGAATTGGGATGCTGATCTACTATAACACCTATATGTTAAAGAAATGAGGTATGAGGTTCCGAAAGCACTAGATCTAAAGAAAATATGTAGCCGGTCTAACAGGGTTGTGTAGAGAAAACTAAGATTTTCACATACCTTCCTGTATCATAAAAATGAAAAGGATCGAGCTTATTCTTTGAAAAATACATCATAAACTCAAATATCATTGCATCTTTGAATCCTGGATTTCACCGTTACCTGCTGCTACTGCTGCTCTGGACTCTTTCAGTAAACGCCATTGCTGCCAGTCAGTGGAAAATAATGAGTCTGTTCATCTGAAAGAGAAAGAGCAACCTGTGAATATTAGCCCATAAGTAAACTCATAGGTACACATGACTGGCAAGAAATTCTTACTGGAAACAGAATTCAATGTTTTCATTTGAATTAGAGACAGTGGTTCTTCATCGACTCTCAAACTGCATGAAGAAACTGGTTATCATATAGCAAAGGCCAAATCATATATCAAAGGCCAAATGTACTTTTGAGCCTCTACTCAAAGCCATTTCAGCAAGAAGCAATGCATACAAGTTTATTATGAGAAGGAAGAAAGGAAATAACATTTCCCTAGTGTCTATTCTCGCCAAGCATTGTGTCGAGCCCTTTTCAGATGGCATTTCAAGTAAACATTAAAATAAACTCGCAAGGTAGATGCTAATACCCCACATACTAATAACTCATTTTATAACTAGGAAAACTGAAACTCGGTTTTAAGTAATTTGCCTGAGGTAACAGGTTGTATCAGCACTCCGTCTAGAATCAAAAGGAAGAAAGGTAAGAGTATGCACAAGAAAGGAAATCAGCCAGTTGATCTTTACATAAGAATACTTAATAAAAAAGTAGGCCAAGTAAGAGCCAATTGTAAGAATTTACTTCCACTCCTAAAAGGTGCTTAATCCCCAAAGCCATTTTTTGAGCTCTCAAAAGAGTACTGGTCCAAAAAAAAAAAAAAAAAAATTTAAGAAAAAAGAAAAAGTTATACAACCTGGGCAGACGGCCTTGGTACTGCCCTGCGTATCTCTAGAAACAACCTCTCTCTATGGTTAACACTATCAACAGCTGTTTCCTTTTCCCTTTCTTGTATGTATGTGTGAACTAACTGCACTTATCCTAACTTGCTTTAAATAGTCTCAATTTTCCCAAACATCCTTAAGGCAAAGGATTTATTACGAATGATCTTAGTACAGATTTAACAAACTGTGATACAAATGAAAACACACTAAATTTGTACCAGTTTTAGCTTGCCTCTTATGTTTAAGAGGCTAACTGTACACTTCCGGCTGAGGCTGAAACTCTGAATATAGTCCAGCTCTACTGTGACACCTGATAAGGTCTTTTATCTCCTCCTCCTCCATGAAATTAAAATTGCTGACCACAATGTTTCCATACCAGTAGATAGCACTGTCTCTCTATCTCCCTCCCCCAAAAAAGAATGCAACATGGACTGCTACAAACATTCTAGTTAAACTCACTGGTAGAGCTCTCAGTTTTTCAGGGTCAAATATGCTTTGGAGTCCCACACTCCTCCAACCAGTATAGTAACCAGGCCTACAGGAGCCTAATTAGGCAGGTTTCCTAAATTCTCCAACTCAAACCCCAACCATTCCCGTCCCATCCCACAACCACTGCTGCTTACTCTCTCTCACTTTCCCTCTATCCAACACAATTTTATTTCCCTTTCCCCTCTTTCTCCATCTTCTTTCCCCCCCCCCGTCCCTTCCCAGCAATACTGTCCCTTCTCCCCTTTTGCTGCTCTCTTTTCTCTCTCTTGATACTAGGGCTGGCACACAGTGGGTGGTCAATAAAATAGTGTGTCATCTCAGCATTATTCTTCGTAACACTGTAAAGGCATCTGAAGAGTCAGTGATGGCAGTCTCCCACATAATCATCCCAATCAAGATGTCCACTTGCTTTGCAACCCAACAGTACCCACCCTAGGTCTTGGAGAGCAAGAGGGCAGTGAGGGAGGAGGTAGGTTGGGTTGCAGAGGAACACCAACCTTGAAAATGGTCCTGAGGGCAGCCCAGGTGGCTCAGCGGTTTAAGCGACGCCTTCAGCCCAGGGCCTGATCCTGGAGACCCAGGATCGAGTCCCACGTCGGGCTCCCTGCATGGAGCCTGCTTCTCCCTCTGCCGGTGTCTCTGCCTCTCTCTCTCTCTCATGAATAAATAACTAAAAATCTTTAAAAAAAAAAAAAAAAAAAAGAAAGAAAGAAAGAAAGAAAGAAAGAAAGAAAGAAAATGGTCCTGAAAAAAATAAAAATAAAAAAATAAAAAATAAAATGGTCCTGAGTTCCCCTATTTGTTCATTTAGTCACTAAGCCAGCAAATATTTCCTGAACATCTACATAGAATAAAAGTGAAGAAAACAGACTTGACGTCAGCAACGTGGCAAAGCGTATAGAATTTATCAAAGAAGAAACAGAAGAAAAATACATAGATATTAGATAGTAAAAGGGTTGCTATGGGCAAAAACAAAGGCAAAGTGTAGAGTGCCAGCAAGGAACCAAGGTAAGGTGTTGCAATTTTATATAAGGTAGTCAGAGAATGTTACAAAATTAAGAATGCAGCAACCGCAAAATATCCTAAAAAAAAAAAGAAGAGGATCCTGTGGCCAGTGTTGCGCTTGGGCAGGGCGCCCTGGAGACCCGGATCGATCCAATCGGCCCCAGGCATGGACCTGCTTCCTCTCCTAGCTTCTCCTCTCTCTCTCTCTTACATCATAAATAATGAAAAAAAAAAAAAGAAAGCTGGACCTTCGAATTCTACGGTGCTAATTATGTGTCAACGCAAATTCATCATTTTAAACTACTATACCACTGTGCTGGGAGATGTTGATTATGGGGAGGCTGTGCATGGGGGCCGCGTGGTAGTGGTGGGGTGGCAGGGAGGTCTATAGGAAATCTCTATAGCTTCTGTCCAATTTTACTGGGAACCTAAAATAACTCTTTAGTCTATTTTGGGGGCACCTGGGCAACTCAGTTGATTAAGTGTCCAACTTTTTATTTCAGCTCAGGTCATGATCTCAGAGTCCTGGGATAGAGCCCTGCATCAAGCTCAACGCTCAGTGGGGAGTCAACTTGCGGATTCTCTCTCCCACTGCCCCTCCTGCTTACACAAGCTTCTGCTTACAGTGCGTGCATGCATGTGTGAGCTCTCTCTCCCTCTCTCTGAAAGAAATAAATCTTTAAAACTCTTTTTTCTTTTTTAACATTTTATTTATTCATGAGAGACACAGAGGGAGAGAGGCAGAGACAAAGGCAGAGGGGAGAAGCAGGCTCCCTGCAAAGAGCCTAATGTGGGACTCAATCCTGGACCTCGGGATCACACCCTGAGCTCAACGGCTGAGCCCAGGCATCCCAAAAGTCTGTTTTTTAAAAAAACTGTTGTAGAAATGGACAAGTCCAACACTGAACATAGGCCAAAACTGTGGGTCTCACCACTGGCTTCTTGGATGAGTAGATACAGTAGAAAGTGAAAGAGACATATTCTCTGAGGGATGCAGCCCCAGGGCACAGCCAGGAACTTGTCTGTTCAACTCAAATTCTTTATTCTTTAATTTGCCAGGAGACAGGAGTCTTTCCACAGAGGCAGGTGCAAGGAGGCTGCATCGCTAGATTATTGACTGTTATCTCAATTCTGTCTCACTGAAAAAAACAAATTCAGCCCACGAAATACTGTTTAAGTGCTAACGTATGATTTATGCAGCTGTACGGGTGGCCACGCAACTCACAAGGTTAGGTTGGAATGGAGGCCTACTGTAGTCAGGAAGTTATTAACCTAAACCACTGCTAAGAAAGGAAATCAGTATACGCTTCAGTTAATGTCTCTTTCAAAGAATCTTTCTTAAAAATACAGTCATGGGACACCTGGGTGGCTCAGCGGCTGAGTGTCTGCCTTTGGGTCAGGGCGTGATCCTGGAGACCCGGGATCAAGTCCCACATCGGGGCTCCCTGCATGGAGCCTGCTTCTCCCTCTGCCTGTGTCTCTGCCTCTCTCTCTCTCTCTCATGAATAAATAAATAGAATCTTTAAAACAAAAATACAGTCACATGTATACAAGGAATCATGTGCAATAAAATATTGTTTAGAACAGTAAGAAAACTGGTAACTTAATATATGCCAACACAGAAATGACTCCATTATGATATATCATGAGATGCAACAGAACATCAAAAAGAATATCTGTATCTTGGGATCCCTGGGTGGCGCAGCGGTTTGGCGCCTGCCTTTGGCCCAGGGCACGATCCTGGAGACCCTGGGATCGAATCCCACGTCGGGCTCCCGGTGCATGGAGCCTGCTTCTCCCTCTGCCTATGTCTCTGCTCTCTCTCTCTCTCTCTGTGTGACTATCGTAAAAAAAAAAAAAAAAAAAGAATATCTGTATCTAAACAAGATGTGTAAAAAAAAATAAAATAAAATAAAAAATAAAAATAAATAAAAAAATAAACAAGATGTGTAACATGTACAATGTGAGCCAATTTGCTTAAGAAAAAAATACTTTTTGTTTATGCACCATACAAACACATGTGTGCATACATATACCAAGCTGTAAATGGTGACTTCTCTGGAAAGAGACCCTCTGTATGCTAGGAATCTTTTATTATTCGTGTAAACATACTTTTCTATAAATATAAGGACTGGGAAGAAAATTGGCCTATAAATATTAAAATCAGAAGGTCCTCCTTTATGTTTTCATTCTTTTTTTTTTTTTTTGTATTATTTTCCTAGATTATAAAGACAAGATGTGATTAAAGAGGGGGAGAAAGAGGCAGTTTAAAATTCTATTTGGAGATCCCTGGGTGGCTCAGTGGTTTAGCGCCGCCTTGGGCCCAGGGCGTGATCCTGAAGACCTGGATGTGGGAGTCCCACGTCAGGCTCCCTGCATGGAGCCTGCTTCTCCCTCTGCCTGTCTCTCCTCTCTTCTCTCTCTCTCTCTCTGTCTCTGTCTCTCATGAATAAATAACATTTTTTAAAAAGGTTTAAAATAAATAAAATAAAATAAAATCCTATTAAAAAATAAAGCAGGGACAACTGGGTATTCATTTGGTTAAGGGTCTGACTTCAGCTCAGGTCATGATCTCGGGGTCATGGGATTGAGCCCTGTGTCAGACTCCCTGCTTAGCAGAGCCTGCTTTCCTCCATGCCTCTCACTGTGTTCTCTCTTGCTATCTCTCTCTCTCAAATAAGTAAAATCTTTAAAAAAATAAAATTAAACAAAAATAAATAAAATTTAAAAAATAAAAACAAAAAGGAAAATACCAACTTGGCAGTATAGCATAAAGAGAATAGATTCAACTGAGACAGGTGATCACTTTGGGTAAATTAAAACCAACTTGGCAGTATAGCAGAAAGAGAATAGATTCAACTGAGACAGGTGATCACTTTGGGTAAATTAAATCCTACCAACCTCAGTGTTCCCATCTGTAAAATGGAAAATAGCAAATTTTACAGTGTTACTGAAGAGAACAAATTATATAATCTAGATAAAATGGGGGTGCCTGGGTTGCTCAGTTGGTTGAGGGTCTCCCTTTGGTTAAGGTCAGGATCCCTGGGTCCTGAGATCCAGCCAGGTGTTGGGGGGGGGGGGGGGGAGTGTCCCTGCTCAGCAGGGAATCTTCTTCTCCCTCTCCCTTTGCCCCATATGGCCCCACTCCACTCCTGTCTTAATGTATATATTTTTAAATCTAGCTAAAATGCCTAGCACACTGACACATCATAGGCATCTAATACATAGCAGCTCATATAGAGCTAGAGGGTGAGGGAGGAGAATTCATTGCAGCTCTTGTTATTAAGTCAGCAACACCTATGTTACATTTTATATAAGTGAAATGAATACATTTCATTTAGGAACGCACCCTGCCAGGTCTCCTATAGTCCTTCCAAATGTATTCAGAAATAAAAATGTCATGTATATCAAATTGCTTTTCTCACCAAAATAACAGGTAAAACAATTCAAATAAAAAAAATTTTGGGAATCCCTGGGTGGCTCAGCGGTTTAGCGCCTGCCTCTGGCCCAGGGCCTGATTCTGGAGTCCCGGGATCCAGTCCCACATCGGGCTCCTTGCGTGGAGCCTGCTTCTCCCTCTGCCTGTGCCTCTGGCACGCTCTCTCTCTCTCTCTCTCTCTCTGTGTCTATCATGAATAAATAAATAAAATATTTTTTTTAAAAAATTTTATTTCATTTTTTAAGGGGTTCCAAACCTAGCACATTCTAGGGAACCTTGTCTCAGAAGTCCTTATGACAAGCTAGTTAAAAGGCCTGCTCTGGAACCTACTAGCTATATGATCTCAAAAAAATTACTTTTTCTTTCCTAAGGTCTCAGCTTTCTCATCAGTTATACGGGGCTTCATGGGATTGAGACAGGGCTAAGTAAAATGTTTGTAATATTTTTAGCACAATGCCTGGCCCATGTTAAGCACTCAGTGAAATGTTAGTAGTTGTTGTTCTAGTTATTTTTCTGCCAATCAAAGCACAGGCTTGGAAGAATCCATATATTGCTTTTCAACAACAACAGAGCTAAGCAGGTCTCAAAGTCCCATGACCATGACCCAGTTCCCAAAAGAGAGTATGAGGGAAAAAAAACTCCATCCAGATTCAAAGGGTGTGTGGACTGGTCAGTAGTCCCTGTCAAGTTTACTTCCCTTCCTCTTCCCCACACATTCCTCCAGGAGTAACAGGCAATGTGTCAGGGGTGAGTCATGGATCATACACTGTTTTTGTCGGCATTCTCCCGAACTCTGCCCCAAGCAGATCATAATCTCCCAAGGCCCCAAACCGATCTGATCACTCACAGTTCCTTTAGCTCTCCAATGAATACAGTACCCACAGCTTAGAAATCCATAACGGAACACGATTTCCCCAACTGTTTCTTCATTTCAAAATCTTTGTTCAAGGGGCGGCTCTGGTGGTACCCCAAACTCAAGTATACATTTCATATCTTGTTGGCTCCCTCTCATCATTTGGACCTCTGTTCAATGATCATTCTCAAAGAGGCCTTCCCTGGTTACAGTAGCTAATGTAGAACAGTTGGGCCTTCAGCCACATCCTCCAACCAATGCACTCTCAATTCCATTATGCTCTATATGGCTTAGGAATGTGTCTAGCTGCAATAACGGCTTTTTTTTTTTAAGATTTTATTTATTTATTCATGAGAGACAGAGAGAGAGAGAGGCAGAGACACAGGCAGAGGGAGAAGCAGGCTCCATGCAGGGAGCCCAATGTGGGACTTGATCCTGGAACTCTAGGATCATGCCCTGGGCCGAAGGCAGGCGCTAAACCGCCGAGCCACCCAGGGGCCCCACAACTGCTTAATTAATATAAGTTTATACTTTCATAGCAAGTTCAGAAGAAGATGGTATAGTTTAAGCTGTTCAATGAGGCCATCAAGAACTCTGGCTCTACTCTGCTGTACTCAGCTTGTTATCTTTTTTTTTTTTTTAACATTTTATTTATGTATTTGAGAGAGGGATATGAGAAAACACGAGTGAGGAGGGGAGGGAGAGGGAGAAGCAGGCTCCTCACTGCTTTTTTTTTTTTTTTAAAGGAAAATTCCTTTATTGTGAATGTCCAAGTTCTTAGGATTCATCTTTAAAGATACTAGAAGATGAGAAAGACCACATACACCAGACTATGTTTAGTCATTAAACTAGCAAATTGCTTTGTATCAGACATCACAGTACATGAGGAAAATCTGCATTTTATGAAGAGCCACCAGGTAGTTCAAATCCACTTTATCATGAAGTGCAGCCACAGGCCAACCAGATACCTAGATAATATAGTCAGTGCAAAATTCAAATGGGTAAGTCCGGGCTTTGATGAGGCTGGCTACACTGCAAAATAGAAATAGCCTGATACAGGGCTCGATCCCAGACCCTGGGATCATGACCTGAGCTGGCAGATGATTAACCAACTGAGCCACCCAGGTGCCCCTTTAGCATATTGTCTTTATGCCTGTCATCTCGTGGTACAAAAAGGTTACTGCTGTTACCAGCTATCTTACCTACATTTAAGGCAGAAAGATGCCAGCCACATCTTTCTCCTTTTGTCAGGAAAGGAAAATCCTTCCCTAAGACTTGACTTTGTCTATCAAAAATCACAGCTAGGTCCCATGGTCTCCTAAAGTTACTGTAGGGGAGGCAGGTAAATTAGGATACAAGTTATCAGCACTGGCTAAGAACAAGCATGATCTATCACCTAAGGCTAGGTACAATGTAGTCCCACACACAATTAAGGTTCTTTTAACAACAACAACAACAAAAATGGGAATGGGCATTGGGTAGGAAAATAACAGTGCTGACCAAACTTATTTTTCATAGCACTTACCATCTGAAATTACTTCATGTACAATAAATAAATTTTAACTGCTCATATTGTCTCGACAGAATGAAAGCTCCTAGTCTAGCTCCACATATATATACACCCAGAGCCTATATTTTAAAATAATAGTCAAGTTTCTCACAGGTATTATATTTATATACAGACACTGGAATATAGTGAGTTTAGTCCAGGTTATTCTGCAGTGGCAAATTAACCTCAAAATCTCAGTGTCCTGTCAGAACAAAGGTTTATTTCATACTCTTTATATCCACTGTATATTGGTGTGTTAGGGTAGGAAAGAAGGCAACGAGCTTTTCTCCACGTTGAGAAACCCAAACTGTTGGAATCTCCACTATCTCAAAACGGAGCTTCAGGGTCTGCCATAGTAAAAGAGAGCTGGAGGGCCTCACAAGAGCCACTTAAATGCTTTAGCTCAGAAATGCATGTTACTCCCACAGAGAGCCCACTGTACAGAATTAATCACATGACTTTTTGTTGTTGTTACTGTTGTTTAAAGTTTACAGGGGGCTCCTGGGTGGCTTGGTTGGCTAAGGGTCTGCCTTTGGCTCAGGTCATGATCTTGAGGTCCTGGGATCAAGACCCACATCAAGCTCCCTGCTCAGCAAGGAGTCTGCTTCTCTTTTCCCTCTGCTCCTCCCCCCACTTCATGCTACCTCTCTCTCAAATACATAAATAATCTTTAAAAAATTTTTAAAAATAAAAATTTATGTTGTTTGTTTGTTTTTTTTAAGTAATCTCTACACCTAACGTGGGGCACAAACTCATGACCCTGAAATCAAGAGTTGCATACTCTTCAAGAGTCAGGTGCTCATTGGACTGAGCTGGCCAGGGACCCCCAGAATTAGTCACATGTTCTATATAATCATAATGAGGCAGAGAAACATGAAAGAATACATGAATATTGGTAGTAAAAGTTTCATTCCCCATGGGCTGGTAAAATAATGCATTATCCCATTTTAAAATTTAGACTCATTAAAGAAGTTCCTTGGAACAAACTCAAAGTTAGGGATACTCAATAATTGCTTTATTCATCTTATAAAGTAATACCATTAAACACACACACATTTTCCTTCAGGAGTAATAACAAGAACTATTTATGTAGCATATATTGTTCTGCTCCAAGTACCTGACAAATTTTAGTATCTTTAATCTGCTCAATTACCCAGTAAGGAAGATCTTATTAAGAATGAGGAGGGTCCCAGGGAAGGCCGGGGGGCTCAGCGGTTTAGCACCACCTTCAGTCCAGGGCCTGATCCTGGAGACCTGGAATTGAGTCCCACGTCGGGCTCCCTGCATGGAGCCTGCTTCTCCCTCTGCCTGTGTCTCCTGTGTCTCTGCCCCTCTCTCTCTCTCTCTCTCTCTCTCTCTCTGTATCTCATGAATAAATAAATAATAAAATCTTAAAAAAAAAAAAAAAAAAAAAGAATGAGGATCCCTGGGTGGCTGGCTCAGCAGTTTAGCACCTGCATTCGGCCCAGGGTGTGATCCTGGAGTCCTGGGATCAAGTCCCACATCAGGTTCCCTGTATGGATCCTGCCTCTCTGTCTCTCATGAATGAATAAAATAAAAAAAGAGTAAGTCTTTTTTTTTCTTTTTAAAGATTTATTCATGAGAGAAACAGAGAGGGAGAGGGAGAGACACAGGAGACACAGGCAGAGGGAGAAGCAGGCTCGATGCAATGCAGGGAGCCCAACATGGGACTCCATCCTGGGTCTCCAGGATCATGCCCTGGGCTGAAGGTGTCGCCCTGGGCTGAAGGCTTCGCTAAACTGCTGAGCCACCCAGGCTGCCCAAGAATAAGTCTTATTAACCCCATGTTGTAAGGGAATGGAAAAGTGATAGAAGCCAGTTCTCCATCGGTCCATGGCATTTCTGCGTATGGTACAAGCAGAGGCACCAACTGCATTTGTTCTAGACAGTCTTCAAAGATGTTCGTATAGAGAACAGCCTTGGAAAATAGAGATTGTGTCTCCTACAGCACAGGGCAACATGTTTACGGTGCAGTATAAACAAAATAATGTCTCCCTCTCTGGAGCAAAGGGCAGGCATACTTACCGCCCATTATAAAAGTTTAGGATTCCGTAAGCCCAGGATTCCTTTCCTGTAATGCAACTCATTTTTTTCTCAGGTGTCATGACTCTCTCGACATCTCGCTTTGGAAACTGGGGCTTAAGGAACCAGTGTAAGAAAATGTTGATACTCTGGCAATAGCTATTATTATGAGTAATAAAGTCATTCCCAAGAGCTCATGAAACTGTGGCAGGTTAACTTGTTAGCTTGAAAGTAGGGTAAATCTCAGAGCCTTCAGTTTTTGACAAAAAGTTAAGTAATTTGCTAAGGTGTGATAGCTAGTAGGCGACAAATGCAAGATTTAAGCCCAAGCTGTCTGGCTCGATAACCATGCTTTAAAATTTTTAAATTCTCTGCTAAATGGCAGTAGTTCTCATAGTGTAGTTCCAGAACTAGCACCATCAACATCACCTGTGAACATGTTATAATTGCAAATTATTGGGCATTACCCCAGACCTACTGAATCAAAAATCTGGGTGTGTGGGCAGGGTAGACGTGTTTTAACAAGTCTTCCATAAGATTCTGACAATAAGTTTGAAAACCACTGCTATACTGCATATATTCACTGAATCTATAAGATTGAAGGAAATGATATGGGTATATTCTGATTCACATAGGAATGTGACTGACCTTTCATAACTTGAACAGATTTCAAATACTAAGGGAGATGGTTCATAAGCCCTTGTATATAATTCTTTTAGAAGGTAAGGATCTTTATATGGTACAAATAAACATCACATGCCCTTTTTGTAGGCCTACATAATATTTTCCTTTGGAGTCACAAATAATATATCCAGAATGCTAAATGAAAATACCTGCTTTTTTATTCCCATAATGATCAGAAAGAATTACTTAGCCAAGGAGAAACACTATTTATATTTTAGAGTCAAGCTGTAATTCTTGAAAAACAGGAAACCACATATCAACAAAGCCAACTCAGTGTACCATAGTGGAAAGGGCACCAGGCTTTGAGTCACAGAGTCAAGTCATTTAACTTCTTCAACTCAATTTCCTGATTTTAAAATGGAAAATGAACTCCAACTTTAGAGCTGCAATTAGGCTTAAATGATACATTATTTGAAAGCTGTTGCTTTCAAATGGCTTTTATGCTACATGAATATTAAGTCCACCTGCATGAGCTCTTTCTTTTTCTTGATCATGGCATTATCACAGTCTCTGCAAAGCTTAAAGTACTGCCTGGCTTACTTTATGCCAGTACTTATGAGGTATAAGGAATGAATATGAGGTATTATATCAGTGATGTAATTGACTCCTCTGGGCTCCACTTATCACAATAATTTCAGCCTTTTAATAAGAAAAAGTCACTCTAACAAGAAATCCTTAGTCATGTTTAAAATGGGCCAGCTAATTTAAGAAAATCAGCTGATTTTCTTCCTCTGGAGAACACTACTGAAGGAGTTCTATCCTAAGGCATAAAACAGAAACTCCTATTAGCAACCCCATAGCCTTAGAACCTCAGAGATTCAAGTCTACAATAATCTGTTGTACATACATCAATAGTCAGGAATAAAGGATGCGTACCTACAAAGAACTACATATTTCACATTTACTTCTGCACTGTGGTAGACTTTTAATAAATGGATTACAGGGTTTATGCAGTCTCTTTTAATGAAATCTGAGATTCAAGTCAGCAAATATTAAATAAACCACTACTGTGTATAAAAAAGAGAAAGACAGCTAGAAAATTTCAGCCAATTAAGTATTGTTTGGGAACAGAATTTATGAGGAAAATATAATTTACAAAACTTTGTGTATTTATGTGAATGCAGTTCCTTAATTTACTCTCTCCAACATACTTTCTCAGTGTCCTGAAAAATTAGTTAATAATCTAAAGTTCTTGAAATCGGGAACTTCACAAGCTTTCAGCTTCAACAGACATATCTAAGTTGGCAAATAAATTCAAGTTGAAGGTCAGCTTTCAGTGCAAGGCTTTAATAGTAAGGACACTATCCCAACTATGTTTCATACTTTCAGAGACACCTGCAAGGTACATTGTTCCCTGCATCTTATAACGATCAAAATATTTATCATAAATTGGCCCTACCTTTTAAAAAGTGAATGCATAAGTCCACCTTAAAATTTGTAACAGCCAATTAACTTCATAAATGACTATGGAAATTTGTTTGATGAAAACACAAATTACAGTTGAGTATGAAACTCCTTTCACTTGCTTCTTAAAAATATTGAGGGGTGCCTGGGTGATGCAGTTGATTAAGTGACCAACTTCAGCTCAGGTTGTGATCTCAGGGTTATGGAATCAAGCATTGCACCCAGCTCCAGACTGAGCACATAATCCACTTGAGATTCTCTCTCCCTCTTCCTCTGCCCCTCCTGCTTGTGCGCACACACACTCTCTAAAATAATTTTTTTTTTAAATTGGAAAGAAAGGAAAGCGATATTGAAAACAAGTTTGCCTTTTCTAAACTTAATTTTTTTACCCATCTAGTAACTCAAGGCACTATAACTCCAACTGAACAATCACATAGCTACAGTGAATTATGGACATTCAAACATGCAACTCATTATGTAACTTAATTGAAGAGTACTCTTCCAAATTTAATCCAACAGTACCTGGGTGGCTCAGCTGGTTGGGCATCTGCCTTCTGCTGGGGTTATGATCCAGCCCAGCATTGGGCTCCCTGCTCAGTGGGGAATCTGCTTCCTTTCTCTCTCCCCTCTTGCAAAAATAAATAATTTTTTTAAAAATGAAAACCAAATTTAATCCAAAATCCAACTGAGAATCTTAGTTAATAAAGCAGTAACTGTTAGCTCAATGCACTCCTTCAAAATTCAAACCAGATAGGAAATAGGAGAGACAGAGACAGCCAGTTTTGATGTAGTCTTAACTACCTCAAAGTAGTTAGTTTTATAACCCCACAGTGAAACAGTGACTTCTGGTGGCAAAAAATGCATGCATACTCCGCATTTTGCAAGAGAAAGCAATGTTTAAAATCACTGGGCTTTTCTGACCATAAATTCACAGTCTCTGATTTTTGTATTCTAATTTAACACACTGTGATTCTTCAAAATTGTATTTTTACAAAGTTGAAGAATTAAGCAAATCACAAATGTCAAAGCCACTACAACGAATGAATAAAACATATTAACTCTGATAAATAACAGTTCATTTTCTTTCCGCAGGTGGAAAGCATAAAGTTCATTCACACTAACAAGTCCTACACCCCCAATCTCATCATCCCTGTATGTTATATTTAGAAAAATTTAAGAAAAAGAGGAGAAGCCCCCAAAATTTAAACTCCTTTTCTTTAAGTAGGCTCCAGAGCCAGCAGGGAGCCCAACGAGGGGCTTGATCTCAGAACCCTGAGATCGAGACCTGAGGTGACATCAAGAGTTGGACACCACTGACTAAGCCACTAAGTGCACCTAAACTCATTTTTTTCAAAGCCTTGTGTCCCACCCTTCAATACCTCTTTGTCTTAAAGATCTCGAGTCCCTTCTGTGGTTCTCTCTCTATTTAGCTAAACTCAAATTGGTTTCTCTAGTTTCACACAACTAGTATTATGAGTTATTCTCTTGCTTTCTCTCCTAGTCTCCATTCTCTTGGGTCATTCTTTAATATTCTACATTCCTTTTCTGCATATTTATCTTCAAAAACAGTATTTTCTGACATTGGCAAGAAAGAGACAACACCTTTAAATTAAAGCACCGGAATCATCCAGAATTTTCAACTCTCCTGCGAATTTATTTCCAGATTATCCACTCAAGGAATACTTTCCACTGAAGATGAAAGGCAAGCTAAGGAAATACATTAGACAGAGGAAGTAAACACTGAAACAGGGCCATGCCTAGGTATTCTCAAGCCTCTGAGCAGAACTGGATTCACAGTCCAAAGGCCTTTTTTTCTTTTCCGTGCCTTCTATCTCCACCCGGAGTCTGACACACGTAGCTCCAGAAATATCCCACCTTTGCCTACCTTCCACGAACTCTGCATGTCTTTGCTCTGAAATAATCTTTCACAAGCAAAATCCCCCACACTGCTCAGGCCTCTCCCTCGCCTGATGTTTCTGTGTCTTAATTTTTGAGCTTTTTTTCCACTTTGCAACCGTCCCAGGGAACACACTAAGTCTTCGCCTTAATCATGGTTTCGCCTTTAAGGTTTTAAATCTGTCGGGTTCCTTGATGATAGGTCACCCCCCACTCACAGCTCTCAGCGTGCACCCACTGGGTTAAAACTGCCCCATCCCACACTTTAAAAAACAGCAAAACATGCTGTGCAAGCGCCTCTCGCACCCCCCGCACCCCCCTCCCCGCCCCCCGCAACAGACTAGCTCCCGGAAGATGCGGACACCTCTCCACCTCCAAAGCCAAAGGCCTTCCAGGGACGATTTGCATGACAATAATGGGGAGTAAGTGAGCGTAGAAACTCCTGGAAGACCAACCTAGTGAGCAACTATCAAGACGCCCGAAGGTCCCTGGCAGATTCATTAATGTAACTACCGTTACGCTGAGGTAGCTACGACTCACACAACTCTCCAGCTCCTTTTTTAATTCGATGACCCTGCGCTTGCAACGTCGGAGGGGTCGAAAGCAGCAGTCACAGGAGGACCAGATACCGGCGGAAAAAACTATGAGAAATTCACCAGTTCCACGTTCTGCAGAGGCCGTCCCCCGGCGCCCCAGGGGCAAGTCTCAGGAGGTGCCTCCAACTTTCCCCTCCCTCCCTCGAGGCTGCGGACCACCGCCACGAGCCTCCCTCCCAATCGCAATTAGACTGGGTTGGAACCACCAAATTAGCTCAGCTAGACGCAAGGGGGAGGGGTGACAATGACGAGGACTGGAGGACGCGGGTTGGAAGAGAGAAAAGCCCCTGGTTTACTCCCCGAGAAACTTCTGGGACACTTGTATTACGCAATCCCGACGCCAGGTTCCAAAACCCAACATCCTTCCGCAAAACGCGGGGCGCACCAGCAGATGTCTGATTTGGGGGAGTGGGGAAAGAAAATGGGTCTGGGCTCTTCCTGTGGTTCCCACCGCTCCTCCCCCAGTTTTTCTAGGCTCTATCTGCCTGGGATTTGCAAATAAGGGCGACGCGAGCTCCGCGTCTCTTTCCCCGTTCCCCCCCGAAGGTTCCCACCGGAAAAGTGGGAACGCCAGCTACTTGAGTCAGCGGTGCTGGGAAGCAGGCAGCAAGGCGGGGAGGGCTGGGCGTCCCAGCAGCCGGCGGCTGCGGCGCTCCCAGCGAGGCTGACCCCGGCCCGGGGCGCACGGGGCTCCGCTCACCTTCCTGCCCCTGGCTCCTCCAGTCTCGAGTCGTGCGCCCTCGCCACCTCCGCCTTCCCCGGACCTGTTGCGGTGGGGAAGGGGCGCGGGCGCGGAGAGCGCAGGCGAACGCGTGCTCCCGGGATCCCGAGGCGGCTCGCACCGGCCTGGGCTCGCCGCCCGCGGGGCCCAAAACGCAGCTGCGCCCGCGACGCGCGCAGGCGGCGGCCGAGGGCGCAGGGGACGCGCGCCAGTCCGCTCGCTGGCTCGCAAGCTCCGCGCGCGGGCTGCGCCGGGACGCCCGAGAGGCGAGGCCACGCCCTCCTCTGGAGAGCCCGCCCCGCCCCGTAGGCCCGCCCCGCAGCCCCGCAGCCCCGCCCTGCAGACCCGCCCCGCAGACCCGCAGCCCCGCCCTGCAGACCCGCCCCGCAGCCCCGCAGACCCGCCCTGCAGCCCCGCCCCGCAGCCCCGCAGCCCCGCCCTACAGCCCCGCCCCGCAGCCCCGCAGACCCGCCCTACAGCCCCGCCCCGCAGCCCCGCAGACCCGCCCTGTAGACCCGCCCCGCAGCCCCGCAGCCCCGCCCCGCAGCCCCGCAGCCCCGCCCTACAGCCCCGCCCCGCAGCCCCGCAGACCCGCCCTGCAGACCCGCCCCGCAGCCCCGCAGCCCCGCCCTGCAGACCCGCCCCGCCCCGCAGCCCCGCAGACCCGCCCTGCAGACCCGCCCCGCCCCGCAGCCCCGCAGACCCGCCCCGCAGACCCGCAGCCCCGCCCCGCAGACCCGCAGCCCCGCCCTGCAGACCCGCAGCCCCGCCCTGCAGACCCGCCCCGCCCCGCAGCCCCGCAGACCCGCCCCGCAGCCCCGCAGACCCGCCCCGCAGACCCGACCCGCCCCGCAGACCCGCAGCCCCGCCCTGCAGCCCCTCCCCGCAGACCCGCAGACCCGCCCCGCCCCGCAGCCCCGCCCTGCAGCCCTGCCCGGTAGCCCCGCCCCGCCCTGTAGCTCCGCCCCGCAGCCCCGCAGCCCCGCCCCGCAGCTCCGCAGCCCCGCCCCGCCCTGCAGCCCCGCCCTGCAGCCCGTGCCCGGCAGCCCCGCAGTCCCGCCCCGCCCTGCAGCCCCGCCCCGCAGCCCCGCAGCCCCGCCCCGCCCTGCAGCCCCGCCCCGCAGCCCCGCCCTGCAGCCCTGCCCGGCAGCCCCGCAGCCCCGCCCCACAGCTCCGCAGCCCCGCCCCGCCCTGCAGCCCCGCCCCGCAGCCCCGCCCCGCAGCCCCGCGGCCCCGCCCCCCCTGCAGCCCTGCAGCCCACGCGGATCCGCCCAGCCCACGCCCTCTGGCTGGCACCACCCAAGCAGCTAGGAACCTCGCCGCCCTCCTCGGGAAACCTGTGGGAGGATCGAGGGGGAGCGGCCGCCGCGGACGGATACTGCAGCGACCGCCCCGGCAGCGTGGGTGACCCTGCCCCCGGCTGATGTGGGGCGCAAGCACCCTCCCGTTTTACAGAGATTCAGCTCAGGGTCAAGTCCTAAGTGTCGAGGAGCCTTCTTTCTGCAATTTCCTATACAACTGAAACAGATTGTGTCCTTCAAAGGAGATAACGACTCACATCTGGAGAGTGTTTTCCAGTTTTTAAAGGGCTTTTCACCCACAGGTCCGACTCTTCACAACCTTATAAAACAGATACATCATTATTGCCGTTCCCCAAATAATGAAACCGACGAGCCAAAAATTAAGCGTGGTGTCCAGGGTCGCAAGCGACAAAGTGGCATGGGAAACATCTCCTGAATCCAGCCTCTGGGTTCTTTGCGTTGCACCAGCTCAACGCCAGAAAGTCCTCGTGGGGCTAGGGGCGCTGGCAAGCAGAACCAAAGGAGAGGCGAAAGCCGAGGTCTAGTCAAGACGCTACCCGACTCCATCTAGGACCACACAGAAAGCATCAAAAGTCGTCGTTGGGCCTTCTCACCTTCCTCACTGAAACAGATGCCGAAAGATGACACTGAGTGGCTCAGCGGGTCTGTGGTATGGTAATGGTTTAAAGTAGGTTAAAGTATTTGGGTGAAGAAGATTGCATTTCAAGTGTAATATAAATTAAGTGTGAATTAATATAATGTATGAAAAGAACCCCCTCATGCCCTCTGTATTTCTCTCCCTCCCCCTCCTCCTCCTCCTTGTTGCTATTGCTTTGTCCCTCTTTACTCCTTCATTGTGTACATGAGGGTGTTGACTGAAAACCTAATCAATAGATATTTGCATTTCCAAATTGAACCTTTGGTTACTTAATTTCCCAGGGATTGTTTTCCAAAATCTAACTCTTCTTTCTACTCCCTGGGCGCCCGTGATGATATCGATGTGGTTTACCTTAACAGCTAAAATGGTGAAAGTGTCCCTGATGGGGATCCCTGGGTGGCGCAGCGGTTTGGCGCCTGCCTTTGGCCCAGGGCGCAATCCTGGAGTCCTGGGATTGAATCCCGCATCGGGCTCCCGGTGCATGGAGCCTGCTTCTCCCTCTGCCTGTGTCTCTGCTTCTCTCTCTCTCTCTCTCTCTGTGTGACTATCATAAATAAATAAAAATAAAAAAAAATGTTTAAAAAAAAAAGAAAGTGTCCCTGATGAAATTTGGTATGCCTCTAGATGAAAGCTTTGGAGGTCATCTCTGAGCAGGAATCACCTCTGACAGACGGGTGTTTGTGTAGTTCTTAAAAGTTTCTAATAGACATTGGTATCTACTCTAATCATAACAAATATTTTAACCTTTTTGTTATGGAACTTACATTTTATTGTAATATATTGCGCATAACAATATGTTATAATCTAAAGGTCTTACCACTCTATCTAAAACTTTTTCCTTTATCATGTTCCTTTTTACCACCCCATACTACTTCCTAATACCTTCAAACTGTGGTTAGCTTAGTAAATAAGGTTGACAGTGAAAGTTTGATAATTTTATTTTTCTGCTTTTGGAGCTGAAAGATGTAATTTTGCAAAGAATTTTTTTGTAAAAGATAATGTAATTTTGCTTCAGAGAGTAGTCCATTCCATTTATGAGTATATTCCTAAGGCAGTGTCCTATCATATCAATAACAAAGGTTCCAGTGCCTAGCAGAAACAAACAAGTAAATAACCAATTCCAATGCATACTTCTATTGATTAATTTCCGGAAAGATGGTAGGTTATTTAAAAAACACTTATCTCGGGCAGCCTGGGTGGCTCAGCCGTTTAGCGCCGCCTTCGGCCCAGGGCCTGTTCCTGGAGGCACAGCCTCGAGTCCCACATCCAGCTCCCTGCGTGGAGCCTGCATCTCCCTCTGCCTGTGTCTCTGCCTCTCTCTCTCTCTCTCTCATGAATAAGTAAATAAAATCTTAAAAAAAAAAAAAAAGAAAGTTGCCTTTCTGAGGCACCTGACTGGCTCGGTCAGAAAAGCATGTGACTCTTTCTCTTGAGGTCCTGAGTTCAAGCCCTATATTGGTGTAGAGATTACTACAGGGAGGATGAGGGAGGGGGAGAGAGGGAGAGAGACAGAATTTTTTTTTTTTTAATTTATTCATGAGAGCCAAAGGCATTCCCTGAGCCAAAAGCAGACAGACACTCAACTGCTGAGCCACCCAGGCACCCTGAGAGAGAGACAATCTTAGGCAGGCTCCACCCCCAGCACAGACCCTGACACAGGGCGGGATCTCACAACCTTGAGATCATGACCTGAGCCGAAATCAAGAGTCAGATACTTAACCAACTGAGACACTCAGGTGCCCCTAAGCAGGCTTAAAAAAAAAATAGTATTATACCATATCTAAATTTTTAAGAATTATGACATAAATAGGGCAGGCCAGACGGCTGAGTGATTTAGCGCCGCTTTCAGCCCAGGGTGTGATCCTGGGGACCCGGGATCAGGTCCTGCATCAGGCTCCCTGCATGGAGCCTGCTTCTCCCTCTGCTTGTGTTTCTGCCTCTCTCTCTCTGTGTCTCTCATGAATAAATAAATAAAATCTAAAAAAAGAAAAGAATTATGACATAAACAAAAGAAAAGTAATAGAGATGCAGATATTTAGACTTATTAGCTACACCTTCTTCTGGTTCCTTTTCTTTTTTTTGTGTTTTTTTTTTTTTTTTTTGTTTTCCTGGGACTCTAGGATCATGCCCTGGACCAAAGGCACCACTAAACCGCTGAGCCACCCAGGGATCCCCACCCCCACTCGCCCTTTTCCTTTTTTTTTTTAATTTTTTTAATTTTTTTTTTCCTTTTCCTTTTTTAAAGGGTATTTTTAAAACAGCCTCTTCATGGAAGGACTCCTGGGATGCTACCTGACAATTTTCAGCCATGATTTTACTTAAAATTTAAAGACAAACAGGTGAACCGCCTGGGACTCAGAAATTCATAGGCTGTATTCTCAGAGCACCTGCATGGTACAAAGGAGCAGGAACATAATGTTAAGATGGGGACTGGTGGGAAATGTGCCTGTATCACAACACAGACGGCTGTTTGCTTGGCCAGCCTGAAATATTTCTAAACTCTGCTGTCAGCAAGACCAGCAGTTTAAATTATACTACTCCAAAATTACTGCATGTATGTTTCAAAGGGATAATTTCTTTAAAGTGTAAATAAATCCCAACCAGACTGAAAGCTGAGTATACACTTGTAAAAGAAAACAAGCAACCTGGAGTTGGGAGGTGTGTAGATGAGGAGGTGATGGTGAGGAGGGAGGTGGAAGATTTAGCATTAACCAGGTAAAGAAAAGTGGCGGAAGAGCCAGTTCCCAAAAAGAACACAAAGAGGGGCATAGTAGGACCTTGGGGCAAAGATCACGAGGGACAGTGATAAGATATAAGACAGGAAAAGTCAATAGGAAACTGTTGGTAAAGTGCCCTACACAGCAACTAGAGTTTTCCTTTCATCCTAAGTGCAGTGGGTAGGATATTTAATCAAGGTGCATTTTGGACAGACTACTGGGACTGTCTTATGAAAATGAATAGGAGACAGTAAGGCTGCAGTCATAGTCCCCGGGGCCACGTAAGAAAGTGTGCTTCGAGCTCAGCAGAGATTGTAGGCAGACACAGAAATTCTGAGCTTTACCTCTCAACCTGGGAGGCAGATATGCAAATATAAACCTGCTGTCTTTTGCTCTAAAAAGAACTAGGTGCAATATTATTAATATTAAAATAATTAAAATAACTATCTTTATCTTATCATGAATATTTAGCAAAATATCATGAAATATTTAGGTCCCAAGTAACCTGACATTATGTTTTTTCACAAGTACAACCTGAGTTTCAATGAGTTTTTACTCATTGCTACTACATACTACTTCCCAATCCCAGTGGGGATTATGAATGTTTTTTAGTCATGTAGTAATATTGGTTTTTTTTAGTCACGTAGTAATATTGTTAAATGGATTTCATATTTATAATAGTAATTTGAAAAATCCCAATGAATCTGGAGCAAAAGAATGTGAGCACAATATCTAGATTTTTTTCTAAAAAAATGCAGGGATTTAACTGGATTTCTACAATTTATCAGACATTTCACACACAAAACTTTAATTCTCTTGAAAACATGTGGATTTATCTAGTCAATGTATAAAGAAGGAATAAGGGCAGCCCAGGTGGGCTCAGCAGTTTAGTGCCACCTTCAGCCCAGGGCGTGATCCTGGAGACCTTGGATCGAGTCTCACGTGGGGCTCCCTGCATGGAGCCTGCTTCTCCCTTTGCCTGTGTCTCTGCCTCTATCTGTGTGTCTCTCATGAATAAATAAATAAAATCTTTTTTTTTTTAATTTATGATAGTCAGGAAATTTCCATATGGTTGTACCATAGGCAAAACAAACTCAGTATAGGAAGTATGAAATAACATACTATTTCTATCCACCCATTCTTCCACAACCCAGGCAATCCAATTCTTCCTATTTTTTTTAAAGATTTATTTATTTATTTATTCATGATAGACACAGAGATTGAGAGAGAGGCAGAGACACAGGAGGAGGGAGAAGCAGGCTCCATGCACCGGGAGCCCGACGTGGGATTCGATCCCGGGTCTCCAGGATCGCGCCCTGGGCCAAAGGCAGGCGCTAAACCACTGCGCCACCCAGGGATCCCTGATTTTCAACTTTTTAAAATGATACTATGATAGACCCAGGATTCCGGTTTGAATGTTCATTACCTACCAAGTCATATTTAACTTTGCATTTAAATATCCCCCTCTGAGATCCCTGGGTGGCTCAGCGATTTAGCGCCTCCCTTTGGCCCAGGACGTGATCCTGGAGTCTCGGGATCGAGTCCCACATGGGGCTCCCTGCATGGAGCCTGCTTCTCCCTCTGCCTGTCTCTCTCTCTCTCTCTGTGTTTATCATGAATAAATAAATAAAAATTTTTTTTTAATAAATAAAAATTTTTTAAAAAAATAAATAAATATCCCCCTCTGCTACAAGTTCCCTTCCTTTTTTTGTTGTATTCATTCTTTCACTGAATAGCTATTAGAGGTCAGGTACTAATTCTGTTCAATTCTGGGATATAATGACAAATAAGAGACTAGCCTTGTCTTTGACCAGTTCACATCTAGCAAGAGAGTACGGAAGGCAGAAATCTAAACGGCCTCGAAGATTACCAGTCTTGGTGTGTATTTGCTATTTAATTTTTCTCTCCTTGAATGCAGGTGAGTCCAACCTAATCAGGTGAGCTCTTTTTTTAAAAGGGGATCTAGGGGCCTGAGGAGATGGAAGACAAAGATATTTGAAGCTAGAGCAGAAGCTCTCCATGTTGGAGAGCAGGCCATACAACAAGATCCTGAAAGTATCTTTGGGGAACTTCGAGTGGTCTTTGGCCACCAGCTGGCAATAAAATAGGAACCTTAGTCATACAGCTGCAGTAAATGAATTCTGCCAAGGAAACTTGGAAGTGGAACTTTCCTTGATCAAGCCTGTAGACAGGGATACAGCTGGCCAACACCTTGAATCCAGCCTGGTAAGATCCTGTGCAGAGGGCATGTTGCCCTCTTAGTTACAGAAACTATAAAGTAATAAATGTGTGTTGTGGGTTTTTTTTTTTTTTTAAGATTTTATTCATTTATGAGAGACACACAGAGGCAGAGACACAGGCAGAGGGAGAATCAGGCTCCCTGCAGGGAGCTGATGCAGCACTAGATCCCAGGCCCCCGGGATCATGATCTGAGCCAAAGGCAGATGCTCAGCCACCGAGCCACCCAGGTGTCCCCAATGTGTGTTGTTTTTTACTGCTAGGTTTGTGGTAATTTGCTATGCAGCAGTAGAAAACTAAAAGAGATAAAATCATTGTCAGACGTCTGCCCCGGTGCTATGAGGGAGATATGCATAGAATGCTATCAGAGCATAGATAGGGGCATCTAACAAACATTGAGGGACTCAGGGAAGACATCCAGCCAGAGGCAGAACTAGGATAATAACAAAGAGAAAGAGGGATTTGGAGAAATGTGAGTCATTGGGAAAGGGCACAATGCTGTGTGGGCAAAGGGAGCTAAATATGCACAAGTCACAAAGTGACAAGAGTTCACAGTGAAGTTTAAAAGCTAGAAATACTTCAATATGTCCAAAATTAAGAGGAAAATTAGAAAAGATGAGGACAGAGGGGTAAGAAAGGGGCGCATCAGTGGCTCAGGGGCTGAGCATCTGCCTTTGGCTCAGGGCATGATCCTGGGGTCCTAGGATAGAGTCCCATATCAGGATCCCCACAGGGAGCCTGCTTCTCCCTCTGCCTGTGTACTGTGCCTCTCTTTGTGTGTCTCTCATGAATAAAAATATAAAATCTAGAAAGAAAGAAAGAAAGAAAGGAAGAAAGAAAGAAAGAAAGAAAGAAAGAAGAAAGAAAGAAAGAAAGAAAGCCAGCCAAAATAGTCCCTGACCAGGCACTGATTGTGGTGGCCCAGTGTGTAGTCTCAACTGAGCTATTCACAGTAACCCCCCATTATATACCCATGTGTGCTGCTCAGTTGCTTGTTTGCCTCAAATTCAGTCCCTGCTCTTCCTCTATTCAGTAGTGAATCACAAGGGGTTGATTCTTGCAAATCACCTTCCCAGGTTTCTTTGCTGGGAATCTGACTTCTGTCTAGGTTTGGCCAATGGATGTTACTGGGAGGAGACTGGAGGAAAGGAAGAGAGAGAGGAGACTCCAGAATGTTTCTCTTCTCTTTCTGCTTTGGGCATGGCTCTGACCCAGTGGCTGCACCTCCTCCCTACCTCTAGCTCCCACAGGTCCTGATTGACAGCTCTGTCTCCTGGGCTCCGGTAGCACTATCTTCACTTAGTTCCAGGCTTGGAAGAGTCCATTGCTTCCTGCAGTTGCTTAATCCCCTGTCTGGTCTTTCAGCTCTTTTGTCTGTAAGACTGTCTTCCCTTATTAAATTCTATTGAATTACCCGGCATGAGTGTTATTTTCCTAATTGGATCCTCACTGAATCATCATGTTTTACAGACAAAGAGACTGAAATTCAGAAAGACTGAACAACTTGCTTAGGATCCCACAGTTAGGATACTGTGGAGCTGGGATGTAGACCAAGTGCAATGACTGTCAAGCTGCATTGTCTCTCTGAGCTTCCATCCCCACACTGAGTTAACTCCTTTGTATTTCACTGTTCCAGTAGCCTCTGAACTGTTCTCCATCCCTCCTCTGTCTTCTCTCTTTAGTGTGTTCTTCACAATGCTGCCAGATGGGTCCTCCTAAAGTGTATCTCTGGTCATGTGACATATCTGGCAATTGCAAAGAGAGTGAAGCACTGACTCCCCATTCTAGACCCCAGACTTCCCTAAAGAGTTCTTAGTCTTTCCAGCTTCACTTTGTTAAATATTTCACTCTCCTGGAAATCTACCCTTAATTTTCGCTTTTATATCTTTGCTTATAAGGTTTCTCTTCTTTTCTTTTAACAAATTTACTTATGCTTTTAAGAAGGCTCTATGCCCAGCAATAGAGCCCAGCGTGAGACTTGAACTCATAACCCTGAGATGAGGACCTGAGCTGAAATCAAGAGTTCGTTGTTTAACAAGCTAAGCCACCCAAGCACTTCTTTGCCTATACTGTCTCCTTTCCCTTTAGCTAGAATGCTCTCTTTTCATCTTTTGTTTTGTTTTGTTTAGATTTTATTTATTTATTCATGAGAGACACAGAGAGAGGCAGAGACATAGGCAGAGGGAGAAGCAAGCTCCCCATGGGGAGCCCGATGTGGGACTCCGTCCCAGGACCCTGGGATCACGCCCTAGGCCAAAGGCAGATGCTCAGCTGCTGAGCCACCCAGGCATCCCTCTTTTCATCTTTTGAGATAATAGCTCTCTCAGTTCTACCTATTGATATTTGTCCTTCAAAGCTTATTTATTCATTCAGTCAATAAATCTGGGCAAGATACATTCTAGGCCCTCAGAATAGAAAGAAGAAAATTTTTCCTATCCTAGAGAGTAGGGATTGGCAAACTTTTTCTGTAAAGGGCCAGATGGCAAATATTTTAAATATTTAAACTTTGTGGGTCGCATGGTCTCTATAGCAACTACTCAAATCTTCCACTGTAGCACAAGAGCAGCCATAAATCATACATAAATGAATGAGTGTAACTATTCCAATAAAACTTTATTTACGAAACCAGGTGACAAGGCCGGATTTAGCCCATAGACTATGGTTTGCTGATCTTTCTTCTAGAAACTCACATCAAACAAATGGAAAAGGTAGCAGGAAATGATAATGAATAAAACATAGCAAAGAAATATGGAGAATAGAAGTAATAGTGTCAGCATCTTTGTAAGAGGAGTTTCAAAAGACAAAATTTAAAAGAATAAAGAAGAGGAGGATATATTTGAAGAAATAATAAATTCCTCATAACTGGGGATCCCTGGGTGGCACAGCGGTTTGGCGCCTGCCTTTGGCCCAGGGCACGATCCTGGAGACCCGGGATCAAATCCCATGTCGGGCTCCCGGTGCATGGAGCCTGCTTCTCCCTCTGCCTGTGTCTCTGCCTCTCTCTCTCTCTCTCTCTCTCTCTCTCTCTCTGTGTGTGTGTGACTATCAAAAATAAATAAAAAATTAAAAAAAAAGAAAAAAAATTCCTCATAACTAATGAAAAATGAATGATTTCAGATCATAAAGTATCCAAGAGAAGACATAAGAAAAAATCAGACCCAGACAAGTTATAGTGAAAGAATACTAGAGATAAAGAAAAGGTCTGAAACTTTCTAGAAAGAGAGAACATACAATCTACAAAGGAATAGGAATCATATTGATGTTAGACTTTTCAACAGCCTACTGGCTATAGGAAGATAAAGGAGTAGTTATGTTATAATGAAAAAAAAATTGAGCCTAGAATCTTTTTTTTTTTAATTTTATTTATTTATTCATGAGAGACACACAGAGAGAGAGAGGCAGAGACACAGGCAGAGGGAGAATCAGGCTCCACGCAGGGAGCCCAAAGTGGGACTGGGACCGGATCCCAGGCCTCCAGGATCACGCCCTGGGCTGAAGGCGGTGCTAAACCGCTGAGCCACCCAAGCTGCCGGAGCCTAGAATCTTGTATTCAACCAAATTGTCTTTCAAATATAAAGGCATAAGAAAAGTGATATTCAGCCTCAAGTATACAAGTTCTCAGAAAATCTGCCACAGAAAGACTCACATTGAAAACGTTTTTGGGGAAGTACAAAAATGAGAAGAAAAATTAGAAATCCTGATGTATTTTAAGAGATATCAGAAGTAATTGTATCATATATTTAGGTAGTTTGCTGTAGCCTTAAAAAAGAAGCAAGTAGAACCAAAGAAGAGAGAAAGAAAAAATATATCCATTACAATGCAGAACTAAAATCCCAGTTGTTATTAATATGATGGATGCTTTGGGAGAATATAAAAAGGGCCAGGAGAATGTGCTAATATATAATCATTAAGATAATAATACAGACATGACAAGTTTAAGAAATGAATTGGAGGAAAATAAAGTCATGTTTGTATCAGTCTGGAGACAGAAACCACACCCATAATTTAGCAGGGAATATTTAATGTAACAGTTAAGAACTAATAAAAGGTGGTTAAAGGTAGAGGTAAAAGATAACTCTACAGAATAACCAACATAAGCAACAGTACTACCTCTAAGCTTGAGGGAGAATATTCACCCACCCGCTTGGAACAGACCCTACCCCCAAGGTGAAGTTGAGTCCAGACCTCCTTGGAGAGAATAAGGCTGTAGCCTTCTCCATGACAGACAAGTTCAGTGGAGGCCCACAGCAGCCCAGAGCTAGGGCACAGCCTGCGGGCCAGGGATGGTCAACTGGAAGCCATCCATTTAGGGTGGTGGTGATATCTACCACTGGGTCTTCACAGGAGACATCACAGAAACTGGAAGATATAGGAAGGGAAGCCACCTCTCTGCTCTGTCTTGTAGTGTCCCTCCAGTGCCCTCTGCTGTAAGGCCCAACATTGTACCAGCTGGAAAATAAGAATTGGTTCACAGAGTCCAGCTCTATCTGGCTTTGGAGCTGACAAATAATAAACTGATAATAGTTCTCTCCCTTTTTTTTTTTTTTTTTTTGCCCTACTCAGTGTTATTTTGGCCTTATTCATCCATGTTCCTTGTTTATAGTTCTTGAATATACTGCCTTGAGCACACTACCAAATTGCTTTTTTCTTTCATTTTTGGGGAGGGATATTTTACTATTTTATGACTGGTAGAAAACTAGTAATAATGCAGACTTAGCCCAGAGAAATGGAAATTAATTGTGTTAGTGAAATCATCAGTTGCAAATTTTTGTAAATTCATTCTAGCACATCTTACATTCTATATACGTGTGGCTGCTGTTTGGAATCTCCTTTGATCTAGTTGTAACATCTTACTAGTTTCTTCACTAATTAATGAGATAAATTAAACCTCTGACATATTCATTTTATATTTGCATGAGATTTATGATTTTAGCTTTCAAAAAACTTGTATCTTGAATAAGCCAGTCCTAGAGTAGTCAAATTCATAGAAATACAAAATAGAATCCTGCTTGCCAAGGCCTGGTGGGAGAACATGGGGAGTTATTATTTAATGGGTACAGAGTGTCAGTTTGAAAAGATGAAAAAGTTCTGGAGAAAGATAATCATGATGGTTGCACAACAATATATATGTAGTTAATACCACTGGACTGTACAGTTACAAATAATTAAAATGATAAACTTTGTTATGCATATTTTATCACAGATTAAACAATAATAATTAAAAGTTATACTTTAGGGGCCCCTAGCTGGCTCAGTGGATGGAGCATGTGACTCGATCTTGAGGTTACAAGTTTTAGCCCTGTATTGGATGTAGAGATTACTTAAAAATAAAACATCTTTAAAAAATTATACTTAAGGGCAGCCCGGGTGGCTTGGTGGTTTAGCGCCGACTTCAGTCCAGGGCCTGATCCTGGAGACCCAGGATCCAGTCCCACGTCAGGCTCCCTGCATGGAGTCTGCTTCTCCCTCTGCCTGTGTCTCTGCCTCTCTCTTTCTCGTGAATAAATCAATAAAATATTTTTTAAAAATTATACTTAAAAAATTATACTTTAACACAGGCTATATTACTATATTGTTTCTCAAATTCAGTCACAATTTTACTAGATACTCTATTACTTAAAAACTAAATTGTAAAGTGAACCTCCAAAAGCTTATATATGAAATAATAATGAAAGGAAAAAATAGTTAATATTTACAAATAAATGCATATATACAACAAACGAGAAAATATGCAAAACTACTGCAGTCCTTGTTTTTGTAACTGTTCACAGGGCCATAGTTAATATTTATGATCCCTTTTTTCCACTACTTATTTTGTTTTTTGTTTTTTTTAAGATTTTATTTATTCATGAAAGACACAGAGAGAGAGGCAGAGACATAGGCAGAGGGAGAAGCAGGCAGTCCTGGATGTGGGACTCAATCCCAGGTCTGCGGGATCACACCCTGAGCCAAAGGCAGACACTCAACTGCTGAGCCACCCAGGCATCCCTCCACTACTTATTCTGTTTTTCTTTTTCTTTTTTTTTTTTTTTCTTATTCTGTTTTTCATTTGCTCTCAGCTAGAGGCTCAGTTGGTCAGTTTCTTAGTGGAATGACCTAAATCTTCACTCTTGAAGCATCTTAGGTCTGATATTCTTGCCCCTTTTTGTTTTTATAAAAGTTTTATTTTATTTAAATTCAATTAATTAACAAACAGTGTATTATTACTTTTAGAGGTGAGTTTCTTATGGTTTGTCTCCCATAAATAAATTTCATCTTATTTTATTTTTCCCTCCCTTCTCCTAGGGTCCTCTGTTTTGTTTCTTAATTTCCATATATAAGTGAAATCATATAATTATCTTTCTTATTTATTTCACTTAGCATAATACCTTTTAGTTCCAACAATGTCATTGCAAATGATAAGATTTCATCCCTTTTGATGGCTGAGTAATATTCCATCATATATATATGTGTGTGTGTGTATATATATACACATACGTAGTATATACATACATATGTATATATATGTAGTATATATGGTATATATATGTAGCATATATGTAGTGTGTGTATATATATATGTAGATGGACATCTGGGCTCTTGCCATAGTTTGGCTATTGTAGACATTGCTGCTATAAACATTGGGGTGCAGATGCCCCTTAGGATCACTACATTTCAATCCTTTAGGTAAATACCTAGTAGTGCAATTGTTGGGTTGTAGGGTAGCTCTATTTTTAACTTTTTGAGGAAACTCCATACTGTTTTCCCTGCCCCTTTTTGAATATAGTTTTCTATTAACACTTACTATTGGGCTTGGAAGTACTAAGATATGCCTCAGGAAATGCCCTGGGTTCCAGATATAGTCCTATTTGTACTGATGGGTTAGCAGTAACCTAAGTTCCTCTTGGTAAGCGGGATCCATCACTCCAGCAGTGGAAAGATGCATTTTACTGCCTATTCATTTGTGACATAAGTCCAAGATGGCCAGGTGGCCCCCTCATCTCCCAATTTAGTGCATGTGTTGTTGTGTCCCCTGGTAGAAGCATTTCTCCCTTTGAAACAAAGACCATTAAAAAAGCAAATCTCAGAGTTGCCTGGACTGGAAGCAAAAATTTTGTGAGTAGCTTATGTGATATAATAATGAGAGGAGCCACTCCCACTTATACCCCTTGATTCCTGAATCCACGTATTCTGGCTGTGGAGAAGACAACACCATATAATGACCTCTGATTCAAAGAATATACTACATTTTGGAACACCTGGGTGGCTCAGTGGTTGGGCATCTGCCTTCGGCTCAGGGCGTGATACCGGGATCCAGGATCGAGTCTCACATCGGGCTCCCTGCAAGGAGCCTGCTTCTCCCTCTCTGCTTCTCTCTCTGTGTCTCTCATGAATAAATAAATAAAATCTTTTAAAAAAAACAACAAAATATACTACATTTTATGAGATAGAACTTATAGAATTATAAGCTGCTGCATTTCTGTTGGTATGAAATGAGTTTCTTGATCAGAAGCAGTGCTGTGCAGAATGTGATAATGGTGAATAAGGTATTCTGTGAGTCTATTGATGGAGATCCTAGCAGAATTATGGGGAGGGAAGGCATCTATACCCAGAATATGTGTATATTATAGTGAGGAAGATTTTCTGCGTTTTCAACTATGAGAGACTCCCAATGTTATCAACCTGCTACCAGGTGGCCGGGCAATGGTGCCTTATCAGAGGTCCAGTGTTGGTCTCTGCTGTTGGCAGATAAGGTATTCAGCAATAGCATTAGCCAGGTCAGGTAATGAGAAGTCCATGTAATTGAATCTATGGCTAGCTTCCATCTCTTCTATAATCATTTTGTTCATGGGCCTATTGAATAAGTGCTTGGTGTCTGGGGAAAGAGGTTGTCTGACATCCAGAGGATGCCATTTTGACCACTTGATTATTAAGAGCCTCCTCTGTAGTGAATATGTTTTGGTGGTCCGCTTCCATCCCTAACCATCCAACCAAATTGTTAGCAGCCACACATGAATTAGTGTAGGTGCATAATCTGTCTTTGTGGGGAGGACACTATTCAATTCAGTATAGTAGACAATCCTACTGAGGGTATTTCCCTTTCCAGCTGTCCATTAGGGTGCTTTCTTTTTTTTAAAATTTTTTTAAAAATTTATTTATGATAGTCACACAGAGAGAGAGAGAGAGAGAGAGAGAGAGAGGCAGAGACACAGGCAGAGGGAGAAGCAGGCTGCATGCACCGGGAGCCCGACATGGGATTCGATCCCGGGTTTCCAGGATCGTGCCCTGGGCCAAAGGCAGGTGCTAAACCACTGTGTCACCCAGGGATCCCCCTTTATTTTTTTTCATTAGGGTGCCTTCTGAGTGGAGTTTTCTTTAAGCATATTGCAGTGAAGTTAAAATTTAATTACAAAAGGATACATGCAATTTCACATATTTGAAAATCAAGTTACATATTATTAAATAACCTTTATTTTTAAAAAAATTTATGTATGTATTTATTCATGAGAGACACAGAGAGAGAGGCAGAGACACAGGCAGAGGGAGAAGCAGGCTCCTCACAGGGAGCCCAATGTGCAGCTGGATCCCAGGACCCTGGGATCATGACCTGAGCCAAAGGTAGACCCTCAATCACTGAGCCACCCAGGTGTCCCAACCTTTATGTTTGTTTGTTTATTTATTAAATATTTTATCCATTTATTCACAAGAGACAGAGAGAGAGAGAGAGAGAGAGAGGCAGAGACACAGGCAGAGAGAGAAGCAGGCTCCATGCAGGGAGCCTGACGGGGGACTCGATCTCAGGTCTCCAGGATCAGGCCCTGGGCTGAAGATGGCACTAAACTGCTGAGCCACCCAGGCCGCCCCCAACTTTTATGTTTGAAAGGAAAATGCAAAGTAGATTAGTACTTAGAAATGAATGATAATGAAAATACTACATGTAAACACTTTATTTTTTTTTTTTTTTTTTTTTTTTTTTTAAGATTTTATTTATTTATTTATTCATGAAAGACTGAGAGACAGAGAGAGAGAGAGCGCCAGAGACAAAGGCAGAGGGAGAAGCAGGCTCCATGCACCGGGAGCCCGATGTGGGATTCGATCCCGAGTCTCCAGGATCGCGCCCTGGGCCAAAGGCAGGCGCTAAACCGCTGCGCCACCCAGGGATCCCTGTAAACACTTTTAGATCACAGTTAAAGTGGTTCTTAGAGAAGAAATTATAATTTACATGTATTTATTAAGAAACAAGACAGTTGTTTTGTTTAGATTTATTTATTTATTTGAGACAGAGAGAGAGAGAGAGAAGCCAGGAGGGGCAGAGGGAGGAGAGAGAATCTCAAGCATAGTCTATCTCACAACCTGAGATCTCACAACCCTGAGATCACCACCTGAGTTGAAACCAAGAGTCAGATGCTTAACCAACTCTGCCATCCAGGTGCCCCAAGAAACAAGGTAGTTTTATTTTTTATTTTTAAAAATATTTTATTTATTCACGAGAGACAGAGAGAGGCAGAGACACAGATGGAGGGAGAAGCAGGCTCCATGCAGGAGCTGGAGGTGGGACCCAATCCCGAACTCTGGGATCACGTCCTGAGCCAAGGCAGATGCTCTACCACTGAGCCAACCAGGCGTCCTGAAACAAGACAGTTTTATTTTATTTTATTTTTTTTTACAAGACAGTTTTAAAACAAAGCAGCTACACATCTAATTATGATATTTGAAAAACAGTAATATACAAAGAAACAAGAGGGAAGCAAATAATAAGAATAAATAAGAAAATAAAGAGGGGGATCCCTGGGTGGCTCAGCGGTTTGGCACCTGCCTTTGGCCCAGGGCGCAATCCTGGAGACCCGGGATCAAGTCCCGCATTGAGCTCCTTGCATGGAGCCTGCTTCTTCCTCTGCCTGTGTCTCTGCCTCTCTCTCTCTCTGTATCTAATAAAAATAAATAAAATTAAAATATCTTACAAAAAAAAAGAAAATAGAAGCAGTAATATATTTTTAAAAATAGAAAACAGTAATGAAATATTAGATGAGATGCAAATCGCTGGCAAGACTGACAGAGAGAGACTGCAAATAAATGGCAATATGAAAAGGGGGAATTAAACAAAGTCTCAACAGAAATTAAAACTTAATAAAGTAGTATTATGAATAAGTATATATAAATACCTTTTAAAAACTAAATGAAATGGACAAAACCCAAGAAACACAAAACTGCAAAAATAATGCAAGAAGAAAGAAAGAACTTGAAAAGATCAATAAGGACTAAACAAAACAACAAAATCTCAAGTCCTACAATGGTTATACAAATAATTTCTGCCCACATTTAAAAAATTAGTTATTTATTTTAGTTTATTTAATCTTTACACCCAATGTGGGGCTTAAACTCATGACCCTGAGATCAAGAGTCACATGCTCTCCTAAATGAGCCAGCCAGGCAGTCCAATTTCTACCAAGTTTTAAGTTATAATTAATGTTCAGTATAAACTCAACACTGAATATGAAAACAAATGGAGAAATCTAAAATGTATTCCTTTGAGATCAGGAAAAAGAAAACAGTGTCCAATATTACTGGTGATATTTAGTATATACACTTAGTTGTCTTGGTGAATGGTATTGAGAAAGAAAAAAAAATCTGAAGGAATATAAGAGAAAAGATAAAACTGATATTTTTCCAGATAATATAATCATCAGTAGAGAATAATCAACAGAATCAAATCATGAACTTAGCAGAATAAAAGAGTGTACATGTTTCTGATACCAGCACAACATACACAAATTAGTTTCATTTCTCCACAATAGTTTACTATTGTAAACTAGAAAATATTATTTAAGAAAAGACACTATTTAACTTAGCAGCAATATATTTATGGGGAAAAATGTTGAACTGCAATAAAGGATGTAGAAGATGATCTGAAGTGAGAAGACATTCTTTTTTTTAAGATTTTATTTATTTATTCATAGAGACACACACAGAGAGAGAGAGAGAGAGAGAGAGAGAGAGAGAGAGAGGCAGAGAGACACAGCAGAGGGAGAAGCAGGCTCCATGCAGAGAGCCTGACGTGGGACTCGATCCAGGGTCTCCAGGATCACACCCTGGGCTGCAGGCAGCGCTAAACCGCTGTGCCACCGGGGCTGCCCTTTATTTTTTTTGTTTTTTAAAGATTTTATTTATTTATTCATAGACACACACACACACACACAGAGAGAGAGAGAGAGGTGAGAAGACATTTGGGTGGGATAACAAAGATATTAACTTTCCTAAATTAATCTATAAATTCATTGTAAATTCAATCAAAATTTTAGTTGAAAATTTTAAGGGACTTGATAAACTCACTCATAGAGAAGAGTAAAAGTATGTAAGTAGCTAAGTCAACCTTGGAAAAGTAGAATAAGAAGTAGGTCTTGTGGGGATCCCTGGGTGGCTCAGTGGTGCAGTGCCTGCCTTCAGCCCAGGGCGTGATCCTGGAGTCCCAGGATCAAGTCCTGCATCGAGTCCCGCATCGGGCTCCCTGCATAGAGTCTGCTTCTCTCTCTGCCTGTGTCTCTCATGAATGTCTCTCATTCATTCTCATGAATGAATGAATAAATAAATAAAATCTTTAAAAAAAACAAAAAAGAAGTAGGTCTTGCTTTATCAGATATTAGGGCATATCACAAAGATAAAGTTATAAATGCTGGATGTTGTTGACACAGAAATAAATAAGAAACAAGGTTGCTATATGGAGATGATAAAACTGGTTCCCTTCCTAATATTACGCACGAAGGTAAACTAAAAATTAAGAGCATAAATATGAAAGATAAAAATATATATTAATAGGAGCACCCGGGTGGCTCAGTGGTTGAGTGTCTGCCTTTGGCTCAGGTAATGATCCCGGGGTCTTGGGATTGTGTCCTGCATCAGGCTACCCATGGGGAGGCTGCTTTTCCCTCTGCCTAGGTCTCTACCTCTCTCTCCGTCTCTCATGAATAAATACAGTCTCTCTCTCTCTCTCTCTCTCTCTCTATATATATATATATATATATATATGAATATATATATTCTATACTTTCTTATATATATATATAAGAAATATATATGTTGTTTTATAGATTTACTTATTTATTCATGAGAAACAGAGAGAGAGAGAGAGGCAGAGATACAGGCAGAGGAAGAAGCAGGTTCCCCGTAGGGAGCCCGATGTGGGAGTGGATCCTGGGACTCCAGGATCATGCCCTGAGCTGAAGGAGATGCCCAACTGCTGAGCCACGCAGGCGTCCCAATGGCACAGTGTTATAAAGGGAATAGAATCTGGTGTCAGAAGACCTGAGTTTAACTCATGGCTCTTTCAATTGATTAAGTGTGACCATGAGCCTTAGTTTTCTCAGCTCCATAAAGTGAATGGTCAAAAAAAGATAAAATTTGTTATGTACTAAATATAGAAGTCAACCTACCAATACTTTGGTTTTCCATTTGGACATCCTCCTTTCTATTACGGTTGATAGTTGGTGTATGTCTGTGTCTGGGAGTATTCTTTTATTCACACATTGTAGACAGCTCAATTCAAACAGGATTAAACAAAATAAAACAAAAAGAGAAGGGGGAATTAATAACTCTTGTTATTTAAAATTCATGAGTGCATCTAACTTCTAGCATGGCTGAATTCAGATGTTCAAAATATGTTTCAAGAAGCTGTCTCACTTCATCTCCTGGCTCTGTTTGTCATAGGTTAGGTGTGCCTTGTGTGTTGTTTCCAGGAATTTCAGGCTTATATTTTCACAGTTCCAAGATGGAGAGAGCTTCTTCTGCTGTAAACTCTCCCCAAAGTTCTGGGATATATGCTGTTCCGGTTAACTTGATTCCCTCTTTCATCCTTGAGCCAAGGATGTAGCCAAGCTGGGGGCACTTATGTTGATCAGCTTAAGCTAATGTTATGTGATCATTCCTAGAATCTGGAGTGAGGTCAGGTGGACCCAAACTATGAGTACTAGAAGTGGGGTGGGGGTAGGAAACACAGGGCTCTACAATAAAAAAGGAGAGGAGGAGGAGGAGATGTGTGGGAAAGAAAAGTATTCTATTTTCTCCCTTTCCTTTGTCTTTATTGCTCATTTTGACAAGAAAACATATATGAAGATGTTGCAGGAACCAGAGACCTGGTGATTAGCCCTTGGGGAAGACCCTGACTTAAATTCAAGGATAGCTGGGTATATGAGAGACAGGGTTGTGTAGGAAGAGTAACTTAGAAATTGATAAAGTCCCTTCCTCACCTCCTCATCATACAGAAAGCTTTAAAAAAAAAAAAACTTTATTCAGATATAGTTCATACCATACAATTCACTCGTTTACAATGCATAATTCAATAATCTTTTGTAATGCAGTATTGTGTGACCTTCTTTACCATCAATTTTAGAACATTTCAGCATCTCCAGGAGAAATTCTGTATTCTTTAGCTATTACTCCCCTTTCTCTTAATTCCTTTGTCTCCATCAGCCTTAGGCAACCATTTTTTGTCCCTATGGATTTTCCTATTCTGGACATTTAATATAAATGGAACAATATGTGACCTTTTGTGACTGGCATCTTTCACTTAGCATAATGTTTTCAAGGTTCATCTATGTTGTTGCATGTATTTGTACTTAATTTCTTTTTTATGGTTGAAATAATATTCCATTGTACAGATATACCATGTTTTGTTTATCCCATTCATTGGTTGATGCATATTTGGGTTGTTTCCATCTTTGGGTATTGTTTTGGGGGTGGAAATACATTTCCATTTCCCTTTGGTATATATTTAAGGATGGAATTGCTGGATCAAATGGAAACACTGTTTAACTTTTTGAGGAACTGCCAGACTGTTTTCCTAAGTGGCTGTATCACTTTATATTCACAACAAGAGTGTAGGTAAGTTCCAGTTTCTCCATATCCTAGCCTGATCTTTTTATTGTCTGTCCTTTAAAAATATTACAGCCATACTAGTAGATGTCAGGTGGTATCTCATAGTTTTGATTTGTATTTCCCTAATGATTAATGATGTCGAGCATCTTTTCATATACTTGTTGGCTATTTGTATATGTTATATATATATATAATTTGCAAATATTTTCCTCCATTCTGTGGGTTGTCTTTCCACTTTCTTGATAGTGTCCTTTGAAGCACAAATTTAAAAATTAGTCCAATTTATCATTTTTTTCCTTTTGTCATTTGATTTTTAAGATGCTGCCCTTATTGATTTTTTGGTAATTATTGTTTTTTGAGTATAGTTGACTTCAAGTGTACAATTTATTTTTAAGTTTTATTTATTTATTTGCCACTCTTGCTGCTTTTAAAACTGACACTTTATACAAAGCTTACCTCTGTTTCTTTTATACATAAGACATCATAAGTACTTTAGATGAGTCCTAAGACTGTTTTTAAAATAATGACTCACAAGCATGGGACATCAGAGCATGAATAAGGTGAGAAGGATCCACTCAGGGGTGGCTGGATGTGAGGGGTCAGAACCCACAAAGCTAGGAGGGCATCCATGCATGGGATGGTTCAGAACTGGGTATTAGAGCCCAAGAAAGGAAGGCATCTACATATGGGAGTAGCCTGATGTGGGGAATCAGAACCTGAATGGGCAATGAAAGGCATTCATGCCAGCGGGGGGGGGGGGGGGGGGGGGGGGGGGGGGGGGGGGGCGGGGAGGGGTTTGGGAGGGTGAGGTGGAGGGGTTGGGGGACTGGGGGGTTGGGGAGCTCAGTGCACTTGAGAACCCAAATGGTGTGAAAGGACTCTCACACTAAAGGTGGAATAGCCTGGAAGAGAGTATGGGAATTCAAATGAAATGAGGAGGGTGTCTGCATGGGGGAGAGGATGGTGGAGGTGATGGGAGATTGATTATATTCAGGAATATTGACCAAATATTAAGGATAATAAGAGCCAGGTTTCTCACTATTGGAGAAGGGATTAAAAGTATATAATCTTTAGATTCTAAATATATCCAAAAATAAAATCTTTAGAAAGGAAGAAAACTAGAATGAAATTTGTGGTGGATTAAAATTGGAGGTATTGGTATAAACTCATGGCTTTTAATATATATAGATCAATATAGAATTGTAGATGTAAATACATGGACAAGTATTTACATATATGTATTCACACATACATCTCCGTACATGCATAATACATCTGTACACACGTGTTGATTAGATATGTCTTTTTAAAAATATTTTATTTATTCATAAGAGACACAGAGAGCGGCAGAGACATAGGCAGAGGGAGAAGCAGGCTCCCTGCAGGGAGTCTGATGCAAGACTCTATCCCTGGACCCCAGGATCACTACCTGAGCCAAAGACAGAGGCTCAAATGCTTAGCCACCCAGGCATCCCTAGGTATGTCTTCCGAAAGAACTTGGGAGTAGTGGCATCTCAACGGCAATCATCAAAACCAGTCCCCAGATAGTGGTCTTTAAATATCATTTTGAGAGCAGGTGAAGCAGTTTGCATAAGGTTAAAGGCAGGCACTGACTATTGGGAGACTGTTCATTCCAGGAAGGTAGAGTTGTTTACAGTCCTACAGTGGCTTGGAGACCAAGCTTTGGATCCACACTAAGAGTGAGTTGGATCCCAGCTCTGGATTTACCAGCTATATGATATATTGATAACAGGTTAACATTTCTGAGCCTCAGCTCTTCATTTGTAAATAGGACAGTACAAGGATAGAAAAGGAAAAAGTCAGTCAAATGCCTGGCATGTTGTGAGCTCTCAGTATTCTTCTTCTTTTTTTTTTAAGATTTTATTTATTCATAAGAGACACATACAGAGAGAGAGAGAGTCAAGAGACACAGGCAGAGGGAGAAGCAGGCTCCATGCAGGGAGCCCGACGTGGGACTCGATCCTGGGTCTCCAGGATCTGGCCCTGGGCTGAAGGCAGCGCTAAACTGCTGAGCCACCTGGGCTGCCCAAGAAACAGACTCTTAACTAAAGAGAGCTGATGGTACCAGAAGGGAGGTGGGTAGGGGTAAAGGGGATTAAGAGTACACCTATCATGATGAGCACTGAGTAATGTATAGAATTGTTGAATCACTGTATTATATACCTGGGATGAATATAACACTGTATGTTAACTATACTGGAATTAAAATAAAAAAAAACCTAATAAAAAAATTAGGAGTCTATGGACTTTCTACTACAGAAAATTTCACTCTTCTTTCACATATACCCACATTCACACCTTTCCTGTCCACACATCCTGCCAGGTGCCAAAGGTGCTTTGCCTCTTATAGAAGTACTCTCAAAGTTTACCATTATCTTTCTGGGACCTTTCTTCACTTCTCATGATGAAAGGCTTATTTTCTGTACCTACCTGTCTTCCCTTCATGACAGAGGTCTGATCTTGCCTACTGGATTCCATGTCTTCCACTCATAAGAGAGGTTCTTGTGTACTGGATCCCAAGTCTTTCTCTTTTTGGTTTACTCCCTCATTTTGGAGAAGCACATTCTTTCTAGTTTCCTACAAAGAATTTAGTGCAGGTATTTTTTGGGAGCTTTTGTGTATTAAAACATCCCCATTCTACTTTCTTAGTTAAATGATAATTTGGTGGGTCTGAAAATTCTACCTTGGAAAATCTTTTTCCTTCATAATTTCATCATCTAGCTTTCAGGGTTGCTAAGAAGTCTGACTTTATTCTGACTCCTATTTCTGTGTGTGGAATCTTATCTGCTTGTCTTTCTAGCCTTAATTCCCACCATATTCCCTGTTTTAGTTGGTTTGCCTTCAGCAGCAAGTAAATGAAAATCAACTCAAAGTGGCTTACAAAATAAAATGTATCTCATATAATTAGTCTAAATGTAGGATGGCTCTAAGGATAGTGAATTCACTGATCAGTAAATTATCATTGACCCCAGTCTTTTCATTTTCTAGCTTTTCCCTCTTCTTTCCTTAGATTAGGTCTCCTTATGTTCATAAAATGGCTATAGCAATTCCAGGTGTATCCAATATCCAGATACAAGAAGGTATAAAGAAGGAAAAGGTAATCTCTTCATCCGTATCTTTTCTAGGAAAGAAGAAACGTTTCTCAGAAACATCCAGTTGATTTTACCCCAGGCCTCATTGATAAGAATGTATCACCTGCCCAAGCCTAATGAGAGATAAAGGGAATGGTACTACCTTGATTGGTTTAGATTAATCAGGATTCACCTTGGGATCTTAGGAAGTAGCTGGCATCTATGCAAGCACACAATCAAGTGGAGAAGCACAGATACCTGGACAAAAGCAGAGCTATAATGGTAAGGAAGAGGGGAAATGGTTCTGGAAGGGAATCAACAATGTGTCCTTTACTCCTGGACGTATTTGGTTTCAGTAATCCTGACTTTATTACAGTTTCCCCCATGCTCATATTTTTAGGCCTCTGACTTGGCATTGGCTCCTGCTGTTTTTATCACTATAGGAAGCTGAAAAGTAGGCTTGATTTCTGGAGTCTCCCTAGGAAGACATTTATCTCTGTACACTTGACTAGTATTTGATGAACGTTGTAACCTCTCTAAGTCAAGTCAGAGTGTTGACACCAGGTGCTCCCTCACCCACGGTCCTGGCTGCAGATCTGTACCGAAGCTCTCCTGGTCTGTCACCATCAAGGTAATTGGTTCAAGGAAAAAATATTGAAGCCAAGCTGAACCCATTGGATTCTCTCCCTATTTGGTATTAGGACTGAAGGAAAGTCAGTTTCCATCTGCTTCAAACAATCACTTCAAGAGGGGCAGCTGGAAAAAAAAAAAAAAAGAGGGGCAGCTGTATTCCATCTTGTGCTTTGAGGAACAAAGAAATCTTTACAGGGAGAAGGAGCAAATGCACAGAGAGAAGCAGGAGTGAGATGGAGTGGAGTATTCCTGCCTTCCTACTCTTGATTTCAGCCCCCTGAGGGCTGGATGCATTCCTTCCCCTTGTCTCATGAGATAAGCAAGTATCTTTATTTTAAATCCCCATTTTGGGGGTGCCTGGGTGGCTCAGTCAATTAAGCATCTGCCTTCAGCTGGGGTTGTGATCCCAGGGTCTTGGGATTGAGCCCTGCAAGGAGCCCCTCATCAGGCTCCCTGCTGAGCAGGGAGCCTGCTGCTCCCTCTCCCACTCAAACTCTCCCTACTTGTACGCACTCTCTTTGTCAAATAAATACATTTTAAAAATTAAAATAAATTCTCCTTTTGATTTAAACTAGTTCCCCAGAAGTTCTGCTATTTTTTATCTACATCATCTTAATTTAAGGAGTTATGACTGATCTTCCTGGACTAGGGCTGTGAAATCTTTTTTTTTTTTAAAGAAAGGATTTAAAAAAAATTTTTTTAAATTTATTTATGATAGTCACACACACAGAGAGAGAGAGAGAGAGAGAGAGAGGCAGAGGGAGAAGCAGGCTCCATGCACCAGGAGCCCAACGTGGGATTCGATCCCGGGTCTCCAGGATTGCATCCTGGGCCAAAGGCAGGTGCCAAACCGCTGTGCCACCCAGGGATCCCCTAGGGCTGTGAAATCTGAGGGCCTGTGACTTTATCTTGTGGCTCAAGGTCTCTTTCTCTCTCATCACCAGGTTTTATTTATCGTAAACCTTGTGGGGAATCTGGTATGCTTGGGAAGGGGAGCTGAGGTGGTGTAAGCAAGAGTGGATAGAAGGGTGTGTGTTTGGTTCATGTAGAGACTAGTAAGATGTTTCACTTTTCTTCCATGTAGCATAAAGTAAGCATGAATAAATATTTGAACAAATAAGCAGTCTCTACCTCAAAAATCTGAATCTGATAAAAGTTTAAATCATAAAGTAATTGTTAATAGCTGTGGGGTCACACTGAGCTAAAAACTCAGCGATCATTTGTAATGGCTGCACCTGTGGTCATTGTGTTGGGGCGTCAGACTTATATTTATGAGCTGAACTTCACCTTCATGTTATGCAACCAGTTTGTTGTAGGTGGGGCAATTCTAGTGCTGACATAGGAGACCACATAAGAAAAATCCTGAGGAGTTACCAATAGCTGGGAATCTCATTCAGACCTTGGGATCTGAGCACTTCTGCTCAGAATTTTTGCATTGATTGTGTCATCTGTTATCATGCATCGGCCTCTTAACCAGCTTTCATCACTTCTTGACCCAATTCCTCATACGTGTGGTGTTACTTTGGACAAATTGGAACTAGAGTTCCCAGAGTCCTCTTCCTTGTGTGATTTAGAGTCGGGGAAAAAAAAAGCCCAGCATGAGATTTGGTAGGTAGTAGTGAAAGAGCAGCCACGCTCTGGAAGAAACACACAGAGAACTTTGCATACCTCAGTTGTCTCTACTTTCTACCACATCAGTGGCAGGTTATGTATGTTCTTGCTCTCCCTGGCCCCACCCCCAGTTCTCTCCAGTGCATGCCTTGCTGACCAGCAGTGCCTCCAGGCTGGGCGGTCCCACTCTGACTGACTGCTGAAGTGCCTGGTTTCTCAGATGGATTTGCAAGCCCACCTTGTCAACACTAGAGGAGGGCTGGCCAGTGACTTCTCTGATCCTTCAATTTCTGCTTTTTCCTGATTCCTCTGTTTCTTCAACAATAGTAGGTTGTAACTGTGCTTTGTTTGCTGTCCCAGAAATCATCACAGCTTCTAGCATATCATGAAATCTCAATAAAGAGTTACTAAATGATCTTTAGTTTACAGAAAGAAGGAAAGAAAGAAAGAGACTACTTGGGGCACCTGAGTGACTCAGTCAGTTAAGTGCCTTCGGCTCAGGTCATGATCTCAGGGTCCTGGGATCGAGCCCCATATTGGGCTCCCTGCTCACTGGGGAGTATGCTTCTCCCTCTCCCTCTGCCTGCCACTCCCTCTGCTTGTGCTCTCTCTCTGTGCCAAATACAGAAATAAAACCTTAAAAAAAAAAAAAAAAAGAAAGAGAGAAACTACTTATCTCATTGAACTGGCCTCGATGCCAGATAGTGGAGATTCTCTTCACTATTTTGGCTAAGAGGAAAAAGGTGCTTTCCAAACTCTTATTACTTCCTTCTTAAAATAATCCCACAAGGCATATTCTTAAAAAAAAAAAAAAAAGGCACAGATGAAATAGAGAAATGAAAGTTGCTTACTTCAGATCCTAGGGTAAAAGGGGAAGTAGACCAAAATTAGAACTTGTAGTTATGTTTTTTCTAATTTATATATTCAATTCAACTTAGTATTTATTGAGCATCTACATATAAGAAAACTTAACAATGGAAGTCAAGTAAGGATGAATAGAGAGCCAATGTGCTATGGTGCTCCTATTTGGAGAAACTTTACTCAAATTCTTTGATGTGGAGCCATTGTTGGTTATTACTCAAGTCCTATTCTCAATACCCTATCTTTTTCTCTTTCCTGAGTTGAGTCTCGGGTTGTGATTTCCACATGAACATAAACCCAAAGTAGCTTAATGAGATTCAGCAGAAATAGGTCCTCCATGCTATGGCTCATCTAAGAGAATATTTTGTTATTTCCTAGGCAGGAGTTCTTAAAATTTACTAGTAAAACTTCACCTGGGAAGCCTATTTATTTATTTATTTATTTATTTAAAGATTTTATTTATTTATTCATGAGAGACACACAGAGAGAGGTAGAGACCTAGGCAGAGGGAGAAGCAGGCTCCTTGCAGGGAGCCTGATGCAGGACTTGATCCCAGGACCCCAGAATCATGACTTGAGCCAAAGGCAGAAGCTAAAGGCAGAAGCTCAATCACTGAGCCACCCCGGTGTCCCTGGAAAGCCTCTTTAAAATGCAGAATCCAGGAGTGTCTTGCTGGCTCAGTTAGAAGAGTATGGGACTCTTGATCTCGGAGTCATGGTTCAAGCCCCAGGTTGGGTGGTGTAAAGATTACTTAAAAATAAAGATATAAACAAGAAAAAAATAAAATGCAGAATCCCAGGCTTCCGTCCTCATACTCCCCCCACCAACTCTGTCCCTGCTGATTAAAATTCAGGTTATCTACAGAATTTCTATTTTTTTTTTAAATCTTTTTTTTTTTTTAATTTTTTTTTTTAAATTTATTTTTGATAGTCACAGAGAGAGAGAGAGAGAGAGAGGCAGAGACACAGGCAGAGGGAGAAGCAGGCTCCATGCACCGGGAGCCCGACGTGGGATTCGATCCCGGGTCTCCAGGATCGCGCCCTGGGCCAAAGGCAGGCGCCAAACCGCTGCACCACCCAGGGATCCCCAGAATTTCTATTTTTAACAAGACTGCAGGTGTTCATCTGATGCAATGGTCTCTAGGCTAATTTGGGGGAAATGTCCAAAAACACCTGAAAGAGAATTGCCTGGGCATTTATTTATTTTTTTAAAAGCTGATTCTTGATTCCTCTGAATTACAATTTTGGTGGGAGTACCTGGGAATATGCATTTTAAATTCATCTCCCACTTTATTCTTAGAAATTCTCAGACCTCCCCCCTTTGAGAAGAATTGGTAGACCTCCTATTTTATATTTAAAGCCCAGGCGGGGGGTGGGGGTGAATGGGTGACGGGCACTGAGGGGGGCACCTGACGGGATGAGCACTGGGTGTTATTCTGTATGTTGGTAAATTGAACACCAATAAAAAATAAATTTATTATAAAAATAAATAAATAAAGCCTGGTTTAGACACAAAGTTATCTGGAGAGAGAAATAGAAAAAAGAAAAGCTTTCTTTGCTAATAAATATTGATTTTAGAATCATTCCTTCCTAACTCTTAGAATCCATTTCTAGCTTATTGCTATTCTAAGTGTTACCTGAAAATGTCTGGATTCCCAAGGTCAGGCAGCCTTTACACCATCTGAGGTGGTCAGGACTGCTGATAGGCCCATCTGAGGTAGCCCTGATTTGCAGATAAAACATAAGCAGGCCCATCAAACAGTGATGGGGCACAGAAGCTTTGGGGGTGTTGGAAACTATCTTCCTGAATCATGGGGTCATGGTCTTTCTGGAGCCAATCTCAGGTCACCTGTCTGCTTCCTCACCCCATCCCATACCGACGTTCCCCATTACCAAAGCCATGTCTAACATGCTGTACCCAATGCCACTTCTGTAAAAAACAACAACAAAAAAACTGTCATTCAGGTCATTTGAAAAGGGCATGATGTGGACATGTGGAGTGAAATAAGCATCCTGAGACTGATATGGGTTTGAATCTTGGCCTCCCCTCTTACCAGGCCTGAGTGTGGACCAGCTACTGAGTCTCAAAAGTGAGTGCAGAGTGATTACTGCTAGGGTGCTGTGTGAAGTCAGGAAAGCTGGTGTGTGAGAGCATTGGAGAGGGACAAAAGACATGGCATGCTCTCCTTTATTCCTGACTTCCTACTTCCTTTTATCCTCATTCCTTCCTTCTTATTCCATCTCTCACCCTCCTGGCTCTACACAATTAGACTGGTTTGTAAATTTGAGAAGACTTTCTTCAGCCCCACCCCTCCCCATGTTGTGGTGGACTCTGTCTGGTAAGACACTACTTTTTCTCACTAGCCTCTCATAACCAGAGCCTCTACTTGGTCGTCTTTGCTGTAGTGAAACTTGCTCCAAGGACTGAAAGGGAACATCTGCCGAGCACAGACAAGGGCCAAGTGCCATGGACTGAAAATACTACAGGAAAAGTGCTTAGGGCAATGGCTGGCTTGTTTAGTAAATTATAACTATTACTCACCATCGTTTTGATATTTATTTCTCAAAGAGAGCCTGGAGAGTGCGTCCAACTACTATTCTGGTCCTCTGTAGGTCAAAAAACTGAGCCTCAGAGGAAAGTAAGTAACTTGCTCCTGATCACATAGCTAGGAAGTGCTGGCACTGGAATTCTAACCCAGTCTAGAGACAGCTCCCAAATCCATGCTTTCTCAACTGCCATTATTAAGACTTGAGTCTGAGGTCTTATATTCAAAACAAATATGGGACAACTTCAGAAAAAGTTGCTAGTTCTGGAGATATGCACATTTTCAGTTTTTTTGTGGTATTAAAGTGCCTTGTAAGTGACTTCAAAAAAATATTCAGTATTTATAGGGAAAGTGACAAGATTAAACAAGACTGGAAATCTGTTGATAAACTGCTGACATTGGATGATGCATGTATGAAGATTCGGCATGTGACTCTCTGCTTGTTTATATATTTGAAATTTTCTTCATTGAAGAGTTAAAAACCAAATTCTTTCACATCTGTCCAAGATGTGGTATTTATGTGCAGTGTAATATACAGTGGCACATTATCTATGGGCCAGGAATTTGTAGTTGGTAGACTTCACATTTTGTGAGGGTTCTGTGGCTTTTGGCTATTTAGAATATTAATTTTTTGGTTTTTAATTCTGAAAATAATGTAAATTTATATTTATTGTATAATATGGGCAAGGCAACTAATAGCCATGACAATCCTATAGTGAAAGTAGAATTATCTTCATCTTGCAGATAAAAAACTAAAGTATTAGGGTAACTCTCTGGCTGGCTGGTTCTTAGCTGGGTGGAAGGGGATTTTGAACTCAGGTAGAATGTCTCAGGTCCACACACGTTTTGTTGTTTGGTTTAAGGGCACCATGTTCAAGCAAATATTCATCTAAAGTATCACTTAGGAATGATTTTACCAGAAATTAAGAAAACCATACTAATTATAGCTTAAGTGGCTTAAACGAAAAAGAACATTAATGTTCTCACTGAAAAAGGAGAATGGCACAAGGCACTCTAGGTTTGATGCCAGCACTCACGCATGCCTCCATGGCTCTAGGTTCGGTTCTTCTTTCCTTATGCTCAGCCACTCCCACTTGATGTCTTCCTAAGATTACACTTATCTTCTCGTTGTCACAAGACAGTAGCCTCACACAACTTTTCAACAGACTTGTGAGGTAGGAAGAAAGGTCAGGGGCAGTGCTACTGAATTCTTAAGCATGTTTCTCTCCTTAGCAGGAAGCAAAATCTTTCGCAGAGGCTTCAGGTAGACTTCCCTGTATGTCTCATTGGCCAAAGCTTTGTCCACTGCCACTCCTAGTGATAAGAAAAACTGGGAAATTATCTAATAAAGATAGACAAAATCACTGGGGATGACATTGATAAGTGGTTCATGAGACTGAGGACACATTAAATTAAAGAAAGTTGGATTATTACTATTATTTACAAATATATAGATCTTTACTTAAAGTTTTTTAAGAATGTAGGGGAGAGATTTATAACAAATAGCACAGTAAAGTTTCTTTCTTTTTTTTTTTAGTAAAGTTTCTTTTTAAATATTCAGAAGTGGGAATGCTGGATCATATAGTATTTCTATTTTTAATTTTTTGAGGAATCTCTACAATATTTTCCATGGTGGCTATACCAATTTATGTTCCCACTAAAGAGTTTCCTTCTATTTCTTTTCTTTTCTTTTTAAAGATTTTATCCATTTATTCACGAGAGACACAGAGAGAGAGAGAGAGAGAGAGAGGCAGAGACACAGGCAGAGGGAGAAGCAGGCTCCCGGCAGGGAGCCCAACGAGGGACTCGATCCCAGGTCTCCAGGATCACGCCCTGGGTTGAAGGTGGCGCTAAACCGCTGAGCCACCCGGGCTGCCCACCTTCTCTCCATTTCCTTGCCAACACTTTTTATCTTTTTTTTTTTTTTTTACTTGTCTTTTTGATACTAGCCATTCTGGCCATTCTGAGGTGATATCTCGAGGTTTTTATTTGTATTTCCCTGATAGTTAGTGATATTTAGTATCTTTGTGCCTGTTGGCCATCTGGATGTCTTCTATGGAAAGATGTCTATTCAGGGTCTCTGTCCATTTAAAAAAAAAGATTTATTTATTTATTTTAGAGAAGTTGCGGGGAGAGGCAGAAGGCGAGAGATTTGATTTTGTTATCTTTGCCTTAGGAAACAGATAAAAAAAAATATTGCTAAATGTGATGTCACAGAGCTTACCTCCTATCTTTTCTTCTAGGGATTTTATGGTTTCAGGTCTTTGACCTGAAGACAAGACATTTAAGTCTTTGATCCATTTTAGATTTATTTTTGTATACGTTGTAAAAAAGTGGTCCAGTTTCATTCTTTTGCATCTAGCTGCAAAAAACTAAGAGAGCTTTTCTTACATATGGGGGAGGGGGAGAAGAGGGACAAATTTTAGACTATGGGCACCAATCACAAAGCTTTGCATACAGAAGGTGCTCAACAGATGTGTGTTAAATTGGCTTGAATCTAATTGAATTAAATCTTATGATGAGCTATAAACCATTGAGATGAATAAAATTAAAAAGACTATATGGATATTGTAAGCCTGGGATATAAATCTTCAAAAAAAGAAAGTTAGGACAAATAAACTTTATATATTATATGAACGTTAATGAGTTTTTTTCTATTTACTTATTTTTAAGTAATCTCTATGCCCAACATGGAGTTTGAACTTATGACCCCAAGATCAAGAGTTGCATGCCCTACCTACGTAACTAGCCAGGTACCCTGAACTTTAATGAATTCTTTACATAAATATGTCAAAATATAAAATAGGAAAAGTTATTAAAAGTCATTTGTTAACTTATTAAAAATTTAGTACTGTAAGTGGAGGATTTAGACAGGTACATGGAATCATAAAAATATTTTGGGATTTCATAAATGACACAAAATGTTAGAAATTTTTCATATTTATAAAGTGTCTTTAGCCCAGTTTTTTTGATTCCTAGTTAGACCTCTTATATAACAGTACACTACCTCTTCATGTGGAAAGGATAAAAGCTCAATTGATATGATTTATTATTTATTTGAAAAGTCAATAAAATATGACTCATTTTAACAAGTATTTAATGAATAACTGGAGATCTCATCTTAATTTTCTAATTGCTCCTACTTTCCTATTTATTTTTTTCCTAGTTATTCTTAAAGTAACTTACTATAAAGTAATTTAGTACTTTACAGGGTGACACTGTAACATGCCAAAGCCCTCATCTATTTTTTTTTATATGGGTAGGCTTTTTGTCCTTTTATTTTTTTAAGATTTTATTTACTTATTTATGAGAGATGCAGAGAGAGAGGCAGAGACACAGGCAGAGGGAGAAGCAGGGAAGCTTCCCTGCAGGGAGCCCGATGTGGGACTCGATCTCAGATCATGACCTGAGCCAAAGGCAGATGCTCAACCACTGAGCCACCCAGGCGCCCCTTATACACCCTTTTCTTCCTTAACTGTCCTAGGAAAACTATTATCCTCTTCATCACTAAACTGAGAGGTACAGATGATGGGGGAAGAATGATTGCTGGCACAGAGTAGGTGCCCAACAATATTTTCTGTTAATATATGTCTGATGAGAAATTAACAGAATATTTTAAAAGGGCAGTTGAAAAAAGATTTACAGGTATATACCTTAAAACCTTGCCTTAATTACAATCCTGGGAGAATGTATAGTATGGTACAGAGAAAAATATCAGAATTGCATAGTCTTGGGTCAAGTTCTGTGACCTTGGAAAAGTTATTCATGCTTGAGGTGCCTCAGTTTTTTTTACTTCTCTAATATCCCTAAAATCATACCACTAAATTGATAACAGCATGTATGGTTGTGATAATTAATGAGGCAATGTGTATGAAGTCCCTTGAACAGTGCCCAAAGTGTAAACATCACATTAATGTTGCTTTTTGGTTGTGTTATGATAGTTATGGTGTCTCTTTGCATTCCTGTTTGTACCTGAGTTCTAACAGTAGGTGGCAGCAATGCTCTCTTAACCAATTTAAAAGAAACCTGCCAACTTTCTGGAGTAATCCGTGAAGGCTTACCCAATTGGATGTGTGTAGGGCACCAGTAAAGCAGAGGGAGAGAGATATCATAGAGAAAAGAAAGAGAGGAGGAGAAAAGGGGGGGGGGGGGTGGGAGACAGAGAAATGTTCAGAAATGATATAATTCAAAAGAAAATACTAAAATAGTCTTTATGAGGGTGGGGTGAGAGCTAGACTTTTTAAAAAAGATTTTATTTATTCATGAGACACACACACACACACAGAGGCAGAGACACAGGCTGAGGGAGAAGCATGTGGGACTGGATCCTGGGATTCCAGGATCACGCCCTGAGCCAAAGGCAGGTGCTAAACTGCTGAGCTATCCAGGTGACCAGAGAACCAGATCTTTACTGGATATCCTTCCACCTTCTATAGGATTTAAGGTTATTTTTGTTCTTTCTAAAAAAGATTTTATGCATTTATTCATGACAGACGGGGGGGAGAGAGAGAGAGAGAGAGGCAGAGACACAGGCAGCGGGAGAAGCAGGCTTTCTGCAGGGAGCCGGATGTGGGACTCCATCCCTGGTCTCCAGGATCAGGCCCTGAGCGGAAGGCAGCGCTAAACCCTGAGCCACCGGGGCTGCCCTGAGGTTATTTTTGTTCTTAAAGACATGTGGGAGACTGGTACTCACCATTTATTTTCTGTGTTGACAGTTTCCAAAAGTTCTTAACTGGTCCTAGATGAGATTTCAGCTGCCCAGAAAGAATCTATAATGTGTTTTACTGTTCATTTTTATCAAATTATTAATCTCAATTATAAACATATGGCTATTTTCCTCTGTGTAAAATATCCCTTCTACAATAAGACACTTAGTGGTATATTAGTTATCTGTTGCTCTATAACAAATACTCTAGGGATCCCTGGGTGGCTCAGCGGTTAAGCGCCTGCCCTTGGCCCAGGGCGTGATCCTGGGGTTCGGGGATGAAGTCCCAGGTCGGGCTCCCTGCATGGAGCCTCCTTCTCCCTCTGCGTCTCTGCCTCTCTCTCTCTCTCTCTCTGTGTCTCCCATGAATAAATAAATAAAATCTTAAAAAAAAACCACAACCAACCCCCTCCCCCCCCAAATACTCTAAAGGTTGGTGGCTTAAAATGATAAGCATTTGTTACCATATTTTCTGAGGACCAGGAATCCTGGAGTGGCTTAGCGAGGTGGTTCTGACTCAGGGTCTCCCGTGAAGTTTCTGTGAAGACATTAGCTGGGGCTGCACTTCTCTGAAGACTTTATGGAGCCTTGGAGGATCTGCTTCTAAGTTGGCTCATTCACATGGGTGGTAGCAAGAGGCCTCAGCACCTCACTAGCTGTTAGCTAGAGGCTTCTATTCCTTTGCATGTGAATTTAACCATAAGGTGACTTGAGCGTGCCCTAACATGGCATCTGATCTCTTCTAGGGTTAGTGATCCAAGAGAGACCAAAAGAAGGAAGCCACAATACCTTTTGTGGCCTGGTCTCAGAAGTCATACTCTGTAACGTCTACCATATTGGTTCAGAGTGAGTCACATAGGAAATAACTAAACAAAATTCTCAGGAATCATACATAGATATACAGGAAATGAGGTTCAAACATGGAGAAATCACAGGTTGTCTCTAATCTCTCTCAGTGGGGCCCTGGACACATATCCTCTCCCTGGATCTTGATTTCTTCCTCTATAAAAAGAAAAAAGTCACAGCACCATGTGCCCCAACTCTGAAGTGGCCTTATCTCTGTCCTATCTGGGTGTGATTTTAATTAACAACTTGGTCTCTCTTTCTCCTTTCTTATTTTTTAAAATACTTTTATTTATTCATGAGAGACATGGAGAGAGGCAGAGACACAGGCAGAGGGAGAAGCAGGCTCCATGCAGGGAGCCCGATGTGGGACTCGATCCCAGGACCCCAGATCACAACCTGAGCTGAAGGCAGACGCTCAACCACTGAGACACCCAGGTGCTCAGGTCTCTGTTTTTTCATCTCTAAAACGAAATGATCTTAGTGGCTTTCAAATTTTTTAGGCCCATTGTGAGAACTGTCTTTTATATAGAAACTGCATACACACACGCAGGCATGAGAAAGAGTCCATGTGAACAGCAAGAATATGTTTCACAAAACAATACTTTGACGGATCTGCACGATGTACTCTAACTCCCCTACCCTCCACCCATTGTATGTTAATTTATTTGAAAAAAAAATCCAGTTCAAGATCTCCTCCATTGATTTTTACAGTCTATTAATGGATTCAACATTGTGTTAAAACTAATACCTTGAGCCTCTCACTCCTTGAGGCTCCTCTTCCAGCGGTAAAAAGAACAGAAATGTTAAAGAGTGGAGTCCTCACCTTCTAATTTTGGGAAAGCAAAAGGCACCCTCATAGGTGGTCAAGCCTACCAGCTTATCCTAATCAGACAGGAGCTAGTTAGTACCTGAGGTGTCTTGTCAGGGTGGAAAGGGTATCCTGTTTAGCTTCAAAAGTTGGCCCTGAAAATCATGAGCTGTGTCTCTTTGGGGAGTCCTTTGACGTCTCTTAATTCATTGAGGAGGAACGAACTATCATTCCTCCTCTTCATAATTAGAATGACAAGTATCCCTTGTCTATCTCCTAAAGCTACTAGGCTCAAAGATAGTCACTTACCATGTTGGCAGAATTTACAGACACCATCTTTAATCCCCACAATGACCCTGCAAGATCCAGAGTATCACACTTGTTTTATAGATGGAGAAATTTAGGATTGGAGAATTTACAGAGGCAAGACCTTAAAGCCATCAAGTGGCGGATCTAGGATTCTAAACCAGTTCTGACTCTAGGAACCTCATGCGAGATGGACCAGCAGGTTAATTTTCATTTGACGTCTAAGGGGTGACCCTCTGATGCATTAAAATACAGGTTCATCCTGAATCACTTCAGAAACGGGCCCATCAGGCCACCTTTTCTAATCTGCCTTGTCCCGAGCACGACGACCGCCTAACATACCGCAGGCAGGGCTTGGGGCTTAGCGTTTAGAGCTGCCCGGGCCGCCAGGGCGAGGGCACATCCCGCTCCTCTCCTCGGGGCGCTCACCGGGAAGGTGAACGCGGCTCTAAGGGGGCGCCCCAGGGCCCGCAAGCGAGCCCCAGGTCGCTCCGATACAGACAACTCCCTCACATTTAAAAGTGCCATTTTTGGGATCCCTGGGTGGTGCAGCGGTTTGGCGCCTGCCTTTGGCCCAGGGCGCGATCCTGCAGACCCGGGATCGAATCCCACGTCGGGCTCCCGGTGCGTGGAGCCTGCTTCTCCCTCTGCCTGTGTCTCTGCCTCTCTCTCTCTCTCTCTCTGTGACTATCATAAAAAAAAAAAAATTAAAAAGAAAAAAAAAGTGCCATTTTCAGGGAAGGGCCTAGCTTACAGCTCTTTTGCTCCTAAGTCTGGTTCCGTCCAGTGTGTGCGGATCTCGGCTGCTTAACCCGGAGGCCCCGCGGCCCCAGGCGGGCAGGGCGGCACCACAAAGCCCTTTATTGAGGCCTCGGCGTGACGACGCGAGGCTCCCGCGGCCTGGGCGCCGCCGCAGCTCGGGCGCGAGCAGGCAGGAGCCGTGTGCCCCGGGGCGGGCCCGCGGGTGCAGCGCCCATGGGCGCCTAGTCGGGGCGCGCTCCGCCCCCGGGGCACGGGGGAGCGCGACCCCCCGAGACCAGCGAGCACCGGGAATCAGCGCCGGCGGCCCACCCCACCCCGAGGGCCCGGCGGACCGGGCGGGGCGCGCGGAGGGGCGGGGCGCGCGGAGGGGCGGGGCCGCGCGTCCCTCCACCCCCTCCGCCCCTCCACCCCCTCCGCCCCTCCACTCCCTCCAGCGCCCCCGCCCCCTCCGGCCCCCTCCGGCCCCCTCCGGCCCCCTCCGCCCCTCCGGCCCCCTCCCGCTCCCTCCGCCTCCCTCCGCCTCCCCTCCACCCCCTCCTCCCCTCCACTCCCTCCGCCCCTGCATCCCTCCAGCGCCCCCGCTTCCTCCGGCCCCCTCCGGCCCCCTCCCGCTCCCTCCGCCTCCCTCCGACCCCCCTCCACCCCCTCCGTCCCCTCCACCCCCTCCGTCCCTCCACCCCCTCCTCCCCTCCACCTCCTCCGTCCCCTCCACTCCCTCCGCCCCTCCATCCCTCCAGCGCCCCCGCTTCCTCCGGCCCCCTCCGGCCCCCCTCCCGCTCCCTCCGCCCCCCCCTCCACCCCCTCCGTCCCCTCCACCCCCTCCGCCCCTCCACCCCCTCCTCCCCTCCACCTCCTCCGTCCCCTCCACTCCCTCCGCCCCTCCATCCCTCCAGCGCCCCCGCCTCCTCCGGCCCCCTCCGTCCCCCTCCCGCTCCCTCCGCCTCCCTCCCGCCCCCCTCCGCCTCCCCTCTACCCCCTCCATCCCCTCCACCCCCTCCGCCCCTCCGCCCCTCCGTTCCTCCGTCCCTCCACCCCCCCGTCCCTCCGCCCCTCCGCGCCCCCCCGTCCCCCCGCCCCCCCGCCCCTCCCCTCTCCGCCCCTCCTCCCGGGCTCCGCAGGCGGCCGAGACTCCACCCGCTGCCCCGGGCGCGCACCTGCTGAGGACCTGCGCACCTGGGCGCCGGGAGGCTCGCCCCGCCGAGGCGTGCGTGGGAGGGGCGGTGGGAGTGGGCGCTTCCTGGTGAGCTCAGGTTTTTTTTTTTTTTTTGAGTCGGGGAACACCCGGGAGGGTTTGCATTCTTTCCAGGCTCGGGCGGGGCCCGGGCAGCTCCCGGCCGCGCGGAGCCACGGAGGCCGGACCGTGCGGGGGTGGCCGGCGGGGGTGGGGCGTGCGAGCCGGTGGGGCAGGGGGGGCGGCGGGGGCGGCGCGGGAGCCCCGGTCCACCGGCGTTTTCTCCGCACAGGGCAGGAGATGATCAAAGGAGTTCATGGAAAATGCGAGAGAGCACAGTGGTACACGAGGAGTTCAGCTTCAAGGAACATTTATTAGGGACTTCCGACTTTCAGAAATGCTCTTTCCAAGTCTTTTTATTACTTGGTTATTAACAGATAGTGAAGTGAACGCCATGAATTCTGTGAGTTGCAAACATTTCAGGTAAAGCGAACAGTACGGCCGGTCATTACATCAGGCGCCTATGTTAAGAAGTTAGACTGTGATCATTACCATGGCCTATGGCTTGCCAAGGAAGAACGCGGTGAAAACCCTGTTCCGGGGCAGTTGTTATAAAATGTAAGTGTTTGCATCACGGTGAGCGTAGACTAGGGGTGCGGAGTGTCCTTGGGAAAATAAAAGTACTGGAGACCCTATGTTCCTCCATGAGATAGTGGACTAGGTGACGTGTTTTCAGTTATCTGAATAGTGATTTCTTTAAGGGAAATGCTTTTTTTAAAAGATTTTATTTATTTATTTATAGAGATAGAGAGAGGCAGAGACACAGGCAGAGGGAGAAGCAGGCTCCATGCAGGGAGCCCGACATGGGACTCAATCCCAGGCTCCAGGATCACGCCCTGGGCCGAAGGCAGGTGCTAAACCACTGAGCCACCCAAGGATCCCCACTGTCTACCTTTCCAATAATTTCTAACATTACTTAAGCCTTTATAACTCTAGCTTATCTCATCATGGCCTTTAGACATTTGTATTTGCAACATGAGTTATTGCTTGTTGAATTTTACATTGTTTTATTTTTTTTAATTTTTAAATTAATTTATTTATTTATGATAGAGAGAGAGAGAGAGAGAGAGAGAGGCAGAGACACAGGCAGAGGGAGAAGTAGGCTCCATGCACCGGGAGCCCGATGTGGGATTAGATCCAGGGTCTGCAGGATCACGCCCTGGGTTGCAGCCGGTGCTAAACCGCAGCGCCACCGGGGCTGCCCAAGGGAAATGCTTTTAATTAGAATTTATGAATTATCTTGGTCTTTACAACAAAACAACAGAAACTGAGGTTTGGAGAAGTGGGTTGATCAAACTCACACAGTCATGTAAATAAGTGACAGGGATGGAAGTCTGTCTTCTTACTCCAAAGCAACTGTCACCTATGTTAAAATAGCTCTGTAGATAGTGTAAGCCTAACTAAAAATGTCTTGGTGTCAAGTATATATATAGATATTTTTAAAGATTTTATTTATTTATTCATGAGAGACACAGAGAGAGAGAGAGGCAGAGACACAAGCAGGCTCCATGCAGGGAGCCCGATGCGGGACACGATCTGGGTCTCCAGAATCACACCCTGGGCTGAAGGCAGACGCTCAACCACTGAGCCACCCAGGCGTCCCTGTGTCAAGTATATCTTAACCAAACACCTAACTGGCTGTACAAAGAGTCAGTTTTGCCTCCTGTACACTTTGGACATGTGTTTTGCAATCAGGAAGACCTGGGCTTGTGCTTCCTTGAGCTGCCCATATATTAAAATTGGAATAAAAACAGAGAAGATTAGCATGGGCCCTAGGCAAGGATGATATGCAAATTTGTGAACCATTCCGTATTTTTGTTTATTAAAATAAAAAGATGTATGTATTTACTCATGAGAGACACAGAGAGAGAGAGAGTGGCAGAGACACACACAGGCAGAGGGAAAAGTGGGCTTCCCGCGGGGAGCCCGATGTAGGACTCCATCCCGGAACTCCAGGATCACTACCTGAGCCAAAGGCAGATAGATGCTTAACCGCTGAGCCACCAAGGCATCCCCCATTCCATATTTTTATACTGCAAAGCTAATCTGTATCATGTACTGAACTGATTTAAAATAAATCTACATTTTTTTGGGGGAAAAAAAAGATCTGAGCTCTAAGCCAGGGCCTGCACTTGCTCCCTATGCTACCTTGAGTAAATTATTTAACTTATCTGTATCTTAGCCTCCACATCAGTAAAATGCACATATCAATACTTGTGTGTGTGATGTGGAATACAAATGTAAAGTACTTGCACATTGCTTGACATACAGTGAACCCATAATGAACGTGGGTGGCTGCCACATGGTATTTTTCTCTGTAATGTCCTAGTGCTACATTGGTTTTTTTGTTTGTTTTTAATTTTTGGATTTGTTTTTTAGCTTCTCTGCCATGGTCTATGACATATTTGCCATTATGAGTCAGTTGAATTTCTCTTTATAAACAATATTCTAAGAAGTAAGAGGAGACATCATTTGGGGTTCTAAAACCAGAGCTTTAGGAAAACCAGAGCAAACTCATCAATGCATTTTATTTAGTTTTGCCATTTCAGTATGTCTTCAGACCTTGAACTAAAGGCAAGTACCATGTTAGTCAACATTATTATAAATGTAATTTTTGTATTAAAGATAGTCCTGTGTCTGGAAAATCATTTAAAGCACTGATTCTGCAGTTTGGGTTATGTAGAATGTAAAAAAAAAAAAATTATTTATTTGAGAGAGAGCACATGAACAGGGATGAAGGGCAAAGAGAGCGGGACAAGCAGACTTCCCACTAAGCAGGGAAACTATGTAGAGTTCCATCCCAGGACCCTGAGACCCTGACCTGAGCTGAAGGTAGATAGATGCTTAACCAACTGAGCCACCCAGGCACCTGGTTATGTAGAATTTTATACCATGAATAGTTGCTGCAAAACCAGCACCTTCTCAATCATTCTTTTTTTTTTTTTTTTTAAAGATTTTATTTATTCATGAGGGACAGAGAGAGAGGCAGAGACACAGGCAGAGGGAGAAGCAGGCTCCATGCAGGGAGCCTGATGTGGGACTCAATCCCAGGATTCCAGGATCACGCCGTGGGCCAAAGGCAGGTGCTAAACCGCTGAGCCACCCAGGGATCCCCCCTTCTCATCATTCTTATAAGAAAGTGTTTGATATCATGTTTATAAGAACAGCTAAATTAAGAGAAAAAGAATGATAGTGACACTGTTTGGGATTCATTTGCTAAGACAACTCCTTACCTTGATTTTTCCATTATGTGTTTTTAGATTATAAAAAGTGTACACAAAATAGGGATGCCTGGTTGGCTCATTGGTTGGGGTTCTGCCTTTGGCTCAGGGCATGATCCCAGGATCCAGGATTGAGTCCCACATCGGGCTCCCTGCATGGAGCCTGCTTCTCCCTCTGCCTGTGTCTCTGCCTCTCTCTGTGTGTCTCTTATGAATAAATAAATAAATCTTTAAAAAAATACACAAAATATTAAAATAGAAGCATTTGAAAGGAAAATAAAAATGCTTTCATTTCCCCATTCCCATCTCTCCCCTGCCATCCCACTCAGAGGGAAAATGTCTTTTTTTTTTTTTTTTTTTTATTTATGATAGTCACACACACAGAGAGAGAGAGAGGCGGAGACACAGGCAGAGGGAGAAGCAGGCTCCATGCACCAGGAGCCCGATGTGGGATTCGATCCCGGGTCTCCAGGATCGCGCCCTGGGCCAAAGGCAGGCGCCAAACCGCTGCGCCACCCAGGGATCCCGAGGGAAAATGTCTTATATTTTTCTAGAATTTCTGTCTGCTATACAAGACATACACACATATACACATGTATATGTTTTTACATGTGATTATCTTGAATTTTTCTCCCTCCCTCACCGTGTCTTGTATAGTAATCATTAAGACCTTAGATTCTAAAGTCTGATTTTCTGGATTCAAATCCTAAATCCATGACCAACACACCTGTGATCTTGAGCAAGTTTTTCTACTCTTGTTTCCCAATCCATAAAATGAGCATAATAATAGCACTTGCCTACCTCATAGGGCATCTATGGTAATTAAATGTGTTCATATGTGTCAACTGATTAAAACAGTACCCAGCATATAGTAAATGCTAGATTAAAATTAGCAGCTTATTGCTCATCTTTCCAAATCCACATATAAGGATAAACCTCATTCTTTCATTATATGTATGTACCACAGTTTCTTTAACCAGGCTCTTCTTGGTAGACATTAAGACTATTTTGTGAGATTATTATTATTATTTTTATAAACAGCGCTTCAGTGAACATTCTTATAAATACATCTTTGTGCCCTTGTTAAAATACATTTATAATAATTGTAGACTTCAAGTAGCTCCTTAAAGTTACGTGATAAAGTAGCAAGGAGGAAAACAAGTAGACCTGTGTATGGAATATCCTCATTTCTTCTACTTGTACCAAAGCAGGTCTTTCTCCTTTCCTAGTGCATATGAGTTCATATTGACTATATGAGATGAGAAGCATGGAGTTGGTATTTTAAATTTCCAAATTAAAATACATAAAGCAATTTGTTTGAAGTTCGTGGTGATTATTTTTAATATTATAGTTTGGGATTTCATCCCCTTCTCCAGTTTTCTGAGGATTCTTTTGGTACTAGTGCTTTTAAATAACAATCCCTAGGCTAAGTACCAGCTCAGTTTCTTAATTCACTTCTGAGTCTCTGTTTTCTTGTCTACCCACATGGTGCATTAAAATAAGATCACACACTCAAAGCCTTAGTGTATGCCAACCACTCCACTCAATGCATGATTATTCCCTCTTTTCCTTCCCTAATATGACCATATTTGTGATCAGCCATAAAAGAATTGGAGCATACAGTTCTTAAACCGTATCCTCTTAAAAGACATGGAAAGATCGGATTGACTATAGGGAGGCTGTTTTTTTTTTTTTAATTTTTATTTATTTATGATAGTCACAGAGAGAGAGAGGCAGAGACATAGGCAGAAGCAGGCTCCATGCACTGAGAGCCCGACGTGGGACCCTATCCCGGGTCTCCAAGATCACGCCCTGGGCCAGAGGCAGGCGCCAAACCACTGCGCCACCCAGGGATCCCGGGAGGCTGTTTTTGATCAAAAGTTCCTGTCATTATGATTAATGATAATTTTTGAATATATCTCTACATTAGTATATATATATTATGCATTGATATGTTTAATGTAAGACTTCTCCTCTGGCTAAATTTACAACTCTGGAAAATCCTGAATTCCTCTCATAAACAAAATGTCGGGGATCCATGGGTGGCTTAACGGTTTAGTGCCTGCCTTCGGCCCAGGGCGTGATTCTGGAGTCCCAGGATCGAGTCCCACGTGGGGCTCCCTGCATGGAGCCTGCTTCTCCCTCTACCTGTGTCTCTGCCTCTCTCTCTCTCTGTGTCTCTCATGAATAAGTACATAAGATCTTAAAAAAAAAAAAAAGTCTAGTGGAAAATGGAACTGAGAATTAAGATGTCTTCTGTATATCCCACAATAGATGCTTAGTGATATTTATTGAATGAATTAGTGAATTTTTGCCCCAGACAGGAACCTTGGGAACTTGCACTGCTTACAAAGACCTGGTACACGAACCTAGCCAACATCAAGTTGCCTTTCTTGGAAGAAATTACATTTGGTAGTCCTGTACACCTCAAAAAAAATAAAACCACTAAGAATGTTCGCCTCCCTTCTGCAGAATGTAAGTTCTATATAAACTGTTTTAGGAAATAGCAATTTTTATCTGTATTATTTTGCTTATTATCAGAGAAAAATTTATTTATTTATTTTTAAAGATTTTATTTGTTCATGAGAGATACACACGGGGAGGGGGGGCACAGACACAGGCAGAGGGAGAAGCAGACTCCATGCAGGGAGCCCCATGTGGGACTCGATTCCGGGTCTCCAGGATTAGGCCCTAGGCTGAAGGCAGCGCTAAAACGCTGAGCCACCCAGGCTGCCCAAGAGAAATGTTTAAATATGTTCATTCGCATCCATACCCTTCATCTGTGTAGCCCCTCTTATTTAGTATTTAAGAATGTGAGTTTTGCCATGTGGTTAAATGTTTGTTTTTAACAATATTATGCCTGGTGAAAAATGTCAGTTGGATTGCTCCATGTATTTTATTTTCCAGCCATCAAACTTGAAAGGGAGTATGAAATGAAGCGCTTGAATCACTTGAAATGTCAGGAAAATGTAGCCGAGGAAATTCAGTTTTCCCTAAGAGAAAGGCCAGTTGGTTTGAGAAGACCTCTTCCGCCTAAGTGATCATCATCTCATACAGGAATCTGCACACTGTGCTTTCCACATCCAAAGGCAGTGAAGGTCTCCAGCCTTTCACTTTCACAAGTTGGTTTGGGAAGACCTTTTTGACCTAAGTGATCATCATCTCATAATCAAATCTGTACTCTGTGCTTTTCATATCTAAAGGCAACGAAGGTCTCCAACCTTTCACTCCAGCCTTTTGCTGTGCATATTCTGGTGCAGACATACGAATGCCTACTGGTGGATGAGCCGGCTCCTGTGGGTTGATGAAACAGCTCTGACGGATCTTCTGGGTCCCTGCCACATATTTCTTCCTTTGTATTGCAAGTGATGACACTGTAAGTAGATTAAAAAGTAGCAGGAATTGAGTCATTTATGTGATTGTTCATTATGATTTTTATAAAATGGCACAAAGGGAAGAGGAAATTCTAACCCAGAGATACTATATTGGTTTTTTGTTTTTTAAGATTTTATTTATTTATTTGACAAAGAGAGCTCAGGGGGAATGGCAGGCAGAGGGAGAGGGAGAAGCAGAGTTCCCCACTGAGCAGGGAGCCTAATGCAGGGCTCAGTCCCAGGAGCCTGGGATCATGACCTGAGCTGAAGGCAGATGCTTATCCAACTGAGCCACCTAGGTGCCCCATAGATACTATTTTGCATTTGTATTTTTGAGACACCAAAAGGAGAGAGAAAATTTTTTTTTAATTTTAAAAATTATTTATTTATTGAAATATTTTATTTATTTATGAGAGACATAGAGAGAGAGTGGGGCAGAGACATAGGCAGAGGGAGAAGCAGCCTCCCCAGGGGGTACTCAATCCCAGGACCCCGGGATCACCACCTTAGCCAAAGGCAGATGCTCAATCACTGAGCCACCAGGGTGACCCCCCAATTTTTTAAATTTAATTTTTATTTTATTTTTTAAAGATTTTATTTATTTATTCATGAGACACAGACACACACACACACACACACACACACAGAAAGAGAGGGGAGCAGACACAGGCAGAGGGAGAAGCAGGCTCCACGCAGGAGGCCTGACGTGGGACTCGATCCCAGGTCTCCAGGATCACACCCTGGGCTGAAGGCTTCGCTAAACCGCTGAGCCACCTGGGCTGCCCCCCGATTTTTTTTTTAAGATTTCATTTATTTATTCATGAGAGACACAGGCAGAGACACAGGCAGAGGGAGAAGCAGGCTCCATGCAAGGATCCTGATGCAGGACTCGATCCCAGGACTCCAGGATCACACCCTGAGCTGAAGGGATGCTCAACTGCTGAGCCACCTAGGGCCCCCCCACCCCCATTTTTTTTTTTAAAGATTTCATTTTTAAGTAATCTTTACATCCAACATGGGGGCTTGAACTCACAGCCCTGAGATAAGGAGTCACATGCTCCACCAACTGAGCCAGCCAGGCACCCCAAGAAAAATTCTTTGAAATATGATAGACTAAAAATTTTGTTTGGTTAAGAAAAATTTTAGATTTCATTTTAGCAACTCCTCAGTTTCCAATGTTCAATGAACCATCATTTACTATTCTCATGCAGTACTTTATTAATAAATAAATAAATAAATAAATAAGCCAGCCCAATGCAGGGCTTGAACTCATGACCCTGAGATCAAGACCTGAGCTGAAATCAAGAGTTGGACGCATAACTGACTGGGCCACCTAGGCACCCCTTTCATGTAGTACTTTAAAGTAAATAGTAGAGGGATGCCTGGGTGGCTCAGTGGTTGGGCACCTGCCTTCGTCTGAGGGCGTGATCCTGGAGTTCCGGGATCGAGTCCCACATCGGGCTCCCTGCATGGAGCCTGCTTCTCCCTCTGCTTATGTCTCTGCCTTTCTCTCTCTCCCTCTCTTCTGTGTCTCTCATGAATAAATAAATAAAATCTTAAAAAAAAAAAAAGCAACTAGAACTTACTTTTTGCTTTTGTTTCCCTAAAGAAAAATCATCTTTTCCTTTTGCCTAATTTCATAGTTTCCCTGGAATGCCCTTGGAGCATGTGGAACATAATACATACGTGAAAATGACATGAAAATGCAAAGACTTCATTTTAAGGAAATTGCTTATTTTACAGAGAGACTAGAGAATGAGGATTTGATTAGCAGAGAAATGGTAGACTAGCATGCACCAATTTTCTTAGAATTTGAACCCAATACAGCGTACTTGGATATGATAGTTCTATTTAAGTACAATTTACTGTTTGTTAGATGAATCAGTGGGTGTTTAGCATCTTATGTTTTCTTAGCCTTGTTCTGAAAGACCTCATGGCCTAGTGGTTAAGAGTTCATACTTTACATCTGATGGCCTCCTTCAGCTCTCAGCTTGGCTGCTTATAGGGATGTGACCTGGGAGAGTTGTTTTATGTCTCTGAGCTTCAATTTTCTTACATGTAAAACAGAGATGATACTGGTACCTACTTCTAAAGTTGTCTTGAGGATTAAATGGAAACTGGACCACAATGAAAACTACTCTAATAGTTATTCTGGTAATTACTGTGAGCATTACTACCCTTGTACTGCTATAATCTCAGGATCAAAGATGTATTCTATTGACTTGACTCTGTTGATCTTTGTGGAGACCAAAAGTCTTGAATTTTCAAGAATTGGGTTTTTTTCTTGTCAATATATGAATGTATGTATATGTGCCAGACCATATATGACCTGATTTTTTAGTTCAAAATCTGGCCATTGTACCTATGGTATCTCCTGATCACTTCTGTTTAAAAACAATAATTTCTGATAATCAGTTTGTCACATGTCTTTTTCTTAAGCATGGAAAATTTGTGTGCAAAAAGCCATATTGTAATACCTTTCCTGTGCAGTCCAGAAACATAGATACCATTTTATGGTCTGCTCTCAGGAACCGTGGGGGAACCTTAAATATCTTACTCCTCACTTCAGAGCCTTACCACCCTAGTTAGTCACATTAACTGGGGGGGATGAGTTATATGCTTCTATATTTCTTCAGAGCTGTTGTGAAAATGAATGAAATGTATGTCTGCTTGCTAAAAGATTTTCAGAAGAGAACATTTTATTTTTTGTTTTAAAAACTCTTTTAGGGCAGCCCCGGTGGCGCAGCGGTTTGGCGCCGCCTGCAGCCTGGGGTGTGATCCTGGAGACCCGGGATCGAGTCCCACATCGGGCTCCCTGCGTGGAGCCTGCCTCTCCCTCTGTCTGTGTCTCTGCCCCTCTCTCTCTGTGTCTATGAATAAAAAAATAAAATCTTTAAAAAAAAAACTCTTTTAAAAATAATTTATTGGGATGCCTGAGTGGCTCAGAGATTTAGTGCTTGCCTTCGGCCCAGGGTGTGTTCTGGAGTCCTGGGATTGAGTCCCACATTGAGCTCCCTGCATGGAGCCTGCTTCTCCCTCTGCCTGTGTCTCTGCCTCTCTCTCTCTCTGTGTCTCTTATGAATAAATAAATAAAATCCTTTTAAAAAAAGAATTTATTTATTTATTTGAGAGAGAGTGTGTAGGCATGAGTGCAGAGAGGGACAGAGGGAGAAGCAGATTCCCTGTTGAGCAGGGAGCCTGACTCTTGGGGCCCAATCCCAGGAACCCAGGATTATGACCTGAGCTAAAGGCAGAGGCCTAACTAACTGGCTGAGCCAACCAGGTACTCTTGGAATAAAACATTAATATTTCTTGAGAAAATTTGGGATTTGAGAAAACTTTAGTTTCCCCTTATTCTCTAGAAAGAAAAATGCCTGCTTGCAGCTTTAATATTCTTCTAACTACATTATAGGCAGATATTTCTGAGCCCGTTTAAAACTATTGTTTAATGCCATAATAATTGAAATGAAACTATATCAGAAAATAAATTTGAATAATATATGTTTATATCTCTCACCTAAAATGACATGAGAGCAGGAATGGTTTCTTACGTATGTTAGTACTCTAGTGCCTATACTTATGCCTAACTCATGTAGGCACTCAGTGTACATTTATTGATTATTATTATTTTTTTAATTTTTATTTATTTGTGATAGTCACAGAGAGAGAGAGAGAATGAGGCAGAGACACAGGCAGAGGGAGAAGCAGGCTCCATGCACCGGGAGCCCGATGTGGGATTCGATCCCGGGTCTCCAGGATCGCGCCCTGGGCCAAAGGCAGGCGCCAAACCGCTGCGCCACCCAGGGATCCCCATTTATTGATTATTGATTGAAAGTTTACTTATGGTCAAAAGTCCATAATATGAAGTATTTTTTATGTACTGTATCCTTTTTATAGTAGAGTCAACCATGATTTGATCGAATATGGGCTCAAGCAGTTTACAGTAGAGCTAAGGCTGAACTAAAATGTAATTTTACATAAAATATCTTAAAGTTGGGATGCCTCAGTGGCTCAGTCAGTTAAGTGAGTGACTCTTGATTTCAACTCAGGTCATGATCTCAGGGTCATGGGATCGAGCCCTGCTTTGGGTTCTGTGCTCAGCGGGGAATCTGCTTGAGATTCTCTCTGTCCCTCTGCCTCTCCCCTGCTCCCTCTCTCTAAAAAAATAAATCTTTAAAAAAGTCTTAAAGTTATAAAAATCTATTCTAAACTGATAAAAATTTTATTTGCACACTAAAATTTTGTTTCTTTACATCTCTGACTCCATTCACATTGTTATTAATGTCACAAGTTACATATTTTGTTGTTGTATATCTGTTAATGTAAACTTACAGTTATCTCTTACATTTTGTTTCTTAAATCTCATCCCAGAATTAAAAGTACTCCACCATTACAGTATCACAGTATTCTGTATTTATATATTTACCTTTACCGGTGATACCTATACTTTCAGATGCTTTTGTGTTACAGTTTAATGCCATTTTGTTTTAAATTAAAGGACTCCCTTTAGCATTTCTTATAGGGCAGATGTAGTGATAATGAACTGCCTCAGTTTTTGTTTATCTGAAAAAGTCTTACTTTCTCTTTAATTTTTGAAGTTCAATTTTGCCAGATATGGTATTCTTGGTTGGCAGTTTTTTTCCTTTCAGAACTTTGAATATATTATTCTACTCCCTTCCAGCCTGCAAGGTTTCTGCTGAAAAGTCTGTTGGCCACCTATTAGGAATACCTTTATACACACTGAGTTGTTTTTCTCTCACTGCTTTCAAGATTCTTTTGTGATTTTTAAAAATTTGATTATAAAATGACTCAGTGTGAATCTCTAGTTGGAGTTTGTTGAACTTCTTAAAGTTGAATATCCATATTCTTCCTCAGATTTGGGAAGTTTTGGCCATTGTTTCTTCAAATAGGCTCTCTGCTCCTTTTTCTATTCTTCTAAGACTTCCATAATGTGTATATGTGTATCTTCTTGATGGTACCCCCCAAGTCTCTTAGACTCTCTTCACTTAAAAAATTTTTTAAAAAATATTTTATTTATTTATTCATGAGAGACACACAGAGAGAGGCAGAGACACAGGCAGAGGGAGAAGCAGGCTCCATGCAAGGAACCTGATGCAGGACTTAATCCTGGGACTCTGGGATCATGCCCTGAGCCCAAGGCAGACACTTAACCGCTGAGCCACCCAGGCATCCCTCTCTTCACTTTTCATTAGCTCTGGTCTCTTGATGCCATCCTAGAATGGTATCAGAAAAAAATCTTCCAATTCAATATTTTCCTGGGGTAAATCTTCCAATTTTGCAAGAGAAAATGGAGATAAAGAGGAAAAAGAACACAACTGGTTGTTGTGTTTTTCAAATGTAACAAAAGTAGCCCAAACAAGAAAATGAATTTTCATGCTCCATCACTCTATAGCACTTCTGAACTCATGGCCAATTTTATTTCATTTATGCTTACTCACTTTCCACCCCCACCCTCTCAAGTCCCAACCAACAGATTATTTTTTATCATATTTTATTATATTTTTAATAAGTTAGATTGAGGGGCGGGGAGAGAGAGACATAGGAGAGGGGCAGACAGAGAGGGAGAAGCAGACTTCCTGCTAAGCATGGAGCCCAGTGAGGGGCTTGATCCCAGGACCCTGAGACCGTGACCCAGGCCAAAGTCAGATTCCCAACCAACTAAGCCACCCAAGTGCCTCCCACCAGATTATTTTGAAGTAAATTCTAGACATTAGTTCATCTATAATTGTAGAAATAGAAATTTCATAAATGTGAATATTTCCAATATTTGTAAGGGATGGACTGATCAAAGTGTACGTAGGGGCCGTAATCCACCCCTGTGGGCCTACAGTTTGACTTTTTTTTTTTTTAAGATTTTATTTTATTTATTTGAAAGAGAGGGAGAGAGAGAGTGAGAGAGAGAGAGAGTGCCCGGAGGAGAATGAGGGAGAAGCACACTTCCTGCTGAGCAGAGAGCTAGTTGTAGGGCTTGATCCCAGGACTGTGAGATTATGACCTGAGCTGAAGGTGGACACTTAACTGACTGAGCCACCCAGGTGCCCTCACAGTTCTACTTCTTACTGGCCAGTTGTATTAGGTGGTTGTTGTTTCAGAATGTTTAGAAGCTATTGTCTGAATTATCTTCAGATACTTTTTTCTACCTATGATATGGTGGCTCACATGAAGGTGATTTGCTCTTAGGAATTATTATGTCAGTGACTCATTTCATTTAGTGATCCTTAGGCCTGGAAAAAGCTGTCAGGAACATGGTTGGGGGGGGTCTATATATAGTCTTGGTTGGATAACTTTGAGGAGGTGGAACCTCCACATTTCTAGTTCAGATTTGCGTTATAAAATTCAAATTGCTTTACATAAGATGCTTATCTGCCAAGCAGAGCCACTCCCAAAGTTTCTTGGTTGAGTGTCCAGGATTATCTGTTACCCAGTTGTACCACTTCTCTCTACCTTTTTTACACATCTGTCCTCTCCAATTGTTCTTTCTTTCATTTGACTATTTTTCCCCCTCCGTCCATGTTATTATTATGACAGCTGAGTTGCTAACTGCTTAAAATATGGGAAATACCATTTTATAACTACACAACCAAAAACCAGTCTTTAGCAAAAATTCAATGTGTTTCTATTTCTTTAGAAATCAAAACCAATTCACTGTTTTCTTTAAAAAAATTAATCATATCCAGCTGTATCAACATTTGTTTTGGACAGTAATGGGATTAATTATGTGTTTGTTTTTGTAGTTCACATCCCAGTGAGTAGCTCATACTTTCCCTTTTAGGGTCACCTACTTCATCTGGACTGGAGATAATACCTCCAATAATTTTTTTGAAAACTAGAAATATTTTTCAATCTAAAGTCCACAAATCTGTACAATGTATTTAACATTGTTGCTATTAGTAAGTTTTAATTTTTTTTTAAAGATTTTATTTGCTTACTTGAGAGAGAGCGAACACAGAAGGAGAGGGAGAAGCAGACCCCTGCTGAGCAGGTAGCCCTATGTGTGGCTTGACCAGAGCTTGACCCCAGGACCGTGGGATCATGACCCCAGTTGAAGGCAGATACTTAACCCACTGAGCCACCCATGCGCCCCAGTAAGTTTAATTTCATAAAAATCAGATTTATGTAAGACAGTAGTAGGAAGAAAACTCAGGTTTTAGTTAATAGATCTGGGTTCCAATCCCCTCCCCCCTTTCCCTGACTCATTGGGTATCCTTGAGAAAACAACTTCTTCTTCTTCTTCTTCTTCTTCTTCTTCTTCTTCTTCTTCTTCTTCTTCTTCTTCTTCTTCTTCTTTTTTTTTTTTTTTTTAAAGATCTTACTTATTTATTCATGAGAGACCAGAGAGAGAGAGAGAGAGGCAGAGACAAAGGCAGAGGGAGAAGCAGGCTCCGTGCAGGGAGCCAGATGCGGGACTCGATCCTAGGACTCCAGGATCACGCCCTGGACCGAAGGCAGGTGCTAAACTGCTGAGCTACCCATGCGTCCCACTGAGAAAACCTCTTAATTTCAATGGAACTCAGACTGTTTCGCTTTTAAAAAATTATCATTTCTGTATATGTACCCCTATGGTTATAGCCGCATTACTTACAATAGCCAAGGTGGAAGCAGCCCAAATATCCATCAATTGATGAATGGATAAAGAAGTGTTTTATATATATATATATATATATATATATATATATATATATATATATATATGAAGTGTTTTATATATATATAAAACTTATATATGTCTTATATATATATGGCTGGAATATCATTCAGCCATAAGTAAGAATGAAATCTTGTCATTTACAATGACGTGGATGAGTGAGAGAGTATAATGCTATGTGAAAGAAGTCAGAGAAAGACAAATACCATGATTTCACTCATATGTGGAACTTAAGAAACCAAACGAATGAGCAAAGGAAAAAAGGGAGAGACAAATCAAGAAAACAGACTCTTAATTAGAACAAACTGTGGTTATCAGAAGGGAGGATGGGAGGGGGAATGGATTAAATAGGTGATGAGGATTAAGGAGTACACTTGTGATGAGCACGAGGTGTTGTATGGAACTGTTGAATCACTATATTGTACACCTGAAACTAACCTAACACTGTGTTAACTAACTGGAATTAAAATAAAAACTTAAAAAATATTATCAGTTATGAATGTATTTTAAAGAGTAAAATAAAATTTGTTTTTTTATTTTTAGAAACAGTAGCTCTGGGGCATCTGTGTGGCTCAGTGAGTTAAGCCTCTGCCTTCAGTTCAGGTCATGATCTCAGGGTCCTGGGATTGAGCCCTGAGCCGGGCTCCCAGCTCAACGGGGAGCCTGCTACTCCCTGGCTCGTGCTCTCTCTCAAATAAATAAATAAATAAAATCTTTTAAAAAAAAACAAACAAATAGCTCTGTGGATCCTTACCACTCATTTCCACTTCTATGGAGGCAACTAATTTTTTTCTTTTACTTGTTTTATTTACCTTTGTATCTCTAAATAATACTTTGATTTTGCTACTTCTTGGATTTTTGCTTTTTAGGTATTGACTTCCCAGTATAGAAGATAGCTTTTTTTCCCCCCATTTCTTTCTTCCATCCTCAACACACCAACATACCATTTCTATCTAACTGTAAATATAGATTATAATTTTGGTTAGATCAGTATTAAATGTTAATGTTATTATGATATTATTCTGTGAATATTATTATATGTAAATACTTCACAGCTGAGCTATGTAGTAGACTACTATTATTTTTCCTGCCATTGTGTGTATGTGCAATATTTAGTATTTTAGTAATTAGAGTTAATATTTGCTTAATTTACAATGTATTTTTTTTTAAGATTTTATTTATTTATTCATGATAGTCACACAGAGAGAGACAGAGAGGCAGAGACACAGGCAGAGGGAGAAGCAGGCTCCATGCTGGGAGCCCGATGTGGGATTCGATCCCGGGTCTCCAGGATCGCGCCCCGGGCCAAAGGCAGGCGCCAAACCGCTGCACCACCCAGGGATCCCAATTTACAATGTATTTATTACTAAATCAACTCCAAGCTCTTTGCTAGTTGTCAGTCTTATTCTGTCAGATGGCTTCTATCATTTTGTCTTCCTGAGAAGTCTTCTGAGAAGTCTTATCCTGCTTTACCCTGCACTATTTTCACAATCATAAGTATCTCTTCTATGACTTCTACATTATCATTATGGGAATTCACTTCACACTCTTTGATGTAGGTGCTCCTGTTTCTTCTGTGTCTGACTACCCTCTTTCTTGGTTTATTATTATTAATTTTTTTCGTTGGACTCCTTTACCTTTATTATTATAGACATCTAGGTAATTGGGGGCAGAGAAAATTGTAATGAGTGATGGAAAGCCTGTCATTTGGCTTTTCCTGTACATTCAATACCCAGCATCCTGGGCTTCACAGGCTCTGATTATTGATAACAAAGTATTATTCAGCAAAAATTCACAAGCTGCAGGGTAACTGTAAAAATGAGAGCACCCTTGGACAGTGTTGTGGGTACAGTGCTCCAAAGCCTTTTCATTGCCATAATCCTCTGAAGGATCGGACCAAAGCTGGTCACACAGAGGCCCAAAGCCTGGAGATTCTTTAAACCTGTCTAATTTCTTAATGTATCTAAACTAGTAATTTCAGGTGACATCCCTCCATGTACACACAGAAACTGCTGGTTTAAGAGGGCGGCAGGAGGAAGACAGTCAAATGTCTCCATACATGCATTATACACCTCTTTAGAATATTTAATTCGACATTCCAGTTTGAAGGTGAAATAGTCTATAAGATGCCTTCTTGATTTCATGATTTCCTCAAAGCAGAGATATCGTTTTGGCACGATTAATCTTTAAACTCCATAAAGACAGCACACACTCTATACTGAAATAGCCTCTATCCACATGGTCACCCAGAAAGAGGTAGTGTATGTTACTAGGTGATCCTCCAACTTCAAACAACTTCATCAGGTCAAAGAGTTGTCCATGAATGTCACCAGACACTGTGATTGGAGCCTTTAATTCTATCATGGTCTTCTCTTGTCTCAGGATGGCAGTCCCATCATTGATTATCTTTAAGTCTATTTTCTCTTCCAGTTGCCCTTCCTTCACCAAATGGTTTTTCAAAACATCAATTTCCCATTCTCAAATACTTCCTTCAAAGTAAGCTGTTGGGTTAGAGGAAAGGAAACAGCTTTGATGACATGTTTGGTGGTGGAGAGGTGGAGGTTCCTCCCCGACATGGTCTTGTCAGCTTCCTCCCGCCTCCTGGCGACCTCCAGAGGAGCGCCTCTGCCTTCGTGTCCAGTGGTGTCAGCTCTCCGGGGCCAGTCTGCTCACCACGCTCCGGCCCTGGCTCCTCCCTGGGGCCCAGGTACCAGAAGAAGGTGGCTATGGCAGCCTGGCCTTGAACCCCACTGACAGGATACAGGCTCGCTGGCTGCTCCCTCCTAAGGCAATGAGTCGGGAGCACCGGTGGCTAAGGGAGGCCAGTTTAATATTATTTTTTTAAATTACAGTGGAGCATATCCTCCAGGAGTGACCTGAGGAAGGGTGCATGGGAGGAAATTTTTTTGAGGTCTGTCCGAAGTCTGTATTTTACTCTCAGATTTCATTGATAGATTAGCTGAGTGTGGGATTATAGGTTGTAAAGGATGTTCCTTTAAAATTGTGAAAAATTTGTGTATTTCTTTTTAATTTTTAATATTGTTAGTGAGCATCCCAAAGCCTGGATGTTTTCCTTGAGACCTGCTTTTTTTTTTTCTCTCTGGAAGCTATAGCATCTTCTTCTAGATCCTACTGTTCTGATAGGAATCATGGTATAGGACTAATAATGTAGCACAGTGATTTGGAGCATTGGGTGTAGAGCATGAGCCACCTGGGATTGAATACCAGTTCCACCACTTATTAAGCTGTGTCATCTTGGACAAATTATTTAACTTTCCTGGGCTTTAGTTTCTTCTTCTGTAAAAAAGTGGGTAGTAATAAGGGCACCTGGGTGGCTCAGTTGGTTAAACATCTGACTCTTGATTTCAGCTCAGATCATGATCTCAGGGTCATGAAATCAAGCCCTGTGTTGGGCTCTGCATTAGGCATGGAGCCTGCCTAAGATTTTTTTCCTTCCATCTGCCTCTCCCGCAACTCATGTGCTTTCTCTCTAAACAAAACAAAACAAAACAAAACAAAACAAAACAAAAGTGGGTAGTGATAGTTGTGACAAGTAAATGAGTTAAATATGTAAAGCACCTAGAGCAGTGCCTGGCACAGTGTAAGCACTAACACAGGATTAGCTTCTCTTACCATTACCCATTGTGCTTAGTACTACACAGGCCCTTGCAATCTGGAAATTCATTTCTTTCAGTTCTGAGAAATTACATTAAATTTTTTGGTAGATATTTCCACCTTTTCATCTTCTCTATACATTCTGGAAGTACTATTATTCATATGCTACATCTTCTGCACTGGCCTTCTAATTTTTTATCTTTTTTCTCCTGCTTTCTGTGTTTTGTCTTTTGCTCCAGTTTCTGGAAGAAGCTCTCAGTTTCATTCATTGTTAAGTTTTTTATTTCTGCTATTCATGTTTTCCTCTGAAGGCTTACTCCTCTCATTTTTAAAAACTAGCCTGTTTTATTCATAATCTATTCATAAACTATTTTCCCTTAGCTCTCTGAGTTCATGAAATAGATTCCTTTCCCTGCATTGTATGTGTTTACTCAACACTGTTTTTCTGTTAATTTTTATCTCTGTCTTTCATGTGAAGAGCCCTCCCAGTAATTTAGATGTGACAGCTCATAGCTTAAGGAAGTAAAGGTGGCATGGCTAATACATGTCTGACTTCGGAGTCACAGAAGAAGTAGGAACCACAAGATAGTGTCATGGATTGGATGTGGTTGAGAGAGAAGATGTGGGTGAAGGAAAGGGAGGAATGTAGGATGAACTCCAGGTCATGGGTTTGGGAAAGGAAGAATTGTCTTGGGTGTGTGGAGATACAGTAATTTTAGGTATGTTGGTATATGAGGTTCTTGGTAGACATGAGTGGAGATCTCTAGTAGCAGTGGACTTTACAGGTATGCTATTCAAGAAGGAGTGAGCTTAGAGAAGAAAGGTGAAACCATAGGTGTCTTTGAGCTCATCCAGCAGGAGTATGCAGAATGACCGAGGGGGTGGTAGTGAACATTCTGAAACTTCGTTTGGCAGTGTAGAAGAGGCAGACCTTTAGGGGAAAATGGCTTAGATAACAAAACCCTAGGTGAATTGCATGCTGTATTTTATTTTTAATGAAAAATATTATGGTATAGAAACTTAATAGTAAATAATTGAAATTTTTGGAGAGGATCTTCATTTTTTTCAGTTGATAAAAATTTCTTCAATGAAAATATTTTCTCAAGGGTCAGAGGAGGAAGAGAGAAGGGAAAAGAGAAAAGAAAAAAACCCCATATAATAAAAACTTAGATGTAGAAGCTCTTTTGGGTGCTCTATTTATACCCTGTAGTCCTCACAACAACCCTACAAAAGAGAAAGCTCAATAATAGAGCAGAGCAGAGTTCTAACATCAGAGGAGGAAGTTTGGGGACAGGGCAGATCTTAAGTCAATGATTGACAGGGCAGCAAGCATGAAGGGGAGAAAAGAACTCTTCCTTTGTTTTCTGTCTTTAAGTACTGTTTACATCCAGTGTAGAACAGATTTAGGACATTCAGTGTAGGGCATGGGCCACCTAGGATTGAACACCAGTTAGACCACTTAATAGCTGTGTCATCTCAGACAAATTACTGGGGTCTTACTATACTTGGCTTCTCTAGCCTTTTTTCATCATGGTCTTCAGAATAATCTTCTTTTTCATTCCAGTAAATGGTGCTGCTTCCATTCCATTTTGTAGACCAAAAACCTAGGGGTCATCTGTGTTATCTTAAAAATTCTTGAAAAAGTGCCACTTTGGGAGAGAGTGATCAGAGGATTTGATTTCTCCTGTTCCTCCCTATATATGCTTTTATGTCTCTTTTTTTTTTAAAGTAATTTCTACACCCAATGAAGGGCTCGAACTCACAACCCAGAGGTCGAGTCATATGCTCTTCCAAATTAGCTCCTTCACCTAACCCCTAATTCTTCCAAAACTAAAATAACCTCCCTAAAGTAACCTCCCTAAGGTGACACAGCTTTAAAAGAGGTAGAACTGAGGGCTCCTGGGTGGCTCAGTTGGTTTAAGTGTTTGCCTTTGGCTCTGGTCATGATCGCAAGGTCCTGAGATTGAGCCCTATGTTGGGCCCCCTGCTCAGTGGGGGAGTCTGCTTCTCCTTCTTCCTCTGCCTCTTCCCTGGCTTGTGCTCTCTCTTTCTCTGACTCAAAGAAATAAATGAAATCTTAAAGAAAAAGAGGTGAAACTGAGATGGAATTCTAGATCCATGTGAATTCAAAGTCTAACCTTTTCAGAAGACTATGCTTAGTTCTCCTTTGGCCTGGTTGTCTGTATGGCCTATTAAGCAAATATTGGAGAATATGGCTGGTATGGGGCACGTAGGTCCTTTACTAAAATTTGGAATGAGGGGTGATTTTAGCTCAGTGGTTCTCTATGAAGGGTGATTTTTGCTTCCCCCTTCCCTCAGGACATTTGGCAATTTCTTTAAACCTTTTTGGCTGTCTTAACTACAGGATATCATAAAGACATCTTATGAATAAAGTCCAGGGATGCTGCTAAATATCCCACAATGCATTGGACATACCCCCACAACACATAGGACATACCCCCACAACAAAGAAATTTGCAGCCCCAAGTGTCACTGGTGTCAGACTGAGAAACCCTGATTTAGCTGATTGGTTTAAGCAACTCAGGACACATTGCTGAAACAGAAGTTTGGATCAGACTGCATGGCTGGGGTAGGGTATTTCCCCAAACGAAATGCAGACCGTGACAGGAGGAGGATGAGTGCTGGGCAGCAATTGTCATGAGTTAGATGTCTCCTGTATTCTTTTGGCTACTTATAATCACTCATACTCTTCTTTCTGTATTATAAACCCCCCTCATTTATTTCTCAAAATTGTATCTGGTTATTGCAACTGCTCCAAGTCCAGGATTTCAGTTGTCTCTAGTCTGGATCTTGCAACCAATGGCTAAATAATACACCATTAACCATAACACAGTTGGCATACCATGATGGATAGATACATATCATGAAAAAGTTTGGCCCTTTAGTCTCACAGGTGGTCTTGGGCCACAGACATGGCATTCTTCCTTTGGTATTTGGGGGAAGATGGCCAAGGAGTTGCTGAAACTATTCAGACTTCACTTAGCCATCAATCCACCATTAGGAACCTCAAAGTGAAAATCATTTATAATTTTCTTTCACTTCATTTGGGAGACAAAAGGGGAAGGAACAGACAATAAGGACATTGTTAGGGAAGTTTAGAGATGTTTTCATTGTACTTCAGAACTAATAGAACCTATAAGAAGAACCTAGTGATTGTGGCTTACTTTTTTTTGGAATTATGGACATAACATATTAGTCTTTTTCTTTTTTTTTTTTGTTTATTTATGATAGTCACAGAGAGAGAGAGAGAGAGAGGCAGAGACATAGGCAGAGGGAGAAGCAGGCTCCATGCACCGGGAGCCCGACGTGGGATTCGATCCCGGGTCTCCAGGATCGCGCCCTGGGCCAAAGGCAGGCGCCAAACTGCTGCGCCACCCAGGGATCCCATTAGTCTTAATTGATTCCTAGGGAAGGCAGTGTTGTCAATGTACTGGGAGTCTCAGGCTCTATTTTCCAATTTTCTAGTAGGCTTCTACCTTCTATTCATGTCTCCTTACAGTTTCAGTCCCTCTCCTCTTTGAATTATCCACCTCCACTCTGAGGACTTGTTTTGCTCCTTGCAACTTTCACAGCATTGGAATGTAGGTGTCATCATCTCATGGACTGCAATTGCTGGTGTCATTTTGTCTTACATCGAATTAACTTTCTGTCAAAGCAACTCCTTCCAAGTTCCAGAAGCAGACTTCCTCTCATTGTGTTAGAGATTGCTCACCAGAGGACTATTTACTGTTGGAATTTAGTCTCCTCCTTTCACCACATATGTAGAACAGGTAGGATAAGCACAACATGAACCCAACATACAAACATTTACTGGGCCGTGTTACCTATACCACCTCCTTCCCCAGAAGCGCTGTTTTATCAGAGATCAGGTGTTCCCAGGAGAATGGCCTTTAGAAATCTGGCAGTGTAGTTTAACATATTGAAATTGATTTACATGAATTGTGGAAATAGCTGACATAATTTCCTTCAAGATAAGAGGAGGCTTATTTCCTAATGGCAGTTTTCTTTTATCATGAAATCACATGACAAGTTGTGTGTGTGTATATAGATATAGATATCTATCCTTCTGTATATCTTTTACCCCTTATGGCTCTTTTAGTATTTGAAAGAAATTTTCTAAGCTATGATACAAGGTTTTGAAAAATTAGAAAATTAGAAGCAGGAGCAAAGGAGACTATTTATTTTTGATACTGACATTGTTATTTTTCTGGGTTAGATGCAACAGATGTTATTAATAATAATAACTAACACAATAGCTAATATTTATTGAGCACTTAAAATGTTCCAGGCAGTAGCTAGAAAATGTCAGATCAAAAATCTGGAAGTATATACCAGATGCTTGCAGTTGATCCCCGGTTTTCCTGTAAAATGTAGACGCTTGAGCTCCACAGCACCCTTTATTTTGATTAATTTTGGTCAGAGTTCTAGGTGTGTGTCCTCTGGCTTAGCAGTGGAGGGTGGAGAAAAAACACTTCTGATCCTTTTCAAGCAAAGGATTTAGGGTTTAACCTCTGTTGAAAATATATAAAAGTAAAGTATATAAAGAACCATTTTCTAGTAGTGAAAGGGAATATAAGGGAAGGGAGAAGAAATGTGTGGGAAATATCAGAAAGGGAGACAGAACGTAAAGACTCCTAACTCTGGGAAACGAACTAGGGGTGGTAGAAGGGGAGGAGGGCGGGGGGTGGGAGTGAATGGGTGACGGGCACTGGGGGTTATTCTGTATGTTAGTAAATTGAACACCAATAAAAAATAAATTAAAAAAAAATAAAAAAAAATAAAAAAAAAATTAAATGAGACCAAAAAAAAAAAAAAGAACCATTTTCAGCATTACTGAAAAGTGTGTGGCTTTCCCTGGTCCTACCCTTTTTTTGGGGGGGCAGTTCAGTTATGTGGTCAAAGATTTGTTTGCTTATATATTCTTTTAGGGAGGCCACTATAAAATAGCTTACAACCTATAGCAAATGCTAGGGATTATTTCTTGAATTTAGGATCATGAGTGTTTGAATTGGGTAGCTACTTCAAAATAAGAGCTATTCAGACATGTAAATTAGGATATTCCCCTCTTCAGCATGGCTATTATTCTTTCACAATGTCCGTCAACACGTTTTCTGTACACCTGTTGCCGCACCTGATAAGGCCTGTGAGTTAGAGGTGTAGGAAAGTGAAGAATAATGACCAGGATGTGACATATAGTTTGAGTGGCAGGAATAATATATTTTTAAAAGATTTTATTTATTTATTCATGAGAGAGACACACACACACACAGAGGCAGAGATACAGGCAGAGGGAGAAGCAGACTCCATGCAGGCAGCCCAACGTGGGACTTGATCCCGGGACTCCAGGATCATGCCCTGAGCCAAAGGCAGATGCTCAACCACTGAGCCACCCAGGCGTCCCAGGAATAATATTTTATATAAGTGGAACTCATGAACTTTTATTACTTCATCTATTTTTTATGTATAGTATGAACCCTAGATTTGACTCCTATGATCTTGCTTATTATTTCTTAGCTTAGCTCATGGCAGATTGTTTAACCTCTAAAACTTTCTCTGCTCTCATGGGTAAATGAAGATAATAATGGTACCTGAATGATAGGATTGTTGGGAGGATTAACTGAGACATGTGTAGGGGAGGAAAACATTTTTTTTCCCTCCCCATTTTGGACTCTCCAACTGGGACCCTGTAAATTAGACCAAAAGACAGATTAACAAGGGAAAATGAAGTTTATTAACATGTGCATTGCAAATACACATGGGAACCCTCAGAAATGAGTAACTCAGAGAGGTGTTAGAACTTGGGTTTATATATCATCTTAAAAGAATAGAGAAGTAACAAGATGAAGAGAAAGGACTTTGAGCCTATAGGGCAGGAAAATTGTGGGAAGGCAAATATATAGGGGAACTAATGGTAGGTAAGGGCTAGTTTTAGCACGGTTTGTATGTAGATTCCTCTGATGTAGATTTCTCTGGGCTGGTAAGAGTCTAGAGGTGTATCTTGGGGTTAGCTTCTGTCATTCCTGGTAGAAAGGGAAAGGGAGACACCTTTACCAATTTATGTCTGTCTTTAGGCAGATAGAGGGGGGACAGGGAGCTGTTCTTGTATCTGCTTCTTCTCAGTTGCCTTTTGCTCAAAATAATCCTTATGCCAAAGTGGCATATTTTGGTGTAGCATATTCTACTACCCTTCACATGTAAGAGACCTATCATAAGACCTGGTACATAGGAAAGAATAAGTGGTAGTTGTTTTTAATGTTATTATCACAGAAAATCAGTATCAGTAATTTGCTCTAGTGGTTGACGAATCCAATTAGTCATATTCATTACAAGGTTTTCTTCTCATAATTCTAGGGTTCAGTCTGTGAAAAAAATTTTTAAGTATTTTATTTATTTATTTGAGAGAGAGAGAGAGCATTAGCAGGGGTTGGAGCAGAGGGGGAAGGGAGGGAGAGAAAATCTAAAGCAGACCCTATGCCAAGCACAGCCTGGTGCAGAGGTTGATTCCAGACCCCAAGATCATGACCTGAGCTGAAACTAAGGGTCGATTGGTTAGTTGACTGAGCAACTCAGGTGCCCCAACGTCTATGAAAATTTATGGTTATAATCTATTAAAAAATTTAAAAAAATTTATATCAAAAAATTTTATGGTTCTAATCTTAATAACATCTGATCTAATGAGCTGACATCAGAAAAGGTCATTGGGAAAAGGACCACAAATACTATTATAAATAGCATGCCACCTGTGCAGGTTAACACGTCTTTCCAGTTGATTCTAGGTGCTTCATTTTCCCTTCTGGTTATTTTATTCTGAAGGTGGAGTAGGTACTGTCTCAGGATCAAGAGTTTGTCAGCCCACTTGTCTATGTTCTGACTTGGCCCATCAGTCCTTCTCACGCCCTTACATTCCATTTTCTGCAGGTATCTCTTTCTGGAACCTTTGGTATTTGTGAGCCTCCCTTATAAAAACCAAAGAACAAAGACAGTGATTGAGTCATCTCAGCAGTCTGGCTGCTCAGAATCATCAGACTGTTACCAACTTTTTGGAACTGCTTAAAATAACCACAATTTCCTCTATCTCTGCTCCTTTTTCTTCAGCTCCTTTTTCTTAATTACAAAACAGTAATTCACAACTGTTTCTGTATGGAATCCTATATATAGAAGCAATCACTGTGAAAATTTTAGAATTAAATTTGGTGTCTTTATGTTATTATTATTTATTATTTTAAGGATTTATTTATTTGTTCATTCATTCATTCATTCATTCTCTAGATTCAGTGTGGGACTCGAACTCACAACCCTGAGATCAAGAGTTGCATGCTCTGCTGACTGAGCCATCTTATTATTTTAACATGGCTGGAAGCATTCTATTCCTACCTATATCTACCTATCTTTTTTTTTTTTTTTGCTTTACCTTCTAACATAAACATTTTTCATTTTCAAAATATTTACATTTTAAATAGCTCCATAATATCTCATTGAATCATAATTTACTTAAATTTATTTCACTTTGGGGATTTAAATTGCCAGCTTTCTGCATTTATAAATAGTCATGGTATTGTAGATAAGAATGTATTTATAAATAACAATGCCATTATAAATAGACACATTTCCCCTCCCAAATTAATAAATTTTTTTAGTATTGTAGGTTATTTATCAAGACAGCTTTTTATACTTATAGTGACAAAGGCTATTTGGTACAAAGTGCCAGGCTTTTCCCTGAAAGGTTATATGAATTTTCAATTCTTCCTGCAGTATAAGAATATACTTTCACTTAACTTTTATCAACAAGGGATATTCATCTTAAAATTGTTTTCATAGTGATAGCACATATTAACTTGTTTTAATGTACTTTAACAATTATTAGTGATATTGATTTCTGTGTATTTTTTTCTCTATGATTGTGAACTTGTGAATTTTCGTTCAAATACTGGGCTGTTTTTTTCTGCAAGATGATGGTATTTTTGAGGTTTGTTTTTCAAAAAGAATATAGAATTAAGTTTGTTTTTAAAAATATTTTATTTATTTATTTGAGAGAGAGAACATGACAGAACCTGAGCAGCGGGCGGGCAGAGGGAGAAACAGACTCCCTGCTGAGCAGGGAGCCTGATCCTAAGACCCCAGGATCATGACCTGAGCCGAAGGCAGACACTCCATGGACTAAGCCACCCAGGCAGCCCCTAGAATTAGTTTTTAAAAAATTTATTTTATTTTATTTTTTTAGAATTAGTTTTTTTTTTTAAAGGTTTTATTTATTCATGAGAGACACAGATGGGGGGAGAGAGAGAGAGAGAGAGAGAGAGAGAGAGGCAGAAACACAGGCAGAGAGAAAAGCAGGCTCCATGCATGGAGCCTGATGTGGGACTCAATCCTGGGGCTCCAGGATCACACCCTGGGCCAAAGGCAGGCGCTCAACCACTGAGCCACCCAGGCATCCCTAGAATTAGGTTTTTTACCTTGTGTCATGTAACAGTCTATTTTCTTACTGTCAGTTTCCTTTAATTTTGAGTTAGATAAATAACTAATTTGGATTAAATGAATAAATAATTAGTTTGGATTAAATACATAATTTCCTTTTGTTTTGAATCTACCTCATGAGTTTACCTAAACTGTTGGAGCCTATAGGATTTTTTCTTTAATCTTTTTTTTAAATAAGCTCTACTTCCCAACATGGGGCTTGAACTCAAGACCCCAAGATCAAAAGTTACATGCTCTACGAACTGAGCCAGCTAGGTATCCTAGAACCTATAGGATATTTTATGTCCTTCAAGCATCTGGATATTTCCCCTTATACTAATTTTCAGAGTTTGGTTAACAATTCCTTAGCCATGTTTATTTACCTTTCCTTTTGGCACTTTCCCTTCAGCCTTTATTATTCCAGACAGAAGAGGCTGGGCTTTTCAGTTGGTTTTCTTTTCTTTTTTTTTTTTTTTTTTTAAGATTATTTATTTATTCATGAGAGACACAGAGAGAGAGGCAGAGATATAGGTAGAGGGAGAAGCAGGCTCCATGCAGGGAGCCCGACACGGGACTCGATCCCAGGTCTCCAGGATCACGCCCTGGGCTGAAGGCGGTGCTAAACCGCTAAGTCACCCAGGCTTCCCTCAGTTGATTTTCTTAAAGAATATCTTTGACCTCTAATTCTATTTGCAGTAAATAGGAATGCATGAAAATGTTTCCTGTGATTTGTACAGCTGGATCTCAAAATTAAGGTGCATACATGTTGCACATATTCAGGTGCATTTTAAGCTTGTGAGCACATGTAATAAATTTAGAGATTGGGGATTAGTTGGTTTATTTCTCCATGTTTATGCCAAATTGTGATGTTTTATCTCTGAGCTATGTTTAACTGAATGCCAGTCTTTTCAGAATGATCCTGCTATCGAATATTTTCATTGCTTCCCATCAGTGTGTTCCAGGGGATGAGGACAGGTGGAGAATTAGACTAGGATTTAAATCCTAATGTTAATTTACTTATCTAATAACCTTGGAAAAATCATATGACCCTAATAGGTCTTTGTTTACTTATCTGTGAAGTGAGAATGATAGTAGTTACCTCTTAGAATGGATGTGCAGATTGAATGGGATCTCCTGAACTACCTCACTACCTTAAGGTATACACTGAGGGGGGCACTTGATGGGATGAGCACTGGGTATTATGCTATATGTTGGCAAATTGAACTCCAATTAAAACAAATATATAAAGCAGAAAAAAAAAGGTATACATTTGGTCATGCTTTTAAAAAATTTCTCATCACTTGAATCCCTACATGCCAATAAATTTAAGATCCCTTATTTAAATCTCCTTTACAATTTTTTAAAAGATTTTATTTATTTATTTACTTCTTAAAAATTTATTTATTTATTCATTCATTCATTCATTCATGAGAGACACAGGGGGAGAGAGAGAGGCAGAGACACAGGCAGAGGGAAAAGCAGGCTCCACGCAGGGAGCCCGATGTGGGACTCGATCCTGGGTCTCCAGGATCACGTCCTGGGCTGAAGGCAGCACTAAACCGCTGAGCCACCTGGGCTGCCCAAGATTTTATTTATTTATTTTAGAGACAGAATGCAAGCAGGGACAGGGGCAGAGGGTGAGGGGGAAAGAGAGAGAGAGACAGAGAGAGAGAGAGAGAGAGAATCCCAAGCTCAATCTGTACTGAGTATGGAAGCCAGTGCAGGACTTGATCCTAGGACCCTAAGATCATGACCTGAGCCAAAATCAAGAGTCGGACACTTAACTGACTGAGCCACTTAGCTGCCCCTGAAATCTTTACAAATGACAAGACTCCAGGGGCTTACTTTTTCAAGGGAGTTTTCTTCCCAGATGGGGACAAACTGGGAAAAGCATGGCATCTACTGGTAGGCCCTGGTTTCAGCTGCTGCTGTTTTGTTGGGACCTTTTGAATCCACTGGTTCCATCCAGTCTAACGGACTGTTATCCATTGCTACCTTGCCCCTTCTGGTCCAGATCTTTGCATACAATGTGGTGGTGCCAAAGGTTGGCCTCTCAAGGGTACTTCTTTTCTTTTCTTTTTTTTTTTTTAAGATTTTATTTATTTATTCATGAGAGACACACAAAGAGAGGCAGAGACACAGGCAGAGGGAGAAGTAGGCTCCCTGCAGGGAGCCTATTGTGGGACTCTATCCTGGGACCCTGGGATCACACCCTGAGCTAAAGGCAGATGCTCAACCACTGCACCACCCAGGTGCCCCTTGGGTTGTCTTATGACAGGCTCACCAAGCTTGGTATAAACATTGGCTTATTCTTGGGCTTGAATCAAGAGCTGGTGGCAATAGGTCCTCATGTGGACCTCTGATGGCCTCCAGCAAGCAAGATTCTCCTTTCACAGCTGCTTTTAAAGTGTCTCTACCTAAGCAAGTTTATACTTTATTCAAATAGTCAGATTTTAAAAAAAGATTTATTTATTTTAGGGGAGAAAGGGGCAGAGGGAGAAGGAGAAAACCTCAAGCAGACTTCCCACTGAACATGGAGCCTTGGGCTTGATCTCATAACTATGAGATCATGACCTGAGCCAAAAACAAGGGTCAGATGCTCAACTGACTGAGCCTCTCAGGTGCCCCTCAAATAGTCAGATTTTATTTTACATTTGTATTTAATTTGTATTTTTAAAAACGATTTTATTTATTTTTTTGAGAGAGCAAGAGAGAGCACAAGCAGAAGGAGGGGCAGAGGGAGAGGGAGAAGCAGGCTCCCTGCAGAGGGCCTTGATCCCAGGGCCCCAGGATCATGACCTGAACTGAAGGCAGATGCTTAACTGACTGAGACACCCAGGTGCCCCTTAATCTGTAATTTTGCATAGTAAACATGCTCAGAGCATTTTGTCATGGAAAATAATTTGCTAATCCAAAAATAAACAATTCATAGCTAATATCCTTCTTAAAACAGGTAGAGGTGTTTTATAAAGTGTTCCTTGTCACCATCCATTGCCCCATAAGTCAACTTTCTGCTTTCTGTGAGAAAGGGTGTGGCATCTGCTCTTTTGTAGTTTTAGTTTCTTGGAACCATATTTTCCTTGTCTGGTTTTCCAATGAAACGTGCATCTGTGTGGTTAAGACACACAGAGGGGCCCCTGGGCCATTGTGGTCAGAGGCTGACCTCAGACTCTGACTCCAGCCTTCAAGACAAGCTCTGTATTACATTCTCTTGCAGAATTCCCAGACCTCACCACGAGGCCCAGGGGTGTGGCATCTCAAAGCTGACTCTGTTCTCCAAAAGAAAGTGACAGCTTCCTTGTATTATTTTGGGTACAGAAATGAGTTTCTACGTGTTTGATGAAACACATCAGGTGCTTAGTACCATATAATTCTTACAGGTGTTTAATTATTGGCTCTAGACACAGATTCTATTTTGAAAGAAAAAAAAACTGAGCGGTGCCTGGCTGGTTCAGTCGGTAGAGCTTGTGACTCCTGATCTCAGGGTTGTGAGTTCAAGCTCCGGTGTGGAGCCTACTTAAAAAAATTAAAAAAACAAAAAACAAAAAACAAAAAACAAAAAACTGAGACTAATTCTGAGGCATTCCTGAATTATCCTTACTCCCTCCCGACGTTTCCTTAACTGACCCTTTGCTTTAATATTTTCAACAGAAATGTTTTGCTAATGATGTGAGGAGTGGCTTTGGCTTAGTGCCTTTGTTTTTTCCAGTCAGCCTCGCTCTGCACAAAACATTGCCTCCTGGTTCTTTGAGATCCCCATTGAATTTGGAGAAATTATGTCTTGGCATTCAACCTATTTTCCTGGAACACAATGCGATGCTGACGACACAGGCTAGTCACTCCACTTGACAATAAATGTGCTTGTCTCATTTCACTTGGATATTCAGTGGTGAGTAAGAAGTGGAAAGCCTGACTTACCACGGTTTATTATATGTTTCGTGCCCGTGATGATTACTTTTATAATGCCATTCATGAATACATTGATCAGATCAGGATGAGTCACCTGGCTGGCCACTAGCTATTGGAATGATTCTCCACGCATGACTGGGTTGCATTATTACAAAACGTGGAAGAACAGACCTGCCCTGCCATCGCGGCAGATGTTCATTTGTGATGCTGCCTTAAGGAGATGAAGAGATGAGAGCAAACTGTTCGAGCAGCTCAGCCTGCCCTGTTAACAGTTCGGAGGAGGAGCTGCCAGTGGGGCCGGAGGTACAAGGGAACCTGGAGGTTGTTTTCACAGTGGTGTCATCCGTGATGATGGGCCTGCTCATGTTCTCCTTGGGATGCTCTGTGGACTTCCGGAAGCTCTGGGCACACATCAAGAGACCCTGGGGCATTGCTGTGGGACTGCTCTGCCAGTTTGGCCTCATGCCTCTTACAGCCTACCTCCTGGCCATCAGCTTCTCTCTGAAGCCAGCCCAAGCTATTGCTGTTCTTGTCATGGGGTGCTGCCCAGGGGGAACCATCTCGAACATTTTCACCTTCTGGGTCGATGGAGATATGGATCTCAGGTAAGTTACACTAGGAAAGCCTGGAAGTCTCCCCCTTGATAGCACTGACACTTTCATGTTAAAAACTCTGCCAATCTTTAGGTAGAGATTCCAGTGGGCAGCATTTTATGGAGTTCAGTCCTGGAAGGACATTTCTTTCTGAGCTTAAGATGTGCTTTGCTGCGATCGTCCTCTGTTTTACTGGCAACTGCTTCTCTGAGTAATTGGATTTGGTTCATATGTAATAGTGGAGGCAGATTTCCTCCTCACCTGATGGTCCGACCTAGGTGTGAACTCACTCTCGCCCACGGTGGCAGCTTTAACAGTCATGGCTTCCTGTGTCCCAGGACATAGGCTGAGAATCCCAGAAGCTGACGATAGGGGTTTGTTCGGTGGGTGTGGTAGTGATGGTGGCAGAACCAGAATGAGATCCTCGTAGCTCTTGATCAGCAAGGGTTGCCTTTGCATCTACTCTATGAAACAAGTACTTGTGGGCACAGGACAAAGGAGTTTTTGGAGTATGTGATGGACATGTCCTGTTTTAAGGGGCGGTGGTGGCCTATTGAGTTGACTTGGGGAACAACGTAAAGACTTTTATGACTAAAAATGTTCTTTCTTGTTGTTTTGCAGACTAAACATTTATCACTGTCATCTCATTCCTTTGGTTTACACCAGGGACCTATCTCCCATTGTGGTGTAAATAAATGTTCCTGGCAGACATTAGGCTTTATCATTTATTTACTCTTTAATGAGGAAGAATTAATCATATATCTTTGGGAGTACATACTTCGATGCTGAAAAAAGGGCATTTGAAGAAAGAATAGAGAAGGCACAATTGGAAAAATAAAAGTAAAAGACGGTGGTCTTTCTGGTTTTTTTGCTTACTTACGAATAGACTGTTTCACTTCCTGCCCAAGGGAAGAATGACTTATGAATGTAAATCTTTGTTCAATGTGTATGTCATTTAGTTGAGATTTATTATGCGATGCCTGAACCAATCAGAGGTGCTGATGGTGTGGGGAGTTCATTTCAGTGAACCAGCGATAGGTCTGGGTTTCTAGTTCCCTGCATGTGCTCAGTACTTAGCTTACCAATATATTTCACTTGTGAATTTTAATGGGCTCAGTTCAGGGAGATGAATTAATTTTCATATGACAATATGTTTAGTTTATATCAGGGGCTTGAAGAGCACTAATTCAAAAACATGCATTAATATACATTGCTAATTCCAATTAAAGAAAGTCAATTATTAGCACAATAATTGGAAGATGATAAATATTCTTCACATAGTCTACATATCAGTGATAAATTTTGGGACCTAAATATCTTTGTGTGTGTTTTTTTTTTTTACCTAAATATTTTTGGAAAGAAAAAGGAATTTTACTAATTGAGTATGTTGCTAGGCATGAGGTAGACACTTTCATGTATTCTTTCTCTTCTTTCTTGGTTCTCAGAATAACCTTGTAAGTGACCTTTTATTATCCTGAATGTTACAGCTGAGAAAATTGTGACTCAGGTTGGTTAAGGAGGTTGCCAAATGCTATAGCTGCGTATGGAAGATGGCAGATTTGAATTCACATCTGTTTCTCATCAGTCTGCAATTTAGGCACTTTCTTCCATGCCATTTATTAACACAACTTGGTTTTCTGTTCTGAGTAAGAGTATAAATCTTAAACCAGTGTTCTCAAACACTTATGCTCTGGGAAAGAGAACATTTATTAACTTCATTTTTTATTAGCTGACATTATAATAAAAATACCAATGAATAGGAAGTCTATAAAAGATAAAGCTCATTTTGCTTCCTCTTGCCAACTCTATCCTTGATTAGCTTCACATTAGTCAAATTATTTAACCTATAAACCTCATTCCTCATTTATAAAATGGGTTAAAATTACCTATTCCCCACAAGTCTAGATTTTAAGGAGGAAAAATACATGCAGGATGCCAGGCACTTGGTCGGTATGTAATAAATATTAACTACTTCCCCCTTTTTTTGAATTCTGGTTTTGAATCTCACAAACAAAACAAAAATAAGCAGAAAACCCCCACAAAAAACCCTGTAAGAAATGAAATTTTAAAATGATGACTAGGGATGCCTGGGTGGCTCAGCGGTTGAGCGTCTGCCTTCAGCTAAGGGTGTGATCCTGGAGTCCAGGAATCGAGTCCACATTGGGCTCCCTGCAGGGAGCCTGCTTCTCCCTCTACCTATATCTCTGCCTCTCTCTGTCTAATGAATAAATAAAATCTTTAAAAGAATGATGACTAAATATTAGATTTTTAAAAGCTTATATATATGTGTAATAAAATCTTGATTCTCAGTAAAAATTGCATTGTAGGAGAAAATTCAGTATTATTGAGGGAAACAATGTCCAAGTTCATTATATCTCATCTGACTTGATTAGCAACAAAAATAACTTCTAAGCCAAAAAAAAAAAGTAGATAGTCCTTGATAGGAATTCTGTTTTCATGCTAGATAAAATTCATAAGAATTTAGAAGAACATCTTCATTTCATAAATGAGGAAATTGAGATTTAGCTCTCTGCAGGTCTCCCAAACATACTTCTCATGCCTTAATTCTATGCTTCACCTAATCTACCTGTAGTTCTCCATGTGTTCACCCCAAGCAGGGCTTTTCAGAATCAACATGTATGAGCCAGTTTCTGCATTCTGCATATCTGATGATAACACCTATCACTGTCACCTGGGCTCATCATCTCAGCATTCCCCTGTGGCTCCTTTCGTTCTTCAACTCATTCACTCAATCCAATGTCTAGACCTGTAGCTCATCCACTTGTGGGCCCAGTCACTCACAGCCAGTGCTTCCTGTTTATCTCCACTGCTGGTTCCTTAGGGTGGGCACTAAGGACCTAGACAATTTCTTTCTTGGCCAATTGCAGTATCTTCACAGTATTCTCTCCACTTTGGGTCTCTCTACCATGGTTTTATAGTAAGTGGGTGAGGCAGACTCTGGGGTCTGACTGTCTATATTTAAATCCTCACTTGGGATCTCTTTCCTGTAACTAAATCGTAACATTTCCCTATGGTATTGTAAAGGTATTATAAATATGCATGTTATGCGTAGCAAGGTTTCTCAACACCTACTAACTTGGGTGGAAACTAAGCCAGGTCTAACCTACTTCTCGGGTTTGTTTCCCAATAAGCACAAAATAGTCTGTAGTCAAAATGGACTACTCACTGTTCTCTGAACACACCCACACTTTCCCGCCTTCCTTTGCCCCTGTTGTTCCCACAGCCTGGAATGCCTATTCTGTCCCTTCTAGTCACCAAGTTATCCTTCATTATAATCATTCTGGAAAGCAACTGATTGGTAAGTATGAAGAGCCTAAAAAATTATTCTGTTCCTGGACTGAGCTCAGCTAATCTTGCCTGGGTTCTTTTACATGTTTGGATACTGGATAAATGTAGACTGGTTTTTGATGGCCTTATCTGGGACAACTGGATTTTTTTTCCACATGGCCTCTCATTCTCCAGCAGGCTGGCCTAGACCTAATCATGCCACAGAGGCAGGGTGCTGACAAAGAGGAAGCATACAAGGTCTCTTGATATCTGGGCTGGAAACCAGTTCATCATCACTTCTACCACATCCCATTGGCCAATGCATTTTGCAAGTCCAGTTCAGATACCAGGAATGATAAAGTGGATTTTTTTTCTTGATGGATAACCTGCAAAGTCACGTTGCAGAGGGCATGGCTAAGAATGGATGACGAATTAGGGACATTTTTGTAGTCTACTGTACTAAACATGGACAGAGTTCTTGCCTTTGAGGGTAGGTCACGAGAACTAAGGTCTGGCATTATACTGTAGTAGCTAAGTGCACTCTGGAGCCAGCAAATGGGACTGTCACTTACTAACTGGGTCAACTTGGCAAATTATATAAATCCTTTAGGCTTCCTGAGTGCCTGGGTGGCTCAATTGGTTAAATGTCCAACTCTTGATTTCAGCTCAGGTCATGATCTTAGGCTTGTGAGATCGAGCCCTTTGTTGGGCTCCTCGCTGGGCATGGAGTCTGCTTAAGATTCTCTTGCCCCACTCCCTGACTTGTGTGCTCTCTCTCTCTTTCAAATTAAAAATAAATTCTTTGTGCTTCAATTTCCTCACTTCTAACATAGGGGGAAGCATAATCTACCTCATGGGTTGTTGTGAGGATTAAGTGAATATATATAAAGTGCTTAGAGTCTCACCTGGCTCAAAATGCTATGAGTCATTATATGTGGCAGGCAAAAGAGCACCTTGTCAGGGTCTGTCTTTTAGTCTTTGTCCAAGATGCTGTGTGACTTTGAGTGACTTACTTCTCTGGACTTCAATTTTCTCTTTGGTAGAATCAATGAGTTAGACTCTCTGAGGTCTTAAAAATGTACGTAACAAAATCTACCATTTTAATCATTTTCAAGTGTACAGTTCGGTGGCATTAGGACACTGACATTGTTGTACAATCACCAGCATCTGTCTCTATATAGTTCTTCTCTGCTCAAACTTAAACTCTGCACTCGTTAAACAATGACTCCCCTGTCCCTTCAGACCCTGTCAACCACCATTCTCCTTTCTGTCTCTATGAATTGGACTGGATATCTCATATAAGTGAAATCATAAAATATTTGTCCTTTTGTATCTGGCTTATTTCACTTAGCATAATGTCTTCAGAGTGCATCCATATTATATCATGTGTCAGAAATCCCTTCCCTTTGAAGGCTGTACATTGTACGTGTATATCCCATGGGTACATGTGCATACATACATCATGAGGTCCCATTCATCTGTTGATGGACACTCCTGTTGTTTCCATCTTTTGGGTATTGTGAATCATGCTGCTATGATTGTGAGTGTGCATGCCTGTTGGAGTCCCAGCTTTCAGTTCTTCTGGGTATAAGCCAGAAGTGGATCTCGGGTCATTTTAAGTTTTAAATATTTTGGACAATAGGAAAAGAAAAGCAAGTTATAAAGTCTGTGTCCCCTTCCCCCACCCCAGTTTTTAATGTTTCTTCGGAAACTGACAGAGTTGCTCCCTACCCCCCATCTCCACAGCACCAAATATGTACTTCTTGTCATCTGTAGGAGGGCATGGCAATAGCTGAACTACTTATCTGCCTGACTCATGAGCTCTGTGATCTCCTGGAGGGCTTGTTCACCTTTGCACTCTTGGTACCAGCCTGGCGGTGGTAGGTGCTCTGCAAATGCCAAGTGAAAGACTGAAGGAAAGCTTCGAACTGCTTGTATGAGATATAAAAACCCTCCTTGAAATGCGATCAGTTTATTGGTGCAACTCAGGACAACTCCCACTATCTTTGAGTTTGACAGCTTTTGATATACAAGGTCCATTCTTCCCCAAGGAGGTAGTTGTGTCCTGAGCTACTGGAATTCTGGTCACCCGTGGTGGAGCCTGAGGGGTTTGGTGGCTGTTTTTTGACCGTTGACCTTTAAAGTAGCTCTTGGTCCTTCAGCAGAGGCTTGTGAAATACAACTAAAGATTCTTCAGGTTACTCTGACATGACCTGGTAGGGACCTGAAAATCATCTTAAGAGACAGAACTTAAATTGAATCCATGCAACTTTCTTTCTTTTTCTTTTTTTAAAGATTTTATTCATTTTTTTTTTTTGAGAGAGAGAGAGAGAGAGAGAGAGAGAGAGAACTAGCAGGTGGAGGGGCAGAGGGAGGGGGAGAGAGGGAAGCAGACTCCTTGCTGAGCAGGAAGCCCCATGTAAGGCTCAATCCCGGGACCCTGGGATCATAACCTGAGCAGAAGGCAGACACTTAACTAACTGAGCCACCCAGGGCTCCTTCCATGCAAGTTTCTATAACTCTCTGTACCTTAGTTTCCTTCCCTATAAAACAAAAATAATACCTATACATATGGTGGGGTGCCTGAGTGGTGCAGCCAGTTAAGTGTCTGACTGGGTTTCATCTCAGGGTTGTAAGATCGAGCCCCACATTGGGCTCCACATGGAATTGGCTTAAGACTGTCTCTCCCTCCCCTCTGTCCTTCCTCCCGTCTAAAATCAATCAATTGATCAATCTTTAAAAAATGTACCTACACATATGGTTATTGTATAGACGAAAAGAGGACATAGGGGTGCCTGGGTGGCTCAGTCAGTTAAGTGTGTGACTTTGGCTCAGGTCATGATCTCAGGGTCCTGGGATCGAGCCCCACATCTGGCTCCCTGCTCAGCAGGGAGTCTGGTTCTCCCTCTTCCCCTCACCCTGCTCATGTTCTCTTGCTCTCACTCTCTCTCAGATAAAATCTTAAAAATAAAAAGAAAACAGAGCATATATCTAAAAGCATGAGGTATAATACTTAGCAGGTAGTGTTCAATAAATGCTGATTATTATTGTTGAGAGGCAGCAGACAGGAGTAACATTTATATTTGGGGATGGAAGACCTGGCCTTGAACTCTTTTCTAGTGCCAAATCTGTTGACCTGATCTGATAGCATATCCCATGTCCCTGTGCCTAGCCAGATGGTTTTTAATTTTTTTCCAGGGGAGAAGCAAGTGTGTACTTTCATAGCTTTGAATGTCAGAGTTCCTGATTTTATTAGTTTGATACTAAAACAACATTTGAATAATTTCAACCCAATTGCAAAATGGTACACTTTAAAATAGACACTGCATTTTAATATAATGCACATATATGTCATTTCCTTGTTTTAAGGGAGGTGCAGGATTTACCGGTTTGTCTAGACTTGCTGAAACTGTCTCATTATTCTCTGTAATAATTGGGGATGGTGATGCCATTCTTCTCAGTGCAAGTGGAATCTTGTTATATGAACTAAGTTTTGCCAACAATTTTCCTATATGTGAACAGCCAAGAGACCTTGTTTAGCCACATCCTCCATTTTTGCTACACTGGGATTTCATGGCAGTAAAACAAAAGGTATGACTTCCACTGTACTCACACATGTTCACTGTGTGCTTTTACAGCTTTGTGGGTATTTCTAACAGTTGTCAGAGCACCGTCTTCAAGCATCACAGGCTTGAACATTTGTGAAGGGTAGAAGCAGAAACCTATGTAATCAAGAATATAGTATCAGTCTGATAGAAGTCTCACATTTGCTTCCCACAGTCATGAATCTTACGTTTCTGCTGTATGTGCCAAAGCAATTCAGTGAGAAAATGCAATGCAGCTTGTCCAGGAGTTCCAGACTAAAGCGATGTAATGTGGAATTTCTTTCAGGATTTAGTAATATGAAGAGCCAAGTAATATAGCATTATCATAGGCTAAGATTTTGGAAAAACTTCCTGTACACCCTCTTCATGGATAGAGGTTTGAGAGCTGGGGCAAACTGCTTTTCTCCCTTTATCTGTTCTCTAGTTAGGAAGAAGTCTTTGCTCCAAGTAAGCATTCTTAATAGGATAAAATAATTTTAAATTTCACATAGAATAAAACATATGTGAGAACTGCTAAGAAAAGTTTGAAGGGAAAAATTGAAGTGGAAGTATTTGCTTTGTCATATGTGAAAACACACTATGAAAACTCTGTAATTAAAAGTCTGATATTTGCTTAGAAAAAACATTTTGAAAAGCAAGAAAAGAAAAAACATTTTGAATACATTTGGACATTTAACATATAATGACTTTGGCACTTCAATTTAGTGGAAAATTATTTATTCAGTGAATAGTATTGACATACTTGCCCCTCAATATAGAAGACAATAGATTAGTCTCAGACCTTCTACCATATAAAATATAAATATCAGATGAGCTAAAAATATAAAAATAAAATTTCAACTTATAAAAAAGTAAGAAGTGGGGGCAATATTCAAATACCCTCAGGATAGGAGGAAATCTTTAACAAGACAAGAAACTCAGAAGCCATTTAAAAAATTGACAGATGTGAGTATCTCAGTGTTAATTATTTATTATGGCCAAAGCCATCAGTGTAGTCAAAAATATACAATAAGTTTGACAAAGCTATTTGTATTGTACATGATAATACATACTCTAATTTTAAAAGAGCTCCTATAAGTAGAGAAGAAAAAGACAAACAAGGCTGTTTGCAGAGGACATCCAAGAGGTCAGTAATATGAAAGAAAGCACAAACTCATAGAGAGTCAGGTATATAACAGAATAACAGATAATTTTTAAATATTTTCATGAGAATTAAAAGGGATTGATCATATCCAGTGTGGGCAAGATTGTGAAATGTAACAATCTTTTTGGAAAATAATTTGGTGGTGTCTATTAAAATAAAAAACAGACCTCTGATACAGCAATTCCACTTTGAGGAATCTGTTCTACAGGAATAAAAGAATTATTTCAAGTAAAATACAAATAGAAATGTTGATCATAACTTTGTTTATAGAGGAAAAGCATTCAAAGCAATTTATTCATCATTAATGAAGTGATTAAAGAAATTAAGGCATATTTAGATTCTGGTGTACTCTGCATTCTTTAAGCAAAAGAGTTTTTGCTGTATGTATTGTCTGGAAGGGATGTCTATGATTAAGTGGAGAAAAATAGCAATCAAGCTGCAGAGTAAGGTGTATTGTGTGATTGCTTAAAAAGAAAAAGATAAGGGATCCCTGGGTGGTGCAGCGGTTTAGCACCTGCCTTTGGTCTAGGGCGTGATCCTGGAGACCCGGGATCAAATCCCACGTCGGGCTCCTGGTGCATGGAGCCTGCTTCTCCCTCTGCCTATGTCTCTGCCTCTCTCTCTCTCTCTGTGTGTGTGACTATCATAAATAAATAAAAATTAAAAAAAAAAAAGAAGAAAAAGATAAAAAGGAAAAACAAAGAAAAAGCCCCTATTCATTGAATAGCAGCTATAAAATAGGACTGTGTAAAAGAAAGGCTTAAATAAAAAACTAAAAAGAAATTAGAAGGACAAATTAAATAAGAGGAGAGAGGAATATGCAGTCACCTGTGAATTATCTAAGTATGGATTTCTTTTTTCATGTTTCATTTTTAAAAAATTTTAAGGGATTTTATTTGAGAGAGAAAACACAAGCAGGAGGGGAAAGGCAGAGGAAGAGGGAGAAGCAGACTCCTGCTGAGCAGGGAGCCTGACTCAGGGCTTCATCCCAGGACTCCAAGATCATGACCTTGAGCCTGAGCGGAATGTAGTTGCTTAACCGACTGAGCTACCCTAGTGCCCTCTAAATCTGGATTTCTGGAAATCAGCTAAGTATTTGCTCCTTAAAATGCTGCTCACGTTTGTACTTGGAAAAGCATGATTTTAGTTATTTAGTAGAAAATCTCTGTTTTTCTGATTACTGTTGAGATGTTTGCCATTACAGTTCAGTGCAAAGGGGTCATTTCACTAAGATTTTCAAGGGTCACTTAACATAGGAAGGAGGCAGAAGAGAACATTGTCCTAGCACCAGTGTATTGACACATTGGTTCATTCTTTGACTCTTAATGTTTATTCAGTAATTATTTAATGAACTCCTCTAATGTGCCATAGCATGAGACTGCCAGGTCCTGGGATGGTGAAGTCAGTAAGATCTTTGCCCTCAAGCAACTCACAGTTGGCCAGTCTGCCACACATCAATAAGTAAACAAGCACTTATGTAGGGTACAGTATATGAGGTAATGCCAGTAAAAATGCCTCAAGGGCAATGCCAGCTGTGCCCCAAGGATAAACCTTCTAAGTGTAGAGAGGTACACAGCAGCCCTGAGGAAGGAAGAGCCCAAGGCCAGCCAAGTTTGGGTAGAAAAATGCTTTCGAAACCTCTGTGCCAGCTTATGCATCATACTATATTTACAGCAAAGCCCCTCAATATAAAATATGATAGAAAAAACCTAAATAGTCAGAATGGTAGAAGTGCTATACAGTCTCCCATACAGATGGACAGATGGAGGGGATACTTACTTATTTATTTTTTATTGTGGGAAATTTCAAATATATATAAAAGTGGAAAGAATAGTGAATTCTTTTGGTCTGATACACCTCAGCAGTTATCGACATATGAATCCATCTCATTTCATTTCTTTTATTTTTTTAAAATATTTTATTTATTTATTCATGAGAGACAGAGAGAGATTGAGAGAGAGAGAGAGAATGAGAGAGAGAGGCAGAGACACAGGCAGAGGGAGAAGCAGGCTCCATGCAGGGAGCCTGATGTGGGACTCGATCCCAGGACCCCAGGATCACGCCCTGGGCTGTAGGCAGGCGCTAAACCACTGGGCCACCCAGGGATCCCCATCTCATTTCATTTCTTTCTTTCTTTTTTTTTTCATTTCATTTCTATTCCCCACTCACCCAATGGAATTTTTTGAGGCAATCTCTAGACATTATTCTGCCCATAAATATTTTAATATTTGTCTTTGATAGATTGCAAAATATGGCCATTCTCACATGCACCTTCCTTTGCAATGTGATAAGGCTGGTTCTCCCAACCAGTTGGGGCACCTGTTCCCCATCCCTTGAATCTGGGCTGGTCTGGTGACTCACTTTGGCCAATAGAATGACACAGAAGTGATGTCCTATGGTTACCAAACTGAGGCTTCAACAGACTTTATAGTTTCTGCTTCTACTCTCCTGGAACTTCTGCCAAAACTGCCAGGTAACAAGATATATTGAATATATGTCTAATAACCTTGAGCACATGTCTTTTCATAGTTTTGACAGTACACCTTTGGAACTCTCATAATCACCTTTGGCATTGTTGGGTTAGAGGGTAATTGCCTGTTTCATTTTGCTATACATTGCCAAACTGTCTCAGGGGGTGTGCTGTTTGGCATTTTCATCAGCAATGAATGACAGTGCAGAGGAGTATTTTTTTAATTTAAATATTTAAATTCAATTTGCCAACATATAGTATAACACTCAGTGCTCATCCCATCAAGTGCCCTCCTTAGTGTCTGTCACCCAGTTACCCCATCCCTCTACCCTCCTCCCCTTCTGCATGCAACCCTTTGTTTCCAAGAGTCAGGAGTCTCTGGAGGAATATTTTTAATATCATTGATCAAAAATGGTTGCTATTTCACCAAGAGTATAAACATTCCCGTAGAAAATGTCAAAATAATCATACATTGTTTTGTAGGCAAAGTAATTAGTTGGAAACATTGGAGATCTGTATTATGAGGAAGGACGACGGTGACTTGCAGGCCTAAGGAAGTACTGGAGGACCCTTGTGATCCCTTCAGAAGGCCTGAGCTCTACAGAGGGTCTCCCTCCTCTCCTCCTTCCTCTTTAGAGGGCCAGGAGGTGTTTTATCTCTGTCTCTTGGCCACTTGTGCCATGGACGCAGATCGGGCATATACAGTGTGCATGGAAGTCTGCTGTGAGAACTCAAGCAATGACTATCCAAAAGTCTCCAGACTCTCTGGACCTGAAGTTGAGGTGGATAAACTCTTGCTCTACTGGGTTGTGCTATGTGATACTCCATTTGCCTCACCTCATCAAGTAGAGCAGCATTGACAATGTCTAGTAGCTGTTTGTACGTGCTTAGACAGATTGTGTGATTTTCCTCTGCAATTGAACGACATTTTCTTGGCCTGAAGAATATCTGATTTCCATTTACTTACTTCCCGTAACTTTACTGATTCACTCTTTCAGTGGTTTCGTCACCCAGGTAGGGACAAAGGACAGCCCATGCTTGGGAGTTGGGCATGGAGGTGAGGGAGGAAAGGATGGTTCTGGTGTAGAGGCACAAGAAACAGGGAAGGCTGGATGGTCCTGAATGGACATCTTGGGTTCTCATCCTCTTTGTTGTTCTGTTGGCATGTAGCCCTCATTTGAGGGCTCTCTTTTCTCAACTTTCATAAAGCATGACCTCCTCGCTCTCCACCTGATCCACTGTTTGCTCTTTCTCTACACGCACTATGGCTCTGCTCCCCACACCCCTGGTCTCTCATTATGTATGCCTTTCCCCCTTGTACTGAAGCGATGCATTTCAACAGGTGACGGAGTCTTGTTCTTCAATTAAGAAATGTCAACACTTAGAAAATAAGGCTTTATATATTTGGAAAAAATAGGAACAACATATAAATTTATGAAGCAATAGCATTCCATAAGATGCAATAGATGTACAGTAATCAAGATAGAGTCTTTACAGATCATGATCTCAGAGTTGTGAGATCGAGCCAGCATGGGCTTCTCACTAGACATGGAGTCTGCTTAGAATTCTCTCTGTCCCTCTCCTTCTGCCCCTCCCCCTTCTCTGAAAAAAAGGAAAAAAAAAAAGAAAAAGATACAGTCTTTAAAGGTTCTAAACCGAAGGATTTTTACTCCTCTATATTATGTTCTTGCAAATCCTCAAGACCCATCATACTATATTTGTTATTCTTTTCACTTGGAGACAATCTCAAACATGACAAAGATAAACAAATGAATTGTCCATCGGAAATTGTTCCAGCTTTGTTCAACAAAGATTAAAACTGTTCTGATTATTCTCATTTGTTTTCCTGGTAAAGCTGTGTGGCTTGGCTCTTGTCAGGCTGTTCGGATTTGGTTCATTGTGCTCCTGCACCTTCATTTCACTTCCCAAGATGGCCAGATTTGTATGTCTAGTGATGACAGCAGCTCTGGTCCTGAGTTTTCCTTTGCCTCCCCAGCATATTTCTGTAGATGTCCTACTATCATCCCTAACTTAACATGTCCCCTCAGATTGATGCTAAGTGGCCAGTTCTTCTGTTAACCACAGCCCTGTTTTGAAGTCCAGAACTCTTACTTTCTATTGTAACCCATCAGTGTACTTCAATTCCTATTTCCAATCACAGGATTATACCATACCAGACATCAAAGAGAACTTTTAATTGAGTCTAGCATCCCACATCAATTCTTTTTTGCTATGGTTCTGTAACTTCTCTCTCTGGCTCGTCTAGCTGGCTCTGAGGATCTGTGCTGTGGGGGTCCCTTCTCTATCTATGGGAAGCTTGCACATGTGGTATTTGGATAACCTCTTCTGACATATTTATAACACTCCACACTGGGCAAACGCTTAGCCTTGTGGCAAGTCTGTCCTGTTCCCACCTCCTGGTAGCAAAGTCAGACAAAGACATTATAGGAACAGAAAACTACAGACCAATATTCCTTACGAATATTTATGCAAACTTTTAAAAATGCAAACATTTTTTTTAAATGCAAACAGTTTCTAAAAAAATTATTGTTTCGGAGTTGGGGAAGGGGCAGAGGGAGAGAATATCCAAGCAGACTGCTGCTGAGTGTGGAGCTTGATATGGGGCTTGATCCCAGCTTGTCCTGTGCTGAAACCAAGAGTCAGATACTCAACTGACTGGGCCACCCAGGCACCCCTAATGCAAACATTTGTAACAGAACACCTTCATACACTGATGGCAGGAGTGTAAAATGGTGCAGCTGTTTGGAAATAGTATTTCCTCAAAAAGTTAAGCTATGATCCAGCAATTCCACTCTTGGTGTACACCTGAGAGAATTGAACTCATATGTCTGCACAAAAAATTATGTGCAAATGTTGATAGCCACGTTATTCACAATAGCCAAAAAGTGGAAACACCTCAGATGTCTCTCAGTTAATGGAAGGGCAGCAATAATGCGGTCTATCCACACAGTGGATATGAGTCAATCATAAAAAAGGAATGGTGTACTGATACATGCTCGAATGTGGATGAATTTTGAAAACATTATGCTAAGTGAAAGAAGCCAGACACACAAAAAAGGCCACATATGGTATGATCATATTCATGTGAAATGTCCAGAATGGGAAATCCTATAAAGACAGAAGGTATACTGGTTGCCAGGGGCCAGGGAAAGGAGAGAATGAGGAGTGATAGCAAATGGGGTATGTTTTTTTTCTGGGGTGATGACAAAATGATGGAAATAGATAATGTTGCATAGTCTTGTGAATATGTTAAAAACCACTTTAATTAATTTTATGGTTTATGAGTTATATCTTAATAGAAAAAACTGTCTAAAGGAAAAAAACCTTTATAGTGCCTAGCAGAATATTAAAGGTAAGTAGGTTCTCAAGTAAATATGAGTTAATGGATGAGCACCAAATATTTCTGGAAAACTTTTTCTAGACCACAACTACTGCCATCATTTGTTGAATAACAACACAAGAGTGAGCTTCAAGTAACTTACCCCATGTAATCTCTAAGGCGTGTCCTGGGAGTTGGTTTTGGTCAGGACTTAAATTCATCATTTCAAACTCTTCCTCTTTTTTTTTTTTTAAAGTAGGCTCCAAGCCCAATGTGGGGCTTGAGCTCAAGACCCTGAGATCAAGAGTTGCACACTCCACTGACTGAGCCAGCCAGGGACCCCTCAAACTCTTCCTCATAAGCATCATTTTATTTTCACCTTCAGCATCACCATGACAACCTGTTCCACAGTGGCTGCCCTGGGGATGATGCCGCTCTGCCTCTATCTCTACACCTTCTCCTGGAATCTTGAGCAGAATCTCACCATTCCGTATCAGAACATAGGTCTGTATGGGGCTTGTGAAATGGAATTATAATTATAACAGTGATGGTAATGATATTAGCTGGTTTTTTTTTTTTAAGATTTTATTTATTTGAGAGAGTGAGTGAGAGAGAGAGAATGAGCAAGAGGGGGAAGGGGCAGAAGGAGAGGGAGCAGCAGACTCTGCAGTGAGCAGGGAGCCAGACGTGGGACTCGATCCCAGGACCCCAGGATCACAACCTGAGCCGAAGGCAGATGCGACTAAGCCACCCAGGCATCCCAGCTGTTGTTTATTATGTGTGCCCTCTATGTGGGTATTTTAAAAAAATATTTTATGTATTTATTCATGATAGACACACAGGGAAGAGAGAGAGAGGCAGAGACACAGGCAGAGGGAGAAGCAGGCTCCATGCAGGGAGCCCAACGTGGGACTCGATTCCGGGTCTCTGGGATCATGCCCTGGGCCAAAGGCGGGTGCTAAACTGCTGAGCCACCCAGGCTGCCCTGTTGGTTTTTAAATAAACTAATTCCCTAACACTTCTATAGATTCTATTACTGGTTCCATTTCCTGGATTTATAGGATGATAGAAGTTAGGTAACTTCACCAAGTTTGTGGAGCTGATCAGCGAAGAACTGGAATCCTGACTCTGGGATCTGATGGCAAAGTCCAAACTTTTTTTTTTTTTTTTAAATCCAACATGAATGCTTCCTTCTGATTATTAGAGCGCATCCACATGTCACAACCATACCCATAATTCTTCCATATCTCCTTTCCTGATTGTCACTTCTCATTAAACTGCCCTTTTTCTAGAGATTTCAGTAAACTTACCAGGCTTGGAAGAAAACCATGGTGAAATGATAAGGTTATTCTCATTTGCTCAGAGTTTTTGGAGAATTGGCAGAAACTGTGATTCTTAAAACTGTCAATCTGGAGTCTCAAGTAATCACTTGAAAGGCCCGTAGTTAAAAAACGTGAATAGAGAGTCACGTTCTGCTAATAACTGAAGCCCATTGAATTTGTAAAACCTGAGGGAAAGCTTAGAAATCAGGATTTTATGTGCAACTTTTTCTGATCAGTCAGTTGTTTACATATTCTGTTTCGATAATATATTCTAAAAGGCACTTGTAAACAATTAAAGCCCAACATGTGATGAGCAACTCCTTTGACTTTGCAGCCAGTATTGCAGGCATCTGGCCAGATTTGGAAATTGACACATGGAAAGTTAGGTGTGTGTGTCCTGTTGGCAAGTGGATCCCTGCTCTCCGCTGAGCCTGCCATCAATGCTTTTATTCACTCGTGCTAATTAAAAGGCATTTTTTTCCCCACCCACCTTTGGGTTACCTGGCTACATTTGCAGAATGAGAAGTTGCTTTGGTATGTGTAACAGATGCTGTTTTTATATCTGCAATAGGAATTCTTTACTTTGTGAAACAAGCCAACCCATTGGCTTCAAATGGGGAAAATAACAGCTGTGGTTGTAGAGGGGTGATCCCATGCAGAGCAACCAAGGGATTTTTACAGACTCCTCCTGTTTTCTAACTTTTACATTTCTGGCTGTCTCTAAAATTCCGTGTCACCGTCAGAGGGATTTTGAGAGAGAAATGACGAAACATGAATAGTGGCATTCAGTAGTAATGTATACCCTTCAAAGACCATCTTCCAAAGATTTTTTCTTTCTTTA